>NC_060145.1:421569612-422800445 GCF_021461385.2 Schistocerca piceifrons
TTGAAATAGAATATTCCAGTCAACGCCGTCAAAAGCTTCCTCTAACTTTATACGTGCTATAAACGTAGGTTTGCCTTTCCTTAATCTTTCTTCTAAGATAAGTCGTAGGGTGAGAATTGTTTCGCGTGTTCCTATACTCCTCCGGAATCTCATTGATCTTCCCCGAGGTCGTCTTCTACCAGTTTTTTTCATTCGTCTGTAAAGAATTCGTCTAAGTATTTTGCAACCGTGTCTTATCAAACTGATATTTTGGAAATTTTCACACCTGTCATCGCCTGCTTTTCTTTGGTATTGCAATTATCATATTCTTCTTTAAGTCTGAGGGTATTCCCCTGTCTCATACATCTTGCTCTCCATATGGAAGAGTTTTGTCATGTCTGTCTCTCCCAAGGCTATCAGTAGTTCTAATGGCATGTTGTCTACTCCCGGGGCCTTGCTTCGACTTAGGTTTTTCAGTGCTGTGTCAAATTCTTCACGCAGTATCATATCTCCCATTCCATATTCATCTAAATCCTCTTCCATTTCCATAATATTCCGCTCAAGTACATCGTCCTTGTATAGACCCTCTATATACTCCTTCCAACTTTCTGCATTCCCTTCTTTGCTTCGGACGGGTTTTCCATCTGAGCTCTTGAAATTTATACAGCTCGTTCTCTTTTCTCCAACGGTCTCTTTAACTTTCATGTAGGCAGTACCTATCTTGCCCCTAGCTACACATGTTTCTAAATGCTTACATTTGTTCTCTAGTCATCCCTGCTTGTCCATTTGGCACTTCCTGTCGATGTCGTATTATTAATAATAGAAATAATAATAATATACATGATGATATAAAGGCCTACGTTACCAGAGAACATTCCGTGTCGACATGAATATTTTGTTAAACATGATAAATTGTTTTTTATGCTATGTTATTTATTATTCGAAGCACTTTTATATTTGAATTAGGGACATTAAACAGCAGAATTTTAAAAGTTGCTATTGGATTTAAGTTTCTCCCTTAAAGTGAGAATTCCATGTGTACTACAAGAAAATGAACGCTTATGTCAATGATAAGCTATCCAAGCACCACTGACGACCCGTCCTTACAGCTGTACTTCCGCGAGCATGCCTTCTCGTACCCTCCAAACTTCACAGAAGTTCTCCTGCATATCTTGCTGGACTAGCACTAGTTCAAGAAATGATACTGCCACAGCCTAGCGAAATGTTCCACAATGAATTTCCGCTCAGCAGCGGAATGAGCGCTGTTGCGAAAATTCCTGTGGTGCAAACCCACAACCTTGCCTAACGCAGACAATTCTGTTTTACGCCACTACAAACAATACCCTAGACAATGGCTATGCCATTTTCCTTCACTATTGTTTCTTCCAAGAGCGTTAATCGCGCAAGGTATACAAGAGAACTTGTGTGAAGTTTGGAAGGTAGAAGAAGAGATGATAGCGGAAGTACAGCCGCGAAGGAAGGTTGTAATTCACGCCTGGATAGCTCAGTAGGCAGAGCATTTTCCAGCCAAAGGCAGAAGTCCCAAGGTCGAGTCTCGGCCCGGTACACCCCTTTAATTTGCCAGAAAGCTTGAAATCAGCGCACGCTCCACTGCAGAGTGAAAATTTACACTTGAACTTCCGTTTCTGTTGAACAACCTGCATCCAGTAGAGCGTACAAAGTTTCACTATTAAATATTATTGAATCCAATCGCATATTTTTGTAAATACTTCATATTTGTAAATATTTCATATTACTTCATATACTGAACTACTAGTTAAGAAATGTATAAATTTAGATGGAGTCTACGAATAGAAGAATACCAGGTTTGGGATAACATGTGACTGGACCTACTGAGAAACTATTTATCGATGACTTTCCGTCAATTACTACGAACTGTGACCTTTCTGACAGGAAATCACGAATCTAGTCGTACAACTGAGACGATAGTCCTTAGCTCAAGTTTCACGTACATACGTCTGATAAATTTTAGTAAAGTAACTTAACCATTAATAACTTTCAGGTGTCTTGACCACATTTTTGATTATTTCCAAAACCGCCTTTCGACATTCCGTCGTTTTCAAAGGCTATAAAATGCAATAGAAAACTAGTACCAAAATACAGGAAATATATTACATTTGCACGATTCGTTAGAAAAATTGTATAGTGAACAGAGCATGTTGTTTTAGTTTACCAAATGTTATGTAATGATTCCTGGGGGTATTTTTGTTCCGTCGTTACAGTTACAAGAAAATGTGTTCCGAACAAAGGAGCAAAAAAATCCTCAGGAATCGTAAAGCAACTACGGACAGTATGGCAACATAAATGAAGAATTTATGTAATAACGTGAATCGCAGGAAGTTGTCAAATGGACACGTTGTATTTCGTCAACATTCTTAACCAAACGGCAAGTGCCAACTACTATCAAGATACAACATTGAAACCAAGTGGACTGAACCGCTAGGTGGTGCAGGATACATGGTACGTACACGATGCATTTGTTCGTTCACAACTAGGCAATGCGTGGACAGTTTCCTGTCCTTCAGAAGTAATTGCTGCATTCCTCGACTGATATTCCAATATCTTGTAAAATAATATACAATGGTATTTATCAACTTTTATTGACGCAACAATTTTAAACGCCGTAATTAGTTAAAAATTATGCTTGTTAACAGACAATTCGCTTCGTTGTACCATAGCGACGCTCAGCGGCTTCTTTCATTGTATCATTATGGCCCGTCAAAGCTATTATACATTGTCTTCTTAAAAAATACCTTTTTTATAATATAGTGAATTGAATGTTCATGAATTCTTTACTGATGAGAAATGTTTTATACGATGTAATGATGTGAGAAAAGAAATGCATCGTGTAGCGCGTATCTAGCGCCGCCTAGCGGTTCAGTCCACTTGGTCTTCAATTTCGTTCACTAATAGCAATTTGCTCTTGCCTCTTCGTTAAGAAAGTTTGACAAGATACAGTATATCCATTTGATAATTTTCTATGATTCATATTATGAAATAGCATTTGGTAAACTAGAAACAACCATATTCTACTCACTATAGTATGTCTCTAATCAATAGTGAAAACGTAACATGTTTGATACCTGTTGATAACAGTTTTACATTGTAGTTCATAGCTTTAAAAATGACGGAATGCCGAAACGCGAAGACGATTTTGGAAAAAATAAGAAGTGTGGTCAAGACATCTGAAAGTTATTAAAGTGTACAGGGTAGCCGCTTCGTCTCACTTCATTTTCATGCTAAATGCAAATAAATTGTCAGAACCAGATGATTGCATTCCATTATAATAATAAGAAGTTCACAGAGAAGACTTTCCCGCAAGAAACACATATCCGACGATGAAAATAAAATCCTCTATACACGTAATGCGAATAAACTATTATAAAAGCGATAAATAACTGCTTTGCAGTGATGGGTATTCTACAAGAGTTTCACACAGTGGAACTGTACCAAAGTTTTAACGAAAGCTACGTGCGGAGGAGAGCTGCTTGCAGGCTGTTCAAAGAGCCAAGATAAGCAACTTCACAGCCTGTTTGCTAGGATACGATATCTCTTGTACGGCGCCTTTCTGCTCGAGATACCTACAGATGATTATAGCTGCTCAGCGATTTATCGCACTCAGATTACAGCGGATCGTGAACGGAGGACTGTCATTAGCGATATCATTTTTACAGTGTTGCTTTCTTACTAAGGAATAGCCGGCCGCGGTGGCCGAGCTGTCCTAGGCGCTTCAGTCCAGAACCGCGCGACCGCTACGGTCGCAGGTTCGAATCCTGCCTCGGGCATGGGTGTATGTGATGTCCTTAGGTTAGTTAGGTTTAAGTAGTTATAAGTTCTAGGGGACTGATTACCTCTGATGTTACGTCCCATAGTGCTCAGAGCCATTTGGACCATTTTTACTAAGGTATAACAGCTTTCTTCCAGAATGAATTTTCACTCTTGAGCGGACTATGCGCCGATATGAAGCTTCCTGGAAGATTGAAACACCGTCCAGCCAAGGACCAGAAAATGGGATCTTTGCGTTTTGCAGGGAAGTGTTCTACCAACTGAGCCATCCCAATATGACTCACGATCCATCCTCACAGCTTTACTTCTGCTATTACTTCATCACCTACCTTGCTAATTTCAAAGAAGTTCTGCTGCAACCTTGACTCTGGGAGTGTTGGAGTCCTTTTCCGACACAAATTCAATCTGGCATGTAGCTTTAAACCATCGCAGACGTCGCTGCGGAGTGGAAATTCTTTCTGCAAACAATCCCCCAGACTGTGGCTAAGCTATGTATCCACAGTATCCTTTCTTCCACGAGTGCTGGTGCCGCAAGATATGCAGGTAAACTTCTGTGAAGCCTGGGAGGTAGCAGATGAGTTACTAGTGTAAGTGGAGCAGTGAGGACAGCCATGGAGTCCAGCCTGGATAGCTCAGTAGGTATAGCACTTACCCTGGCTTTAATTTGTCACGAAGTTTTACCAATATTCCTATCGCGTGCGACAGCCACAAATTTATTGAAGGACAATTCCATTTTCCAACATAGCTGTCCGACAATCATTATCATTTACAGGACTGGACAAAAAGCACTGCAAGAAACGCATTGCTTGACTGTAAATGCAAAAGCTATCCAAGCCTTCAGGTTGCGCTGCCGTATTTTCACCACGAATGGCGCCCGCGTAATGTCCGCAGTACACTGCATCTATCAGTCTGGTCAGAACAGTGTTCTGTGTAGCTGTGAGTGCATTGTGTCGAAGCTAATGAACGGACCATCAGACCTGTTAATCACGGAGTTTGGTGTGTATTAGGAATGTTTTCAATTTCGTCGTACAGAGTATCATTAAATAGTATACGACGTGCAAAGTTATTCAAAAATAGTCACTTTCGCCGTAGTATTTTCATTAACACATCAATGATTACAGCAAACTTGCATCAAATGTATATTCTGCTCGTTACAACATAGATTACAGGATGGTATTACTGGCTATAGCTTCCATCGCTTGCTGTGACAGAGCAGAATTCCGGATGGCACAGTATTCGTCGTAGAAGCAACCGAAACACAAATTCGTAGAGGACAACGCACATTTAATGAAAGTTATTCCCATCCGGGCACACGAATTTTCCAGAAGCGATACTGGAAAATCACTTCTCCTAGAATCAAAAAGACCGTTCTTTCTTCGATCAACTTCGAAGTGAACCACACGTATTTTGATCATTCCTGTGAAAGCAGCGAGACTGATTCAGAATTAAAGATGTATTTTTTATGGAATCTTACCTCTAAGCGACTTCCGTATTAGCCTTTAGCAGTTCCATAGCATTTTGAATATTTTTCGTGAAAATTTTAACCTGTCTGTACAAATATACAACACAGGGTGGGCAAAGTACACTATATATGGATGGGATGATTTTGGAAAAATTGTCAATGACATATGTTGTTTAATGATAATCTGTACAATGAAACGGAAACAGAAAAAGTAATTGGGCAGGATTTGAACCAGTATCGAGAGAGTGGTAGCCCTGATCCTTATCTGCTGCGCTACGTTCACCCAGTCGACTGACAATGAATGTTACGGGTATAGAAGCTACTCATGAAACTTCAACATCGGTTTTCTTGGAAACTATGGTCCGTCGCATGAAACGCCGCTAGCCAGTTACTCAGGACTGGTGGTTCTGCAATGCATCTAAGGCTCATCAAAATCCGTGATCAACAGGTCTGATGATCCCCTTGTATGTGAATTCGAACGTTGGCAAATTGTTGGTGCTCGGATCGTGGCTGTTTCCGTAACTGATAGTATAAGATCGCAAGTGTTTAGCGTTTCAAGAGGCACCGTATCTAAGGTATATACCAAATACGGGAAAACATCACAACGCGGACGAAATTGTGTGTTGAATGATCGTGACATACGGTCCTTGAAGAAGACTGTGACAAAAAATAAGAAGGCTACATCTGCAAAAGTCACTGTGGAACTTAATGCCGCACTCGAAAACCCGGACAGCACCAAAACAACACGACGGGAGCTCCGTAACCTGGGAATTGCAGGGCTAGCTAGAATTCCAAAACCACACATCAGTGATGCAAATGCCCGTAACAGCAAAACGTTGTCCCGAAGCCATACAACATGGCTGATGGAGCAATAGAAGGATGTCATTTGATCGCATGAGTGTTGTTACACACGGTTTCGAACTTCTGGCTGAGTTTACGTCCAAGACTGTCGTATCTCCCATGGCCACAACAGCCACCAGATATAAATATTATTGAGCCTTTGTGGTCTGCGTTGTAGAAGGAGGTGAGTTATCGCCATCCACTTGCATCATTGAATTTGCTACTGTTTTGCAGGAAGAGTGTTATAAGACTCCCGTGGAAACCTTATAGGATCTGCACTTACTCATTCCGACACCATTCAAAGCAGTTTTGAATGCCAACGGTTTTCCTCCATCGTATTAGGTATGGCAATGCGTTGTGTTTTTGGTGTTTACATATTTTTGTCCAGTTCCCGTATATCAGCTGAGATCGGTGCTGCACCATCTTCAGGTGCTACTGCTATCGCTGCAACCGCACACCATAACGCTGTGTGGGAGATCAGTAATGTGCGTCCCTCATGTCAGTAGCTATCACGTAAAATTATGTCGTTAACCTTTGTGGTAGCATAGAAATATGTGTCTGTCATTTTACGTATTACTTACTAAAATGACGGACGTATGTTGCTGTATTCCCACACACTTGTTGATGTAAGATTACGGCGATAGCAGCAGCACTTGAAAATGTCACAACGCCAGTCTCAGCTGATCGTGTGATACAAATGACAACGATTGTGTAAGAGCCAGGCTAGAAAGCCGGCCGGTGTGGCCATGCGGTTCTAGGCGCTTCAGTCTGGAACCGCGCGCCCGCTATGGTCGCAGGTTTGAATTCTGACTCTGGCATGGATGTGTGTGATGTCCTTAGGTTAGTTAGGTTTAAGTAGTGCTAAGTTCTAGGGGACTGATGATCTCAGATGTTAAGTCCCATAGTGCTCAGAGCCATTTGAACCATTTGAACTAGGCTAGAAAAAGGAACTGCGTTTTAATTTTATTACTGTGCAAATGCACAATGAACGGCCTGGTTACTTTGTGAGAAGACGGGCACTACATACCCAACTATATCTGAATAAAGACTTCTTTTTACTTTCATCAATTCTTCCTGCTGAATGACTACTTTGGACTAGAAAATAAAAACCCAACACTTTTCACGAAATAAAATATGTCACAACGGAGACATTTGCTGCTGTATATAACAGAATGTCTTTCTTGAGACTTACGTACACAGTTGTGCAAAATAAGGTTACACGACTCCCAGATAGATGGCACGTGTTACTTTCTAGCCTTAGGGTAAATAAATGTTTAGGTGACACGACTTGTGTCGCCTGATAGAATGAAAACTGCCAAACTGTCTGTGGGTAACTGGCTATAATTTGTCGACCCTGCCACCGGTGAGAGAATATTGAAGAGAAAGAACACAATCCATATGTTTAATACATGCAATTCTGGGACGTTTCCTCTGAAAACGACAAGTCCGATTGTCTCCCCAACCCTTCTACAATGCGAGCTTGTGCTCCATCTCTAGAGAACCTATCGTAAATGCAGCCTTAAACCCTGACCATTCCTCACATCTTGCTGGGGGACCAGCTACGAAGAACTGCACCAGGGTAGCGCTCCGTATCTTATAAAACTTGTTTCACATACAGTGCAACAACTTCGTGTGTTCACTTTCTTCATTCATTTCTGCACTAAATGCTACAAACACCCAGAAATGGCAGTGATTCGAGTGGTATTGTCTGAATAGTTCATAGCATGTTAGTCGTGTCTACGTAACGTGTGCCTACTGCGTCCAGATATAACATAGATGGTGGCAGACTGCAGGTTCGTGTCCTGTCACAGTCGCCATGTATAACGTCTCTTCCATTATAGCCTCGCTGCTAGCCATCTCGTAGATCTGTTCGTCTCTTGTCGTAAAGTGTGTAGCTGTACGTTATAGCAAGTTGAATTTAATTGTTTTAAACGAGTTTATGTGATTGATAATAACAACTTACTGTCATTTTTACCTTCTCCACTATAATCAAACTTAAGAAAATATCATATAGGGTGACTCATCTGACCCTACCGATTTCGTTTTTGCGACCCGTACTACATCTGTATCAGGAGCATTCCCAGACAGGTGACAGCCATGTAAACGATATAAGTTCCTTCTCAGATCTTTGGGCGGCTGTTAGCAAACGGAATCGTACTGTAAGGAATACAAGTCAGGACTGATCATGAGTTACACGGTATTTTTCGACCAAGATATATCTTACTTCTGCCATACTTATTCAAGTGCCTTCATTCTTTCTTCGTGTAACTAGCGATGTAGTCATACAGTTTGGGACGTCTCTGTAAGTTTATTGCTTTTGTAGTAGTTGAACCTTCGTAAATGGTTCAGAAATGTTATCCCATAACGTGTGTTTCACCATCGGAAACAGCAAAACTAACAGGAGATATCAGAATGGGAAGTGTAGAAGAAACAACTTGCCAGCATGTAACTAAATTAACGTGTCTAATTCCCATAACGTACTACGCGATTGTAGTGGCCCTGTAGAAAGGAGTCAAACGTTTATCCTCGAGACGTCATTTGCACGAACCTGCTAGCAGTAAAAATACTGTATAATCTGTGCCAGCATACTCTGCCATGGTCATCAGAGTGTTACATTTAGCGACGTAGAAAACAAAGGGGTGCTCATTCCTTACGCCTGTATTATGCCGCAGATGAATTTTGTCAAATATCTTTTCTGAAACGTTTCGGAAAATCTTTTACGGTGTACTGGGGTGTTGTGATTATATCCACACATACGCCGAAGAGCCGAAGAAACTGGTCGAGGCATGCGCATTCAAATACAGAGATACGTAAACAAGCATAATACGGCGCTGCGATCGGCAACGCTTACATACGACATCAAGTGTCTGGTGCAATTGTTAGCTCGGTTACTGCTGTTACAATGATAGGTTATCTAGATTTATGTGACTTTGAACGTGGTGTTATAGTCGGCGCACGACCGATGGGACACAGCGTCTACGAGGTAGCGCTGAAGCGGGTATTTTCCCGTACGACCATTTCACGAGTGTACCGTGAATATCTTCGACATCGCTGAGGCCGGAAAAAGATCCTGAAAGAACGGGACCAACGACGACTGAATAGAATCGTGCAGCGTCAGAGAACTGCAACCCTCCAGCAAATTGCTGCAGATTTCAACGATGGATCATCAACAAGTGTCAGCGTGCGAACCATTCAACGAAATATCATCGATATGGGATTTCGGAGACGAAGGCCCACTCGTTTACCCTTGATGACTGCACAACAGAAAGCTTTACGCCTCGCCTGGGCGCGTCAGCACCGACATTGGACGGTTGATGATTAGAAACATGTTGCCTGGTCGGACGACTCTCGTTTCAAATTATATCGACGCGATGGATGTGTACGGGTATGGAGACAACCACATGAATCTATGGATCCTGCATGTTAGCAGGGGACTGTTCACGCTGATGGAGGGCCTGTAACGGTGCGGGGCGTGTGCAGTTGGTGATGCGGGAACCCTCATACGTCTAGATACGACTCTGACAGGTGACACGTACGTAAACATCCTGTCTGACCAAGTCCATTGCGCATTGCGACGGACTTGGGAAATTGCTACAGAATGGCTCCAGGAACACTCATCTGAGTTTAAACACTTCTACTTGTCACCCCCTCGTACTTTTAAGGATTTATGGAAAGTGATGCAGGGTTCATGGTGTCAGTTCCCCCCAGCACTACTTCAGACATTAGGCGAGCCCATGCCACGTCGTGTTGCGCCACTTCTGCCTTCTGGCGGAGGCCCTACATGATACTAGTCAGGTGTACCAGTTTCTTTGCCTCTCCACTGTATATTGGACGTACATATGTGTATTTTTGTGCATGTATGTATGTTCTACATGTCTTCCTAAATTTCTAGATCTGCTCTGTAATAACTCAGTACACATTTCACCCCGACCGCTGTGGCCGAACGGTTCTAGGCGCTTCAGTCCGGAGCCGCGCTGCTGCTACGGTCGCAGGTTCGAATCCTGCCTCTGGCATGAACGTGTGCGATGTCTTTAGGTAAGTTAGGTTTAAGTGGTTATAAGTCTAGGGGACTGATGAACTCTGTTGTTAAGTCCCATAGTGCTTAGAGCCATTTGAACCATTTGAATGCTTTTCACATACTGTCTGGAAAGACACCTATTTATGAAAGGGGTGGGAGTAGGGGTGAAAACGTAGCGTAGCTCACGACGCGTAAACAGCCAGACTACATTCATCCAGTACTTGAAAAAGAGAGCCATGAGGGACTTGCAACAAAAGTTACATACAATTTTAAACCTTTACGAAACTTTTTCTCGTTGAAAATCCCACTAAATCATGAATGGAAAAAATTTATCGTTTAGAACACTTACGCTGTTGACGCAATAAATCTATCGCATTAGACATGAAGTTTTAATTTATTACTTCTTAATTACTAACTGTAGTCGCAACGCAATTTGCAGACAGTAGCTACATATAACACTGGATTTGCCTGCAAAATTATATCATTGACCGATATGAAGATCAAGAGATATCACGTAATAAACATTAGAGCGGCGCTGAAAGCGAAACTGCAGAGCGAATTTCGATACAGATACAGATAAAATATATGTACAAAAACGAGTGAAATTTGCTAAATTTGTGTGAAATATGTATTTAATATGAGCATATGTGGGTTAAGGAACGGGTAGAAAACCTTTCCTAAGTGCCTGAGTCGATTTCAACCAAATTTAGTACACATATTACTTACTATGAGAAAAGAAATCCTGTGGGGGTAAGAACCAGCCACTTCCTATTTGGGTGGGAGTGCTAAGTTGGAGAGAAAGGGAAGCAGGATGATTTGAACAGACAGACACGGGGTAGAAAGAGAAGGGTACAGACAAGTGGAGGAGATAGACAGATAGAGGGGAGGTGGAAATGGACAGAGAGGGGAGAGAGGAGAAGATGAAGAGAGAAAGGAGAGAGCAGCCCGATGAACAGAGTCAGGGGGAGAAGGTGAAGAGAGAAAGCATAGAGGGGGAGGAAGATAGGAGTAGAGAAAAGGGGGCTGGAGGCGATGGACAGAGAGAGGGGCAGGAGTAGATGCATAGTGAGTGGAGGTGGGGGTGGAGGAAGCAGGTGGGGGTAAGGAGGAGATGGGCAGAGAGCGGAGGAAGCAGTAGATTGACTAATAGAAGACTGGAATAAGTACTTACCCGTGCAATGCTGGGCACTCAGCTAGTCTTGTACAAAAGCTAGAGTGTCGCCCTTAGCAACCCACCCCAGTTTAACACAGGTAGCACTAAGTATATGCCGGCCGGTGTGGCCGAGCGGTTCTAGACGCTACAGTCTGGAACAGCGAGACCGCTACGGTCGCAGGTTCGAATCCTGCCTCGGGCATGGATGTGTGTGATGTCCTTAGGTTAGTTAGGTTTAAGTAGTTCTAAGTTCTAGGGGACTGATGACCTCAGAATTAAGTCCCATAGTGCTCAGAGCCATTTGAATTTGAACTAAGTTTATACAGTTGGACTACTTGTCTGTCGTAGAGGCAATAAATTGTACACACAAAATTTCCTCATTAATTGGTCTGCGTATTAATCTTATAAATCCCTAAGGTTGTTCCTGAGATTAGCCTTCATACACAGACCGAGAAACGCGACGGGAGAGTTTCATTTAGGCCGGAGAGAGCTTTTGTGTCGGCGAGTGGGCGTCAGCTTTTCCACATACACACACACACACACACACCCACACGCGCGCATTGCACGGCTCCCTGCTAACGACGTCTAAATGCGAGTTTGTCGCCCGTCTCCACGCCAGACCGCCTCCGCTACGGTTCTGAGCTCCCGCTTTGTGCGTACACACACAGGGACGATGGAGTGGGCAAGGGGGAGGGGCGGGGGCGGAGAGCGGAGGTCGGGGACCTCTACAAACAAGTGCCAGCGACCAACCTACGCCACTCGCACTGCATCTGCCGGATGCCGTGCAGATGTACGAGCTCCGTCACTGACGGCCAACTCTCGCTTTCGGATGGTAGATCGCAGAGTTCGCTAGGCACACTGCATAAGTATTGGATCAAAGCAGCCGCGACGCCTCTGCGAATAACACCTGTGCAAAACACTGCAAGAACGAGCCGTTTTTGGGCATAAATAAAACTGTCGACGATCACCTCTGCAGATTTCCGTTATAGCCACAGGCTGTGATTCTTAAAGTTTTCCCGGCGTAATGAGCATTACATAACGTTTCGTGATTGCTGCAGGATGACGCAAACTTCTTACCACGATTTTTTCGGCTGAAAACCATTCAGCCGTCTGCAAGTGGGCGTTTCACACTGGAAATTGCTGGTGCACGTCGGTAAGATCACACGAGAAATTAGCTCGATGGCGCACGTACACAGACTACTGCGATGTAAGCGTCCTGTGTCCAGTTCGGCGCACTGTGACGAATACTGCTTCTGAGGTGCACAGGGCCTTCTCAAGTTGAAAGTCGCCGTCAAGATCAATAAGACCTCCCGCCAAACGTATTACTGCGGATTCTTTAATAACTGAATACCAGAAGGACCTCGTCACAGTCATGATTTCCGAGGTACAATAAGCCACGTAAAGCTCATGAAGATAAATACTCAACTATAGCTGACTTAGTGGATTGTGAAATGTGGTCATAATGCGGAACGTGGACTATGATCGCCACTATCGCCTTTCGCAACCCACTGACATGGGGACTGCGTCTACTCGCCAGCACCGATTTCGTCCGAATGCAGAGCTTGGCCAGAAATGAAAGCGACAGAAGTGGGAACTCCAGACGGCCAAGTGTTCAGAAAGCAAGTACCATTTTAGCGCAGGTTGCACGAGGCATGAGCCATTTATGTCTCCACACTATATATCTGCGTTTGGTGCAGTAGAAAGAGTACGCAATGGTAAACCAAGCGTCGTGAGTTCGACTCAGTAGACTGATTCTTTTTAATTTTTTTTCATTTTCAGTTTCTACCTTTCTTCTTGTTGTTTTCAGTCCGAAGACTGGTTTGATGCAGCTCTCCGTGTCACTCTCTCCTGTGCGAGTTTCTTCATCTTCGAATAACTACCGCAACCTACAGCCTTCTGAATCTGCTTAATGTATTCAGTTCTTGGTCTCCTGCGGTTTTTATCATCCGCACTTCTCTCTAGTATTGAACTGGTGATGCGTTGATGTCTTAGAATGTGTCCTATCAACTAACCCCTTCTTCTAGTTGGATTGTGCCACAAATTTCTTTTCTGCGCAATTCTATACAGTTCCCCTCAGCCGGTCGGAGTGGCCGTGCGGTTCTAGGCGCTACAGTCTGGAACCGAGCTGCCACTACGGTTGCAGGTTCGAATCCTGCCTCGGGCATGGATGTGTGTGATGTCCTTAGGTTAGTTAGGTTTAATTAGTTCTTAGTTCTAGGCGACTGATGACCTCAGAAGTTAAGTCGCATAGTGCTAAAAAAAAAAAAAAAAAAAAAAAAAAAAAAAAAAAAAAAAAAAAAAAAAAAAAAGTTCTCCTCATTAGTTACGTGACCCACACATCGAATCCTCAACTTTCTTCTGTAGCGCTAAATTTCAAAACCTTCTATTCTCTTCTTGTTTAAACTGTTTATCGTCTATTACCTTCAGAAAAGACTTTCTAACACTTTTATCTTCAACGCTAACAAATGTCCGTTCTTCAGAAATGCTTTTTTTTTACCATTGCCAGTTTAAATTTTATATCCTCTCTACTTCGGCCACCATCAGTTATTTTGCTGCCCAAATGGCAAAATTCGTTTACTACCTTAAGTGTCTCGGATCCTCATCTAATACCCTCAGCAACATCTGATTTAATGTGACTTCATTCCATAAAACTTGTTTTGCTTTTGTTGTTGTTCATCTTATATCCTCTTTTCAAGGCAGTGTCCATTCCTTTCAGCTGATCTTACAAGTCGTTTGCTATCTCTGACAGCACTACAATGTAATCGGTAAACCTCAAATTATTTCATCTACCTGAACTTTGATTCCTACTCCAAATTTTTCTTTTGTTTCCTTTACTGTTTGTTCAGTGTACAAATTGAACAGCATCAGGGATGGGCTACAAACCTGTCTCACGTCCTTCTCAATCAGTGCTTCCCTTTCATACCCCTCGACTGTCATAACTTCCGCAGGTTTCTGTACAGGATGTAGATAACCTTACGCTCCCTGTATTTTACCTCTGTTACCTTCAGAATTTCAACGAGAGTATTCCAGTCAACATTGTCCAAAGCTTCCTCTAACTCTATACATGCTATAAACGTAGGTTTGCCTTTCCTTAACCTATCTTCTAAGGTAAGACTTAGGGTCAGAATTGCCTCGCATGTTTCTATATTTCTCCGGAATCCAAACTGATCTTCCGCGAGGTCGGCTCCTACCAATTTTTCCGATCTTCTCTACAGAATTCCTGTTGTGATTTTGCAATTTTCGTACCTGTCAGCACCTGCTTTCTCTATAACTGGAATTACTACATTTTTCTTGAGGTCTGAGGGTATTTCGCCCGTCTCATACATCTTGCACAACAGATGGAATACTTTGTCATGGCTGCCGCCCTAAAGCTATATCGTCTACTCCTGAGGTCTGATCTTTCAGGGCTCTGTGAAATTCTTCTTGTAGTATCATATCTCCTATTTCAACTTCATCTAGTCCTCTTCCCTTTCTATAATATAGACTTCAAGTTCATCTCCCTTGTATAGATCCTCTACATACTCCTTCCACCTTTCATCTTTTCCTTCCTTGCTTAGGCTTTGGTCAGGTTCTCCATCTGAGCTCCTGGTATTCACACAGTTGCTTCTCTTTAACTTTCCTGTAGGCAGTATCTGTCTTTCACCTAGTGAAATATGCTTCTAACGCCTTACATTTGTCCTCTAGCCATCTCCTGTGAATCTGGGATTTAAAAGTTTGTACTGCTATTCGCCTGCTTCTTTTGCTACATTTTTATATTTTACCCGGTCGTCAGTTAATTTCAATATCTCCTGTGATATTTCTACTAGGCCTTGACTTTTTACCAATTTGATCCTCTTCTGACTTCGCTATTTCATCTCTCAAATCTACCCATGCATTTTCCACTGTGTTCCTTTCCGCTACTCTAGTCAGTCGTTGCCCAGTGCTCCCTCTGAAACTCTCAACAAACTCTTGTTCTTTCAACTCACCCACGTCCCATCTCCTTAATTTCCTACCATTTTCCAGTTTCTTCAGTTTTAATCGACAATTCATAACCAATACATTGTAGTCAGAGTCCACATTAGTCCCTGGAAATGTCTTGCAATTTGAAATCTGGTTCCTAATCACTTTCTTACCATTATACACACATCAGAAAACGTTTTGCAACACCCCAGTTCCCAGAACTCCTGACGACAGACGTTGACTGTGGATATTGTATCACAGAAACAGTTCCTTTGACTGTTCATAGATACCGCTAAGCCCGCCCAAAGATGTAAACAACCATACATGAGCAGCGGCTATTAGACACAGGGGGTTTGACAACCTATCAAATGGTTCAAATGGCTCTAAGCACTATGGGACTTAACATACGAGGTCGTCAGTCCCCTAGACCTAGAACTACTTAAACCTAACTAACCTAAGGACATCACACACATCCATGCCCGAGGCAGGATTCGAACCTACGACCGCAGCAGCAGCGCGGTTCCGGACTGAAGCGCCTAGAACCGCTCTGCCACAGAGGCCGGCTCGCAGCTTATTAGTTCCAGTCATTCCACCAGGAAGGAGGTACACGGCTCTTTTGTCTGTATTTCAACTATGCCTAACGGTCAATACCGCAGTTCGATAGTGTTCGCATTGTTACCTTGAGCCAGGAAGGGCTCTCAACAAGGGAAGTGTCCAGGCGTCTCGGAGTGAAAAAAGCGATGTTGTTTGGACATGGAGGAGATACAGAGAGACAGGAACTGTCGATGATATGCCTCGCTCAGGCCGCCCAAGGGCTACTACTACAGTGGATGACCGCTACCTACGGATTATGGCTCGTAGGAGTCCTGACAGCAACGCCACCATGTTGAATAATGCTTTTCGTGCAGCCGCAGGACGTCGTGTTACGACTCAAACTGTGCGCAATAGGCTGCACGATGCGCAACTTCACTCCCGACGTCCATGGCGAGGTTCATCTTTGCAACCATGACACCATACAGCGCGGTACAGATGGGCCCATCAACATGCCGAATGAAACGCTAAGGATTGGCATCACGTTCTCTTCACCGATGAGTGTCGCATACGCCTTCAACCAGAAAATCGTCGGGGACGTGTTTGAAGGCAACCCGGTCGGCCTGAACGCCTTAGTCGCACAGTCCAGCGAATGCAGCAAGATGGAGGTTCCCTGCTGTTTTACGGTGGCATTATGTGGGGCCGACGTACGCCGCTGGTGGTCATGGAAGGCGCCGTAACGGCTGTACGATACTTGAATGTCATCCTTCGACCTGTAGTGCAATCATATCGGCAGCATATTGGCGAGGCATTCGTCTTCATGGACTACAACCCGTGCCCCCATTGTGCACATCTTGTGAATGGCTTCCTTCAGGACAACGACATCGCTCGACTAGAGTGACCAGCATGTTCTCCAGACATGAACCCTCTCGTGCATGCTTTAGATAGATTAAAAAGAGCTGTTTATGGACGTCGTGACCCACCAACCACTCTGAAGGATCTACGCCGAAACACCGTTAAGGAGTGGGACAATCTGGACCAGCAGTGGCTTGATGAATTTGTGGATAGTATGCCACGACAAAAACAGGCATGCATCAGTGCAAGAGGACGTGCTACTGAGAATCAGAGATACCGGTGTGTACAGCAGTCTGGACCACCACCTCTGAAGATCTCGCTGTATGGTGGTACAACATGCAATTTGTGGTTTTCGTGAGCAATAAAAAGGGCGGAAATGATTGATCTCTATTCCAATTTTCTGTACAGATTTCGGAACTCACGGAACCTAGGTGATGCAAAACTTTATTTGAAGTGTGTATAATCAATCTGAAACCTTCTGGT
This sequence comes from Schistocerca piceifrons, assembly GCF_021461385.2. NCBI lineage: Eukaryota > Metazoa > Arthropoda > Insecta > Orthoptera > Acrididae > Schistocerca > Schistocerca piceifrons. The sequence continues at coordinate 421,586,680 of NC_060145.1, forward strand.
GTCTCCAGGTCCCTTCAAAACATACAACTTCTTTCAAATGTGAGCTATGATTAAATTATGCAAAATTCCATCAGGTGGGTTCCTGTTTCATTCCTTCCCCTGATCCCATATTCACTAATTATATTTCGTTCTCTTCCTTTTCCTACTATCGAATTACAATCCCACATCAAGATTAAATTTTCATCTCGTTTAACTGTTGAATAATTTATTTTATCTTATCGTGCACTTCTTCAACCTCTTCGTCATTTGCAGAGCTAGTTTGCATATAAACTTGAATTACTGTGAGTGGTTTGGGCTTTGGGACTATCTTGGCTATAATAATACATTCACTACGATGTTCACAGTAGCTTGCCCGCATTCCTATTTTCTTATTCATTATCAAAACTACTCCTTCATTACCGTTATTTCCTTTTATATAATAATCATGTATCCACATGACCAGAAGTCCTGTTCCTGCTGCCACCAAACTTCACTAATTCCCACTGTATCTAACTTCAGCATATCCATTTCCCTCTCAAATATTCTAATCTACCAGCCCAATTAAGGGATCTAACGCTCCAAGCCCTGATCCCTAGAACGCCAGTTTTGTAATTCCTGATGACGACATCCTCCTGAGCAGTACCCGCCCGGAGATCCGAATGGGGTATTATTTTACCTCCGGATTATTTTACCCAAGAGGACACTATTATCATTTTAACCACACAGTAAAGTTGCATGCTCTCGGGAAACATTACGGCTGTAGTTTCCCCTCGCTTTGAGCAGATCGCAGTACCAGCACAGCAAGGACTTTTTGGTTGATGTTATAAGACCAGATCAGTCGATCATCCAGATTGTTGTACCAGCAACTACTGAAAAGGCTGCTGCCCCTCTTCAGGAACCACACGTTCGTCGATACCCTTCCGTTGTGGTTGCACCTACGGTATGGCTATTTGTATCGCTGAAGCACGCAAGCCTTCCTACCGACAGCAAGGTCCATGGTTCATGTGTGAAGAGGGGAGGGGGAGGGGCGTAAGTTTCTCACACCACAAATAAATCTAAAAGCTGCTTAATACTGTAAATACAATTTGGATAGTAGCAGAAAACGTATTGAAAAGGACTGTAGGAAATATTTTTTTCCTTATTGTGGTTGGGTTACATGTGGTATATCGTTCACTATTTTTTATTCTGTGTTCCTAAACACACTACACCACTCTCACCATTAGTAGCAAGCAACCAATTGATTTAATTTTTAATAGCACCCACAATCTTTCATTCTTCTCAAATACTAAATGCCTAACGTGTCGACGTTAGTTTATTCGGGAACGATCCTATAGAGACCACAAATTTTTTGCAGAAAACCACTCAGCAAGCGTTCACTGGATTTTTAAGCAACTTTGGCGCTGGGTTTTGTTTCCACAAGTACTCATATTTGACAATACTGTATCCGGGTATTCTGCTGAATCTTAAACTAGCAAGTAATTTCGTAAACAGTTCCTACAAATTAAATACAGGGTGTTACAAAAAGGTACGGCCAAACTTTCCGGAAACATTCCTCACACACAAATAAGAAAAAGATGTTATGTGAACATGTGTCCGCAAACGTTTAATTTCCATGTTAGAGCTCATTTTAGTTTCGTCATTATGTACTGTACTTCCTCGATTCACCGCCATGATTTCATACGGGATACTCTACCCGTGGTGCTAGAACATTTGCCTTTACAAGTACGACACAACATGTGGTTCATGCACGATGGAGCTCCTGCACATTTCAGTCGAAGTGTTCGTACGCTTCTCAACAACAGATTCGGTGACCGATGGATTGGTAGAGGCGGACCAATTCCATGGCCTCCACGCTCTCCTGACCTCAACCCTCTTGACTTTCATTTATGGGGGCATTTGAAAGCTCTTGTCTACGCAACCCCGGTACCAAATGTAGAGACTCTTTGTGCTCGTATTGTGGACGGCTGTAATACAATACGCCATTCTCCAGAGCTGCATCAGCGCATCAGGGATTCCATGCGACGGAGGGTGGATGCATGTATCCTCGCTAACGGAGGACATTTTGAACATTTCCTGTAACAAAGTGTTTGAAGTCACGCTGGTACGTTCTGTTGCTGTGTGTTTCCATTCCATGATTAATGTGATTTGGAGAGAAGTAATAAAATGAGCTCTAACATGGAAAGTAAGCGTTTCCGGACACATGTCCACATAACATATTTTCTTTCTTTGTGTGTGAGGAATGTTTCTTGAAAGTTTGGCCGTACCTTTTTGTAACACCCTGTATATTTAGTCATGACACGTTTCAGACTTGGCTCCATCTTCAGGTGACTGTCTCGGATGTAGGTTTCTCTGAATAGCTTTCAGGAATATAGCTCTATAAGAAGCTCTGGACTTCCGATCCATTTATTCAGGTGAGATAGCTCACTAGCTAAATTTCAAGAATCCTACCTGAGGTCCGGCTTCGAAACGTAAATACAAATTTCAGTAGCTGTCTACCAATTGTTTTGTTGTTTTCGTCGCTTTAACAGCAGATTTTCATGTCCAGTCTGAGGAACAGACGTCCCCGGAGAAATTGCATCGGTTGTATGTATGATGCATGAACAAGAAACCCTTTATAAGACGTTACTTTATGTCGAAGTTGCCATCGTTGCCCTCAGAGTGCGTCCTGACTAAGTGAAAAGAAAGTTAAACAGAAGAAAATAGAAGATTGATCGTGTGTCACAGGGATTCTCCGACCTTGATCGTATATTACATGTCATGTCCTTGGCTTTGTCCAATTGGAAAAAGAAACATCAACCACCCACTAGTAAGAATACAAAGACGTTGTCAAAAAGTAAAAATCAGCTTTGAGAAAATAAACCTTTATACAGGCCAGGAATCGAACGAGATGAACTCCATGGCACATTCAGGAGTAGCGAAATCACCGACTAGACTTGGGTTTTCGGTGCTTGCCCTACATCACTTAAAGAGAAGTCCACAGCAGTTACCGTGGAAAGGAGATGGACCATTTCCTTCCTCGTCCCGTGAACTACGCGAGCTTCTGCTCCGTATCCAATGACCCCCTTGTCAACTGGACGTTAAACTCTAACCTGCCTTCCTTCTTATGCACAGAGTATTCTGAATCCATGACTTGACAGCTGTGCACCTAAGCGGCCATCCACAGCTTTGCTAAGCGTCGTCTTCAGTATCCTGTAAATTTAAACTGTGGAGTTCTCAGCAAGGTAAGCCACGGAAATGCGTACCATCACGTTTCCGACTTTGGTAAAGGTCGGATTGTAGCCTATCGCGATTGCGGTTTATCGTATCGCGACATTGCTGCTCGCATTGGTCGAGATCCAATGACTGTTACTAGAATATGAGAATATGGAATCGGTCGGTTCAGGAGCGTAATACGGAACGCCGTGCTGGATCCCAAGGGCCTCGTATCACTAGCAGTCGAGATGACAGGCATCTTATCTGCATGGCTGTAACGGATCGTGCAGCCAGGTCTCGATCCCTGAGTTAATAGATGGGGCCATCTGCAAGACAACAACCATCTGCACGAACAGTTCGACGACGTTTGCAGCAGCATGGACTATCAGTTCGGAGACCATGGCTGCGGTTACCCTTGACGCTGCATCACAGACAGGAGCGCCTGCAATTGTGTACTCGACGATGAATCCAGGTTCTGTTTACAGCATCATGATGGTCGCATCCGTGTTTGGCGACATCGCGGTGAACGCACATTGGAAGCGTGTATCACCCGGTGTGATGGTATGGGATGCCATTGGTTACACGTCTCGGTCACCTCTTGTTTGCATTGACGGCACTTTGAACACTGGACGTTACATTTCAGATGTGTTACGACCCGTGACTCTACTCTTCATTCGATCCCTACGAAACTCTACATTTCAGCAGGATAATGCACGACCGCATGTTGCAGGTCCTGTACGGTACTTTCTGGATACAGAAAATGTTCGACTACTGCCCTGGCCAGCACATTCTCCAGATCTCTCAGCAATTGAAAACGTCTGGTCAATGGTGGCCGAGCAACTGGCTCGTCCCAATATGCCTGTCACTACTCTTGATGAACCTTGGTATCGTGTTGAAGCTGCATGGGCAGCTGTACCTGTACGCGCCATCCAAGCTCTGTTTGACTCAATGCCCAGGCGTATCAAGGCCGTTATTACGGCCAGAGGTGGTTTTTCTGGGTACTGATTTCTCAGGATCTATGCACCCAAATTGCGTGAAAATGTAACCACATGTCAGTTCTAGCATAATATATTTGTCCAATGAATACCCGTTTATCATCTACATTTCTTCTTGATGTAGCAATTTTAATGACCAGTGGTGTATTTATTATTGCATGATCTTTGATACCCAACGGGACGTGGACATGCATAGCGACTACCATATGTTTTTCATGAGAATACACACTGTTATGCTAACATCTTCTCTGGAGAACTGACAACACCGAAGATGGCATCAACATGCCTCGTGACTGGAAGAAGTTTTTCGTGGTACTTCACGTAGTTCTGCTGACAACGTCTTCGGAAAACTGACACACGTCCTCAGCACACTCGAGTCACGCTTCTGAGTTTGCCGATGCCTTACGACTTTACGGCAAAGTGTGCCGCCACATGCTGTACTAATCTATCGCAAACACATAGTGACGTGTCGCCGTCATAGCGATTGTCGTTCTCTCCTCTTACGTCTTGTCTTACGCATAGAGTTCCTTAAGTCTTGCTCAACACAAAAGCTATGCAAACTCAACTACTCCTGTAAACGTTCCTTGGTGTTGCGTACTCTCTGTCGTCATCTTCGGGCTCTGCAGAACTATCTTACGGCTTCCACTTTCACTCGGCATTGTTCTGATCCGCGACAAATGCACAACCGTTTCTAGCCACGGACAGGCCCACTTGCAGAAATGTGGTCTCACGCACACAAGTGCAAGCGTGACAAGCAATCGTGATCAAGCACTTTGCGCAGGCATGCGTGACTGTCTCTAGGGAAATTACGCACAGGCATTCGTACTGTTAGAACTGCTTGAGGCCTGATCGATTTTCAATCGCGCTAGCTTGTGCAAGCATTCCAACATGCACGTGCATCGTCATGTGTAACAGCAATATGCAGGCTTGTACAAACAAATCTCAGTTCTGAACCACACTTCGTAATAGCACTTTGTCGAGCTATATGAGGAAATTGAAAGTTGCTTGGAAAGTTTTTTCTGGCAATGAAATCCAGTCTTCTTTCAGGGGCATTAAATTTGAAAAAGCTATCATGGCAAAGTAAGATGGGTGTTCCATACGTATTACTTTTTACAAAGTACAAAGCAGTTGTCCATGCCGTGGACATATCGTGAGATATGATCATGAGGGAGGTTTAGGGTGGGGATGTATATATGTAATTGGATTCTGACTCGATATCTAAATACCATCAAAACTGCAAATATTGGCACTTGCACGCTCTATTAATTGATTATGAAATGGAGTGCAACACTTGTAAGTAGGAAGCGCTTAATTCGTATGAGAAAGAGTCATTTAATGATGTCTTCAGGATTTATGGTACCAAAACATTTTAATTAACATTTACCTGTCCATAGCACAGGATCAAATCATGAACCATTATACGATCGCTAATATTACTTGTGCGAGGGCTGTTCGAAAAGTAAGGTCCAATTCGGCTACAAATGGAAACCACTGTGAAAATCCGATGAAAATTTGCACAGATATGTTGGATAGTATCTCTAGCATGCCTGTCGATCGCATGACGTCGGCTTTTTCATTCCTGAGCGCACAGCAAACGCGTAAAGATGGCTATCAAATAGTATCTCCCGTCACGTATGGATGCCCACCGAGAGATTTCCCCTGATTTCAAGCAGCCCGCACAGTGTATTTGTGATGCGTTTCCTTCTTCATGACAGTTCTCAGCAGCGTACTACAGGGTCAATGAGGACGCTCCTGCAGCGTTTCCGGTGGGAAGTGTTTGATCGCCCATCGTAGAGCCCAGATGTGGCTCCCTCTGATGTTCATCTCTGCTCACGCGAATCGCTGGCTATGTGGACAACATTTTGGCACAGACAACGAGCTGCAGACTAGCGTAGAGAAGTGACGGAAAGCACAAGCAACCGCCCTCTATGACGAGGGTACTGGAAAGTCGGTACGACGTTACGATAAATGCCTAATCGGCGACTATGTCGAAAAGTAGCTCGATGGTGGAGTTAACTGTTGCAAACAAAACATTTTTGATTTTCACAGTGGTTTCCATTTCGCGACCGATCGGACCTTATTTCCCAACAGATCTCGTACGGTTCTCGCGTGTGTGGACCTTGAGAAAGGCGGGAGAGGCAAAGAAAACGTAAATGCATTCTACTCCAACAGTTGGGGCTCTAAGCTCGTATAATCAGATAATACCAGAAGCAACTGCAGAGATCGTCATATTATAGCTACTAAACGGTTAATCATGCGGTAAAAAGGACTCAAAACCACGTATGAGCAGCACGTGTGGGAAAAGCATCAAGACTTCCGAAATTAATCCGCAATCCATTTGTGAACATAGAAACAAATTTACTGCGCTTCCGCAAATTTATCTAATGAAAATTTGATGTATCAAAGAGAGCAAAGGCTAACTAAACGTATCACGCAACCGGCAGAGCAATACTTGCCAGTAAGGAGTTGGGGCCACCTCTGAGATCAGTGCGGCCCCCCACCTGGAGCTGTGATATTCTGAGTCCAGCTGCGATCATCAGAGAGCTCCTCCCGTCAAAGTCTAGCGCCTGCTACCCTCGCGCCCGATTTCGAAATCCTTCCTCTCTCAAAGTTAAAAACTGAATGCTTTGGCACTTAACTATTTGAGTTTGACTTTGCCTGAGAAGTGCTTATGTTCATTCGAAGGCCAAGTTGAAGACCAACAAGAGCCAATATATGACTCTAGATGCTCTTTGACAGCCATGAGCTTGCAGGCTGTGATGAGAACCTCATGAAGCAATCTCAGTCCTGATTTTTTTTTTTTAAATGTAGAAACGGGTGATAGGGCACATTTGTCAAGTTAAACTGATTCTAAACTGAAATGTGCTTGCAGCTATAAACGATATGAAATTAGTGCGACAAATAAATTAATTGAAACTGCCATAATTGTTTTTATTTACGTTTGTTGATTTTTATGGTAAAATTTATACGTTTTCTTTAATGGAAAGTTAACTAATGAATGTAATAATCGTAAAAGGTGCGGTCCTCCGCTACATTCCGCTACCACAAAATGGCCTCCGAGCCAAAACGATTGCCCTCCCTTGGCTTGGCGGATAATAGTAGTCACTCCATGAAATCTTTCACGGAGAGCTCTGATAGTTATAGGGAAGTATTCTGCGAAATCGAAGCTATATAAATTCGTTTTCAGGTTTTGTACTGACACTGAACGAACAGAAATGTAGCTGCGAGCTTCACGAAACCGTAAGTTGAAGTAGTTGCAACAAAAGTGAATTATGGTATAGAAATACGTGTGGAATATGAGGGCAACGGCAGCGCATGTTTCGTCGTGGAGAAAGCGGACGGCAGACTACGTCTTTCGGAAAACTGGAAAACTACTACCTATAACCGACATCGCTTAAAAATAGTTGTATACATGAAACGAGAGTTCGCTCGATTCAGGTCTCCCTCGTCTGCAGTCCGGTGCCTGTAACAAACGATACAAGGCAACTCGAGACCTCAGCTTCCAGTAATCTGTTCCCGACGGTTCGCTGTAACACTCTGCTTGTATGTAAGCTCTGCCCAGATTTCTGCTGTTGTCATACGTCTATTCTCCAGAAACAGTGGAACAGTCCTACGATGCTAGAAATAGTGAATGGTACCTGTTAACTGCGTTGATGACTGTTCCGTCGGTTCTTGGTAGAATATTTTATAAATTGTAAATCAAACACACACAACGCTGGTCTAGTATTCTATAAGATTGTAGAATATTACACTAGCGTCGGGCCTATTTCCTTGATAAGATATCCACTAATATTCGGCGAACACTAAATGATTCTAAGCTATCAAACGGACGATTAGGCTCTCTCATCAAACGGTAGCGTGCATTCTGTTCTCAGTGAGGCTATCGACATGTTCATAGGCAATATACTTTGATGATGATGAAGTCCCATACTCCGTAACAGAGCGTAGGGGACGATGCGGGAAACCCGCAACGCCGTACTAGGCAAGGTCCTAGTGGAGGTGGTTTGCATTGCCTTCCTCCGACCGTAATGGGGATGAATGATGATGATGAAGACGACACAATACCCAGTCATGTCGAGGCAGGTGAAAATCCCTGACTCCACCGGGAATCGAACCCGGGACCCCGTGCTCGGGAAGCGAGAACGCTACCGCGAGACCACGAGCTGCGGACCAATATACTTTATAAAACTGAAATTTTACGTAATAAGCAATTAAATAAATGGGCGTGGGTGAGCCGCTCAAGGGACAAAAGTTGTGCAATTTATCCCATGAAAAAGAGATTGGGATGTGTAGTGGAATTAATTTAAACGGAACTTAACACTTATTTTATGTAATCAAATTAGAAAAGCAGCTCATTTTTATACAAAAACATAATGCTTGCTGCTGCCTGCGTTAAATAACCACGCCAATGCAACAAATAATTAGATACCTTGCCTGATAGGCTTGTAAATCATTAGGGCATCATAAAAACGGAATCACTTAATGGTAAGGAATCTCAGACGCACTTCAAATTCGTACTAGAACCACACAGCAGACAGAAAAGCAACTAGAAGAACTGCAACATGTACCACAAACATATATTGTCGGCGAAAGGTTTGCTCCGCCGGCCTAACACAAAACACGGAAAGCTGAAGCCGTGGAACTGAACGAGAATTACTATCCTAAATGCAGATCAGATAGGGAATGCCTGTAAAACACAACACACTCGTGAAGGCAATTTAATTTAAGCCCTGCAAGTAGAGAACAACAATTGAATACCGACGAGCTGAAGAAGGCTCGGTCTTTCACGTGGTCCTAGTCACACAAAGCCAGACCAAATGAAAATATAAAAATTTCGAAAAGTAAGTTAATCTGTGCACGGAATTACCCACACAGGTAAATTATCGCGGATAACTGCAAGAAGAAGCAGATTCCGAGAACTGAAAGTTCTCCAAAACAACAACGAATGCGTGAGATTCAACGAACAAAGGTACACGCACTAACGGATGGAAATTACGGAACACCGGCGCAACTAAGGAAATAGAACAATAAATAATATGAGAAACACAGACACACACACACATTCACATTGGGAAACACTAATTCTAATTGAGACCAAGCAGAATTCGCGTACCACGCTCCTACATTTTTAAACTCTTGTTGAACAAATTAATTAGTAGTAAGACTGAACAATTACAAAAACTCTACCACTTCCCATTCCGAATGAAATATTCTGCATGAATGTAAAGGTCTGAAGTTAGAAACCAAATCGGTTAAGACTTCAACTAGGCTGAAACTTACACAGACCCAGTTACCATACTCACTACTGCAAACGAGCTGCCACGAGTAACATATCTCTTCAAAATCGCAGGACCGAGCGACGAAGACACACACAGGTAGCGGAAGTTGTCAAAGAACACTCTTACCGCCCATTGGCAACTTAAGTATATCAGCGCTTCGGCAAGAAGGGAGCGACACCTTTTTGCCACTTTCTAAACTTTCACCAAGATTGGCTAAACTACCATAGTAGCAGACAAGAAGTTAACCTGCCACCAGACATTTTGAAAACTCAATATACATAAGCATTCACTCACTCTGTCTTGGTAGGAATGGAAAAAAAGATAGCACTAGAATATAAATACATTGCAGTTAAGTGTTAGGCTCTGGCTCTGGCTCTGAGCACTATGGGACTTAACATCTACGGTTATCAGTCCCCTAGAACTTAGAACTACTTAAGTGTTAGGAAGATATAGGAAGCACAGATAATAAATTGGTACATGCATATAAAATAGTTACAGAGTAAATATTAATTCGCGAATGCATGCAGTTATGGCTAATTGGAGCATACTCAGCTGTCCATCCTTTCTCCTGACATGTACGAGGGTAATCCCAAATGTAAGGTCTCCTATTTTTTTTTATAAGTACATAGACCTGTTTATTTCTACAATGGTTTACATCAGTTTACAGCTTGAACATTTAGCTATTTTTCGACATAATCACCATTTCTGTCGATGCATTTTTGTAGACGCTGGTTGGTTGGTTGGTTGTTGTGGGGAAGCAGACCAGACAGCGAGGTCATCGGTCTCATCGGATTAGGGAAGGATGGGGAAGGAAGTCGGCCGTGCCCTTTCAGAGGAACCATCCCGGCATTTACCTGGAGTGATTTAGGGAAATCACGGAAAACCTAAATCAGGATGGCCGGACGCGGGATTGAACCGTCGTCCTCCCGAATGCGAGTCCAGTGTCTAACCACTGCGCCACCTCGCTCGGTTTTGTAGACGCTGTGGCAGTTTTTGTATGCCCATGTCATACTAGCTCGCCGCCATGCTATTCAGAAAGTTATGAACCTCTTCTTTCATATAGTCGTCGGAGCTGAATCGCTGGGACCACAATTAACGCTGACAGGTACTGTGAGACTCTGAAAAAACTCAAAAGGGCAATTCAGAACCGGAGAAAAGGAATGTTGAGCAAGGGCGTACACATTCTCCATGACCACGCTCGCCCACACATCGCTCGGCAAACCGGTGCTTTCCTGCAACAGTTTCAGTGGAACGTAATCACCCACCCATCCTATAGTCCTGACTTGGTGCCCAGTGACTATCACCTGTTCCCTAAGTTAAAAGAACGTTTGGCCAGAAAGCCAGTACCTCGAGAGAACCGATTCTCGACTTCCGAAATTGTAACCACTTTGAAACACAAACTTCGCGCCACAGAGCCCACAGTTTGCTACATCAACACCACGAGGGCTGCCAGCCTACTGAACCCGACTTTCAACCTCTTCACGAATATTAAGTATTGTAAAACTTCTTTCAATACATTATTTGTAAGTTGTTGCTAATCCACATTTGCTGTTGGAGGGTCCCCTTCCTACCACATATTCATGTTTGACACCAAGAGCATTTGATTAATACAGCAGAAGTCAAGCGGTTCTACGTACCGTTGGTAGTTGTGAGCAATTAAACATGCCGTAACGCATACTCTTTTAAATGTATTTTTTACGGTAGTGAAGTTACACCCAAAAATAAAAAAAAGTTTTGGCAGAGGAAGCATATTGATGACATGAAAAGACACACTCGATTTCAAAGTTATCATTCAATTCGAAGATTTTAGGAATACGTATAAATCACGTATTTCTGCTTTTGTGTTCATTTCGTCGTAGCACTTTTGGGACCCTTCGCAAGTGTAATTTCGTATATTGAATTCAGTAACAGCTAGCGTAGCATACATTTCAAAATGCTCCACAGGATCTTGGACGCTTAACTTCAGCAGGAACATCTCAAGTTCGTAAGGTGCGTCAGCATTTCGCACTTTGTACCTGTCCGCGGTGCCAAGTCTGTTTCTCCGCACACCTGTCTAAAAATGAACTCGGGCGAAGTCCGCTGTGGCACCAAAATATGATCTTCGCCCCACCAGTTTTAATACCTCGGTGAAGACAGAGGAGCTGTTTTGTTCCTCACTGTCAGAAGTAATAGTTTCACATTTACACAGTCGTACAGTAGTATATTTAAAACAAACCACCTCATAATTCAGTGGCAACAGATTACTGAATGTCGAAAGAAACGCCTTTTGCAGAAATTGCGTTGCCCGAGGGCATTCGAGTATCAGCGAACCTCGGTGTTTCGAAAGAAGACTCAATAATGAGTACCACTGAGTCATTAAGATGTCATTAAGATCACAAGACTGTTCAATATGGTACGCTGGGTTTATGAGACGCGATATTTGGATTATCTTTCTTGACAGTCCCTTGCTGCCCCACACTCCCACATCTAGTGACATCATGGATCTTTTACATCCACATATTTTCTTCAGATAGGTAGGCACGTGTGTATGGACCTTGGCAGACTTTTCTCCAGGGAATGTGCAACATAAGTAGAAGGGAACCTGGGACGTCTATCAAGGAACAAGATGATCTAGTAATTAAAGGTAATGACCAAATGATCCATTATTACAAACAAGTTGCAAGCTTATTTAACAATCAGATTCCAATCAGAGAAAGTCGGATGGTGAACTCAAAAGAAAAAACATTGCAGTATACGTGACAATCAGTACCACAAACATTCATTCAATAGTTGCCTACATCAGGAAAATAATCAACTTACTTAAAAGCAAAATTTTCATGGGGTTGATAACATGTTAGGTAAAATATTAAAAGCATGTCCTTCTGATAAAGCTATTGTACTCAGTTACGTACATAACACATCATTTTCTCAAGGTATTTTCACTAAAGTTTTCCATTATAAGACCACTCTTTAAAAAAAGGATTAGGACAGATTTTGAAAACTATTAACTGTCTTCTCGAAGGCTCTCGGAAAGGTTATGTACTTCTATACTATGGAGCATTTCTGTAAGTATGAGATTCTGAGTCAGTCAAAATTAGGATTCCTGGAGGGTCTTTCATTGAAAATCTATCAATTTACTGGCCGTGTATTAAACTACGTGAATGACAGAATTTCACCAACTGTTATTCTTTGCAACCTGTTTAAGGCACTCGAATGGGCAAACATTTTGTTTAAGTTCAAGTCCGGCATTAGTAGTTCGCTGCTTGCACACTCACACCGTTTAAATATCTAGACTTAACGTTGTAAAGCGATATGAAATGGAATGAGCATGTAAGGACCGTAGTAGGGAAGATGAATGAACGACTTCAGTATATTAGGTGAATTTTAGGAAAGTGTGGTTCACCTGTAAAGGAGACCACCTATAGGACATCACTACGACCCAGTCTTGAGTACTGCGCCAGTGTTTGGGATGCCATCAAGGTTTGATTAAAGGAAGTCATCAAATTCATTCAGAGACGGGCTGCTAGATTTGTTACCAATAGGTTCGAACGAAAAGCAAGAATTACGATGATGCTTCGGGGACTCAAATGGAAGAAAGGAGGGAAGATGTTCTTTCCGAACAACAGTATTGAGAAAATTTAGAGAACTCGCATTTGAAGCTGATTGCAGAACGATTCTTCGGCCGCCAACGTACAATTCGTGTAAGAATCACAAAAATAGGTTAAGAGAAATTAGGGAACGTATGGAGGCGTATAGACGATCATTCTTTCCTCGATCTGCTTACGAGTGCAACAGAAAGCGAAATGGCTAGTAGTAGTACGAGGTACCCACCGCTATGCACCGTACCGTGGCTTGTGGAGTATGTATGAAGATATAGATGTAGATGTTTTATCTGTAGTTATTCATTCAGTAAGAAATGCTTCTATGGATAGAGTTTTTTATGTATGAAACCTCGAAAGGATATATCGTGTTATACTTCATTGTAACTCGAGATTGCATAGAAGCAATTGCAGCGATCCATAAACAAAACCTGTAGAGAAAATATAAAAAAGAATAGCTATTGTCGATACTACATTTTACTGAAATAAAACAACGTTCAATGATCTCCACTGCAGCAATGCGTTTCGTCAACAAAATGATTGACACGAGCACTAGTAGAAACATTTTGATTACTTCAAAAATGGTTCAAATGGCTCTGAGCTCTATGGGACTTAACATCTCTGGTCATCAGTCCCCTAGAACTTAGAATTACTTAAACCTAACTAACCTAAGGACATCACACACATCCATGCCCGAGGCAGGATTCGAACCTGCGACCGTAATGGTCACGCGGTTCCAGACTGAAGCGCCTAGAACCGCACGGCCACAACGGCCGGTTTTGATTACTTCACACCGCCTTTGTCCTCAGCGAGATTCAAATCTGGAAGCAATTTATCTTTAAATGTAAGATTAATTTTATTGTGTGTTAGAGGAAATAGCAAATATTTCGACATCTCTTTTCATATGTAGAAGTTACATAATGATGAGCCAAAAAAAAAAAAAAAAAAAAGAAAAACGGTTGCACATCGCGAGACTGAGAGCCGCCTGGAGGCGTTGTGGTTACGTAATACTGCAAGGAAAGTATGTAAGCGGAACCGAAACGAATGGGGAATCATTGTACCACGATAAAGGTGCGACTATGACAAAGGGCAGATTCTTAAGGCCTGGCGTCTGGCAACAAGCAGTCGAAAACAACATGAAATTACAATTAAATCAATACTATTAGCTGCTGACGGACGTTGATATACATCAACGGGGAAAGTTGAAAACGTGTGCCCCTACCGGGACTCCAACCCGGGATCTCATGCTTACATGGCAGACGCTCTATCCATCTGAGCCACCGAGGGCACAGAAGAGAGTGCGACTGCAGGAATTTATCGCCGGCACGCTCCCCGTGAGACCCACATTCTCACCTTGTATGTCCACACACTACATTCGTAGTGCCCCTGCCATTATACCCATTACTCGCGGCAGACAATCCACTGAGTCCCATAAGAGTTCAGGCAAATCGTGTGCATCCGCACTGGAGGAGGTCATCAGCCGGTTAGCCTTAACGATATGAAGATGGCATCTGTTCTTTCGGACATGTCGGTGGACATCGGAGACTTGCTCTATCTGTACGGCAGGAAAGATTGTGATTTGTGTCAGATCTGACGATACGAGTACAACGCTGATGGCAGTCACAAGTGTTTCTGAGCAAATAATTGACTGATGGCGCTCCACAGCTGACGACTCCTAATTGTTCCCAGCGGACCCAACAACATCACCAGCTACAACTGCAGTGGACACGGAATCATCGAGAGTGGACCTTGGATCGGTGGAAGCGTGTCTTCTGGTCGGACGAATCACGCTTCTTGGTATACCAGGTCGACGGACGTGTCTGGATACGCAGTCATCCAGGTGCATGGCTGAGCACTACATGTACCACGTCACGGACACAGGCTGGTACGGATAGTTTTATGTTGTGAGGGACATTCATCTGAGCTTCCATGAGACGTGTGATAGTAATCGGAGGTTCTTTGACAGCTGTGGACTACGCGAACATTATTGCGGATGTCCTCTAGCTACCATGTTCGATGTCTTCCCTAACGGCAAAGGAATCTTCCGTATCAGAAGGCCAGACTCGTCCTACAGTGGGATGAGAAGCATATAGTGAATTCACGTTGATGTCTTGGCCGCCAAACTCACCTGATCTGAACTCGGTGTAGGGCATCTAGGACGCTATCGGGCGGCAGCTTTTGCGATGGCAGACAGGCTCATTTCTCTCCTAACTGGGCTGAGTAAAATCCTAGAACTGATAATACTTTCACCCCTCCGTCAATTCCTGGTTGAAAAAAAATATCCTTATACCTGAACAGTTTGGATTAAGTGCTGAGCATTTCACCATCCAACAATCCCTTCACTTGGTAGAACACATTTGTCTGGTAAGGGCAAGGAGAGACACAACAGGGGCAGTGTTCCTGGACATAGAAAAGGCATCTGACCACGTCTGGCACGATGGCCTAATCTACACGCTAGATGAGATAGGGTGCCATCTCACATAATCTGGATCATTGACTCTTTCCTTACAGGACGTCAGTTCTCCGTAAGGTACGGAGACAAGTCCATGGAGACATGGCAGACTGCGGCAGGAGTCCCACAAGGCTCGGTGTTAGGTCTAGTCCTTTACACAATATACAAGAACGACATTCCTAGGCACATCGGCGGAGAGATTGCTCTGTATGCGGATGACACCGGCATATACAGAAGCAGTATTAGCCGCGTTCTTACACAACACCATCCCCAACAACATCTCAGCAAGACAACACAGTGGTGCAATCGCTGGAAAATAAAGATTAATCCCATCAAGTGCCAGGCGATCTATTCCACCCCTAAAATAAAGCGTCCTGATCGTCAACTCACCACTGACGGCAGAGAGTTGATCTGGAGGAATTCAGGTATTTACCTGGGCCTCAAAATAGGCCGACGCCTAACATGCAATAGCACCACACCACTGCAGCAGACAAAGGCTGCGCACTCTGCTGTAGGTTATATTTCCTGCTGAAAGGTGACGGATTAACCATTCAGTGCAAACTCCTCTTCTGGCACCAGCTCAAATATCCGGTCATCTTGTATGGCTCGGAGGTATGGTCTACAGTGTCAAACACAGCACTAACCCGACTGCAATGTCCCCAGAAGAAAGTTTTCCGTGTCATCTCGGACATTGTCAGATACGTCCACAACACATACATTAGAGTCTTTTTAGGCCAAACTACCATTTACACACTTACTCAGGACAAATCCACAAAATTCTACGAAACCGCACAAACTTCGCCCCACTTTCTCGTTCAAAATTTAGGACACGAGCCACCAGAAGCTTCTCACAAACGCCTAAAATTAACCCCTACACGCCACTTTCGCGACCAAAAACACACACATAAAACACGAAAAACAAGTACGCATCCCAAACCTCTGTTCTTCACGAAATCCCCTTGGGCATTCTGAAGTCAGACGGGCACAGTCCAGTGGTACTACATGCACAACAATAACCATAGCCTCGTCGCTCGCTTATGGATATATATGTGCAATTCACAGCTGTATTTACACAGTGAAGTCCGAAGGGATATAGAAGTGCGCTGGTCTCAATTAACTTTACAGAATGACATCCATTCCATTGTTGTTGGAGAGGCATTGATGATATCCCTTCACTGGAACGTCCCATTGGACTTTCCCCTAAAATGTAGTCAATGATCTGCTCTGCAGCTTCACAGTCTGAGGAATCTGAGAGTCCCCATTCATACACGATGTACTTAGTTCTTCCGTATCCACTTTGGATTCTGTTCAGTTGACACAAACTCTTCTAGGCAGTCGCAATTCTGATGTACATATAGGGTCTTCGAGGCAATGGTGACATATGCTGGTGTTGTGTCTCCATGTCTCCTTCCACATAACTTCAGTCTTGAGTGATCACATGTCACGAGCTGTTCAGAATTCTTTCCTCGACTTGAGACGCATGCTGGGTGGATTGAGCACAATTTCCGGGGCATGTAGTCATCGCGAAAACTGTAGGTTATTAATCCTTTCACATTTGCAGGTCAGTGCTTCTTGTCGTCTCAGATGTGGTGGTGTAATGTTACTGAGAGCAGACAGCCAAGGTAGAGGAGTTGATCTCAGATTAGCTGCTGTGATTCTCATGGTATCATTCAAACGATACCATGACAGTCACACTCTTGTACCATACTGGTGGGCAATATTCAGCCACAGAAGACACAAAAGATAAGGTACGAAGAGTGTCTGCTTGAGACCTCCAAGAGGTTTTAAAGGTAGTTTTCTCATAATATTCTTTCTAGTCTTTCATTTTCTTGCAAGTGACACGAGGTGAGTGCTGAATGATAGTAAACGATCCAGTGTGATTCCAAGATACTTGGGTTGCGAGTTGTCCATAACCGTTTGGTTACAGAAGATGACTTTTAGCTGCTGGTTTGCTAATCGCCACAATCTACATTTTCTGTAATAATCACGAATTACTCTCTGATCTACTGCGAGCACATTTCTTCCGTCCTCTAGGTGCTTGCTTTGAAATCCACTGGCAGTATCATCTTCGTAGCAGAACTTCCTCGATAGATTTCCTGAATGAAATTTTCACTCTGCAGCGGAGTGTGCGCTGATATGAAACTTCCTGGCAGTTAAAATTCTGTGCGGGATCGAGACTCGAACTCTGGACCCTTGCCTTTTGCGGGCAAGTGCTCTGCCATCTGAGCTACCCAAGCACGACTCACGACACGTCCTCAGAGCTTCAATTCCGCCAGTACCTCGTCTCCCGTCTTCCAAAGGTCCAGAGTTCGATTCTCTGTCCGACACACAGTTTTAATCCGCCAGGAAGCTTCTGGATACAGTTTCTAGCGTGGACATCCAGCGCCACATACCTATTGACACCTAGCACGAAGTTGTCAGATCCGTGCCACACAGAATCAATGGCGCTTCAAATGTGGGCCGACACCCCATGAAATGGATAGAGATAATGATCTGGCTCGTCAGTGTGTATTTCCTGATTTTGTGGAAAGTGAAATTGCACTCCGTGTCATGCCCTGTGGCTAGCCCACTGAAAGGGCGCGGGAGCGGACTGGAGTCCGCCTCTGCGCTGAATGGGGCGGCGGCGGTGCGCCGCTTGGCTGCCGACACGGTGAGGTCCTTATCTGAGCGGCTATAAATACGCTCCGTTGAATTAGGCAGACGCGGGTGAATTGCGTCGGCCGTGACTCCAATCAGCCAACACTGTGCCGGTCGCGACCCTGCCTTTTGTTTTTATCCTTCGATCGGACTCTGCTGCATTGGGGCTTGAGACGGGCAACACTGTTCGCTACTCACCTCACACAAATGCCAGCGAAGTAGTTTTCGGTTAGTAATTTGTATATTTACTAAAATATCCTTAACATACACGAAAGCTAAACGATACTGAATTGCGTCTCTAGTAATCGATAATTTCACGTCAATTATTGGCTTCACGCATTTATAAGAACTAAAATTTAAAAAAATATTTTGCGATTACAACATGTTAAGATTGCTTGGAAGATATGATACTGCGAGAAGAATTTGCTAGAACACCGTAACATCTAGGTCAAAGAAGGCGACACCAGTAACTCCCATCCCTTCCCCCTCCCCACCCCACTCCAGATTCCCATCTTAGTAGTAAAGAACTAATATACTAAAATATCGTTCCCCATGCTGAAGTTTTACTGCATGAAGAACGGAAATGTAGCAAGTGATAAACTTCCGTCGTTCCACTGTTTTGTGTGTGAGGGAGGGGGCGGGGGTGGGTCCCAGAGAAGAATAATTTTCGAAGTGTTGGGAAATATGTGTAAGGTTTGTTGGAAATCAGTCTCAAATACTGGATGAAAATAGTCTGAGTAATTTGCGCACCATGAATTACACTGCCTCAAGACATACACTCCTGGAAATGGAAAAAAGAACACATTGACACCGGTGTGTCAGACCCACCATACTTGCTCCGGACACTGCGAGAGGGCAGTACAAGTAATGATCACACGCACGGCACAGCGGACACACCAGGAACCGCGGTGTTGGCCGTCGAATGGCGCTAGCTGCGCAGCATTTGTGCACCGCCGCCGTCAGTGTCAGCCAGTTTGCCGTGGCATACGGAGCTCCATCGCAGTCTTTAACACTGGTAGCATGCCGCGACAGCGTGGACGTGAACCGTATGTGCAGTTGACAGACTTTGAGCGAGGGCGTATAGTGGGCATGCGGGAGGCCGGGTGGACGTACCGCCGAATTGCTCAACACGTGGGGCGTGAGGTCTCCACAGTACATCGATGTTGTCGCCAGTGGTCGGCGGAAGGTGCACGTGCCCGTCGACCTGGGACCGGACCGCAGCGACGCACGGATGCACGCCAAGACCGTAGGATCCTACGCAGTGCCGTAGGGGACCGCACCGCCACTTCCCAGCAAATTAGGGACACTGTTGCTCCTGGGGTATCGGCGAGGACCATTCGCAACCGTCTCCATGAAGCTGGGCTACGGTCCCGCACACCGTTAGGCCGTCTTCCGCTCACGCCCCAACATCGTGCAGCCCGCCTCCAGTGGTGTCGCGACAGGCGTGAATGGAGGGACGAATGGAGACGTGTCGTCTTCAGCGATGAGAGTCGCTTCTGCCTTGGTGGCAATGATGGTCGTATGCGTGTTTGGCGCCGTGCAGGTGAGCGCCACAATCAGGACTGCATACGACCGAGGCACACAGGGCCAACACCCGGCATCATGGTGTGGGGAGCGATCTCCTACACTGGCCGTACACCACTGGTGATCGTTGAGGGGACACTGAATAGTGCACGGTACATCCAAACCGTCATCGAACCCATCGTTCTACCATTTCTAGACCGGCAAGGGAACTTGCTGTTCCAACAGGACAATGCACGTCCGCGTGTATCCCGTGCCACCCAACGTGCTCTAGAAGGTGTAAGTCAACTACCCTGGCCAGCAAGATCTCCGGATCTGTCCCCCATTGAGCATGTTTGGGACTGGATGAAGCGTCGTCTCACGCGGTCTGCACGTCCAGCACGAACGCTGGTCCAACTGAGGCGCCAGGTGGAAATGGCATGGCAAGCCGTTCCACAGGACTACATCCAGCATCTCTACGATCGTCTCCATGGGAGAATAGCAGCCTGCATTGCTGCGAAAGGTGGATATACACTGTACTAGTGCCGACATTGTGCATGCTCTGTTGCCTGTGTCTATGTGCCTGTGGATCTGTCAGTGTGATCATGTGATGTATCTGACCCCAGGAATGTGTCAATAAAGTTTCCCCTTCCTGGGACAATGAATTCACGGTGTTCTTATTTCAATTTCCAGGAGTGTATATACTGAGGTGACAGAAGTCGTGGGATACCTCTTAACATCGTGTCGCAACTCCTTTTGTGCGACGTAGTGCACCAACTCGACGTTGCAAGGACTTAACAAGTAGTTCGAAGTCCCCTGCAGAAATATTGAGCCATGCTGCTTCTATAGACATCCATTATTGCGGAAGTCTTCTTTGCTGGGTGGTAGCGTGCTCGCCTCCCATGTAAGCAGGCCCGGTTTCTATTTCCGGCCGGGTTTGAGATTTTCTCCGCTCGGGGGCTGGGTGTTGTGTTGTCCTCATCATCATTTCATCCTCATCCCCGGGGCGCAAGTCACCCACAGTAACGTTGACTAAAATAAGACTTGCACTCGACGGCCGAACTTCCCCAGATGGGCCCTCCCGTCCAACGATGTCATACGCTGATTTCATTTCATTTCAATGCGAAAGTGTTGCCGGTGCAGAGTTTTGTGCACTACTGAAGTCTCGATTATGTCCCATAAATGTTCGATGACATGTATGTGGAGCGATTTGGGTGGCCAAATTATTCGCTCGAATTGTCCAGAATGTTCTTCAAATCAATTGCGAACAATTTGGCCTTGTGACATGGTACATTGTCATCCATAAAAATTCCATCGTTGTTTCGAAAAATGAAGTCCACAAACGGCAGCAAATGGTTCCCAAGTAGCTGAACGTAACCATTTCCAGTCAATGATAGGTTGATTTGGACCAGAGGACCCAGACCATTCCATTTAAACACAGCCCATACCATCATGGAGTCATCATCAGCTTCTTCAGTGCCTTCTAGATATAACTTCGTGGGGTCTGTGCCACAGCCGAACCCTACCGTCTAGGGTCCAACCGATGTGGTCTCGAGCCCAGCAGAGGCGCTACAGAAGGTGTCGTGCTGTTAGCAAACATTGTCTGCTGCCGTAGTCTATTAACGCCATATTTAGCCACTCTGTCCTAACGGATACGTTCGTTGTACATCCCACATTGATTTCTACGGTTGTTTCACGTAATGATGCTTGTCTGTTAGCACTGACAACCCTACGCAAACGCCATTGCTCTCGTTCGTTAAGTGAAGGCCATCGGCAACTTCATTGTCCGTGGTGACAGATAATGCCTGAAATTTGGTATTCTCGGCATACTCTTGACACTGCGGATCTCGGAATATTGAATTACCTACGATTTCCGAAATGGAATGTCCCATGCGTCTAACTCCCACTACCATTCTGTAATCAAGGTCGTGCAGCCATAATCACATTGCAAACCTTTTAATGCGGATCACAGGAGTACAAATTACAGCTCCGCCAATGCACTGCCCTTTTATAGGTTGTGCACGCGACCCTGCCGCAATCTATATATATATATATATATATATATATATATATATATATATATATATATATATATATATATATAGATCGCTATCCCGTGACTTTTGTCATCTCAGTGTACACAGTTTCTAACTTTAATACTTGACTTCTTGTGCTAAACATTTCACGTAAGATTATAACTCTCAATAAGTATATTACAACTGAATTTCAATTTTTAAATTCTGCCAATAATTACTATGAAATACTGAAGGTCAAATTTTTCTTGCTCTTGGTAGCATCACTTGACTTTCATTTCTCCAAACGCATGAAGACTCATTAGTGTTGTACACAGAGAAGTCAGAGAGCTAGAAAATTGTTCCGAAATGCAAGATCTGCAAATAATAGACTCTTAGAGTAGGGATCTTTGACATAAACAAATGTAAAGTATTGCGGATAAATATGGAAAGACCTATACTTATATAATTACATCTCTATAGAACAATCACTGGAAGTAGTCACATCGATTAACCTAGCGGCACCAAAGCATTTTCCAGAGCGCGCATCACCAAAGTGGGGGGAGGGGAGGGGGCGGACAGGATTACTTTATGCCCACCATAAGAAAATTAAAAATATAACGACATTCGATAATTGTTGTTGACTTATATTAATAACGTATTTTTTAAAGGAGTCTTGATGTGTAAGTAGGGTCCAGAAACTGAAAATATAATACCAAGAAGGGGTGCTTTACGACCACTGCAAAAAATTTTAAAATTGCTTACATTTACCAGCAACACCTTGTTAAAGATCTACTGATGTGTAACTAAGATCCTGAATTTGAAAATATTGAATACGGCATTCACTGGTAATGTGATATCTACTACTAAGATTTAAATTTTTGGGTTACGATTAAGTGAAAAAGTTAAAGCATTTACGGTAGTTGGTAGAATTCATTAAAGACAATAAAAAAAATCAGGATTTTGGAATATAAAGTAAGCGACTAGGTCACAATATTTTCAAAAGATGGGAATAAATTATTCCCCTGCCCCCTCACCCCTTGGTATCGCGAGGTTTAACTACCTCGGAGTGTGTGAATGGAGCGATTTAAAGCTGAGCGAACACCAAAATGTAATCGCACGTAAGGCAGACACTACACTGAGATTCATTGATAAATTCCTCAGGAAGTGTAGTCCATTCACGCAGGAGGTAGCCTACAAAACTTCAGTTCGATCAATACTTGAATGTTGCTCGTCAGTCTTGTACCCATAGTAGATAGAATTGAGAGAAGAAATAGAGAAGATCCAAAGAAGCACGTTTCGTTAAAGATTCATTTAGCAAGCGCAGAAATATTACGGAGATACTCATCCAACTTCAGCGGGAAAGGTTGCAAGAGAGGCATTGTACAACACGGTATGGTTCACTGTTAAAATTTCGAGAGCGTACGATCCTAGAAGAGTCGATCTTTATTTGATTCCCCCTATCCATATCTCACGAAAAGATAATAAAGGTAAAATTAGAGCGGAAGCGATTAATGAAAATTTGTACCGAGGGTGGCATTTGAGTCCGGGTCCCTTCTCACTTGGTAGATGAGCTAACCATTACGCCACCCTACCACAGTGGCTTTGCACCATTGCACGAACTACCCTAGCACACCTTCCTCCTCAACACAAATTACCATTCATGCCTCAGCCCACTTGGTATTCCCTCTAAACTCGAGCAGCATTGCAAAGGCTCTTCAATATCTTGGATTAAGACCTCAGTATCGGACGAATCGGGGAATGCCGTCTGAAACATAGGTGAAGGTGCTTTAAATCAAATGAAGTGGGCTGAGGAGTGATAAGGAATTTGGACTGAGGAGGTAGGCGTGCTAGTGTAGTCCGTGCACTTGTGCAAAGCCACTGTGCCGGGATGGCGTAGTGGTTAGCTAATGTGCCTAGTGAGCAAGAGACCTGGGTTCGAATCCCAGTCTTGATACAAATTTTCATTCATCGCTTACATCATAAATGTTTAAGGCCTGGAAATGACTCTGGAACCATGTAATTTCATTTGATTGAAATTAGAGCGATTCGAACTCACATGGAGGCATACCAACAACCGTTCTTAATGCGGAGCAGGAAAGGAGGGAAGTCACAGTGGTACATCGATCTGTTGCAGAATTTTAGAACATGTTTTCTGCTCGCGTATCATGTCGTTTCTGGAAACCCAAAATCTATTCTGTAGGAATCAACATGGATTCCGGAAACAGCGATCGTGTGAGTCCCAACTCGCTTTATTTGTTCATGAGACCAAGAAAATATTAGATACAGGCTCCAGGTAGATGCCATTTTCCTTGACTTCCGGAAGGCTTTCGATACAGTTCCGCACTGTCGCCTGATAAACAAGGTAAGAGCCTACGGAATATCAGACCAGCTGTGTGGCTGGATTGAAGAGTTTTTAGCAAACAGAACACAGCATGTTGTTCTCATTAGAGAGACGTCTACAGGCGTTAAAGTAACCTCTGGCATGTCACAGGGGAGTGTTATGGGACCATTGCTTTTCACAATATATATAAATGACCTAGTAGATGGTGTCGGAAGTTCCATGCGGCTTTTAGCGGATGATGCTGTAGTACACAGAGAAGTTGCAGCATTAGAAAATTGCAGCGAAATGCAGGAAGATCTGCAGCGGATAGGCACTTGGTGCAGGGAGTGGCAACTGACCCTTAACATAGACAAATGTAATGTATTGCGAATACATAGAAAGAAGAATCCTTTATTGTATGATTACATAATAGCAGAACAAACACTGTTAGTAGTTACTTCTGTAAAATATCTGGGAGTATGTGTACTGAACGATTTGAAGTGCAATGATCATATAAAATTAATTGTTGGTAAGGCGAGTGCCAGGTTGAGATTCATTGAGAGAGTCCTTAGAAAATGTAGTCCATCAACAAAGGAAGTGGCTTACAAAACTCGTTCGACCTATACTTGAGTATTGCTCATCAGTGTGGGATCCTTACCAGGTCGGGTTGACGGAGGAGATAGAGAACATCCAAATAACATCGGCGCGTTTCGTCACAGGGTTATTTGGTAAGCGTGATAGCGTTACGGAGATGTTTAGCAAACTCAAGTGGCAGACTCTGCAAAAGAGGCGCTCTGCATCGCGGTGTAGCTTGCTGTCCAGGTTTCGAGAGGGTGCGTTTCTGGATGACATATGGAATACATTGCTTCCCCCTACTTATACCTCCCGAGGAGATCACGAAAGTAAAATTAGAGAGATTCGAGCGCGCACGGAGGCTTTCCGGCAGTCGTTCTTCCCGCGAACCATACGCGACTGGAACAGAAAAGGGAGGCAATGACAGTGGCACGTAAAGTGCCCTCCGCCACACACCGTTAGGTGGCTTGCGGAGTATTAATGTAGATGTAGATGTACCTCGGCCCGCACATCGTCGGCGGCTTGTGGAGCATAGATACAGACGTAGATGCAGAATGCCTTAGTGAGAAGAACAAAAAATGTAGCTGGTTGCATCAATTTGTATCTTCAAATGTTGATCTTGTGTAAGTCATCAAGCACACCAGGTGACTTACCCAGAGCCTTCATGACTTCGTCGAAGTTCTCGCTCTCGGCGAGCTTGTACTGCTTATCGAAGACGAGAGACATGTCGCCTGCCGGTCTGTTCCTGGTGCTGGAGAGCTGGAGTGCTGGAGTGCCGTGGTCGGACTGACTGGAGGCTGCGGCGCTCTTCCTGCTTCCTCGGCGGCCGCGGCCAATGGGCTGGCCAATGGGTGGGCGGCGCGCAGATTGGCGCTTTGAGGCCCTCTCTTGTTTGTCGCCGCGACGCTCCCAGCCGCCAGCAGGCCGTCACGCCACCTCACCGGCGCACCAGACGCCCAGCAACTGCGCAGTCGAGTCTGGTGGGGCTCCCACGCGGGACAAACGATTGGTTTGGAGGTTGCGCTGCAGTATTTGTAACCAAGGCCTGAGCGTGAACATTTCTTCACACAAGCGACATCTCATTCTCATCTCCCCCGCCCCCTTCCTCCTTACTTTCACGGTCCCCGCCACGAATCCAGTCATTAGTTGCCTTCCCTTGTGCTTTTACTCATGTCATAAATACAGTAACCTATATACGCAACTAAATCATACCATACACGCTTTTCCCGTGCTGGAGCTGGGTTCGATTTTTGGTGTCAGCACCAATTTAAAATGACATGTTAGTCACTGAAATGGCTTCAGATGAAAATGTTTGGACGAAGCTGTAAGTCGCTAGAAATTTATTATACGGGGTGTTTCAAAAAGAATATACGTATTACAAGGCATTATTTTGTTCAAACTATCGATCGATGTGCCTCGCCTCGGCTATTCGAGAAACGAATATACAGGGTGGTCCATTGACAGTGACTGGACCAAATATCTCACGAAATAAGCATCAAACGAAAAAACCACAAAGAACAAAACTCGTCTAGCTTGAAGGGAGAAACCAGATGGGGCTATGGCTGGCCTGCTATATGGCGCTGCCGTAGGTCAAACGGATATCAACTGCGTTTTTTAAAATAGGAACCACCATTTTTATTACATATTCGTGTAGTACGTAAAGAAAAATGAATGTTTTAATTGGATCACTTTTTTCGCTTTGTGATAGATGCCGCTGTAATGGTCACAGACGTATAAGTACCTGGCATCACGTAACATTCCGCCAATGCAGACGGTATTTGCTTCGTGATACATTACCCGTGTTAAAATGGACCGTTTACCAATTGCGGACAGGCTGATGTCGTGTTGATGTATTGCTATTAGGATCAAAATGCCCAACGGGCGTGTGCTATGTATGCTGCTCGGTATCCTGGACGACATAATCCAAGTGTCTGGACCGTTCGCCGGATAGTTACGTTAGTTATGTTATTTAAGGAAACAGGAAGTGTTCAGCCACATGTGAAACGTCAACCATGACCTGCAAAAAATGATGATGCCTAAGTACGTGTTTTAGCTGCTGTCGCAGCTAATCCTCACATCAGTAGCAGACAAACTGCGCGAGAATCGGAAATCTCAAAAACGTCGGTGTTGAGAATGCTACATCAACATCGACTGCTCCCGTACCATATTTCTATGCACCAGGAATTGCATGGCGACGACTTTGAACGTCGTGTATAGTTCTGGCACTGGGCACAAGAGAAATTACGGGACGATGACAGATTTTTTGTACGCGTTCTATTTAGGGACGAAGCGTCATTCACCAACAGCGGTAACGTAAACCGACATAATAAGCAATATTGGGCAACGGAAAATCCACGATGGCTGCGACAAGTGGAACATCAGCGACATTATGGGAGAAATGATAATTGACCCCCATTTTATCGATGGCAATCTAAATGGTGCAATGTATGCTGATTTGCTACGTAATGTTCTACCGATGTTACTACAAGATGTTTCACTGTATGACAGAATGGCGATGTACTTCCAACACGATGGATGTCCGGCACATAGCTCGCGTGCGGTTGAAGCGGTATTGAATAGCATATTTCATGACAGGTGGATTGGTCGTCGAAGCACCATACCATGGCCCGCACGTTCACCGATCTGACGTCCCCGGATTTCTTTCTGTGGGGAAAGTTGAAGGATATTTGTTATCGTGATCCACCGACAACGCCTGACAACATGCGTCAGCGCATTGTCAATGCATGTGCGAACATTACGGAAGGCGAACTACTCCCTGTTGAGAGGAATGTCGTTACACATATTGCCAATTGCATTGAGATTGATGGACATCATTTTGAGCATTTATTGCATTAATGTGGTATTTACAGGTAATCATGCTGTAACAGCATGCGTTCTCAGAAATGATAAGTTCGCAAAGGTATATGTATCACAGTGGAACAACCGAAATGAGATATTCAAACGTACCTACGTTCTGTATTTTAATTTAAAAAACCTATCTGTTACCAACTATTCGTCTAAAATAGTGAGCCATAAGTTTGTGACTATTGCAGCGCCATCTATCACAAAGCGAAAAAAGTGGTCCAATTAAAACATTCATATTTATTTACGTACCACACGAATATGTAATAAAAAATGGGGGTTCCTATTTAAAAAAACGCAGTTGATATCCGTTTGACCTACGGCAGCACCATATAGCGGGCCAACCATAGCCCCATCTGGTTTCCCCCTTGAAGTTAGACAAGTTTCGTTGTTTGTAGTTTTTTCGTTTGACGCTTATTTCGTGAGATATTTGGCCCGGTCACTATCAATGGACCACCCTCTATAGTCAAGTTTATATTAATAACCGCTAGATGTCAGTTGTCTTCTGTTTTGCTTGGTAACCGTGATATATTTAAACTGGCTTCTCCGCAGCAGAAATCATTTTGTGTTCTCGAGTTTGCGAAGTGCGATTTTCTGATTACAGTACAAAGACGTTTCAGGTTGAGGTACCAAATTGATCCTCCGAATGGGTGGAAAATTCCCAGATAGTACCGCCAGTTTCTAGAGACAGGGTGTGTATGTAAAGGAAAGAGTCCTGGCCGCCCTCGTGTTCCTGAAGAAAATGTTGCACGAATTCTGACTGCTTTCCAACGTAGTCCTTCAAAATCACATTGTTGTGCCAGCCGGGAGTTACAACTGCCTACAACAAGAACTTGGCGTGCTTTGAGATGTCGATTGGTTATGAAGCCGTCAAAGCTACAGCTGTTACAAGCTCTGCGTCTTAATGACAAACGCAAACGTGTGGCATTTTGTAACGAGATTCTTGATGCTATGGACAATGAAAACACTTTCGCACAACGTATCGTGTTCATTGATGAAGCGACTTTCCCTGTTAGTGGTCAGGTAAACAAACACAGTGTTCGAATTTGTGGCCTACAGAACCGACATGCAGCCATTGAAGATGTACGAGATTCGCCCAAAATCAATGTGTTTTGTGCGATATCCCGATCATTTGTTTACGGCCCATTCTTCTTTGATGGAAACACGGTTAACGGTCAGCAGTATCTCGCTTTGTTACAAAACTGGTTGTTTCCGAGGCTGCGCGAATACTATTTCATTTTTCCACAAGACGGGGCACCGCTCACTGCAGTCGTGAATATCTGAATGCATCTCTACCGAACCGTTGGACTGTGTCGTCAGGGAGCTGGCGACTCAGCGTGTCTCAGCTGGGCTCCACGGTCACCGCATTTGACGCCCTCTGACTTCTTCCTGTGGGGCTTCGTTAAAGGCAACGTTTATGTACCACCATTCCCACAGAACCTGGACGAGTTGAAGAATCGGATCCGTACTGCCATAACATCAGTGACGAAGGACATGTTTGCTCGAGTATGGGAGAAATTTGAGTATCGCTGATGGAGGACATATTGAACATCTGTAACCTGAACTTGAGAGGTTCGTAAATCTGTGTGTAAAGTTTCATATTCGTGTGTCTTAAAGTTTAATAAATATATGCATTCGAAATACCTATATTCTTTTTGAAACAAAAAAATGGTTCAGATAGCTCTGAGCACTATGCGCCTTAATTTCTGAGGTGATCAGTCCCCTAGAACTTAGAACTAATTAAACCTAACTAGCCTAAGGACATCACACACATCCATGCCCGAGGCAGGATTCGAACCTGCGACCGTAGCGGTCACGCGGTTCCAGACTGAAGCGCCTAGAACTGCAAGGCCACTCCGGGCGGGTTTTTGAAACACCCTGTATATACACTCTAAGACGAAAAAAAGGAGCACCACGAAGGAATGGGACGCAAATCGGTAGATGTGATGGACAGGTATTGTAACACCTCACCCGTCACTTATCTGGTTTTGGCGCGTGTTCACCCCAGCTAATTGACTAACAGATCAACAGAGAGTGTAAAACTGCAGCAATATCGGATGACGCAAAAACGTAATAAGGCCCTGTGACTCCTGATTGAACTGCGGTGGCAGTTTTGACATTAATTTATTCAGAATTGATCACTTTTAATTAAAAAGGGGTGCACATTGATGTTATATTCAGCTATTGAACACCAGATGCAAATGTTGAACATAAAATTAATTAAGAAAGTGACTTGGGATTTCAACTACTTGATTGAAAACAGATGCAGTCGATTAGCACAAATTTATTTTAACTCATGACCTTCAATCATCACATTACAAGACTCTCCTACCAGGCAGTGGGAATAAATTGCGTTTGCGTGGAATAAAGCGCTATAAATCAAAAGTAATTCCTATCGACTGACTCAGGCGTAATGCGAAGTGCGAGAAGAATTCTACAATACACGGCCCATGAAACCCTCGTGGAAACTTTGCCGACGTGATCCAACAAATTAATCAGAGGCCGGAGAGGGCGCAATATCACCGAATACAGCGTGGCGGAGCGGCGTCGTTGTGAGGACGTCTGCCGACCTCGTGGTGCTGCAAGGCTGTTGTCGTCTATTCACTCCTAGCTATCTTGCTCAGTACATAGCTGAACCAAAAGTTCCCATCTCCAAGCTCAATCGTTCCATTTGCTAAGTCCAAAACTGCAGATATGCTCACTCTTTCTCAGGCAAGCTGAGTAAAGAACGCCACGTCCGCACTCTACGCAAGCTGGGAACGGAAGACCACCGTGGAGACTTCTCCCAGTCCGCTCTTTGCCTTGGTTTCCCCTCCAGCAAAATCACTTACGCCAATTGCAGCGCAACTCGCGATAATTATGCGTCGCTTCCCAGCGCCGACCAATGCCTGCTCTGGGAAGTGAACAAATTCCCACAAAATTTCCCTTCCCCTCAACTTCTGCTATTTAACTCCTCCCAGGCCACCCGTCAAGGTTAGCATCTGCACAAACCACCAATTTTTCCGGAATTCTGACCCCCAGGAGAGTATTTCAGATTCCTCGGTCCTACGTTCCCATCGGAGGCCGACGTATTTCATTCTGTCACTCTTCACCTGATTTACTTCAGACTCTGCGGAACGTGAATTCAGCGTGAAGTTGCTATAGTCATGAACACACATATTTTGGCCTCTGTTGACTGCTCCACTGTAGCTTTGCGCGGCTTACTCGCATGTTTCACTGAAAACGGGACGATGGACATTTATCAAAACGTGTACAAGTTCTCCGTCTGCTTCCCGGTACACCAGCATGGGGTCAACGACCCACTCACTGTCACTCATCTTAAGGCAGCTGGAGGCCGCACCCCGTCACCGCTTTCTCAGAGCTTGAGCCACCCTAAGCTGCCTATTGTCGCTTCCCTTCGCCGCTCCCCAGCCGCGCGCCGCGGTCAATTCTGTATACTTCCCTGGGATACTAGCCTCCAGTAAATCGACGTGTTTCCACAAAGTTTTTCATGTCATGTGAATTACTTTAAAGCCATCACCCGACATAAATTATTCCAATACGTCCATACTATACCCTCTACAAGATGCATTGTGCCTTGTCAGTAATTTTTGTTCAGCCCTATCGTTTGCTCAACGTGAGTTAGGTGATCTTTAATGACTTCATGTAAGGGGCATAGTTCTTGCCATCTTCCAGAATAGACAAAAAAAGATTACAATTTCAGAAAAAATGGATGACTTATTAAAG
Source organism: Schistocerca piceifrons (assembly GCF_021461385.2). Taxonomy (NCBI): domain Eukaryota; kingdom Metazoa; phylum Arthropoda; class Insecta; order Orthoptera; family Acrididae; genus Schistocerca; species Schistocerca piceifrons. The sequence goes on from NC_060145.1 coordinate 421,617,788, forward strand.
AGGAAGACCTTCACAAATTGAGCAAGTCAGTAACGCGTTGGTTTACCTCTGGCTCTCATCCAATCAGTTATTCGGCTTGGCATTGGTTGATAGACTTTTATGATGTCCTCCTGTGGTATAGCGTTCCATATACTGCCCAAATGGCGCGTTAGATCGTCATAAGTCGCAATATGGTCCTAGGGCCATGACCATAACACTCTAAACGCTTTCAGTTGTGGAGATATCCAGCGACCTTACTGGAGAAGCTAGGGTTTGGCAATTGCAAAGAGAAGCAGCAGCAACTCTCGCCGTTTGCGATCGGGCATAATCTTGCTGAAATGTGCCACTGTGCTGTAAGGGTACTGCGGATGACAACCAAAGCCTCCTACTTGGAAATGAAGTATCACCACAGAGTCACTCCCGTTTGTCGGGCTATATGGCGGGTGACAATCAGTTGGTATCTCACCGCAGTCTGGGGCTTTCCCAGACACGTCTTCGGGGTGGAATCTCAATGACTGGAATAGAATTGTCTTCAGTGATGAGTCCCGCTCCAAACCGAGCCCCGATGGCCAGCGATGACGTATCTGGAGACGCTCCGGACAGCAGATGGATTCTAAATTGACTGTCACCCATCATACGGCTCGACAACCGGGTATGATGGTCTGGGGTTCCATATCTTTTCATAGCAGGACCCATTTTATTGTCATTTGCTACACCCTTACAGCACACTGGTACGCCGATGATGTTCTACGCCAGGTTTCGTAGCCCTACACGGCAAGCCATCCTGGACTTACATTTCAGCGGGATACGCCCGCCCGTACATGGCGAGAGTTTCTACTGCTTGTCTTCGCCCTTGTCAAACGCTTCCTTGGCCAGCAATATCGTCGGATCTCTCCCCAATTAAGAATGTCGGAGCATTATGGGCATGGGTTCCCAACCAGCTCATGATATTGACGATCTAACACTACTATTGGACAGAATTTGCTATTTTAAGTAGGCTGTTTAGGTTTTAAAGTTGGTAACGCCACGTAGCGCTCTGTATGAAAATCACTGACTGTGCTGTGTGCAGTCTGTGGCTGGTTTGCATTGTTGGAATATTTGCTACTGTACTGTTGGGCAGTTGGATGTGAACAGCGCGTAGCGTTGCGCAGTTGGGCGGTGAGCCGCCAGCAGTGACGGATGTGGGGGAGAGAGATGGCAGAGTTTTGAGAGCGGACGATCTGGACGTGTGTCCGTCAGAAAAAGGAAATTTGTAAGACTGGACCTCATGAGCTGATTATATATATTACGAGTTTTGATCACTATTAACGTGAATACAATGTTTGCTCTCCATCTAAATCTTTCATTTGCCAACTTTGCCTATCAGTAGTTAGTGCCTTCAGTAGTTAGAATCTTTTATTTAGCTGGCAGTATTGGCGCTCGTTGTACTGCAGTAGTTTGAGCAACGAAGATTTTTGTGTGGTAAGTGATTCATGAAAGGTATAGGTTATTGTTAGTCAGTTCATGAAAGGTATAGGTTATTGTTAGTCAGGGCCATTCTTTTGTAGGGATTATTGAAAGTCAGATTGCGTTCCGCGAAAAAAAAAAAAAAAAAAAAAAGTTCTGTGTTGTCAGTTTAGTGTTGATCAGAACAAGTAAAGAGGGAAATGTCTGAGTACGTTCAGTTTTACTCAGCTGTTTCAAAATCAAATAACGTAGAGGTTTACCAGCGCAGTCATTCTTAATTTTTCTAAGGGGACATTTCACTATGATATTCCTGCCGGCCGAGCGATTCTAGGCGCTTCAGTCTGGAACCACGCGACCGCTACGGTCTCAGGTTCGAATCCTGCCTCGGGCATATATGTGTGTGATGTCCTTAGGTTAGTTAGGATTAAGTAGTTCTAAGTTCTAGGGGACTGATGACCTCAGATGTTAAGTCCCATAGCGCTCAGAGCCATTTGAACCGTTTTTATGATATCCCTCAGGACGGCATGTGACACCTCTATCAATCAATTCCAAGCCGAATAAATGCTTGCATAAGGTCCAGAGGTAAACTAACGCGTTGTTTACTTGCACAATCTGTGAAGTTCTTTCTCTAGAATAAACCATCCAACTTTTCTGAAATTGTAATCATTTATTTGTCTGTTCGTGTGCATCACATCTACCGATTTCCGTCCCACTTGGATAATTCGTTCGTAGTGTGTCGGCTTTTATTTCTTTTTTCTTGGAGTGTATTTATTTATAAATACTACAATAATTTTTTTTTTATTATGTGTAAAGGGTGCACCACAATTGATATCTAAAACTGAGACGAGTGAAAGTATGCGACAACAAAAGGGGAAACGGTCCAATAAGCACTGAACAGCAGGCGAACTATTTGAAGATAATTTTCACTATCGAGTGTTGCCTTACTTACTACCAATGTAGTTGAAACGTTTTCGATTAATTCCCTACCTCATTAGCCTAAAATTTCACCCTTGGCCTACCTTACCATGCCCACTATTGATAAGCATAACGTGGTACATGGATAATAAGGGAAATGCACGTTCTAATGGCGATAGAAGACATCACCTATCGCGGCAGTATGGAATGTTATGGAAAGGTCGAGCAGGGCCTATTCCTCGGTCTCCAAGAACACCTTGTAATCTTACCCTCCCACACACAGTACCATTAAATTTCTCATAGTCTCTTCATTATTTCCAAAAGCTTCGAGAGGCGTAAGATATACAAAAGAAAAACTTTTTACGTATCTTCATTTTCTCTTCTTGTTGTTGGCTGCAGTTATTGCGTCTAGGGTTACATTCTTGCGGCTGAAATTTTGATTTATAACGTTGTAGGTTCCTGACGACTAAATAACTGATGAAAATTTGCCTGTATTATTCTTGAATTTGGTTGTTTGTCACTTTTTTCAATATCACACCGTCATTACAATTCCCACTTCTATCACGCAGCAAATTACATTATTTGTGACACAATCAAAAACACGTCTGAGTCCATCAGAGGCACGCCCACTACTAACTACTTTCTGCGGTACTCACAAAACTCCAAAGAGTTTACAAAGCAAATGAGTTTACAAACTCTCTTGACAAAAGAAGAATCATCACCAAGTTATATCATTATTTTATAAATGAATCGAGAAATAAACTTAATAATTTAGTGTTAAATTCTGCAATTAATAATACGAATTTTAAATATGCCAGATATTTCGTAATTTTAAATATTTTTAAAAGAAGAGTAATTTTAACTTTACATACATAGTACTACCAAATTAATTCCTTATTATACATTTTAGCCTGAAATATAATCCATCGTATACAAAATCAAATGAAATTCTTTCAGTGAAACAGCCGAGAATGTTCACCTATACAAGAATCGAAAGTATAAATGGTATCGGTTATTTCTATATAAAAAAGGTAATGTTAGAGGAGGGCGTCCCATTACAATCTGAGCTAGACCCTCTGGGTTTTTCTGTCTTGGGGCATCTCAAAAGTGAAATGTGCAGCACTCCAGTTGATGCGGTTGAATAATTGGAGCAGCGAACTGAAGGGTGTTATCAAGATTTACATGTTCTACTGTTCTTCTGAAATCACTTAATAAGTGATAGTGTAAACCTAGCGTATAATGGAGAGGACGTACGTAAGGTAGCAGTATTCAGACTTTTTACGGGTCTACCATTCCTCAAAAGACGCAACATGTCCTTACTGCCTTTGGTTGCTATAACGAAAAGACCTTTTTAATCTTCACCAACACCAGCTGTGTAAATAAACAATTCTTCTCCTGAAGATCTTGATGTGAATGATCTAAACGCGTAGCGGCAAAATAAAAAAGTGACTGACACAGAAATTGTTTAGTTTGTATTTACGAGGGCTATCCCGAAAGTAAGTTACGACCGGTCGCAAAATGGAAACGAGAATGAAAATCCGATAAAGCTTTGCAAAGATGTGTTGGGCAGTGTCTCTAGTATGACTCTAGGTAGAATTATGTCGCTCTTTTCATTCCTGAGCTCTTAGTGAGCGCGTAAAGATGTTATAGAAAATAGTGTCTCCCGCCAAGTACGAAGGCCTGGTGAGAATTTCCCCTGAAGCTATGCAACTAACATTAGATAACTGCCGTGGGGTTTCTTCTTCAAGACAATTCTCAGCCTCATTCTGCAGGGGCAATGAAGATGTTCCGGCATCGTTTCAATTGGAAATGTTTGGTTACCCACAATTCAGCCCATGATTGTCTCCCACTGAGTTTCATCTCTGCTCAAACGAACCGCTGGCTATCAAGACAACATTTTAGCACAGACAACGAGCTTTAGGCCACCGTAGAGAATTGGTGGAAAGCACTGGCGGCTGCCTTCTATGATGAGGGTATTGGAAAGCTGTGAGTACCGGTCGTGAGTCGTGCTTCGGTAGCTCAGATGGTAGAGCACTTGCCCGCGAAAGGCAAAGGTCCCGAGTTCGAGTCTCGGTCGGGCACACAGTTTTAATCTGCCAGGAAGTTTCATATCAGCGCACACTCCGCTGCAGAGTGAAAATCTCATTCTGGAAACATCCCCCAGGCTGTGGCTAAGCCATGTCTCCGCAGTATCCTTTCTTTCAGGAGTGCTAGTTCTGCAAGGTTCGCAGGAGAGCTTCTGTAAAGTTTGGAAGGTAGGAGACGGATACTGGCAGAAGTAAAGCTGTGAGTACCGGTCGTGAGTCGTGCTTCGGTAGCTCAGATGGTAGAGCACTTGCCCGCGAAAGGCAAAGGTCCCGAGTTCGAGTCTCGGTCGGGCACACAGTTTTAATCTGCCAGGAAGTTTCATATCAGCGCACACTCCGCTGCAGAGTGAAAATCTCATTCTGGAAACATCCCCCAGGCTGTGGCTAAGCCATGTCTCCGCAGTATCCTTTCTTTCAGGAGTGCTAGTTCTGCAAGGTTCGCAGGAGAGCTTCTGTAAAGTTTGGAAGGTAGGAGACGGATACTGGCAGAAGTAAAGCTGTGAGTACCGGTCGTGAGTCGTGCTTCGGTAGCTCAGATGGTAGAGCACTTGCCCGCGAAAGGCAAAGGTCCCGAGTTCGAGTCTCGGTCGGGCACACAGTTTTAATCTGCCAGGAAGTTTCATATCAGCGCACACTCCGCTGCAGAGTGAAAATCTCATTCTGGAAACATCCCCCAGGCTGTGGCTAAGCCATGTCTCCGCAGTATCCTTTCTTTCAGGAGTGCTAGTTCTGCAAGGTTCGCAGGAGAGCTTCTGTAAAGTTTGGAAGGTAGGAGACGGATACTGGCAGAAGTAAAGCTGTGAGTACCGGTCGTGAGTCGTGCTTCGGTAGCTCAGATGGTAGAGCACTTGCCCGCGAAAGGCAAAGGTCCCGAGTTCGAGTCTCGGTCGGGCACACAGTTTTAATCTGCCAGGAAGTTTCAGGGTATTGGAAAGTTGGTACAACGCTAAGAAGAATGTCTGAGTCAGAACGGCGACTACGTAGAGAAGTAGCTGAAAGGTGTAGCTAACTGTTACAAATGAAACATTTCTGATTTTGACTGTGATTTTCATTTCGCGATCAATCGTAACTTACTTTCTGGACAGCCCTCGTATTAGCAGTCTTAGCACTCATAATGCTGTTCTTTATCGACAAATTATTCATTTATTCTAAGGAATTAATTTTTTTAATGATCTAATGGTCCTTATTTCACAAATACTTTAAATTACTTTACATGTGGCAAGGGCCTTATCGACAGTACGCTTGCTATATGAGTCTCTTCCATTTATTTTTATCGAGTGCACTGTTTGTCCAGTTGTGTTGATGTTCATCCTGCCGCATGTTATTTCGCACCTAATCCTGGGTCTTCGTCTTGCTCTCGTCCCATCGATTGTCCTGCCGAATGCTGTTCTAGGTTGTCTATTCTCCATCATTGTTGCTCTATGGTCTGCGCGTTTTCAGCCTTCTCTTATTTAGCTTTTCGTTTGGTATTCGAACAGTTCTCTTAATTCTTCATTTTCTCTTATCCTTTTTACCACGTTATTTTCATCATACAAAGGTCGAAAAATGTTCGTTAGTTCAAAAAAATTGCTCTCAGCACTGTGGGACTCAACATCTGAGGTCATCAGCCCCTAGATTTAGAACTACTTAAACGTAACTAACCTAAGGACATCACACACATTTATGCCCGAGGCAGGATTCGAACCTGAAACCGTAGCAGCAGCGCGGTCCCAGACTGAAGCACCTAGAACCGCTCGGCCACAGCGACCGGCTTTCGGTAGTATTTGTATTTCGAATATTAACAGTATTTCATCTTTCTTCCCAGATATTAATGCTTCACATCCGTTGTCCGAGGTCGCCGAGCGGTTCTAGACGCTACAGTCTGGGAGCGCGCGACCGCTACGGTCGCAGGTTCGAATCCTGCCTCGGGCATGGATTTGTGTAATGTCCTTAGGTTAGTTAGGTTTAAGTAGATCTAAGTTCTAAGGGACTGATGACCTCAGCAGTTTAGTCCCATAGTGCTCAGAGCCATTTGGACCATTTTTGAGCTTCACCTCTATATAGTTCATATAATGTCGTATGTGAGTCGACTGATACAAACTCACTTTGAAATTAGTGCTAAGTGATCTTTTCTTTAGCATTCTGAAGGAACTAAAAAGTGTTTTGTTTGTTGTCGCTAGAGGGACATCTATTTCTATATCTGTTCTATTGTAATTACTGGAAACGCGCAGCCGTCTTGTAAGTGAATCCATCTACATCCAAAGCGGCTTCACTACTCATTTTCTTACTTCTGACCAGCTGTTCTGTCTTTCTTTCATTAACACTTAAACCTGTTTTTTCTGCAATTGTTAGTATTTTTGCACTATACTGGTTAATTCTGTTTTGGAATGCGTAAGCTGTGTAACAATCTTCTCCTTTTCAGTTTCTCTTACGGAAGTCTTACACGACACAAAGTTCTGACTGTTAATATTTTAAAATAATCTGATCAACTTTAGAGTATTTCAGATTCGCTCGTTATATTTAGGAGTGGCTGTCGGTGTATGCTATCATAAGCATTTTTGAAGTCTTTGTAGGACAGGAAGTCCATTCTGGAGTTTAAGCTACCTATTTGCTCCTGTTTTTGGGTGAAACCTGCTGTAAAATAAAGTGTGATCGCGAGATAAAGGCGTCCTAGCGTGACTGCATTAACTGCTCGTTAGACGCAGATGCGATCCAGCGGCTGACATCTGACAGCTGGCGATTGTCACCGGAAATGCCTGGTGTCCCCTCTACGGGTGGGGAGGGGGGAGGGGGGCAGGACCGCTGGCTCTGTCGCAAGAAGGGTGAGGGGGAGTGAAAAGGGGGCAGAGAGGGGGTGAGGGAGGCGGGGAGAATGGGACAGGCTCACACCACCACACGTGACCGTCGACTGAGTCACCGCTGGCAGAACCTTAATCCGGTTATACGCCTCGTCACAGTGGAGAGAAGCGGTTTGCAAGACTCCAGCACAGTGACGTCTGCAAATGTAATGAGCGGAAAAGTATCGCGAAATTCTTGGACGCCAGAGTGTGTACGTGGTAGGTGGCACAGCTGTGCGAGTATTCTCTGGAACTCTGCATATTTTAGCAGTTCATTTGGCAGCAAGCAAATTGACGCAGTTTAAGAAGCCACTGGACTTCTATCCGGAAAGAGAGGAGATACTGCGAATATTAGATCCGTGGTTGCAGCCCCGAAAGCCAGATGACAGTAAAAAGAATAGATATGAACTAACAAAATACTGAGTGATCAAAAAGTCAGTATAAATTTGAAAACTGAATAAATCACGGAACAATGTAGAGAGAGAGAGGTACAAACTGACACGCATGCTTGGAATGACAAAAAAATACAAACGTTCAAAAATTGTCCGACAGATGGCGCTTCATCTGATCAGAATAGCAATAATTAGCATAACAAAGTAAGACAAAGCAAAGATGATGTTCTTTACAGGAAATGCTCAATATGTCCACCATCATTGCTCAACAATAGCTATAGTCGAGGAATAATGTTGTGAACAGCACTGTAAAGCATGTCCGGAGTTATGGTGAGGCAATGGCGCCAGATGTTGTCTTTCAGCATCCCTAGGGATGTCGGTCGATCACGATACACTTGTGACTTCAGGTAACCCCAAAGCCAATAATCGCACGGACTGAGGTCTGGGGACCTGGGAGGCCAAGCATGACGAAAGTGGCGGCTGAGCACACGATCATCACCAAACGACGCGCACAAGAGATCTTTCACGCGTCTAGCAATATGGGGTGGTTTTTTTTTCTAATAAAATCCCATGTCACTCCAAGCATGTGTGTCAATTTTTACATCTCTATCTACATTATCCCGCGGTTTATTAAGTTTTCAAATTTATACTGACTTTTTGATCACCCGGTATATTTGTGCCATAAGGCGATTCACCCAAAATCATCATGGGACAGTGCCGTGTCCGCGCTTCTTCCAGCGAATTTAAAAATATACTTTAAGACTGTGGTGTCACCGCCAGACACCACACTTGCTAGGTGGTAGCCTTTAAATCGGCGGCGGTCCATTAGTATACGTCGGACCCGCGTGTCGCCACTGTCAGTGATAGCAGACCGAGCGCCACCACACGGCAGGTCTAGAGAGACATACTGGCACTCGCCCCAGTTGTACAGCCGACGTTGCTAGCCATGGTTCACTGACAATCACGCTCTCATTTGCCGAGACGATAGTTAGCATAGCCTTCAGCTAAGTCATTTGCTACGGCCTAGCAAGGCGCCATCACCAAGTATATTGAAATGGAGATTATATCTGTACAAGAGCGATGTTATACAATTATGGATTAAAGTTAAGTATTCCAGAAGCAACGTACTTTTCTTTATAGCATTCATTACGTAACCTGTTTCAGACCTCACGCCAGCCTGCGTGAGTTTAAGCGCGTGCCTTTCGGCTTCCTCTCATTGTGTCTAGGCTGTCTTGTCTAGACACAACAAAGACAAAATGAAAAGATCCACTACGAAGGAATTTTCCGAATGGGACGGAAATCAGCTGATGTGATGTACATACACAGAAAAACGAATGATTACCATTTCAGATCAACTGTATGAATTATTCAAGAGAAGGCACTTCACAAATTGAGCAAGTCAGTAACGAGTTGTTCCACCTCTGGCCCTTATGCAAGCAGTTATACAGCTTGGCACTGATTGACAGAGTTGTTGGATGTCCTCCTGAGATATATCGCGCGAAATTGTGTCCTACTGACGCTTTCGATGGCCAAAATCTACAGGTAGTTGGTGGGTCATGTCCATAATGCTCCAACGTTATCAACTGGGGAGAGATCCAACAAACTTGCTGGCCGGGTAGGATCTGGCAAGCTGTAGAAACTCTCGTCATGTGTGGGCGGGCATTATCTTCCTGAAATGTAAATCCAGAATAGCTTGCCACGAAGGGCAACAAAACGAGACGTTTAATATCGCTGTGCTGTAAGGGTGCCACAAATGACACTCAAAATGGTCCAACTATCGAACAGAATCGCACCTCATACCATCGCTCCTGGTTGTCAGGCTGTTTGGTGAGTGAAAGTGAGGTTGGTATCCAACTGCCGTCCGGGGCACCTCCAGGCACGTCTTCGACCTGTAATAATCTCATCTCCTGGAGTAGAATTGCCTTCAGTGATGAGCCTCGCCTTGAAATGAGATACGATGACCAACAGAGGCGTGTCTGGAGGCGCCCCAAACAGCAGTGGGCTACCTACCTGATTGTCGCCCACCATAGGAACCGACAACCAGATGTGATGATCTGGTGCGTCATTTGATTTCATAGCAGTACTACCTTGGTTGTCATCGGCGTACCCTTATAGCAGAGCGGTACGTCGGCGATATTCCACGCCCCGTTTGGCTGTCCTTCATCGAAAGCCACCGTGGGCTTGCATTTCAGCAAGAAAACGACCGCCCGCACACGGCATGAGTTCCTACCTCTCCTCTCCTTCACAGTCGTCGGATCTCTACCTAATTTATAATGTTTGTACTATTATGGGTAGGCCCTCCAACCACCTCGGGATTTTGACGATCTAATGCGCCAACTGGAGAAAATATGGAGCGATATCCGTCAGTACGGCATTCAACAACTCTTCGCCAAGCTGGATAACTGCTTGCATAAGGGACGAAGCGGACCAATGCGATATTGACTTGCTCGATTTGTGAGGCTCTTTCCCTTAAATAAATCATGCAATTTTTCTGAAATTGTAACCATTTATTAGTGAATACATGAACATCGCATCTACTAATTCACATACCATTTGGATAGTTTTTTCGTATTGCGTCGTTTGTTTTGTCTTAGTGGGTATTTTTGGTGAGATGTGATGTACTAACAATAAAGGGTACAGACCTCCAATTTTGAACGTGTTTGATTTTTATACATAATTTGCCTTGAAATATGCAACACCAGGAAAATAGCAAATACTGAAATATTCCTGACTGCGCACACAAAGTATAGTACAAGCAACAGTAAACAATTCACTTCTGGCTGCAACAGTGCCTCTAACGCCACTCACCATCGAGTCGACCTGAGCCTGATGACGGATACGGATACGCCATACCATGGTGCTTTTGCTCTAAGCCCAAGTTTGTCAGTTGTAGTGGCTGACCAGCTACGGCATGCCAGTCTCTTCCCAACCCACGACCGGTGTGGCGGTTTTTCTATTGGGAGATGAATATTAAATATCTTTACACTGTTTGCCTGCTTACACACACTCCTGAATTTGGACGATCGAAGAATATTACACTCATGCTCATAAATTAAGGATAATTTCAGGATGTGGTGCCATACAACGTGGCACTACACAAAACTGGCACTAATAGCATAGGCACATAGGGAACACATACGACACAGATCTGTAAATCCACGATATTGATGATAAGTTGAGAAAAACGTCCCGAAACAAATCCGCTACAAAACGCCATAGTTTCCTGGGCATGTACTCCGACATCAATATGGGATATGATCACCATGCACACGTACGGACGCCGCACAACGGGTTGGCGTACTCTGGATCAAGTGGTGAAGCAGCTGCTGGGGTATAGCCTCCCATTCTTGCACCAGTGCCTGTCGGAGCTCCTGAAGTGTCGTAGGGGTTTGAAGACGTGCAGCTATACGTCGACCGAGAGCATCCCAGACGTGCTCGATGGGGTTTAGGTCTGGAGAACAGGCAGGCTACTCCATTCGCCTGATATCTTCTGTTTCAAGGCGCTCCTCCACGATGTCAGCTCGGTGGGGCCGTGCGTTATCATCCATCACGAGGTAGGTGGGACCCACCGCACCCCTGAAAAGGCGGACATACTGGTGCGAAATAACGTCCCGATACACCTGACCTGTTACAGTTCCACTGTCAAAGACATGCAGGGGTGTACGTGCACCAATCATAATCCCACCCCACACCGTGCGGTCAAAGGCGCGGCAGTCTGGAACCGCAAGACCGCTACGGTCGCAGGTTCGAATCCTGCCTCGGGCATGGATGTGTGTGATGTCCTTAGGTTAGTTAGGTTTAACTAGTTCTAAGTTCTAGGGGACTAATGACCTCAGCAGTTGAGTCCCATAGTGCTCAGAGCCATTTTGAACCACCTCACACCACCAAACCACGACTTCCATACAGGTCTCATTCAAGGACATTAAGAGGTTGGTATCTGGTTCCTGGTTCACGCCAGATGAAAACACGGCGAGAATCACTGCTCAGACTATACCTGGACTCGTCCGTGAACATAACCTGGGACCACTGTTCCAGTGACCATGTACTGTGTTCTTGACACCAGGCTTCACAGGCTCTCCTGTGAACAGGGTTCAGTGGAATGCACTTTGCATGTCTCCGGGCGAATTAACCACGTCTGTTCAGTCGTCTGTAGACTGTGTGTCTGGAAACAACTGTTCCAATGGTTGCGGTAAGGTCCCGACCGAGGCTACCTGCAGTACTATGTGGCCGTCTGCAGGCACTGATGGTGAGATATCGGTCTTCTTGTGAGGTTGTACACCGTGAACGTCCCTTACTGTAGTGCCTGGACACGTTTCCTGTCTGCTGGAATCTTTGCCATAATCTTGAGATCACAGTTTGTGGCACACGGAGGGCACGTGCTACGAGCTGATGTGTTTGACCAGCCTCCAGTCGCCCTAGTATTCTACCCCTCATAACGTCATCAATAAGTGTTCTTTGAGCCATTTTCAATACACAGTCACCATTAACACGTCTGGAAACGTCTGCACACTTACTCGCTGCACCGTTCTCTGCCATGCATCAAAACACCTCTGCGTATGTGGACTGCTGCCAGCGCCACCATGCGACGACCGCAGGTCAAATGCACCGCATGCTCATACCCCGAGGTGATTTAAACCTGCAAACAGCCCACCAGAGCGTTGTTTCGGCATGTATCAGCATTATCCTTCATTTATGAGCATGAGTGTAGTTCCTGTCCAGGTGAGATTATCCCTAAAATAAATCATCGGTGAACGCGCAGTGTTTAGTGTGGTACCAGCCTAAAGCTCTAGCAGCATGGGAAGCAGTGCTGAACCGTAACCAGCTCACAGACACAGTCTGCCCGTCGGACAACGCCCCTGCCGATACTGCAATTCAGAAGACGCCACCACTTTCGTATCACTGTGTCCACATGCCACCAACATGGAATGGTACAGCCTTCAGTTAGCTTCATCCGTTTGAATGAATGCCACATCAACAACAGGCAGACCTCAGTCCTGGGTCTCTAGGCGACCAGAAACGCATCTCTTCCGCAAAATCAGTGCTGGGCCGCAGTACTTAAGCCCTCATGCCCAGCCCATCGTCGTCGGCACAGCTGGGACCGACTGTGACGTACAGCCCGTGCCAGTCGTCGACGTGCTTACAACGCCGCTACGTTTGCCGCCTCGGGATCTTAATGCAGCGATCATCGTGTGGCTGTCTGAGCGTGGAGACTCCAGGAGCTGCAGGAGCCTCCATGATCCAGGCCTAGCCATGAGTTACGGACAACCTAGGGACGGCCGCCATCTGTCGCTGATCTCCAGCCTGCAGTTCCGAGTTCATTGCCTGCCTAGCCCTGGCTGCCACCTGGCTCTTTGCCACCCGCGATCTGCCGTCTGCCTGCTGAAGGTTCACTGCTCTACTTTCACGCAGTCAGTCAGGGAACGACTCAGTCCACAGGATACTTATAGAAGATTAGTGTTAACATTAATGAACACATTTTTATTTTCAGTCCTACTCACCTATCAACACTTCATTTCGTCAATGGAATAGAAGGACTCGTCCGGGAGAAAGATTTTAAATTAGATTTAAAACTTGCTTCGCTACTTGTCAAACATGTAATGTTTTGGGAAAATGATAAAAAATATTTGTTGCAGCATATTGAACTCCTTTCTGAGCTACTGACAGTTTTAACATGGATAATAAAATTCATTTTTCTCTCTAGTTTTGTAGGAGTGCCAGCCCCGATAGCTGAGTGGTCAGCGCGGTGGTCTGTCACGCCAAGGGGCCAGGGTTGGCTGCCAGGGTGGGTCGGAGATTTTCTCCGCTCAGGGACTGGGTGTTAAGTTGTCCTCATTTCCGTTGCATCATCACCCGTGGAAGGCAACGGGAAACCAGCACTGAAATCACTTCCCTAGACGCTCATGCGGTGGACCTCTCTGACGAGGCTTTCGCCATGACAAGACCTGCCGTAAGGCAGAAGACAAAGATAGAGATATGTAGGAGTAGACCTCACTGTTCTTCTAAAATTGTGGTAGATTACTTACGAGGAATTTCATTAGCGAGTATATGTATTGTGACAGCACAGTTTAAATGCCTGACTCCTTGAAGAGGAAGTTACATGACGCCTGTGGTTGAACACCACATATTACTCTTACTGCTCGCTTTTGTGCAGGCAATACTTTCTTCCTAAGTGATGAGTTACCCAGAAAATTATTCCATAATATATTATTGAGTGGAAACTTGCAACTAGTATGTTTGTTTGTAAGATTAGCTATTATACGAAGAGCAAAAGTAGCTGATCTGAACCGTTTTGTAGCTCAATAGTATGTTTCTTCTAGGTCAAGTTTTCATCAGTATATGCATCTAAAAATTCTGAGCATTCCACCCTAGTTAATGACGCCCACTCATGTGCTACCGTCATAGGTTGGTATGACTTTACTTGTTGTACGGAATTTTTTTCAAAATTTAGGGAGAGTCAATTTTCAGAAAACCACTTAATAATTCTTTGCAAAATACCATTTACCAACTCCTTTGTTTCTTTCTCTCTAAAGGGATTTGTTATAACACTAGTATCGTCTGCAAAAGGTACCGATTTTGCTGCTTGAATGTTACGCCGTAGGTCATTCACACATATAAGGAATAGGAGAATAGGAGTGGACCCAAAATAGAAACCTGTGGAACTCCCTTTGTGATTACTTTTATCTTTTTATTTCTTTACCCAGTCACTAAAATTTTCTACTTTTCCGACATTATCTGAACTAATCAGCACAACATTTTGCACTCTGTTAAATATGTGTCAGATCAGCAGTGTAAGGCCATCAGTTCCACAAAATTTTAGGTTTTATAAGGTGTAACATGTCCTACACAATGAAATGTCTTGGAAAGATCACAAAAAATATCAACTGGCGGTATTTTATTATTTAAGGTTTGCACTACATGATGAGTGAATGTATCTACATCTCTACATCTACATTCATACTCCGCAAGCCACCTGACGGTGTGTGGCGGAGGGTACTTTGAGTACTTCTATCGATTCTCCCTTCTATTCCAGTCTCGTATTTTCCGTGGAAAGAAGGATTGTCGGTATGCCTCTGTGTGGGATCTAATCTCTCTGATTTTATCCTCATGGTCTCTTCGCGAGCTATACGTAGGAGGGAGCAATATACTGCTTGACTCCTCGGTGAAGGTATGTTCTCTAAACTTCAACAGAAACCCGTCCCGAGCTACTGAACGTCTCTCATGCTGAGTCTTCCACTGGAGATTATCTATAATCTCCGTAACGCTTTCGCGATAACTAAATGATCCTGTAACGAAACGCGCTTCTCTATCTCTTCTATCAACCCTATCTGGTACGGATCCCACATTGGTGAGCAATATTCAAGCAGTGGGCGAACAAGTGTACTGTAACCTACTTCCTTTGTTTTCGGATTGCATTTCCATAGGATTCTTCCAATGAATCTCAGTCTGGCATCTGCTTTACCAATGATCAACTTTATATGATCATTCCATTTTAAATCACTCCTAATGCCTACTCCCAGACAATTTATGGAATTAACTGTTTCCAGTTGCTGACCTGCTATATTGTAGCTAAATGATAAAGGATCTTTATTTCTATGTATTCGCAGCACATTATACTTGTTTACATTGAGATTCAATTGCCATTCCCTGCACCATGCGTCAATTCGTTGCAGATCCTCCTGCATTTCAGTACAATTTTCCATTGTTACAACCTCTCGATATACCACAGCGTCATCCGCAAAAAGCCTCAGTGAACTTCCGATGTTATCCACGAGGTCATTTATGTATATTGTGAATAGCAACGGTCCTACGGCACTCCCCTGCGGCGCACCTGAAATCACTCTTACTTCGGAAGACTTCTCTCCATTGAGAATGACATGCTGCATTCCGTTATCTAGGAACTCTTCAATCCAATCGCACAATTGGTCTGATAGTCCATATGCTCTTACTTTGTTCATTAAACGACTGTGGGGAACTGTATCGAACGCCTTGCGGGAGTCAAGAAACACGGCATCTATCTGGGAAGCCGTGTCTATGGCCCTCCGAGTCTCGTGGACGAACAGCACGAGCTGGATTTCGCACGATCGTCTTTATCGAAACCAATGCTGATCCCTACAAAGTATGTTTCTAGTCTCCAGAAAAGTCAGCATACTCGAACATAATACGTGTTCCAAAATTCTACAACTGATCGACAAGAGATATAGGTCTATAGTTCTGCACATGTGTTCGACGTCCCTTCTTGAAAACGGGGATGACCTGTGCCCGTTTCCAATCATTTGGAACGCTACGCTCTTCTAGAGACCTACGGTACACCACTGTAAGAAGGGGGGCAAGTTCCTTCGCGTACTCTGTGTAAAATCGAACTGGTATCCCATCAGGTCCAGCGGCCTTCCCTCTTTTGAGCGATTTTAATTGTTTCTCTATCCCTCTGTCGTCTATTTCGATATCTACCATTTTGTCATCTGTGCGACAATCTAAAGAAGGAACTACAGTGCAGTCTTCCTCTGTGAAACAGCTTTGGGGAAAGACATTTAGTATTTCGGCCTTTAGTCTGTCATTCTCTGTTTCAGTACCATTTTGGTCACAGAGTGTCTGGACATTTTGTTTTGATCCACCTACTCCTTTGACATAGGACCAAAATTTCTTAGGTATTTCTGCCAAGTCAGTACATAGAACTTTACTTTCGAATTCATTGAACGCCTCTCGCATAGCCCTCCTCACACTACATTTCGCTTCGCATAATTTTTTTTTTTTGTCTGTAAGACTTTGGCTATGTTTATGTTTGCTGTCAAGTTCCCTTTGCTTCCACAGCAGTTTTCTAACTCGGTTATTGTACCATAGTGGACCTTTTCCAACTCTTACGATCTTGCTTGGCACATACTCATCTAATACATATTGTACAATGCATATTGTACGATGCATATTGTGCGATGCATGAATACCATCAGTCGAGCAACCCTTCTAGAATACAATGTGTGATATACTAAGCAAGTTATTTTAACTTAAGTATGCGAGTACATTACTTTTTCAAATATTTTGGAAAAGGATGTCGGTAAGAAAATTGGTCCATAATTGTTTAAGTCTGTCTTGTCACTTTTCCTATGAAGTGGTTTAAGAATTCCATATTTTAACCTATCTGGAAAATTCCCTGTGCCAATTATGCATTGCATATTTCACTATAGACATTATTTATAAAAATCACTCCGTCTTCAAGACACAAGTGGCCCATCGGGACCATCCGACCGCCGTGTCATCCTCAGCTGAGGATGCGGATAGGAGGGGCGTGTGGTCAGCACACCGCTCTCCCGGTCATTATGATGGTTTTCGAGACATCATTTATAAAGCTAGAACAACTTTTCAGAATTCTGTTTGAAATTACATCAACTCCACAAGAGCTTTGGTATTTTTGGAATTTTTATATTTGTATTTATACCACTGAAGGAAGTTTGTGCTACGTTTAGTTGCTTAAAGTTTTGTGTAATGATATCTTTAATACAATGTCCTGCTTCTTCAACTGAACCATTTAATCCCATTTTTCCTGCTAAGGTTAAAAGTAATTGTTAAAAATACTTGCAACTTGTGAATTGTCAGTCATAAAATTGGTAAGGCTTTCGTTGCCACTTGTTGACAAATTGCCACTTAACTTCTGTCTTGAGTTCTTCGGCTGACATTTCTTTGATAATTTTCGTGACGGTTCGCCATCACGAGTGGCCGACGTTGTCACTAACGTCACCCTCCATCACATGTCCACCACCAGCAATGGAGGTTTAAGCTCTGATAATGCCAGCCACTCGTACTGGTGAAACGTCATATACATTATCAGAAAAACGTGGGCTGAATAATCTGAGACAGAAGGTAACAGGCAACGTACCAGTCGCAACACTGTCATTTAGTTTAACTATTATGGAATCTTGTACATTGGCTATCCTGTCTCCTATTCGATAATGTCCCATGTAGTTTTTAATGCTATTATCTCCATTATTTATTTCTGTCAGGCCATGCTTTCAGGCATACTTGTGGACATTTTAATGACTTTCCTTACAATGCACAATATTTTTTTCTTTTTTTTTTCTTTGCATGCAGGTAATGTCTGAGCTTGACTTATTCTGGCCTTTACATAAATTTCGCTCTTCCTCTTATATGAGATTTTACTCCTCTTCGGCATCCAAGGCTTATTTGGTTTTTTTAATGGATCTCCTGGATAATTTTTTAGGAAAGCAGCTTACAAATATTGACGCAAATTTCCTACGGAATATGTTGAATTTGACATTGGCATCTCTTTCTACATACATTTCACCTCATATCACCCACTTTAGCTTACTCTTAAAACACTGTATCCTGTTGTTTTAAGAAGCTTCATTGCTGTGTATGAAACTGCCACAGAGTTGTAACGGGCCATACTTTTTACTTCCATTAATTGTGCATCATGATCAGATAGCCTATTAGCAATATGGTGCCGCGTCCGGCAAGATTAGGCAACAGAAGCGTGCTGGATAGTATGCCACCGTACTGGGTTGCGTGTGGATCGAACTTCACGTACAGTCGATCTCCCATCATGAGTAAAGCATTCGTGACGGGTTGACTGTCTGTCAGACGAGAGCATTTTAAGTATGACTCTTTGCCTGTTGATGTTCTCGTTTTTTTCCAGATCATATAAAAGCAATGCTGTGTACATCAGTTTGTCAGTTTCCCTTCGCACAGCTGGTATTAGCTTGCTTTGAACGAGCTCATATTTTTATATGGAGTTCTCGAGTTTCCATGCGAGTGATTTCATCGTTATGGCGTGACATATCGATGAGTCTCACTTACATCACATTACGGCGTCACCTGGACAGATATAAGTTGGCTGACGTGAGCTGCTTGTGGCAAACTAAACAGAGTTTTCAAAACTATATTTCTAATTTATCCGAAATAGAAGGTTTACAATCACTGTGTATTACCAGTTGTGACTTAGGGCACTGAGACATGAACTTTTAAAGCAAAAGGGAGTAATAGGGTGATGTGTGTTGGGAGTTACTGGAATAGATAGGAAATCGAACGAATACGCGAGAGAACAGACTGGAGTGGAAGGCGTTGTTATGACTGCAATGAAAATGAAACGTGTGATTGTGGTAAATAACTTGTAGTTTCTGGTATAAACATCTCATTTGCAGACAGCCTTTTCTGCAGTGTTTAATGTCGTGGGTTAGTTTTTGCTTTCGTCTGCCACTATACATGGAGACGCTATAGAGGCCCCACAGCCGGCCGAAGTGGCCGTGCGGTTAAAGGCGCTGCAGTCTGGAACCGCAAGACCGCTACGGTCGCAGGTTCGAATCCTGCCTTGGGCATGGATGTTTGTGATGTCCTTAGGTTAGTTAGGTTTAACTAGTTCTAAGTTCTAGGGGACTAATGACCTCAGCAGTTGAGTCCCATAGTGCTCAGAGCCATTTGAACCATTTAGAGGCCCCAGAGAGCACGGTGGTGGAATGCACGCATATTCAGGGGGACGGTGGTCTAGATCCCCGTCTTTTTGTCAATCCATACCCTCAAGAGAGAGCGATAAAAAATTAAAGTTAATTATACTAACTAAAATGAAGCACTTGAGGATAAAATGACATTTAGATATCTCATTAATTAACGAATGGAAAGGTTTGCATATCAGATGTATACTGATCAGCCAAAACATTATGACCACCTGCTTCACAGCTTGTTTTTCCGTCTTTGGAACGAAATACACCACTGACCCTATGTATCAGGGATCTGACAGTTGTTGGTAGGCTTGTGGAGGTATGTGGCGTTAGGTGTCTACACAAAGGTCGTGCTATTCGCGTAAATAACGGGCCGCTGATCTGCGTACGCATTTATTGCGCCCGATAGCGACCCAGAAGGGTTCCATAGGATTTTCATCAGGTGACGTTTGGTTGCCGAGACCTCAACGTTGAGTTCACTGCAATGCTCCTCAAACAACTGTTGCAAGGGTCTGGCTCCGAGATACGGGCAGCTACACTACTGAAAGATGGCATCGCCGTCGGGGAAGACATCAAGCGTGAAGGGATGTAGCTGGTTCGCAGCTGTCAGCGTGTCTTCGATTACTACCACAGGTCCTATGAAAGCGCAGGAGAATGTCTCCCACATCGTAATACTGCTCCTGCCAGCCTGCGCCCGTGGCGCGCTGCACGTTTATAACCGCCGTTCAGCTCGATGACGACGTTTGTGGAGACGACCATCGACCTAGTGTCGTAAAAATGTGATTCACCGTTTCCAGAGTCAGATGGTCCTGTGCCCACTGCAGTCGTGTGACGGTGTCGCTGGGTCAACGTGTGAACGCATAGGGTTGGTCTGCTGCTGAGCTCCATCTTCTTCAAGTACGTACGATGCAGGGTGTGCTCCGAAGCTGTTGTACGTGCAACAGCATTGTGCTCTTTCGGCAGAAATGCCGCAGTTCATAATTTCACAGAACAGACAAGCCACTGAAACCCTGAATTCCGGAGGCAATTTTTCGAAGAACAAAGTGCGTCTAATAGTCCGTAAAACACCGTAGTACTTGTCTTATTGGGTTAAAATTTTAACATGAGATTATACCTCTTAATGGGCAGATAGCATTTTAATGTTTCAAATCGGTCACTGAAAATTTTTTGTTCCCCCACTGGAAACCGCCAGATAGGCAGCATGCGTCTGGTACCGTGTTCCGGGTTTGCCGTGTAGTGATACAGATTACCTTTAACAGAACACAGCAGTGTCGGTCGTGTATGTCCGCTGTTTCATTCGCTCATCGAGCACGTGGAAGTTATCTGACGGCACGACTGTATACCATTGCCAGTACCATGTAGTAAGATCCACCCAGAATCTCCCACTTTGCCACTTTCGTCTGCCATCTATGGCTCAATACTCTCTGTCCAGCTTGTTTTTAGTTCTGTGGTTTCAGTGCTTGTGCTCTGTGCTGTCACTGTCAGCGAAGGTTACCCTCGAGTAAAAAATTAAACAATGCAAAAGGTATAGATAACTCGGCAGGGAAACTTTTAAAATCGCACGAGGAAGTGGCAACGGACCGTTATTGAAGTTAGTGTGTAGTGACTACCATCGAACGTTTGGAAGAACATTGCCTTTACAATTCCTAAGATTGTCGCTCAACTATCCAATATGCTGAGAAGAATAACTAATTTACGGAACAGTGGCAAAGAAAAAGGAGATTCTCTTAGGTGAATACCAGTTATCTTACTAAACGTAAGGCAATTACGGAGTTATGCTTAATAATGAAATCAAATGGTTCAAATGGCTCTGAGCACTATGAGACTTAACACCTGAGGTCATCAGTCCCCTAGAACTTATAACTACTTAAACCTAAATAACGCAAGGACATCACACACATCCATGACCGAGGCAGGATTCGAACTTGTGACCGTAGCGGTCGCGCGGTTCCAGATTGAAGCACCTAGAACCGCTCGGCCACACAGGCCGGCCCCTAAGGTAAATATTTTATTTCAGTACTTTTGTTACTCCCTATTTCTTTCTTGTTAACGTTATGATATCCTTCTACCTTTGCCTGTACCCAAAAAAATCAGGGACCTCCTGTAATTAGGAACGTTGCGGACGTCTTATACAGACACTGGGTAGGAAATCAATTTAGAATCCCCGTCTCATGTTAACAATCACCACGCCCGTCAACTTGGGCATGGGATTGCAAGAGGTGTGGAAGACAGCGGGATAACGTAACCGCGACCTGGGCTATTCCGGGATAGGATGTTCCACAGCCTGCTACTATGAGAGGAGACCGATACCTGAGTCACTGTCAGTTCAGGAAGTGGAAGGTAAGTGCCTATTTTAGCATGAGCAGACAGGACCAGGCCAGGCTATTAAACGATCACTCTGATTTGAGTTTTCGGTAATTTCTCTAAATCGTTGAAAGCAAGTTACGGGGTTTTTCGCTTAAAAAGATCACGGCCGGTTTCTTTCACCATTCTTCCTTAATCGAATCTGTGGTCCCTCTCTAATGAGTTCGATATCGACGGAACGTTAAGCCTTTACTTTCCTTCCCTTTGTAATCGACCAGGCTATGCGTGGTTGTTGTGTGTGGTGCTCTGCTGATCTATCGTCAAGACACACCACACTGGCTTCCAGCCTCCTGGTTCTATCACAGGCTTGACAGCTACATCTAGAACTATTCTATCAAGGATTTTACGAGAGTAACTTCCTCTGTTAAACTCAACAGTACAAGACAAATACACTTACAGAAGAAGGATAGGAGGTCGTTAAGAATGACCTTTGGTAGTACGAGAACCTTCACGAAAGTCAATACTGGTCTCAATTGCGTCAATAGAACGGAATATAAACAAAAATACTACGACCGAACTGATTGATGAGATTGTTGGGTGCCCTTCTGCAGGATATCGTGCCAAATTGTATCTAGCTGGCACGTTAGAGTTTCAAAATCCCAAGACGGTTGAAGGGCACTGCCTATAATGCTCCAGACTTTTTAAATGGAGAGAGATCTGCCGACATTGCTGGCCAAGGTACGGTTTGGCAAGCACAAAGACAGACAGACGAAACTCGAGCCGTGTGTCGGCGGCCATTATTTTTCTGAAATGTAAGCCCAGAATGGCTTGTCATGAAGGGCAACAAAATGGGGCACAGAATATCATCGACCTACCAAAGAGGTCCTGGTATGAAAGGAAATGGGACACCAGGCCATCACACCTGTCATCAGGCCATATGGCGGGCGAGAGTCCAGTTGGTGCCGCAACACTGTCCAGGAATTTAGCCCTGCAGTTCCATCTGAATTCTGAGGAAATTTATAATTTTGCTCGTAACTGGTCGCCGTTTCGAGAAGAAGGAATGCCGATGGAAACTGATTCTTCATTGATTTACACGACGCAGCTCCAGAGAGAACGTTAAACGTATGTGTGAAAATCAACAGTGTGGCTTGATGTTTGGCCCTCAAACAGTGTGGCTGAAAATATACTGGCAATTTCTTTGTAAGTTTTGCTCGATAGGGCAATCACTGAAATAACACGACACACCCTCACAACCTGTGAAGTTTCATATCGTTCCCTCTTTCCCTTCTTCATGCTTCATTTTTTTTTTTTTTTTTTTTTTTTGTCTGGCATGTAACGTAATGGGTGCTTAGGCGAGCTAATTGGCCGCCCAGTACCGGTGCGAGGTAAGATGACTTTGTTGTACGTCTGAAAGCTTGCGGGCCCAGGTCCCAGGGCGTGCTGCGGCAGTTCCGGCTTCCGGTCAGGTGAGCGGTACGAAGGAATCCAAGTAAGACAACAAGCAGCGACGCCGAAAATGGGGAAAATCCCAAAGCTGGTTATCTGGATGATTGTTACTCGCGTGGTCTTTGTGCAGCAGGTACTCCAAGAAATAGCGGACTGTCAGGAAGCCTTAAAGATGGCTAAATTACAGTTCTTCGAGATTCGACAATAACTCACAGTTATTAATATTAATGCAAATCTGAATACATCGACGATCTCAAATAAGTGAGGCAAAAAATGGTTCAAATGGCTCTGAGCACTATGGGACTTAACATCTGAGGTCATCAGTCCCCTAGAACTTAGAACTACTTAAACCTAAGGACATCACACACATCCATGCCCGAGGCAGGATTCGAACCTGCGACCGTAGCGGTCGCAATGAGTGAGGAACATCCAGTGACACAACAATATTTAAATATCTTTAAAACTACAAAAGTTAATGTTTCACAGTAAATAAACATTTATACAATGAACCTCTGAATTAACAACTCCGAATCTCTTCCTGCGATTTTAACATACGATGTCTCAGATGATAGGATTGCATTATACCTATCATCTCAGAAATCCACTAGTCTGTATATATTTTATTTATTGACTTTTGACGTCTTTTATATCTATTTTATTACGCAAATGTCTGTCAGAACATCGCATTCTCCACATTTACGCAGCAAATGAACACAACATCAGTACCTCATATTTTGTCATACTTGTGTTTTTGCTTACCAGCAGTTTACCATTTTGCCAGTAACGTTATTCAAATGTTAACTGCAAATGCTATTAAAAACTGTGCTAATTTAAAAGTGGTCAACAGCAAGTGTGTGCGGGCACCACAACTCAAAAGACGACCAAAAGATGCTTCTGTCAAGAAGGCACAAATAATGGTTTCTATAATATATAATGTCAATCGATTGCCATTTATCGTGAGCGCACCTGCGTAAGAATACTGGCTAATTTATTTATGGGCAAACCTTTATTTATAATTATTGTATATTATCTATGTGTGACAGAATGTTTATAGATTTCTCTTGTTTTGTTCTTCAGCTTATTTACTATTCCATTACCGGTTTCGATCTGCCTAGCGATTCATCATCAGATGGCACGTATATTAATTGTCTGCAGCAGTGTGGGAGTCCTATAGTTGTGGCAAGATGTGTAAACGAAACGTACGACTGAGTGCAGCGACAATTATTCACATTATGAGACAGGTTTTGTTACTTTACGTACAGCAATTAGAATCCCTTGGTTGGATGTTGGTGTACACAGTATGCTGGAATATATAATGAATGTTTTCCAGTGACTTCAATTGTACTGCACTTTATACACTTAGCCACAGCAATATTTATAACGTTCCTTTATTTACATATTGTTGTAATATAGTAGCTCAGTGCGGTAAAGTGGTCAGGTGTGTCACATCATGTCTGTACAACTTCAGAACGATGTAATTTTGGTGGGGATGGCCTTCAGCCAACGAGAGCTGGACACTGGCGGAACAGTCTGGAGTCGATTAGAAACTGGGGACTCATCGAGTGAAGAGCTCATGGGAGCGATTGTGGACACTTTATGTGGAGTGCTGGAAGAAGACAGATCTGTACAGAGTAACGCCCGCGATTCAGTCGTGTATGTGATTGTTTCTCGGCAGTGTACGACCGCTATAATACTCGAACTTTTGAAGGTGCATTATACTCTACTGGCCAATAAAATTGCTACACCAAGAACAAATGCATATGATAAACGGGTATTCATTGGACAAATATATTATACTAGAACTGACACGCGATTACATTTTCAAGCAACTTGGGTGCATAGATCCTGAGAAATCAGTACCCAGAACAACCACCTCTGGCAATAATAACTGCCTTGATACGCCTGAGCATTGAGTCAAACAGAGCTTGGATGGCGTGTACAGGTACAGCTGCCCATGCAGATTCAACACGATATCACAGTTAATCAAGAGTAGTGATTGGCGGATTGTGACGAGCCAGTTGCTCGGCCACCATTGACCACACGTTTTCAATTGGTGAGAGATCTGGAGAATGTGCTGGCCAGGGCAGCAGTCGAACATTTTCTGTATCCAGAAAGGCCCGTACAGGACCTGCAACATGCGGTCGTGCATTATCCTGCTGAAATGTAGGGTTTCGCATGGATCGAATGAAGGGTAGAGCCACGGTTCGTAACACATCTGAAATGGAACGTCCACTGTTCAAAGTGCCGTCAATGCGAACAAGAGGTGACCGAGACGTGTAACCAATGGCACCCCATACCATCACGCCGGGTGATACGCCAGTATGGCGATGACGAATACACGCTTCCAATGTGCGTTAACCGCGATGTCGCCAAACACGGATGTGACCATCATGATACTGTAAACAGAGCCTGGATTCATTCGAAAAAATGACGTTTTGCCATTCGTGCACCCAGATTCGTCGTTGAGTACAACATCGCAGGCGCTCCTGTCTGTGATGCAGCGTCAAGGGTAACCGCAGCCATGGTTTCCGAGCTGATAGTCCGTGCTGCTGCAAACGTCGTCGAACTGTTTGGGCAGATGGTTGTTGTCTTGCAAACGTCCCCATCTGTTGACTCAGGGATCGAGACGTGACTGCACGATCCGTTACAGCCATGCGGATAAGATGCCTGTCATCTCGACTGCTAGTGATACGAAGCCCTTGGGATCCAGCACGGCGTTCCGTATTAACCTTCTGAACCCACCGATTCCATATTCTGCTAACAGTCATTGGATCTCGACCCAACGCGAGCAGCAATGCCGCGATACGATAAACCGCAATCGCGGTAGGCTACAATCCGACCTTTATGAAAGTCGGAAACGTGATAGTACGCATTTCTCCTCCTTAAACGAGGCATCGCAACAACGTTTCACCAGGCAACGCCGGTCAACTGCTGTTTGTGTATGAGAAATCGGTTGGAAACTTTCCACATGTCAGCACGTTGTACGTGTCGCCACCGGCGCCAACCTTGTGTGAATGCTCTGAAAAGCTAATCATTTGCGTATCGCCGAAACTTCTTCCTGTCGGTTAAATTCCGCGTCTGTAGCACGTCATTTTCGTGGTGTTGCAATTTTAATGGCCAGTAGTGTATTTCGAGAGGTCTAAATTTGCTCCCGAGTAGGACTCTAACTTTTGGCGCTTGATTTACGGAACTGAGAATAGACAGAGTATGAGTTACTATTCTTCGTATTACGTTTGTTATTTTGCGAGTCATCATGTTGAATTCTGACCAGTTTTGAGCTGGAGATTATTTCGTGTATTGTGATCAGTAAAGGACTTAGTATTCGCGAGTTTCTGATGACTGTTTGGTTTGGGAATTTTGCTACCATTCTCGTAGTGCTCTCAACGTAACTTTATTGCATTTGATATGGATATTTTCTATCTCTTTTTAGTTCAAGGCCACTTCTCGTTTGATTGAGATGTCCTTTCTTGAATAAACGTCATTCAGCATAACGCTCTTTCGTCTTCATCGATTACATGCGTTAGAATAGAACCCTCTTTATGAAATTATTGGTTTTCTCGTATGGGATGCTGTTTAGAAGAGAAACTACACTAGCAGTAACCGTTAAGAACCGTCGCATGCAGAATATACAGGGTGATTCAAAAAGAATACCACAACTTTAGGAATTTAAAACTCTGCAACGACAAAAGGCAGAGCTAAGCACTATCTGTCGGCGAATTAAGGGAGCTATAAAGTTTCATTTAGTTGTACATTTGTTCGCTTGAGGCGCTGTTGACGAGGCGTCAGCGTCAGTTGATGCTAAGATGGCGACCGCTCAACAGAAAGCTTTTTGTGTTACTGAGTATGGCAGAAGTGAATCGACGACAGTTGTTCAGCGTGCATTTCGAACGAAGTATGGTGTTAAACCTCCTGATAGGTGGTGTATTAAACGTTGGTATAAACAGTTTACAGAGAATGGGTGTTTGTGCAAAGGGAAAAGTTCTGGACGGCCGAGAACGAGTGATGAAAATGTAGCACGCATCCAGCAAGCATTTGTTCGCAGCCCAGGAAAATCGACTCGAAGAGGTAGCAGAGAGCTGCAAATTCCACAATCAACTGTATGGAGAGTCCTACGAAAAAGGTTAGAGAATTGGCTGTTCCCTCAGCTCGAACAAGGAGCACAACAATTCATATTTCAGCAGGATGGAGCGCCACCACATTGGCACTTATCTGTCCGTAACTACCTGAACGTCAACTACCCGAGGCGATGGATCGGCCGCCAGGCAGCCCGTGACAGAGCACTTCATCACTGGCCTCCAAGAAGCCCTGATCTTACCCCCTGCGATTTTTTCTTATGGGGGTATGTTAAGGATATGGTGTTTCGGCCACCTCTCCCAGCCACCATTGATGATTTGAAACGAGAAATAACAGCAGCTATCCAAACTGTTACGCCTGATATGCTACAGAGAGTGTGGAACGAGTTGGAGTATCGGATTGATATTGCTCGAGTGTCTGGAGGGGGCCATATTGAACATCTCTGAACTTGTTTTTGAGTGAAAAAAAACCTTTTTAAATACACTTTGTAATGATGTATAACAGAAGGTTATATTATGTTTCTTTCATTAAATACACATTTTTAAATTTGTGGTATTCTTTTTGAATCACCCTGTATATTTAAGCTGTTTTGTTTTAGACGATGAAAGTATGTAGCAGTTATTAATATTATTAACGCTTGAAGGATTAAAACTTCAATAATTAATAATTTTTTATCCATTTAGGAAGCTTAACTACGCCGGCCTACAATGCGGTATTACATTATCTTTTTCCCAATGTGACTCACTAGCTGTGCAACTTGGGACGAAGCGCACATGTCAAGGGAAAACATCAAATATACAGGGTGGTCCATTGATCGTGGCCGGGCCAAATATCTCACGAAATAAGCGTCAAACGAAAAAACTACAAAGAACGAAACTTGTCTAGCTTGAAGGGGGAAACCAGATGGCGCTATGGTTGGCCCGCTAGATGACGCTGCCATAGGTCAAACGGATATTAACTGCGTTTTTTAAAAATAGGAACCCCCATTTTTATTACATATTCGTGTAGTACGTAAAGAAATATGAATGTTTTAGTTGGACCTCTTTCTTCGCTTTGTGATAAATGGCGCTGTAATAGTCACAAACATATGGCGCACAATTTTAGACGAACAGTTTGCAACAGGTAGGTTTTTTTAATTAAAATACAGAACGTAGGTAAGTTTGAACATTTTATATCGGTTGGTCCAATGTGATACATGTACCTCTGTGAACTTATCGTTTCTGAGAACACGTACTGTTACAGCGTGATTACCTGTAAATACGACATTAATGCAATAAATGTTCAAAATGATGTCCGTCAACCTCAATGCATTTGGCAATACGTCTAACGACATTGCTCTCAACAGCGAGTAGTTCGCCTTCCGTAATGTTCGCACATGCATTGACAATGCGCTGACGCATGTTGTCAGGCGTTGTCGGTAGATCACGATAGCAAATATCCTTCAACTTTCCCCACAGAAAGAAATCCGGGGACGCCATATCTGGTGAACGTGCGGGCCATGGTAAGGTGCTTCAACTACCAATCCACCTGTCGTGAAATATGCTATTCAATACCGCTTCAACCGCACGCGATCTATGTGCCGGACATCCATCATGTTGGAAGTACATCGCCATTCTGTCACGCAGTGAAACGTCTTGTAGTAACATCGGTAGAGCCGGCCGATGAGGCGGTGCGGTTCTATGCACTTCAGTCTGGAACCGCGTGACCGCTACGGTCGCAGGTTCGAACCATGCCTCGGGCATGGATGTGTGTGATGTCCTTAGGTTGGTTAGGTTTAAGTAGTTCTAAGTTCTAGGGGACTGATGACCTCATCGTTAAGTCCCATAGTGCTCAGAGCCATTTGAACCATTTTTGAACATCGGTAGAACATTACGCAGGAAATCAGCATACATTGCACCATTTAAATTTCCATCGATAAAATGATCCTTCCTCCCATAATGCCGCACCATACGTTAACCCGCCAAGGTCGCTGATGTTCCACTTGTCTCAGCCATCGTGGATTTTCCGTTGCGCAATAGTGCATATTATGCCGGTTTACGTTACCGCTGTTGGTGAATGTGCTTCGTCGCTAAATAGAACGCGGGCAAAAAAACTGTCATCGTCCCGTAATTTCTCTTTTGCCCAGTGGCAGAACTGTACACGACGTTCAAAGTCGTCGCCATGCAATTCCTGGTGCATAGAAATATGGTACGGATGCAATCGATGTTGATGTACCATTCTCAACACCGACGTTTTTGAGATTCCCGATTCTCGCGCAGTTTGTCTGCTACTGATGTGTGGATTAGCCGCGACAGTAGCTAAAACACCTACTTGGTCATCATCATTTGTTGCAGGTCGTTGTTGACGTTTCACATGTGCTTAAACACTTCCTGTTTCCTTAAATAACTTAACTATCGGGCGAACGGTCCGGACACTTGGATGTCGTCGTCCTGGATACCGAGCAGTATACATAGCACACGCCCGTTGGGCATTTTGATCACAATAGCCATACATCAACACCATATCGACCTTTTCCGCAACTGGTAAACGGTCCATTTTAACACGGGTAATGTATCACGA
The DNA here is from genome assembly GCF_021461385.2 of Schistocerca piceifrons. Lineage (NCBI taxonomy): Eukaryota > Metazoa > Arthropoda > Insecta > Orthoptera > Acrididae > Schistocerca > Schistocerca piceifrons. Next base: position 421,647,250 of record NC_060145.1, read on the forward strand.
AGCAAATACCGTCCGCACTGGCGGAATGTTACGTGATAGAACTTACTTATACGTTTGTGACTATTACAGCGCCATCTAACACAAAGCGAAAAAAGTGGTCCAACTAAAACATTCATATTTGTTTACGTACTACACGAATATGTAATAAAAATGGGGATTCCTATTATAAAAATGGGGGTTCCTATTATGAAAAACGCAGTTGATATCCGTTTGACCTATGGCAGCGCCATCTAGCGGGCCAACCATAGCGCCATGTGGTTTCCCCCTTCAAGCTAGACGAGTTTCGTTCTTCGTAGTTTTTTCGTTGTTGTTTATTTCGTGAGATGTTTGGCTCGGTCACTATCAATGGACCAGCCTGTATAGAAAGAAAGTGAATACAAAATCAAATGTAAACACGATACCTCCAGTCCTGATGGAGAAGCGCTGTCTATTCATTATCACAGGGAGCCTACTCTAAGAAAAGGACTTGTAGCACAATGGCCTGTGCTAAAGGGCACTAATAGCTGTTAACATCAGAATAAACGAACGCTAACCATCTCTGTACGGCACACTAATCGAGTCATTACCGATATAATTAACTGCTAATCGAGTCTTACATGAGATTCAACGAGCGTCAGAAGACGATCGGGCTTGAAGGTCTCACACAGATTACGGCAACAATGTCTGAGTTCAGTCTTTGGTCCTTAAATCTCTTCACGTAGATTCTCGTCTTTGGAATGTTTCTTTACACATACAATATCGTAGTGCCTGTGATGTTAAGGAGAACGATGCAGTGTTTCTCCGGACAGTCATATGCGCCCGTTCTTCCTAACAACACTGGAACTGCAATATTGTAGACTTTTATCCGCCGACATCGGGCAGCGACTTTCAATTAAAATGTCCTCCCCTGTACGGGAATTACAAAACGTGTGTACGAGAGCAGGTTGTGACGCAGAATTGACGATATATGAAAGTACAGGTTTGGACGTGCGTCGTGCACGGATAGCCCCGGGTTCGAGAACCACCTATCAGGCATTGTCGTCATTCACTTATACAGGTGATTGTCAATTGTATTTCCAACTGCGAGTACATTTTATTGATCTGTATACAAAGTCGTCATTCACGTATACAGCTGACTGTCAATTGTATTTCCAACTGCGAGTACATTTTATTGATCTGTATACAAAGTTTTAGCCAATATTACATTCAAGTAGGCTCCTTTGGAGTTGGAATTATCGGTTTGCCTGAGCTAGCAGCCTCCTTTCTTCGTGTGGCATGTGTTATTTTTCTTCCAAGGAAGACGAGTTCCTTCCATTCATTTCCTACGAACTCCACAGCTTTGATACTATATATGTAGCCAATCTCATTTCTGTTGCTCCATAGTACTTTCATATTCCTTCAGTTTAATCTTAAACCACTTTCTATGATGACTGGACTGTTCATCGCGCTCAACAGGTCCTGCAAATCTTCCTCATTTTCACAAAGGACAGCAAAGTCATCAGCTAAACTTTTGATTGATATTCGTTCACCCTGAACTTTGACCCCGCTTCTGAACTTTCTTTTATGTCATTCACTGCTTCCTCAATACACAGGTTAACAGAAGTGGAGATAGACTACATCTTTGCCACACGCCCAATTTAATCCAAGTACTTAGCTCTTGGACTTCTATTCTTATTCTTTCGTCTTGTTTCTTGATCACATTGTTTAGTACATGTCGTTGTTTACAGCATATACACATTTTTCTGGAGATTTCAGACATCTTGCATCAGTTTGCGTAGTCGAGCACTTTGTGTAATTCTACAAATCCTATGAAAGTGTATTGATTTTCCTTACGTCTTGCTTTCATTATTAAGCATAACGCCACAGTTGCCTCTCTAGAGCCTTTACCTTCCTGAAGATAAATGGTCTTCACCTAAGAGAACTCCATTTTCTTTACCACTGTTCCGCAAATTAGTTATTTTTGTCAGCATATTGGATAGTTGAGCTGTTAAGTTTATTGTGCGATAGTTCTGAATGTTAGGGATTGTAAAGGCAATGTTCTTCCAAACGTTCGATGGCAGTCATTACACACTAACATCAGTAGCGGTTTGGTTGCCACTTCCCCGTGCGATTTTAAAAGTTTCCCTGCAGAGTTATCTATACCTTTTGCGTTGTTTCATCGAGAGTCTTCCAAAGCTGTGTCAAACTTTGACTCGAATAGTGGCCTCCTGTGTTCTTCGAAGTAACACATATTTATTCTTCTGTCACGTTATCATGTAATGCCTCCCCTCGTAGAGGCATTCACTGTACTCTTTCCATCTATCCGCTCTCTCCTTTGAGTTTGGCAAAGGAATTAACTTGCATTCCTAATGCTCAAGCTACTGCTTTTAATTCTATGAAAGATATTTTGACATTTCTGTACACTAATTCTGTGATTCTGACGACGATTTCCTTTTCAATTTTTTCATATTTCTACTGCAAGCAAGACGCCAGTTTTGATGATTAAACTCTCTTTTTTCATTTGACATTCTCTACTGAGCATAATCTATACCAACTGATTGTTTGAAAAACTATTATTTTAGTTGTACATGTCCAAAAATTATCGACAAACCTTTTTATGCCCATCGGTTATCTCGCGTTAGCTGCCACTATATAAATACTGTGGGACGCTGCTGCAGTTACTATGACTCCTCACTTATTCACTTTTTCAATCCAACAAGCTGCTTGCTCAGCGTGTATGTTGTGTTTTCTCAGTTTCAAGACCAAATGACAGAATATAAACTCAGGAGTTCTTTACTAGAATGCATGAAAACCAAAAGAAGTGGAAGACAAGTAAACAAGGAGCACCAAGTGCATGCAGGTAGAGACGGTAATGTGTGGAGAGGTCTGGCAGCTTTATGCAGTGGTAGGCCGACATCGATAATACACTTGCGTTTCAGGAAGAAATGAACGTTAGTTATGTTGTGACTTAGCACGACAGCCAAGTCACAACGAGAGGAAGCCGAAAGGCACGCGTTAAGCTCACGCAGATTGGCGTGAGGTCTGGAACAGTTAAAAGGAAATGAGAACGCAGAAAATGGACGCAGTTGCTGTAATACTTAACTTTAATCCACATTTGTAGAACACCGCTCTTGATGATACATGCTTCACAATATTAATTATCAAAGCTATGGCGCCTTGCTAGGTCGTAGCAAATGACGTAGCTGAAGGCTATGCTAACTATCGTCTCGGCAAATGAGAGCGTATTTGTCAGTGAAGCTTCGCTAGCAAAGTCGGCTGTACAACTGGGGCGAGTGCCAGTACGTCTCTCTAGACCTGTCGTGTGGTGGCGCTCGGTCTGCAATTAATGACAGTGGCTACACGCGGGTCCGGCGTATACTAATGGACCGCGGCCGATTTAAAGGCTACCACCTAGCAAGTGTGGTGTCTGGCGGTGACACCACATTCCTCCCCCGCAAATCGGCGAACGGTTGTGTTATAAGGCTTCCGCCCACCGTGGGGAGGACCCCATGTTGACGTATGCGACGAGGTGGGGAGCCTAACAACAGGCGAGGCTGTGCCACCCGCACCCGGCCATTCGGTCCGAGGGGAGCTAGGAAACGCCTGAAAACCTAGTCCAGGGTGCACGCCAACATTCGGTGTATGCGCCCGTAAAGAGACAGGTGGGGCCGAAGGGTCGACATCCATCAGAACGGGGCAGCCGACGGGCGAAGACGACATCTGGTCCGGAGCGGGCAAGAGTTCCATGTCGGAGGACAGCTGGTCACGGGAAGCGAACGGCGGCGCGTGACCCAGGGAGGCGCTTGGCGGCTGCAGCGAAGCGTCCACTGCGGGTGTCGCCGGCGGGAGAACAGGCGGCGGCGGCGGCGGCGCGTCGCCATGTGGCAAAATGGAAGGCAGCGCCGGTAACACCTGGGGATGAGGCGAGCCAGTAGATGGTTCCCCAGGGCGCTGACCGGACGGCACCGTCGCTGAAAGCAGACGGGGAGCGGCAGAACCCGTGCGACGACAGAGGCGCAGCTGATTGAGATGCCGACGCACCTCACCAGAGGCCCCTAACACCAGATACATAGCGCGGCCGAGGCAGCGAAGAATGCGCCCTGCGAGCCAACGCCGTGAACCGCGATAGTTGCGATAGTATACAACGTCGCCCGGAGCAAAAGCAGGTAGCTGCCGCTGCACAGAAACCTGATGCGGCGGATGCAGCAAAGACATCAAGGTTCGATGAGGACGACCGTGGAGCAACTCAGCCGGCGAGCTACCATCTCGGGGCTGAGAGCGATACGAGGACAAGAAGAGCAATAACGCGTCCTCCCGAGAATGCGACTCTTTCAACTTCAACATCTGTGACTTGAAAGTCCGGACCAATCTTTCAGCGGCACCGTTTGACTGAGGCGAAAACGGCGCGGATGTCAGATGTTGAATACCATTGGCCGTGCAGAATGACTGAAATTCTGCGGACATGAATTGTGGGCCATTGTCGGAAACAATAGTCTGCGGAAGACCTTCAATGCAAAAGATAGAGGATAACGCTTGGATGGTGGCAGATGACGTCGTGGCAGACATCCGGACAACAAAAGGAAAATTACTGAAAGAATCGACCACAACCAACCATCTAGCATTCCAGAATGGACCAGCAAAATCGATGTGTAAGCGTTGCCAAGGGGAAGTGGCTTTCGGCCATGCAAAGAATTTCCGCGGCGGTGCGGATTGTTGTTCGGCACACGCCATGCAAGAAGAGCACATATTCGTAATCGCAGCATCGATTCCGAACCAAGTGCAGTGCTGACGAGCAAGTTGTTTCGTTCGCACTATACCCCAATGTCCTTCGTGGAGAAGCCGTAAGACAGAGGACTGTAACAAACGTGGGACCACGACCCGAGACTGATCATTATCAGAAGGCAACAGCAAAACACCACGTCGAACAAAAAGTCTCTCCTTGTGAGCAAAAAATCGGCGAACCAACGGATCCTCGATCCGTGATTTCGACAAGGGCCATTGCGTAGCAACAAAACTCAAAACGGTAGCAAGGACAGGGTCAGCAGCTGTGGCTGTAGCTACACGACGAAAATCAGTCGGAAACGATTCGACCACGTCATCGGTTTCCGCATCAATGAACATGCAAGCAAGTTCGGAAGAATCGAATGCTCTATCCTCAGCAACAGGCAAACGGGACAACGCCTCGGCGTTTCCGTGCTTAGCAGTGGACCGATACAAGATATCGTAGCGGTACTGCGAGAGGAAAATAGACCAGCGAAGGAATTTCTGCGCTGTACTTGGAGGTACAGGCTTGTTCGGATGAGAAAGTGACGTCAAAGGTTTGGGGTCTGTGATGATGGTAAAGTGACGACCATACAAGAAATCATGAAACTTAGTAACACCAAATACGAGAGCCAAAGCTTCTTTCTCGATCTGTGAATAATTCCTTTGCGCAGACGAGAGCAATTTGGACGCAAAGGCAATAGGGCTATCATGCGATCCATCTTTGTGCGCAAGCACAGCACCGATCCCTAAATCTGATGCATCTACCATCAACAAAAGGGGTTTCCGGGGATCGAATGGCGTAAGGCAAGTATTTGAAAGCAACGCCGATTTCAACTGGCGAAAGGCGCGTTCGCATTCCGTCGTCCAGACAAACGGAACACCTTTACGGCGTAAGCGATGAAGCGGAACTGAAATGGAAGAGGCATTGCGCACATAGCGATGGTAGTAATTTATTTTACCCAGCACACTCTGTAGCTGCTTCAAATTCTGCGGCGAAGGCAAGTCTTGTATGGCACGGAGGTGCTCTGGACTAGGATGTATGCCTTGGGCATTGATTACATGTCCCAGATATGGTAAATCACGAGCAAAAAACACACATTTGTCCTTCCGCAAGCGAAGACCATTTTGGCGCAAGACCTGAAATAATGTCCTGAGATTGGCTAAATGTTCTTCTTCCGTCTTTCCGGAGATCACAATATCGTCCAGATAGTTTGCTGCAGTAGGGACCGACGCACAAACAGTTTGCAGATATTGCTGAAACAATGCAGGGGCAGATGCAGACCCGAATGGCAGTCTTTTGAAGCGGTACAAACCAAGATGCGTGTTAACCACCAAAACGCGCTGGGATTCTTCGTCCACCGGTATTTGCAAGTACGCATCTGCTAGGTCCAATTTCGAAAAATATTTACCCGGGCACAGTTTGTCAAAAAGATCTTCCGGGCGGGGTAAAGGAAAAGTTGCAATCACTAGTTGTGGATTCACTGTAGCTTTGAAGTCCACACAAAGTCTCAATTTTCCAGATGGTTTTGGCAAAATTACTAAGGGTGATGCCCAGAGAGAAGCCTGCACACGTTCAATCACACCTTGTGATTCCAAATCATTTAATGTTCTTGCGACCTCATCACGCAATGCGTGGGGAACATTGCGCGCTCTGAAAAATTTTGGTTGCGCATTTACTTTCAGTTCCAAATGTGCTGTATAGTTCTTAGCGCAACCAAGGCCCGGTGCAAAAAAGTCTGCAAATTCTTCACATAGACTATAAACACTGGCTGAAGGCACAGTCTGGTTTACTGATAGGACCTGATTTACTATGGACAAGTTAAACAACTGAAATAAATCTAAACCAAACAAGTTCACTGCAGAAGAAGAACGAAGAACGTAAAATGACACAAGGTTTGTTTGTCCCTTGTATGTTGCAAGAAGGCTGCACTGTCCTAACACAGGGATATTCTGACCGGAATAACTATTTAACTTGACATTTGCAGCATGCAATGGAGGTGTGCCCAGTTGTTTATACGTGTCGTGATTTATTAGTGAAACTGCAGCTCCGGTAACGAGCTGGAATGGGATGACGTTGCCATGAATGTCCACATCTACAAAAAGTTTATTGTCCTGCTGACGACAAGAGCGACTGTCACGTGCAACGTGAACAGACACAGGTACAGAAGCACTTGCGACTTGACGGGATTTCCGTCGACGTCCACGCACACTTTTTGTGGGACGAACACAGTCACTTTTAGAGAGAGTGGCACTGGGCGGAGTGGAATTAACTACATGAATGTCCATCGGGGAAGGTTCACGAGCCTGAGTATTCTTGGTTCGATTCCGATTCTGGCGTGAAGCAAAGGGCCTGGAATGGTTGTGAGTGTCCGATCGGAGCTTTTTCTGGCAAACACTCTGAACATGTCCTTTCTTATCACAGAAAAAGCAAATAGCTTGGCGTGACGGGCAATTTTCACGCAAATGTCTATTAGCACACCGCGGGCATGATTTTAGCACCGCATTTGCTTGCTGCCGCGGGACACGTGGTTGAGAGCTTGGCGGCAGCTGCGCGGACGAGCGCGAGGGCTGTTTACTGTTCCGTGCAGCTCGCCCGGCGGGCCGGTTAACGTGACACACAGCTGGCGAAGTTTCAAATGATTCCTGAGCAAAGTCAAGTGTGTCTTGCCTATCCAATATGTCTATCACTTGTTGAAGGGAGAGATTGACTAGTTTCAAAATCTGTTCCCTTATACGAACATCAGAAACGTTCTGTGCAATTGTATCATGCACCATAGTATCTGAATAAGGGAGTCCACATTCACACTCAAAAGCACAATCCCTAGTAAGGCCTTGCAAAGTAGCAACCCACTCCCGATTAGATTGACCGGCTGTACGTTTTGTACAAAAGAACGTATACCTTTTTGCAACTACATTGACTGATTCCTTGAAATATGCATCTAATGCAGACAAAATTTCGTCGGGGAAACAATTTCACTATCATCCGGTACGTGTGGACGCCGACACACGACAATAAGTGAGGCTGCCGCTCATTACCTTGAATTCTGTAGGTGGCGAGATGGAATCAAAATTGGCGTGACCACTCCGTCCAGCTTTCCAGTTCCGCGTCAAAGGGACGAAAAGGAGGTGCAACTGCGTGTTGTGGCTGCAGTAGCGGTGGAGCGGCGGCTGCCGCATCGTTTTGCATCGCACGTTGACCCTGGACGAGCTGTCCAAGGGCATCCAATAATGCCTGCATCTGCTGATTCTGCAAGCGATAAAATTCGGACAGTACATCTGGAGATTGTGGCGAAGCCATGACACAAGTAAATTAGGGAAATACGAACGCTAAATCCACTTTTGAGACTCGTCGCCAAATATGTTGTGACTTAGCACGACAGCCAAGACACAACGAGAGGAAGCCGAAAGGCACGCGTTAAGCTCACGCAGATTGGCATGAAGTCTAGAACAGTTAAAAGGAAATGAGAACTTAGATAATGGACGCAGTTGCTGTAATACTTAACTTTAATCCACATTTGTAGAACATCGCTCTTGATGATACATGCTTCACAATATTAATTATCAAAGCTATGGCGCCTTGCTAGGTCGTAGCAAATGATGTAGCTGAAGGCTATGCTAACTATCGTCTCGGCAAATGAGAGCGTATTTGTCAGTGAAGCTTCGCTAGCAAAGTCGGCTGTACAACTGGGGCGAGTGCCAGTACGTCTCTCTAGACCTGTCGTGTGGTGGCGCTCGGTCTGCAATTACTGACAGTGGCTACACGCGGGTCCGGCTTATACTAATGGACCGTGGCCGATTTAAAGGCTACCACCTAGCAAGTGTGGTGTCTGGCGGTGACACCACAAGTTACGGGGTGGTAATATTGATTTTTCAAAATGTAAAACATCATATAATATGTGCTCAGTTCTCAGCTACTTACGAGATGCAATCATTTGAAATTGTCAGTCATCTGTATGAGAGGAAAGTGTCCTACTAACGTGATGATGAATATGTAACTCTTCTACGCACTTGATTTAACATTACTAGCAAGTTAATCTAACATATCTTTCGTTCAACATATGTGTGGCATACTTATATGGATATGGTGTCTGTTCTTTCGGACATGTCCGAAGGAACAGACACCATATCCGTATAAGTATATAATTCTGGCAATATCGGCCATGACCTTCTTCTTCTGTGCGGATGCACACATATTACCCGAACTCTTACAGGACTTGGTAAGAATTTCTTCCACGAGTAATGAGTGTGTTGGGGTGGGACACCACGAATGTAGTGTGTGGACACATAAGGTGAGAATGTGGGTCTCGTGGGAGGATTGCGCGAGACAGTCTTCGCAGTCGCACTATCCTCTGTGCCCTCGGTGGCTCAGATGGATAGAGCGTGTGCCGTGTAACCAGGACATCCCGAGTTCGAGTCCCGGTCACGGCACACATTTTCACCTGGCCCTGTTGATATATATCAACGCCCGTCAGCAGCTGAAGGTATTAATATATAATTCTAATATGTGTAGCATTGTTACAAGGGGCGTTGAATAAGTAATGCAACACATTTTTTTTCTGAACGCAGCTTGGTTTTATTCTCGATTCCAATACACCATATTATTCCCCTCTCTTTTATACAAAAACCTGTTTTTCAACATAATCTCCGTCCGATGGGACGGCCCTATGCTGGGAGAACCTGTATGCTCGCATGGTGCCACTGTACTGACCGACTTCTGAACCAACGTCTTGCAGCTTCAATAACCTTCCAGTCTTCCACGTATTGGTTCCTGCAGAGGGCATCCTTCATTAGGCCAAACAGATGGATGTCGGAAGGTGCGAGATCTGGGCTGTAGCGTGGACGAGCAAGAACAGGGTGCGCGGAGTTATGTGAGGACTTGCGTTGTCATGGGGAAGAAGAAGTTCGTTTGCACACACGCTGAAGTCGTTTCTTCAAGTTCCTGAGAGTTGTATAATGCACTTCAGAGTTTATCATTGCACAATGATTGAAACAGTATAACTCCCTTAGAGTCCCAGAAGACCGTACCATTGATTTTACCGGCTGAGTGTCCGGTTTTGAACTTTTTATTCGGAGGAGGGTTGTGTGGCCAATCCATTGGCTGCCATTTTGTTTCCGGTTCGAAGTGACGAATATATGTTTCATCGCCTGTGACGATGCTCGACGAAAAATTGTTACGATCAGCCTCATAATGCGCAAGTCATTCCGCACAGATTATCCTTCGTTGCCCTTTATGGTCTTCTGTTTGACGACGAGGAACCCATCGGGCACATACCGTTGCGTGCCCTAGCTGGTGCCGGCCGCTGTGGCCGAGCGGTTCTAAGCGCTTCAGTCCGGAACCGCGCTGCTGCTACGGTCAGAAGTTCGAATCCTCCCTCGAGCATGGATGTGTGTGATGTCCTTAGGTTAGTTAGGTTTAAGTAGTTCTAAGTTCTAGGGGATTGATGACCTCAGATGTAAAGTCCCACAGTGCTTAGAGCCATTTGAGCCCCAACTGGTGGACAAGTGTGTTAATACTACCAACAGAGTCGTCTAGTTGAGTAGCGAGATGATTGTGAGCCGTCTATCACCTCTAATGACAGTATTCAGATGTTCCAACACTGCAGGTTCGTGCGATCTTGTTAGGATGGTGATGACGTCTCGCCCAACGACTCACCGTGCTTTTGTTCACTGTCACGTCTCCGTAGGCATTCTGTAAGAGTCTAGGAATATCTCTGGTTTTCGGCCAAAAGAAACTCAATGACAGCTCTCTGTTTGGATCCACCTCCGTTACTGACGCCACAATGGGGGCTACATACACTTATAGTGCCGCCCCGATCGGAACTTCATTAAATTATAGCGGCTGAAGAGGGAATATTCCACGATGTCCCACAATAAATTCTGCGTTTTTTTCAGATAAAAAAATATGTTACATTAATTACTGAATGCCCCTCGTAATTGGTAACACCTTCCGCACGATTTTCCAGCAACCACGGCTACTGTTTTGCAGAGTTGCAGAGATTCGTTGAGGAGAAAGATTACGCAAAACATATCCGGCCTTTCTTTGATTCCATGACAAAACGTAGATGTTCTGCAAACAGGGATGGGAATCATACCACATAATTTTTTAAAGGTCCGACGTCATATACAGTCCTCTAATCCTACTAACTCTTCATGGCAGAGCTGTGACATTTCATGTAATTTAATTCGTAAAAGTTATGAACTCATCCTTAAAAGCAACATGTATTTAAAAAAATAGGATTATGGACTTTAAGGGGAATAAAGGAAGCTTTTAGTTGCATCTTTAAAACTATGAAGAACACTTTGGTAAGTGAACAATAAAGGAATGAATTGTATACGCGAATTGGCTAGGCTTTCATTAAAATTTGTGTGTTTGTCAGAAATGGGAAACACAGGTTTCGAATGAGGAGCGAGCAGTAATGGGAAAATGAAATTGATTGTACTCCAAGTACTTCGTTAATCATCAACTTCTCGATGAAATAAAAATATACTACTATGTTTCACTTCGAGAGATGCAAAGATGGTATAATGTAAGGGCAGTAGAGGCACGCCAAAGAGTTTGTCAGAAAACTTTGTGAAGAGAAAATTGTACACAAAACCTGCTCCTAGCATTGATAAGGAGTTGGAAAGACGGCGACTACCGGCTTTCCAATCACTTCGGCTTAATCCAGGACTCTACAAATAGCCTAACCGTGTAAACAGAGATAAGGGAGTCCTTACGTCGAACTTAGCTTACACGTTGCGTGGAATACCAACAGAGCTATCGCGTGAGTCAGTGTGACACATAACACAGCGCTAGGGGCGTGTCTCCCACGCGCTGAAGAGCGCGAAGGAGAAGCATGGATATCAGTAGCCCCAACAGTCATCAGCGACAAAATTTATTTTTATGCAGCTACTTACAAGGGAACCTCCCCATCGCATCCCCCTCAGATTTAGTTATAAGTTGGTACAGTGGATAGGCCTTGAAAAACTGAACACAGATCAGTCAAGAAAACAGGAAGAAGTTGTGTGGAACTATGAAAAAAATAAGCAAAATATACCAACTGAGTAGTCCATGCGGAAGATAGGCAACATCAAGGATAGTCAGAAGCGCCGTGGTCTCGTAGTTAGCGTGATCAGCTTCGGAACGAGAAGTCCTTGGTTCATGTCTTCCCGCGAGTGAAAAGTTTAATTTTTTATTTTCAGACCCTCAAAGTTCAGGCACTCACACATAATCAACTTCGCTCTCCCAAATTCCAGGACATGTTGTATTTGCTTGGACATATGCAGGATTTGACGGTCTACACACAGAAAAATTTGAAAACGTTAAAAACATATGTTTTGACAGAGCACAGGGAAAACTGTGCGACTGTGAAACTGTTGCATTCATTTGTTGCAGTTTATGTGACAAACTCTTATGTTTTCATCACTTTTTTGGGAGTGATTATCACATCCACAAGTAAACCTAAATCGAGCAAGGTAGAAGAATCTTTTTACCCATTCGCCAAGTGTACAAGTTAGGTGGGTCGACAACATATTCCTGTCATGTGACGCACATGCCGTCACCAGTGTCGTACAGAATATATCACACGTGTTTTCCTGTGGAGGAATCGGTTGACCTATGACCTTGCGATCAAATGTTTTCGGTTCCCATTGGAGAGGCACGTCCTTTCGTCTACTAATCGCACGGATTTGCGGTGCGGTCGCAAAGCACAGACACTAAACTTATTACAGTGAAGAGAGACGTCAATGAACGAACGGACAGATCATAACCTTGCGAAAGTAAACTTTTCGCTCGAGGGAAGACTTGAACCAAGGACCCCTCGCTCCGCAGCTGCTCACGCTAACCACGGGACCACGGCGCTCCTAAGCTCATACTATCCTTGATGTTACTTATCTTGGACATGGACTACTCAGTTTGTATATTTTGCTTATTTTTTTTCATAGTTTCACACAACTTCTTCCTGTTTTCTTGACTGATCTGTGTTCAGTTTTCCAAGGCCTATCCACTGTGCCAGCTGATAACTAAATCTGAGGGAGGTTCCTTTGTTAGCTTACTACTGCGCATGGCCCTACGGTGATGGAATACTATTGCATTCCTCCTATTTTTGAATCCACATAACCAGGCATTTGTTAGAGGATCTGCGCTTTAATGTGAATGTCGTACCACGGTGAAGAATGGCATTCGTTACATTAACAACTCATTGCCAGAGCAGAAAGCTATAAATGACAGAATAACTCTATAGGATACCCTGTTTTAATAAGAGAGTTGGAACCTTAATAGTAGCAACTGTTTATTTACAGATTATACGAAAGAGATGCATGTTTCAAAATTTTGATGTGCTTCAGAACACTCACTAACATTGTGTATAGCCCGTAGCCAGCGATGCGAAAGTCTTAAAGGCACGCGTTGTGTTGACAGTTCGAGTGGAGCACTACTGCTCGGGGAATCTCTGTACCAGTTCTGAAGCGAATCCAAGAAATGCATCCTTCATCTTAGGAAGCACGTTGAAGTCACTACGGCTTAAATCCGGGGAATGTGGTCGACGGTGAAGCACTTCTCAGCCCCGTCGATCGAACAAATGAGCCACAGCTTGCGCCATTTGCGCCATAGCATTGTCCTGCTAAATGATGGATGGGTCCTGCATAAAGTGTCTCCGCTTCTTTATCCAAGCTGTTCACGTTTTGAACATAGCCCGCTATCAGATTACATAACGCTCTGCGCAACACAGTTTTCGATTTACATGTATTACAGGCTCGCAGAATGGGTAGCTTCTGGATGTCAACAATTTTTTTCTCCTTTTACTGTACCTGACGACAACCACTGGTTATATTTCTACAACGTCCAGCTTCAGCTGCGATCTATAACCGTCTTCAGACCGATACTGCAGCATACAAAGTCTTATATCACACAAGCGCTAACATTCTCATTGCGAAATATGGGGAGGATTACTATCTCTTAGTTCAAAAAATCTATTTTTTAAAACTACATTTTCGGATCCATAAAAGTGTTTAGAATCCACCCCTGAAACCGGTTTTCCGAATACGGAACGGGAATGTTTGTTATTCGCGGTTGAACAAAAAAATGCACCTGCCTGAAATCGACCTTTTTCACGCACCAATTTTTTTCTTTCGAAGGACGAGTTATTGAACTGGTGCTTAGGAGGAAACACAGAAAATTCAAATGAAAGTTTGAACGCGTGTGTTTGGAAGTTAGCCCCCAAGCATTTGCATTCTGGTGCGAACACTGTGGAGATTGCCACTTTCCTGGCAGTGAGCAGCTTCAACGAAGGGTATTCAGCAATTCTGAAGACCATGACAACGATGGACGTCACCCTGGGACTCTATTCGACGCAGTTCGCCATGCATTCGAACGACCACCGGATTCAAGCGGCCGAAAACCGCTTGTCACTGGCCGTACGAGCGGCTCTGGAGCAGCGCAGGATGGCCCAGATCGAGCAGAACGCCCTCTATGAGGAAGGACTAGTTTATGGATGAAGAAGAGCAGATTGAACGTACGTTGCATAACATTGCATTTATATGTTGTCAAAACTTCAAACGCGTTTTTCTCTACATGATTTTTTTTTATCACGGGGTATGGTAACTACAAATCTACTGAACCGATTGGCATGGTTCTTTGTTTCTGACGTAGCTAGTTAAATTGTCTACGAGTTGTACCACCTTAATTCCAATCTATCAACTAAAAATATTTTCACTTGGCCGATGAAGTTGAAAAATCGATGAAAAAACCCTATTTTTTCAAATGGCCGCCATTTTGTTTCCTATGGTCCAAATAACTTAAGCGAGGTACAACTGCTAAAGAATCTTAAATACTCCGCTAACGTCAACTCAATTTTGAGTTCAGACCAACTGGCCGACCTGTGACATACCGCGCGTGGAGGTCTACATCGAAATTTTGTTTCGTTCCGACGGCACTTCCGCCTTTTCTCTTCGACATTTCCGGCCGAAAAAATTCCTGTTTTTTAGAGGAAATATCAATAAACATTTTGACCAAAGTTGATTCTGATATCTATAACACATCCCGATAAAAAATTCTCAAAGAACTTGTTTTTTTCGGGCCAGAGATAGTAATCTTCCCCTTAAAGCGAGTGATTATCGTTAATTCGAGAAGAAAGTAGAATCATCTTTCAATCACGGCTCTCTCCAAGTCGACAATCATATCGTGCACGTTACCTTTAAAGCTTACTTGCACGATATAGTTGTCGATTCGGAGAGGGGCCAAGATTGAAGGATGAACAGAATTCCCATGTACAAAGCGTCATATTTCCTGTACTAAGTGTCGTAAAGTGATATAATTCTGAAGCTACATAAAGTGATATACTGCATGTGGATACTCGTTGCAAGATGTGTTGCGAATGGTGTTAGTGGTAAAGAAGGACGAGGGCCGCTCAGTAAGTAATGTTACATTTTTTTTCGGCTGACTGCGGAGGAAAAGTTGCGGAATTTGTTGTGGGACATCGTAGAATATTCTCGCTTCAGTCCCTATAGTTTCACGAAGTTCCGATTGATGGCGGCGCTTTACATAGCCTTCAAACTAGCGTCTGTAATCGAGGTCCGGTCCAAGCAGAGAGCTGTCAGTGAGTTTATATTGGCGGAAAGCCAGAGCATCGCAGATATTCGTAAGCACCTGCAGAATATCTACGGAAACCTGGCGGTGAACAAAAGCACGGTGAGTCGTTGCGCGAGGCGTCTGTTACCATTGCAACAAGGTCGCACAAACCTGTCCGATCCCCCGCGTGTCATCCTACCGACTGGATCTCGCACCTTCCGACTTCTATCTGTTTGCAGGCAATCAAGGACGCACTCTGCGAAAGCAGTACGTGAATGATGGGGAGGTTACTGATGTAGCGAAACGATGGCTGTGACGTCGATCAGTAGAGTGGTAGTATGCGGGAATATAGATCCTCCCAACTAAGTTGCGTAAGGCCGTCGCATTCAACGGAGATTACGCTGAAAAACTTTTGTAACTAAAAAAATGCGGAATAGTATAACGTACTGGAATACTGCTTTCAGGAAAGAGTGTGTTGCATTACTTACTGACGTTTGAATGCATTACGAAGGGCGTTCAACAAGTAATACATTCAAACTTCATACCTGACGCTGAATATCTAGTGCATGCAGAGCGAAAATTTGTTTTCTTTAAGAGATAAACTTTTTTCCTTTGGTAATGTTGTGGGGCAGTCAATGAGAAAAAAGTTTCTAGCGGTTTTGAAACTGTGTGTAAAGTTCGTTGTCAGTCACTAATGAATCTGATTCTAAAATACTGGATGAATGTAGTCTGACTTAGTTGCGCGCGCTGAGTTACTCCTCCTCAAGACGTACACCATGTGATCAAAAGTACCCGGCCACCACCAGAATCATGCGGTTTTCATATTAGGTGCATTGTGCTGCTACCTACTGCCAGGTACTTCATATCAGCGAGCTCAGTAGTTATTAGACATCGTGAGAGAGCAGAATGGGGCGCTCCGCTGAACTCACAGACTTCGAACGTGGTCAGGTGAGTGTCACTTGTGTCACACGTCTGTTCGCGAGATTTCCACACTCATAAACATCCATAGGTACACTGTTTCCGATGTGATAGTGAAGTGGAAACGTGAAGCACAAATGCGTACAGGCCGACCACGTCTGTTGACTGACAGAGACCGCCGGCAGTTGAAGAGGGTCGTAATGTGTAATAGGCAGACATCTATCCAGACCATCACACAGGAATTCCAAACTACATCAGGATCCACTGCAAGTACTATAACAGTTAGGCGGGAGGTGGGAAAACTTGGATTTCATGGTCGAGTGGCTTTTCATAAGCCACACATCACTCCGGTAAATGCCAAACGACGCCTCGCTTGGTGTAAGGAGCGTAAACATTGGACGACTGAACAATGGAAAAACGTTGTGTGGAGTGACGAATGACGGTACACAATGTAGCGATCCGATGGCAAGGTGTGGGAATGGCGAATGCCCGGTGAACGTCATCTACCAGCGTGTGTAGTGCCAACAGTAAGATCCGGAGGCCGTGGTATTATGGTGTGGTCGTGTTTTTCATGGAGGGGGCTTGCACCTCTTGTTGTTTTGCGTCGCACTATCAAAGCACAGGCCTACATTGATGTTTTAAGCACCTTCTTCCTCTCCAATGTTCAAGATCAGCGCGGCACTCCGTGAAGAGTGGGTTGCCATTCCCCAAGAAACCTTCCAGCGCCTGACTGAACGAATGCCTGCGAGGGTGGAAGCTGTCATCGAGGTTAAGGGTGAGCCAACACCATACTGGATTCCATTATTACCGATGGAGGACGCCACGAACTTGTAAGACATTTTTAGCCAGACGTCCGGATACCTTTGATCACATAGTGTATACACATTATGCAACTTCAATAGCTTTCTTATTGTATTAAACCTCTACCGTAAGATTATGCCTCTTACGGAATTGATTATGACAGCATTTCAATTTTTTTTGATTTGGTCAGTAAATATACGAAGTACTGAATTATTAAATTTTTTATGTCCTTGGAAGCCATTCGTTAGGCAGATTTGGGTTATCACTTTCGTCGCCTAATAATACAGATTTCACGAACGATCGACACTGAAGTTTTAGAATCGCGACCCTTGTGGAATCTCAAATGCTTACATTAACTGAATTATTATATACTGCAGTTGCAAAAGCCAAAATGCAAGATATTTGACTGAGACACATTTATAATTTGTTTAAAAAAAAGAATTGTAATTGGGAGGTGGAACATGACTGAGGAGAATGAGTGTAATATCTTACTTGAAAATCTTACTGTATTGTGAAACTGATTTGCAATTGTTAAGCCATATCACAAAAATTACATTTACACAAACAAATGATCCATATCATAAAAATTACGTTTACGCAAACAAATGATCTTTACAAAAAGTTTTTCTTCGTGACACAATGTATCTGCTTTTACAGAAGTTATGACGGTAACATGACGTGCTCATATGGTGACTCGGGAAACCTCATGACATTAATGAACAAGAAGCAAACTCACCTAAAGTAAACGTTTTTTGTGCCATTTCTCGTGAAAATGTGTAATGTCCCTTTTTTTTTTTTTTTTTGAGAAAACAGTGACTGGAATGAGCTATCTTCAAATGCAGCAGAACTGGCTTTTTCCACAACTTCAAGAGGACTCTGATGACTTCAATTTCCAACGGGTTGTACCACACTGGTACAACAACGTACCAGTTTCCCAGTGACGCTTCGCCTTAACGGTGGATAAGGCACACGGGACCCCGAAACCCTGCCCTGCATTCTTCGCGTCGAAGGTCGCCAGACATGACACTACGCGACTTTTTCTTGTGGAGGAGATGTGAAGGAAACTGTCTTCATTTCCCCTCTACCTCGTGATATGGAAGAGGTGAAGAACAGAATAACAGTCGCCATAACTTCTGTAAAAGCAGTTCATGGGAAGTTCAGCTATCGTCTGGATGTTGTTCTTGCTGCTGCTGGTGGACACAACAGAGCGTTTGTAATAGCGTAGGTAAGACTTAAAGATTTTGTGAGTATTTCGTAATTCATCCCATGGTTGTAGTATGTTTTTATCAACGAACATGGAGTTTTGGAATCAGATCATTCTTATTGAAACATTTTGTGTAATAGCTATTACGTATATTAAGTAGAGAAATAATTAGTAACCAACATTAATCGTATGGCTGGTTTTATAGCCGCTTGCTGTGAATGTGTCAATCCAAGTGTAAGGCGATAACCCCTCTGCGACTGCGTATGTTAGACTGCAGTTGTACGCACAACTTCAAGGTCGGAAAAACGTATTTGTGTGTAAAGGCAACACCGACTGAAAGGAAGGCCTCGGCGATTGTTGGTGACGTCACGTCAGCTAGGCACGGCGAACGCAAGGTCTGTAGCAGGCAGAAACGCCTGGGCGTGCTTATCACTATAAATCCATTATTTTTGGACAAACTGTTTGGTATTGTTTTGGATTCTGCAGTTTTATTTAGATGAAAGATTTTCTTACTATCGTAAAGCTACAAATGAAGATCATCGTTCTGTATAACTGAATCCTGTCGAAACAAACGTAGATCAATATGAGAGGATGCTTTGCCCCACTGCAAGCTTCGGAAATTTTACATTCAAGAAACTATATTTACTTGATCCATTTTGCTATCGAAACTTACCCCAACCCCCTTACAATGAACTCGTTTCTTTTATTTATTTATTTATTTTCGTTTCACATCGTCACTGGAAATGTGAACTAATTTACATGTGTAAATGTCCAACTGTTGCCAGTCATTAGATTACAGTCGTTTTCAACGAAAGGAATTCTAAACAGGAAACAAAATAGCTTCATACATCGAAAATACTACTGAGCTTAAACTTTTTTAAACATGCACATTAGAAAAGATAAATATTCCCCTCTTGCAACTGAAAGGAGAAACTTTATAAGATAAAATTTTTGTTTGATGAAACAAGCTTCTCTCTTTTGCCTCTTCTTCTTCTGTCCTCCCCCCCCCCCTCCCCCAACGTGTACAATCGCAAGATATTTCATTAACATTCAGTGCTCCTCACCCCATAGTCAACCAAGATACCTAAAGAAGAGCACCAATATGTTCACAGTTTCCAGAATGAGATTTTCACTCTGCAGCGGAGTGTACGCTGTTATGAAACTTCCTGGCAGATTAAAACTGTGTGCCGGACCGAGACTCGAACTCGGGACCTTTGCCTTTCGCGGGCAAGTGCTCCACCAACAGTTTCTTGTAAAAGCAACCCAGTACAAACTTAACTTCCTCAGATTTACAAATAATGTAAAGAAGCACGAATTCTGTTGCTGCTGGACGATGAAGTTGTTTTTGTATGTCAATCCTTAAAACAGGTGGAAATTTAAGTTCAGGAGTCCACTATATGTTAGGAAGTGTAATGAATTGCACAATTAATTGATTGCAGAAATCTCTCAGAACAATGTGTGTTGGTCAACTACCGCCAAGAGTTTCACATTTTCCTGTGTCAGAGAGGGAGACCCCACCATTATGACTATGCCTGCAACAAACCTGGCGTTCGCCGTGCCTAGTTGACGTGACGTCACGAACAAGCGCCGAGGCCTTCCTTTGAGTCGGTGTTGGTAAAGACCGCATCGGTAATGGCGTTTGGTGACGAAACTGACGATTAACAAATTGCTAGGTAACGCCTGTGTGTCTCGAGAATACCGAGTACACAAGGTACGACATTTAGCCGTTGCTTTGAGCCCTATTTGCGCGACGCCAGGGAAGCTCCAGGGACGGGCGACAGTGGCGGCTGCTGCAGCCACAAGACGCGAGCTGCCGGATGGGGCGGCCAGACGCGGCGGGTAATGGCCGACATCCTGCGCGCGCCTTTTCCCACAGTGCACCGCGCCCAGCTGCGGAGCTGCCCCAATTGCCGACGGCCGGCGGTCGGTCGTCGGGCGACGGTGGCGTGTTGTGTAGCGTGGTGTTGCGCCGCGCCGTGCTGCCTGGGGGGGGGGGGGGGGGAGGGAGGGGCGTAAGCACCCGCACCCACGCACTGCAGCAGTGCGGGGCGCGAGGGCGCTGAACCTTGCCTGCCGTCTAGACGTCTGCATCACGCCGCTGTCTGGCCCTCGTGATCCGCTCGCTGATGAATGGACACGACCGGGCGGCCTTCTCTCCTCGTTCTGGTGACCGGAATCGAAGACCTCTCCGGACATTCTGTATCTACATACACACTCCACACGCCGCTCTGCAGTGCGTGGTGGAGGGTACGTCGTACCAACTTACCGGTTTTCTTTCGTGTTCCGTTCTCGTATTAAACGAGGGAATGGTAACTGTCTGTACCCGTCTGTTCAAATGGCACTGACCACTATGGGACTTAACATCTGTGGTCATCAGTCCCCTAGAACTCAGAACTGCTTAAACCTAACCAACCTAAGGACATCACACACATCCATGCCCGAGGCAGGATTCGAACCTGCGACCGTAGCGGTCACGCGGTTCCAGACTGAAGCGCCTAGAACCGCACGGCCACACAGGCCGGCTACCCGTCTGTATGCGCACTTGTCTCCCTTATCTTATTCTCACGAACCCCACACGACGTACACTTATAAAGGTCGCCCAGTCTTCGACGAATACAGATAGCCCCAATTTACCCAACATTACGTAGAAGGGTCTATGTCCTCTTTCTTCCAAGGATTCTCATTTAAGATCCCCGATCACTTCCATTACAATTTAGTGTGTGTGCTCGTATTATCAAGGGCGTAAGACAGGGATGTAGTCTTTCGCTCCTACTGTTCAGTCTGTACATCGGAGAAGCAATGATGGAAATAAAAGAAAGATTCAGGAGTGGAATTAAAATTCAATGTGAAAGGACATCAACAATACGATTCGCTGATTACATTGCTATCGTGAGTGGAAATGAAGGATAATTACAAGATCTGCTGAATGGAATGAACAGTCTAATGAGTACAGGATATGGACTCAGTGTAAAAATGGTTCAAATGGCTCTGAGCACTATGGGACTTAACATCTGAGGTCATCAGTCCCCTAGAACTTAGAGCTACTTAAACCTAACTAACCTAAGGACATCACACACACCCATGCCCGAGGCAGGATTCGAACCCGCGACCGTAGCGGTCACGCGGTTCCAGACTGTAGCGCTTAGAACCGCTCGGCCACACCGGTCGGCTTCGACGAATACAGATAGCCTAAATTTACCCAACATTACGTCGAAGGGGCTATGTCCTCTTTCTTCCAAGGATTCTCATTGAAGTTCCCCGAACACTTCCATTACAATTTAGTGTGTGTGCTCGTATTATCAAGGGCGTAAGACAGGGATGTGGTCTTTCGCTCCTAGTGTTCAATCTGTACATCGGAGAAGGAATGATGGAAATAAAAGAAAGATTCAGGAGTGGAATTAAAATTCAGTGTGAAAGGAGATCAATAATATGAAAGGAGGGTATAAGATGAACATCAACAAAAGCAAAACGAGGATAATGGAATGTAGTCGAATTAAATCGGGTGATGCTGAGGGAATTAGATTAGGAAATGAGACACTTAAAGTAGTCAAGGAGGTTTGCTATTTGGGGAGCAAAATAACTGATTATGGTCGAAGTAGAGAGGATATAAAATATAGACTGTCAATGGCAAGGAAAGCGTTTTTGAAGAAGAGAAATTTCTTAATATCGAGTATTGATTTAAGTGTCAGGAAGTCGTTTCTGAAAGTATTTGAATGGAGTGTAGCCATGTATGGAAGTGAAACATGGACGATAAATAGCTTAGACAAGAAGAGAATAGAAGCTTTCGAAATGTGGTGCTACAGAAGAATGCTGAAGATTAGATGGATAGATCACATAACTAATGAGAAGGTATTGAATAAAATTGGGGAGGAGTTTGTGGCACAAGTTGACTAGAAGAAGGGATCGGTTGGTAGGTCATGTTCTGAGGCATCAAGGGATCACCAATTTAGTATTGAAAGGCAGCGTGGAGGGTAAAAATCGTAGAGGGAGACAAGAGATGAATACACTAAGCAGATTCAGAAGGATGTAGGCTGCTGTAGGTGCTGGCAGATGAAGAAGATTGCACAGGATAGAGTAGCATGGAGAGCTGCATGAAAGCAGTCTCAGGACTGAAGACCACAACAACAAAAACAACGATTACATTGCTATCGTGAGTAGAAATTAAGAAGAATTACAAGATCTGCTGAATGGAATGAACGATCCCGGCGGAGGTTCGAGTCCTCCCTCGGGCATAGGTGTGTGTGTTTGTCCTTACGATAATTTAGGTTAAATAGTGTGTAAGCTTAGGGACTGACCTTAGCAGTTAAGTCCCATAAGGAAAAAAAAAGAGTTAAGTCCCATAAGATTTCACACACATTTAAACATTTTTTTTGAATGGAATGAACAGACTAATGAGTACAGAATATGGACTGAGAGTAAAAATGGTTCAAATGGCTCTGAGCACTATGGGACTTAACATCTGAGGTCATCAGTCCCCTAGAACTCAGAACTACATAAACCTAACTAACCTAAGGACAGCACACGCATCCATGCCCGAGGCAGGATCCCTAGCTGCGACTGTAGCAGTCGCGCGGTTCCGGACTGAAGCACCTACAATCGTTCGGCCACAGGACTGAGAGTAATTCGAAGAAAGACGAAAGTAATGAGAAGTAGCATAAATGAGAAGAGCGAGAAACTTAACATTAGTATTGGTGAAGTTAAGAAATTCTACTACCTAGGGAGCAAAATAACCCATGACGAACGAAGCAAGAAGCACATCAAACGTAGACTAGCACTGACAAAAAAGGTATTCGCGGCCAAGAGAAGTGTACTACTATCAAACATAGTCCGCAATTTGAGGAAGAAATTTCTGACAGTGTGCGGTTAGAGCACAGCATTGTATGGTGGTGAAACATGGACTGTGGGAAAACTGGAACATAAGAGAATCGAAGCATTTGGGATGTGGTGCTACAGACGAATGTTGGAGATGAAGTGGACTGAGAAGGTGAGGAATGAGGCGGTTCTTCGCAAAATCGGAGAAGAACGGAATATGTGGAAAACAGTGACAAGAAGAAGGGACAGCGTGAAAGGATGTCTGTTAAGACATTGGGAAATGATTTCCACGGTACTAGAGGGAGCTGTACAGGCCAAAGACTCTAGAGGAAGACAGAAACTGGAATAAATCCAGCAAATAATTGAGGACGTAAGTTGCAAGTGCTACTCTCGGGGGGAATTTAATATAACTTAATATGTGGTAAGGTCTTACGGGATCAAACTGCTCAGGTCATCGATCCCTAAGCTTACGCACAACTTAATCTGACTTAAACTAACTTACGCTAAGGACGACACACACAGCCATGCCCGAGGGAAGACTCGAACCTGCGATGGGGGCAGCCGCGCGGAACTTCACAAGGCGCCCCAGACCGCGCGGCTACCCCGCGCGGCTACCCCGCGCGGCTCTGTGATGGAGAGATTGGTAGAAGAGAGCAATTCGGGGCGGTCCGCATCAAACCAGTCAGAAGACTGATGACTCAAAAGAAAAAAAAAGTACCATCTGTTACGACCCCACCAGAGCGTCTCTGAATTCGGTCAATATCTGCTGCCGTCTCTACCGGATACGGAGAATAAACGTTGAAATCACTAAATGGCTAAAATCGTCAGCCGGTCTCTGTGATGATCATACACCCTGTTATGAACAGTGTACCGCCTTTTGCAGGGTCCAAGCGATCATCATGAATCCGTGTGACATCAGCGTAATTTATATTCGAAAAAGTCTCATTTCTTTCCGTCTCATTGCGTATTTCTTTCAATTATCTTTTGTACTATACTCCAATGGTTCTTTCTATGCATGCTCCGAGTTTCATCGAGCTATGTACTTTGGAGTCAAATATCATGTGAAAGTTACTCTCCTTAAATTTTGCGGTCATGTCCCGCCTCCCAATTCCATTTCTTTTTTTTTTTTTAAACAAATTCTAAATGTGTCTCAGTCAAATATCTTGCATTTTGGCTTTTGCAACTGCAGTTAGTTTAGTAGTACTGAGAGCAGAACAATGCGGTATCCAAGGTGACACGAATACGAGGTAAGAAATTCATTTCACACAGTTTATCGATTCTCGCACAGGGACCACTTTTTCATTTATTCACATTTACCGGGACGTAGTAAGATCGAGTAGATCTATTTATCTCTAATTTGTCATTATCGCGCACCGACTTTAATTACTTTGGGTTTACTGGTATCGCATTCTTGCTAGCAGACAGATTGTTTAAAACAGGGTGAAACAAAATGAAATGTCGCGTGGCGAGGGCCTCCCGGCGGGTAGACCTGATCACCTGGTGCAAGTCTTTTGAGGTGACGCAACTTCGGCGGCTTGCGCGTCGATGAGGATGAGATGATGATGACGATGCGACACAAATACCCAGTCACTGAGCGGAAAAAATCTCCAACCCAGCCGGGATTTGACCCCAGGCCCCCAGCATGACAAGCCGGCAGGCTGTCCACACAGCTACGGTGGCGGACTAAAACAGTGTCACGTAAGTATACAGTTACACGTGGTCAGATACGCAGTTAGCAGACCACTTGATATAACTGTTCTTTGTTAGACATAAACATCAAACCTTACTTTAGAGCTGCGGTCGCAGGTTCGAATCCTGCCTCGGGCATGGATGTGTGTATGTCCTTAGGTTAGTTAGGTTTAAGTAGTTCTAAGTTCTGGGGGACTGATGACCTCAGATGTTAAGTCCCATAGTGCTCAGAGCCATTCGAACCATTTGAACCTCACTTTAGACATAAACGTTACAACATTCATACATATATTAATTAATACCACAGTAAGAAAGAACAACATGAAAAAAATCTTTCCCGCTGTTTCCTTCACCAACGTGAGGAGTTGCTGGAACGACAGGGTTATTTCTAAGTACCTCTGGGTTGTCAGAAGACGACTGCGAAAAAAAATAAAAGACATTTAGGGAACAGACAAACATCAGTGCATGGAGAATCTCCTCAAGTGTTTAACTAAAGACTGCAGGCGCTCAGTATGGGCGCCGTTACTGATGCAGCAAACGTCAGCACGTTCGAGCAGATCACTGATCACTGATCACGAATTGTCCGGGAAGGTGCGGCAGCAGCCTGCTCTGCAGATCTGTTGATTGGGTTGCCTATCTGTAGGCGGAAGCTAATTCGATACAACACGGAGTGGTGCAGAGCATACCGGAAGGTTAACAACGAAACTTGAAGGCAGGACAGTCCACAGGTGCAAACTATAATTGCATGTACTCTGCAAACAATTATCAGGCTTCCCTTTACCAGCGTAAGACCGATACGTAGCAATAACCCGCAGAAGATTTTTACATAACCTATCGTGGGACTCCAATCTCCCAATAGCACTGAACGGATTAAACTTCTCACTACTCCAAAGTCAATCATTAAAAGCGCTGTAGCTATCTAACTACTCTCAGGAAGATTCTACGATACGACCACCGGGTTGGGAAACGTTCAGCGCCAAGACACTGTACACCGTCTCCAGCTAGCTTCTCCCAACTTCCACTAATAACATCCATAACAGCAAAACAGAAATGCAGTTCAAAGTCAAATGTCACAAGATACGCAAAAATACCACCCTCAAGTTTCCGTGGAATCAAATGCAATGATTTGTTTCAATTAAACCTCGCAGTCTCGTTCACGAAACACAGCCTGCAGCTAACTAATGGTTCTGCTTTCTGCTAGAAGGTGCTCCTTGCTAACGAAAAAGTCGGCGCTCGTTAATCCGTAACTCTCTCACAGAAAAACAAAGGGAAGGGCCTAGGCAAGATTCCGCGCTCACGCACGGGAACACGCTTTCGGAAGCTTTTTACGTTTCCCTTACTGGAAAAGTAACCTCGTTAATCAGGAAGGAACACTGACTCCGGACTTACAAAATAATAACCACTTTACAACACAAACTCCGCCCTACACGAACCACGACTTGCCATCTGTATTTCAAGAGGGCTACCAGCCGACTTCTTGATTCCGCGAGCCTCTAACCTCTTCTCAACACTGTTTTAACATTACTGGCTTTCAGCTAGCCAGGCTTAGTAGTCGGATGCAGACATTTCTATTGGCCATTTCCCGATCCCGCTAATAATCAAAAAACTGCTTCACACCAGGACTTTTCAAACGATTATTTGTAACAGGTACTTGGCAACACCTGTAATTCTAGGAAAATCATTTGCCGTTGAGCCAGCCCCGTCGCCCTCCAATACTACTCATTTAGGAAGGTTAGAAACAGACTAACTCACCACCTCAGGGCTGCGGTAAATTCTCATTCACCAGACGTCGACCCAGACATAGTCAACAGTCACAAGGAAAATTCACACTGGTGTGGTCGAGAAATAGTGCGTCGCATTACTGTATCTATAACATCGATGGAGCGGAGATTGACATCAACACCTCTGCTGTATGACGAGAACAGAGGAGCATCGTAGTAAAATTTAAAGGGCGTTCAGAACTATGAGAGATGTTCAATAAATAATGCAACATTTTTTTTCTCGGCCAGTTTCGACTAAAAAAATACGGAATTTGTTTTGGGACATCGTGAAATATTACCGATTCATCCCCTTTAGTTTCATAAAACTCCGGCGGTGGTGGCGCTATACGTAGTCTTCAAATTGTGCAATGCAAGCAGAGAGCTGTCACTGTATTTCTTTTGCCGGAAAACCAGAGCATCGCAGATATTCATAGGCGCTTGCAGAATCTCTACGGAGACCTGGCAGTGAACAAAAGCACGGTGAGTCGTTGGGCGAGGGTCTGTCATCATTACAACAAGGTCGCGCAAACCTGTCCAGTCTCCCGCGTGGCGGCCGGTCGACAAAAGCTGTGACTCCTGTAATGTTCAAACGTGCGGGCACTCCCATTCGAGGTACAATCGCTCCGTGACAACGCAGGGCCTCATACAAGTCTTCGCACCCGAAAGGAACTCACAAAACTTCCTCATACATTCTTATTTAACGCCCCTCGTACATCGTTGGAAGGGCTGTGCATAGTACTTTGAATATAACCTATAGATCTACCTATCAAATGCCGAGCCACATCCTACTGGACTAAAGCGAGAAGGACTGGAAAACTGACATAAATCGCGGGAGTGTCAATTACGGATAAAGACCACCAAAAACTGAAGAGTGAACGTCTGGCTAAGGGAATGGGAAGTCAGCGATTAGGCTAGATGTTAATGAACAGTTAAGAATGAAAATGTCAGTCATAGCCGAGACGTGACATGTATTACTAAATGTTATAAATGGTTGCCCGGAAACCCGGTCGCCAGAACCAGTTGAAGCTTGGCTATCTAACAGCTTCCAGGGGCAACAATATTATATTTTCAGTATTTCATATAATTATTAACTGAATTTAAAATTTTAAAACGCTGTTCTAATCTATTCAGTAATAAATATAACCTTACGTTAAATGTTTAAGAGAGCAAGTCGAGTACTAAATTTGGAAACTGTCAATACGTCTTGAGGGAAAATAGCTCATGGTGCACCAAGTCCGCAGACTATGTTCATTTAGTATTTGTGAATGAGAGCACAGAGCGAGCTCCAACAAATTTTACACCATTTTTCAAACCTTTTTGAAACTTTTTCCGCTGGCATCCTCCACAAAATAAAGAAAACGAAAAAATTATCACTTACTACATTTTCGCCGTTTATGCAGTAAAACTTCAGCGTAAGACATGAAGTTTTATTTTATTACTTATTTAGTACAAATTCTGTTTGCAATACATTTTCCAGGCAGTATCCATATGTACTACTGAATGTATATGCAGAATGACATTGAAGGAAAATGTCGCAATATCAAAACATAATTAACGTGGAGTAATGAAATATCAGCAATACATTCATCTAGATAACATATGTAAGTGGTAAACGTCGGAGGATCAAAGGTTCATGTAAGCACGAGATAAGTAACTGCAAAAGTGAAATGCAGGTACATTAATAGGCGCTATAATCGCCAGAATGTAGAATGCAAGCATGCAAACATGCAAAGGTGCCGGAAGTAAATTTGAGAGATGGAGTACCATGCTTGTTGCACGTGTCTGGTCAACACAGGGACGGTCAATGCTGGTTATGGATGACGCTGGACTTGTCGTCCGATAATGTCCCATATGTGTTCGATTGACGACGGATTTGGTGATCGAATTGGCCAAGGCAAGAAACATATCGACACTTCGTAGAGCATATTGAGTTGCTACAGAGGTATGTGGGCGAGCATTGCAAAATACCCCCTGAAAAGTTGTTCGTCAATTGCAGCACAACAGGTCAAATCACCAGAATGACGTACAAATCTGCAGTCAGGATGCACGTGAAAACCATGAGAGTGCTACGAAATCGCGCCCCAGACCTTAACTACACGTGGACGTCCAGCGTGCGTTTGCACGCAGACAGGTTCTTTGCAGGCCCTTGACTGGTCTCCCTCTTTCCAACAACAGGCCATTACTGGCCCCGAGTAGAACCAGCTTTCACCAGAAAACACAACAGACCTCCACCCTGCCCTCCAGCGAGCTCTCGCTTGACATCACCGAAATCGCTAATGGCGGTGGTTTGGGGGTCACTGGAATGCACCCTACAGGACGTCTAGCTTGGAGTTGTCCTTGAAGTGACCGATTTGTAACAGTTAATTGTGTCACTTTAGTGTCAAATGCTGCTCAAATTGCAGCTGCAGATGCAGTACGATGCGCCACAACCGTGCACCGAACACGATAATCTTCCCTCTCGGTAGTGCCACGTGGCCGTCCAGAGTCCGGTCTTAGTGCGACCGTACATTATCGTGACCAACGTTTCCAGCAATCACGTATAGCGGCTACATTGCTGCCAAGTCTTTCAGTGATGTAGCAGAAGCAACATTCATCTTCTCGCAGCCCTATTACACGATCTCGTTCAAATTCAGGGAGGTGTTGATAATGACGTCTTTGTCGACTAAAAGGCGTTAGCCGGCCGAAGTGGCCGAGTGGTTCTAGGCGCTACAGTCTGGAACTGCGCAACCGCTACGATCGCAGGTTCGAATCCTGTCTCGCGCATGGATGTTTCTGATGTCCTTAGGTTGGTTAGGTTTAAGTAGTTCTAAGTTCTAGGCGACTGATGACCTCAGAAGTTAAGTCCCATAGTGCTCAGAGCCATTTGAACCATTTTAAAAGGCGTTCTTGACTAACATCAACTCACCACGTCCAATATGAAAGGCAACTAACTGTCACGACCGATACATCTACATCTACATCTACATGGATACTCTGCAAATCACATTTAACTGCCTGGCAGAGGGTTCATCGAACCACCTTCACAATTCTCTATCATTCCAGTCTCGTACAGCCCGTGGAAAGAATGAACACCTATATCTTTCCGTACGAGCTCTGATTTCCCTTATTTTATCGTGGTAATCGTTCCGCCCTATGTAGGTCGGTGTCAACAAAATATTTTCGCATTCGGAGGAGAAAGTTGGTGATTGGAATTTCGTGAGAAGATTCCGTCGCAACGAAAAACGCCTTTCTTTTAATGTTGTCCAGCCCAGATCCTTTATAATTTCTGTGATACTCTCTCCCATATTTCGCGATAATACAAAACGTGCTGCCTTTCTTTGAACTTTTTCGATGTACTCCGTCAGTCCTATCTGGCAAGGATCCCACACCGCGCAGCAGTATTCTAAAAGAGGACGGACAAGCGTAGTGTAGGCAGTCTCCTTAGTAGCTCTGTTACATTTTCCAAGTGTCCTGCCAATAAAACGTAGCCTTTGATTAGCCTTCCCCACAACATTTTCTATGTGTTCCTTCCAATTTAAATTGTTCGTAATTGTAATACCTAGGTATTTAGTTGAATTTACGGCTTTTAGATTAGACTGATTTATCGTGTAACCAAAGTTTAACGAGTTCCTTTTAGCACTCATGTGGATGACTTCACACTTTTCGTTATTTAGGGTCCACTGCCACTTTTCGTACCATTCAGATATTTTTTCTAAATCGTTTTGCAGTTTGTTTTGATCTTCTGATGACTTTATTAGTCGATAAACGACAGCGTCATCTGCAAACAACCTAAGACGGCTGCTCAGATTGTCTCCCAAATCGTTTATATAGATAAGGAACAGCAAAGGGCCTATAACACTACCTTGGGGAACGCCAGAAAGCACTTCTGTTTTACTCGTCTACAGCGTGTATTTAAAGCAAACCTGATTTGAATCCTCATAGTGGCGTTACTAGCGCCACTCTTATGCGACTGGTGCGAAATCTGAATAGACTTCATCATCCAGATGTAGAAACACCCTTACCAATTTTCGTTTTTGTCTCAAAGCTTCTTCCTGGTGTTGCAATTTTTTTCCCGTCAGTGTATATCATCTTGTGTCATATAGTTCAGGAAATACAACGCCGTAAATATGGACATACGTGAAATGGATGTTTTATGAATGAGATTTCGATTGATTAGGAATCGCGATAAGAAGGAAGGGTTACTGGTATATTTCTCCCAACCGTAAATGACCTGTGTCCCGTGCAGCTAACGCGTATGAATTGCTGTCAGGAAGCTGACTCCACATATAGGGAATTAGCATACCATGATCACACTCACCTGTTCTACAAAAAATGGTTCAAATGGTTCTGAGCACTATGGGACTTAACATCTGAGGTCATCAGTCCCCTAGAACTTAGAACTACTTAAACCTAACTAACCTAAGGACATTTAACACATCCATGCCCGAAGCACGACGCGAACCTGCGACCGTAGCGGTCGCGCAGCTCCAGACACCTGTTCTACAGTCGTCAGGGGCACGCAAGACAAATGGCGTACTTCGTGAATTTATTAAAGATAAAATCCAGTTGATTGATCTCAAAGTGTTTGCTGACAAATTATCGGCCGCTCTACACGAAGAATAGAGGCAAGCACACCCCTACAACAGAACACAGACGAGAATGTTGTATGACAATGCCTTCGCAAAGACGAACTTCGAGTGCGCCATGTAAACATACGAAGACCCGAGATCAGAAACACTCAAACACACGCACTTACTGTCTACAGTAACACTGTTGATGGTGATCAGTCCGTTGTGTAGGGACCTTAAGCTCGGTGTCCCCCTTGGTGCTATTCGAGAGGAGCAAGCCACCTGCCGTCACCTGGTTTCGCCCTTTCTCCTTCCTCACCATCATCATACAATGCAAACACGACATTAGACTTTACAATCGCTCACCACCGTTATTCACACGTCAGAGACATAGAGCTGACACCTGATAACAGGCGGCAGGAAGGCATCGGCAAAGCGTTTCCTCTAGGACTTCCCCCCGGGTCAGCAATGCGGGATTCCCCCATCTGACCCGATGTTCATTTGCTAGACAGGTGCCTAACGAGGCTTCACTTCATGAGGGGCACTCATAATGTTTTAATTATCACTTCTAAAAGATCAAATTACGTAATAATTTTTTGCAAACGTATATCTGCAGAACTGGTATTTATTGAAATCTCTCGCAACATAAGATGCCTGTATACTGAATTTGCTTGTATTTAGGATACTCTCCTTATAGATACTACAAAAGCAAGTTTTCATGAAATCTTTTTAAACGGCAGAGCACGTATTTTGAAGGAACCTGGTTCTCAATAAACGTGTTAATTATCAATAAAGAACATGTGGGGGCTGGCAATATACAGAGAGCCAATTATTCGGCAGATACTTGGCCATGGAGCACAGAAGTGTCATCGCGGCGGGAAAACAATTTGTCTTTCGCCCAGCAATATATATATATATATATATAAAATGAGTGTTTGTGTTTCTCGGTGAAATACTACGGTGGGATTTCTGAGTTTCTTTAATCACGTACTTCACAGTTATTTTGTTGTACAAAACGAAAAAATTTTGTACAAATACAGGCATGTCGAATGTCGGCGTCGATGAGATGCGACGTAACAAAATTTATTGAGTCAAACACGGCTGAGGCAAGAGATTAGAAAAGCTGTTGTAACAGAATTTAAAGTAGTTAAAACTTGCAAAATATATAGAGATAAATTAGTAGTACTCCATAAACGATATCTTATTTTCAAAGAACATTTATGAGATGGGTTTAAATAATTTAATTTAAACGTAACTATTCAAACGCACATACGAGGTGTTTCGTTGGAACTAAGACGTCGTTTATGGAATTTGCGCAAGCTGCGTAGTACCCTGTACCAAATATTTTTAATGGGAAAAATATTTCTTTGGGGGTTTCAGATATTTCAAATAAATTTACAAGTGGAGTTTCATGTCGTCGTATGTATGAAAACAACCAACCTGAACTGCGTTGTCCATAGTTTTCCTTAATTTATTCAAGATGAAGATCAAGACCGTTCCACCGAAAAACTCAAGGCCGTCATTCCTAGGCTGTTAGTGTTGTAAAATTAAGTAAGTTATCATGATGAATGTTTATTGTTGTTACTAGTACAATTCTCATAGATGGTTGGATAGGTCTGTACAAAATGGATTATTGTTATAGTGTCTGTTAGACGACTTTTCGGCATTTAACAGCTCTTAATGAACGGAAATTTTGGAAGAAGGTGGTTCCCACTTCAAATTACAATCATAAAGCGGTCTAATCGCCAACTGAGTTATCAACTCAATATGAAAATGAAGACCACATGATTTGATTATAGACATGCCTCTAAGACATCGCGTTTAATCAAGTAAATCTATCAAAGCGGAATTGCAAAGTGAGCTAAAGCTACGTTAACCTGGTGTAAAAAGAGAGAAATGAAGCTGTGGTAAATTCAGATTGATTGAAGACCATTTCACTTCAGACGAGTACCTTCTGGTACAGACTTAAGAATCTGTAATTACGTAACCATGTGTCAATGTCATACGGGAACGACATGAGATTTCTGGCGGTAAGACTTTAGTTTTACACCCAAAGAAAGCAATGGGTGCGGTTATGGTACCTGACAGCTACAAATTTAGTTCTGTCCTGTCCTTGATTTGCATGACTAACTGAACTGACAATATCTTTCCGTATTCCGACACATTGCATTCGTCGAAAGGGTGAGACGTTTCGATAAGATTCGGTCTTCATACAATGTTAGGAAAATGATGACAGTGGATCTTACCTAAATGTCACACCTTTTCAATGAACTCACTCTACTAGGAATCCAAGAGCTTTATAAACGAATGGAAAATGCCCGCTTTTGACTCATGGCATTGAAAAATCCAGTATTTAGTCGGGGCACTGACAAGGTGCAGTAAAGTACATAGTCGAAATCGCTGTGATGTGGACCGAAGTTCGTTGTTTTGAATATCGTACGGATTAATGAATATTAGAGACATCACAGGATGGTGTTGACCAGCACAATTCATGCAAACGGGGGAAATCCAGATTTGAAGCTTTCGTGCAAAATCATAAATTAATAAAGAGCAGTATTTCGCAATATGAGCGAATTATTTCCACTTAATATAAAATTGCATAAGAATTAAAAGTAAAAAAAAGTTTTACCTTTGAATTGTAATGTTTTGATACTAACAAGACCTGCATACTCTTGACAGCTGAAACAAACGGAACGCAAGAAATATCTCTACACGTCCTCTTGTGATGTATTTCATATTCTTCTGATGTCTTCCATGAAAGATTGATTGGCAGTAGAAGCTCGTTAATGAGTGATTACTGAAGACTAGAATTTCTCAGGTGTATAGCTTAAATTAATGTAGTATTCCAATTATATATGGATTGCACACAACACACAATTCTGATAACAACATGATTGATTTCAGTTATCTAATTGTAAGTTATTCGACATCAGACACGTTTAGACGTATGGATATCTGTGTATGAAACCAACACATGCTTTCAATTCTCCTTCTTACGTTCATGCATATTTCGGCTAACATGTCTTGAAATACAGGAGCACACATTGTTCATGGAGACATAGTAGGCTTTATAGATTATTACTTTATTAAGCTGGACCCATAACATCTGGCATACAGTGGGTTCCAAACGCTAGACTGCATCACTTTTATGACACCGTTTAACACAGTAATTACATTATTGCAAAAGATCCAAGCAATCAAAGTCCCTCCTTACAGGCAATCGGATGCAAGTAAAAGGCTGTTGGGCAAATTAAGAGAACCAGTATTGAAGGAAGACTGTGCAACAGTTCTTCTGCCTTACATACTTGAATAATACAGGCCATAAAAGTGTTAGCACTGTTATGTAGTGCCCTACTCCATTCACTGAAAAATGGGTAGCAGGTTATTTACATAAACATAGAATTTAATTAAACCTGAATTAATTGAAACTGTTTCATGAAAAAATTAATTAGGTACTTTACTAACGTTCATTACAGAAAATCTTTAGCGTGAGAAATAACATGTACACGTGATCTTCTGATATATTCCAACATATTATTTTGACAATGTAAAATTTGAGGTTATAAGAAATTATTTATATTTTTAATATTATTAGCTGTGACAGACGTTTGCTATACAACATCAAACTCTAAAAATTTAAACAACGTTATAAAATATTTGAGAAGGTTCACTCGCAAAAACTTTGTATTTTCGAAACAAGAGTCAGTGTCAATATTAAAGTCTGTGCCTAATCTGGGCGTCCTCTAATAACTATTTAAAAGTTACACCAAGATATAAGTTCTAGTCCATAGGTAGCGCTAGTGGGGGGGAACTTTCTTGTAAATTTGACTGTTATTTTATTTATATCTGTAGTCCCTTCCAGTTGCGAAAAGATAGATATACTTTCAATTATGAACATACACAGTCAAATTATAAAACACAATTAAAATAAGCAAATTGCATACAAATTGCATTAACTTTTCAGACGGGGGTATTTAGACCACTCGAAGTTCACCTAAACTTGACAACATGGATTCATTGAAACCGTTAATAATATCCATACAACAGCTGTGTGAAACTTTTAGCGTTAAATACTTCCCACATTAAAAGAAAGTTGTGTCTATAAAAGGACTGTTTGCTGTTATAATTACGCCTGTGTAATAAGCAAAAACTCTTGTGCGGTGGGCATGTCATTTTGACTTTTGAAAGTTAGTCTATCAATATGCACATCAGAGAGACAGCTAGTTATGTTAATATTAAATAATCTTTGGTCTTGTTCTGGCACAGTCTTTGCCTCTGCACAGTCTGATAAATTCTTAAGTGGTGGTCGTATTCAGTAGTGCTGAGTTGACTTGCGATTGCATCTGTTAGATGAAGAAAGGCTTATTGTTTAGGACAGCAATGATGGATATGATACATATATTGAAAGGCGAATAGAATATAAATTGTGAGTAATTTTATTTTTTTGAAGAGAAGAAACACTGTAGAGCTAGTTTGTCGGAATGATTATTGTCAGTTAATTAACTTTGTTCATTTGCTTAGAGCTGAGAGAAGGACCACTCCACTTCCCTTAGTCATGCTTAATGTATTAACTTATTAAGCTGTTTAGTTTTTACAGAGATTCTCTGTTAACATTGTAACCTTTCTAAATCATTGTTCACCTTATTAAATCATTGTTCACTTTGTTAAGCATAGTTTTGTTCAGACCAATGGTATGCGTGAAGATCACGGGAAGTGTTACTCTGTCTTTCTGAACACATACTTCATGCTGAAGTCTTCGTCTTGGAATATCATTTCATAGGAATAGTTACCCTCCCCATCCCAGTGTTTAAAGAAGGTTTATCATTATGCACTATCACATTGCACCAACTGGTATCCAAAAATTCAAGTATTTTTTTTAAAGATATAGCCGCTATTTGACAGTACAACAGGTTTTACTCCACAATATAGATTTCGGCCTTAGGCCATTGTCACAGACTGGCTGCTTAGACACTGCGTAGCAATCTTTAAAACCCATGATTTGGTCATCTATTTTATTCCACAGCCAAATCAAGTGAAGAAATCATGCTAATTGGCAGTCATGTAGCCTATTACATTCTCTCATTTACTTTCGACAAAATTGGTTTATATAACCGAAGAGACATGTTTTGACGGTGACTTCTCGTTATTCAAGTCTAATGATTTGTAATACTTGTAACAGTTGATAATTACCTAAGGGTGAAATGTAGATTGTGGAATAAAAGTCATTGTCCATTCAAATGGCGGCTATAACTTTCAAAAAGTTTTGTATGATTGTGGCTCCACGTAAAAGTAAAATCTTGAGTTTGAACATTGTCTGGCAATTATGTTTAAAAATGGGAATCTATCTTAGCTGCTGCCTGCTTGTTGTGTGCTGTTGTGCTTTCGATAAATCTGCAACAATGTTCTCAAGACGTGAGGTAAGTGAAAATTTTGATTAGGGACAGATAATTGTTTTACTTCAGTTGCGCATTTAATACAAAGACAAGTTGTATTCTGACCATTAAGTCCAAATCACGTTCTGTTTAGTCAAAGGTTAGCACACGAGTGTAAGTTGGATAACAGATTGTTGGTACATAGTTTCGGTAATGTGTAGACTTCTTATAGAATGGAAGATAATTTGGGTTAACTTTCATACAGAAATACAGAGTGGGGAACTTACACTCCGCCTTATGATCTAAAACTTCGCCAAGGAATACACGAAAGTTTGGAGACTTAACAAAATGCGAGGGTTGGAACATCAATAGTGGCGACTATTTATTTACAGTTCATACAAAACAGATAAATGTTTCAAGTTTTACTGTCCTTCAAAGTAGTCACCAGCACCGGGTACAACTCCTTGCCAGCAGTTCGAAGGACGTAGGATATCCTCAGTAACGCCAGTTGTGTCGATAGTTCGAGCGGAGCGAGTTCTTGCCCGACAGATCACTGTAACAGTTCTGAAGTGAATGCCATGAAATTCTGCCTTCGGTCTAGGAATCATGTTGAAGTCTTAAGTGCTTACATCGGGGAGCGTGGTGGGGCGTCACAGAACTTCCCAGACCCGTAGATCGAACAAATCAGTCACAAGTTGCGTCATATGTGCCCGACTATTGACCTACAAAATAGTGGGCTGATCCTGCAGAAGGTGTCGACATTTCTTTCTCTAACCTGTTCATTTTTGGCACACACCCTGCGACCAACTTACATAAAAAATTGGCGATACTTTCTGCAGGAACCGCTCCTCATTTTACAGGACAATACTGAAGCATGTTTGACGCAATTGTGACATTTGTTCGATCGATGGGGCTGAAAGTGCTGTACCACCCACCACACTCTCCAAATTTAAGCCACTGTGACTTCAACTCGATTCCTAAACTGAAGGAAGCACTTCATGGCTTCGCTTCAGAACTGTTACATAGATTCGTCGGGCAACAGACCGCTCCGCCCGAACTATCAACACAACTGGCGCTGCTAACTGAACCCTAAGAACTCCACACTTCTGGCAGTGGGTTATACACAATGCTGTTGACTACTGTGAAGGACAGTAAACCTTTCAAACATATATCTATTTTATAGAAGTCATAAATAAATAGTTTCCTCTATTAAAGTTGCAAGCCTGACATAATAAAAAAAAATGATTATTAAATTCAAATATTTTGGAAGGTAGCTCCATCTTGCGAAAGACTGAGCGATCTAGACGGCTTTATTCAAAAAATATACTTGATGATCTCGGACTTGTAACGGAAATTTGTTTCCTTTATTGATAAGCAAAGCTGACTTAAAAATTTATAGGGGTTTAACAGTAATCATTACCATATTTAGGCTGCAGTGGGCGTATAAAAAAATGGCTCTGAGCACTATGGGACTAAACATCTGAGGTCATCAGTCCCCTAGAACTTAGAACTACTTAAACCTAACTAACCTAAGGACATCACACGCATCCATGCCCGAGGCAGGATTCGAACCTGCGACCGTAGCAGTCGCGCGGTTCCGGACTGATGCACCTAGAACCGCTCGGCTACCGCGGCCGGCAGTGGGCGTACAATTAGAATAAAATTCCCAAGAAATAAAATCTCTGGAACAAGCAGGCTTTAAGGCTGATAGGTGAACAAGAGGTCACATTTCATGTCTACAACAAGAATGAAGTATTTCAAGTTCAAGTTGTTCATTTTGCATTGCTTCAGGGATTAAATTAAAATTTGTTTGTCTAGAGGCATATCTATGTACCTAAAATGCGTCACCTTTATTTACAATAAAAATATAGGATGGTTACTGACAATTGGTCGAAGTTCCACTGTTTGTTAGTTTGAAACGTAGGGGCAGGTTTCAAATCACTAACACAACTACAAGTGATTTTGGTTTCCACAAATCACATGTATTTTCCAGTCAACACACGTTATTGTCTCTGGCGATCAACAGAAATTACTGTGTAGCAATATCTGATATGACTCGAGCTCCTGGTGGTGGATAACAACACCCCATAAATTTAATAACGTAATAAACTAGCTGGAATGCAGCAGACTGTGTTCACAGCTGCAAATTACGAGAAAATATCCTCACTCAAGCCGTCATAACGATTGACTGTTCTGTAGGTATATTAGATATGGAATTCAAACAACGTTTCCTCTTTCTGCTGTGGCACGCTGTAAAATTATCAGAGTCCAAACTGAGACCGAATTATTCGAAATCGTGCGACTGTGCGAGGAACTAAGTTGAAAACTACACGAAACTCGTCAGAGTTCACGCGGAACGCGAAGTATTTTCAGACATATAAGTCATAGCTGTACGACAACTCATACCGAAGCAACATGGTACATTCTTTTTAACACAGGCACCGCACTATTGTATTTATCAGCCCATACCATGCAGTGACTTTGAGTTAATATGTCCTCCCCTGTATGGGAATTACACAGCGTCTGTACTAATAGAGATTGTGATGAAGAAATGATGGCTTAAGGAAGTTTGGGTCTGCCCGTTAGTCATGCACACAAATTTTCATTGTGGTCATTCCCTCATACAGCTGATGGTTGTCCATATCCCCAGCTGTGAATACACTTCATCTATTTCATAATGTCTGCAGTTGCCGCAGTGCCAGTACCTTCGGACATACACTCCTGGAAATTGAAATAAGAACACCGTGAATTCATTGTCCCAGGAAGGGGAAACTTTATTGACACATTCCTGGGGTCAGATACATCACATGATCACACTGACAGAACCACAGGCACATAGACACAGGCAACAGAGCATCCACAATGTCGGCACTAGTACAGTGTATATCCACCTTTCGCAGCAATGCAGGCTGCTATTCTCCCATGGAGACGATCGTAGAGATGCTGGATGTAGTCCTGTGGAACGGCTTGCCATGCCATTTCCACCTGGCGCCTCAGTTGGACCAGCGTTCGTGCTGGACGTGCAGACCGCGTGAGACGACGCTTCATCTAGTCCCAAACATACTCAATGGGGGACAGATCCGGAGATCTTGCTGGCCAGGGTAGTTGACTTACACCTTCTAGAGCACGTTGGGTGGCACGGGATACATGCGGACGTGCATTGTCCTGCTGGAACAGCAAGTTCCCTTGCCGGTCTAGGAATGGTAGAACGATGGGATCGATGACGGTTTGGATGTACCGTGCACTATTCAGTGTCCCCTCGACGATCACCAGTGGTGTACGGCCAGTGTAGGAGATCGCTCCCCACACCATGATGCCGGGTGTTGGCCCTGTGTGCCTCGGTCGTATGCAGTCCTGATTGTGGCGCTCACCTGCACGGCGCCAAACACGCATACGACCATCATTGGCACCAAGGCAGAAGCGACTCTCATCGCTGAAGACGATACGTCTCCATTCGTCCCTCCATTCACGCCTGTCGCGACACCACTGGAGGCGGGCTGCACGATGTTGGGGCGTGAGCGGAAGACGGCCTAACGGTGTGCGGGACCGTAGCCCAGCTTCATGGAGACGGTTGCGGATGGTCCTCGCCGATACCCCAGGAGCAACAGTGTCCCTAATTTGCTGGGAAGTGGCGGTGCGGTCCCCTACGGCACTGCGTAGGATCCTACGGTCTTGGCGTGCATCCGTGCGTCGCTGCGGTCCGGTCCCAGGTCGATGGGCACGTGCACCTTCCGCCGACCACTGGCGACAACATCGATGTACTGTGGAGACCTCACGCCCCACGTGTTGAGCAATTCGGCGGTGCGTCCACCCGGCCTCCCGCATGCCCACTATACGCCCTCGCTCAAAGTCTGTCAACTGCACATACGGTTCACGTCCACGCTGTCGCGACATGCTACCAGTGTTAAAGACTGCGATGGAGCTCCGTATGCCACGGCAAACTGGCTGACACTGACGGCGGCGGTGCACAAATGCTGCGCAGCTAGCGCCATTCGACGGCCAACACCGCGGTTCCTGGTGTGTCCGCTGTGCCGTGCGTGTGATCATTGCTTGTACTGCCCTCTCGCAGTGTCCGGAGCAAGTATGGTGGGTCTGACACACCGGTGTCAATGTGTTCTTTTTTCCATTTCCAGGAGTGTATATGATTGTCTGAAGGAACATTGCATTCCTCTTCATAACAACGTAGACACTATAATATTTTATCTGCTGAAAAAAGTCACATCACTCTGTCTCTGTCTCTTTCTGTAGTCAATAAGTTGTTCTGCTTTCTGACGATCCGTTGTCTCTTTCTAACTAGGAATTTATTGAAATTACCCAATATTGGCAGGCATTACATCGAGTAAACTTTTTATTATCTTATTTCTTTTAGTTATGTATTTAGTATTGGTAAAATCAAAGTATCTGGCGGTCTTCCACATTTTCAAAGGTCCGGAACCAAGCGTCTCCTATCCGCCTCTTAGATATTTATCTTCAGTTTTCGGTGTTTTTGTGGGGAAGTGAATAGCTTTTACATATCGAGTACAAAGATGCCAGCCCGCTAAAACGGCGAGTCTCCTCATTCCATTTCCTGGTTGTAAAATGTTTTCGACAGGCTTTTCCTCTGTGGGAGATGCTACCTGTGTGTCTATACAACGGCCTGATGTCCCACTGCTGTCCCTCACAGTAAAAACTCCTGGCCGGTGGCCAGTGACCCGTGGCCCTCTCCCTGTGGTGTTCCAAGGATCTGACACTGTGGGTGTCTCCCTCTTACGGCTTCTAGGCGGTTCACATCTCTTCTCATCGCCCAGGCTGCTTCTAATATTCTCCCACAGCTACACTGTACGCAAATACGAATTAATAGTAAGAGAACAGCAAGGTTGCATTAGTTATTTACCGACAATCACTAGTAACGTGACATATCATTTTTATCGATGTATATGAAGTATTCCGATCAAATGGGACTTCCAGTATTGATTTCTGTATGTTTTCGAAAAATCTGTCCCGTCACAGTGCGTACGGGGACTCTGTCTCAAAGGGCATCATGCAACTGATCTAAAAGTGGTTCGAAGAGAGTATATTGTGATCTAAGAGAAGGACCGGTATAATTAAAAGCAAACGATGTGTATGACTGTGAAGTAGCTCACTCAGGTCTGATGATGTCAACAGTGCATAGGAAAACCATTTCCTTGTCCACATATAAGATGAACATCAAAAGAAGCAAAACGAGGATAATGGAATGTAATCGAATTAAATCAGGTGATGCTTTGGGAATTAGATTAGGCAGTGAGACACTTAAAGTCGTATATGAGTTTTGCTGTTTGGCCAGACAGATATCTGATGATGGTAGAAGTAGAGAGGATATAAAATATAGACTGGCGGTGGCAAGGAAAAGCGTTTCTGTAGAAGAGAGATCTGTTAACATCGAGTATAGATTTACGTGTGAAGAAGTCGTTTCTGAAAGTATTTGTATGGAATGTAGCCATGTATGGAAGTGAAACATGGACGATAAACACTTTAGACAAGATGAGAATAGAAGCTTTTAAAATGAGGTGCTAAAGAAGAATGTTGAAGATCAGATGGGTAGGTCACGTAACTAATGAGGAGGTACTGAATAGAACTGGGGAAAAGAGGAATCGGTTGAAAGGACACGTTCCGAGGCATCAGGGGATCATCAGTTTAGTATTGGAAGGAAGCGTGGAGGGTAAAAATCGTAGAGGGAGGCAAGGAGATGAATGCACTATGCAATTTCAGACGGATGTGGGCTGCAGCAGTTACTCGGATATGAAGAGGCTTGCACAGGATAGAGTAGCATGGAGAGCTGGACTGAAGATCACAACAACAACGCGGTACGGATATGGTGATCGAATTTTGTTTTGCTGAGTTGCGTTATGGAATGTTAACGTGGTCTGGCAGAGATAAAAATAGGTGAATTTCCTGGAAAGTGTGTTTAAGATTTTCACTCTTTTTTCTCCTCTGGGTGAGACTGTTATGCTACTTTTGGGTTTAACCACACAGGCTTTGAATATGTCGCTTGTTTTCTGATCAGTGATATCCAAGAACGTGAGACGATTTTGCTGTTACTTGCTCAAATGCTGAGAGAGGTTTGTTTTCGCAAATGTGGTGTGATAGGAATATATGACTCGTATATCACAAGTGCAGCAAGCCGATGGTGCCTAGTTAAGACAGTGTATATTTCATTTTATTTCTCTTTGCTATTTCCTATTCTCATTTTGTCCTATATCCGGATGTGTCTGGCTTCCTTCGCTATTCGTATGCTTCACGTGGAAATGTTATGAGATTAACCGTCCATGCATAAAACTCTCGGGGTTTTTTGCTTCTGTATATGTCATGTGGTTGGATAAAACGAGGTAACCTAACTGAAACAATATATACTTCGTATTTTTATTTATTGTACCCTTTTCTGTTCTAATTTTGTTTTATATTTGTGAATCTTAATCTTTTACTATCGGTATGCTTGGTATGAAACTAGTATGAAGTTAGTCGTCTT
Organism: Schistocerca piceifrons; assembly: GCF_021461385.2. Lineage (NCBI taxonomy): Eukaryota > Metazoa > Arthropoda > Insecta > Orthoptera > Acrididae > Schistocerca > Schistocerca piceifrons. Next base: position 421,690,108 of record NC_060145.1, read on the forward strand.
GCAAGTAATTGTGTATTCGTGTGAGTGTTTAGAAATATTGCAAAAGTTGGAGTTTCCTATAAATGTACTTATTTGATCGAGAAATTTCTGGTATATATTAGTTTCCAGATTCATGTTGTGTGAACTTCTAAAATCTCAACTCAGAGAAGGACTAGATAGTAAGTTCTGGTGAGGTGATATTTGTCATTAAGATTTTTTGTGTAACTGGTGTTTCCGTGCAGATTGTGCCGATAACAGGTGTTTTCGTGCAGATTGTGCTGATACTGAACAATTATTTAAGAGGTGGCTGTTAGATATGAATTTTGTGGTCTTATTCATTCCCTCTAAGTGAGGACAATACTGTGATTCTGTTTGCTTTACCGTTTTCCTCTCAGTGAGGATGGCATCGTGATTTTTGATGGCTGTTTTGATGTTGATTGAGCTGTTTCAGTTTGTTAATTCTTCTTAATGCTAAGGATGTTGGAGATTATTTTTCAAATCACGGTTTTTGATATAGTTGGGCTGTTATCAGGTAAGGACTATACAGGACCTATAGTTGTTCTGGACGTTGTTCTGAGCTGGGACGGATGACTGCCAATGCTTGGAATGAAAAGACTGTGCATACATAAGTGAAGTTTATAATGAATGATTAGTTTCCCCTGTCTGAAATAAGAACTGGAACGTAGCCATTATTGACTATTTTATAGTTTAGACGCTGACTCGGGAAGTATTACAGCTATTTGAGGGAATGAGGAAGGATAGATGAAGAAATTGACTAATACCCGAATACTTCAGTAAGATGTTGATTCTTATACACCTATAAATGGAGGGATACCTGTATTAATGAGACATGATTTTTAGACAGAGGCAACTTTTTAATATGTTCATAAAGCGTTTTTATAATGTGTTTTGTCCACGTGTGTTGATATTTGTAAAGTAAGTGTGCACCAATCGAATTCCTCATATCATTTCAGTAGTTAGTTAACGGCATGTCATTTTGATACAGATTAACCGAGGCTAGCAGCCATATTTATATGTTGAGGGCCTTTGTTTCTTATGACAGCTCCGAGGTGAATATCTTGTTCTTATACAATGGATAGTTTCCTATAAGACATGATACCATATGCTATATTTCTTTATTTTTATATTAATCATCGATGCTTAGGAGTCTGGCGGCCCTTATATTAAATCATTAGAAGATTCATGTGGCAGCATATATACTCCACAGTATCCACTGCTTTCAATATATATGTCAATTTTACTATGATAGATGCATGGTGGAAAGTAGGCGTGAATTGGTGGGACTTGTGAGGAAGATGATGTTTCACAAGCTCCACCACAATGTGTCACATATTAATACTAGTAATTGGAAAAAAATGTAATTATTTGTTATTACGTAATTACTATTACAATCCCACGAAATAGTGATAATAGTAATGATCTTTTAAAATTAATTTTGTTTCGTGATCGGAACACAATTAAACGCTTTTGGTTTTACCCCTCATAAAACTTAATTTTACCTCTCAGGGGATAATCGCCACCAGCATTGAAACCATTGGTCTACACGTTGGTCCTACATGTCACTGCCTCTACAGCATCTCATATTCGTACCGCAGGAGTCTATAGGTCAGAAACTGGTGAACTTCACACTTTATACCTAAAGTGACCCCATAAAAATGTCAAGAAGGATTATTTCCGGTGAAGGTGGTACCTATGATGTGGTATCTATCCCGTCGATCATACGATATCAACAGTGTGTCGGCGATGACTCCAGGTCTAGCGCTTCTTGCGTTGCCCCAACACAGCCACTCTCTTTAATCTTTTCAGGTAGGTAATGTCCAAATTGACCATGTAGCAATTTCCTATCCAAGCCACAGAGAAATCATGATGAATATCCAAGTAAGGAAGTGTGCAAATGTAGACTCAGACCATTACCTAACGAGAATCAAACGACAGTTAAAACCTCAGAGGTTCACAAAAAGATAGCCACTAATCCCAAAATTTGACACTAGCCGGATCCAACCATCTTTCACAGAAGAATTAAACAAAATGCCCTCCAACAATTGGAAGCAACTCAGAAGCAAACTAATCGAAATCGCACAAACACTTATACCTCCGTAAAAAAGAAAAAAACACCCATTGCTGGAATGAAGAATGTGACAAGCAATCCAGTCTCGACAGAAGGCATACAGTAATTGGAATAGCAGAAAGACTGAGAAGAATTACAAAACATTCTTGGCAGTGAGGAAAGAGACAGCCAAATTAATCAGAAAGATCAAAAGGAAATTCGAGAAGGCCCAGCTACTTGAAATCGAGAAAGACTGAAATTTTCACAAGAATTTCAAAACAAAACTCACAGGATATAAGATGCAAAATCTTTGCTTCAAGAAACGAAATGGGCAATTTGCATTTGAACAATCAAGAAAGTTGCGAAAAAGAACTTGCAAGATATTTTGAATAGCTGCTGAACTGTTCAGAACCAGCACAAAGATTTCCGCCTCAGGAACCTGAATCCACAAACCCAAACTCATTGTCACCGGATGTAGAGGAAATCACCAAACATATCAAACATCTTAAAAAGAATAAAGCTGCAGGTGAAGATGGAATCGTAGCGGAAATCCTCAAATCAGCAGGCCCAAATACTATAAAAGAAATCACCGAAATAATACAAGACATTTGGCAAACAGGACGAATTCCGGGAGACTGGAAAAATTCATTAATTCATCCTCTGCTGAAGAAAGGAGATAGATCGGATGTAAGCAACTATTGGGGAATCTCATTGATATCAGTAGCTTTCAAAATTCTATCCCAGTGCCTTCTCGATAGAACACAACAACAACTAGAACAAAAAATTGGAGAATATCAGGCAGGATTCAGACCAGGCCGTACACGTCCAGAGAAAATTCTGAACTAATCTTAAGACATTAGAGAATAAGTGGCAAAGATGTAGTTTGCACATTTGTTGACTTTAAAAAAGCCTACGATTCAGTTGATCGTCAATTATTATTCCAAATATTAAAAGAACAGGGTTTAGATCTGAAAACACTTTCAATCGTACAATAGACATTGATAGACACAAAATCTAAAAGTCAACTTTATGGGGGAAATCTCTGAACCTTTTCTGATCAAAACAAGAGTAAGACAAGGAGATGGACTCTTTCCACTACTGTTCAACTGCGTCCTTGAAAAGGTGATACAAGAATGGCGCTAACGGAAATCAGTCCTCAAAATTGACCAACCAATTAATCTCAACAGAGGAAAATTAACAGTAGATTGCTTAGCATTTGCCGATCTAGACATCTTAACTTTCGATGTTTCAACAGCCAAAAAAACAGATTGGACTCCTGAAAGAAACTGCGGAAAAAGTCGGTCTGCAAGTATCTTTTGAAAAGACAGAATATATGACTTGCAACAAACAAGCACCAAAACTCATGGAGACAAAACACGGCAAAATTAAACGAGTCCCACAATTTAAATATCTCGGTGAAACGATTCAGGAAAATGGAATAGAAGCGAACGCCAACGAAGTCAGATGCCAAAAGATGGACGCTGCTTATCGACTCACTCAAAATATCTACAAAAAAAATGTGTCTCCAAGCACACAAAACTACGACATTAAAATACCGTCATAAAACCAGAAGGCCTATATGGAGCAGAGACACTAATTTTAAACAGGAAAACAGACATAGAAAACATTCAGAAAAAGGAACAGAAGATCATAAGAAAAATTTTAGGCCCAAAACTTGTAGATGAACAGTATCGGCTCAGAGGAAAACAGGAAATGAAACAATACTCTAACATTCGCAGTGATATTAGAAAACGCAGATTAAGATTCTATGGACACATCAAAAGAATGAACCTAGACAGACTTACAAAGCAAACAGTTGAATTCTATGAAAACAGGAGTAAATCTAAAACAAACCCACAGAAATGGATTAGCGGAATCAAAACAAATCTGAAACGAGCAGGAATTACACCAGATGATATCCAAAACAGGGAAATTTTCAGGTCCAAAATTCATAAGTGCCAAGTCGACCAAGAGGAGAAACCAAAGAAGAAGACTGGAACAACGTGATCTCAAGAAAGAAAAGAAGCCCATGGCAAAAGAATGAAAGAATTATGAGCACAAAGAAAGGCAAATGCACGCCACTAAGTACTTTGCGTAGTCCTAAGGGGCTCACACCAAGCTGAAAATCCTTCAGGAATCAGCGAGATGTTACGAGTAATGACGGTAATGGGCAAGAGGCATTACATCAGTGGAACTGACGAGAGGCATGCTAGGGTAGTCCATGCAGTTTTGTTGATCTCTATTCCCGGCTGACATAGTAGTCACCCATTCTCCCTAGTAAGCGGGTACGAATCCCAATGCGGCACAAACATTTAACTTTCCCCATTGATATAAATCAGTGCACTCAGGCAAGTACTGTCTTTAATTCCTTCGCAAATCGCAGAGCTGTATCTAATATAGTTTCTTAGAAATAATTTTTTGTTACGAGGGAAAGACTGTAAGCTTCCCCAGTATCTCACTGTGTGCTGCACTTTATTGATGCTCATTGTTCATACAACATACATGATCGATTTCGGAATATTGATTCCATCATCAAATGTATCTGGAAAAAAAGTCTCATCATTCGCAATGTCGTGACCGCCTCTGTTCAGCATGAAGCAATACAATTTGTTAACTGTGCAGTCCTAAACCATCGATTGCACACCGTCCAGCGCAGGGCCGCGAAACGGCGCCAAGAAGGCGCTGACCGGCGCTCCAATGGAAAGAGCGAACAGCGTCACACCTCCAGGAAGACAGAGTTCAGCGCTCCCTGTCAACGCTGACTTAACCAGCCGCCCATCGCAGGACGAGCCCGGTTCTGTCGCAGGCTTTGAGAGCACCAGTACTGAGTAATATGAAGATGGCACTTAGCCTGCGTTCTGCGTGCGTAATTGCATGCAGGGGGCACAGGAAGCACATCAAACCACATCAAAACAAGAAATTAAGCTATGTTTCTTTTCTTTTTTGGAAATGTGTGTGTGAATTCCTACGGCACCAAACTGCTGAGGTCATCGGTCCCTAGACTTACACACTACTTAAACTAACTTATGCTAAGAACAACACACACACCCATTCCCTAAGGAGGACTCGAACATCCTGCAGGGGAGACCGCGTAATCCCTGACATGGCGCCCTAACCGCAACGCCACTCCGCGCGGCTTCCTTTTTAGAAATAAAGTATCCTATTAATTAGAAAGTTTAATGTACAGATCATTTTCCTTCCTCGTTTGTGTAGGTGCTGACGCCAGCATTAGCCGACATAACATTAAGCGTACCAAATACTCACTCTGCTCATTGCGCGAATCAAGACGATTGAAATTACGCAGTATTTCTATTGTTTCCGCTTTAATTGTCATAACCAAACAGTTTAAATACATTGGAGGCCACAAAAAACTAGTAGCGCGAAGACAGCAAGCAACGGACGTCAAGTTGATGCGAAGGGTACTACATGATTCGATAAACAAATGATTAGTGTTTCATTGCGACTTCGGGAAGTAGGTAGGAGCAATACCATCTACAGCGGGCTTCTCATTCAAAACTCGCATTTATATGTTGGTTTCTTGTGAGAAGATCATGTTCTACGCCTTATGCAAAGAGAAACGTCGACCGGCACGTCTCAGAATTCGACCTCAGCAGGATCGTGTCCTATCGCAAGTGTACCACCGCGGCGACCTCTGCCGTGGCTTCCCTGGCGCGGCGGCAGAGACAGATGCGCACACAGTCGTCCACCCAGCGACGAGACAGGACACAGTGTTTCAGATGAGTCCTGGTTCGTCGTCCAACATCACGATGGACGTATCCACGTGAAGACGGACAGAGAAATACGAATGTTTGCTAAACTGCATTTATCGTCGTCATGCGAGCCTTTATCACTTTGCCTGATGGTATGGGGAGTTATTGGAAACACAACACGATCATCTCTTATATGCATTGACCCTAACTGGGACAGCAGCCGTCACATCTATGACGTATTAAGGCCGGTGGCTGTGCTCCTTCTTCGAGGTCTCAGTGACGTTATTTTTCAACAAAGTAGCGGTTGACCGCATTTTGTCGTTGCTGTCTCGACCTACCTCAACAGAGTGGGTGTTCGACTGTCGCCCGGCCAGACCGTTCTGCAGGTCTTTCAACCACTGTAAACATCTGGTCGTGGGTTACCGGCACACTTGCACGCCACAGATTACCAGCCACTATGATTTATGGAATCTGGCGTAGAAATGAAGGAGCACTGAATGACGTACCAGCACCTGTTATCCAAGTCGGGTTTGACTCGATGCCCAGCCACTTTTATAACTGTTTTTGCCGACAGAAATGGCAGCTCTGCATGAAATACGTTGCTCTGCAAAAACCTAAGACTGAGAAATTAAAGTAACGTTAACATATTAACAACTCGATGGTAATGAATGAAAGTGAGGGAGCGTGCTGGAAGAGGCCTCCCACTCGTGTACAGCAAGTTAGATGTCACATCATGTGAGGTCAACGTGACTATAGCGCCAGATGGTGCTATCCCCGCAACACGAGGCAGTTGCAGGAAAGGGAAAAGACAGTGTATGCCATTCAGAGGCCACGGTGCACTGTGGTGGTGTTCTGCATTACAGCATGTCCCGGAGAAAGCATCTGAATGACTTTACAAAGGGAAGAATCTTCAGAAAACTGGAAGAAGGACGGAAGTATGACGAGCGTAGCCCAGGAGTTTCATATTGCTCAAATCATTGTTTTACGTCCGTGGAGAGAGTTCCGAACCATAGGCGCTATTCGTCCACGAGACTCAGAGGGCCATAGACACGGGTTCACAGGTAGATGCCGTGTTTCTTGACTTCCGCAAGGCGTTCGATACAGTTCCCCACAGTCGTTTAATGAACAAAGTGAGAGCATATGGACTATCAGACCAATTGTGCGATTGGATTGAAGAGTTCCTAGATAACAGAACGCAGCATGTCATTCTCAATGGAGAGAAGTCATCCGAAGTAAGAGTGATTTCAGGTGTGCCGCAGGGGAGTGTCGTAGGACCGTTGCTATTCACAATATACATAAATGACCTTGTGGATGACATCGGAAGTTCACTGAGGCTTTTTGCAGATGATGCTGAGGTGTATCGAGAGGTTGTAACAATGGAAAATTGTACTGAAATGCAGGAGGATCTGCAGCGAATTGCCGCATGGTGCAGGGATTGGCAATTCAATCTCAATGTAGACAAGTGTAATGTGCAGCGAATACATAGAAAGATATATCCCTTATCATTTAGCTACAAAATAGCAGGTCAGCAACTGGGAGCAGTTAATTCCATAAATTATGTGGGAGTACGCATTAGGAGTGATTTAAAATGGAATGATCATATAAAGTTGATCGTCGGTAAAGCAGATGCCAGACTCAGATTCATTGGAAGAATACTAAGGAAATGCAATCCGAAAACAAAGGAAGTAGGTTACAGTACGCTTGTTCGCCCACTGCTTGAATACTGCTCAGCAGTGTGGGATCCGTACCAGATAGGGTTGATAGAAGAGATAGAGAAGATCCAACGGAGAGCAGCGCGCTTCGTTACAGGATCATTTAGTAATCGCGAAAGCGTTACGGAGATGATAGATAAACTCCAGTGGAAGACTCTGCAGGAGAGACGCTCAGTAGCACGGTACGGGCTTTTGTTAAAGTTTCGGGAACATACCTTCACCTCGCGAAGAGACCATGAGGATAAAATCAGAGAGATTAGAGCCCACACAGAAGCATACCGACAATCCTTCTTTCCACGAACAATACGAGACTGGAATAGATGGGAGAACCGATAGAGGTACTCAGGGTACCCTCCGCCACACACCGTCAGGTGGCTTGCGGAGTATCGATGTAGATGTAGATAGGTACTGCTACACAAAGGAGAGGAGATGATCGAGCGCAGTCAAAAACTGCAGCAGATGACCGCTAAATTGTGCGAAAAGCAAGAAGGCTCCCATGGCAACAGCGGGTGCATTTGCAACCACATATAACAGGACTGCAGGGCAAGCAATTTCGCGCTACAATGTGACACGATGACTGCATAGGTATGGTCTCTTTGCCCGGCGACGAGAACGTGGTGTTCCGTTGACACCCACACTAAGACGGCACCGTTTTCGATGATGCCAAGAGCATAGGGGTAGGAGCAATGAGGAGTAGGATCACACGCTCTTCTGGGATGAGAACAGATTCGGACTGGGTAGTGATTCTGCACGTAGCCTTATAAGGCGACAGGTGGGCGTACTTGCCTCTACATCGTTGAACACAGTACATTCACCAGTCAATGTTATTGCGACAGTGTATTCCTTCCCTACGTGCGTTTTTCAGAGGTACATTCGACCTTGACTATGGATGACTGCGCGATCGCATCGAAAAGCCCAGGTGAAGGAACTACTGGAACGAGACGATATTCGGCAAATGAACTGGCCTGCCCGTACTCACGGCTTTAATCCCATCCAGTACGTGTCCAAGGACATCCACCACCTGTCAGCCACACTGGCAGGTGGAGGGGGGGGGGGGGAATGGAATGCTCTAATACAAAAACTTCTTACCAGTCCTGTGGCCAGTACATGTTCACGTCACAGAGTATACTTTGCTATCCATGCTACCACACACCCTATCAAGAACCATGTGGCACCTTTCGTAATGTCCAGGAGACCATCATGAGTCGCAGTGATTTCAGTGTCATTGTTGTCTTTGAATGAAAATGTCGTTTCTCTTCGTCTCATTGCTTATTTCTTTCAGTTTCTTTTGTACTATACTGCAGTAGCAGCTTTTTTTATGTATTCTCCAATTTTCAACGAGCAATGTTACTCGGCAGTGACATATGATGCAAAAGTTAGTTTCACCTCTAGGTATTGCACAACAGTGTAATTCGTACCTCCTATGCTTCAAAATAAGCCAACGGCCTTGCCGCAGTGGTAACACCGGTACGCCTCAGGTCACAGAAGTTAAATACTGTCGGGCTTGACTAGCACTTGGGTGAGTGTCTGTCCAGGTCTGCAGAGTGCTGTCGGCGAGTGGGATGCACTCAGTCGTTGTGAGGCCAATTTAGAAGCCAACTGATTAAGAAATAGTGGCACGAGTCACGTAAACTGACGACGACCGGGAGAGCTGTGTGCTGACCACATGCCCCTCCGTGTCTGCATCTGGTGACGCCTAAGGGCTGAGGTTGACACAGCGGCCGGTCGGACCGTTGGACCTTGAAAGCCTGTTCGAACGGTATTTATTTTGAAACTTCCTGGCAGATAAGAACTGTGTGCCGGACCGAGACTCGAACTCGAGACCTTTGCCTTTCTCGGGCAAAGGTCCCGAGTTCGAGTCTCGGTCCGGCACACAGTTTTAATCTGCCAGGAAGTTTCATATCAGCGCACACTCCGCTGCAGAGTGAAAATTCCCATTCCGGTATTTGCTTTGTTTGTATACTCCTAAATAACATACGAGCTTAATCATGTATTCTTCTTCCGATTACTCTGTACACTCCAAATAAATAAAATGCTATTTGCTAGCTGTCCTGGTGTACTTACAATTTCAGAGGCTACGCACCCTCGCTACTTACTTTTTCTTGTGTATTAACCTCGAACCTCTGACCACTTACGTGCCTTTTCTTTGTGTATTCATCGATCTTTGCTTCCTCTTCTGATTTCCTCGACATCACAGAAACTCTTACGACACGTTTACATGGACGAATATAACAAATCCGCTGTCCAAAACTACATAATTATGTAACTGTCGTGTAAAAACTGACTCCATAACCTCACAATGGGAGTGAGTGACATATCGTAAGCACACTATTGCGCTGCCTCCTTCCACATATTCGATGACTTACCAGCTTTTATTTTTATTGTTTCTTCTTAGTACAGCAACTTTTCATGACTCACAACTTCAGGCCGAAATGTTTGTTTTCTCTATTTGACCTATAAATATCAGTAGCAGCTACAAATCATTGTGCATTGAATGGCGGTAATAAGTCAGTCCCGACTAAAAAATGACTTACCTGCTTTTTCCCCTTATCTTTCAAACATTCTGTTCTCATAGATTTCCGAATATGTCTATTTCAAAATGCAAGGAATGGGAATAGTGTATGTGATCGTAAATTAACAGATCACATTTTGCTAACATTTAGTCTCCATTTCGATTTTCACCACTCGCGTTCAGAAATGCCACAGACCGTTGGATACAATCGAATAGCTACGTACTACAATTTGGAATTCCATTCAGGTATCATTTGGAAAAAAATAATATTCACTATCACAGTTTTATGAAAAGTTCTTCGCCATAATCAATCTTCAGCAGTACGATGTGCATATACTGTGAGATAAGTGGAGACTAGAGAAGTTGGTTCATCTATTACAGTACTTTGTTAAACTAGTGAACTAAGGCTATAATGGTGGACGGGAGACACATACGCTCGTGCAACTAATCGATAACCGTGCGTGACTTCGGGACCTCAAGTGACTGTAACGTGTAGCCAACATGAAGAGCAGACCGCAGACAGCACGCCATCTAAAAGCGGACACACGGAGACATGCGATTCGGTTGGCTACGGAGACACAAAAAATGCACAGCAAAACAAAACATTGCAGCGTGCTCACAGCTGGAATTTTTTGCCGGCATCAACCGCTATAATGACAGTCATTACTCACTGTGGGCTCCAATCAAACATGACTTGTGTACATGCGCGAGAAATAGTGGTCGATTGCCTTACATTCCTCGCTGTTCCTCCGTAGATGACTATTGAGTGAAAATACACCATGGGCCTATGTAGCAGGACTTCAGTCTCATGACGATGATTCAAGCATTTATCTTCATTCTGTTGCTTTGTACATCTCGAAGTGAATCTTAGCTCTAAACACCGACGACCTCGTAGTTGCAGAGGAGGATAGTCCTCGCTTTGCAGTCACCTAACTAGCCGTGTAAGTCCTTTCATACTGTTTGCAGTGATACTGCCTGCGATCTAAGCTTTTCCGAACACAAAACTCTCCGCTGAATGTCTCACGATATTCACTAACTGTTCTGGGTAGTGTATTAATGGTTTTGTGTTTCTGTTCACGGAATGAGCGAGGAAAGATGCATTCCTCACCTTGGATTCGATTCCATTACGCTCAAGTTCAAAAATGGTTCAAATGGCTCTAAGCACTATGGTACTTAACATCTGAGGTCATCAGTCCCCTAGAACTTAGAACTACTTAAACCTAACTAACCTAAGGACTTCACACACATCCATGCCCCAGGCAGGATTCGAACCGGCGACCGTAGCAACAGCGCGGTTCCGGGCTGAAGCGCCTAGAACCGTTCGGTCACAGCGGCAGGCTACGCGCAAGTGATGTAGATTTTCTCATATGTCTTGTAGCCCATTTATGAAACAGATTATTATAAATTTTCGAAATATTTTATTGTTGTTTTTCAATGTTCCAGTGATAAGTCGCGCATGACAAATGAACTTATTACTATACCTAATGCGCTTTCCTATGCACTCTCTCTAACTCCAGATGATGCGAATTCAATGCGTTGAAGAGGCACTCGACCACTCTTCTGTTTCAAAGTCTCTAACAAGCGATCTTAAACCAGTCATTTCGATTTCCCGAGCCTGAATCGGTGTGATCTTCCCGCTTCACGGCCTCACACGCTGATAATTTGTGGTACACACATCACAAAATGTTTTGCATCACCTCGGTTCCCACAACTCCAGAAGATAGATGTTGACTGTGGATATTATATCACAGGCACAATCCCTTTGACTATTCAGAGATGTCACTAAACCCGCCCAAAGATGTAAACAACCATTCATGAGCAACTCCTATTAGACGGAGGGGGTCGGACAGCCGATCAGTTCCAGTCACTCCCCCAGACAGGAGGTACAAGGGTCGTGTTGGCTGTACTTCAACCTTACCTAGACAGTCAATACCGCGGTTCGATCGCGTCCGCGTTATAGTGCCAGGAATGACTCTCAATAAGGGAAGTGTCCAGGCGTCTCGGAGTGAACCAAAGCGATGGTGTTCGGACATGGAGGATATACAGAGAGACAGGAACTGTCGATGACATGCCTCGCTCAGGCCGCCCAAGGGCTACTACTGCAGTGGATGACCGCTACCTACAGATTATGGCTCGGAGAAACCCTGACAGCAACGCCACCATGTTGAATAACGCTTGTCGTGCAGCCACAGGATGTCATGTTACGACTCAAACTGTGCGCAATAGGCCGCATGATGCATAACTTCACTCTCGACGTCCATGGCGAGGTCCATCTTTGCAACGATGACACCATGCAGCGCGGTACAGATAGGCCCAACAACACGCCGAACGGGCCGCTCAGGATTGACATCACGTTCTCTTCACCCATGAGTATCGCTTATGCCATCAACCAGACAATCGCAGGAGACGTGTTTGGAGGTAGCCCGGTCAGACTGAACGCCTTAGACACACTGTCCAGCGAGTGCAGCAAGGTGGAGGTTCCCTGCTGTTTTGGGGTGGCATTATGTGGGGCCGACGTAGGCCGTTGGTGGTCGTGGAAGGCGCCGTGACGGCTGTACGATACGTGAATGCCGTCCTCCGACCGATAGTGCAACCATATCAGCAGCGTACTGGCGAGGCAATTGTCTTCATGGGCAAAACTTCACGCCCCCATCGTACACATCTTGTGAATGAGTCCCTTCAGGATAACGACATCGCTCGACTAGAGTGGCCAGTATGTTCTCCAGACATGAACCATATTGGACATGCTTGGGATAGATTGAAAAGGGCTGTTTATGGATGACGTGACCCACCAACCACTCTGCGGGATCTACGCCGAATCGCCGTTGAAGAGTGAGACCATCTGGAATAACAGTGCTTTGATGAACTTGTGGATAGTATGCCACGGCGAATAAAGGCATGCATCAATGCAAGAGGACTTGCTACTGGGTGTTAGAGGTACCGGTGTGTACAGTAGTCTGGACCACCACCTCTGTAGGTCTGGCTGTTTGGTGGTACCACATGCTATGTGTGGTTTTCATGAGCGATTGAAAGGGCGGAAATGAAGTTTATGTTGATCTGTATTACAGTTTTCTGTACAGGCTCCGGAACTCTCGGAACCGAGGTGACGCAAAACTTTTTTTTATGTGTGTATTTCTATAAGATGACTTGCTCTGGCTGGAAATCATCATTTATGCAGTCGGTCGTTGCTACAGTTATACACTTATGAACCCTATTGACATTTATTATATTTGTACATGTAAAACTGACTGAACGTAGTCGACATTTGCCAGAAAATTGCATTTTTCACATAATTCACCAAATGCGATGCTTTCAGACTTTCTTATTGCTATATACGTTCAGATGGAGATAACCATAAACATCCATATTTCTCTCAATAAAAGTGAAAGAATTTTCTAGTCGTTGAAGGGTGTGTCAACTGAAAAGGAACTTCCACAAATTTTATAGAAACGGTTTCCACTTCGCCTGATATGATACCACTTTCCACCTTTCTGTATCTTGCTCAAATCTTTTAGTTTCTATGTAGTTACTACATCCATTGACCTCCGTATTGCTCATTTAAGCGCCAAGTTAGTCACTCATGGATTCTACGGCAGATGTCTCACTAATCAGCGCCTTCTTCTGGCAACTGTTTTCTGTGGGCGTGTTTCTCAATAATTCTTCGTTTCGTAGTAAATGAAGCTACTTGATTGTTAGCATCTCTCCATAATACCATATTTCAAATACTTACAGCTTCTTTCTCTCCAGACTTGCTAGGGCCAAGGTTTAGTTGCTTACCACATTGTGTACCAGACTTACACGATCAGGAATTCTTCTTCAATTAAGTGTCAGTATTTGATACCAGTTGATTAGTTTTATTGAAGAAACGTCTAGTCGCCACGTCCAGCTACTTATGACCTGTTTCTTCCTTCAGCTATCCTGTGTAATCTTGCATTTAATTAGGAAATATAATTCTTTTTCTGCTTCCTATAGTATTTTTTCTAGGTTTCATGTTAAACATGCCATCATATATTTTGTACTGTTCATTAGCATTTGCGTCTTATTTTTGTTTACTGTTGTGGTATCGTCCAGAGACTGCATTGCCACATCAAAGTCGGCAACACATATCGATACCACAGACCTTAGCGCGAGCCTGCTGCAGTCCACAACGTCGAATGGGAGGCGCTCCAGAAGAGCACGCCCTCTCTCACAGCATAGCAGCGTCCTCGCGCAGAGGTCAATATAGAGCTGAGCATAATAGCACTCTGCTGCAGTTCGTGACCTCAGCTGAAGTAGTTAACATCATCGAGTAGGACTAAAGAGTTATTTATGTCTTAGTTGGAAATGTACTTTTGTAAACGTTGAACACTGTACTTCAAGAACACAGTTTGTTAACTAATGCAACAAGTAATTCTTCAATAGTTAATGACAGCTGTAAATTATCAAGCACTCCTGTGGTAAAGGATTTTATGAAGTTAAGTAAATCTTTTTATCATTCATCTAATAAAGTGAACAAATATTTCATCTATTGTAGTTTGATGAGTCCTCTCCCAGAGCAATCAAAGAACCCACAGTTGTGGCTGGGCGATTGCTGTTTTGACAGGTCATAACAACTATTAACCATTAATCTTTGCTTGTTATTAAATTAAATCCTCATGCCACCTTTTTCTGTCTGTGTGTGGAGGTTAATATCAGGAGTCACTGAAGAGCTTTTAATCTCCTTCCTCCTTCTTACTTCCATCTATTGTCCACGTTAAACAATGTCCAGTCCAAGTAATTAAAAAAGAAAGGCTTTTATGAAGATTTCAGAGGAGCGAAGATTACAGTAAACTTTCTACTTTACTTATCTTGTCACGTTGAGATGGCTCCAGTTCTTCTTGTGTAGGAGTCTGATTATTGAAGCTGAAAATCTCGCATCAGGTCCTCACGGTTAGTTTGAGTTAAACAAATCTGAACATTGTTGTTCCAGCATTTTTTACGTAAATATGCTTCTCACATTTTAGTATATCATAAGTATTTTGATTTTTGCATTAACAGAGCCGAAATTACATTTTTCGTACAAAAATACATTCGATCACATCAGAGGCATGCTTATGACTCCCACACTCTGCAGGAAAAACGATATTCCAAAGGGTTTACAGTTTTTCTTAACAAATTAATTTCTACTAGTTTCCGTTATATTATTAATTTCGATTGTTATTTCATAAATTAATCCAAAAATAAATATAATAAACAGTACAGGATTGCGTAATTAATAGTACAAATTTTAAGTGTGCCAATAATTCGTAATTTCAAATGTTTCTAACTGTATATTCAGAACAAGTACTTATCGATTATAACATCGAAACTAAAATATTTTACAAAGTAATTCCTTTTCATAAATTTCAGCTTGAAATATACTATCTATAAAATTAAATGAAGGAGATTTTCAGAAAAGCAACTGAGATAATACTGAACTGTCCGAAATGTGAAAAATAATGCTGGTATCGACAGCTACTGCTTAGGAAAAGTAATGCTAGAGGGGGATGTCCCGTTACATGCCTCCAATACAGTTTTCAGTAACAGATAGAATGACTGACAAGGAAGGTTTGGGTATATAATTTTTCTAATTATTTTATATTATTGTTTATATATACTGTTATCTGCTCATAATTTGAAACTTCCTGGCAGATTAACACTGTATGTCAAGCTGGGTCTCGAACCTGAGACCTTGCCTTTCACAGACAAGTGCTCTACCGACTGAGCTATCGAAGCACAACTCACGAAGCGCTCTCGTGGCTCTACTTTCAACAGTACCTCATCTCTTGCCTTCCAAACTGTAGAGAAGTTCTCCAGCAAAACTTTCGGGACTACCACATCTGGAAAAAAAAAAAACGATATTGCGGAGTTCGGCTTAGCCGCAGTCTGGTGATTGTTTCCAGAATGAAATTTCATTTTGCAGTGGAGTGTGTGCTGACATGAAACAAATTCCCAGGCTGTGGCTAAGCCACGTCTCCACAATATCCTTTCTTCCAGGAGTGCTAGTCCTGCAAGTTTTGCTGGAGAATTTCCCTGAAATTTTGAAGGCAGGAGATGACGCACTGGCGGGAGTAGAACCTTGAGAAGGGGTCGTCAGCTGTTCTTGGGTAGCTCGATCGGTAGAGCACTGCCCGGGAAAGGCACGGGTCCTGGGTTCAAATCACGGTCTGGCACACAGTTTTAATCTGCGAGGATGATTCAAATGGGTATGCGTTCCACTACAGAGTGAAAATTCAATCTGTTAAAAATTTAATTGGCTTTTGGAGTGAGATCTTGTAGTAATGATGGGACGCACAATTTAGTCAGCTAGAAAGGAGACGGTATATGGCAGGTTCTGGGGATGGTCTTCCTTAGTGTCGTATTTCAGTGATCACGTGACAACCGACATCATTTTTTGGGAAGATCATTGGACAGTTGAATGTCAAGATGCCTGTGGAGGGACGACTGT
Organism: Schistocerca piceifrons; assembly: GCF_021461385.2. Classification (NCBI taxonomy): domain Eukaryota; kingdom Metazoa; phylum Arthropoda; class Insecta; order Orthoptera; family Acrididae; genus Schistocerca; species Schistocerca piceifrons. The sequence continues at coordinate 421,706,534 of NC_060145.1, forward strand.
ATGGCAGGCTACTGCCCGTGTTAATTTGACAGATAGCGGCGCGCGGCATTTTCCAGCAGCAAGATGTGGATGCTGTACGACAGTTCTCTCGTCGAATCATCCATTTTTGTAACCAAATTTCGAAGTGTAACAACTGTCTTTTGTGTTTACAGAATTTCGTCCTGGATGTACCGTGCTTAGATAACGGCAGATCCAAATAATGTTTCCAGAGTTGTGCAACTGCTATGTCATATACTGCAAAATATACACAATCTTTCCACCCAGCACTTGCTTTTTTTCTTCTTCTTCAGTTGAAATAATACTGACTTATGGACGTAAGTTTTCTCTTTTGCATAACTATAAAAGCCAAGCTGTATTAATCTGAAATGTTTTCCTCTACAATAAAATTGTCTTCTAAATACAAGAAAAGACGTGGCTTTTTGTGAACTATGTTTCGTGTTTCCTTTTAATCTCTGGCATTATTGGTTGCAGAAAAGCGATGCTGCTGAAGTTTTATTTATTCTTCATTCAATACATGCAAAATAAGCACACCATATAAAAAATTAGTAACTTCCTGAGACACCATGCTAATACCTTGTAACACTGCCTGTGGCTTCAATAATGGCGACGGAGTGCCTTCTCAGGTTTCTTCAGGTTTTTCATATCCACCTGAAGTCACTCATTGTGGGAATGCCTCACAGATCTTCTGCGGGGATAACATCGGGTGATTTAGTGCGCCAGCCGAGCTGCGACTGTGTGCCAAAGTGTTCTTCAAACCAGAAACACATTGGATGCTGGACGTACCCTCATTTGGGGAGCGTCGAGAACACGCAATGCGCCCAGGAACATCGTCTAACATGATCGTTTCTCTGGACCAGGTACTATGGCGTGGGGGCGTACTGATCTCCAAATGTTTGAATACGGTACACTAATGAGTCAACGTTATTGAGCACAGTACTGCTTCACCATGTGAGTCTTTTGAGAGGTGCTTACAGCCTTGTCTTCATTTTTATGGATGACAACTCGTGACCGCATCCAACAGCGCAGTTGGAGTAACTCCTGGAAGAACATACTTTCCCGTTTCCCCCGTCTTAAATCCCATCTAACACATGTGGGATGCTTTGGGGACGCCTGCTACAAGAGATCCTTACCAACATTGTGGCCAGCATGGGAGATCGTCGCAGAGCATCCACTGATGTCCGTGGTGATCACACACCCTATTGAGAACCATACCATGTCTTTTGCAATGTCCAGGAGACCATCATCAATCGCAGTGACTTCAGTTTACTGCCGTTGAGTAATAGTGTCATTTCTGTTTGTCTCATTGCGCATTTCTGTCAGTTATCTTCTGAACTATACTGTATCAGTTATTTCTACGTATGCTTCATCGAGCTATGTTATTTGACAGTGACACATCACGCGGAATTTGCTTTTGTCCTTAAGTCTTCCACACCAGTTCACATACGTCCAGCCCAGTGAATACAAGAGTTTGTAATAAAAACACTTCATGTCATTCGTAATTTCCAATTATTTATAAATAATATTTTATTTACATTTGTGTAGACTTTCTCACTTTTTATGTTTACATATGATTTTTGTAAAGAATATGAATAATTTCAATACATTTTACGTAATCTGTGAATCTACTGTATGGTTTACTGCTCTTTGTATAGGGTTGCCAGAATTGTAGCGACAGAACAGGAAAATCCGGAGGCAAAAGCTCGACACTGAAAAACGCGGAAGACGCGAAACTAAGAACACAGGAGCAGTCAGATTTGAGTTATCAGATGGGCACATCCGGCTTGGATATGAGGCTAAAATCTATACAATTACAAGTAACTGGATTCTGGGGTGGATGCCGGTTCCACGCGTAAATATGTTGAATTTTTAAACAAGATCCCACGGCTCTGCTGTACATAGCATGAAAAGCTGCATCAAAACCAGTCTTTGAACTGAAGACCACGACAACAACAACAACCAAGGAATTTGTTATTAGAAGAGGAGCCATGTGTGAGACTTGCAAATGCTTAGGCGAAAAGAACGTAATATCGCGACACAGCGCTTCGTACCAGCGCTTCCAAGCAGTGTACTGTTTTCCTTTGTATTGTAAATCATATGGGACAATGTTTATCGTATGTTCTCTTTATAACACAGTTTAATTTATTTGTCGATACAGACTAGTATTGATCCAAGTCATGTAACCTGTCATACGTTCCTGGACGGCTTAGTATCATGGTTATAATGAAAATCTCTCATATTTTGTTACCAAAGAGTGTCAGAGGTTAGTGTTATCTTGAAAAACAATTTATCAGTTGAATCTAGTTAAAAAGGTTCCACATTTATCTATTGTGTAAAGTGGTAATACATTTTGAACTTCATGAAAAGTTAATCGTTAATCCAAAAGCAAATTAATTCTAACAGTAATATTCAATGACAATTCATACAGATCATTAAATTGTGTTTAGCATTTAACTCTTTCCTAAGTGTGACAATTATATGTTTATTTACATATGTTTATGATTATGAGATATCTGTGTTAAGAAAGTAGGACTGACACTAATATTCAATGACAATTCATACAAATCATTAAATTGTGTTTAGCATTTAACTCTTTCCCAAGTGTGACAAATATATGTTTATTTACATGTGTTTATGATTATGAGATATCTGTGTTAAGGAAGTAGGACTGCAGATTAAGTTCCCTGGTTACTTTTCACATGCCAGCCAGAACATTATGGCCACCTACCTAATAGCCGGTATTCTCACCTCTGGCTCGGATAACAGAGCAACGCGTAATGGCATGAAAGCAATGAGTCCTTGGCAGGTGGCTGGAGGGAGTTGGCGCTACATCATCACACACGAGTCAACTATTGCTCTTAAGTTCTGCGGAGAGGGTGACGAGTTCTGACGCCATGTTCAGTCACATCCCAGATGTGTTAGACTGCGTTCAGATTGGCGAGACAGGGAGGCCAACACGTCATTTGGAACTCCTATGATCTTCGAACAACTCCATCACGTTCTTGGCATTGTGACATGGTGCACTATCTAGTCTGTTGTTGGGAAACATGAGCGTCATGAAGGAGTGTACAGTATATAGTACTCCTTGCCTCTCATGGTAACCTTCAAGAGCTCCACTGGACCCTTGGATTGCCATGTGAATATTCACCACAGCATAATGGAGCCGCTACCAGCTTGTCTCTGTCCTGCAGTACAGCTGCTCCCCTGAAAGATGTCGGATTCGCGCTACCATCAGCACGATGAAGAAGTTATTGGGACTCACAGACCACTCAGCCACTGCGCCAACGTCCAGTGCCGAGGGTCATTTGCCCACTTCAGTCATAGTTGCCAATGTCATGGTGACGACATTGGCACATGCATGGGTCACTGGCTGCTGAGCCCCATTGTTAGGAGTGTTCAGTCTACTGTGCATTCAGATACATTTTTACTCTGTCCAGCATTAAGGTCTGATGCCAGTTCCGCAACAGTAAGACGACTGCCCTGTTTTATCAGTCTGTCCAGCATACGACGTCCGACATCTGTAATGAGAAGTAGCCATCCAACCAAACGACGTCTGGACATGGTTTCGCCTTGATTTCGCCACATGTTGAAGACACTCACTACAGCAGTAAGTTAGTTTAAGCTGCATTAAGTAGTATGTAAGCCTAGGGACCGGTGACTTCAGCAACAAAATGGCTCTGAGCACTATGGGACTTAACATCTGTGGTCATCAGTCCCCTAGAACTTAGAACTACTTAAACCTAACTAACCTAAGGACATCACACACATCCATGCCCGAGGCAAGATTCGAACCTGCGACCGTTGCGGGCACGCGGTTCCAGACTGAAGCGCCTAGAACCGCACGGCCACACCGGCCGGCTGACTTCAGCAGTTTGATCCCATAGGTACTTACCACCAATTTCCAAAAAATTTCACACCATAAACCTGGAAGTCATACTTTTACTTTATGCGCCACGAGCGCTGCTGTCGATGACGTGACGAGGCGGCCCACGAACTTGAATAATTATGTGAATCACTCCACAGGTTGCCAAAGGTTACTAGTACCTGCCTAAGACAATAAGGTTCAGATGGCAGCATAACAAAACTTGGATTCCGCGCTTCAATATGAAAACCAGAAACACAGTCGACGGAAAGCATATGTATTGACCTAGAACAATAATTTCTTGCTTTTTCTAAGACATAGACACAAACACAAAATGTCGATGAAAGGCCTAACCTTCATTTTGATCCGTTAAGGGGAGATTTAACAGATAAACACAGGGTCGTTCACACTTTTTTCATACAGTTGGAGGAAAAAATGAGGTTTATGATACTTTTTAGGCCTAAACAAACGCGATTTGAAATGCATGAGATAAATAAGAAAAGACTGGAAACATCGGTTACGGATTGTGGATTACATTAGGGTAAAGACATACCTACTAAATAAACGTATATCATTATTTCGTATCAAGAGTAATTTGCAAAAGTGATCGTCGGGTTCGATAAGTGACGATTTTTTTGACAGCACCCGGTTCGTTGCCCATACCTGTTTCTCCGGTAACCGCTTCGATTCGCCCCTGACTCATATAAGAGGTAATCAGCGCAGTAGTGGGCTAACCAACATGTTGGGAAAATCAGATTACAATACTCCCATTATACGTACCTGTCCCTAGATGCCACAGAGGCTATCTCAGTCTAGCGATAACATTCACGAAGTGGAAGCGCAAACAGATGTTTGTGCGTCGACTAGTCTGATGTGTTGCAGGACGTAATTCTGGTTCAAGCAGCATAGGCCAGTGAACCCATTGTGTATGCACGGCAGCTGATAGATCGTATCACGGGTGCGTCACAAGACACGTGATAGCCGTGTACTAAACGACGCCGGCCGCGGTGGTCTCGCGGTTCTAGGCGCTCAGTCCGGAACTGCGTGACTGCTACGGTCGCGGGTTCGAATCCTGCCTCGGGCATGAATGTGTGTGATGTCCTTAGGTTAGTTAGGTTTAAGTAGTTCTAAGTTCTAGGGGACTGATGACCAGAGATGTTAAGTCCCATAGTGCTCAGAGCCATTTGAACCATTTTGAACTAAACGACGTTACAGCCGGCGTGCTCGGCATACCTCGACTCTGACCGCCCAGCGAGTGTCTTGAAACATCCCCTTAGAAAAATTTATAAATGACAGTGCTGGTAAACCATTACGTTGTTTGATTTTCAAACAGCTGAGCAAAACTGAACGTACTCAGACATTTCTCTCTTTACTTATTCTGATCAACACTAAACTGGCACACAATATTTTTAGCGCAACGCAATCTGACTTTCAATGATCCCTACAAAAGAATGGCCCTGACTGACAATAACCTATACGTTTCATGAATCACTTACATCACAAATATCTTCGTCACTCGCACTACTGCAATACAGCGAGCGCCAATACTGCCAGCTAAACAAAAGATTCAAATTACTGAAGGCACTAACTACTGATAGCCATAGTTAGCGAATAAAAGATTTTGATGGAGAACAATGTACTTACCTTAATAGTGTTCAAAAGTCATAATATATACATCAGTTCATTAAATCCAGTATTACAAATTTCCTCTTTCTGACGGACACACGTCCATATCGTCCGCTCTCAAAACTCTGGCATCTCACTCCCCACATCCACCACTGCTGGCGGCTCACATCCAACTGCCCAACACTACAATAGCGAATACTCCAGCAATGCCACCCAGCCACAGACTGCACACAGCACAGTCAGTGATTTTCATACAGAGCACTACGCGGCGTTACCAACATAAAAACCTAAACAGCCCACTTACAGTCTTAATGCATCGCACTGCAGTGAAAACCAGCGTAGAATGAGTACAAGTCAGATTGATTTAGGAACTTAATTGTGTACTCGTTGCCTGTGCGATACCGCTCGTTGACACGAAAGATTTTGAGGATATATTAATATCTAAGACTTTCACGTTCTAGAGATCCTTGGACTTCCAGTTAAAAACTATTTAAGTTCGAAAAGTAAAACCCTCTCGTCCAGACGGATTGAGAATTCAACATCCGAAGACTTACAGACTACGTATGTGCCGAGTAAATTGATCAAGAAGGGGAAAGACAACTAGTAAGGAAGCACAGGTTGTTGCACATGGCGACAGGCGATAGTAGAAATTCCTGCGTCTGCAACAAGATAGATACAGGAAGCATACAATTACCATTGTACATTGGCGAAAGATTTTTCAGAGCACCCAAGAAAAGTCTGGCCCTACGTGAAATCGCTAAGCAGGTCTAAGGCTTGTATCCAGTCACCCGTTGACTAGACCTGGGCGGCAATAGAAGACAGCACACGGAAAGTTGAAGTTTTAAATTTCGCGTTTAAGAAATAGTACAAACACACAGTTGTTTGACCGTCGCACAGGCTCCCTTAAGGAAGGCATAGTAAAAGGCATGCCTGGCGTAGAGAAGCAACTGAAGGAGTTGGCCGGCCGGGGTGGCCGAGCGGTTGTAGGCGCTACAGTCTGTAACCGCGCGACCGCTACGGTCGCAGGTTCGAATCCTGCCTCGCGCATGGATGTGTTTGATGTCCTTAGGTTAATTAGGTTGAAGTAGTTCCAAGTTCTAGGGGACTGATGACCTCAGAAGTTAAGTCCCATAGTGCTCAGAGCCATTTGAACCATTTTTTGAAGGAGTTGAAAACAGATAGTTCGCCACATCCGGATGGAATCCCAATTCGGTTTTACAGAGAATACTCAACGGCATTGATCCTTTCTTAGTTTGCATTTATTGCAAATTTCTCGCTCAGCGCGAAGTCACATGCGATGGAAAAAAAAAACACAGATATCTCCCGTGAATAAATGTCGTGTGACTAGGGCCACCCGTCAGGTAGACTGTTCGCCGGGTGAAAGTCTTTCGATTTGACGCCACTTCGGCGACTTGCGCGTCGATGGGGATGAAATGATGATGATTAGGACAACACAATATTCAGTCCCTGAGCGGAGAAAATCTCCGACGCAGCTGGGAATCGAACCCGGGCCCTTAGGATTGATATTCTGTCGCGCTGATCACTCAGCATCCGGGGGTGGACTCCCGTGGATAAGAAGGGTAGATAATTACAGATCAACATCCTTAACATCGATTTTATGAAGAATTCTTGAACATATTCTCTGTTCGAATACAATAAATTTCCTTGAGACGCGAAGACTTCTGTCGACAAATCAGCAAGGATTTAGAAAGTAGCGTTCGTGCGAAGCTCATTCCGCACTTTTCTCGCGCGATAGCCTACAAACCATGAACGGAGGTCAACAGGTAGATTCCATACTCCTATATTTCCGGAAAGTATTTGACAGAGTGCCCCACTGTACTCTCTTAACGAAAGTTCGAGCACACAGAATAGATTCCCAGATATGTGTGGCCCGAAGAGTTATTAAGTAAGAAAATCCAGTACGTTGTCCTTGACAGCTAGTATTCATCAGAGACAAGAGTTTCATCAGGAGATCCCCACTGAAGTGTTACAGGACCGATGTTATTCTCTACGTACGTCAATGATCTGGCGGACAGAGCATGCAGCAATCTGTTGCTGTTTGCTGATGACGCTGCCGTGTACGGGAAAGTGTCGTCGTTGAGTAAGCATAAGAGAATACAAGATAACTTGATCAGAATTTCTAGTTGGTGCAACGAATGGCAGCTTGCTCTAAATGCAGAAAAATGTAAGTTAATGCGGATAAGCAGGTAAAACAGTCCCGTAACCTGCGAATATAGCATTAGTAGGCTGCGATATCTGTCGATTAAATATCTAGGCGTGACGTTGCAAAGCCATGTGAAATGGAAAAACCGCGTAAGGACGGTAGCAGGGAAGACGAACTCTCAACATAGATTTGTAGGGAGATTTTTAGGTAAGTGTAATTCATCTATAAAGCAGACTGCTTATATAGTAGTGCAACCCATTTACGAGTACTGCTCGAATGTGTGGGACCCCACCAGGTCGTACTAAAAGAAGACATCGAAGCGATCCAGAAGCGTGCAGCTAGACTTGTTACCGGCGGATTCGACTAGCACACAAGTATTTCGGAGATGCATATGTTTTGGGATGGGGTCGACCTTTAGCAAAAAACAGTTTTGTTTTATATCCCAAACATGTTTCACTGCAGTTGCAGCATCATCAGTAGGCTTTTATTTTATGTCTGTTAAACATAAAGAATGTTCTTTACTGTTTGTACACATGTAAATATTATTTTTTGAAATCTTAATTACAAATTTTTGAAGAATTCACAAAATTATGTATTCATACATTCTTGCCACATGGTGTGGTTTTCCTAAGGTATTATGTTTTCATAGTGCCTCTTTCCTTTCACAGTTTGTCATCAACAACGACATACAACTTAATGGAGACAAATTATTTAAGCAAAAAATACATTTTGGAAACTGTTATGGCTATGCCCGAAATTAACTGATTCTATGTGGAAGGTTGTGTGTGTGTGTGTGTGTGTGTGTGTGTGTGTGTGTGTGTGTGCGTGTGTGTGTGTGTGTCTGTTTACATTATGTTTCACTTACGCTCTCTTTTTCCTCATCCTCTTCAGCGTGGAGTTCTGTATAATGAGCTCTCACTGTCACTGTTTCACTGTTTACCTGCTGCAAAAACAATATGGTTGACAGTGAAATAGTTGAAGGTGCTCCTGGGCGGTTTTTTGAATCTTTCAGAGCCGTATGTGTTGTGTGTGTGTGTGTGTGTGTGTGTGTGTGTGTGTCTGAAAGGAGAGAGAGAGAGAGAGAGAGAGAGAGAGAGAGAGAGAGAGAGTAGGTTTCAGAATTTTTCCTTTTTTTCGTTTTGTGTGTGTGTGTGTGTGTGTGTGTGTGTGTGTGTGTGTGTGTGTGTGTTTGTTGTGTGTGGCTGGTTGGGTGGATCGGTGGTTGGGTGTGGGTGTACACATGTGAAGGGTAATTGGGGGGGAGGGAGGGGGAGGTTCTATAAGTTGGTGTTATCTAATAATTCTTCGAGGGCAGAGAACAGAGTTCAACTGCAGAGATCTGCGTATTCATGTATTATTTGTTTTCCTTCAACTATGGCTTTGTCTATTTGATAGTTCTCTTCAATTGATACTTTTTGTGGGGGGCTGTTGCTGCATTTGAGAATTTTCAAATCGGCGTTGATGTCTATTGGGCTATGTTTGTTGTCTATCAGATGTTAAGCAAATGTGGAATGACGGCTGTTACTTCTTAATGCTCTTCTGTGTTCTGTATATCTGGTATTAAAGTTTCTGCTCGTCTGTCCTATGTAAACTGATTTGCAGTCCTGACATGTTAGTCAGTAAATACCAGAAGGGTTCTGTTTGCCTATGTTTGTGTTGTTTGTCCTTAGTTTTTTCTGTGTTAAGTTTCCGTCCTGCAGGCTATTTTAGCCATTGTTTTTTGAGTATGTTGCCTATTCTTTGGGCTGCTTTGTAGTTGTAGGTGAGAGTGAACTACTTGTTTGTTGGTGTGAGTGTTTCTTGTTCATGTGTGCTAATATGTGTGTTTTGTGTGTTTCTAAGTTGGCGAGAAGGCTTCTGTTTTTGTGTGTTGGGTGTCGTTTTTAATTTTGTTTTAATTTTGTGGTTCAGTTTTGTATCATATCCTTTCTCTACAGCTATTTGTCTGATTCTCTGTAATTCATTGTTATAATTGTTTCCAGTGAGTGGAGTTTTGTTCAGTCGGTGCAGCATATATTGGAAACCGGCTAGTTTGTGCGCAATCGGATGACTAGAATGTTTGTGAATGGCTGTACCAAAGATGGTCACTTTCCTGAATATGGAGAATTGGTGTTGGTTGTTGTGTCTGTATATTGTGAGGTCAAGCAAATTTAACATTTTGTCGTTTTCTGTTTCTATGCTGAATTTTATTTTTGGGTGGACTTTGAAACTGTGTTGAAACGTGTATGGCATACTCAACGAAATTGTGTTTTGCTAAAGGCGGACCCCAGCTAAAAACATATGGATTGTTAAGGTAAACTCGGACAAAAGAGCTTCAACCTCAAGATAATTATTAACGAGATGCTTCGTGAACTCAGTTGGGAATCCCTGCAGGGAAAACGACGTTCTTTCACGGAGGCACTATCGAGAAAATTTAAAGAACCGGTATTTGAGGCGGAAGAGATGGGAAACTAGGGCTCGTACCGGAGCATATAGACTGTGGTGTCACCGCCAGACACCACACTTGCTAGGTGGTAGCTTAAATCGGCCGCGGTCCATGTAGTACATGTCGGACCCGCGTGTCGCCACTGTAATCGCAGACCTAGCGCCACCACCAAGGCAGGTCTCGTGATACGAGAGTGGACTCGCCCCAGTTGTACGCGAACCTAGCTATCGCCCAGTTGTACGCGAACCTAGCTATCGCCCAGTTGTACACGAACCTAGCTATCGCCCAGTTGTACGAAGCCTTTCTCTCTCATTAGCCGAGAGACAGAATAGCCATCAGCTAAGTTAATGGCAACGAACTAGCAAGGCGCCAGTTGTATCAGTGCCTATAGCTTACGAGTATTCAAGAGAGATGTATTCCAAAGAACCATTAAAAGATAAGTAATAAGCATCTACATACTTTTCTTCTTATTCATTTATAAGTTCTCATGTTCCAGACTTCACGCCCGTCTGCTTTAGCCTTGCGTGCCCTATCGGCCACAGCGTTAGTCTAGCATTCCTTTTCAGCCATCAACATCACGGTGTCGGCCCAGCTACCGACACAACATAGACAAGTCGTTTTCCCGTCGCTGCCGAAATGCCTAGTGTGTTACCGTCCGCAATGCACAATGCACAATGCCGTGGGTTGCAGAATATTTTTTTAACACTCTGTATATTCGCAACTGCTCTTTGCAGCATCTACTTGTACAATACTGCTATATTTTGCGATGACGGCTGCGATTTCATTACGATTCTTTTTTTGTTGTTGTTTTTGTTTTAGTTCGTACCTTGTATCCTAGTTCCACTCTAGATGCAAAGCTATTCTACAATGCAAGATTCACATGCACAAAATTGTCTTAATCACAACTGCATGTTTCATTTACAGTTCAGAATATGCTAAAAAATATGACACTGTTTCCTCCAATTTGGTTATCACCTAACTGGCTGTGACCAACGGTAAAGAATTGCCAACAGCACCAGCACGCAACGCAAAATTCGCCGACACCGTAAGTGCACTGTAACCAGGCCGGCATGTTCATTACGTCACAAGACTCACCGCACCACACTCTCCACATCAGCCGTAATTGCTGCACTAAACTTTAAGCGCCGTACGTCTCAGGGTGCATAACCATAACAGCTACGATTAAAAGCCTCACTGAGAACGTGCATTTGCCTTGTGCCTCGAGTATTCAGCGAACACTGATTTTCACCATTATTACCAGCGACAATAAAGTAGAATCGTGAAGCCAGCTTGGGGTTCAGGTTAGTTCTATTTAACAGATACAGATGTGTTGAAGTACTCACATTGCGTAGCTCTCCGCTTCGTTGTCCGCAGCAGGAAAATTGCTGAGGCGTGACGACAGCTGCCGACTTCCCCGTTTCCCTGGAAATCGCAACGGGAGGACAACAATCGCCATGGAACGTAAACGTCAGCAAAGATGTCACCCTGTCATTTCTGTAAATCACGATCTGATAGATTTCAGTCCCTGAAACATTGAGTCGAAAATTGTGGAATCTGTAATTCTTCCAGTGAACAGAACAATGAAAAATTAATATGTTTATATGTCGGCTAAAGAGTTTAATAAATGCAAACCGCATCCTGTCACTAATTCCTCGTTACGTATTTAGACATCCATTGCGTTTCTACAAATACACCAATAGCTTAGAAACCACTGTGAGGTGCGCAGTAGGGGGTGCTTCACATTGTACCACGTATAACTATTTCTCCCCTTTCTGTTCAGGTATGGATAGCGCCAGGAGTAAGCAGCTTAAACGCATCTGTGCAAGTTATAATTAGACTAATCCCGCCTCAGTGGTGCCTGCCAAGTTCTCAAATTCTCCTGTGCGATATTTTTTGTTGGAAACATTGTTCAGCTGTCTATGGCTTGAGATACTCCGCTACAGAGTGAAAATATCATTCTGGAAACATCGCCCAGGCTGTGACTAAGCCATGTCTCCGCAATATCCTTTGTTTCAGGAGTTCTAGATCTGCAGGGTTCGCAGGAGAGCTTATGTAAAGTTTGGACGGTAGGAGACGAGATACTGACAGAAGTAAAGCTGTGAGGACGGGGAGTGAGTCGCGCTTGGGTAGCTCAGTTGGTAGGGCACTTGCCCGCGAAAGGCAAAGGTCCCGAGTTCGAGTCTCGGTCCGGTACACAGTTTTAATCTGCCAGGAAGTTTCATAGTAAATGCATGTTTGCAAGTTACCATACGGGTAACCACTTTCCACATCGATCATGACCTGTATGCAGTAAGTAGTAAACGCCTTCGTGGAAGCTTCGCAAACTCTTGTGTGGCACCCCCAATGTGGATGGGGCGGGCAGTGTTCAATGGTTCAAATGGCTCTGAGCACTATGGGACTTAACATCTGAGGTCAACAGTCCCGTAGAACTTAGAACTACTTAAACCCAACTAACCTAAGGACATCACACACATCCATGCCCGAGGCAGGATTCGAACCTGCGACCGTAGCAGCAGCGCGGTCCCGGACTGAAGCGCCTCGAACCGCTCGGCCACAACGGCCGGTGGGCAGTGGTTTGTTCCGAAAGACAGGCAGTGTATAAATACATTATCAGCATACTAAAGTGACCATATTCCTGAAAGTCGAACTTGGGACCAGATTTATAACGGATCACTGCTCGGAAATCAACAATGCTCGGTAACTATTATACATTATTATAGCTCACAGCTAAATGAATACCACGCAGTAAATGATAATATGACAAACGTAATCTAAAACGTACCGTAGGCACATTCATAGTTACTGTATAATTGTTACTCTATAATACACATAATAGTTAGTAAACAGGACACAACACTAGCTTAGGTAACTACACACAGCTTTTAACACTTAGTTGTTCATGTCCCAAATATTTCTATGATGAACGAATGTTTGCTTCCATTTAAATTCAAGAAGTCACAGAATTGCGAACTCTCTTTATTATGAACGGATACATGTTCCAGAAGTAAATACATTATGTAATGTACGAGAGTTTGTTTCCCTAAATTTGTTTTAATTAAAAACAGAGTTATATCACTTAGTTTACGGCACTGGAATGTGAATATGTTACCTACCTCTCCTGAAATTTCAAACTGAAAATGCAGTGCCATTTGCGAATTGTGAAGTTGGTTCCAGTCCAAAAAAACTGAATTAAGAACCTCTTATCTGTGATACACGTCCAAAATAACCCGCGGCACCGAAATACACATGAAAGCTTTAGGGTTGCCGCCAAGGAAATGCAGCTCCATATTACCAACTTCGGTGCAAATATTGCTAAAGATCTCGAATGTGAACGAATCATCACGTAGGCCGTGTGAACGCGTTTCGTTATACAGCGTCTCATGGTATTTTAGATTACGGATTCGATACTGAAATGAAGTATAGAAACTCTTGCTGTTGTTGTTGTGGTCTTCAGTCCTGAGACTGGTTTGATGCAGCTCTCCATGCTACTCTATCCTGTGCAAGCTTTTTCAACTCCCAGTACCTACTGCAACCTACATCCTTCTGAATCTGCTTAGTGTATTCATCTCTTGGTCTCCCTCTACGATTTTTACCCTCCACGCTGCCCTCCAATACTAAATTCGCGATCCCTTGATGCCTCAGAATATGCCATACCAGCCGATCCCTTCTTCTAGTCAAGTTGTGCCAAAAAATTTCTTTTCTCTCCAATTCTATTCAGTACCTCCACATTAGTTATGTGCTCTACCCACCTAAGAGTCAGCATTCTTCTGTAGCACCACATTTCGAAAGCTACTGTTCTCTTCTTGTCTAAACTATTTATCGTCCATATTTCACTTCCATACATGGCTACACTCCATACGAATACTCTCAGAAATGACTTCCTGACACTTAAATCAATACTGGATGTTAACAAATTTCTCTTCTTCAGAAACACTTTCTTTGCCATTGCCAGCCTACATTTTATATCCTCTCTACTTCGACCATCATCAGTTATTTTGCTCCCTAAATAACAAAACTCCTTTACTACTTTAAGTGCCTCATTTCCTAATCTAATTCCCTCAGCATCACCCGACTTAATTCGACTACATTCCATTATCCTCGTTTTGCTTTTGTTGATGTCCATCTTATATCCTCCTTTCAAGACACTGTCCATTCCATTCAACTGCTCTTCCAAGTCCTTTGCTGTCTCTGACAGAATTACAATGTCATCGGCGAACCTCAAAGTTTTTATTTCTTCTCCATGAATTTTAATACCTACTCCGAATATTTCTTTTGTTTCCTTCACTGCTTGCTCAATATACAGATTGAACAACATCGGGGAGAGACTACAACCCTGTCTCACTCCCTTCCCAACCACTGCTTCCCTTTCATGTCCCTCGACTCTCATAACTGCCATCTGGTTTATGTACAAACTGTAAATAGCCTTTCGTTCCCTGTATTTTACCCCTGCCACTTTTAGAATTTGAAAGAGAGTATTCCAGTCAACATTGTCAAAAGCTTTCTCTAAGTCTACAAATGCTAGAAACGTAGGTTTGCCTTTCCTTAATCTTTCTTCTAAGATAAGTCGTAAGGTCAGTATTGCCTCACGTGTTCCAGTGTTTCTACGGAATCCAAACTGATCTTCCCCAATGTCGGCTTCTACTAGTTTTTCCATTTGTCTGTAAAGAATTCGTGTTAGTATTTTGCAGCTGTGACTTATTAAACTGATAGTTCGGTAATTTTCACATCTATCAACACCTGCTTTCTTTGGGATTGGAATTATTATATTCTTCTTGAAGTCTGAGGCTATTTCGCCTGTTTCATACATCTTGCTCACCAGATGGTGGAGTTTTGTCAGGACTGGCTCTCCCAAGGCCGTCAGTAGTTCCAATGGAATGTTGTCTACTCCTGGGCCTTGTTTCGACTCAGGTCTTTCAGTGCTCTGTCAAACTCTTCACTCAGTATCATATCTCCCATTTCATCTTCATCTACATCCTCTTCCATTTCCATAATATTGTCCTCAAGTACATCGCCCTTGTATAGACCTTCCACCTTTCTGCTTTCCCTTCTTTGCTTAGAACTGGGTTTCCATCTGAGCTCTTGATATTCATACAAGTCGTTCTCTTATCTCCAAAGGTCTCTTTAATTTTCCTGTAGGCAGTATCTATCTTACCCCTAGTGAGATAGGCCTCCACATCCTTACATTTGTCCTCTAGCCATCCCTGCTTAGCCATTTTGCACTTCCTGTCGATCTCATTTTTGAGACGTTTGTATCCCTTTTTGCCTGCTTCATTTACTGCATTTTTATATTTTCTCCTTTCATCAATTAAATTCAATATTTCTTCTGTTACCCAAGGATTTCTACTAGCCCTCGTCTTTTTACCTACTTGATCCTCTGCTGTCTTCGCTACTTCATCCCTCAAAGCTACCCATTCTTCTTCTACTGTATTTCTTTCCCCCATTCCTGTCAATTGTTCCCTTATGCTCTCCCTGAAACTCTGTACAACCTCTGGTTCTTTCAGTTTATTCAGGTCCCATCTCCTTACATTCCCACCTTTTTGCAGTTTCTTCAGTTTTAATCTACAGGTCATAACCAACAGATTGTGGTCAGAGTCCACATCTGCCCTGGAAATGTCTTACAATTTAAAACCTGGTTCCTAAATCTCTGTCTTACCATTATATAATCTATCTGATACCTTTTAGTATCTCCAGGGTTCTTCCATGTATACAACCTTCTTTCATGATTCTTAAACCAAGTGTTAGTTATGATTATGCTGTGCTCTGTGCAAAATTCTACCAGGCGGCTTCCTCTTTCATTTCTTAGCCCCAATCCATATTCACCTACTATGTTTCCTTCTCTCCCTTTTCCTACACTCGAATTCCAGTCACACATAACTATTAAATTTTCGTCTCCCTTCACAATATGAATAATTTCTTTTATTTCATCATACATTTCTTCAATTTCTTCGTCATCTGCAGAGCCAGTTGGCATATAAACTTGTACTACTGTAGTAGGTGTGGGCTTCGTGTCTATCTTGGTCACAATAATGCGTTCACTATGCTGTTTGTAGTAGCTTACCCGCCTTCCTATTTTCCTAATCATTATTAAACCTACTCCTGCATTACCCCTATTTGATTTTGTGTTTATAACCCTGTAGTCACCTGACCAGAAGTCTTGTTCCTCCTGCCACCGAACTTCACTAATTCCCACTATATCTAACTTCAACCTATCCATTTCCCTTTTTAAATTTTCTAACCTACCTGCCCGATTAAGGGCTCTGACATTCCACGCTCCGATCCGTAGAACGCCACTTTTCTTTCTCCTGATAACGACATCCTCTTGAGTAGTCCCCGCCCGGAGATCCGAATGGGGGACTATTTTACCTCCGGAATATTTTACCCAAGAGGACGCCATCATCATTTAATCATACAGTAAAGCTGCATGCCCTCGGGAAAAATTACGGCTGTAGTTTCCCCTTGCTTTCAGCCGTTCGCAGTACCAGCACAGCAAGGCCGTTTTGGTTATTGTTACAAGGCCAGATCAGTCAATCATCCAGACTGTTGCCCTTGCAACTACTGAAAAGGCTGCTGCCCCTCTTCAGGAACCACACGTTTGTCTGGCCTCTCAACAGATACCCCTCCGTTGTGGTTGCACCTACGGTACGGCTATCTGTATCGCTGAGGCACGGAAGCCTCCCCACCAACGGCAAGGTCCATGGTTCATGGGGGGGATAGAAACTCTTACAATGCTATAAATAGAAACTCTTACAATGCTATAAATATAAAAAGCTGTATGTTGAAATCGCAAATGACCGAGAATTTGATCCGGAACATTTAGATGTCCCAGCAGTAGGGATGGCAGTTATCGCTGAAACAACCGGTGTTCGGTTATATCGGTTTTTTCAACGCCAGTTTAGCTGGACTATTAAGACCGCTCAAAATAATAGGTTTCTGAAATAATTGATTTTCGGTTTTTTGTTCCTGTTATTTCCTGTATTAACTGTAGAAATCTAACAAAGATCGAAAAATTAGGACTCCCTCAGTTTTAAGGTACATAAAATCAAAATATTAAGTTAAATAGGCAAATAACAAAAAACTTAGTTAGTCCACCGTTTGCTGCTTTCCTCGAAAAGTGATACTTCGTTGAATACTACAAAAAATCGCCAATAGTCTTCTAATCATTCTAATCTTTTGAAACTCAGTTCAGAGATTGGGGATCGTACCGCTGTTTGAACATTACGAATAGTCAGGGCTAAAGAGTGAAAACTGAGGTTGAAGAACTTTGTTCGTTCTCAAGGGCTACAAACAGTATGTAGAGACAGGCAGCTGGCCAGTTGCTTTCTGTTTTTATTATAAACTATATATTAACTGTTAAGTTTTAAATTTTGTGCTTATGCTGTGTCACAAATTCGTTGTGGCTCCTCCCGTTTTTGATCTTTTAAAGCAAATGGAGCATTGTACTTCTCTGACACTGCACTTCATAAAAACTTCTAGACCATGTATGGTGACATTCTGTAATACAACTGATATCCGAAGACGACAGTCACAAATTACCAATAGACCAGATGGGCCAAGTCTTGGAAACTGCATGTACACATGCATAATCTAATCTTATGGGACAAAGGGACTGGAGACCCAAAAACGGAAATGTCGGCACAGAATTGGGACATTTGGTGACTTTAACACACTGTCGATCAATTTGGTGTTGGAACATATCAAGTTACGCGCCCGCACTGTCAAGTACTGTTGGGCATTGTCACTGCGTATTCAGCCTCGCTGCTGACTATGCGCCGGCAGTCACTGGGCCGCATTGAGGAATGAGTTAGCCGGCCGATGTGACCAAGCGGTTCTAGGCGCTTCAGTCCGGTACTGCGCTGCTGCTACAGTCGCAGGTTCGAATCCTGCCTCAGGCATGGATGTGTGTGATGTCCTTAGGTTAGTTAGGTTTAAGTAGTTCTAAGTTCTAGGGGACTGATGACCTCAGATTTTAAGTCCCATAGCACTTAGAGCCATTTGAACCATTTTGAGGAATGAGTTTGCTTGCACACTGATCAGCCAGAACATTGTGATCACCGACCTACTATCGATGTGAACCCGTCCAGGAGATAGCAGCGTCACCTGACTAACAATGATTGCTAGTCTGACCCAAGCACGATGCATGTAGTATCACTGAGCGTGCTGCCTGTGTGTGGAATGGGGAAGGCACGCGATCTAAGGCGACGGCAGATAGTGATGGGCAGGAGGCTCAGCATGAACATTTCGAAAACAGCACGATTTGTAGGGTGTTCAAGGAGTTCTGTAGCGAGTGTCTTCCACATGTGGCGAAACCAAGGTGAAAGCACGTCCAGACGTCGTGGGGTTGGGCGGCCACCCTTTATCACAGGCGTTGGACATCGTAGGCTGGTCAGACTGGTAAAACAGGACAGGCGACGAACTGTGGCGGAACTAAAGTCAGATCTTAGCGCTGGGCAGTGTAAGTGTCTCAACACACAGTCCATCGAACATTTCTAACGATGGGCCCCCCACAGCCGATGACCCATCCATGCTTGTGCCGATGTTAACACCATACAATCGGCAATTACGACAATACGGGCACGTGATCATCGGCACTGGACTTCCGCACCGTGGGAGAGCGTTGCATTGTCTGATCAATTCCGATACCTTCTTTGTCATGCCGATGGGAGGGCGTGAATCTGTCTTCTTCCAGGGGAACAGCTCCTTGACACCTGCACTGTGGGACGAAGACTAGCTGGCGGCGGTTCCATCATGCTCTGCTGAAAAAGCACACCACCCCTCTGTCGAAGAAATGGCAGTAGCACGAGGATAACAAGTTCCGTGATGTAGCGACCGCTGGTTACTTTATCCTGCAGAAACGCCAGACGTGACCGATGTGGTATCGATAGCTACCACAGACAGACACCTACAGCGCCCTCTAGCCGGCGCTGTGAGCTCTACGAGCTCCGCTCCCGATTCAGCCCATTTGGTCTAGAGCAGACGGCCTGGACACGACGCTTCAACCTCAGAGGGTGTTGGCTTGCTATTGAGACTATGAACTACTTACGACGGGTCTAAGGCTTTGCTCATCACTGCAAAGTTATGTAACCATTTATTAAATTGTTTTTGCCTATAGTAAACATCTATCATTCACACTGCAGAACCGAGAGATTTTCACCTTTTCCTGCTTCTACTCGGTTTCGTCATTCGGCCAACCTTTCAGTTTTCAGGACAGACCCACGCGCCGTCTTCCAGACGGGATACAAAAACCGCAGGTTGAACTGATGACCCACACACCATGAAGCTTGGGATGGGACCTGTGTGTCGTTGGCGAATGCAGTCTGGAACAGGCAACTCACCAGGTCTGCGCCGTACACATGTACATCCATCATTCGCATACAGACAGAATGTAGTCTCATCACTGAACACAAGAGAGCGCCATTACTCTCTCCAGTCAACACTTTCGCGACACGAGAATAGCGGTGCTTGGTAGTGTCGCGCTGTCAGTGGTAACCTGGCCACAGGCACACCTGATCTTAGTTCTGCTACAAGTAGACAGTTCCTAGTGGTCCCAGACGACACAGCAGGTACAACATGTTCCCGGATTTAATCCCTGGCTGTTATTTGGTCGGCCACCGCTGTTCGCACAGTGCATCGATCTTGACGTTCGTCTGTACTATGGAGACGTCCAGAACCTGGTCTACGGGTGCAGGAATGTTCCACAGACCACTGGTAAAAGCAGCAGCACATCATCAGTACAGTGCTCAAGATATGTCGATACTCCCATCCAGTACCTGCAGGGCCGCGATGCAATCCCATTCAGATAGCTGTAACTGATCGACAACTCGCTGGTGGGGCATTAATCCTAGAATTAACGCAGCAAAAGCTTTTCGTGTCTGGACAGGCCTCCTGAGAACCATCTGCTCTCCGATGACCCTGACAGATCAGCCACTAACATTAAAACCTGAACACAGTCCTTGAGGGCGTTGCACTTTCTTCTGGCTGTGTATGTATAGGGTGATTCAAAAACATGTTTACAAACTGACATGGCACATCGGGAATATAACAAGGATCAGTAATGACATAGGAACCGGGGGTCGCAAAGGCCATCCGGCTGCTAAATAACGTTGCAGCTATTTAGTCACCTGCTACAACAGATATTCAAAGTTTTATCCAGATATATTGAGACACGCCTGGCATCTACGCTGCACTGAACGGCTCACCATCTCAAAGACATTTGGTGTATCTCGAAGACATCCTGCTGCCGCTGCAATCCTGCCTACATGGTCCTCCGTTGTAACACGTGTTTCATACACAAGTTCCTTCAGACACCCCACATGAAAAAACTGATTGGGTATAGATCGGTTGATCGTGGTGGCCATGCGGCCGGCCCACCGCGACCGATCCAGTGGCCGGGAAACGTTGCCTGCAGATGTGCCCTCACTTGTCTCCTGAAATGCCGGTCGGAGTTGCCGAGCGGTTCTAGGCGCTACACTCTGGAACCGCGCGACCGCTACGGTCACAGGTTCGAATCCTTCCTCGGGCATGGATGTGTGTGATGTCCTTAGGTTGGTTAGGTTTAAGTAGTTCTAAGTTCTAGGGGACTGATGACCTCAGAAGTTAAGTCCCATAGTGCTCAGAGCCATTTGAACCATTTCTCCTGAAATGCGGGGCGACTGTCTAGTACTGAAATAGAATGCGGCGACGAATGGGCATGGGAACGTGATTCAGCATGTCCATCGGAGACTCTTGCAGGAATACGAGATGAGTGCAACCATCAAGTCGGTTCGAGAGACGGTACGATCCAATTCAACAGTCTCCGACGATTACAGCTCACAGGTTAAGGATAAACTTGCGGTGTGAGGCAAGCTTACGTGTGGCATGCAGATTCATACACGTCCACATATGCAGATTGTTAAAGTCTATCATACCCTCGTGTGAGAATGGAGCCTCATCGGTGAAGAGGACACTCGCTGTGTGAAGCTTCGGTCTGCAACGGACTCCTGCAGAAATCACCGCGCAGATTCCACGTTCTTTTTGTAGTCCCGCGGTTGCTGTGCCTGGACGCGTCGGACATGAAACGGATGCAGTTCTTCGTCGTGTACAGTGGTCCTGACGGAGGGTTGAGGGATGTCAGTGACGCGGGATACCCCTCGTGTACCTGTTGATGGCGTATGGTGCACCGTTTCGAGAATGGTTTCTTGCACCGCAACTGGAACGGGCCGATTTCGCACAATCGGGCGAATAATGTGTGGCACGGCCTCTTTTTATCGGGATATTTCGTACGGTACAATCGGACGTCTTCTCGTCCATCGCAGTTGGCAACACCATAAATCAAATGCATCTCATATTGTTACTGGCAACGTTTCTACGGCGTAAATGGCGACGTGTCCGTGCGCTCCACTCGTGTTGGTATAGCAACACCCTCTAGTGACCGATACGCCCTCCCGCGGCATTTCGTGGCGTTTGCCTCCCCCGGATCCTATGTCCTTAATGATTGCCCGATGTGACACGTCAATTTGTAAAAGTTTTTTTTTTAATCACAAATGACTCATTGGATAACGTCGAAAGTTCTATAAGGATTTCGCGGGTGATTCTGCTGTATAAAGAGAAGTCACAAGGCCAGAAAATTGTAGCGAAATACAGCAGAGGATCGACTCTTGCTGCAGGGATTGGTAGTTGACCGTCTACATAAACGAATGTAACGTATTTGGCATATTTAGGTAGAAAGACGCATTATTTTCTGACTTTTATGACTACACGATTGCAGAACGATCACTGGAAGCACTTACGTCCATAAAATATTCAGGAGCATGCGTACGAAGCGGTTGAAGGTGGAAAGACCACGTTAAGCTAATCGTAGGTAAGACAGAGGTTCATTGGAAAAATCGTCACGATATGTGGTCCATTGACAATACGTGGGTATTGCTTGTCAGTCTGGGTTTCGTACCAGATGTGAACTGATAGAGGAATAAGAGAAGATCGAAGAAAGAGCAGAACGCTTCGTTAGAGGATCATTTCGTAAGCGCGAAAGAGTCACGGAAACAGCCAAGTCCAGCGGCAGACGTTAAAAGAAAACCATACTGCGTCAGGGTATGGGCTACTGTTTTAATTCCGAGAGCATACATGCCTAGAAGATGCAACCAATATATTGCTTCCTATACTAAGTATATCTCACGGAAAGACCATGAAGGTAAAATTAGAGAGATCTGAGCTGACACGGAAGTTTTCCAGCAATCGTTCTTCCTATGGACCAAGAACAGAAAAAGGGGAAGTCACACTGACGCGCAACGTACCGTCCGCCACACTCCGTGAAGTGATGGAGTAGGGATGCAGAAGTAGATGCAAACACTTGTGACTTATTTTAGGAAAGTGCATTTTAGCAGGATCAGGCGAATAGAAAGTGATTGACTATAGGACAAATACTAGTGTTATGTGTCACACGTTCGAAACTGCCAGATCAGCAGTAGCCCGAGTTTTGGAATAATATGTGTATTGGAACCACATCGAAACTGGAGTAATGATAGTACGATTTCGATAAGCGAAACTGGAACTTCGCGTAACTACAGCGGAACTTCATTAATAGGTCTACTTATTGCCTGCCCTGCACACTAGTTAATTAACGTACAGGGTGTCCAGAAAAGGACTCCCTGATTTCAAAATTAAATATCTCGAAAACAAAGATCGATAGAGGAATGCAGTAAACGGTATGTTTTTTGTGAAAGCTGTAAGAAGTTTATACAGCAGTTTGAAATAATAGATACAAAAGCTGCTAACAGATGGCGCTGTAATCGCCATACGTAATGCCTAGTATAAATATCCGAAGCCCAGAACGATCAGTTCCACTATTGAAACGTGAAAGGAGGTTAGCGTACCGAAGGAAGAGATTAAAACCATGTACTCCATTGAACAACGCGGTTTTTCTGGTGCTAGAGTACCACAGGTTAGAAGAGAGTCCTACGGCAACAAGGCGAAGTTTTCAAGCACGATTTAATGTTCCAAAAGGACCCGATGCGAAAGCCATTCGTACGCTTTTCGCAAAATTTCAACGAACAGGCAGCGTAACTGATGATCTAGAGGGGCATGTTGGCCGCAAGCAAACCGCAGTTACGCCTGAAAACATCGCCACAGTTTCTGGAGTTATTCGGCGAAATCCAGTGTCATCCGTCCGTAGAATTGCATCTGAGACTGGTTTGAAGCGTTCCAGCACGCATAAAATACTGAGAAAGAGCCTACACATGTTTCCATTCAAAATTCAAACGCACCAGGCCATACCCGTACGAGCTGTGCAACAAAGAGTTGCCTTTGCTAATCAGATACTCACAATGATTGATAGTGAAGGACTTGATGTTGGCTGCATCTGGTTTACAGATGAAGCACACTTCCACCTGAATGGATACGTGAATAAGCAGAACTGGCGATTTTGGGGTTCCGAAAAGCC
Organism: Schistocerca piceifrons; assembly: GCF_021461385.2. Lineage (NCBI taxonomy): Eukaryota > Metazoa > Arthropoda > Insecta > Orthoptera > Acrididae > Schistocerca > Schistocerca piceifrons. Next base: position 421,730,022 of record NC_060145.1, read on the forward strand.
ATATTGATGTGAAGCGAAACCCCTGTTTCTCCTAAACTTACTGTGTGGGCTGCAGTATGCAGCAAAGGCATTACTGGCCCTTTTTTCATTCGAGAAACGGACACTGGTGCACGTTACGTTGCAATTTTGGAACAATTTGTCGCCACACAGCAAGCGTTAGAGGATCGACCAGGTACTGAATGGTTTACGCAAGATGGAGCCCGACCACATCGGACCGAACAAGTGTTTCGCTTTCTTGAGGAATACTTCGGAAATCGAGTCATTGCTTTGGAATATCCCAAATTTACTGGTGCAGGCATGGATTGGCCTCCATATTCGCCGGATTTGACTCCCTGTGACTTTTTTCTGTGGGGCACAGTGAAAGACATGGTCTACCCGAAGCATCCCGCCACGCTGGACGAGTTGAATCGGCGATCTCTGTGGCATGTGAATCCATTTCGGTTGAGACACTAGAAATGTGATGGCGAATTTCATTCTTCGTTTGCGCCACCTCTGTAGTGCCAATGGTGAACATTTTGAAAACATTGTGATGTGATTGTTTGCAAAGATTGTTTTCATACGATTATTTCACTTATGTATGCTGATATGAGCTGTACAGCGTACAGCGCCATCTGTTGGCAGCTTTTGTAACTATTATTTCAAACTGCTGTATAAACTTCTTACAGCTTTCACAGTAAACATACCGTTTACTGCATTCCTCTATCGATCTTTGTTTTCGAGATATTTAATTTTGAAATCAGGGAGCCCTTTCCTGGACACCCTGAACGCACATCAGTGTAAAATGTATCTTATTGATTTGGATGAAGCACTTTCAGAACATGCGCAAGTGTGTTCGTAACTAGTGAAACGCTATTTAACACGTTTTACACCTGTGCAGTATTGTAAAATTATAGCTGCTGTACGGAAGCGGCGTAGCTCTTCGAAGGACTGTGTTTCAGCGACGTTCTCTACGCCTCGAAACTGTGTAAGGCTCTTTATGTGTATTGCACCACGCGCGATTTTTAGAGTCACGATGCATCGGCCAATGGAAGGTTTACTGTTGTACTTACAGGGATATGAACCCGTGCGTCTAGCAGTAAGGGTGCATACAACATTCCTGCTCATTCCGTATCTCAAAATATCATAGTTAAGTCGCTAAAGCTTCGGAGCTACCCAAGGTACTGAAAACGTGCGAGACGTGGAATTCACAGTGTGGCATGCTTCGACGCAGAGCTAACTTCTTATCGGCTCACGGCGCTGCTTGCACAAATCACCTCGTCCCACGCCAGCCAGCAATCACGTCAGCACGCCATGCTAGAGTACTGCAGGGCTTCTAATTGCTTCCGTTCAATCACTCCCACTCGCCACGTACTGCGCTGGAGGACTCACTGGCCACTTCACGACGGGCGCATTCCATGACGTCGCAGGAGCGTCCTCTGAACACGTCAGCGTCGTAGCGCAGCGATAAACGAAATGCGTGCCAGCAAGGTCGCGCTGAATGTAACACACTACCCGAAGAAAGTGCAATATCATCAAGGACAGTGTTCAGTGACACCAAAGCATAATAAGCGCATAGCTGCGAGTTGTAGTGATTCATCTGTCACGGTCACTGGTGATCTCAGGAGGTCTGCCTCTGCACAATATTTTGATTCCGCTGGGAGTAACGGTGTTGAGTTTAGAAGTGACCAGCGTTTGCAACATTCACTCTAGGGTACAATCATGCCCCGCCAACGAGTACGTGCTCCTACTAAACAGCTTCAGTCAGTCGAACGGGTTCGCATTGTGAGACTGTGGGAAGCTGGATGAATATATCGACAGATTACTGCAGGTGTTGGATACATTGTGTTTCTGGTACTTCGTAGCTTTCAACAGTGGTCTGTGCAACATCCCCATACCAGTACTCCGGGTTCTGGATGTCCACATAGTACTGACTAATGCCAAGATCTACGCATTGTGCGAGTGATGGTGACCGAACTAACTACGTCCAGGGAAGCAATTCTGTTCTCTAGCGAGGCAGCCACCGATATCTCCACATTACCAAGCACGGCTATTCTGGTGACGCGAAAGAGTCGGCTGGAGAGTGTGATGGCGCTCTGTCGCCTTCAGTGACGAGAGTAGGTTCTGTCTATACGCAGGCGATGGACGTACAGGTGTACGGCGTATCTCTGGTTGGCGGCCTGTTCCGTAGCGCGACAGACGGGTTCCACGCCTCGTGTTGTGGGAAGTGCAAGATCCCCTCGATTCTAAACTCATACTGTTATTACTCATCTTAGCCGCGAGTCCGTAGAGGGTGGTATATGTGACGTACAGTATAACTGGTCAGCATGTCCACCACGAATTTGCCAGTGTAAGTCGGACCTTCCTAGATCCACCTTGGTGGGTCGTATCGTCGGATTTCCTCCGACGTGTGCGCGGAGCAGCTCTCGTAAATGTCGTCCCGTGCAGAATCTTCATTGGCGCATTGGATGTCTCTGTCGGTGGAAGCTAATTATATGAAATTGTTGTCGATCAACTTTGGGGTATCTATTTACTCGAAATTAACATTCAGAATGCCGTAATATCACTTTTATTCCTATTAGATCAATAATGAAACACTCATGTCACAAACTACTCGTAACCGAGAGCATGGCTACCATCGAACAAGACAGGAAGAGCTCTTAACGCCGACTGCCGACTTTGGCGCGCAGTCCGTGTCTCTTACTAGTTTCGTCACAGTTCGTGGATTTCCGATCAAGTTCGTACTTACTAAGATATGCATTTGTTAACGAACGGGTGTGAATTTTAACGAGGCAAAATTATGATAAATAGTTTTAAACATCCAGAGGCTCCTCCTAGTATTCGTGTTGTCATTAATGACTTTAATTATTAAATATAAATAAACAAAATCGGTGACTTTGACGCCAAGATGGCGGTACTTCCCGTCATGTATATTTCCCAGGCTGACGCTTGTTGCTACGGTCCAGCGCCGAGCCCCACTCCACTACGCGCGACATATAGTCGCTTCGTCACCTAGCCAGCCAGCGTGGGAAATGCTCTCATACTCATGGCCGGCTACGGACTACAGCACTTCCTAACTATCGTGAATACATCAATAAGAGACAATAATTTATTAAAACTGGTAAAAATGTCTTCCCCACGTGATAGGCGCATTACGGAAGCCATCAGTTACTACTCGCTGTCACATCTGGTCTTTCTGCAGCATAAAGTAACCAGTGCCCGCTATTTTGCAGAATTTCTTCGACAGAAAGGTGGTGTGCTTTTTCAGAAGGAAAATTCACGTCATCGATACAGCTGTTGCGACAGAACGTGCTCTACGTGCTATGCAACTGTCCTGGTCAGCAAGAACACCCGATCTGTCGCCGTCTGAACACGTACGGGTTATGATGTAGCACATACTTACTCGTTCTCCAGGACCTGCAAGAACCGTTGCCGAATTGCAACAAAGAGTGACAATAGGCTTGGGACAGTCTATGTCAGGATATCATTCGACGACTTTATGATCGTTTCCATGGAAGAATAAACCCCTGCGTTGCCGCCAGAGGCGGGTTGCACTGTGCACTGATACGACACTTTTGGCACCTTTTACTATCACCTGTGTGTTTCACTTCGTCTGACTTTGTCATCATATACTCCTACAAATCTACGTTTACAGCATTCGTTTGTAGACTTAGCTTTTGACAATGTTGAATGGAATACTCTTTCAAATTCTGAAGGTGGCAGGGGTAAAATACATGGAGCGAAAGGCTATTTACAATTTGTACCGAAACCAGATGGCAGTTATAAGAGTCGAGGGGCATGAAAGGGAAGCAGTGGTGGGTAAGGGAGTGAGACAGGGTTGTAGCCTATCTCCGATGTTATTTAATCCGTATATTGAGCAAGCAGTAAAGGAAACAAAAGAAAAATTCGGAGTAGGTATTAAAATCCATGGAGAAGAAATAAAAACTTTGACGTTCGCCGATGGGATTCTAATTCTGTCAGAGACAGTAAAGGACCTGGAATAGCAGATGAACGGAATGGACAGTGTCTTGAAAAGAGGATATAAGATGAACATCAACAAAAGCAAAACGAAGATGATGGAATGTAGTCGAATTAAATCGGGTGAGGCTGCGGGAATTAGATTAGGAAGTGAGAGGCTTAAAGCAGTAAAGGAGTTTTGCTATTTGGGGAGCAAAATAACTGATGATGGTCGAAGTAGAGAGCATATAAAATGTAGACTGGCAATGGAAAGGAAAGCGTTTCTGAAGAAGAGAAATTTGTTAACATCGAGTATAGATTTAAGTGTCAGGAAGTCGTTTCTGAAAGTATTTGTATGGAGTGTAGCCATGTATGAAAATGAAACGTGGACGATAAATAGTTTAGACAAGAAGAGAACAGTAGCTTTCGAAATGTGGTGCTACAGAAGAATGCTGACTCTTAGGTGGGTAGAGCACATAACTAATGTGGAGGTACTGAATAGAATTGGAGAGAAAAGAAATTTTTTGGCACAACTTGACTAGAAGAAGGGATCGGCTGGTATGGCATATTCTGAGGCATCAAGGGATCGCGAATTTAGTATTGGAGGGCAGCGTGGAGGATAAAAATCGTAGAGGGAGACCAAGAGATGAATACACTAAACAGATTCAGAAGGATGTAGGTTGCAGTAGGTACTGGGAGATGAAGAAGCTTGGACAGGATAGAGTAGCATGGAGAGCTGCATCAAACCAGTCTCAGGACTGAAGACCACAACAACACACTCCTACAATGACACTTATTAATATAACGACTTTGTCGGTGCGGATCTTGCATCTTTTTCCAGCAGTCTACCACGTGTATAAAAAAAGTAATGTCTTTTTTTTTCTACCAACGCTTTTATTTATTTCATACATAATATCGTCCCTTTCCTAGTAGTTAGCTTTAGCGGAGGGACATTTTTGAATTTCGAGACAAGCAAAAACTCGCAAGGATCAGAACGGGTGATTAAGAAGACTGTGGAACAACACGAATGCCTTTTTAGGTCAAAAAATCCCTGATGGAAGTAGCTGACTGACATGGAACGTTGTCATGGTGCAGCCTTCACTTGCCTGCAATGTCCGATCTCACTCGTTTCACCCCCTTTCTGAGCCTTTCGAGGACATATTCCTTACGCACGATACCCCCACCGTCAAAAAAGCAAATCAGCGTTGTTTTGAGCTTGGATTTGCTAATTGCAGCTTTTCTTCGGGCGAGGAGATGTCTCAGAGTGCCACTCGTCACTCTGCCACTTTTTCTCTGAATAGTACTAAAAAATCCAGGATTCATCACCTGTGATCACTGGAATGAACCATCTCTGGTCATTGGCAGTCCTCTCAAGAAGATCAACAGACATGTTTCTTCGATTGTCCTGCTCAGTTGCGAGGTTTTCCCGTACCATTTAACAGGTCAACCCATCATCCTTATTGTTAGACGTAGGTCTGATCTCATAAGAGCTTGCACATGTTCGAAGTTTTCATCCGTTTTTGAAGCTGAAGGCTTTCGTGAGCGAGGTTCATCTTCAACGTGTTTTCGGCACTCCAAATATGATTCGTGCCACCGGAGAACTTGTGCTCTTGATAAGAAATGTTCTCCATAGGTCTGTTTGAAATTTTCCAAGGTCACGGGAGCAGGCTTTCGGTGACAGTGATTTAAACAGATGCGTGGCATTACTGAGAGACATTACTACCAGTACTATGGAATCGTATAAAGGCGTTGAAGATTATGTGAACAAAAGAATGTCAAATGTCCGTAAATTAAGAAATATCAAATTTGATACCAATGAAAGTCTTCGAACGCTCGTGTTCGCCGGTTTACCTGAAAAACACAAACGTATCATAACGGGCACTGAAAAGTCAGGAAGAAATATCAGTGCTTATAAAAACAAACCTTTTTCAAGAAGTCAAAGAGCCGGAGTGTTCAGCATTCTTCACAGGAAAAACGCATATTCAAGGAAGACAGGCGCTAAACAAAAAACATTGCGAAACACGCTAAGGGGTGACATTGCTTCCAGTTCGGCCATATTGCCACATGATATCCTATAACAAATAAAAAGACAAACAAATCTGAAGAAAATAATTCGTATCAGATTTTCAGTGAATAGGAGTCAAAACGCCCTTGTCCAGAGTCCATAGGACCTCCCCAACCCCTAGTTCTGTGGTTCTATTGGAAAGGGAAAAAAATATACTGTAGTTAGGTGTTTTCCTATCCAGAAAATGATTTAAAAGTTGGTATTACTCAGGTTTTGAACAATGTCGGAACTGGAACTTTTTCATGGCTACTTACTACGCCATTCGTTTTCCAAAATATAAAATATTGAAGATAAAAGTACTCCATACGCTGAGATCAAGCCTGCCCCCCCCCTCTCCCCCTCCGAAAAAACTATTGTACGGTGCCTCTCGATCCGGATATGCGGTACGTCGACTCAAATCAATATGATTCAGTGTATGATGCGCATGCCAATTTGATACTGCATAGTGATGGATACAAAAAAGTCAGGTAATGTACCATCTATGTACCAAAACGTGATGCTCTTTTATATCCGGTACTGCCATAGTCAAAAACGGACGTCAAGTGAATTTTAGGCATGATGGCTGCAATAGATACACACACAATAGAGGGGGAACGTTTGTGTGTTCGACGTCAGTGATAAATAATTTGAATCACAGAGAAGCGAGTGCTAATGTATCGTGCCTTCATAACTGAAATTCCATTATCCTGTAGCATCGAGACACTGGACATTTGAATTTTATCGACGCTATGTTTTGTGGTCATTCTCTAGCCACTCACCACAAGGGTCATCCGTCTATCTGCTGCAGTTTGATGCCACTGGGTGTACGGTTTGCTAATTTTGGGGAAATGTAGTACGATCCATATTCTGAGCAGCTTGTTACTTGCTTATTTTTCCACGCAAGCTGTGTTGCTTAATTTGGTTATAATTAGTGACATTTTCTTGCATTGCTAACTTTGATTTTGTGAGTTGCCCAGATAAGCAGATCTTGTTGCGCTCGCTCACGCTTTTTGGTAACCCCCCCCCCCCCCTTTCCCCATAGCGTTTGCGTCATTTTGCAATTTTATTTAAGATAGAGATAACTTTTGCTCTCTGTTAATTTGTATTAAGATTTTTTACAGTTAGTCTCAGTACTGACTTAGATTCCAAGGTCCTTTACATTGTCCTACAACTTCCTCATGTTTAGGCGATCAACTAAAAATAAATATAACCTGGTCCACACCTAAGACCGTTGTCTTAACTGTGGAGGCAGTTAAAGTTGTGTGCAATGATCAGTCTCAACCCTCAGTTATATTAAGAATCCAGAGAAATTCGGTCGTCTTGTACGACGAAAGACGGACTCTAAGACGCATCTTAATTTTAAGCAATTTTTTAAATAACATTTTTACCTTTTTTATTATTAGATTGCAAAGGTAGACTAAAAAATTTCTTAGTTTATAAAACCGAACTGACCTTTAAAATTCCTGACAATCCTCTTCTAGTTTTTGCCATTTTGCTTTCAGTGCTCTATTTGCACAGTTAGTCTTCCTCATTTTTTTTTCAGTTCTTCTTTACTATCCCGCCAATCGTGAATGCCTTTTTTGCTTGGTGGAAGGCCGAAATGCCGCTCGGGTGCTCTGATATCATGTTCTTCTGCGTATGCTGCTACTTTCAATTTATAGCCCGCATCATGCGAATACCTTTTATTTTTTCCATTACTAAACTAGCTACTAATTGGTAAACGATCCATTTTAACACGGGTAATGTATCACGCTGCAAATACCGCCCACACTGGCGGAATGTTACGTGGTACCACGTCCTTATACGTTTGTGACTATTACAGCGCCATCTATCACAAAGCGAAAAAGGTGGTCCAACTAAAACATTCATATTTCTTTACGTACTACACGAATATGTAATAAAAAATGGGGGTTCCTATTTTTAAAAAAACGCAGTTGATATCCGTTTGCCCTATGGCAACGCCATCTGGTTTCCCCCTTCAAGCTAGACGAGTTTCGTTCTTTGTAGTTTTTTCGTTTGATGCCTATTTCGTGATATATTTGGCCCGGTCACTATCAATAGACCATCCTGTATATCTCTCAACTGCCATCGATAATATTTCTTTCAGTGTAAGCCACATGTGGTCTGCACTAACATAGTCAGATTGCAAGGAATAGAGACTGTCTCCTAGAAAGCACATAAAATAAAGAAACAACCAGAGAAAAATCCAACAAGACAACAAACCAACCATAGCAGTAATTCTGGTGTCACTGCATTAAAGCGCGGAGAGAGGGAGAGAGAGAGAGAGACAAAACAGAGAGGTCAGTTCATCAGCGAGTGAGATGACGGCTACAGGACTCTCCATGTAGACTTTCGAAGGAGAGACGCCAATTATCCCGCGAAAGCCCTCTTACAAAGGTTCGAGTACCAGTATCAAGTGGCGAATCCAGAAATAAGCCCTCTTACAAAGGTTCGAGTACCAGTATCAAGTGGCGAATCCAGAAATAAGCCCTCTTACAAAGGTTCGAGTACCAGTATTATGTGATGAGTCTAGGAATATATAGGGTGTGCAAGTAAAACTGGCTCGGAAAATATTTTGTGGTCTTTACGATAGCTAACCCAAATTACATCAACTGTTCCAAGAACGTATGATGTAAATTGGATTGTCTATGACAAAGACCAGAAAATATTTTCTGGGCCTGCTTTATTTTACTGTACTACAATAGCCTTACATTCGTTCCCGTAGAGATCACGAAGACAAGCTCAGACCAATCACAGCGCACACATATGCTTTAAAGCAGTCATTCTTCCCGCGTTCTACACACGCTTGGATTGGGAACATGCCCTAATACGTGGGACAATGAAAAGTACCCATGGCCATACACTGCTCAGTGGTTGGCAGAGTATGTATCTAGATGCAGCCGTCCGAGGTGGCAGAACGGTTCTAGGGGCTTCAGTCCGGAACCACGCTGCTGCTACGCTCGCAGGTTCGAATCGTGCCTCGAGCATGGATGTGTGTGATGTCCTTAGGTTAGTTAGGTTTAAGTAGTTCTAAGTCTAGGGGACTGATGACCTCAGATGTTAAGCCCCATAATGCTCAGAGCTATTTGAACCATTTGTAGATGCTGTGGATGCCAGGTATGCGGCGTCCATTCAGCAGCAGCAGGAGGCGGAGGTCAGAGAGCGGCTGCCGTGGGACTTCGCCAACTGCGGTGACGCGGTCGCAAGACGCCAGACGCCGGTGGACGATGCCCCCGTCCACCGCCTATTCCTAGCGCGCCGGCGGCCAAAGGCTGCGCCGCAAGGTCGTGTGACGTCAGTCGGCTGCAGCATCTTCCTGGACTGGCGCCAGGCGCTCAGCTGGCGCCGGCAACCGGCCGTTGCAAATCTACACAACACTGGGGCTTCAGATACTGCTATTTGCAAAACTCTTTCTTAAAAGTAAAGATCTGCCGAGCAAAAGCTATGGAAACACTGAGGCGACAGAACTGATGGGATACTCCTAATATCGTGTCGCTGCTCCTTTTGCCTGGCATAATGCAGCAGCGCGACGTGGCAAGGACTCAACAAGTCGTTGGAAGTCCTCTGCAGAAATACTGAGCCATGCTGTTTCTATAGGCGTCCACGGAGAAAGTGTTGCTTGTACATAAACGTTAGATGGGGTTCATGTCGCGCTCGCATTGTTCAGAATGTTCTTCAAACAAGTCGTGGACAATTGTGGCCCAGTGACACGACATGAAGTCCATGAACGGCTGCAGATGGTCTCCAAGTAGAACATGAGAGTTCCCAGTCGATTCCACAGATTCCACAGTGCCTTGGTAACAACTTGGGTCCATGTCTTCGTGTCTCTCCGCCACACTCTAACCCTACCATCAGCTCTTACCAACTCATATCGGGACTCATGTGACCAGGCCACGGTTTTCCAGCCGTCTGCGGTCCACCCACTACGGTCACGAGCCTAGAAGAGGCGCTGCAAGTGATGTGCTGTTAGCAAAAGCACTCGCGTTGGTCGTCTGTTGCCACAGTCCACTAACGGCAAAATTCGCCACACTGTCCTAACGGATTCGTTAGTCGTTCGTTCCACATTGATTTATGCAGTTAGTTCGTTGTTGCTTGTCTGTTAGCACCGACGTCTCTACACAAACGCCGCTGCTCTCGGTCGTTAAGTGAAAGCCATAGGCCACTGCGTTGTCCGTGGTGGAAAGTAACGCCTGAAATTCTCGTCACGCTCTTGACACTATGGATTTCGGAATATTGAACTGCCTAACGATTTCCGAAATGGAATGTCCATGTATCCAGCTCCAACTACCATTCGGCGTTCAAAGCCTGTTAAATCACCTCGTGCAGCTACAATCACGTCGGGAACCTTTTCATATGAATCGTCTGAGTTTAACTGACAGTTTCGCCAATGCACTGCCCTTTTACATCTTGTGTACGCGATTCTACCACCATAATCTGCATATGTGTATAACGCAATCCCATGACTTCTGTCACTTCATTGTATTTATTACATTAAATGACTGTTCCGTCGTTCCTTGGTAGGATATTTTATCGGATGCCCTCTCAGTGTAGTCCTTGCTGAATTCTACATGAACAATTTTGAAAAACAGTTTTAGGAATATAACCCTCTCTCTTCCAAGGCTGGTACTGGTTTAGATATGTTGATGTGTTCCGCATAGGGACAGGTTTTTCAAGACAACTTCAAAAATTCATCAAGCAATTAAAAACTCAACAGTATAAAATTCACCGTAGACTTCGGAGGTAACTGCGTAAATTATTTAGATGTAACCTTAGATACCAGTGACAGCATCCCTACTTTAGAAATTTATAAGAGATCTACCACCACAGATGTGGTAATACCTGCCAATTCTTAACATGCAGCGACCCATAAACATGCTGCCTTTCATCCATTTCATTCATTTAATCGCCTAATATCCATCTCCATGGGTGAAGAAAACTTCCAAATGGAATTAAATGCACCCAGACAAAGATCATCAAACAATAGCTCCCCTCCTGCCTTGGTGGACTTCATAACGCGCAGAAATCAGAAACAACAGGCCCATCCTGTTCTTTACCCCGTTCTCGACCCACCACTTCAAGAACGCAGTAAATGGTGCGCAATTCCTTATTTAGGAAAAGTCTCGATGGATTTAGACAGAAAGCTTAAATCTAGGAGTGCAAAAAAATTTTATGTGCATAAAACTGTTGGACGCTTTAAGGCCATTGTGAAGACAGCACTCCGGCTTTGGAAAAGTGTGGAATATATAGAATCATTTCTAATTGTGGCAGATTCTATACAATTCAGCCTGGCAGGGCAATATGCAGCCGTTTCAAGGAACTCTACAGATGTTGGAAACTTAGGATTTTTTTTTTCTGAGCACTGTGGGACTTAACATCTGAGGTCATCAGTCCCCTAGAACTTAGAACTACTTAAACCTAACTAAGGACATCACACACATCCATGCCCCAGGCAGGATTCGAACCTGCGACCGTAGAGGTCGTGCGGTTCCAGACTGAAGCGCCTAGAACAGCTCGGCCATACCGGCCAGCTTTGATTTACACATACTGAATTTACGAACATAAGGTTCCTGCAGATCATTCCCCACAATCTTCACTACAAGCAGCAGTTCAAATGGTTCAAATGGCTCTGAGCACTATGGGACTCAACTGCTGTGGTCATAAGTCCCCTAGAACTTAGAACTACTTAAACCTAACTAACCTAAGGACATCACACACATCCATGCCCGAGGCAGGATTCGAATCTGCGACCGTAGCGGTCGTGCCGTTCCAGACTGTAGCGCCTTTAACCGCTCGGCCACTCCGGCCGGCAAGCAGCAGTTAGTTAGTATAAGTTCTTATTGAAACAAAACACGTATAACCATAAAATACATGTAAAACAGTTCAGAAACAACTAGCAAACACAGTATACAATTCACTAGAACATAGATACGTAACAGAAGCAAGAAAGATTGCCATGAAACAAACCCAGATTACACTTAATTGCAGGTGTATCTTTATGTAAGCCAAAAAACATTTGTTTGAACACCAGAAAATAACAAATTACGAAACGCGTTTTACCCGCCTCGGCGGAAGGAAAAGATATACTAATCTTTTTGTATGGGGTCTTCGCCCAAAGCAATCCAGCCGTGGCAGGGTTACGTAAACATAGCAGGACCTAGGCTGCGGGTTACACCTCACTCCCCATCAAGACGTTGGCACTTACAGCAGCTTTTGACAAACACAGGACAATTGCAACATTGAAACACACACAAAATACAGGGCAGAATCCTTGCATCAGGCATACGTGCATCAGTCATGTTCCGTCCACTCAATCGCTGCCCTTTAAATTGAAACCTTTTAACGACGGTTCACCAATAATAATAATATCACTTAGGTGCAGTTTTCAATCACATAATACAGTTATAACTAAGACTTCACTGCGAAGCCAACATTTAACCAGCTCACACGGAGCTCATCCACATACTTTTCGATTAACGGCAGTGTAAGTTCCACAATCATCTAGTGAGTGAAACGCCTCTCAAGGTGTCGGTGAGTCACATACTCGATGTTTGCACATAGCGCAACTCAGCGGCTCAAACAGCTTAACCACATTCCTTCAGGGACCTTAATAGAAATCACGGATCTCCGAGCTTCCCCAAAACACAGACTTGCCGACCCACACAATTGCGCGGTATATCACGCTGATAGGGCACACCCGCTCGCAGTCGACACTCCTTTCTCCGGAGACATCCCACGTCTCTCTATGTTTTCCTTTTTAAAGCTAACGGCCGACCCTTGAATCCCGTCAACCCGGAAGAAAACCACACGATATGCAAAGATCTCATATACCCTCCAAAATCGATCACAATGATATAACGAGCGTACCCGGTACTGGCGCCAGTCCGCCACGGCTCAGTGTAAAAAAAAAATACTTTGTATAATCACAGCGGGTTCATTTACCTGCTTAATCTCACTAGAGTCCGCCGCGGTAGCTGAGTGGTCAGCGTGACAGACTGTCAATCCTAAGGGCCCGGGTTCGATTCCCGGCTGGGTCGGAAATTTTCTCCACTGAGGGACTGGGTGTTGTGTTGTCCTAATCTTTCTCTGCCTCGTGATGACTGGGTGTTGTGTGATGTCCTTAGGTTAGTTAGGTTTAAGTAGTTAAAAAAAAGGGTCTGCCTTAGGCGGTGCTACGGCACGGACGTCTGTTTACGTCCCTGCCGGAGAAGTTCGCGCTCGCGCAGTTGTTTACCTCTTCGGCGTACTCGTGCGTTTAGACGACTCGATATAGAATGGCACATGCATACCGAAAGTCGACTCTCAAGATTAGTTTTTCGAATGAATATGTGAGACCGAAAGCCTACGAAATAGAAAGGTTCCTACGAGACGAAGTTAAACTTGACTACAGCGAACTTATCGGAATCCGCCTCTCCATAGTGAGCAGTGTCGTTTACGTCAAGCTGATTAACGATGCAGTATGTGACAGAATCATCCGAGATACTAAACATGGACTCAAATTTCGTCACTCTGATGGACATGTTGGAGAAGTAACTATTGATCATGCAGGACTGGGCTTACGAAACATACGTATATTCGAACTCCCCTTCGAGGTTCCGTCTGACTTGGTCGATGACGCCTTACGCCCATATGGAAGAGTGCTTAGCCACGTTGAGGAAAAATGGTCCAACTTCACGACTTACCCCGTTCTCAATGGGGTGCGTCAAATCAGAATAGAACTGACACAACATGTACCCTCGTACTTGTTCTTCGGCGGATGCAGAGCTATTGTCATATACGATGGACAACCCAAAACATGCTCAGGCTGCGGGAAAGAGGGCCACGTCCGTTCCGAATGTATGCAGCGGAGGATAGTGCAAGTTCCAAACGGCGAACCCGTACCTCCGTCCACGTTGACGCCGCTGCCACTAACGTATGCGGACGCGTTTCGAACGGATCCCATCCCGAAGTATGACCAACTACAGAATCCTGACAGTTTACGGCAACCGACAGCGGCAGAGACCGCCTCCAGTGACGAAACGACGCACACCTATGCCGCTCCGGCGCCGACGACGCACTTAACCGAGCGGAAAGGATCGGTAGGAGAAATGGAAATTGATCCTGCTGTTGTGCCGACAGCTGCTTTCGTCCCTGAGCACCGGGAGTCACTTCCGCACTCGGATACGGAGGCGCACACGCGCAAACAACGATCGCTGAAGCGTCACAAGAAACGACGGCTAGCGCCGTCGGATACCTGCTTACTGCAGTCCACGGCAGACGAACTTGGGTGTAACGTCGATACAGTGCATCCGGATGCGCAACGGGAGGTTCTACCTCCCACACAGCAGTGCGACGCGAATCATGCTACACAGGGGTTAAATACAGAGACACCGGACGGAAAGCCGACGGAAGGAGTCCCTCCACCCACCGCAGCAACGCCACAGCCTTCGGTCAGCCCGGCCGGAGAGACACGACGGGAGCTGGACCTCCAGCACAGGAACTGGGCCGACGAATCCGATACTGACCCACACACCGACGACGCACCCGCCATGGCGAGTGCTGCGTCCACCGGATGTTAACCGCGCAGAAGATGCAGACTGACGCACGGACAGCATGTCACCGGGCAGCAGCACACAAATTAACATAAGCGTTCATGTGCTCTTTACGCACTGAGGAACAGCGGCAGGCATATCGAACAGCCTCTATTAATATTAATACGATCAGAACGCCTGTCAAATTGCAATTATTACGAGACATGTTTCATGCGTCAGACGTCGACATCGTTCTGCTGCAGGAAGTATGTGTTGAGAGCTTCCCCGACCTCTATGAGTACGATACGTACATTACACCTACTACCGACAGCGGCAGCGGAACAGCGATACTTCTACGTAGCGGCATAGTAGCCGAGGACGTGGTGTACCTGCCGTCAGCGCGAGGACTGGCACTCACAGTGCTGGAAGTACGGGTAGTTAACATTTACGCACCGTCGGGGTCAGACAGACGGCGCGACCGATCCCGATTTTACGCAGAGGAGATTGCAACACTATTCTTAGGTCGGTATGAACATGTCTTATTTGGAGGCGATTTCAACTGCGTGCTCGCACCAAAAGATCAACACCCACGTTATACTTCGTGCCCGGAGCTGCGGCAACTCATACAGGACATGAATCTCATTGATACATGGGAGAAGATACATGGCGACAGACGTGGATACACCTACGTCACGAGTCACTCTGCAAGTCGTCTCGATCGCATTTACGTAACACGTCGTCTCGAACCTGCTATCCTCGATGCGGAATTGTGGCCTGTCGTCTTTTCAGATCACATAGCATATATATGCACGGTCTCCCTGAGTCGTCAACAAGTGTGGAGGAGTCGCAGTGTTTGGAAACTGAATACAGCACACCTTAGGGAACCTGAGTGCAGACGCTTAGTCGAAGACACTTGGCACGTGTGTGAACGACGCCTCCCGACATATCCGACGACGTTGCAGTGGTGGCTGGAATGCGTTAAGCCTGCATTGCGCCGAGCGTTAAATGCATACGGAAGAGAGCAGATGATGTGGAGGCGATACACGACGGAATTTTATTTCACGATGCTCCGTGAACTTTCTGTACAAGCACCTTCACAGGAGCGTCGTGCCGGAATAAAACGAGCACAGGCCCAAATAATTTCCATAACGCGCCGCCGACTGGAGGGTGTCGCAATCCGTGCAAGGGCCTTTGAACGAGTCCGTGGAGAATCCCCGTCGATGTATCACATTATCAGAGAAAAACAACGTAGCCGCAGAACCTTAATACAGACGGTCGTACTGCCAGATGGTCGCCGCATGACAACGCAAAAAGACATTGCCAACGCTTTCGTGGAACACTACGGTCATCTCTATCAAGAAGCGGAACACGATCAGGCAGCCTTTCATGAGGTCCGACGAACGCTCTCCGCGTGTCTCGACGAGTCGGCCAACCTGGAGTTAACAGGTGAAATCACAGTTGACGACGTAATGGAAGCGATTGATAAGGGAGCGTCGCACAAATCGCCGGGGCCCGACGGGTTTCCGTTAGAGTTCTATCGTACATTTAAAGATCTCATGATTTCACGATGGACTGCCATGTACTGCGAATTGATGTCTCCCAACGTGACTCTTCCACCCTCCCTCGTGGAAGGAATGATCATCCCCATCCACAAACCATCTGGCGGCACAGAGATACAGGCCTACCGGCCACTGACCCTTCTTAATTGAGACTACAAGATCTACGCCAGGATACTTGCAGCACGCTTTAAACGCGTGATACGCCAAGTGATTTCACTCGACCAAACCCAGCTAGGAGGAGCTAGCAATATACAAACGGCACTCAGCGACTACCGCGATGTTATCGCACTGGCTTCAACATGTCGTCTCCGGGGTGTATTGGTATCGATAGACTTCGATCGCGCATTTGACAGGCTGAGTCATGCTTATCTCACGGACGTGATGACGAAAATGAAGTTTCCGGAAAGTTTTGCCACCGTCGTCATGAAACTACTCCACGGAGCCGCATCCAAAGTGCTCATCAATGGACGCTTGGTGGGGCCCATCACCATCTCACGATCGGTCAGACAAGGGTGCCCGCTGTCAACGATATTGTATGCCATCGCGGTCGAGCCGCTGCTTTGCGGGCTCCGGAATCGACTCCAAGGAATGACGATAAGGCACAACAAGTTTATATGCCGAACATACGCAGATGACCTAGTGTTTTTAGCACGGTCAGGCGACGAGGCAAGAGTGGCCTTGCATTGGATTAATTTGTATTGTATGGCTACGGGAAGTCGCCTGAACATGTCAAAGTCGGGAGCGATGAACATCGGGAGAGGACTCCCGACAGGAAGTGTCGCACCATTACAGCCGATCAACAAGATGAAATGCCTAGGAATTACCTTCACTACAGACGTTCGACGCACGGCGGCACTGAGTTACAGACATCTTCTGCAAACAATTCGTGCGAGTGTCCGAAGTCACAGGTTAAGGGCACTGGATATGATACAACGGGTCACCTTTGCCAACACTTATCTAGCCTCTCGCATCCCCCACCTGGCACAAGTTCTTCCTATGCCGGTGGTGTTGGCCCGCCGAATCCTGGCGGCGCTAGGATATTTTGTGAGCACAGGTCTGCTTTTTAAGGTAGGATACGAAACCCTCACCCTTCCTCGTAGTCGTGGAGGTCTTGGACTAGTCCACGTACGCGACCGAGCAGTGGCTATTTATGTAACCACAATGATAAAAATGTGGACACGACACCAGACAAGTCTGACGGGCAGCTTGATAGACGAACTCGCTCCACCTTCTCGTTCGGCTCCGGTAGCGGTGGCTCACATCTCACCATCGCTTGCCCATATGCGAACCTTCTTTGTGGAACACAGTTATGTACATATGTAACTACCGACTACCAGGACGGCGACGGCACGTGATATGTATCACATCTTGACTCGACGACGGCCGAATAATGCCGTAGAGCGCCGCCAACCAACAGTTACGTGGTCAGTGGTATGGCGTACAGTGCACCACCCACACCTTGATACGGGAACGCGCGCACTGTGGTATCAGGTGGTAAATGGGAAATACGTGACTCGTTCCAGGTTGCATACAATTCATATGGCGGACGAGCCACTGTGTCCGCAGTGCAATGTTATAGACACTGAGGAGCATCGCCTGATATGCGGTCCTTCGGCGGACGTATGGTGTTTGGTCAAAAAAATGATCGCCTTCCTCCTTCGGGTGGGGCCGCAAACAACAGAACCACGCACACTACTTCTCCCAGATAGGACATATTATCCCCGAACGAAGACAAACGCAGTGACTGGGATTCGAGGTTTGACTGTGCGTTATCTTTTCCGAGACGGCAGTAAGAATGTGCTTGACTTTTGGGCCTTACTACAGGAACATCACTCGCAGCTTATGAGACATCCGAGATATCGAACATATTACGCAAATTTTTTAGGGAGTGCCTTGCTTGATCCCCCACCCAGTTGGGGTGTCCCGGGTAGGAGAATGTAATTATTGTCTATAAGTATCAGAACAAGAAAGGACCAGGACAGTGGAGAGGATCCACAAACACACGTGAAGACGTACCCGACACCAACGCGAGGTATGACGGGATTAGGGAGGTACGCGCCTAAAAGAGGAACGTAGAACGTTATTGTTTTGTACTGACAGAAGCAGGATATTTTATTTTATTTTTTTCACTATTATGTAAAAAAAAGTCCACTTATTTACGTTTCCCAGAAAAATTTTATTTTATAAAGTCATCGTCTTATATATTTTTAAAAAAATGCTAGAAGCAGTTTATGTTTGTTACTGTTACACCGAATGAAAAAAAAAAAAAAAAAGTGGTCAGCGTGACAGACTGTCAGTCCTAAGGGCCCGGGTTCGATTCCCGGCTGGGTCGGAAATTTTCTCCGCTGAGGGACTGGGTGTTGTGTTGTCCTAATCATCATCATTTCATCCCCATCGACACGCAGGTCGCCGAAGTGGCGTCAAATCGAAAGACCTGCACCAGGCGAACGGTCTACCCGACGGGAGGCCCTAGCCACACGACATTTCCACCTCACTACAATACCTTATGTGTTCATAATTTAGGACTTATTAAAGACAAGATTAATTTGTTGAGTCTGTACAGGATGGCGGGTATGGGCAGGCGGTGGGCGTTATGGAATAATAGTGTAATTTTTAGAGAAAGGCCATTTATTGGCTAAAGCATGATGAAAGGGGCTACATAGGCCTAGGGAGGTGAGGGTGAGCCAGAGCTTGCAATTTGACGAACATTGTTCGCGAAGCTACCGAAAGTGGTTGTCTGCCAAAACTAAGTCCACAGTGCCGCAGCACCGGGAGAAGCGGGAGATGATCAGTGCTACAGGGCGCGCATCCGACTCACGGGTGAGCAAGAATACAAGAGAGCGGGCCCGGCGACGGGCGGCCGGGTATGTTCGACGCAGCACGCGGCTTCCTCCGCCCTGATTGGTCAGGACCGAGCAAACCGTGCGGGCGGCATGGAACTTTGCAGAGCGTTGCCTGCTAAGCGACGCCTGGGGCGGCGTTACCTCGTCAGCACATGAGAGAGGCGCGTGAACAAGGTGCCCTTCATTGGTGCTGACTTCCTGTTACTAGCCCGTGGGACGAAAGAATTTACAGGCAGCTAACACTGCCGGCCGTGGCTCGGCCGCAATGGAAAAATGAAGTTACCGTTTGGAGCCACATATAATAAAGTAAAATCCCTTATTGTCTGGCTCATCCTTTACATTCCTCCCCCTTCCGTGGGAGCGGAGAACGTACGTGAATTCGCTCAATGTAATTATTATTTGGATGTAATCAAATTTAGCTTGTAAAGCAAAGTAAACATTACTTGATTAAGAATGGCTCTCACGGAAGACGGTAGGGGTCTTATTCTATGGGAGGATATAGAGACTCTAAAGACCTCCTAAGGGTCGCAAGGGGACTTACACATGTCAACAATATTGTGTGTATACAAGAATCATTATAAAACATCAAAACATTGTAAAACATCAGAACATCATATCATAAAACATCAAAACATCATAAAATCATCACAAAATTAGAACAAAACATAACAGTGTGAATTAGGTAAACATGCCAAGTGTTCTTGTTGCTAAGTTGAGGTAAAAATGTCTTTTTTTTCCTTTTGTTAAAATAAGTTGAAAATTTAAACACATCATCACTGATGAGTCACGGCGAGGGCGACAGACGCGAAGCGGCGTGGTGTGTTGTCCTCAGCGGGCAGCGCGCAGGCTGCCGGCGGGAAGGGGGCGTGGCCGTGGGCAGGTCCGTGCACTGGAACTCAGCGCAGGGGGAGTATGAGGGGAGATTCACACGTTTCAAAACACAGTTGAAAAGGGAGTTATTACTAAGGGAACACTTCACTACACTAGTTCCTCCAATATTAGAATTGCACTCTTAAAACTAAGGAGGGCACATGCCTGATAGGTTCTTGTTTTCTCTTTTTTGTTTGGTTTAATTTGCGACTGTTTGCCATTCATTTAAGTGTGCCAACAGGCGAAGGTAAGAAATTTGTCCTTTTTTCATTTTTTAGCAAATCATCAAGTGACGTTAGGATGTGATTATTTGATTTATTAGGTAAAACTTGAACGTTAGCTGACAAGGGAATCATGAATGAGCTTTCAGGTATAAAAAACATAATTAAAGGGGCGCGAATACTACGTGAGTAAGCCGTAGTGGCATGAAAGGTTATAAGTGGTGTTCCAACAGGAACCGTTTGCTAAAGATCTGCGCGGAGGCTACGTCAGAGTGGCAGCTGACAGCAAGGCCGAATCTCGCGCTAAGTCAGAAAGGCGCGCGGCAGATAATTTCCGAGGCCAGCGCGGCGTCGGGGCTGCACGCGCCAGCTGAGGGGTCTACGACTGTCAAATGCCGACTGTCAAATGCAACAAAATAGAAGTGGGATTACGCGTGACATAAAGCTAGATGAGCTGTTACAGTGGGTTCTGTTTAAAATTACATTATGCATTAGTAAGTTGGTTCGTAACCAAGTTCCTATGAAATCCATTTTAGCCCAAACATAATTCTTACATAAACATGAAAATATAAAAACGAAGCACTCAAATATCATATTATTTTGCTGCATATTCCATATCGCTAAACAAAGAAAGTTAAATGCCTCTTAGGGCTGACCATCCAAGTGTAATAACATTCACATTTTGAGAAGAATTTTCCCGTAACTCAATACATTTGCTGAACACCATAAAGTGAGACTGACAAAGAAAAGTGACACCAGTTTGGTGCAGGTGGAGCGTAGATTGTGTCGTAGGATGTCAATGCTGTTGCTAATGAAAGGAGGAAAATAAAACTCGACGAGAATATAGAGATTTCTATAGTGGATACAGAAACGTAAGGAATTGGATTAGAAAAGACTAAGTTGAGCGTAATTTCTGAAGGACTTTTCCTTTATGAAGGTATAGTGCATGGCGTATCGTTGCCACGACGTTATCGCCTAATTAACTGTGTATATGACAATTCTGCGACTCCAAGATAGCTCCTTCATACTTCTTCCTCAAACTCGACATCTCTTACAAAAAAAA
This sequence comes from Schistocerca piceifrons, assembly GCF_021461385.2. Taxonomy (NCBI): domain Eukaryota; kingdom Metazoa; phylum Arthropoda; class Insecta; order Orthoptera; family Acrididae; genus Schistocerca; species Schistocerca piceifrons. The sequence continues at coordinate 421,751,062 of NC_060145.1, forward strand.
AACTTTACTGTGCGGCCAAATTCGTCGTCTTTATCCTCTCAACATCTTGCGACTAACTTTACTTTGCGACCAAATTCGCCGTCTCTGTAACTCCGTAGTGCTGGCCTCCTCGGGCCCAGCTGGTTGCTTAAAACTCCGTCTATCCTTGCTTGTATCGCAGTGTCCTGGGACACGTCATACAGTTAAATGCTACTACTTCAATAGTCGGTATTCCTTCGGAAAATACAATGGGGAAACAAAGAAGGCTCAAGGTTTTGAACAGAGATTTCCGCTTACTGGCGTTTAGCTGCGGGCTAGACGCGGTTCGCGTCTGACGTTCCTGATCAGCTGTCGTCAGAGAGCACGGAACACTGTTCTCGTGAACTCTTCTTCGAGATGGAAGATCAAAGTCTGGACTGAATAGTATTGTGTCTGTTGAAAGTTGACAGATCAAAGTGGGTAGAACGGACTATGCCGCGAAACGGAAAAGTGAAGGAACGACACAGACAGCTGAGGGACCGCGCTGGTGCCAGCCGCGTCACGTAAGGTACGTGCCCTTGCGGGTGGTGCATGACTCTTCAGTGTTGTTCGGTTGATAGTAGAAAGACGAAAGTGGGTAGGATGGACTATGTCGCGAAACTGAAAAGTGAAGAAACGACACAGACAGCTAAGGGACCGCGCGGGTGCCAGCCGCGTCACGTAAGGTACGTGCCCTTGCGGGTGGAGCATGACTCTTCAAGGGTTGTTCTGTTGATAGTGGAAAGATGAAAGTGGGTAGAACAGACTATGTCGCGGAACGGAAAAGTGAAGAAACGACACAGACAGCTAAGGGACCGCGCGGGTGCCAGCCGCGTCACGTAAGGTACGTGCCCTTGCGGGTGTGGTTCTCTTGTTCATCCAACAGACCAGGTATATAGCCAAAACTTGCTCGTTCTGGGGGTATGATTCACTCTGTTTATGTTACCTATCACGGCGGCAGGCATGTGGTATATCCCTCCAGATAAACTTTCAAATACAAATCAAAATAAAGCATGGTTACATCCTAAACTACTCTTCCAAAACAATTTATCACCTAAGACATCATTATTATTAATCAAATAATTGGCAGTACTCGGGGACTTACTCTAGCATGCTTGAAATCCTACAAAATGACTATCCTCATCAATATAGTAACACAGCGACACATGGAAACACTAGGTTGATACAAATACTAAATTACTGGTGCTGGCAAAACTTTAGCAAAAGTCTCTAAATAGGTAGTAATAAAACCGTCAAAATGAACAACAATAATACATGGACTTAAGTAATTGGACACAATTAATTAGACATAAGTAATTGGCAACTCGTCACAGTGATACTACAAGACATGGCAAAACCGCAACAAAAGCAAAAGTTTAAAATATTATTTCCTTCAAACAAAACTTCCTTACTCTCCAGTTACATTTCGTAGCAAAATGAATGTAAGCATCCCTTGGTATTCCTTTATGCTCTCGTTTGTCTCTTCATACCAACTAATAGTCTTTGGTACTTTTACCTAGAAGAAAACTGTCGTTAAGTCATGGCAATGTTATGTGTAATGCTGTGGAATAGTGTAATGTCACGTTAATACTTCCTGTAACAAGATTCTGATGAAAAATGATTTTATGTCTCCTTCAATGAACAGCCCAAAAATTATTAAACGTGCGATAAACCGTTTCCTGTGTTGATTTGTATTTGCAAATATTGACGATCATCAGTCACCCAACCAATCGTTCCGGTGTGTATTGGTTGTTCCTTTTGTTCATTCTCTCAGTTACCTGCTTCCATATAATCAATATTGGCGGCTTGACGAAGCTGGTTGCATCTCGAAGATGTCGATATGACTTACCTGTCGGTGCTTTGGTTTTTAATAAAATCATTTGTCATATAAAAAGTGTGTAGGGAGCAAAGTAAGTTCCTGACTATTGAAAATGTGCATAAAGTTATTCATAGGGTTCGTTATATCATGGTTAAGAATTTCTGTGTTGAGATTCAGTGCAGCTTGAGGTGCTAAGGTGCGACACGCGTCGCGCTCGTGAGATTGTAAGTTGCTGACAGCACAGCTGACAGACAGTACGGCTGCGTCCGGTTTCACTGGCTGGGCGGCAGAACTGGCGTTCACGCTGGGTCCGTCCTCTTGCTACGCGTGGAGTTAACCTCTCGGTACAGTCACAAAATTTCCTTCCAAAGTTATCTTATGTTGTTCACGACAGTTATGCATGGAGGATGTTCTTTTCTAAGGGACTCTAATAACTTCAATCGCTAGAGGTCACAAAACTATCGGCTTACAACTATTTTACTTAAACACTCTGTTCTTCAAAATTTAGGTAAATGGCAGGTGTTAGGCTTCTATATAAACTATATTTTGCAATGGCATTCCAAACCCAACTCCTTGGCTAACGCGTTCCCCACTCAGCGGTCGTTTACAGGACAGATATAGCGGCAAGTGCCGGCTTTCTTGACGCCATATAGATCCGTTTATTAACCGTGGTGGTGATACAACATAGCCGGAGATCGATCTGAAATTCCAACATTTACTAATCCTGATGGTTTAGGCAATGCGTACCAGGAAACGTTCTCTCTCACGATTTTTGTTCCATACTGAAAATTCAAATAGACAATACACATAGATTCCCGTCTTTAGATAAGACTAATAAAATCTGTAGGGCAATATTAAGCTGGTGATTTTATTTTTATAACCATCCCTTTAGGTTTGCTGTTTAAACTGCAACGTACGAATATACGAATGTGTAGCTTGGCTGAGGCACGTGGCCTGCAGGGCGATGGTTGGGTGGTGAGGAGCGGCGAGGGGAGAGGTGCAGATGCTGCACGCACCAAGGACAGAGGCGGTGGGTGGGGAAGGGGGAACTGCAATGGCCGCTCTCTCGGCAGGCCGGTGGATGGGGAGGGGAGGGGGCCGCGTCGCCAGCTGACAGGGAGGGGCGGGACTCGGCGCATGTGAACAGCTGTAGACCACAGTGGAGGTATTTACGCACTCCTTTCCGTGGCATTTAATATACAGAAATACGTGGTACCAAGAAACTTACCTCGTTGTCTGTTCAACATCGCATCACGAAAACAATAAAATAGCACTTCAGGAAGACTCCTTTTACTTTAGAGTAGCCTATTTGTTGTTTAACTTGGACGTATTTATTCTTGTTATTATCGTTGTGTGATCATTTTGCAAAACATACATGTAATAGGGCGTCTTTCAAAGTACAGGTAGACGGCTGCATGTAGTCACTGATCTACTGGCAATTACGAAGGCGTATTAGTATCATGTTTTTATGGTAAAGCTTTAATACCTGTGTTCGTGCACTATTCACTAAATTAACAAGTGAAATGTGAATCTCTTTGAAATATACAAGATTAACTGATTCTTTCTCTACGTGTTCTTTTGACAAGGACAACTTTCCCCTTAATTCCATGATTAAAGAATGTTTGTGGTTTTAATTCTCGACTGCTACGATAACATTACTGGAGACGTTAAATGACAAGACAAAATGATTACATAACTTCAGTCACTTCCATTAACATGTGACGTCATAAATTCTATTACCAGTTACCAACAGTTGCCAATTCTTATGTCTACTTATAACTAACATGCACAATTTAATTAAATGTATAGTAACTACGGTGTTTTCCGTCAATTAATTCTCTTGCTGCATGCAGGACTTTGCCAACTGTTTACATACCATTCCAGACCTACTTTCAGGAACGCAAATCATAGGGGTTTGACCTTAGAGCATATCTACGTTGCTGTCTAGGCGGTTGTATTACCTTCTTTCTTGCTTTTTTGGGTGGAACTACTGGCGTAATAGGCCCGGTTTCACTGTTAGGTGGGGGTGGCTCGGGTCCTTTATACTGTTTCAATCTGTCAAAATGAACGATCACTGTGCGTTCCGCTAACTGAATTTCCGCATTTACCGGTGAAGTAAGCCGGATGATACGGTACGGTCCTTCATAAGTAGGTGTAAACTTTTTGGTTCTTCCCTTTTTTACTACTGGATTGCTCAACATAACTAGGTCTCCTACCTTGTACTCAGGCATTTTTGCTTTTTGATTACTTCTCTTTAGCTGTTGGGCGGTGGCTCGGGCATTGTTCCCTCTTACTTTTTTCCAAATGGATTTTAGACGTCGAGCTAAACCTTTCACATCTTTGGATTTAATTCCAGGGGGCAGTTTGTCAATTTCAAAAGGCGAATTCATAGGGCGGCCATATACTGCTTCATAAGGTGAGTACCCTGTAGCTTCATGGACACGGCTGTTATATGCTGACGTGACGTATTGAACATACTTGTCCCAGTCAGAGTGATGTTTATTAACATAGTAAGACAGCATGCGCATAACGGTGCGGTGGACTCGTTCCAGGCGACCGTTTGCTTTTGGGTGGAACGGTGTCGTTCGCCACTTTTTAATTCGCAATAACCGACAAACTTCGGTAAATACCGCAGACATGAAATTCGTACCCTGGTCTGTGAGTACAGCTTCAGGGCTTCCGTATGGTAACACCAAATGGGTGACAAAAGCACGCGCTACTGTTTCAGCGGACATATCTGGTATAGGAATGAGAATCAAGAACCTAGAGAAATGATCTATAAGGGACAGAATATACCGATTATTTTGGGGGCTCACAGGGAAAGGACCGACAATATCTGCTGCTACTACTGCCCAGGGATAAGTGGCTTCTGGTACCTGCTGTAAAGGCACTTTCGTTCGAGGTGGTAAGGACCTCTTAACACAAGGTAGACAATTTTGTATATACTTTTGCACGTCTTTCCGTCTTCCTGCCCAGAAATAACGGGCGGCTATTCGGCAGTTTGTGGCTCGAAGGCCGTTATGACATGCCTGCAGGCTATCGTGACACTGTGCGATAATCTTGGAACGTAATTCTTTCGGGATTACTGCCTGTTTGCCCAAGTGGGTCTTTCGATATAAAATTCCATCTTCAACGGAAAATTCAGGCAAAGCCACATACTTCTGACATTCGACGTCTCTTTGCTGTGCCTCCCTTAATTCTTCAATAGAAACGTCATTAGCTACGATCACTCTGACCTTTCGGCTTAATGCGTCGGCGTTCTGATGTAACTTGCCCGGTTTGTGTTTCACCTCATACTCAAATTCGCTCAATTTCAAAGCCCAACGAGTTAGCCTACTACTAGGGTCTTTTAAGCTCAACATCCACTGTAACGCGGCGTGATCAGTGATGACAGTGAATTTTCTCCCATACAAATAACATCGGAAATAAGTTACACCAAACATGAGTGCTAGTAGTTCCTTCTCAGTTGTGCTGTAATTTGACTCTGCTTTATTAAGCTGTCGAGACGCATAACCAATTGGTCGTTCTTCGCCATCTATCTCTTGTGACAGGATGGCTCCTACAGCATAATCTGAGGCGTCCACTGACAGTATGAATGGTTTTTCAAAATCCGGGTACGCTAGTACAGGGGCTCTAGTTAAAACATGTTGAATTTGTTGCATAGCTTTATCACATTCTTTGGTCCAAATAAAACTAACTCCTTTTTTCAATAAATTAGTCAGGGGCTTAGCAAGGGTGGCATAATTATTCACGAAACGTCTGTAGTAGTTTGCAAGGCCTAAAAATGACTGTAGTTCTTTGACATTTGTCGGTGTTGGGAATTCCTTTACTGCGGTGGTCAAACGGGGGTCCGGTTTGACACCTTCTCCACTTATTATATGACCTAAATATTGTACTTGTGACTGGGCGAAAGCACACTTTTCTAATTTTACACTCAAATGAGCTCCTTTTAACCTTTGCAAAACATCCCTCAGTCTTTCTGCATGTTCTTTTATCGTTTTAGAAAAAATAATAATGTCATCTAAATACACCAAGCAGGTTGTAGGTTTCAACCCACGCAGCAGCAAGTCTGCAAATCTTTGAAAAGTGGCAGGGGCGTTTCTCAATCCAAATGGCATCCTTACAAATTCATACAATCCTGTAGGTACAACAAAAGCAGTTTTATGGCGGTCCTGGGGTGCAACAGGGATCTGATGGTACCCAGAACGCAAATCAAGGGTGGTAAAATACTTACAGTTGCCCAATCGGTCCAATGTTTCATCAATGCGCGGTAACGGATATGTGTCTGGTGTCGTTACCCGATTTACTGCCCGCATATCGACACATAGGCGATAGGCTTTCTCCCCATTTACTGATTTCTTTGGCACAACGACCACGGGGGACGCCCATGCACTCGAGGAGGGTTGTATGATTCCTGCTGCTAATTGCTGCTGAATCGTATCTTCAACTACAGACTGCAAATGATATGGTATACGGTAAGGTTTTTGTGCAATTGGCCGAGCTTCTCCGGTCGGAATTTCGTGCTGAACCAAATCCGTAGCCGGTAGAAATTGCCTCTCTTCAAACAACCACGAAAATTCCTCTAATACCGGCTGCAACATCCTTTTCTCCTCACTGTTTAAATGACCTAACTTCTCTGCTAACTGACTCCTTATCGTCGACGCGACATATCGCACTTCTCTAACTGAATATTTCTTTCCTTTCCTTCCTTTCTTATCTTTATTTCGCTGCTTCTCAGCTCCTCTTATTTCCTCAAAAATTTCCTGACCACTGGCAACAATAGTACCCTTCGGTATCACAACATCTTCTACACCAAAATTATCTATACTTACTGGTATCGCAAAACCCTTCTGTCTCCTTTCCGGTCGGCAGATACTTCTCTTTATATGTACTGACTGACGATCTAAAACATCATTCTGGGTGAGCGGGTCAACCAGAATGTCTGTATTAGGCTGTTCTTGATTTTTGACATCTATCCAGAGAATCTTTCCACTTCCGCCTTTTATCCTCACAGGGTCAGTGGTTTTTATCGCCCACATCTGCGGTTTTATAGGAGACTGTGAACGGCGCCTTTCGCAGCTCCCTCGCGTCTGACGGGGGTGCGCACTGCCAAATCGGTGAATTGCTTCGCCGAACTGCACAGTTCGCGTTCGATAATCCACTATCCCCTGATAACGGTGCAGGAAGTCATTCCCTAGTATGATGTCAAATTCACCCTTCTTTAGCCTTACTACCTCCATCATCTGACTGTATTTACCCTCGTCGATTTGCAGGTTCACTACACACGATCCTGCAGGGACAACTACTTCCTCTCCAAGGCCACTGATATTGTACCGGGGTGGCTGTAACACCCTTCGATCATTTTTCTCCACAAACAATACACTAACTTGAGCACCAGTATCAACTAAAATTCTAACTGATTTGTTCCCGAGTACGCCAAATAGACTAACGTGTTCCACCTCTTTACATTTTTCGGTCCTAACCGGGTGTATTATTTTTGTCGGGGGCGCGGGTGGGTGGCGGAACCTGCCCCCCAAGCGTTTCCCTGATTCGACCCCGCGTTGCGGCGGTGGCCGCGCATCTGATTTGAAAATGGTGACTTTGTGGAGCAAACATTATTTGCATGACCTACTGTCTGACAAATTGTGCAATACGGCGCGCGACAGCGCATTGCCGTATGGTTGGGCTTCCCACAACGCTGACAAAATACTTCTTTTGCTGGGACCGGTACTGGGTCCGATGGGCGCGGGGCGGCAGCGCAAAAACGCAACACCTCTTCGCGAAGCATTGCCAAACGAACAGCTTCAAACAGAGAAGTGGGGGAGGCTGCTTTGACTTCTCCTCCGATGCGGGGGTCAATACCGCGGACAAATGCATCAATTGCACGCGCTTCGGCTTCTGAACGCAAAATTCTGTTTTCACTGGCATTTTCACCTAGCTTGTAGGTACGACAAGATACTGCTCGTATGCGATCTGCAAAGGCATCAAAATCCTCATTAGGCTTCTGCCTAAGGGTTGATAATTGATCTCTGTAATATGCGGTACCTCTGGTATCGGAATAACGCGTAGTCAATCCGCGGGCCAATACTTCAAATTCGTGCGTGTCACGCAATTCGTCCACTGTTTCTATGAACATTCGGGCTTCCCCTGTCAACTTGAGTCTGGCTATATTGACCAATAGATCATCCGGCCAGGCACACGTGCGACCCACATCACGAATATTTTGTAAGAACATAGCTACATTTTCGTGGGACTTCCCAGAAAAGGTGGGAATGAAATCAGCCGCAGGAAAATTGCTTACAGTCGCCATGTTAGCAGAAATTGTGGCGTTTGTATTAGAGACAGAATTAGTGTTAGTTGCCTCTGTTTGAGCATTTGTTACAGGGGTGGAGCTAGCCACAGGTATGGAAGTTCGCGCACTGGCTTCCAGCGTCTGTTTCAAGACGCGGTTTTGCTCAAGTAGCTCCTGATTTTGTGCGAATAACTGGCGCATTTGTGCATTTATGGCCTCGAGCGGGTCTTGCGAGACAGATGCATCTACGGGGGTATCCCGTTCCGTCGCTCGTGTCCCTATCGGCATGTTTACAATTTTATGGGACGCTAGTGACCAGAAAAAAGTAATGATTGTTACAAAAAAAGGACGGCCACAAAGATTCTCAATCCAGCGGCGGAAGATCGTCGAAGCTATAGTTGTAAGCATCGCGGCGACTTACATGGTGATGGCGGCGGTGCGACGCATTGGTGGCGGCGACGGCGCGGTGCAGTGACTGCGGCGGCGGTGGTCGGTGGTCGGCGGGCGGTAGCGGGCGGCGGCGGCGGTGTCCGGACCCTCGGGCGGCGGCAGATTTGTTGGCGGCGGACGGCGCTGGCTCGGCCGGTCGGCGATGGCGGCAGCCCCTGGCGCGTCGGTGACAGCGGCGGGCGGCGGCGGCGTGGCGGATGACGGCGGCGGATGACGGCGGCCCGGCCGGTCGGGCAGCGCAGCGCAGGCCCCTCGAACTCAGGCAGCGGGCACCGCGGCGGCGTCCGGCTCACGTGGCTGACTAGCGTGGGCTGCCTCGCTGCAGCACGCGCCCTGTGCGTGTTTAGTGGAGCAGCCACGGCCCACGTGGAGCAAACGTGGCAACCGGTTGGCGCATTCCATGCGCGAAGTGTACGGCGCTTTGCCGGGAAAAATTTAGTGTAGCGACAAAGTCACTACGGGAACGGATCCAAACTTCTGACACCAATTGTACAGGATGGCGGGTATGGGCAGGCGGTGGGCGTTATGGAATAATAGTGTAATTTTTAGAGAAAGGCCATTTATTGGCTAAAGCATGATGAAAGGGGCTACATAGGCCTAGGGAGGTGAGGGTGAGCCAGAGCTTGCAATTTGACGAACATTGTTCGCGAAGCTACCGAAAGTGGTTGTCTGCCAAAACTAAGTCCACAGTGCCGCAGCACCGGGAGAAGCGGGAGATGATCAGTGCTACAGGGCGCGCATCCGACTCACGGGTGAGCAAGAATACAAGAGAGCGGGCCCGGCGACGGGCGGCCGGGTATGTTCGACGCAGCACGCGGCTTCCTCCGCCCTGATTGGTCAGGACCGAGCAAACCGTGCGGGCGGCATGGAACTTTGCAGAGCGTTGCCTGCTAAGCGACGCCTGGGGCGGCGTTACCTCGTCAGCACATGAGAGAGGCGCGTGAACAAGGTGCCCTTCATTGGTGCTGACTTCCTGTTACTAGCCCGTGGGACGAAAGAATTTACAGGCAGCTAACACTGCCGGCCGTGGCTCGGCCGCAATGGAAAAATGAAGTTACCGTTTGGAGCCACATATAATAAAGTAAAATCCCTTATTGTCTGGCTCATCCTTTACAAGTCACACCTTTGGAACATGTCAGCGAAGTTTATTGTTCAATTTATTTTCTTCTATGAATATCTGTTGTAGTTTGTATATCGATCACTAGCTCATGTGTCACATATTTTATCTTAGCTGAATAACCTTACATCGCGTTTACTGTGAAGTAACCCCTCTTCTTTTATTCTCAAACCTAATGTTAACAATTTTCATCTCCGGAACAGGAGATATTCTGTAGATGCACTGGTTTAAAATCTTTGCACAACAAAATTTCACTGCACCACATACTTACCTTAGTACCTGATGATGGCGTAACAGCACGAAACTAGTTTGGGAGATAAACAATAAATTATGTAGAATATTACACCAGTGCTGTGGATGCATTCATTCACAATATTTATTAACTACTCGTATTTTTTTCACAATGCACACGGTGTAGGTGAGCTCTTCCCTTACTTCAGCAGGAGATTTGCAGTAGCTGATGCAGAACCCATTCCACTTTTATTTTACAGATCGGATAGGTCACTGGCAGCAGAGGCCCATGCTCCTTCATAAAACCCGAAAGTTTCTGCAGTTCAATTCCTCACTAAAATGGGAACGACCATACATATGATGACGACTAAAAGATATATTCGTCGTCATCTAATAATGTTATTGTCCGCTTTTTAACATTCACTCCTAGGTAAAGGCATCCTCAGGTCTTACGGGCAAACATGTTCAGCTGCATGCATCCACGTACCTCTTCTGAGTTTGCTAGAATCATCTACACCCACCCTCCAGTGGGTCGTCGTCTATGGCTTTTTTTCTTGAAATCCTGTAAAAAACTTCCTTGATCAGCAACGAAATCTGCTCGAGTTATCAGTCGAGCGATGGCGTCCCGCTGTCACAACTGTTTGGGACGAAGCGTCCAGTTCATTATTTTGTAGCCGCTAGACTGCGGATTCCTCTGCTGAGGGCCCAAAAGATGGGATGTCTTCGTTGAGCCCTCGTTAGTGGAGTCTGTAGCCCAGTGGCTGTAAAAAGTAAAAATGAGCTGTAAATGAATCTGACCCTTATTCTCAAGGTGAGAAGAACGTACTCGTCGAAACTTTGTGACAACGGGACGTCACGACTCGACTAATGACCCTAGCAGATTTTATTATTTCCTTCGTTGACCACCTTCCGTCGATTTGCTAGATAGCATATCCCCTTGCATGCTGTGTACGGTCGTATCTCGGTTGCCAACCTATTACGTGCTGCATTGACGAACGTCTTTCGAAAATCATTAGAGACTAAATGTACATTTTCACCTGCATCTATTGATCCCAAGACGTATCAATAAAGATAGCTGTATTTCACAGGAGTGGTTTTTCCTGAATCCATACTGACTGTTTAAAAGAAGCTTGTTTTCGACGATATTGCACACGATCTTTTAACCTCTTTTGTAAACACGAGTGATCTGCGCTCTTATCCGTCTACATGAGACTGTTCGCAGGCAAGGGATACGAAACTTAATTCTGCGGCGCAATCAATGTAAAAAATCTAATTGGCGTTCTGCCACAGCCAGGTGCCTTGTTCGATGTAAGTGATCTTACTTTTTTCTTAATGCTATGGGTGTTAATACTGATAAGGCACATTTTGGAGCCTATTTGACGTTCAAATGTTGGAACGGGAGCTACCTCTTGCATGAACAGAGTTTTAAATGCGGACTTTGATATTTATGCTTTCTGCCTCCAGCCTTCGGTTATAAAACCACGTGGAAAGGAAATGTCGTACACGATACCCTCCGTCATGCCCCACATGGTTGCATTGGGAGTATGTATGTAGATGTACAACACGTTGTTCTTGACTGGATAAAACTGTGAGATGCAAAGTAAATATCGGAAGTACAAGACGACAGTGTTATAGGGCTGTAACGCATAACAAACACACACTCTAGCACAAAAAAAGACCCACCACGAACGAATTGTGCCAATGTGACGGGAAACGGTAGACGTAATGTGCATATACAAGAAAACAAACTATTACAATTTCATAAAAATTCGATGATTTTATCAAGAAGTAGAGCTTCGTAAACTCAGCAACACATGATGCGTCGATCCATTTCTGGCCCTGATGCAAACATTACCCAGCTCGACATTGGATGTCCTCCTGGGGCATATCGTGCAAAATTGTGTCCAATTCGTCGTTTCATTGTCAAATCCCCGAATTGGTTGGACTATCCTGTCCATAATGCCCCAAACATTCTCGATTGGGGAGAGATTCAGCGACTTTTCTGGCCAAGGTAGAGTCGATCCATTTCTGGCCCTGATGCAAACATTACCCAGCTCGACATTGGATGTCCTCCTGGGGCATATCGTGCAAAATTGTGTCCAATTCGTCGTTTCATTGTCAAATCCCCGAATTGGTTGGACTACCCTGTCCATAATGCCCCAAACGTTCTCGATTGGGGAGAGATTCAGCGACTTTTCTGGCCAAGGTAGAGTTTGGCAACCTTGCAAGACAAGCAGCAGAAACTCTCGCAAAGTGTGGGCGGGGATTATCTTGAGAAGTGTAGGCCCAGAATGGCTTGCCATGCAGAACGGTGAGTACAGGACCGTCGACGTACCTCTGTGCCGTAAAGGTGCGGAAAACGCAAATCAAAGAGGTACTACTATGAAAATAAGTGGTACCCCACATCATCATTTCTGATTGTCGGGCAGTATGGTGGGCGACAGACAGGTCTGTATCCGATCGCTGTCCGGGGCGTCTCCAGTCTGGAATCTCATTGACTGGAGTAGAACTGTCTTCACTGATTTGTCCAGCTTCGAACTGAGCCCCGATTACCAGCGAAGACGTGTCTGGAGAAACCCCGGAGTGTAGTGGGATACCAATGTGACGGCCCGACAAGGATTGGCGATGACCTATCGTGTCATTTCATTTCATAGCATGACCCCTTTGGTTGCCTTCCGCGACCCCCTTATAGCACAGTGGTACGTCGACTATATTCTACGCCACGTTTTGTTGCCCTTCCTGACAAGCCATTCTGGGCTTACGTGTCAGCAAGATAATTCCCACCCACACATGGCTACAGTTTCTACTGCTTGTCTTTGTGCGTGCCAAACCCTATATTGGCCAGCAAGGTCGCCTCCCAAAAAATTTTTAAGCATTTGGGCATGGCCCTCCTAGCGTCTCGGTTTTTTGACGCTCTTGTACACTAATTGGACAGAATTTGGCGCTATATTCTCAGGAGGACTTCAAACAACTCTAGAATGAGATTTGCACTCTGCAGCGGAGTGTGCTGATATGAAACTTCCTTGCAGATTAAAAAGTTTGGAAGGTAGGAGACGAGGTACTGACACAAGTAAAGCTGTGAGGACGGGGTGTGAGTCGTGCTTGGGTAGCTCAAATGGTTAACCGGCACGGTGCGTGTTCCGTCAGGGAGCTAATTGGCCTCTGTAATAAAAAACTAAGTCGAAAGATCAACAGACGAACTTTAACGGATGTCATGTGACGTCCGCAACGACTAAACACAACGATCAACAACGAACAAATTGGAAAAAAAAGATGGTAGAGCATTTGCCCGCGAAAGGCAAAGGTCCCGAGTTCGAGTCTCGGTCCGGCACACAGTTTTAATCTGTCAGGAATTTTCATCAAACAACTCTATATATCAGTGTCAAGCGGAATAACTGTTTGCATAAGGGCCAGAGGTGGAGCAAAGAGTTACTGACTCGCTCAGTCTGTGAAGCTCTTTCTCTTTTTGTGAAACTGCAATCACATGTTTCTCTGGGCATATACATCACATCTACCGATTTCCGTCCCATTAGTATAATTCCACCGTGGTGCGTCCTTTTTTTGTCCTGGCGAGTATGCAAATGTATTAACGATCTAGGGCACGTGTGGACAAACAGCAGCCTAAGGGCCAAATGTAGCCCGCTTATGGTTTTTGTGTGGCCCGACAAAACAGAAAAATTAGCGTTGAGCCGAGATTTCCTTTCCGTGCGCGACCGAAGATTTTCACTTGGACGCCCGCGACGATACACGTGCACAGTGTAGATACTATTCGCGGAAACCAAGTTGGCCGGCCGCTGTGACCAAGCGGTTCTAGGCGCTTCAGTCCGGAACCGCGCTGCTGCTACGGTAGCAGGTTCGAATCCTGCATTGGGCATGGATGTGTGTGATGTCCTTAGGTTAGTTAGGTTTAAGTAGTTCTAAGTCTAGGGGACGGATGACCTCAGATGCTGCCATTTGAACCATCTGAAACCAAGTTGAGACTCTGTGCAATGGTTGATGGGAGCGCTCCTAACAGCCGCCCTGACGAATGCCAATCTGGTTTGCGCTACTAGTAAGACGCACAGTGATTTCCGGGATTCTATGGTTTATGTCCATTTTGTCTATGCAACAGTAAATACACGCAGTCAAATTTTCATCTTTAGTGGAGCCATGAATTCACCGAAGTGACGTAACTTCAGAGATGAATGTCGTGTGTTTAATGAAAATGGACGAACACAAATTTCTTTGTTGATACAGGGAGTAAAGTACTGTGTTCATTGTGTCATGAAACGGTAACCGTACATGACACAATCTGAAACATTGCCAAGCAAAACACAGCGAATTTGGTTGCAAGATTTCCAACCAACATTATTCACAAAGCAATTACGGCTTCAAACTAGCGCGACAGAAGAATGTTTGAGGGTAGCCTATAACCGTGCTAAACGCATCAGGCTTTTTTTCAGATGGCGGGTTTTTAAGGAGTAATGCAAGCATGTTGTGTCCTGATGTTAGAATCAAATGTGAAAGCATTTTATTATCAAGAAGTACTACAGTGACTACAGTGGCTTAATTAGTGACAAACTCAGAGAACAACTGAAGACTGCGAGTAAAGATTTGTTTTGTTTTCCTTGGCAGTGGAACAGAACACAGATAACGAAGACACTGCGCAATTACTCATCTTTATCCATAGAATTAAGGAAAACTTCGTCATTACAGAGGAATTACTTGGCCTACAATCAAGTAAACATAGAACCACTAGTCAGGAGTTGCTTGAGCGTGCTTCGACTTGTGTGGAGGAAGTTGTGTGGTAAGCATTACAATAGATGAGTCAAGAGCTTTCAGTGGGAAAAGTGTAAGTATCATTATGCTTCTAAAACACAAATTACAAGCACAGGACACAGACAATGATATCTCGTCTTTTCACTGCATTTTGTGTCATGAGAGCCTTTGTATAGCTGCAATGTGCTTAAAGCATGTGTGATGTGTACACAGCCAGAGCAAAGGTACTCCACTGTCGACGGTTCAGATCTCTTCCTGATGATGTGGAGGCAGAGTATGAAGACGTAACTTACGACAGAGTGTGAGGTGGTTGAACCGGGGCAAAATGTTAAAAAGGATCTCGGCATTGCGGAATGAAATCCTCTTATTTCTGGACACGAAAGAGATATCGCATGATTCTGTACAAAAATATAATGTGAAGAGCGGACATGTGAGATGATGTTTGCAGCTGATATATTTGAGAAACTGAATCACCTGAATGTGACATTGCTGGGAAAGGAGTTCTTGTCACATGAAATGCGTGTAAAACGATTCAAAGCAAAACTAGCTCTATTTGCAAGATGAGCAGGTGAAGACAGTTTTTTGTCATTTCCCTTTATTAGGAAGCCAGAAAGTCCTGAGAGTGTTTCTACTAAGATTTGGATCATCTGCTGAGTTTGAAGGACGAGTTCACAAGAAGATTTCAGGACATTAAGAAAGTTGAGCCTGAGTTCAATTTGCTATCTTATTCCATGACTGTTGATACTGAGCAGCTGCAACGCGAACTTACTGACATGCAATCGGATCACACTGTGCAAGAAATGTTTAGTGCTGGACTTTAGCTGACTTTTACGAATATTTGTCAGCTGAAAAACTTCCAGGGGTGAAGAAATTTGCCGGGAAAATGTTCTCTACATTTGGGTCCACATATATTTGTGAGTAAAGTTTATATTGTTTGAAAATCAACAAGAGCAAATGAAACTTCCTGGCAGAGTAAAACTGTGTGCGAAACCGAGACTCGAACTCGGACCTTTGCCCTTCGCGGGCAAGTGCTCTACCAACAGAGCTACCCAAGCACGACTCACGCCCCGTCCTCACAGCTTTAATTCCGCCAGTACCTCGTCTCCTACCTTCCAAACTTCAGAGAAGCTCTCCTGCGAACCTGGTAGAGCACTTGTCCGCGAAAGGCAAAGGTCCCGAGTTCGAGTCTTGGTCCGGCACACAGTTTTAATCTGCCAGGAAGTTTCATATCAGCGCACACTCTGCTGTAGAGTGAAAATTTCATTCAACACGAGTAAATGTCGATACTCTTCGACAGATATTAACATGAAGGCTGTGATGATGAATCTCAACAACCAATTTCACTCGTCGTTTCAAAAAGCTGCACAAAAGCGTGATACGATACATTTGTCTCATTAAACTTGTTCTAAAATTAAATGTGCTTTGAGATGCAGATGATACGAAATTAGCAATATAAATAAATTGACTAAAACCACGACTAACTATTTATATTTATTGATTTTTATGGCAAAATTTATACCTTTTCTGAAACACGAATTTAACTAATAAATACAATTATTTTAAGGGTGCGGCCGTCCGCTAGCCTTCGCTTCCACAATGTGCCACCCAAGCAAAACCAATTGTTCACCCCTGGTCCAGTGGATAACATCGGAAGCTCGATGAGGCAGTTCGCAGCCAACGTTGTTGTCTGTAGTCAGGCTGCAACGGCAGAAGACCTGCAGAGTGTCAACGCCGTCCGCTAGCCTTCGCTTCCACAATGTGCCACCCAAGCAAAACCAATTGTTCACCCCTGGTCCAGTGGATAACATCGGAAGCTCGATGAGGCAGTTCGCAGCCAACGTTGTTGTCTGTAGTCAGGCTGCAACGGCAGAAGACCTGCAGAGTGTCAACGGTCGTTGAGCGCTTAGCATTTGTACATAAATTAACGCAAAGTACTGCGAATGAATAAGCGAAGACGGATATTACAGTTCGATTACACTGTACCCTAAGAACCGCAAAATAGCAACAGGGAATCCTCTAACGACAGCTAAAGTAGAGTGACCACACACAGCTACTTGTAGAGAAAGCAGATGTCACACTCAGATTTACTGCTAGACGTTTAAGAAAATTGTAGTTCTCACACGAAAGAAGAGGCTTCAAAACATTCGTTCGACCGATTCTCGAGTGCTGCCTGTCAGCCTCGTACCCCGGTCAGAATGGATTAATAGAAGAGATACAGATGATCCGACGAGAAGGGCGACTGAAGGATCGTTTAGTAAGTGTGACAGCGTAACGGCGTTGCTCAACAGTGTTCAGTGGCAGACGCTACAAGAGAGGTGCTGTGCTTAACAATGAGGCTGAAAGTTGATTGCTACTCTGCTACTTCCATTATAACAGTCAGAAGATGGAAGCAGTGGAAGAATGACCCACGACACCGTTTACGAGACATAGTGTGGTTTACTGACGGGTCTAAAATAGATGAAGGCGCTGGGGCTGGAATATACAGGATAAAGCATAGACTAGAGACAGCTCTCTAGGGAAGCTGGCCACAGGCGGAAATATCCGCTATCAGAATATGTATGGAGGAGAAATTGCGTAGGTGCCACGAGGATCGTAGCAGCTACATTTATTTAAACAACCAGACAGCTCTGAAATCTCTATTAGCTCCAGCAAAGAACGAGATCGAAGATCGTTGGAGAATGCTACGAAGCCCTTGGGGGACTAGGGAAAAGCAAGAAGGTAAGGTTGCTGTGAGTCTTGGTAACTCAGGAATCAGTAGAGATGAACAAGCCAATAGGCTAGCCAGGATAGGCGCCACGAATCCCTTTATAGAACCGGAAGTTTAACTCGAAACTACGTAGGTGGATCAGGAAGCGTCACATATAGTGTTGGACAACAGTCAAAAACAAAAATATGAGAAGCTAATGACGCCGGAGCCATGTTACAAGAGAAGTTCTATAATCCTGAATTTGAACAGGAAACAGATTAAACAAATAGTAGGACTCATAACTGACCATCAGAATTTCAACGAACTCTTACACACAATAGGTATAGAGGAAGAAGGCACAGAGTGTAGACTATGTGTTGGGGAAGATGAAATTACGCTACATCTAACCTCCCAAAGCGAAGTTCTGGAGGAAAAAACCCACAAAATATTCGGGTCTGTGGAGCCCTAAGAATTTGAGTCTAATAAGGAACCAGTAAAGGGTCTTTTACTATTTCATAACGGCACTGGTTGGCTTTACTAGAATCACAGGGAGCGAAACCGCACAATAACCCCAGTTTCGCTGAGCGCAATAGTGTTGTTTTTGTCTCCCTACATTAATCAAATCAAGTGCGACAGCGTTACGGAGATGGTCAACAAAATTCAGTGATAGGCGATAGAAGGGAGGCATTGGGCGAAACAGAGAGGTTCAAAGTTCATTGTTGGATGTGAGGTCCGCCCATTATGCAAAACACCGTTTTTCTCAGTACCCAAACATGTTTCGGCACCACTGTGCTATCATCAGTGGGTTTCGTTTTTATTTATTCTGCAATGTGAACATTTATGTTAAATGAATATAAAATTATGTGCATCTTTAGTTCAAACAACAGATCGTTTATTTTTGTAAATACCTTTACATTTGGTGTGCATGAATTTTCCCTGGATCACTTGTGTGTTAATTACTACAAGTGGCTTGTTATCTGCAACCAAACGAGTTTGATGAGAAAGTTTGTAGACTTTGTTTGAGCTACACACACACACACACATACAAAATAAAATGCAAACAAAATTCAAATTGGCGCCGAACTCTCTGCTGAACAAATGAACACTGACTGATCTGGGACACATAACAAACACACTCAAACTGTGTTCTGGTGAAGTGAAGAGTGTTTTACTACGTTATTTGTGAAAATACTTGTTATAGTTATGTGTGCATCACAACACCTCAGCATGATGCGGAGAATGGAAGTGCTTGCCACACGAAAACGTAAGTAAAAACGAATATAGGCGCTAAAACATCGCGACAAACTAAATTACATTCTAGAAGATAGGTTAATTCCCAGCAAAAAACTTTCTCATCAAATTCGTTTGGTTGCAGATGACAAGTTACCTGTAGTAATTAATACACAAGTGATCCAGGGAAAACCAAATGTAAACGTATTTACAAAAAGAAACGATCTGTTGTTTGAACTAAAGATGCACATAATTTTATAATTATTTAACAAAAATGTTCACATTGCAGAATAAATAAAAACGAAAACCCGCTGATGATGGCACAGTGGTGCCGAAACATGTTTGGGTATTGAGAAAAACGGTATTTTGCTTGACTGGCAGACCTACATCCAATAATTTTAACTTCAAACACGGCCAATACAAGGAGCTGCAAATCAAAATGATGTAAGCTGATTGTCGAAAGATGCTACTCGAAACATCCCAGATCAGTATTACATCGTTTGTTATTAACCGAAATAGTAGCATAGCTTTAAGTTTGATCTGATAGATAAGTCCTAATCGTATTTAGATGCTCTGGGAGTCGCTCTAAAAGAGATGCGGCTGTTCAACAATGTCCAACACAATGGTAAAGGGTTCTGCCATAACCAACGACAATATGTTTTACTCTGCTTGATGAATATTTTCTGGTAAGACACGATACGAGGCAGACATTACTTTCGTATCACACTTGTAATTACGGCTAATCTCATAACAGATCGGAATGTTTAGTATTACGACACATGCTGTGACAATGATCACCACACACAGTCCTTACTGCAATCCAAGATATGGGTGGCACAGCTGACGTCAACGCGATAATACGGCACACTGAAATCCGTTATAAAGCACTTGTCAGGAACATGATACGTGACGAATCGGTAGTGTTTTGCTCAGGGTCAACACACGGGGGTGGGGACTCACCCAGCGGTACCCCGCTACTCGTAGCGCACGCCTCCGCCTGGACTCCAAACTCGACTAACTGACATTTCATTCACTTGGCGCTAGCGGCGCTTGATAATCGATTGTGCCTGATATCGACCTCTGTGAGCCAAAAATGCGTTTATCGTTGGGTAAGGAATCGTGGACCCCTTACAAAATTCTATATTTTGATTTACTATCACTATATTTCGTGTACTAGTTGTCGCGGACTCAATGGAAAGATGCTACTCTTAACCTAGAACCGGTGACCAACCGTTTGGTTAGCTTTGGGTAAACTTTAAAGCTTACGAGCGACCGTGCCAATCTGATCGCCAACCGTCGCGCTAGGAATGCTGGGGCTTGAATTTTGATAGGAATGCTGTCCTCCGTGTTGCAGATAAAAGACGTGGTGGGGAAATAATTCCGCAGGTCCCTGGTCGCTGGTCAGTGATGAGGTAATATCTTGCTGAGATGTGCAGGTTCAAAAATGGCTCTGAGCACTATGGAACTTAACTTCTGAGGTCATCAGTCCCCTAGACCTTAGAACCACTTAAACCTAACTAACCTAAGGACATCACACACATCCATCCCTGAGACAGGATTCGTACCTGCGACGTAGCGGTCACGCAGTTCCAGACTGTAGCGCCTAGAACCGCTCGGCCACCCCGGCTGGCTGCGTGCAGGAAACGGATGTTTCTGCTGTACGATTTTTTTGAAGCTTCGCGACGAATTTGTGTTTCTTGGGTAAATAATTTCTTCGTTCACACCGCGAAGTTGGTGTTAACTTTCATATGCTGGACACGCATGCTACATATGAGGATAGATTCTATCGGTTCCTACTGTCGTATCCTGGCTCGGTACGGAATGTGCTTGTTATCAATCTTGACCGTAGTGTTGTCAGTCTAGTGGCTCTCCGCATCCGTGAATCACTGTAAATGCCTCACAAATTGTACTGAACCTTGTTTAGTTGAACTATTCACATATTGGACCTCAGCGTGTCACGTGGTTCTTGTCCACTACCAGTACATGTTTTACTTTGTTTAACTTGCGTTCTGAACTCAGTTCAATTTACATTCAGATGTTCCTGCTATTCAGTTGTCCTTCCCACACATTGTTTTCTATTTTAAAGAACAAGTGTGTTCTGCAGTCCGCACTTCATATACGATAGCACCTTGCGTTTAGCAGTTGGTAACATTTGTACTAGTATCTTACTGCAGCCCGCATCAAACTTAAGATTACTTCTCTTAAATCTTATACATAACGCTCTTTTCAGCAGATAAGGTAGCTCCTGGCACTGGTGCAAATTGCAGATACGGTGTGGTTTGTTCTTCAGAAAGGTGTTCATGTTCGGTGCAGTGTATCTCAGTGTTACTATTACAGGTTGAGGCTCGCAACCTGACTGCCATACAACTGAATATAATCCATTTTATACTTGTACAAGTAACTCATAAGACAGCTTATATTCACTTAAAATCAATCTCCTTTTCGTGCACTATAAACCGTTGTGCTCCTAATGTAAGTATTTTCTGTCGGAGTAAATTTCTACAACTTCTGTCCAGACAGATTGCTTTACTAAACTGGATTGAACGGTAAAAATTTTAAAAATGAGAAGGAATAATTTTCAAATCAGGGCGTATTCGGATTTACTTCCGCCAGTAATCTCATCTCTAAACCTGAAAGGAAGCTCACAATGTGTACCATTTAAATTCCTAGAGTGCACGATACAAAAAGGGTCGACTAATACATCACTCGCTCCCATATAAGCCTCGTGAAACGACCACGACGACAAAATCAGAGCAAATTAGAGCTTATACAGAGCGCTACAAACAGCAACATACGCGACAGAGATCAGATATTGGTGAGTGCTGGTGAAGGCGATCAGTGGCACCAGACCTACCCTCCGCCACACACCATAAGGTGGCTTGCGGAGAAGAGAAGCAAATTTCGATGCAGAGGCCAGTAGCAGAAATGAGCTGCCTAGCTACTCCAAAAAGATAAGATTTATGAATGAATACCTCGGAAAAAATTCAGCATCTATAATGGGAGATATCCGCCAGAGCGACCTGAAATGTAATACCACATCGAATTACTTTCGGGAACAGAATGTATACACATACTGAGGACGTTGGATTTCAAGTGCTATCTGAGATGAAGAGATTGCTACAGAAGAATAAATCGGTCACATGTTCTGAGAATGGAACCAAAATTAAGCTTACTCTGTACCCCCTCAGGATGACTCAGTATGAAACGTCACAGAAAGAGTTCGACTGATAAAAGGGGCGCGGATCACATAGCCGATCCCGTGAAAACGACAATGAATGATTCTTGTTCAATCCGATCTTGTGGTCCGTCTTCCGAGACCTTGTTGTCGACCGTATACTGAAGACAAATCTTACAGAGCGTACTCTTTAAGGACTACTCTCCATTTTGGAATTATATTTAGGGATTCACTGTACCCACGACGTCGTCCTTTCTTGTACTCTTACACTGACATTCCCTGGAGTAAACTTATGACGACTATAGTCCGATTGAAATTGCTTGACAGTTGACGTCCGTCACTTGTTGCTACAATGTTTCCACATCCACTGCCGGCTACCGTTCGGTTATAGGAGTGTGTGTGTGTGTGTGTGTGTGTGTGTGTGTGTGTGTGTGTGTGTGTGTGTGCGTGTGTGTGTGTGAATTCCTAAGGGACCAAACTGCTGAGGTCATCGGCCGCTAGACTTATACACTACTTAAACTAACTTATGCTAAGAAGTCCATAAGTCCAACCCATCGTCCAAGTCGTGGGAGATGGGCAACGGCACAAAGTAGGGGATTGCCTTTAGGGGCGATGTACAGCGGGGACTTCGTGTGCCCCAGGACCGCTACGGTAGCTGAGAAGGCCCTATGGGAACCCTGAAACGTGACGGCTAACGGGGCTCTGGTGAAGCTGCGATAGGCCTAGCAAGCCAGTAGTGGATAAATCAACTGCTTTCAAAAAGGGAACATGCCTCGGATCACGGAACGGATTTAAAGGAAACCGACCAAGCAATGGAAAAGGATTACGAGATGGTTTACGGCTGGGCACCTTAAACGTAAGGACTCTAACTGGGAAGTTAGAAGAAATTGTAGAAATGATGGAAAGGAGGAAATTGGACATCTTGGGACTTGCTGAGACTAGGTGGAGAGGAGTTGGTGAAAAACCACTAAGTAAAGGATGTAAACTGTACTGGATAGGGAATGAGAGGGGAAGAAATGGAGTGGCAATAGTGGTCAGAGAGGGTCTGCAGGAGGAGATGGAAGGTATCAATGATCGAATGATAAAAGCCAGAGTACGGGTGAAAGGAAAAAGCATTGAAATCATCCAAGCATATGCCCCACAGGTGGGGTGTTCAAAAAAGGAGAAGGAGGAATTTGAAGATGACATGCAAAAGCAGCTAAATGGAGGAAATCAGATTATAATAGGGGACCTCAATGCACATGTTGGCACAGACAGGAAAGGATTCGAGGAGATAATGGGACCAGAGGGCTGGGGGAACCGAAATAGAGAAGGAAAATTGTTGCTGGAATTCTGCAAGAGGAATGGGCTGGCGATCGCAAATTCGTGGTACAAGAAGAGGAGTAGTCACAAAATAACTTGGTACAGTGGGGACTGGTCCCAAACTTCAGTAGTAGACTATGTACTAGTGGATAGGCAGATGATGAGCAGCCTCACAGATGTTAAGGTCATACCATCTGAGGCCTTAGACAGCGACCATCGGCTGTTGGTAGCCACCCTGAGAGAGAAAAAAGATAGGAGGGCAACAGATATACAGGAGAAAAGGTTGAAGACATGGATGCTGAAAGAGGATGAACGGAGGACCCAGTACCAGACACTGATCAGGAAGAAGCTGCCAAAGGAAGATCAGAGAACAGTGGAAGAAGAATGGGGCGATTTTAAGAGGGCTCTAGTTGAGGCAGCTGAGACTGTGTGCGGAAGAACTAGCACAAAGAGGAGAAGTAGGGAAACCCCATGGTGGAACAACATATGTAAAGAGGCAGTACTTCGAAAGAACAAAGCCTTCAGAGAATGGTTCCAGACCCGAACAGAGGAAGCTAGGGTAAAATATAAGGAAAGCAAGAAAGCGGCACAGACCATAGTAAGGGCGGAGAAGAAGAAGTGGATGGAAAAATGGACAAGAATGTTAGAAGAGGACAGTGAAGGGAACAAAAAAGTACTTTACACCATGGTAAGAAATAAGAGGAACGACAGAAGCGAGTGCCTGAGGATCATGGATAATAATGGAAGAGTTGTGGAGGAAATGCATGAGCTCAAAAAGATTTGGAAGGAGTACTTTGAAGATCTGTTGAATGCTGCCAAGCAGGTAACTAACAGCGATGGAGAGCCTAAGGCAGCAGACGATTATAATAGTGGGGAAATTGATGATCTAACTTGGAATGAAGTGGAAGAAGCCATAAAGAGGATGAAAGGGGGCAAGGCACCAGGTTGGGACGAAGTAACAGTGGATATGATACGAGCAGCAGGAGAAGTAGGAACCCAGTGGCTATACAGAGTGCTGAGGGTGGTGTGGAAGGAGAACAGAATTCCTGAGGATTGGAAGAAAGGAATTATAGTCCCGATCTTCAAGAAAGGGGATAAAAGGAGATGTGAGAACTACAGAGGAATCACCCTGCTATGCCACTGTGGAAAAATCTATGAAAAGATGCTGGAGAAGAGAATAAGAAGCAGTATTGAAAGTAGACTGCAAGAGGAGCAGTACGGTTTCAGACCGGGAAGATCAACAACGGACCTCATATTTGCGGTAAGGCAACTGCAGGAAAGGCACTATGAGTACGGGAAGGACTTAATCATGGCCTTTTTGGATATTGAGAAGGCGTATGACAGTATCTGTAGGGACAAGCTCTGGGATGTGCTGAACGCAAAAGGGATAGATGAAGAGATTACACGAAAAGTCAGAAAAATGTATGAGGGAAGTGAGAGTTGTGTGAAAGTGGGGAGGGAACGTACTGCATGGTTCAAGCTGGAAAATGGGCTGCGACAGGGAAGTGCACTTTCGCCTTTATTGTTTATTATTGTTATGGATGAAATCCTACAGCAAGTATCAGATGCAATTGGAGATCATAAAATGAAAGCAGTGCTTTTTGCCGATGACCTGATGTTATGGGGAAATTGCGTGAAGGAGGTGCAAGAGCAGTTAGATGCATGGGAGGCAACGGCAGCACAATATGGAATGCATTTCTCTGCAAAGAAAAGAGAAATAATCGTCACAACAAGGAAGAAGAATAGGCCAAATGTGGATATAACTTGTGGAGGGGAAAAACTACAAGTGGTAGAGAACTTCAAGTACCTGGGAAGCGTGATTGAAAGTAAGGGGGGAAACGCAATGGAAATAAATGAAAGGTGCAGAAAAGCAGGGCAGTTCTACAAATGCATTAGGGGGCTTATTTGGAGCAAGGAGGTGCCACAGAAATCCAAGGGAATTATATACCGAACCTACTTTGTCCCCATATTGACATACGGAAGTGAGACATGGGTAATGCACAAAAGCGACAAAAGTAGAATACATGCTAGTGAAATGAAGTTCCAGAGGAGCAGGTTGGGTGTAACAAGACGAGACAGATTGCGAAATTTGTATGTGAGGGAAAGACTAAAGGAGGAACCAGTACAGGACAGGATAGAAAAATCAAGACTGCAGTGGTATGGACACATGAAGAGAATGGATGAGGGAAGAATTCCAAAGAGGATGTTTGATCTGCAACTGGAGGGGAAGAGGCCCAGAGGAAGACCAAGAGATAGATGGGTGAAGGGAGTGAAGGAATGTGTGATGAGAAGAGGAGAGAACTGGACGAAGGTGGAAGAGGGGGAATGGTGGAAAGACAGAACACGATGGAGAGGCTTGTGTTCCCGACAGACCCAGCCAGTGGCTGGAAACTGTCCAAGATGATGATGATGCTAAGAACAACACAGACACCCATGCCCGAGGGAGGACTCGAACCTCCGGCGGGAGGGGTCGCGCAATCCGTGAACTGCACCTCGAACCGCGCGGCCACTCCCCGCAGCGCTCCGTTATAGCCGACACAAACACGGCGGGACATTTCACAAATGCTGTTAATATGTGTGGTGTCACCGCCAGACACCACACTTGCTAGGTGGTAGCCTTTAAATCGGCCGCGGTCCATTAGTATACGCCGGACTCGCGTGTCGCCACTGTCAGTGATCGCAGACCGAGCGCCACCACACGGCAGGTCTAGAGAGACGTACTAGCACTCGTCTCCAGTTGTACAGCCGACGTTCATAGCAATGGTTCACTGACAACTACGCTCTCCTTTTGCCGAGACGATAGTTAGCATAGCCTTCAGCTACATTTGCTACGACCTAGCAAGGCGCCGTATTCAATTGATAATTAATATTATGAAGCATGTACCGTAACGAGAGATGTTCTACAATTGTGGATTAAAGTTAAGTATTACATCACCTACGTACTTTATTTGACATTCTCAAGATATTGTCGTGTTCCAGACCGCACGCCAACCAGCGTGTAATTAAACGCGTGCATTTCGGCCTCCTCTAGCAAAACAGTGTTGGCGCTTCTGCCAACACAACAAATTGGCGACTCGGATACAAACGGTCTCCTTTATATATAACTAATTTACTTGTGTCATGGCTTCGCCACAATCTCCAGATGTACTGTCCGAATTTTATCGCTTGCAGAATCAGCAGACGCAGGCCTTATTGGATGCCCTTGGACAGCTCGTCCAGGGTCAACGTGCAATGCAAAACGATGCGGCCGCCGCCGCTCCACCGCTACCGCAGCCACACCATGCAGTTGCACCACCTTTTCGTCAGCTGGACGGAGTGGTCACGCCAATTTGGATTCCATCTCGCTGCCTACAGAATTCAAGGTAATGAGCGGCAGCCTCATTTATTGTCCTGTGTAGGCGTCCACACGTACCGAGTGATAGTGAAATTATTTCCCCGACGCGACGTAGCAACTCTGTCCTACGACGAAATTTTGTCTGCATTAGATGCATATTTCAAACAATCAGTCAATGTGGTTGCAAAAAGGTATACTTTCTTTCGTACCAAACGTACGGCCGGTCAAACTAATCGGGTGTAGGTAGCAACTTTGCAAGGCCTTACTAGGGATTGTGCTTTTGAGTGTGAATGTGGACTCCCTTATTCAGATACTATGGTGCGTGATGCAATTGCACAGAACGTTTCTGATGTTCGTATACGAGAACAGATTTTGAAACTAGTCAGTCCCTCCCTTCAACAAGTGATAGACATATTGGATAGGCAAGACACACTTGACTTTGCTCAGGAATCATTTGCAACTTCGCCAGCTGTGTGTCACATTAACCGGCCCACCAGACGCGCTGCACAGAACGGTAAACAGCCCTCGCGCCCGTCCGCGCAGCTGCCGCCAAGCTCTCCGGTATGTTTGCTGCGTAAGCAAGCAAATGCAGTGCTAAAATCATGCCCGCAGTGTGCAACCAGACATTCGCGTGAGAATTGCCCGTCACGCCAAGCTATTTGCTTTTTCTGTAATAAGAAAGGACATGTTCAGAGTGTTTACCAGAAAAAGCTCCGATCGGACACTCACAACCATTCCAGGCCCTTTGCTTCACGCCGGAATCGGAATCGAACCAAGAATACTCAGGCTCGTGAACCTTCGCCCATGGAAATTCATGTAGTTCATTCCACTCCGCCCAGTGCCACGCTCTCTAACAGTGACTGTGTTCGTCCCACACATAGTGTGCATCGACGTCGACGGAAATCCCGTCAAGTCGCGAGTGCTTCTGTTCCAGTGTCAGTTCAAATTGCACGAGACAGTCACTCTTGTCGTCAGCGCGACAGTAAACTTTTTGTAGAATTGGACATTCATGGCAACGTGATCCCATTCCAGCTCAATACCGGAGCTGCAGTTTCACTAATAAATCACGACACGTACAAACAACTGGGCACACCTCCGTTGCATGCAGCAAATGTTAAGTTAAATAGTTATTCCGGTCAGAATATCCCTGTGTTAGATCAGTGCAGACCTCTTGCAACATTCAAGGGACAAACAAAACTTGTGTCATTTTATGTACTTTGTTCTTCTTCTGCAGTGAACTTGTTTGGTTTAGATTTATTTCAGTTGTTTAACTTGTCTATAGTCAATCAGGTCCTATCAGTGAACCAATCTGTGCCTTCAGACAGTGTTTCTCGTCTATGTCAAGAATTTGCAGACATTTTTGCACCGGCCTTGGTTGCGCTAAGAACTATAAAGCACATTTAGAATTGAAAGTAAATGCGCAACCGAAATTTTTCAGAGCACGCAATGTTCCCCACGCACTGCGTGATGAGGTCGCAAGAACATTACACGATTTCTTGTATGGTCGTCACTTTACCATCATCACAGACCACAAACCTTTGACATCGCTTTTTCATCCGAACAAGCCTGTACCTCCACGTACAGCGCAGAAATTCATTCGCTAGTCAATTTTCCTCTCGCAGTACCGCTACGATATCTTGTATCGGTCCACTGCTAAGCACGGAAACGCCGATGCGTTGTCCCGTTTGCCTGTTGCTGAGGATAGAGCATTCAATTCTTCCGAACTTGCTTGCATGTTCATTGATGCGGAAACCAATGACGTGGTCAAATCGTTTCCGATTGATTTTCGTCGTGTAGCTACAGCCACAGCTGCTGACCCGGTCCTTGCTACTGTTTTGCGTTTTGTTGCTACGCAATGGCCCTTGTCGAAATCACGGATCGAGGATCCGTTGGTTCGCCGATTTTTTGCTCACAAGGAGAGACTTTTTGTTCGACGTGGTGTTTTGCTGTTGCGTTCTGATAATGATCAGTCCAGGGTCGTGGTCCCACGTTCGTTACAGTCCTCTGTCTTACGGCTTCTCCACCAAGGACATTGGGGTATAGTGCGAACGAAACAACTTGCTCGTCAGCACTGTACTTGGTTCGGAATCGATGCTGCGATTACGAAAATGTACTCTTCTTGCATGGCGTGTGCCGAACAACAATCCGCACCACCGCGGAAATTCTTTGCACGGCCGAAAGCCACTTTCCCTTGGCAACGCTTACACATCGATTTTGCTGGTCCATTCTGGAATGCTCGATGGTTGGTTGTTGTCGATTCCTTCAGTAATTTTCCTTTTGTTGTCCGGATGTCTTCCATGATGTCATCTGCCACCATCCAAACGTTATCCGCTATCTTTTGCATTGAAGGTCTTCCGCAGACTATTGTTTCCGACAATGGCCCACAATTCATGTCCGCAGAATTTCAGTCATTCTGCAAGGCCAATGGTATTCAACATCTGACATCCGCGCCGTTTTCGCCTCAGTCAAACGGTACCGCTGAACGATTGGTTCGGACTTTCAAGTCACAGATGTTGAAGTTGAAAGAGTCGCATACTCGGGAGGACGCGTTATTGCTCTTTTTGTCCTCGTATCGCTCTTAGCCCCGAGATGGTCGCTCGCCGGCTGAGTTGTTGCACGGTCGTCCTCATCGAACCTTGATGTCTTTGCTGCATCCGCCGCATCAGGTTCCTGTGCAGCGGCAGCCACCTGCTTTTGTTCCAGGCGACGTTGTATACTGTCGCAACTATCGAGGTTCACGGCGTTGGCTCGCAGGGCGCATTCTTCGCTGCCTCGGCCGCGCTATGTATCTGGTTTTGGGGGCCTCTGGTGAGGTGCGTCGGCATCTCAATCAGCTGCGCCTCTGTCGTCGCACGGGTTCTGCCGCTCCCCGTCTGCTTTCAGCGACGGTGCCGTCCGGTCAGCGCCCTGGGGACCCATCTACTGGCTCGCCTCATCCCCAGGTGTTACCGACGCTGCCTTCCATTTTGCCCCATGGCGACGCGCCGCCGCCGCCGTCGCCGCCGCCGCCGCCGCCTGTTCTCCCGCCGGCGACGCCCGCAGTGGACGCTTCGCTGCAGCTGCCAAGCGCCTCCCTGGGTCAAGCGCCGCCGATTGCTTCCCGTGACCAGCTGTCCTCCGACATGGAACTCTTGCCCGCTCCGGACCAGATGTCGTCTTCGCCCGTCGGCTGCCCCGACGCGATGGAGGTCGACCCTACGGCCCCTCCTGTCTCTTTACGGGCGCATACATCGCATGTTGGCGTGCACCCTGGACTAGGTTTTCAGGCGTTTCCTAGCTCCCCTCGGACCGAATGGCAGGGTGTGGGTGGCACAGCCTCGCCTGTTGTTAGGCTCCCCACCTCGTCGCATGCGTCAACATGGGGTCCTCCCCACGGCGGACGGAAGCCTTATAACACAACCGTACGCCGATTTGCGGGGGAGGAATGTGGTGTCACCGCCAGACACCACACTTGCTAGGTGGTAGCCTTTAAATCGGCCGCGGTCCATTAGTATACGCCGGACCCGCGTGTCGCCACTGTCAGTGATCGCAGACCGAGCGCCACCACACGGCAGGTCTAGAGAGACGTACTAGCACTCGTCCCCAGTTTACAGCCGACGTTCATAGCAATGGTTCACTGACAACTACGCTCTCCTTTTGCCGAGACGATAGTTAGCATAGCCTTCAGCTACATTTGCTACGACCTAGCAAGGCGCCGTATTCAATTGATAATTAATATTATGAAGCATGTACCGTAACGAGAGATGTTCTACAATTGTGGATTAAAGTTAAGTATTACATCACCTACGTACTTTATTTGCAGTTCTCAAGATATTGTCTTGTTCCAGACCTCACGCCAGTCAGCGTGTAGTTAAACGCGTGCATTTCGGCCTCCTCTAGCAAAACAGTGTTGGCGCTTCTGCCAACACTACAATATGTAATGCGGAGCAATGTTGGAAGCGAGGTTTGTCGGAAATGCAACACACGCTTTGTAGCCTTCACTTTAAACTCGTGTCCTAACCTAACCTCAATCTCATAATGTGCAATGCATCCGAGAAAACGGCGGTCAACAATCTACGGCAGAATTAAAATCACGTTGGTTTTGTTTACGGCGTTTAAGTCTAGCCTTTACAAGCGAAGTCAAGGCAGAGAAATTTCAGTTTCAGCAGTAAAAGCAAACTAATCTCTAGCTGTCATTGATTACCTAAAACTATCCTCACACTGGCTACACGGACTGCCACGTTACCAACAGATGAACAATCCTGGATGGAACTTGGCAGCAGATTGTAGGCAACACAAGCAGATTCCCGACTAAAGAACATGATAGGAAGAAATATAAGAGAAAATAGAAAAGTCAATATGTTGATGAAAATGATGCGGCGAAGTATGGAAATAAAAGAATTACATTTAAATCAGTTAACTGAATAAAAATCATTCAGCATCTTTTGATTAGATTTACAAAAATAAAAAATTTCACTGTATTAGGCGAGACTCGAACCTACGACCTTCAGCATGTCAGAATTGTATGCTAACTGTTGTATTACGCCCTTAAACTGCAGAGCGTAGTTGTATTTATAACTCTGGTGACCAAGTCGCAATGATTAACTGCAGCCTTCAAAATCGGCTTTACACAATTTCCTGAACGGAAGGCTCCAGCTGTTTGGTTATTGCTCTGCATAGGAAGTGCGTATTTCGTTGTCATCGTTGTGTTAGTGTGCGTGTGTGTGTGTATGTGTGTGTCTGTGTGTGTGTGTGTGTGTGTGTGTGTGTGTGTGTGCGTGTGTGCGCGCGCGTGCTGCGTGCGTGTGTGTGTCTGTGTGTGCGTGTGTGTGTGTGTGTGTGCGTGTGTGTGTGTGTGTGTGCCTTTGTGTTTTGGTGTGGTTATCATGTGTGACAAAATACAAAATAAAAGAGCCAGACCCAGGACTTGCCGGCCGTTATGAACATGCGGTTCTAGGCACTTCAGTCCGGAATCGCGCTCCTGCTACAGTCGTAAGTTCGAATGCTGCCTCGGGCATGGTTGTGTGTGGTGTCCATAGGTTAGTTAGGCTTAATTATTCCTAAGTCTAAGGGACTGATGACCTCTGATGTTAAGTCCCATAGTGCTCTGAGCCATTTTAAAGTCAGGATTTGGGATCCAGACACGTCAAGAAAGAAAGCCGGACAAGGAATTGGAAGTGAACTGTCTTTGTTGTGGCCATTTGGCAACGGAGAACGGTTCGGGAGTATGTCGAGCGTTCTGATTGGCGGAAACCAGCTATAATGCGCGAAGTGTCAGCTATCAAGTAATTTTAATCGAACTAGAAACGGTTGTAATTAGCGCTCCTACGTTTCTTCTTCTGTTCCTATGCACACGAGCCGTTCCATGTCTTTCCTTCTGAGGCACAAAATGTCGCTCTGCTTTCCATCGTGGCTGTGTCGGACTACCTCTGAACAGAAAATCACGTTCACTATTTTTATCTGACAGCGTCGCCGTTACTTTGTGCATGTAGCTAATGGCAGCCTACTGCTCCCGGTAGATTTTCACTTAATAACCTGGATCACGAAGCCGTCAACAAGTGTAACGGAGTTATTTACGAGCCCGCTGCGGCTTATCTGTTGACTTGGCCAGCCTCTGCAGCCACAGCGCTGAGCAAACACCGCGACGCAGTGATTGATCGCTGTTCACTTTGACAGGCGTTTATCAGTGATTAAAGCCACTGAAAAGCGTAACATTGCACTACCGCAGCGTCACGTTGTTCGTAGGGGGCAGGGAGGCGGATCAGGTACTGCACTTGCAGCCAGCTACTCGTTAGATTTGCGTGACTATGTCCATGATATGACGAGGGTAACTTGGAACTGCAGTTATGCTACCAGTGACTGAACTGCCTCGTAATGCGAGCAATACTTACGGGTCAGTATAAAAATTCAATGGTCCTTGTCTTTTCCATCCGTCTCCAAGCTCAACAGGTAATCACCTACGTTGTTGCAGTAAGCAGATCTTCTGCCGATTGGGACGGGACGACTAATGCTTAATCATATGTCTGTTCTTTCGGACATGTCCGAAAGAACAGACACCATTGATGACCTGCAGCCGTCTAGCACGAAATTAGAATTATATTAATACCTTCAGGTGCTGACGGGCGTTGATATATATCAACGGGGACAGGTGAAAATGTGTGCCTCGACCGGGACTCGAAGCCAGGATCTCCTCCTTATACGGCAGACGCTCTATCCAACTGAGCCACCGAGGACACGGAGGATAGTGCGACTGCAGGAACTATCTCGCGCTCGCCTCCCTCGAGACCCACATTCTCACCTTGTATGTCCACTGACTACATTTGTAGCGTCCCTACCAAACACACTCATTACTCGTGGAAGATATTCTTAGCAAGTCTTGTAAGAGTTCGGAGAATAATGTGTATCCGCACAGAAGAAGAAGGTCATGGCCAGTATTGCCAGAACTATATATTTATATGGCTATGTTGTCTGTTCTTTCGGATATGTCCGAATATATTTAAATATGTATTTAAATATATCCATATAAATATATAGTTCCGGCAATACCGGCCATGACCTTCTTCTTCTGTGCGGATGCACACATGTTCCCTGAACTCTTACGGAACTTGGTAAGAATGTCTTCCACGAGTAATGAGTGTGTTGGGGTGGGACACTACGAATGTAGTGTGTGGACATAGAAGGTGACAATGTGGGTCTCGAGGGAGGCGAGTGCGAGATAGTCCCTGCAGTCGCACTACCGCCGTTCCTCGGTGGCTCAGATGGATAGAGCCTCTGCCATGTAAGGAGAAGACCCCGGGTTCGAGGCCAGGCCGAGGCACACATTTTCACCTGTTCCCGTTGATATATATCAACGCCCGTCAGCAGCTGAACATACTAATATAATTCTAATGCTTAATCATGTCCTAAGATCGGATCCCGTAAGAAAACACGCTAGCCACTCATAAAAGTTTCAGCTAATCGAACAGTGTTCACGATGTCTGTACAAGGAATTCACTAACATAAAACAAAGTACCGGAGCAAGGAAAAGCATTTTACAATGTAGAGTGATTTAGGATGTTTAAAATCCTCAGATAAATAAGCATGGAGTATACAGATAGGTGGGTAATATACAGGCTGTCTCTAATTAAAGTTCCAGTTTCAAAACGCTGTAGAAAGAGAACCACTACTCATAATTTTTGACATCAAATTTAGACAGCATATTATTGGCGCAGGGAGAAACGTCATCGAACAAAAAAAATTAATGAAAATTTGATCAACACATGGCGTTATAAGAGTCAGAATATGCACACCACTGGACGTGTGGCACACGGCTGTTCCTCAGTTTGCATCCCACACGCCCAACATGAGTGTCTCCATGAAGGGTTGCACGCAGCTGGTAAGGCTCTTTTACAAGATCGTAAGAACGGTGACTGTGCGCCAGTAGCCCTGCAGAAGTTCCAGAGATTCAAGGGTGTGAAAAAAGGCATCGATCCGATGTCTGCCACATGCCTGCTGAAAATGATTACAAAATTCGAAAAGAGAGGTTCTTTCGATCTTTCGAAGCGCTATGTGCCGCAGAAGGAAGGTAGTTGATCCGACGTCTGTCGAAGATGTGGCCGCAGCATTGCACGAGAATTCGAGCGGTGGTGTGGAAACACGCAGTGCATTGGGAATTGCCCGAACATTGGAAATTCCAGCGAGCACGGTGTGTAAAATCCTACGAAACCGCGGCTACCCCTGTCGGATGTTCGAGTCCTCAAATGGTTCAAATGGCTCTGAACACTATGGGACTTAACTTCTGAGGTCATCAGTCCCCCAGAACTTAGAACTACTTAAACCTAACTAACGTAAGGACATCACACACATCCATGCCGGAGGCAGGATTCGAACCTGCGACCGTAGCGGTCGCACGGTTCCAGACTGTAGCGCCTAGAACCGCTCGGCCACCACGGCCGGCTTCAAGTCCTGCCTCGGGCATGGCTCTGTGTGTTGTCCTTAGTGTAAGTTAGATTAAGTAGTGTGTAAGCCTAGGGCTTTGGAGGACTTACGGTCAAATAAGGCAGAAGGGATAGATAACATTCCATCAGAATTTCTAAAATCATTGGGGGAAGTGGCAACAAAACGACTATTCACGCTGGTGTGTAGAATATATGAGTCTGGCGATATACCATCTGACTTTCGGAAAAGCATCATCCACACAATTCCGAAGACGGCAAGAGCTGACAAGTGCGAGAATTATCGCACAATCAGCTTAACAGCTCATGCATCGAAGCTGCTTACAAGAATAATATACAGAAGAATGGAAAAGAAAATTGAGAATGCACTAGGTGACGATCAGTTTGGCTTTAGGAAAAGTAAAGGGACGAGAGAGGTAATTCTGACGTTACGGCTAATAATGGAAGCAAGGCTAAAGAAAAATCAAGACACTTTCATAGGATTTGTCGACCTGGAAAAAGCGTTCGACAATATAAAATGGTGCAAGCTGTTCGAGATTCTGAAAAAAGTAGGGGTAAGCTATAGGGAGAGACGGGTCATATACAATATGTACAACAACCAAGAGGGAATAATAAGAGTGGACGATCAAGAACGAAGTGCTCGTATTAAGAAGGGTGTAAGACAAGGCTGTAGCCTTTCGCCCCTACTCTTCAATCTGTACATCGAGGAAGCAATGATGGAAATAAAAGAAAGGTTCAGGAGTGGAATTAAAATACAAGGTGAAAGGATATCAATGATACGATTCGCTGATGACATTGCTATCCTGAGTGAAAGTGAAGAAGAATTAAATGATCTGCTGAACGGAATGAACAGTATAATGAGTACACAGTTTGGTTTGAGAGTAAATCGGAGAAAGACAAAGGTAATGAGAAGTAGTAGAAATGAGAACAGCGAGAAACTTAACATCAGGATTGATGGTCACGAAGTCAATGAAGTTAAGGAATTCTGCCACCTAGGCAGTAAAATAACCAATGACGGACGGAGCAAGGAGGACATCAAAAGCAGAATCGCTATGGCAAAAAGGCATTTCTGGCCAAGAGAAGTCTACTAATATCAAATACCGGCCTTACTTTGAGGAAGAAATTTCTGAGGATGTACGTCTGGAGTACAGCATTGTATGGTAGTGAAACATGGACTGTGGGAAAACCGGAACAGAAGAGAATCGAAGCGTTTGAGATGTGGTGCTATAGACGAATGTTGAAAATTAGGTGGACTGATAAGGCAAGGAATGAGGAGGTTCTACGCAGAATCGAAGAGGAAAGGAATATGTGGGAAACACTGATAAGGAGAAGGGACAGGATGATAGGACATCTGCTAAGACATGAGGGGATAACTTCCATGGTACTAGAGGGAGCTGTAGAGGGCAAAAACTGTAGAGGAAGACAGAGATTGGAATACGTCAAGCAAATAATTGAGGACGTGGGTTGCAAGTGCTACTCTGAGATGAAGAGGTTAGCACAGGAATGGAATTTGTGGTGGGCCGCATCAAACCAGTCAGTAGACTCATGACCAAAACAAAAAAAAAAAAAAAACAAAAAAAAAAAAGGAACTTACCACAAATTTCTAAATTTCCTACGAAACATTCTGCATTGCTACCCATACAAGGTCATTCATATTTAGGAGTTGCTTCCTGTTGACCTGCCAGCAAAACAGACGTTTTCTCTGGACATTCTTGCTCGCTTGGAAGTGGACAATGAATGGCCATGGGCCGGCTGTTGTGGCCGAGCGGTTCTAGGCGCTTCAGTCCGGAACCGTGCTGCTGCTATGGTCGCAGGTTCGAATCCCTAGGTTAGTTAGGTTTAAGTAGTTCTAAGACTACGGGACTGATGACCTCAGATGTTAAGTACCATATTGCTCAGAGCCATTTGAATCATTTTTTAATGGCCATGAAACATCGTGTGGACAGACGAAGCCCATTTCCATCTCCAAGAACATGCCAACACTCAGAATTGTTGAAAATGGGCAACGGTCAGTCCTCACGCGCATCAACCGGCACCACTTCATTCTGCAAAGGTGACTGTGGTGCTGGCTGACTGCATCGTTTATCGTAAGGACCGTATTTTTTCGAGGAGATGAGTCCTGCGGATCCTGTTAGCTTTACCATCTCTGGTAAACGCACCACCGTCAACCACCGTCATTCCGTACCTTCAACAGTTTGGGTGTTGCAGATAGGGTAATTTTTATGCAACATGGCGCTCCTCCGCACGTTCTACAGTCATAGAAGTAGTTGCTGCAGCGGCATTGCGGAAATGCTAAAATTATCAGCCGTCATTTCCTTACAGCCTGGCCGTTCGAATCACCAGATCTTAATCCGTGTGACTTCTGGCCGTGGGGTTATCTGAAAGATGTTGTGTTCAGTGCTCTAATCACGAAGTTAGCTGAATTGACTTTCCGGTCGGGAAGGAGCGCCTGGTCCCCGGCACGAATCCACCCGGAGGATTTTTGCCGAGGTCAAGTGAGCCGGCCAGTCTGTGGATAGTTTTTAGGCAGTTTTCCATCTGCCTCTGCGAATGCGAGTTGGTTCCCCTTATTCCGCCTCAGCTACACTATGTCGGCGTGCTGCGCAAACAAGTTCTCTACGTACGCGCACACCACCACTACTCTACCACGCAAACATAGGGGTTACACTCGTCTGGTGTGAGACGTTCCCTGGGGGCGGGGGCCGAACCGCACAGTAACCGTGGGTTCGGTGTGGGGCGGCGAAGGGGTGAAGTGGACTGTGGTAGTCGTCGTAGGTTTGCGGACCATTGCGGCTGCGGCGGAGACGGAGCCTCTCCGTCGTTTCTAGGTCCCCGGTTAACATAACATAACATAACATAGCTGAAGGCACAAGTGACGCAAAGCATTCTGAACCTAACCAACGAGACACTCCGATCTGTGTGTTTCCCGATTTCAACTTGTGGCAGAAAACGGTGGACAGCATACTGAACACATGTTGCACCCGTCTCTCGACGATTGGAAATCGATGTCATTTTGCTTTTTATGCGGTTTTTGACATCTGACAATTAAAAATTGATTTTTCCATCTGAAGTGGTACGACCTTGCCGTGGTGGACGGGCTTCCCTAATTAACTGTGCCATAACTGTTGACTGTCGAATTTGTGCAGTCAAGCACGTTCAGGCTGAACAGTACGGATGGTGTTACTTACAACTCAAACCAGAGCCGCCGTATTGCATTTCATCTGTCATTTGTAGCCGACCCCATTTACTTTAAGATGCTTACAGAGCCACTTATTGGTAAAATTTTTGTTAAACTGTTTTTCTGTGTTTCCCCCTGCGTCAATAATATCCTGCTCAAATTTGATGTCATTCTGAGCAAGTGATTCTCTTTACAGCCTTTTGAAACTGGAACTGTAATTATGAGCACACTGTAACATATGTACAAAACCCAAGAGATGAAAATGTTAGGGCAGTAATAATCAAGCTGTAGTAGTCCTTTACAAAGAGTATTGTCAGGTGTTTAAAGTGTGATTAGGAAGGCAGAAAGCATGTCGAATTCTCAGGGCAAAATTAAAACGATATAGTCTGTCGTGAAGGAAATGTGTGGCAAACATGACAAGGTTGAGGGTCTACAGTCATTACATAGTAAAAATGTTTTTGCTACCGGTGAGTCAGATAGACATATGTACAGTATTTAACAGTCACATTCTGAATGTAGTAGGTGAATTAAATTAAATTTAGTTGCTGCAGGGAATCATAGAATTCTCGTAGAAAATGGCTTTCCAAGATTTCTATCTGAAATACACACCCGTCATATTGATAAGGGGGAAATTGAGACAATATTTAAATCATTGAAGGCTAAAGAATCTTATGGATATGATGGGGTGTCGAGCAGGATACTGAAGCAATGTCCTGCATATGTTACCCCACTACCTGGCCACATTTGTAATCTTTCCTTTAGGAATGGTCAGTTTCCTGAACGATTAAAGTAGTCGGTAGCAAAACCGCTATATAAGAAAGGAGAAAGGGATAATGTAGACAATTTTAGGCCCATTTCTATGTCATAGATTTTGCAAAAGTTACTGAAAAGGCTGTTAATGAAGGAGTATTATATCATTTCATTTCACCTATTTTGCTATCAAATGTAAAAGTTGATTTCAGAAAAGGCTTAACATCTGGAAATGCTATATTCGCTTTTCTCAGTGAGCATTAGAATTTGCGAACACTAAGCATCTTATTTGAATTACCTGAGTCGTTTGATAGTTTGGATTAAAAAATATTGCTGCAGAAGTTGGACGACTATGGAATAAAAGGAGCAGCACAGCACGCAATTGATTCCTCTCATACTTTACTAACATACAGCAAAAGATCATTCTCCACAGTAATGAGAACGGATATAAACTGGTGCCTGATTGGGACACGGTTCGGTTGGGAGAGAGGGGAAGGGTCGGGGGGAGGGGGGAAAGGGAGGAGTGCCTCAGAGTTAACTGCTGGGGCCGCTGCTGTTTCTTGTATGCCGGATGTCTCTCTTAACAGTTGTCAGGCGCATTTTTTCTCCTGTTTTGGCAGATACACAATTTCGTTTTTGCACTGTGTAGCTAAAGTCATCCCAAACACTTCCTGCTCGTCACGTCTCTCATGCAACGGACAACATCAACAGAAAGCGTCGGTTTCTTATGTTCGAGTGCAGGTTTCGCATCATCTTGGAGCAGTGAAAACTTTATAATGCATTTTTTGTGTATATATATGCACATAATGCAAAGCACCACTCACACACTAAGAAATTTCATCGCATGGTGGTATGTATACAAAGATGGCGACGTTACAACCATAACAATGCCAAAGACTTCCACTCTCAGAGATATTTCATTATGTACATGTATGTGACAGTAGAAATTTACAAATTGCTAATGTTACATTATTTATTATTTACATTGACAGAGAACTGATTAAAATTACGATAAACAAATAAAGCAGTCAGTTATAATGTGTTACTGCAGTGATATTACGTAATTATTATGGTATATATGGTACAAAAGACACAGTAGAAAAAATCAGAAAAAAGTATATCACTGGCTTTCACAGGGAACATATCCTATAAAAAAGCAACCTATTTACAAACACAAACATTAAAATAAGCTTCCACGCAAACTCCAGCAGTTAGCAGTTCACAACTTAAAGAATAACAACTCCTCATACAAAAAAATCTGGCATATACAAACTCAGCTGTCAAAGCTGCCCCTCTTACTATATAGGACAAACTGGAAGAAGCATTGAGACACGGTTCAAAGAACATACAGATGCCATACGTTTGAACAACATTTCAAAATCCACATTTGCCATGCACACAATTACTAACTGCCATGGAACAAACAGCATTGAAGACTATGTACAAGTGTTGCACCATGCTTATAAAGGTAGCCTTATGAATTTGCTTGTGGAGATGGAAATATACGTACATGAAAGCAAATCACCACAAAATCTCTTCAATGAAAAAACCGAGTTCGCCAATGCAGCCTTCCTTCAAAATTACATTCACCTTCTTTCCAATTTAAAGTAAAAAAAAAAATCCGCCGTTGTAATATTTATATCTGCACATCCATCCCAACTCATTTACTGTGTTTTCAATGTATCCCATAATATGTCCATAGTTGTAATATTTATGTATGCACATTTACTTTTTTTCCAATGTAGACCATAATAATTACATAGTATCACTGCAGTAACACTTTATAACTGACCGCTTTATTTGTTTATCTTAATTTTAATCAATTCTCTGTCAATGTAAATAGTAAATAACGTAACATTAGCAATTTGTAAATTCCTACTGTCACATACGCGTACGTAATGAAGTATCTCTGAGAGTGGATGTCTTGGGCATTGTTATGGTTGTAATGTCGCCATCTTTGTATGCATACCTCAATGTGATGAAATTTCTTAGTGTGTGAGTAGTGCTTAACATTACGTGCAATTATATACACAAAAAAGTGCATTATAAAGTTTTTGATGCTCCAAGATGATGAGAAACCTGAACTGGAACCTAACAGCGTGGATTCTTCATCCTAGGTAACCGAAACATCTTCCCTTTAATAATCATAATTCGTTTACATCACTTACAATAGTTGTGAGGCACAGTTACAGTTTAAAAGGCGATGTCTCACATCATGTTTTGGTTGTAGGGTACCAGCACCCCAAGTAAGTTTCGTCGGGTGAGGAAACGAAAGGCGAAATCTAACATAAAATGTGAACTGGCGGTCTGAAGAAGAACCTCTCGGCTCGAAACCGGTAACGGCGCTGTATAAATAAATAAATAGCATTATAAAAAGTGGCTGGTTGTTGTAATCCTCTGTGTAAGATTCAACCTATATA
This sequence comes from Schistocerca piceifrons, assembly GCF_021461385.2. Classification (NCBI taxonomy): domain Eukaryota; kingdom Metazoa; phylum Arthropoda; class Insecta; order Orthoptera; family Acrididae; genus Schistocerca; species Schistocerca piceifrons. The sequence continues at coordinate 421,791,714 of NC_060145.1, forward strand.
ATCTCTATCTTTGTCACTAAAGTTCTACGATAGCAATTTTTGTAGATGTCCGATTCTTTATAGTTGAGTTGTAGAGAGTCTTAATGACAATAAAATTACCAAATATGCAGCAACCAGTCGCAAAATCATGTTTTATTTATTCACTTTTGCTAATCGATTTCAACTGATTAACAGCCATCATCGGTGCTACAAATACAAGAATAAAAATAATTAATAAATGTACATAAAGCAACGTAAACCAGTTAAATGTATATAGACGCATTAAACCATTTAAAACGAACATACAAATTTACCTTTCAACCAATATGTGCCCTGAGTAGTAATACTGTCTTAAGCAGAGGTCAAACATAAAGTGATACATCGAGAATTGACTATGACAACGAGAAACCATAAGGGGGCGCTGCAAAGCAAACCCGCCCTCTATGCGAAAAGATACAGCTAAAATAAAAATGAGAAGAGGGAGAAAGAGTTATGACATAAAAAGTGAGGTAAAATATAATGCTATAATACTAAATTTTTTTTTCCTTTATTGTATTTCGATTCCCCCCGAAGGGGGCGGGCTGCCCGCAGCTTATTACGCTGCTTTGCAGCCAACAGACCTTTTAAAACGTAAGAATGAAGATAACAAACAATAAAGGCTGGTGATGAAACGGTGACCGAAATTGTAAAACGGCGGAAAATTGTGGAAAGTTAAAACATAAAGCAAAGGGTTGGGAAAGCTAACAAAATACACAGGAAGCAGACAGGGAATATAGTAGACAGACAATTAAAAAACATGGTGACAGTCTGGTTTCTGTTCACAAGAGATATAAAAATCACACCCAGCGGCAGTATGATGTCCGTTTGCAACACTTCGGAGAAGACTCCCAACACTGAACACTCACTGTAAACACTGTACTAAAATGTCGGCACACAGATAACACACCATAGCCGAAGGCAGATGGGGGGGGGGGAGAGTTGGGCAGATGGGGGGGAAACAAGGAGGGAGGAGAGGAGAAACTAAAGGGGGGAACCAAAGGAGGGAGAGGACTCATAAAGGGAGGAGGGGCAGGGCAGACACGAGAGGGAATAGGCAGAGGAGGGAAATGCAAAAGGACTCAGGGGAGAGAAGGGGGGCAGAGAGAGGGTAGGTGGGAAGAAAAGAGGATGGTAGGGGGGGAGAGGGAGCCCAGGAAAAGAATGGAGGAAAGAAGGGGGCTGAGGATCAGAGTTGATAGGAGGGATAAATGGAGGGGGTGAGGGCATCATCCAAGAAGGGGAGTTGATGGAAGCCACCTTGGGAAAGAAGATGAAGGGTGTAGAGATGGAGGGTAGGGGGGACACAACAGTGAAGACATGGCAGGGGGCGGGCATTGGAAAGGAGAGGAACAACCAGGGGGTGAGGGGGATCAAGGCGGTGGGAGGTGTAATGCGGATATGTTCGAGGAACAAGAGCAGATGGGGGAAAGGAATAGGGTCATAGAGGATCCGCGTGGGGGGCGGGAGGTGTATACGGAAGACGAGGCGGAGTGCATGACGCTCAAGGATCTGGAGGGACTTATAGAATTTGGGGGGGGGGGGGGCAGATACCCAGGAAGGACTGGCATAACAGAGGATGGGACGGATTAAGGATTTGTAGGTGTGGAGGATGGTATAGGGGTGCAACCCCCATGTCCGGCCAGAGAGGAGTTTGAGGAGTCGGAGGCGGTTGTGGGCTTTGGACTGGATGGAGTGGAGATGAGGGATCCAGATGATGTGACGGTCAATGGTGAGGCCAAGGTAGATGAGGGTGGGGGTGAGGTGGACAGGATGGGCGCAGACAGTAAGGGAGAAATCCAGGAGCCAGAAGGAGCGAATGCTACGACCTACGATGATTGCCTGGGTCTTGGAAGGATTGACTTTCAGGAGCCACTGGGAACACCATGCGGCAAAAAGGTCAAGGTGATTCTGGAGAAGGCATTGGGATCATTGAAGGGTAGGAGCGAGGGCAAGGAATGTGGTGTCATCGGCATATTGCAAGAGGTATACTGGAGGGGGGGGGGGGTTGCGGCATATCTGCCGTGTACAGGAGGTAGAGGAGAGAGGAGAGGACCGAGCCCTGGGGCACACCTGCAGAGGGGTAGAAGGTGTGGGAATTGGCATTATGGATGATAACATAGGACAGGCAGCAGGAGAGGAAGGAGGCCATCAGACGGATGTAGTTGACAGGAAGGGCGTAGGTTTGGAGTTTAAACAGGAGACCGGGATGCCAGACACGGTTGTAGGCCTTTTCGAGGTCGAGGGAGACAAAATTGGCGGAGCGACTGGAGTTAAGCTGGAGGGAGAGGAGATGAGAGGCGGAGGAGTTAGTCATCGGCAGAGAAGTAAGGTTGAAAGCCACATGGGGTGTCGGGGAAGAGGTGGTTTTGGTGGAGGTGGTGGTGGGTGCACCAGGAAAGGATGGATTCCAAGAGCTTGCTGAACACCAATGTGAGACAGATAGGACGATAGGAAGAGGCATCAGATGGAGGCTTGTTGGGTTTGAGAACATCAGGATGCGGGAGGTTTTCCACAGGTCATGATAGAAGCCAGTGGCAAGGATGACATTGTAGAGGGTGGCAAGGACTGAAAGGAAGGAGGGAGGGCAGTGTTTGAGGTGGTGGTAGGTAATGCAATTGTGGTGGGAGCAGTATTGCGTTTAGTGCGGATTTTGAGGCTGATGTCCGGTGGAGTGATGGGAATGTTAAGTTCAGATGGTGGTGTGTGGCCCAAGTACTGGAAACTAGGAGCAAGGGGAGGAACAGAGGTGTTTGTAAAGTCCATGACATCAGGGAAGACGGAATAATCAAAGTGGAGATCATCTGGGAAGTAAAAAACATTGGAGAGGCGAGAGGCAAAGTGGTTGGCCTTACTGAGGTTGTCAGGAAAGGGATGGTCATCAAGGAGGAGAGGGTACGGAGGGGTGGGGCGGTTCCCAGTAAGGTGGTGGAAAGCAGACCAATACTTGGAAGAGTTTATGGGGAGCATGGTGTTGAGTTGTGTACATGTATGACGCCAAGCACTGCGTTTCTTCGCAGTAAGCAGGTTGCGGATGTGTCATTGTAATTGCCGGTGGTGGGTAAGTGTATCCCAGTCACGAGTGCGGAGCAAATAGCGGTAGAGGCGGCGGGACTCTCGAAGGAAAGCACGGCCTGTGGAGGCAGGTTGGGGCAGTGAGGTTGGATGGCTTTGGTGGGGATATGGGTGGCGACGGCGTCAGACAAGGTCTGGTGCAGGAAGACAGCAGTGCGAGAGATGTCATCAGGAGATTGGAGGGTAAGGTCGTGGCCGTCAACCTGGGTGTGAATGGAGTCACGGTACACATCCCAGTTGGCACGGGAGTACTCATAGACAAGTTTGGAAGGGATGTCGGGGCGAGGAGCGTTGCAGGGATGGCGACCACTAGAGACAGTGAGGAGAACAGGAGCATGGTCACTGCCAATGAGGTCAAGGACATCTGCAGTGATGCGCCTGAGGAGGTTGGGAGAGGCAAGGACCACATCAGGAGTGGTGTTGGATTCGGGTCAGGTGTGCTGAGGGAGGGGAACCAGGTCTCCCTGGAGGGTGGTGATAAACTGATGCCACCGCTGGAGGTCGGCAGGATCACAGCTGTGTATATTGAGGTCGGAGGCAATCACATAATGGAGAAGGTGCGGTCAATCTGGGCCAGGAAATCATACGGGATGGGGGTGCGAGGGTGGACATAAATGGTGGCACAGGTGACAGTAAGGGTGGGGAAGAAGAGGCTGAGGGTGAGATGCTCGGCAGGATTGCTAAGGAGAGGTTGGGCCGGACAGGGAGGTGCTTGAGGTGGCCTATAGCAACTCCGCCACATGCCAGAGGGTACGCGTTATTGGTACAGTGAAGGGTGTAAGGAGCTGTGGAGATGGATATATGAGGTTGAATGAAGGTTTCATTTAGGACAAAGGCATCCACACAGTGCTGACGGAGGGTGTGTAGGAAGAGGAGTTTGTGGGTGGGCAGGGAGCGAACATTGTGGTACAGGATACAGTACGGTTGTTGTACCATGGGAGGGAAGAGTTAGACGAGGGTGGTGAGGGGGGTGAAGGTGAAGTGGGCCTGGTTGTGGGAGTATGTGGCATAGGTGGTAAGATGGAACGGGCAGCGAGGGCGATTTGGTAAAGGGTGTGGGAGTGCTGGAAGCGGTGGATGTTTTGGAGCACAATGGTGATGAAATGGATGATGTCCTCTGCAGTAGGTGGAGGCCAGAGCGAGTTGTTGGGGTGGATGGGGTTATCAACACGACAGACAGGGATGGTGAGCTCAGGGGTGACTGGAGGAGGTTTCGCTGTACACTTCGAGGAGTGGGAAGGATGTGGTTCATTACAGGTGTTCCAGGAGGGGGGGGGGGGAGTTGAGGTTGGGGCAGTTCTTGAGGAAGTGGGAAGCTTTGCAGTGGGGACAAGTAGGAGGGTTCTTGCAGGCAGAGGTAACATGGTCATTGTATGTGAGGCAGCATTGGCAGCGGTAGGATTGGACTGGGGAATGGGAGGGGTTCACCTTATGACGGCGATTGTAGATGAGGGCTCCCTCGGTGAGGAGGCAGTCAATGGAGGAGGAGGATTCGGTGAATACTCGCATGAGATAAGTCAGTCCAGCATAATTGAAGATGCGACAGACCGAGCGGACTTCGATGTTGGGCCGGGAGTTGAGTTCCGCCAACAGCTCAGCCTCCATGACCACGGGGCAAAGCTTCGTGATCACAGCAGTGAAGGTTGGCGGATGTCAGGGAGGTTGAGGCTGATGGGGAAAGGATAGGGTGTGGTAGGGGGTGAGGGTTGCACGTTGGCCAAATTGGGTACGTGGGATGCGGGAGAGGAAGCATTGGGGGATTTAACGAGGACCAAGTCCTTGCGAGGAATCAGAAGGGAGATGGGGGCATTGGGGTAGTATTTCCGGACGGCTAGGGTGAGGGAGCAGGCATCAAGGAATTGAGGGTCAGGATTGGAGAGGACAAAGGTGTGGGACTAAAATATTTACATGAAACTGATATATTGACAAAGATTTTCTCAACCACATAGTACAGTTACATACGCCAAAAAGCGATTGTACAAATTAGTAAAAAGGAACAAACATAGATGAGAAGTACATCGTCGAAAAAATTTTTTAAAAATTATTAAAATTTTTTAAAAATTATTTATCATAATTTTACCCAAGAGCAAAAGTTAATCATAATGCCAAAACGCGGTTGGCATCCATCTAACATACAGTTAATGACATTCAGGAAGATTGGACTTTTTTTCCCCAGCAGATGGCGCCACATTGTTGACTGTACATGTAATGTAAACTAAGTTGAGGTAAGAAAATTATGGAGACAAACGAAACAAACGTATTAATGAAAGAAGGCCAAATGTGAAAATAAAGTGCTAGCACACTTCATACATGGGAAAATTAACACTGGCTCGATAGGATGAATTGAGAACTCGTGGGGGCTCTTACGGTGTGCCCGTATACCATGAGACATAAAACTACACCACATGTCCCTCCCTCCCCAGGGCCCCCTTTTTCCTCTCCCCTCCTTCTCCCAGAGCGGATTTTCCTCCTTCTCCCCCCCCCCCCCCTGAGACCCTGCACCCCATACTTGCCTCTTTCCTTCCCACATCCCTCCCTACCTGGCCCTCTTCAGCGCGCCCCCCGCCCATCTCCCCCCTCTCTTCCCCTCCCTCCCTCCCTCCCTTCTTCCGGCCTCCCTCCTCTCCTTGTGCCAGGCAGATCCTCCGTTTTGATCATCGTCAGTGTTGCGTTTAGTGCTGTTTGTCCTGTGCGTCAAGAGGTGTGATTTTAATTGTGTACTGGCTTGAGGTTCACTGTCTGTGTTTGTTATGTGCTGCGCCATTCGTCGATACTTTTATCCCCCAGTCATACTGTGCCTTGTGCTCTTTTAATTGTCCCAGTGTGTGGTTTTTTGTGTGTGCTACTTTTTTACGCTTTTTATCTCCATTTCACAGTCGCCCCTTTTTTTGTCTATTGCCTTCCATGATGTTCCCCCTTTTTCATATCTATGTTCACCAAATTTTCTCCTTTGTATATTTTTAAATGTCTCCATTGTTTGTTCTATGTCTTTCGACTGAAGAGCTGCGCATATGCTGCTGCCAGCCCGCCCGATGGAGAATTGAAATATAATAAAGGAAAAAAAAATACACGACATGTCTGTTAGTGCAACCGACAAGACAGCAAAAGCCCAATTAAAGGGCGTCAACGCAAACCACATGGAACCCACGATTCATAAATTTCATTAAACATGTGATCCAGAATAGGTAGGAAAACTGACAGACGTAATGCTCCTCTGTAGACTATGAAAATTGGGATGTATTGGTCTGTTCAAAGAATACATGTTCATTCCTACGTAAACAGAGTACCACCTATTGGTATTTCCGAAAGTTCTCCATCGATTAGTAATAGTATCCATTTATTTATACAGTCAGTTAGCTTTTACCCGCAGCTTCGTTCACGTATCAGTAGTATTGCTATGATGAGTGCATATCTGTGAAGCACACCTCACGATGTTCGCCGTCCTGTCCTCTACCCCCCCCCCCCCCCCGCCCCCTCATCCCTCTACTGTCCGCCCCGCTATCCCATCACACGAAGTTAGGCTTCATAAGTTTAACGTCTTTGGATGACTGTGGCTCACACATGCGACATAAACGCGTCGATTTCAATTAAGATTTTTTATTTATCTGTAGGCTAGTTTAATGAGAACTTTCGTGACATGACTGATGAAACTTTGTTCAGCCATTTAAAGAAATATGCTATTTAAAGTAAAGAGTTTGCTGGCAGCAAAACGCTACCTGATCAATATGTGGTACACAATTTGATGTCACTAAAATATAGATCCCAAAATACCTATAAAAAATTCTGCGGGAGCATATGTTTATCTTTTATGGTTCATACACTTTCACCACTTTTGTGATGTCTTTCGGATTTGCTGCGCAAGGTGCAATCAAGACAAAAACGGTGATTATGGGTGAATCAGAAAAGATAAGCATTTTTTATTGTGGACTTTCATGTAGATCATTTTTGACTTCCACAGTTTCGTAGTTTTCAGTTTCACATAGCTCTTATGACCTGCGCAAGATATTGTAAAAAGAGTGCATTGCCAACAAACGTTTTGCTCATTTGATTAACTATCATTGACTATTAACACCTCTGCCAATTAATTTAATTTTTTAAGTAGCCTACGTTCTTCCTCAGAGTTCAAACTAAGTCAACACTTCATCAAACTAGATTCAGTGGTTCAGCTTTGAAAAAGTGACGGACAGACAGTTACTTTCACACTTACAATACTGATACCTACCGATTTACACAGTGTGCCTAACAACAAGAAGTATTACGTCATTACGCAAATAATTCCTGATAAAAACGTCAACCAGGCACAAGGTACTATTTGCCTACAAGAGAATTTTGGCGAAATATCAAGGCGCATAGAACAACTGAACTGACTGTAAGAAACCTGCCGATGATGGATAATCGAAAATTGGAGCTTCAAATTAAAGTTGTTCACAGTAGCTAGTGCCAGTACTGTTTCTTACTAACTAGGAGAAGAGTCTATAGAGAGCAAATATTTACCGAAAATATCAGACTGTGTGAGCCGGAACGCAGAGCTAGAAATTTACAAGTTTTTCACAAAAGTAAAAGATTTAACCTTACTTGCATAGTGACTAAAATCTATACAAGAGCTCATTTATCTGCTACGCAATCACGAAACGATAAACCTATTACTGTACTCTTGTCCGAACCGGTAGCTGAGTGGTCAGCGTGACGGACTGTCAATCCTCTGAGCCCGGGTTCGATTCCCGGCTGGGTCGGGGAATTTTCTTCGCCCAGGGACTGGGTATTGCGGTGTCCTCATCATCATCCTCATCGACTGCAGGTCGCCGAAATGGCGTCAAATGGAAGGATCGGCAGCTGGCGAACGGCCTGCCCGACGGGGGGCCCTAGCCATACGATTAAATGAAACTGTACTCTTATCGTAAATTCTGATAAAAAAGAAACAAGAAACAGTGAAATGAAGGCATAACACAACAAGTCACGCTTACGTTCCGTTAATTCCACGCTTTTTGCATTTCTTAAACTCAAGATTACATGCTGACAGTAACTAAGAATTGTGATTATGCCGAGATTATCTCTCTCTCTCTCTCTCTCTCTCTCTCTCTCTCTCTCTCTCTCAGACTGTGTGGCGTGGGGAAAAGGCTCGTGCCCCCACGCCCCCTCCCTGAATCTGCCATTGGTCACCATATACGAGTACATACAGTCACTGTGCAACTCAGAATCAACCTAGCAGACAAATATCACAATACATATACGCTCTCTATGCGCCTCAGAATCCAGTATGATTCTGACTTGTATAGTGAGCATATGTATATTGTGACATTTAGGGTACAGTCACTGTGTGATGCAGGTATTGCCAATTTTAGATTGCTCATTAAGGTAAGGCACTTTCAGTACAGCCTCAGTAGGGTCGTTGATTGGGGGCAGGGGACCAAACAGCGAGGTCATCGGTCCCATCGGCTTACGTCGACCGTGCCCTTTAAAAGGAACCCTCCCGGTATTTACCAGGAGCGATTTAGGGAAATCATGTAATACCTAGATCAGGATGAGGAGACGTGGGTTTGAACCGTCGTCCTCCCAAATGCGAATCCAGTGTGCTAACCACTGCGCCACCTCGCTCGGCCCTCAGTAGGTCAGGTTAGAGATTGAACCAGTCAGTTACAAACTAGTCGCCAGAACATACGTACAGCAACTGTGGCAGACCAGTAGTAAACACTTCATAAAGTTTAAAATTTCATCCTCTAAAATCTCCGAAGTTTTTAAAATGTCATTCTGTTCCACCTTGGACAGGATGCACGGAGGTATTCAATATGTCGATGTGTCTGAGAGGGGGGGGGGGGGGGAAGGGGTTGCGCAGTTCGACGAATCAAATCTTCCTTACAATAGTACGTGTTGAAACATCCCCTTAGAAAAATTGTGAAGGACTGTGCTGGTAAACTTCTTACGTTATTTGATTTTCAGACAGCTTAGCAAAACTGTACGTACTCAGACATTTCTCTCCTTACTTATTCTGATCAACACTTAACTCACACACTTTTTTTTTTCAGCGCAACGCAATCTTACTTTCAATAATCCCTACAAAAGAATGGCCCTGACTAACAATAACCTATACCTTTCATGGATCACTTACCTCAGAAAAATCTTCGTCACTCAAACTACTGCAATACAGCGAGCGCCAATACTGCCAGCTAAATGAAAGATTCTAACTACTGAAGGCACTAACTACTGATAGGCATAGTTAGCAAATGAAAGACTTTGATGGAGAACAAACAATGTATTTACCTTAATAGTGTTCAAAAGTCATAGTATGTATATCAGTTCATAACATCCAGTCTTACAAAATTTCCTTTTTCTGACGGACACACGACCAGATCGTCCGCACTCAAAATTCTGCCATCTCTCTCCCCACATCCACCACTGCTGGCGACTCACCTCCAACTGCGCAACGCTACGCACTGTTCACATCCAACCGCCCAACACAACAACAGCGAATATTCCAACAAAGCCAACTAGCCACAGATTGCACACGGCGCAGTCAGTGATTTTCATACAGAGCGCTACGTGGCCTTACCAACATAAAACGTTAAACGGCCTACTTACAGTGTTTACACATGGAGAACACGAGGGGAAACGTAAAATTCCTTCCAGTTGTAAAGCTCGACGGATGTAGGGTAGTGATTAGCATTGAGGATGATAGGGGTAGGGATTCAAACCACCTTCCGGCCACTGAACGACTAACAAGGTTTTACAGGTCTTCCTTCTCTTCACCGCGATACGAAAACTTCCTTTGTTGCTGAAGTCCTCGTATCATTTGTGGGAAATCCTGTTTTGGTACCTCGAACCGTACTGGAATGTTACGGGTGTCCGTGGTACATCAACAGTCGGCAAGAAAAACGATCCGCTGCCAAATTGTGTTCCACTGAGAAAGAGCGCAGATAAAAGGCAGGCCGGGCACTGTGCCAGGATTCCATTATTGTGAGTGAGCTGTGGACAGCAAATGCAGAGCACCGCAGTGGCGCGCTGCCGACACGCGGCCCACATGCGGCGCTAGCATAGTAGCAAAAACATCATGGCGTCTGGTAACAGGCGTGTACTTTTCAGCGGCCGATTATAGTAACGGCAAATCGTCAAAATCGTATGACGCGAGCACTGCCGGTCAACAGAGGCAGAGCTGCAAAGCAAATACGAGGCATGTTTTTATAAGTAAGTACCGTTTTAAAATTAAAAAAAAGACGTGCAAATATATCTCAATAATTTTATTTTTACATGAAAGCCTGTACCTTAATCTACGCACTGACGCCATTACAGTCTGATTCTTCCTTGTTTACGTTGTGTACTGACTGTTTAAGATGCCTCCGATAATAGTGAGTTCCGCCGACTGTGAAGTACGGGCTGTTATAAGATTTCTTAGTGTTAAAGGCCTAAATGCGATCGATATTCATTGTGAGATCTGTGCAGTTTACGGAGAAAACATTTTGAGTGATGGAATGGTAAGAAGGTGGGTGAGAGCATTTAAAGATGGCTGCACAACGGATTGGGCGTCCTTCGGTCGTAAATGAAAGTTTGGTGCAGGAAATGGACAATAAGGTGAGAGAAAACAGACGCTTTACGATTTCCTCCTTGCGGGATGACTTTCCCAATGTTCCTCTTAGTGTTTTGTATGGCATTGTGACCGAGCACTTGAATTACCGAAAATTGTGCGCACGTTGGGTACCGAAAATGTTGACGGATGTGCACGAAACCAAACGTTTAGACAGTGCATTGACTTTCCTTGAGCGGTACCACAACGACGGTGATGATTTCTTAAGCCAAATAGTTACGGGCAATGAAACATGGGTGGCCTACGTCACACCAGAATCAAAGCAACAGTCCATGGAAGATGAGCAAGAGCATCGTTTTGCTGCAAGACAATGCCCGTCCGCATGTGGCGAATCAGACCAATGATCTCTTTCACATCTTTTCGATGGGAAACTCTAGATCATCCTCCGTACAGACCCGATCTTGCGCCCAGTGACTACCATCTGTTCCTGCACTTGAAGAAACACCTGGGCGGTCAGCGTCTTCAAGACGATGACGAAGTCAAAACAGTGGTGATGCAGTAATTAACAAGTCAGGCGGCAGACTTCTATGAGGAGGGTATTCAAAAACTGGTACAACGTTACGACAAGTGCCTCAATATGGACGGAAATTATGTAGAAAAGTAGATTCAGGTACAGGCTTTCACGTAAAAATGAAATTATTGAGATATATTAGCACGTCTTTTTTGAATTTCAACTTACTTAAAAAACACGCTTCGTATTATGAAAAGATATTAAAGTGGAACAAGTTCTATCTGAGTTAATGCGAGTGTGGTTTGACAAGTCCGGTAAATTTCCATGAAAGAATGGAACATTTTTGTTGCGCTATCGTGGTTGGTAAGCTTGATTATTACAAGGATCTTATAAAGAATTTCAACGATGTTCAGCTTACAGATCATTGCTGACAGCTGTCTGAGGTGGTCAATCTGTCGACAGAAATTGTAAATGGAGAAAAGCGAGTTTCGTGCTGTTATTAAACGTTTTCACTTGAGGGTTGCATTGCCGCCCAAATCAAAACAGAGTTGGAAATTCACGCAGCCGGCCGCACTAGCCGAGTGGTTCTAGACGCTTCAGTCCGGAACCGCGCGACTGCTACAGTCGCAGGTTCAAATCCTACCTTGGGCATGGATGTGTGAGATGTCCTTAGATTAATTAAATTTAAGTAGTTTTAAGTTCTAGGGGACTATTGACCTCAGATGTTAAGTCCCATAGTGATCAGAGCCATTTGAACCATTTGAAATTCACGCGGACTCTGCACCGTTCACTAAAGACCATTTACTTTTGGGTTAATGAATCTCAACGTGGTCGGACAAGCACCAAAGACGAAGCCCGTTCCGGCTGTCCAGTTGAGGTCACCACAAAGGAACCATTGACAGAATCCATGATACGGTAGTGCAAGACCGACGAATTAAGATTCGCGACATCTCAAATGAGCAAGGGTATAATATCCTGCATCGAGAATTGGCTATGAACAAGCTGTGTGTAAGGTCGGTGCCGCGACTGCTCACAATCGCGCATCGGGCACAATACCTCATCACAATGTCTGGCGTTGTTTAATCGCAATCCACAAGACTTTTTGCGCTGATTAGTGACTGTTGACGAAACCTGGATCATTCTTTACACACCAGAGTCAAAACGGCATTGAAAACAATGGACAAGTGCTGGTGAAAGTGCACTGAAGACGGGAAAGACAATTTTGTTAGCTTTTAAGGTGAAGGTCCTGTTTTTGGGGTTCCCAAGCATGAATCATCGTAAATTACACGGATAAAGGCAAAATGAAAATCGAACCTATTATGCTTCTTTCCTGGATCGTCTGAAATTTGCATTGACTGAAAAAAGACCAAGGTTACCACGCAGAAAAATGCTCTTTCATCACGCTAATTCACCATCCCACACATCAACGATAACAATGACGAAAGTGCATGAATTGGGCTTTGAATTGGTTCCTCATTCACCCTAGAAACCAGGCTTAGCCCCAAGTAACTTCTTCCAGTTCCCTAACTTGAAACTTTCGCTTGCCAGGAAATAGTTTTCATCAAACGATTAAGTAATATTCGCATTCAACGAGTACTTCGCAGAATTTACAGAACGTATTTTTCCGATGGCATGAAAACGGCTGCAGGATCGCTGCATCAAGTGTGCATCCCTCGAGAGAGACTGTGAAGAGAAATAGAGTTCTTAACGAAACAAACATTTTTTCTTCCTTTTTTACCAGAATTATCAAGCCACGCCTTCGTAAATTGAGACAAAGTGAAGAAAACTATCCTTCAGAGCAGAATAGGTCATATCCAAGTGTGGCCTGTAATGCATTGCAAGGGAGGTACACTCACTTGAAAGTGGAGAAAAATTTCCTATGACAGTGACCTTGGTATCTGCTCATGCAGGTGGCTCGCTGCTGGTCACTATCCACGACAACTGCCTCTTTCCAGAATGAGATTTTCACTCTGCAGCGGAGTGTGCGCTGATATGAAACTTCCTGGCAGATTAAAACTGTGTGCCAAACCGAGACTCGAACTCGAGACCTTTGCCTTTCGCAGGCAAGTGCTGTACCATCTGAGTTACCCAAGCACGGCTCACGATTGAAGTTGTGAGGACGGGTCGTGAGTCGTGTTTGGGTAGCTCAGATGGTAGAGCAATTGCCCGCGAAAGGCAAAGGTCCCGACTTCGAGTCTCGATCCGGCACACAGTTTTAATCTGCCAGGAAGTTACAACTGCCTCTTTTCTTGTCACTGAGTGTGTGTGTGTGTGTGTGTGTGTGTTTGGATTAAGTCGGTGAATCTGTATGTTACATATTTTGCCTTTTTTTGGTAAGACATTACGCCCTTGTCTTAAATACTGCGATACGAACGGTCTTGGCCAGCTTGTGTCGTGCAGAGATTAATATGTCATTACATGTTCTGTAGGAGGGTGCCATAGTTGAATCATATTTTTAACAGTGCTGTGTGAATATTTTGGGCAGTTATTTTGCATGTCATTATAGTGCCTTAGTCTTAATAGGTGGCACAACAATTATGACAGTTTTGGCCACTACGAACACCTGTTACACATAATCGCAGATAATTACATACACTCTTTTAGAAAACGTGAGAGTAAATGTGTGTCGCTGCACTGTAGACTAAACTAATTACAAGCAGTGAATATACTAAGTGAAAAGAAAAAGACATACCACGAAGGAATTATCCGAATGGGTCAGAAAGTGGTAGATGCGTGTGTACACATTCGGACAAACAAATGATGTCAGTTTCAGAAGAACTGGCTGATTCACTCAAGAGGAAGAGCTCACAAATTAAGCAGCTCAAGCAGTTGTTCGGCTTGGCAATGATTGATACAGTTGTTACGTGTCATCCTAATGGATATCGTGCCAAATTCTATGCAATTTGCGCGTTCGATCGTCAAAATAGCGAATTGGTTAGAGGGCCCTTCCCATAAAGTTCCAGAAGTTCTCAGCGGGGGGGAGATGGGGCGACCTTGCTGGCCAAGGTAGGATTTTGCAAGCACGAAGACAAGTAGTAGAAACTCTCACCGTGAGCGGATGGGCATTACCTCACTGAAGTGTAAGCGACGGATGGTTTGTCGTGAATGCCAATGAAATGGGGGGGGGGGGGTGAAATATCGTCGACATACCGATGGGCTCTAAGGATGCCGTGAATGACAACCAAAGGGAACCTACTACAGAAAGAAATGGCACCCCAGACCATCATTCCTAGTTGTCGGAACATACGGCAGGCGACAGTCAGGTTGGTATCCCACCACTGTCCAGGATGTCTCCAGTCACGTCTTCTCTGGTCATTAGGGCTTAATTCCAAGTGAGACTCATCGCTGAAGGCAATTCGACTCCATTCAATGAGATTCCAGGCTGAAGACGTGTTTCGAGGCGCTCCGGTGGTACACCAATCTGACTGTAGTCTGCCCGATAACCAGGAACAAAGTATTGGGATGCCATTTTATTTCATTTCAGGACTCCTTTTGTTGCCATCCGTGGCACCCTACAACACAGCGATAGGTCGACTATATTCTACGCCCCGTTTTGTTACCCTTCATGGCAAACCACCCTGGTCTTACATTTCAGTAAAATAATGCTTGTCCGCACACTGCGAGAGTTTCTACTGCTTGTCTTCATGTTTGCCAAACCCTACCTTGGCCAGCAAGGTCGCTGGATCTCGCCTCAATTGAGAACGTTTGAGCATTATGGGCAGGGCCTTTCAACCATTTCGGGATTTTTGACCATCTAACGTGCAAGCTGGACAGAGTTCTGCACCATATACCTCGTGAGAACATCCAACAACCCCATCTATCGATGGCTAGCGGAGTAGCTCCTAACGATGGACATCACTCTTCTGCTCAAACTGAGATGGATTATTTCTGACGAATTTCGTTAACGGATATATGTACTGAGACGGTGCAGTTTAAATGACTGACTCCTTGAAGAGGTTCTTACATGACGTCTGTGGGTGAACACTACAATATCCTCATTGCTCGCTTTTTTGCAATCAGTACTTTCTTTCTGAGTGCTGAACTGCCCCAAAGAATTATTTCATAAGACATTATTGAGTGGAAACATGCTAAATATATCAGGAGGTTAATTCTTTCGTTCCTAAGTCTAGCAGTTATATGAAGATCAAAAGCAACAGAAGTAACCTCAGTAATATGCTTCTCCCAGTTCAGATTTTCAACATGTACATTCACAAATTTAGAGTATGGTGACCCATTTATTTACTCCTGTTCATGTTCTACATAAATTGTTAGTATGGCTCTGTTTGTAGTACAGAATAGAATATAAATGCGTTTTCGAAATTTATGCAGTGTCAAATTTCACAAAACCAATTAACAATTCTTTGGAAAACTTCATTCACAGTTCTTTCTCTGGTTTTGTCTCTAATGGGATTTGTTATAACACTAGTATCGTCTGCAAAAAGTACCAATCTGCCTACTGAATGTGATGTGGATGGTCAGTCACATATATAAAGAATAAGACTAGATCCAAAATTGAACCCTGTCGGGCTCCCTTTGTGATTTCCCCAAGACACTAAAATTTTTTATCCTTCCAACATTGTTCACCAACGATTTCATAAAACTTGATTTTTTTTAAGAGCGCAACATGATTAATACAACAAAACACCATGGAAAGATCGCAAATTCCAGATGGCATATTTTATGATTTAAGCCCTGTAATACTCGATGAGTGAATGGCGCGGAAACCTTCTGGAATCCAAATTGTGATATGCTGAGTAAATTATTTCTACTTGGGTGCGAGACTGCTCCTGAGTACATTGCTTTCTCGAATACTTTTGGAAAATGATCCAGTAAGGAAACTGGATAGAGAGAGTTTGTCATTTTTCTTATGAAGAGGTTTAAGAATTGCATGTTTTAATGTGTCTGGAAAAATTCTCTCTGTCATTAATGCTTTACATATATCATTACAGACATTATCTATTAACCTGGAACAATTTATGATAATTCTTTCTGAATTTCCATCAGCACTGTGAGATTTTGTATTTTAGAATTTTTATATGCATATTAACTTCAATGAAGGATGTTGCTGCTACTTCTACTTGCTTAAACTTTCGTGAAATGACCTTTTTAATATATTTTCTTGCTTCTTCCACTGAACTACTTAATCCTATTTTTGCTGCTACCTTTAGAAAGTGATTCTTCGAGTACAATGGCCGAATTTCCAGTCACAAGATTGTCATTTAGTTTAGCTGCCATGGTATCTTCTATACTGGCTGGCTGATCTCTCTCCCATTTGCCAATACCCGATTAGTTTTCATTTTATTATGTGTATTACTAATTTCTGCCAGTAAATACATATTTCTTACGTTTTAATAACTTTCCTTAAAATATTACACTGTTTTTTGTAGTATTTAAGTAATGTCGGATCTTGACTTATTCTGGCCCATATATTCTCTGTTATATGATATACTAAATTCATTAGTTATCTATGGCTTATTTCTTTTTTTAATGGATTTTCTAGACAAGTTTTTAAGACAGCAACTTTCTAATATTGACATAAATTAGATGCGAAATAAATTGAATTTAACACTAAAATCTCTTTCTATTTATACTTCACATCGACCACTTCTTTCAACTTACCCTCAAAACATTGTAACCTGTTCTCATTAATAAGCCCTGCTGCTTTGTATGAACCTGCCTCAGGGCTGTAAGGTGCTATATTTCCATTAACTGCGAATCATAATCAGATAGTCCAATAGCAATGGGATACACATCAATTGTTTCAACCTGAGCAGCATCTATAAATGTTTTATCAATTAGCGTCCCGCTACCTTGCTGTAGATGAATTGGAAATTTGACTACTAGAATTAAACATGCAAATAATGATTCCAGTTGATGTATCCTCTCTGGACCTTTTGAAAAGTCTCCATTTAAATCTCCACAAATTACTGTTTCTTCTAGTCTGACAAGTAACTCACTAATGCATCTAGATCTCTTTTAAATATCTGAACGTTTCCTAGAGGAGATATGTAGACTGTTACAATTACCAGAAAGTATTCTGCAGCAACAGCTCACAAGTACATGCTGCACAGAAGCGGATACAATATTTTTGACTTTATGGCCGATTTTTACAAACACACATCAAAAAAAGTTTTGCGTCACCTGTATTCCGAGAGTTCCGAAACATGTACAGAAAATTGGAATAGAGATCAACATAAACATCATTTTATCCCTTTATACTGCTCATGAAAACCACACATTGCATATTGTACCACCATACAGCGAGATCTTCAGAGGTGTTGGTCCAGATTGCTGTACAGACCGGTACCTCTAATACCCAGTAGCACGTCCTCTTGCATTGATGCATGCCTGTATTAGTCGTGGCATACCATCAAGGTACTGTTGGTCCAGGTTGTCCCACTCCTCAACGGCGATTCGGCGTAGATTCCTCAGGGTGGTTCGTGGATCACGTCATCCATAAACAGCCCTTTTCAAACTATCCCAGGCATGTTCGATAGGGTTCATGTCTAGATGCTCTAGTCGAGCGATGTCGTTATCCTGAAGGAAGTCATTCACAAGATGTGCACGATGGGGGCGCGAACTGTCGTCCATGAAGACGACTGACTCGCCAATATGCTGCCGATATGGTTGCACTGTCGGTCGGAGGATGGCATTCACGTATCTCTCAGCCGTTACGGCGCCTTCCATGACCATCAGCGGCGTACGTCGGCCCCACATAATGCCACCCCAAAACAGCAGGGAACCTCCACCTTGCTCCATTCGCTGGACAGTGTGTCTAAGGTGTTCATCCTTACCGGGTTACCTCCAAACACGTCTCGTAGATTATCTAATTGAAGGAATATGCGACACTCATCGGAGAACGTGATGCCAAACCTGAACAGTCTATTCGGCATGTTGATGGCCCTTCTGTACCGCGCTGCATGGTGTCGTGGTTGCAAAGATGGACCTCGGTACGGGCGTCGGGAGTGAAGTTGTGCATCATGCAGAATATTGCCCTCAGTTTGAGTCGTAACACGACGTCCTGTGGCTGCATAACAAACACTATTCAACATAGTGGCGTTGCTGTCAGGATTCCTCCGAGGCATAATCCGTAGGTAGCGGTCATCCACGGCAGTAGTAGCCCTTGGGCGGCCTGAGCGAGGCCTGTCATCGACAGTTCCTGTCTCTCTGTAACTCCTCCATGTCCGAACTGCATTGCTTTGGTTCACTCCGAGACGCCTGGACACTTCCCTTGTTGAAAGCCCTTCCTGATACAAAGTAACAATGCGGACGCGATCGAACCGCGTTGTTGACCGTCTAGGCATGGTTGAACTACAGACAACACGAGCCGTGACCTCCTACGTGATGGAATGACCGGACCCCCTCCATCTAATAGGCGCTGTTCATGCGTGGTTGTTTACATCTTTAGACTGGTTTAGTGACATTTCTGAACAGTCAAAGGGACTGTGTCTCTGATACAATATCCAGTCAACGTCTATCTTCAGGAGTTCTGGGAAGCGGGGTGATGCAAAACATTTTTTGATGTGTTTATATTGCAACTCGTTCTTTTTCCATGTTAACTTTAAGCGAAAATGATGCTAGTCTACAATCCCTGATATTTTTCTTCGTTTCTATGGTTTCGAGGTGTTCAGTGAGGCATAGAATATCTACAACTTCAGAATTTTCGACATTTTCTAAGCTCACAAGAAGTTCACCTATCATTTTTTTCTACCCCCTAATGTTCTGATGAATTAATTACTCTTCTGGAAGCTAGTTATATACATCATATTTCCATCATGCTTTAATTTCTTTTAGTACTGTCCGTCTGTAACCTGACTCTAACATAAAAGACATGCCTCTCCGACTACAGTAGCAATAGGGATTTTGTCTCTTACACTTTCTCAGATGATGTCTCCCCCCGCCCCCTGCCACACCCCCTCTCCACCCTCCGGCCTCCTATTCACCTGCAGGCCATGATTTGTGTTTCCTCATTTCCCAATGGCAGCAACAGGCATGGCACTCATATGAGAGTTTGTTTCATTCCAAAGCAATCCACTCAACTCTTTGTTAACACATGCTTCTGTAAACCCTCCACAAGTCCCACACGAGTGTTGTTGTTATTGCTGCTGCTACTGCTGTTTCCTCCAGGTCGCGTTTAATGCTATATTCTAAGTTGCTAGCCAGACTGTTTTCTTCTCCTCCTGTTATAAGCACCTGATGCTCCCCATCAAAATATTTGCACAAGGCCCCTACGTTCTGTCACCTGGCTAAGCTTGGCACTAGGTTTCACGGTGCCTGTGACCTTGTATTCTGCACCTAACTTTTTCCGTAGCACGTGGACCACATTCCTTCCGTGACTGCTACTTAGCAGCAGGCCTCTTGTCTTTCTGCTTAACTTTTCTAACGACCTTAAAGTTGTTCCTACGAAACTTCTGCACTCTGCTTTGCCCAAACACTGGTTGAGGCTTTCCTTCTGTTTCAGGTAACAAGTCAAACTGATCGATAACCGGAATCTGAAAAGTGATTTATGAGGTTTTCTCCTTTTGCCTATTACTTGCCACTGTTCCTCTGCTCTCATTGACTGTTTCCGCCTTCAACCCATCTAGTTCAAAACTTGCCATTTCTAATTCTGTCCGTACGGCACAAATTTTTCTCTATTGTTCCGCGATTTTCTTGTCTAGCTTACATAATCTAGAAATCCGTGAGACTAATCTGACACTTTTTTGGGTTGTCGCTACATCAGCCCAGTGAAACATCAACACTCAGTAATGACGTGTTTCGCCCATACTAACCAACGGCAATATCCACATTTTCAGACATGACGATACTTCTACAGGAGACTGAAAATGCAGTACCAAACACTTAAACTGTAATCATGTAATAATTAATGAAAACTTATCTTTTGGTGAGATGTGCAGTTAATTTCTAGGCGGTAGGCAGACACAAAAACACGAGAACGTAAACAACACACAGAT
This sequence comes from Schistocerca piceifrons, assembly GCF_021461385.2. Lineage (NCBI taxonomy): Eukaryota > Metazoa > Arthropoda > Insecta > Orthoptera > Acrididae > Schistocerca > Schistocerca piceifrons. The sequence goes on from NC_060145.1 coordinate 421,811,785, forward strand.
CTTCACTAAATATAAGTTTTAAATCACAGAAGAGACGCAACGAACGACAACTAAAAACAGCACAATATTTTAACAGTAGTACCAGACACTATCCGAAAATTATGAAAATCACTGCAATCTACCAAAATCGACAACCGGTTCTGTTAAATTCGTCAATACAATAGAAGTTTGTCACCAACAAACGCTTTAGGATCCTCTTAAACTGAATTTTATTAGCACTTCAACTTTTTATGGCTGCTGGTAAATTATTAAAAATGTATTTTCCTGAATAATGGACACTTTTCTTCAACTGAGCAAGTGATTTCAAATCGTACTGAAGATTACTCTTATTTCTAGGATCGATTCCATGAATTAGGCTGTTGGTTTGAAAAAGATGTATTTTGTTTATGACAAATTAAACAAAGCAGTAAATATAGTGGGAAGCAATATCAACAGTTCCTTGAAAAGGCTTCTGCAGCACATTACTGAGTTCACACAGCAAGTGATTTGAATTCTATCGCTTTGGACCTGGGAACTATTAGCTTGGCGTCGTGAGTTACATAAAAAAGTTATCCTGCCTAACATTAAGGAATGACAATAAGCGAAATATGCTAGTTTCACTATTCTTCTGCCATCTGCGTCTGTGAACATCCGAATTGCAAATAAAGATTTGTTCAGAGCTTCAGCAGTTCTGTGGTAATCTCCTCGCAGTTTAATTCATTATTAAACTGTAATACCAATAATTTATCTACGTCAAGGTCTTCCATCTACTTGTTACATTTTAGGCATACACTAAGGGAAAATCTCTTACAATTGATTACCTACATGTATTGTCTTTTTCGAGCTTAATGACAAAGTATTGATTCGGAACTATCTATTAATGCCCATGAAAACCTTATTAACCGATCGTTCTAAAACTATACTTGATTTTCTATTTATTGCAATGGTAGTATCAACTGAAAACGAAGCAAACTTGGCATCTGTTAATATTATTGATGAAATGTCGTTATTGTACACAAGAGAAAGTAAGGGCCCATAGATGAAACCTTGCAGGATCCACATGTACACTCTAAGACAAAAAAAAAGCGACCCACCATGAAGTAAGTAACCGAAAGGGATGGAATTCGATAAATGTGACGCACATGTACAGATAAACAAATGATTGAGAATTCAGAAAAATTGAATTAGTTATTCAAGAGAAAGAGCTTAACGAACTGACCAAGCCAATAACGCGTTGGTCTACTTCTGAGTGCAGTTATGCGCCTTGGCATAGAGTTGATGGATGTCCTTCTTATAGAAGAATAATAAAATGGTTTTAGTTCAAATGGTTCAAATGGCTCTCAGCAGTATGGCACTTAACATACGAGGTCATCAGTCCCCTAGAACTTAGAACTACTTAAACCTAACTAAGCTAAGGACATCACACACATCCATGCCCGAGGCAGGATTCGAACCTGCGACCGTAGCGGTCGCGCAGTTCCAGACTGAAGCGCCTAAAACCGCTCGGCCATCCCGCCCGGCAAAAATGGTTTTAGTCGGGAAGGTTATATATAGATTTTGTATGCTGATAACAATATCAAGATCAAGAGGACGTTAGAGCTTTATGTTTTACCATCGCTTCCTTCTCGGCACAAGGTGATCGAACTACCCAGAAGGGGACTCCCGTCTATATATGCCGTACACATAATTTCATTTCCTTCTGCACACATTGCAAGCTACCTACGCTATTCTCACCCTTTTCTATTTCTCTGTTCTTCTCACCTCATGGTCTAGTCTTACCCCATTTTTCTACTGTTGTTCATCCTCTGACAAGCCAACTTCTTGTCTACTTCGATTCTTTCTGTACTTCCGCCCACCTTTATGTTAGACGTCATGATTGGAGTGATGAAGTGTCTGTCAAAGCAGAAGATTTGCGAATTCCAGGAGCTCTGTACACGCACTGCAGCAAGCGTTCTGTGGGAAAGTCTTAAATATTTCTTGTTTGGTGAAACCGGTCGTTCCTGCTGTGGACTTCATTCCGAGACATGCACTCGATCAACCGTCGCTTCCAGGCTTTCCTGAAGCCAACTGATTCAGAATTCTGCCACGTGCTTATCACAGAGCAGTGAGGTGGCTTTGATAACTTCTCAGCAAACAAACGTGTTGGTTGTCCTTGTTTTCTTGTGCGTTGCGTGCCACTCATCCATGATTAACACAGATTTCTGAACAGTTTTTCGTCTTTTTTCCCAGACACTTCGTTCTGGCTTGCAAGTATTGCACAGAATGATGAAGCGCCCCGCGCTCGTCATTTTGTCACTTATCCAGCCCACTGAAAAGAAAGTTTTGTGACCACTGGGATAGCGCGGAAGGAGGAAACTGTTTAACACAATACGTCTAGCATATCTTAAATTCCGTATATTCAGTGTTACATACATTTTTATATTTGTTATTGTCATTATTATTACAAGCTGAGTACCCTGCGTTGCTCAGGTATGTATTTATTACAATCTTCCATTAATCCATTTCCGCTTATTCCTCACTATGTCCGCATCCCCCACACCCAACTCCCTGTCCATTGATCCCTGACCCTGTCTCTTTACACCTCTTCTCTTTATGCCCTCTCTTTATCCATCTGCTCCTCTACCCTCTCTTTGCCCACCTCCTCCTGCACCTCCTCTGACCACTCCTTCCCTTTTTGCAGTCCATCTCCGCCTCCCCTTTCGACTGCTCATTTCCTCCTCCTTCCTCTCTCTACAAATCTCGCCTTCTTTCCTTTCTCTACCCACCTTCTCTTCCTTACCTGCGTCGATCTCCTCCACCCCTACGTATCTCTCCAAGTTATCATTCCCAACTCAATAGCAAGTTGCTGGTCCTTAGTCCCACAACGTTTCTTTCCAGATGCTGTTGTTGTGGTCTTCAGTCCAGAGACATCTCTCCATGCTACTCTATCCTGTGCAAGCTCCTTCATCTAACAGTACCTACTGCAACCTATATCTTTCTGAATCTGCTTAGTGTATTCATCTCCTGGTCCTCCTCTACGATTTTTACCCTCCACGCTGCCCTCCAATACTAAATTGGTGATACCTTCATGATTCAGAACATGCCCTACCAACCGATCCCTTCTTCTACTCAAGTTGTGTCACAAATTTCTCTTCACCCCTGTTCTATTCAATACCTCGTCATTAGTCATGTGATCTACCCATCTAATCTTCAGCATTCTTCTGTAGCACTACATTTCGAAAGCATCTATTCTCCTCTTCTCCAAACTATTTATCGTCCATGTTTCACTTCCATACATGGCTACACTCCATACGCATACTTTCAGAAACGTCTTCCTGACACATCAATCTATACTCGGTGTTAACAAATTTCCCTTCTTCAGAAACGCTATCCTCGCCATTACCAGCTTACATTTTATATCCTCTCTACTTCGACCATCATCAGTTATTTTGCTCCCCAAATAGCAAAACTTATTTACTACTTTAAGTGTGTCATTTCCTAATCTAATTCCCTCAGCGTCACCCGACTTAATTCAACATTCCATTATCCGCGTTTTGCTTTTGTTGATGTTCATCTTATATCCTCCTTTCAAGACACTGTTCATTACGTTCAACTGCTCTTCCAAGTCCTTTGCTGTCTCTGACAGCACTACAATCTCATCGACAAACTTCAAAGTTTTTATTTCTTCTCCATGGATTTTAATACCTACTCCGAATTTTTCTTTTGTTTACTTTACTGCTTGCTCAATATACAGAATGAATAACATCGGGGAGAGGTTACAACCCTGTCTCACTCCCTTCCCAACCACTACTTCCCTTTCGTGCCCGTCGACTCATAACTGCCATCTGGTTTCTTTACAATTTGTAAATAGCCTTTCGCTCCCTGTAATTTACCCCTGCCACCTTCAGAATTGGAAAGAGAGTATTCCAGTCAACATTGTTAAAAGCTTTCTCTACGTCTACAAATGCTAGAAACGTAGGTTTGCCTTTCCTTAATCTATCTTCTAAGATAGTAAGTAATATATTTATCAAATATGATTGAAATCGATCCAGGGGTTTGTGAGCAGCTTTTTAGCAGTCGCTTTGCTCACGCACGCGCATATGTTTAACATTTTCACACATATTTGTCCACATATCTTACTTGTATCTGTATCTAAATTTGCACTGCCGTTTAGTTTTCACCTAGCTCAACGTTTATGACGTCATATCTCCTTAAATGTTAATCGTACAATGACATAATTTTGCAGCTACAACCAGTGGTGTATTTGAATATTGTCTGCGAAATGTATTGCGAATAGGGTAAGTAGTAAAGAAGAAATAAATTAAAACGTCTTGCACATGCGGCAGTTTCTCACGCATCTCAGTGTTAATCATATCATATCTCCTGAATTATGTGTCGTACAATGGCATAGTTTTACTGATACATTTAGATGTGCATGTGAATGCTGTTTGCAAAACATGTCGCGAATGCAATACACGGTAGAGAAATACTAAATAAAAGCGGTGTGCCTGATGCGGCAGTTTTACTGCCTGAAGAGAGAAAGTGTAGTAACCGATAAACTTCTTCCCTTTGGGGGTTTCCAGCAAGAAAAATTTAGTAAAAGCTTGAAATTATGTGTAAAGTCCTGAAACGTCCTGGCATATTAAAACTGTGTGCCGGACCCAGACTCGAACTCTGGACCTTGGTAGAGCACTTGCCCATGAAAGGCAAAGATCCCGAGTTCGAGTCTCGGCCCGGCACTCAGTTTTAATCTGCCAAGAAATTTCATATCAGCGCACACTCCGCTGCAGAGTGAAAATCTCATTTTGTGTAAAGTACTGTTATTCTCAAATACTGGCTGAACGTATTCTGGCTATCTGCACGTCTTGAGCCACGCTAGTTTTTAACGCCCCTACCCCCCTTTGATAAATAGGGGGTTCCCAATACCACAGCAATTCTTTCCAGATGGTAAGTAATATGTGTACAAGGTCTGGTTGATATCGGTACACTGGCTTAGCGGGAGGTGTGGAATATACATACATACAAATATACATATTTACACTACTGGCCATTAAAATCGCTACACCAAGAAGAAATGCAGATGATAAACGGGTATTCATTGGACAAATATGTTGTACTAGAACTGCCATGTGATTACATTTTCACGCAATTTGGGTGCATAGATCCCGATAGTACCCAGAACAACCACCTCTGGCCGTAATAACGGCCTTCATACGCCTGGGCATTGAGTCAAACAGAGCTTCGATGGCGTGTACAGGTACAGCTGCCCATGCAGCTTCAACACGATACCACAGTTCATCAAGACTGGTGACTGGCGTTTTGTGACGAGCCAGTTGCTCGGCCACCATTGACCAGACGTTTTCAGTTGGTGAGAGATCTGGAGAATGTGCTGGCCAGGGCAGCAGTCAAACATTTTCTGTATCCAGAAAGGCCCGTACAGGACGTGCAACATGCGGTCGTGCATTATCCTGCTGACATGTAGGGTTTCGCAGCGATCGAATGAAGGGTAGAGCCACGGATCGTAACACATCTGAAATGTAACGTCCACTGTTCAAAGTGTCGTCAATGCGGACAAGAGGCGACCGAGACGTGTAACCAATGGCACCCCATACCATCACGCCGGTTGATACTCTCGTATGGCGATGACGAATACACGCTTCCAATGTGCGTTCACCGCGATGTCGCCAAGCACGGATGCCACCATCATGATGCTGTCAACAGGACCTGGATTCATCCGAAAAAATGACGTTTTGCCATTCGTGCACCCAGGTTCGTCGTTGAGTGCACCATCGCAGGCGCTCCTGTCTGTGATGCAGCGTCAAGGGAACCGCAACCATGGTCTCCGAGCTGACAGTCCATGCTGCTGCAAACGTCGTCGAACTGTTCGTGCAGATGGTTGTTGTCTTGCAAACGTCCCCGTCTGTTGACACAGGGATCGAGACGTGGCTGCATGATCCGTTACAGGCATGCAGATAATTTGCCTGTCATCTCGACTGCTAGTGATACGCGGCCGTTGGCATCCAGCACGGCGTTCCGTATTACCCCCCTGAACCCACCGAGTCCATATTCTGCTAACAGTCATTGGATCTCGACCAAAGCGAGCAGCAATGTCGCGATACGATAAACCGCAATGGCGATAGGCTACAATCCGACCTTTATCAAAGTCGGAAACGTGATGGTACGCATTCCTCCTCCTTACACGAGGCATCACAACAACGTTTCACCAGGCAACGCCGGTCAACTGCTGTTTGTGTATGAGAAATCGGTTTGAAACTTGCCTCATGTCAGCAGGTTGTAGGTGTCGCCAGCGGCTCCAACCTTGTGTGAATGCTCTGAAAAATGGCTCTGAGCACTATGGGACTTAACATCTGTGATCATCAGTCCCCTAGAACTTAGAACTACTTAAACCTAACTAACCTAAGAACATCACACACATCCATCGCCGAGGCAGAATTCAAACCTGCGACCGTAGGAGTCGCGCGGTTCCGGACTGCGCGCCTAGAGAATGCTCTGAAAGGCTAATCATTTGCATATCACAGCATCTTCTTCCTGTCGGTTAAATTTCGCGTCTGTAGCACGTCATCTTCGTGGTGTAGCAATTTTAATGGCCAGTAGTGTACGTACATCCATTTTTATGATACACATGGATTATTACACTGAGACGACAAAAGTAATGAGAAACATATTAATATCGTATCGGACCTTCTTTTGCCCTTCGTACTGGAGGAACTCGAAGTGGCATGGACTCACCAAATCTTTGGAAGTCCCATGCAGAAGCATTGAGTCATGCTGCCTCTATAGCCGTCCGTAATTGCGAAAGTTTTGCCGCTGCAGGATTTTGTGCAGAGAGATCTCGTCCCATAAATGTTCGATGGTGTTCATGTCGAACGATGTAGGTGGCCAAATCATTCGCTCGAGTTGTCCAGAATGTTCTTCAAACCAGTCGCAGACAACTGTGGCCCATGGACAAATCGTAGTGTCATCTATAAAAATTCCATCCATGAATGGTTGAAAATGGTATTCAGGTACCAATACATAACCATTTCCAATCAATTATCGGTTCAGTTGGACCAGAGGACGCAGAGGATTCCATCTCAACACAGCCCACACAATTATGCAGCCACCACCAGCTTGCACAGTGCCTCGTTGACAGCAAGGGTCCATGGCTTCGTGAGGTCCACGACTCAGTCGAACCCCACCATCAGCTCTTACCAATTGAAATCGGACCAGGCCACGGTTTTCCCTCTGTCCAGAGTCCAACCGAAATGGTCACGACTCCAGGAGAAATGCTGCAGGCGATGTCGTGCTGTTAGCAAAGGCACTCGCATCGGTCGTCTGCTGCCATAGCCCATTAACGCCAAATTTCTTCGCTCTCTCCTAACGGATACGTTCGTCGTACGTCCCACAATGATTTCTGTTGTTATTTCACGCAGTGTCGCGTGACTGTTAGCACTGAAAACCGTATGCAAACGCCGCTGCTCTCGGTCGTTAAGTGAAGGCCGTCGGCCCTGGTCAGAGATAATGCCTGAAATTAGGTATTTTTGGCACTCTCTTGGCTCTGTGGACCTCGGAATATTGAATTCACTAACGATTTCCGAAATGGAATATCCTATGCGTCTAGTTCCAACATTCCGTGTTCAGTGACTGTTAATTCCATGTGCGATGATCATCACCTCGGAAACTTTTTCACATCGATACGATAAGGCAGTGCCTGTGTTAATCCGAATCACGATGTAAATTTCCCTGGGGCATGTAGGTGGGGTTTGGCCATGGTAAGTCGACCCCTAGTGAGAAGCTGGAAACCCGGGTTCGAGTCCCATCCGGCACAAATTTTAACTGTTGTCATTCCATTATGCAGCCGATGGGAGTGCATATTCACAACTACGAATATATTTCATGCTCAGATCGAATTAACGAGGAGGGCTACTGAGCCGGCGAACTGGGTGTGATTTTCTAGGCGCTGTTCCACGTCCAGCTAGGTAAATACCAGGACAGTACCCAACTCCCCCCTCAGAAACACGCCACTCAAACTTACAGAAAACGTTCTCTCACCTGAACACGAGATTTACTCTAGACAGTCAGACGGGATAGTCCTACACAGATCTCGTCTCGGAGGGAGTGGTGTCATCAAAAAGAGAGCCCGATCGCCCACTGTCATTAACACTGCCTCCACACATCTAACAATGTCCACCCCGTAGAAAAAACGGGAAGATGCAAAGAGGAAGAAGAAGATTATCATCTTATATTACTCACGTACTATAGAAACTGTGAAATTGGCTCAGTAAGAATGTCTGTTTAAATGCTTTGGAAGGTCCTTAAGACCTTTTCTTTCCTAGTGAAACAAATGCATAAATACATAATGTTGTTTTACATCTTACTGTAAGTATGTACAAAAAGTGTACTAAATAGTATCAAATACAGTAGAGACCAGATATAACGCGATTGTCTGGGAGCACGCTTTACGCTGCGCGGGAGTAGCCGAGCGGTCTCGGGCGCTGCAGTCATGGGCTGTACGGCTGGTTCCGGCGGAGGTTCGAGTCCTCCCTCGGGCATGTGTGTGTGTGTGTGTGTGTGTGTGTGTGTGTGTGTGTGTGTGTGTTTGTCCTTAGGATAATTTAGGTTAAGTAGTGTGAAGGCTTAGGGACTGATGACCTTAGCAGGTAAGTCCCATGAGATTTCACACACGTTGAATTTTTCTGAGCACGCTTTACTCCCATGTGATAGCGTACCCGCGGTACATCGGGAGGGAAGAACACATACTGCGACATAATACATACTGTACTATACTGCGTTGAAATTTAGAGAACATTATAAGTAAAACATTTCCGAAACCTATCAAATAACTTGTGAGTTACTTGTAAATTTTTTAATCAGGCCAGGCTACTTGTAAATTTTTTAACCAAGCCTGAATGATACTGGTATCTTCTATCCTGATTAAGGGTCAGACAGACTCTTTGCCACGCCAGGCGTACTCAATACGAAACACTCTTAAGATTTACAGATTTCAAGCACATTTCCATTTCTTCATCTGAACTACTGTTGAAGTGAGCTCACGTGATAATGAGCCTTAAATGCCCGTATTATGCCCTGATCGAGCGGTTGAATTAATACCATCATGTTTTTTTTTCTTTGGTAAAAACAAAGTTTTTATTTTCTTACCTTCCATTGCAACACATCAGCAGTTGGATTAGCCGGACTGTCAGCAACGATTAGCAGAGCTTCATCTCTCAGCTTAAGTAACCGTAAACGCTTTCTCACTGACAGAACAAACTCTTCTTGAAAGCAATCGGTGTAAATATCACGTCACCCAGGCATTCTCCGAATGCCTGTAAAAGAATTGTAGTGATGACAAGTTTACATGCTTGAAATATGTCGGGCTTTTACTTTTACCTACACAAACAAGTTTCAGTTGATGGCTGCCCGCTTTGTCTGTGACAAAATTATTCTGTCTTTAGTCATATTCAAATCCGTCTTAATTTCCTGGTCTTTTGTATGAAGAGTGCTGGCTGGAAGCAATTAGTAATAATTCTTCGTTTCATCACAATTATACACTTGATAATTTTACTTTTTCACCTATCGTTACCTTGTGTAGAATTTCAGGAAACAAACAGATTTACTGTCTCCTTCAATGATCATTTGGCGAATTCAATGGCGACATTTCCATCTTGAAAACCATTCGTCGGAAGTTATAAAATCTTTGTTTCCAAGTAAGTCAAAGTGAAATTTTCAGCTTGGGTATAACAGGCCCGAAAAATGGCACGCCTTCTCTATATTAAAAACTATATATAAAGTAATTCGTCAAGTTCACTGTCTTTTCCTGGTTCAGTCCATTTTCTGCACGTTCCCACAGAACTTTCAACTGTGTCTACAAAACTTCTTAGTTTATTCTCTTTTTTCACCCATCCTCTGATTGTTCCTTCGCCAATACCACACTCGGATGATGAACTTGCTTTAGTTTCACCATTCTTCACGAGATCAATCTTTTTAGTCTATCGTGGCCGAGCGGTTCTAAACACTACAATCTGGAACCGCGCGATCGCTACGGTCGCAGGTTCGAATCCTGCCTCGGGCATGGATGTGTGTGATGTTCCTAGGTTAGTTACGTTTAAGTGTTCTAAGTTCTAGGGGACTGATGACCTCAGAAGTTAAATCTATCACTCACACAGTCCGGAACCACGCGGCTGCTACGGTCGCAGGTTCGAATCCTGCCCCGGGCGTGGATGTGTGTGATAGGTTAGTTAGGTTTACGTAGTTCTAAGTCTAGGAGACTGATGACCTCAGATGTTAAGTCCCATAGTGCCCAGAGCCATTTGAACCATCTATCACCAACAGAATGCGCTTTCCGTTTGTGTGACGTAGCAAGCACAGAGAAATCTAAACAACAACTGAATAATAAATTTATGATCTACATAATGGTTGTGCTCATTTTGATTATTGCCGAGCAGTGTTGCATAGTCACTTTGTTGACTACGTCACGATGTTAACCGTGAGATGTGTATTCAGAGCTTCTGTCTGGCAACAATTCTTGTATGTTAAGACAAACCAAAGGTTGTGTTTAATTACGCCCATCTATTCTGGTTATTGTTTAGAGACTTTGGAGATTGCAGCAATAAATTATGGTGCAGTAAGGCTACATGCAGACAGTAAGAGGATTTTTTTTGCAACTTTATAAAACAGAATGAGAGTGCAGAAATAATTCAAAAACAACATTTTGCTTTCGGGGACATGCTTTATATCGCTTTATATCCGAATCCGCAGTATTTTGGGCCCTGGCAGGTAGAGCGTCTACTGCATTACAAGTTTTAGCGCGTTGTATTCGTGAATGGAGTGTAGGGAGAATGACTGCTTATGTGTTTCTATGTAACCAGTTATCAGTCTGTTTCTATTCTTACAGGAACAGTATGTGGTAGGAGAGAAATAGTCGTAGCTTCGGCCGGGGAAACCAGTACTTAGAATTTTCTAAATAAGTTTTCGTGTGCTGTTCGACTTTTTTCGAATGTCTGTCACATCAGCCTTTTCAGCTTTCCTGATATGTTCTATCACCAAGCAGGCATGCAAGCTTGGTTCTTTTTACATACACACTATGTACGTTACCTCCATCTGCAACTCACCAATCGTGTAGCCGCAGTTACTCTTCATTTTGATATTTCGTGAAGCATATACATTATGAGTTACTTGTAAATTTTTTAATCAGGTCAGGCTACTTGTAATTTTTTTAACCAGGCCTGAATGATACTGGTATCTTCTATCGGATGACACTGCATCCCAGACGCCTACTCGGTCTGCGTACAATGAGGGATTTCAACTAATATTATCTGCTAAGTTACTAACGTATCGCTGGAAGATAAATTTTCCTACAACACTTTGAGTTGTCAGATGTCCAGCCATAGCCGGACATGTCCGACGTGTTATGGTCGTGTCTGACCAAATATATCCAAGTCCGGCGTGTCGGGCTTTTGCTAGGCTACAAGCGAGGAAGACGAGAACACACAACTAAGGTCCGTTCCAAGCTAATGACGTACGCGCGATGGAATAAATATAAGTAGGAATACGGAGATACACCATAAGGATGCTATATAAATAAATCCAACCAACTCCATTCCGTAAAAAAACGTAAAGTTGGATGACAGCAAAATCTTTGATTGGTAACAAAATTTCACGGCATTCATGGGGAAAAAAGAGGACACTGCCTTTAAAAAGCTTTGGCCCCTTAAAAGTGGACAGCTTATTTCAGATCACATCATAACGAAGAATTTTATTCGGCATTATTGAATTTGCAGAATATTGGGCCGGAATTCCAGTTCACTGCGCCCACATCCAGTGGGCAAAACACAAACGGACACAATCACTAAGATGATGATGTTGTGTAACTTTAAAATTAGCCTCTCAAGTTCTCAACGGAATAATTTCCAGCAAAAATAAAGATCTTGATAAGGTACGTTCAAACGAGAAATATTAATACGTAAATACATATTATTATTTCTTTATAAATGTAATTGAAATGACCGAAGTTATTCAAAATCTTTTAGTTTTATGTCCCAGAAGAATAGATAATTATTTTGTTTAGTGATGGACTTTTAATTTATGATACGTAAGACTGTCTTAGGAAGAAGACTGAGCAATTAGTTGCTAACATAAGTGACAGATTATAAGGCTCTCCACAGATTATTCCGGTTTTTTTTCCCTACTTTAAGCACGTTTAAGGTTTATGTCGAGCAAAAAACTGACTATAGATAACTATTAATAAACGACTGAAAATATCCAACTGAGTAGATTTATATTGAAATAGATAGTCCGGCTGTGAGGGCAAAATGTCCGGCTAAATATAGTCTGGCATTGCAACCACACTCCTTAAGGCTCTTACGACTTTCGTATTCATTTCAGGAAAAACCTGTCAACGAAGTATATTTTGTCATTGGCTCAAACGATTTACAAACGAGTTTTTTATTGCTAATTTTTCCGATTTGATTTTGAATTTTCTAATGTGTGAGATGACAACAGTACAGTTTCCTAATGAGCCACCATCCTTGACATTAGCATTCTATGAAATTCGTTCGCCTTCCAAGAACCCCAACACTTTTCTGTATCGTATAATCCTCTCGCAACTTACTTCTGCTGCGTATGAACAGTGAGACTAATCACACACTTCACTTCTGCATTTAAAATCACATATCACTAAATCCCCCCTCCTCCCCCACCCCCCCATGAACCATGGACCTTGCCGTTGGTGGGGAGGCTTGCGTGCCTCAGCGATACAGATAGCCGTACCGTAGGTACAACCACAGCGGAGGGGTATCTGTTGAGAGTCCAGACAAACGTGTGGTTCCTGAAGAGGGGCAGCAGCCTTTTCAGTAGTTGCAAGGGCAACTGTCTGGATGATTGACTGATCTGGCCTTGTAACAATAACCAAAACGGCCTTGCTGTGCTGGTACTGCGAACGGCTGAAAGCAAGGGGAAACTACGGCCGTAATTTTTCCCGAGGGCATGCAGCATTACTGTATGATTAAATGATGATGGCGTCCTCTTGGGTAAAATATTCCGGAGGTAAAATAGTCCCCCATTCGGATCTCCGGGCGGGGACTACTCAAGACGATGTCGTTATCAGGAGAAAGAAAACTGGCGTTCTACGGATCGGAGCGTGGAGAAAGGAGAACCACTTGTAGATGAAGATGAAATGGGAGATACGATACTGCGTGAAGAATTTGACAGAGCACTGAAAGACCTGAGTCGAAACAAGACCCCCGGAGTAGACAACATTCCATTGAAACTACTGACGGCCTTGGGAGAGCCAGTCCTGACAAAACTCTACCATCTGGTGAACAAGATGTATGAAACAGGCGAAATACCCTCAGACTTCAAGAAGAATATAATAATTCCAATCCCAAAGAAAGCAGGTATTGACAGATGTGAAAATTACCGAACAATCAGTTTAATAAGCCACAGCTGCAAAATACTAACACGAATTCTTTACAGACGAATAGAAAAACTAGTAGAAGCCGACCTCGGGAAGACCAGTTTTGATTCCGTAGAAATACTGGAACACGTGAGGCAATACTGACCTTACGACTTATCTTAGAAGAAAGATTCAGGAAAGGCAAACCTACGTTTCTAGCATTTGTAGACTTAGACAAAGCTTTTGACAATGTTGACTGGAATACTCTCTTTCAAATTTTAAAGGTGGCAGGCGTAAAATACGGGGAGCGAAAGGCTATTTACAATTTGTACAGAAACCAGATGGCAGTTATAAGGGTCGAGGGACATGAAAGGGAAGCAGTGGTTGGGAAGGGAGTAAGACATGGTTGTAACCTCTCCCCAATGTTATTCAATTGAGAAAGCAGTAAAGGAAACAAAAGAAAAATTTGGAGTAGGTATTAAAATCCACGGAGAAGAAATAAAAACTTTTAGGTTCGCCGATGACATTGTAATTCTGTCAGAGACAGCAAAGGACTTGGAAGAGCAGTTGAATGGAATGGACAGTGCCTTGAAAGGAGGATATAAGATGAACGTCAACAAAAGCAAAACGAGGATAATGGAATGTAGTCTAATTAAATCGGGTGATGCTGAGGGAATTAGATTAGGAAATGACACTTAAAGTAGTAAAGGAGTTTTGCTATTTGGGGAGCAAAATACCTGGTGATGGTCGAAGTAGAGAGGGTATAAAACGTAGACTGGCAATGGCAAGGAAAGCGTTTCTGAAGAAGAGAAATTTGTTAACATCGAGTATAGATTTAAGTGTCAGGAAGTCATTTCTGAAAGTATTTGTATGGAGTGTAGCCATGTATGGAAGTGAAACATGGACGATAAATAGTTTGGGCAAGAAGAGAATAGAAGCTTTCGAAATGTGGTGTTACAGAAGAATCCTGAAGATTAGATGGGTAGATCACATAACTGATGAGGAAGTATTGAATAGGATTGGGAAGAAGAGAAGTTTGTGGCACAACTTGACCAGAAGAAGGGATCGGTTGGTAGGACATGTTCTGAGGCATCAAGGGATCACCAATTTAGTATTGGAGGGCAGCGTGGAGGGTAAAAATCATAGAGGGAGACCAAGAGATGAATGCACTAAGCAGATTCAGAAGGATGTAGGTTGCAGTAGGTACTGGGAGACGAAGAGGCTTGCACAGAATAGAGTAGCATGGAGAGCTGCATCAAACCAGTCTCAGGACTGAAGACCACAACAACAACAACATCACTAAATCTTGGTAGTCTTATGCTGTTTGATAAGGCAATAATATTAACAGTATAACAGTTATTTTCAAAATCTGTCTATGTCATAAGAACCACAAACGGACACTACAATAAATTTTCGTATGTTTCATAGAACAGACTTCTATCTTCACAACTGTATTGATGGTTTCCTGTACATATGTCAACTGTTTAAACGTGGATTGCATGGGAGATCTAGCTTTATACAATGTAGAACTTCCGAAGATTAATGATATCGATTCGTGAGATCTCAGCGATCATAGTTTTAAGATCAAGTATCAGCGATCAAGGTTGTTTACAAACGACTGCAGTTGTGAGATCTCGCATATCATTCGTTACGTTACAATCAACAAGCCCCGCTGCTCGACCAAGGCTGAATATCGACAGCCAGAGCAAGACTACACTGTGCTGCCATCCCTCGGCGACCTCTTCAGTTGCTCTCCGCGAGTAACGCCTGTCCTGCCATCTCTCGGTTGGAACTATTCCTATTGCTGTGGACCGTGGATGATTTCCACATTCCTGCAGGTAATTGGGAAAGGAGGATCAGGTTTACTTGTAAAAATATTATCTTCTTCTGCGGTAACGTCGAGACTTTTAAATGTCTTTTTGATTTATTAACCATTTCGTTAGTTTATATCGCTGCGACATCTCACTGGCGTTTATTTTAAAAAGAAAACTGTATTCCTACGAAGCATCAAAACCAATTTAGAAGAATTTGAAAACCTTTACTGCTACATCACACCAAGTTGTCTTCCACCATTAAACTCCTAGTTCTTTAAAGAATCCAACTCCCTTGTATAAACCAGCTTCAAACGTCTGTATACTTTACAAATGAGTTAATGTAATAAACAGCGTGCCGGCCGGTGTGGCCGAGCGGTTCTAGGCTCTTCAGTCTGGAACCGCGCTGCTGCTACGGTCGCAGGTTCGAATCCTGCCTCGGGCATGGATGTGTGTGCTGTCCTTAGTTAGGTTTAAGTAGTTCTAAGTTCTAGGGGACTAATGACCTCAGATGTTAAGTCCCATAGTGCTCAGAGTCATTTGAACCAGAAATGTTATGAATTAAAAAGTAATGTCTGATACTCAAGATTCACTGCAAGAACACCAAGGTGTAGTAAGACATAAATTTATTTCCCGTTATCATTTTGTGGGAGATATCAGTGAGAAATATTTTTGTAAGGGTTTGAAATTATGCTTAAAGTTTCGTGAAAGTCGCTGACTAATCTCATTCTCAAATGCTGAACGAATGCAATCTACGTAAATGCGGATCGTCAGTTCCGCTGCCTCAATACATATACACAGTTTCAGCTGTAATACTTGTATTTACGTGTTAAACCTTTAGCAGGGGCGATTCTAGAAGTCGGTCAAGGGGGGAGGGGGGGGGAACTCTAATTGGGGGGGGGGACGATGTCATTGGGCGGAATGGAATATCGCTTGACAAAAAGAGAGTTGGGGTCCTCCACCGACAAATTGGTAAAAATTGGTGTCGTTTAAAGTAGTTTTTGGTAACTGTTTTGGAGTTCAGGGTAAGAACGTGTCTACAGAATGCGTGTGTCCGGAAAAATAATTCGATTTGACCCAGATGTCCGACGATTTCGAAGTTTTTGTCTGGGGTCAGCAATTTAAATGTTGGTAGGCATACCCGGCATATTTAGCTTTCTTGATTATTGTAAGTGGTACTCGTACATTAATATACGAGGGTTGGAACTTTAATAGTGGTAACTACCTATTTACGGCTCGTACAAAATAGATAAGTGTTTCAAAGTTTTACTGACCTTCAAAGTAGTCACCAGCATTGTGTATAACCCGTTGCCAGCGGTGAGGAAGTCGTAGGATACTCTTAGCAATGCCAGTTGTGTTGACAGTTCGAGCGGCGCGGTCTATTACCCAACAAATTTGTGGCAGTTCTGAAGCGAATGCCGTGTGGTGTTTCCTTCAGTTTAGAAACCGAGTTGAACTCATGAGGGAGTGCAGTAGATGGTATAGCACTTAGCAGCCCCATCAGTCAAACAAATCAGTAACAGCTTGCACTGTACGTGCTTGAGCATTGTCCTGCAAAATGATGGTCAGGTCCTGCAGAAAGTGTCATCACTTCCGTTTCTATGTTGTTCATTTTTTGGAACACAACCTACGACCAGCTTAATAGACGTCAAAGCGATTGTAGCACAAGAAACAGTGATTTAAAAAAAAACTGAAAACAGTCTGACTTTTCATAGTTTTTTGGCTACAGAAAATTCAGCCAAAATAAATTTTGTTGGCAAGACATGGTTTTCCAATCTTTGAAAGCGTATGAAAGAGTTAAAAAATAGGCTCCTTCACTCCACCTTTTCTACGTTATATCTATTATTTGACTACACTTGAATTTTTGTAGCAAATCTTTTTGTCGGTAGTTTCACTGATAATCGCGCTGATAACGCTCAGTTAGGATTAGCTTCTGCTAACATGAATGCAAACTGCTTGATATACGCAAGTTTGTTTGTTATTAATTTGTTTTGTTTATTTTTATACCGACTGTAGGTTCACTTTTTTCCCACAATGTCGGTAAAAAGGCAACCGCATACGCTCCAAATACGTTTTTTAAATAAAATGGAAACAGTATAGGATCGCATGTACGTTTTAAATTTTAACAACTTACATGCGATTCTAGACTGTTTTCATTTAAAAATCTTTTTTTTTTTTTTTTTGACCGCAATTCGCCAGGAACAAAATTTCAAAAGATGCACAAGCCCAAAAGATTTCCCATGTAACACGAAGAAAAGAACTGCAACATGACATCTCAATAATTTTCGTCCATTACTCTTATACGAGGGTTGTCCAGAAAGTAAGTTCCAATCGGTCGCGAAATGAAAAACCAGAAACGTTTTATTTGCAACAGTTAGGTACACCTTCCACCTACTTCTCTACATAGTCGCCGCTACAACTTCGAGTTTGTCGTAGTGTTGTATCAACTGACCAGCCGCCTGTGCTTTCAGCCAGTTATCTGCACTGGTCTGCAGCTCGTTGTCTTCGGAAAAATTTTGTCTTTATAGCCAGCGGTTCTTGTAAGCAGAGATGGTACTCAGGGGGAGCCAATTACGGACTGTATTGTGGGTGATCAAACACTTCTCATCGGAAACGCTGCAGGAGTGTCCTCAATGCCCGTGCAGTGTGCGGTCGAAGAAGGACCTGCTCGACAGTTGTGTTATGTGGGCTGCATGACACCGGCGATATCTCTAACCAGGCCCTCATACTTGGAGGTAGACGCTGTTCCCTACGTATCATTACGTGCTCACTGTTCACTCAGAACTGAAAAGAGCGACGCGACACGATCGACGGGCATAATAGAGACACTGCCCAACACATCTGTGCAAAGCTTTACCGGATTTTCCCAGTGGTTTCCATTTCGCGACCGATCGGAACTTACTTTCTGGACAACCCTCGTAATTTGTCACGCAGCGAAAAAACGACTAGAGCGCTGAGGGGCATTTGAAGTATACACTGAGGTGATAAGTCGTGGATGCCTCCTAATATCATGTCGGACCTCCTCTTGGCAGGTGTAATGCTACAACACCACGTGGCACGGACTCAACAAGTCGTTAGAAGTCCCCTGCAGAAATATTGTGCCATGCTGCATCTATAGTTTGTGATGTTACAAAATAAAAGTGATGTTGTTATTCAATGGAAAGTTGGAAATTGAGATTTAGCTTACTGTTTTATCAATCACAATTGGCGTAAGAATCATGGATTGACCATTGTCATAAAATATTGCATTATGAGATGTGATTAGTTTTTACTTGCAGTTTCGCGTGGCTTGAGGCAGTCACAACTAGCGTGCTATTGATTAAGAAATCGCATTATCGTCTTTCTAATTACTTCATGATCGTAGATACGATCATACCCGGTTGTGAAGTTATTGTTGTGACAAAACAATTTCCTAAGGGACCAGAAAGTTCTTAAGGGCGCAAAAACAACTGTAACATCACACAAAAGGGAAATTCAATATTAAAGCTGATGCAAGAAGACGATAAAACAGTTTTCTTTTTACCAATGTAACACGCACATTAGACTGCTGATCTTGGTGTCTGTAATATTAGCAAAATGCATAATTAAAATGAAAATAATACTGAGGAGATGATAGGAATGAGCACTGCTAAACGATTCAGTATTCCCAGAACAAATATTTATTATAAACTAAAACATATATCGTACCTTAAGCTTAGTACTACAATGATTTTTATGTCCGTATCATGTCCATTGAGCGCTCTTTTATATAGCCATTGTCTTCTTTGAGTCGCTCGTGCGTCGTCACGGTAAGTTATAACAGTTCTTTACACTTCACTCAAACTTAGACATAACACGTTTTTATACATTTAGTAAAAAATTAGATCAGACTGCCACAGATCTGCGTCCGTCTTACTTGAGAAAAACCGTACAAGTCTTTTTTAGCGCTCAAGGCTTCATTTGTTCTCCAGCGAACAAAATAGTGAAGGATCGCATATCTATCCGTATTTTTCTGTTTTTATTGCCGCCCAAAGACGACGAATTACGTCATTAGAAAATTCCACCGTCGCTATGCGAAGCCTTATTATACATTAATCATTATTTACAAACAAGTATTTGCCTTCTGGCTGAAAGTATTAACTACTCGTATTTGCTGTTTTAATGAAGTCAAAAATAGCGAATGTCGCAAGTTGTCAATAAATGTAAAAGAGTTGCCGGTGCACGATGGGCGGTCTGGGAGACCAAATCATTTGCTCGATTTGACCAGAATGTTCTACAAACCAATCACGAACATGGGATGAGAAGTTCCGCCATATGCAAGGCACGTTGTATTCTGTTTTGTTTCACCCATACATGTTTCAGCACTTCTGTGCTCTCATCAGTGGGTTTTTTATTTTTAGCCGGCCGGAGGGGCCGTGCGGTTCTAGGCGCTGCAGTCTGGTGGCGAGCGACCACTACGGTCGCAGGTTCGAATCCTGCCTCGGGCATGGATGTTTGTGACGTCCTCAGGTTAGTTAGGTTTAAGTAGTTATAAGTTCTAGGCGATTGACTACCTCTGAAGTTAAGTCGCATAGTGCTCAGAGCCATTTTATTTTTAATTGTAAAATTGTTGTTACATATTAACATTTGTATTGTTTATAACATTATGTCAAAGTTACATTTATAGCTTAATTGGCGAAAAGTGGCTAAAATTAAATGGCTCTGAGCACTATGGGACTTAAAATCTTAGCCGGCCGAAGTGACCGTGCGGTTAAAGGCGCTGCAGTCTGGAACCGCAAGACCGCTTCGGTCGCAGGTTCGAATCCTGCCTCGGGCATAGATGTTTGTGACGTCCTTAGGTTAGTTAGGTTTAACTAGTTCTAAGTTCTAGGGGACTAATGACCTCAGCAGTTGAGTCCCATAGTGCTCAGAGCCATTTGAACTTAAAATCTTAGGTCATCAGTCCACTAGAACTTAGAACTACTTAAACCTAACTAACCTAAGGACAACACACACATCCATGCCCGAGGCAGGATTCGAACCTTCGACCGTAGCGGCCGCGCGGTTCCAGACTGAAGCATCTAGAACTGCTTGGTCACACCGGCCGGTGGCGAAAAGTGGATGTATACCTTACACGATGTTATTGTCCACTTATTTCGGCAGTCATTGTGCTACACAATATACAACTTGTCATCTGCAAACAGCAAAACGTAATTTATTTTTCTCTTTGTTGTGCATTTACGAACGGAAATGAGTCTGTATTACGTTTTTTGTGTATAGCTTACAGTTTTGAAGTTGTGGTGCTGTTCGCGAGGTAAATAGGCTTGCTTCGTGACCTAGGGTCGCTTGGCACTGCACTTTTACGATTTCTCAAAACATAGGCGGTGATTTAACTGCCATTACGTGTTTTTGTGACTGTGTGGTGTTCATTTGTTTCGTAGCGTGTTTAGCTGGGTGAGACGCGCGAGTTTTAATTGTATTTGGTGTCAGTGGTGTACAGTTTGTGTGTGTAGAGTACTGGGGCAGATATATATATATATATATATATATATATATATATATATATATATATATAGAGAGAGAGAGAGAGAGAGAGAGAGAGAGAGAGAGAGAGAGAGGCAGACAGACAGACAGACAGACAGACAGAAAGAGAGAGACAGACAGACAGAGAGAAAGAGAGAGAGAGAGAGGGAGGGTGGGGTAGAAAGATATTTTTTTCCCCATAAGTAGTTTTGGTGTGGGTGTTATTTGTATAGATCTTCTATCGTAGCGAAGAAGGTTTCGTTGCACAGTGATGTGTATTCATTGAGTACTTTCTTTCCTTGGGCTATTGATTTTTGTATGTGATAGTTTTCTTCTACAGTTAATTTTTGATATAAGCTGCTACTAGTGTTTAGGCTGTGTAAGTCAGTTTCAATGTTTGTTGGGTGGTGATCGTGTGCCATCAGGTGGTCTGCAAATGTTGAATGTGAGCAATTGCTTTTGAGTGCTCTGAGGTGTTCTGTTTACCTGGTACCACGAAGCAAGCCTATTTACTTCGCCAACAACACAGGAGAACGCACCACAACTTCAAAACTGTAAGTTATACACAAAAAACGTGATACAGACTCATTTTCGTTCGTAAATGCATAACAAAAAGAAAAATAAATTGCTTTTGCTGTTTGCAGATGACAGGGTGTATATTGTGTAGCAGAATAGCTACCAAAATAAATGGACAATAATATCATGTAAGGTAGATTAACTAATGCATACATCCACTTTTCGCCATTTAAGCTATAAATGGAACTCTGACATAATGTTACGAACAAGACAAATGTCAATATGTAACAACAATTTTACAGTTCAAAATGACGATTAAACGTACTGATGATAGCACAAAAGTGCTGAAACATGTATGGGCGAAATAAAACAGAAAAAAGGTGTCTTGCATAAGGCGGAACTTCTCATCCCATTTTCGTAACAAGCAAGGACACAACAAGATGAACTGCACCACGAGATGATTATTCAGTCACGGACAATTGTGGCCCGATAACATGCCGGATTGTCAACCATACACATTCCATCGTTGTTATGAAACATGGCGTCCTCGAATGGCTGCAGATGGTTTTCAAGTAGCCGAATAGCCAGAGGACCCAGTCCATTCCATGTAAACTCAGACCACACTATTATGGAGCCATCACCACCAGCTTTCAGATTGCCTTGGTGGCAATTTGGGTCCTTGGCTTCGTGGGGTCTGCGCCCATTCGATCCCTGCCACCAGCTTTTACCAGCTGAAATCGAGACTCACCTGGTCAGCCCACGGTTTTCCAGTCATCTAGGGTCCAGCCGATGCTATCCCGAGCCCAAGAGTGTCGCTGCAGGCCATGTCGTGCTGTTAGCGAAGACACTCGCGTCGGTCTTCTGCTGCCGTAGCCCAAAACGCCGCATTTCACCGCACTATCCTAAATGAATGATGGAGCCACAATATTTTATCATAAAATAGTACATTAGCGTCATAAAAATGACAGAATGTTTTTCAAAAAATTAAAAACAATACTAAGAAACTGAAGCGTTGCATTTTTCGTGGCAGTTACTATAGTAAGCACCAAGCCTACGCATCCTGCTTGGTTGGCTAATTAATCGACAGACCGTATAACCCGTTACGTCTAAAAACAATGGATTTTTTAATGTTTACGGTATAGCGACTGCCGATAAAGCGAAACGCGTCTGACGAAAAACTCAATTTGCATTTCGTTTAGGATGAAAGATAAGCAAAATAATAATTGTTATCACAGCCATTGCCGAAGACAGTTATCAAAACAAACGCACTATTTTATTTTTGTTGAACTGATCGTCAGTAAGCGTTTCGAGGACACAATCGTGTTCATATGACAGTTGTCTCTGCATCCATTTTCCACTTCTAGCTGTATTTTGTAATTCTCTAGACCAGGGATTCCCAAACTTCTCACTTTGACAATCCTGCTGCTCTGATGGAACACCTTGTTGATTTTAAAGGTTAATGAAATGTTAAAAAACGAAAATACCTTGTTTTATTTACTGGTTACTTCAATTTTAAGTCATAACTACTCATACAGAAATGTTGTAAAATTTCTAAATAATAATTAATATCAGCGCCATGTCATTAATAGTTTCCCTCCGAGCATTTAATCGCTTTCTGCGCAGCTCCAGTTCTCTGTGGAACACAGTTCGGGAATCCCTGCTCTAGGCAAGCATATAAATGTCTAACTTGTGGTAGACGAGCTCACGAAACGTCTACTTGTCACACAAGACGATGTTCAACATTCTTATAAACACAAAGTAAATCAGTAGCCGTGATCGACAGGCAAATGGTTGCCATAACATGCAACTACAGAGGAACGTTTAGCTGTGCGTATAAGCTCTAAGATGTTTTCAAAGTACCCACATAGTAAATCGTGCCCAACGCGTCGCATACTGTGTGAGAAACATACAACCGACTACGTGACATGTAAGAAAAGTAAGAGCAAGACAATAAAAACACATGTCGATGATGGGTTATCGCTGAATTTCAAATGGTTCAAATGGTTCTGAGCACTATGGCCCATGGGACTTAACATCTGAGGTCATCAGTCCCCTAGAACGTAGAACTACTTCAGCGTAACTAACTTAAGGACAACACACACATCCAAGCCTGAGGCCGGATTCGAACCTGCGACCGTAGCGGTCGCGCGGTTCCAGACTGAAGCTCCTAGTACCGCTCGGCCACAGCAGCCGGCCATCGCTGAATTTGGTTTTGAGAAAATTTTTTATCGGGTCGTGGTGCAAATTCACATGTGTGGATTATCTTATGCGCTCCAGATGTGTATCAGACTAGCACGGTAACTTGATACTACATAGTTCTTCCTTACGTCTATGAGCATTAGCTTCGATTAATAAGTTGTGCAATACTTTTTTCTGAAAGCACGTTGATTTTATTCAAGATTCAAGTATACCACATTACTCCCCATTCTTTTGGTTACAAAACATAATCTCCGTTCAATGAGACGCCCACAGTACTGGGAGAGGCTTTATGTCCAAGTCGACGTCGAAACCAACGTCTCGCTGCAACTGTAACCTCCGCATCATCCACGTGCTACTTCCTGCACAGTGCAACCTCTGCTGAGCCAAACTGATGGAAGTCGGAAGGTGCGAGATTCGGGCTGCAGGGTGAATGAGGGAGAACACTCCAATGATGTTTTGTGAACTCCTCCTGGGTGTGCACAGTTTTTGAGGCCTTGCAAGTATTATCTTCAGTCCCCGAGGGCAGTCGATCGTTGAACCAAGACGGAGGATATCAAACAGAATAATCCTTTCAGAGTCCCAGGAGACCGTCGCTATGAGTTCACCGACTGAGTGTCTGGTTTTAAATTGTTTCTTCCGAGGAGAGATGGTATGACGTCATTCCATGGATTGCCGTTTTGTTTCGGCTTCGAAGCGATGAATTCACGTTTAATCACCCATGACGACGTTCGACAACAAACTGCCACGATTAGCCTTTTAACGTGCATCCCCTTCTGTTAGGTGGCGTGGAACACGGCAGACACACTCCCTTGAGAGACCCTCCACCGCAGAGAGCCTGGTGGGCTCTTTTAATTCCGTTTGATAGGTGCCCTGACGTCATTGTTGGCGTTGTTGTCCTTTGACCAGAACGTCATCTTCCGTGCAGGACACGATCGTACGGACATCTGTTGACATTTGTATAATTATATCGTGAATTAGACACAAGACGGGTAAATAGTGGTATATTGCTCTAATTTTGGACACCAGCGTGCATACAGGGTGTTACAAAAGGTACGGCCAAACTTTCAGGAAACATTCCTCACACACAAAGAAGGAAAATATGGTATGTGCACATGTGTCCGGAAACGCTTACTTTCCATGTTAGAGCTCATTTTATTACTTCGAATCACATTAATCATGGAATGGAAACACACAGCAACAGAACCTACCAACGTGACTTCAAACACTTTGTTACAGGAAATGTTCAAAATGTCCTCCATTAGCGAGGATACATGCATCCACCCTCCGTCGCATGGAATCCCTGATGCGCTGATGCAGCCCTCGAGAATGGCGTATTGTATCACAGCCGTCCACAATACGAGCACGAAGAGTCTCTACATTTGGTACCAGGGTTGCGTAGACAAGAGCATTCAAATGCCCCAATAAATGAAAGTCAAGAGGGTTGAGGTCAGGAGAGCGTGGATGCCATGTAACTG
Organism: Schistocerca piceifrons; assembly: GCF_021461385.2. NCBI lineage: Eukaryota > Metazoa > Arthropoda > Insecta > Orthoptera > Acrididae > Schistocerca > Schistocerca piceifrons. The sequence continues at coordinate 421,836,618 of NC_060145.1, forward strand.
GTCCGCCTCTACTAACCCATCGGTCACCGAATCTGTTGTTGAGAAGCGTACGAACACTTCGACTGAAATGTGCAGGAGCTCCATCGTGCATGAACCACATGTTGTGTCGTACTTGTAAAAGCACATGTTCTAGCAGCACAGGTAGAGTATCCCGTATGAAATCATGATAACGTGCTCCATTGAGCGTAGGTGGAAGAACATGGGGCCCAATCAAGACATCACCAACAATACCTGTCCAAACGTTCACAGAAAATCTGTGTTGATGACGTGATTGCACAATTGCGTGCGGATTCTCGTCAGCCCACACATGATGATTCTGAAAATTTACAATTTGATCATGTTGGAATGAAGCCTCATCCGTAAAGAGAACATTTGCGCTGAAATGAGGATTGACACGTTGTTGGAAGAACCATTCGCAGAAGTGTACCCGTGGAGGCCGATCAGCTGCTGATAGTGCCTGCACACGCTGTACATGGTACGGAAACAACTGGTTCTCCCGTAGCACTCTCCATACAGTGACGAGGTCAACGTTACCTTGTACAGCAGCAACTTCTCTGACGCTGACATTAGGGTTATCGTCAACTGCACGAAGAATTGCCTCTTCCATTGCAGGCGTCCTCGTCGTTCTAGGTCTTCCCCAGTCGCGAGTCATAGGCTGGAATGTTCCGTGCTCCCTAAGACGCTGATCAATTGCTTCGAACGTCTTCCTGTCGGAACACCTTCGTTCTGGAAATCTGTCTCGATACAAACGGACCGCGCCACGGCTATTGCCCCGTGCTAATCCATACATCAAATGGGCATCTGCCAACTCCGCATTTGTAAACATTGCACTGACTGCAAAACCACGTTCGTGATGAACATTAACCAGTTGATGCTACGTATTGATGTGCTTGATGCTAGTACTGTAGAGCAATGAGTAGCATGTCAACACAAGCACCGAAGTCAACATTACCTTCCTTCAATTGGGCCAACTGGCGGTGAATCGAGGAAGTACAGTACATACTGACGAAACTAAAATGAGCTCTAACATGGAAATTAAGCGTTTCCGGACACATGTCCACATAACATCTTTTCTTTATTTGTGTGTGAGGAATGTTTCCTGAAAGTTTGGCCGTACCTTTTTGTAACACCATGTATACAGGGTGGTCCATTGATAGTGACCGGGCCAAATATCTCACGAAATAAGCATCAAACGAAAAAACTACAAAGAACGAAAAACTCGTCTAGCTTAAAGGGGGAAACCAGATGGCGCTATGGTTGGCCCGTTAGATGATGCTGCCATAGGTCAAACGGATATCAACTGCGTTTTTTTTTAGATCGGAACCCCCATTTTTTATACATATTCGTGTAGTACGTAAAGAAATATGAATGTTTTAGTTGGACCACTTTCTTCGCTTTGTGTTAGATTGAGCTGTAATAGTCACAAACGTATAAGTACGTAATATCACGTAATATTCCGCCAGTGCAGACAATATTTGCTTCGTGATACATTACCCGTGTTAAAATGGACCTTTTACCAATTGCAGAAAAGGTCGATATGGTGTGATGTATGGCTATTGTGATAAAAATGCCCAACGGGTATTCTGGACATCATCCAAGTGTCCGGACCGTTCGCCGGATAGTTACTTTATTTAAGGAAACAGGAAGTGTTCAGCCACATGTGAAACGTCAACCAGGACCTGCAACAAATGATGATGCCCAGGTAGGTGTTTTAGCTGCTGTCGCGACTAATCCGCACGTCAGTAGCAGCCAAATTGCGCGAGAATCGGGAATGTCAAAACCGTCGGTGTTGAGAATGCTACATCAACATCGATTGGACCCGTATCATATTTCTATGCACCAGGAATTGCATGGCGACGAATTTGAACGTCGTGTACAGTTCTGCCACTGGGCACAAGAGAAATTACGGGACGATGACAGATTTTTTGCACCCGTTCTATTTAGCGACAAAGTGTCATTCACAAACAGCGGTAACGTAAACCGGTATAATATGCACTACTGGGCAACGGAAAATCCACGATGGCGGCGACAAGTGGAACATCAGCGACCTTGGCGGGTTAATGTATGGTGCAGCATCATGGGAGGAAGGATAATTGGCCCCCATTTTATCGATGGCTATATAAATGCTGATTTCCTACGGAATGTTCTACCGATGTTAGTACAACATGTTTTACTACGTGACAGAATGGCGATGTAGTTCCAACATGATGGATGTCACTAACTCTATAAGACGAGTAAATGTTTTTATAGTGCGTCTTTCACTTCTCAAAATGTTGTTCAACTGTTTATTTAATCTATAAATTACCAGCTTAAATTCTCTGATTTCACTCCTCTTTCTTTATGTGATGGACCACCTGGCTGTAGCTCGGTTTAACTGTGCTATAAAAGGAATAGAGGCTCTTGTAACTCTTGTGTGTGCCATGCATTTTGATTCGTATGCTGCATTATTCCACTAGTACGATAATTCAGTCAATAGTGGACACCTCAACATTCAGAAGAAGATACCAGAAGAGGGGTCGAAACTTCGATAGAACAAGAATGACGTTGACTCACAACCCATAAGATTTTAACTTCAGGCTTCAGTTTGGGACCGCGCGACAGCTACTGTCGCAGGTTCGAATCCTGCCTCGGACATCGATGTGTGTGATGTCCTTAGGTTAGGTAGCTTTAAGCAGTTCTGAGTTCTAGGAGACTGATAACCTTAGATTTTAAGTCCCATAGTGCACAAAGTCATTTGAACCATTTTAACTTCGGTATGCTAATCTTCACTTCCCCAAGATGTATCACGCAGTTAAGAACTGCAAGCAGCTATATAGCACCTCACTCTTCCATCCGACATCTGAATCATGTGTTCTGCTCCTGGAGATATTAATATTGTGTTTTCTATCACCAGTTTAGTGTTACTGGCGTTATTTACACATATCAAAAAGTGTTTTGCATCACCCCGGTTCCCAGAACTCCTGAAAATAGACGTTGACTCTGGATATTGTAAACCAGACACAGTCCCTTTGACTGTTCAGAGATATCATTAAACCCGCCCAAAGATGTAAACAACCATGGATGAGCAGTGCCTATTAGACGGAGGAGGTCCGACAGCTGATCAGTTCCAGTCGTTCCACCAAGAAGGAGGTACACGGCTCGTGTTGTCTGTAGTTCAACCACGCCTAGACGGTCATTACCGTGGTTTGATCGCGTCCGCATTGTTACTGCATTCCAGGAAGGGCTCTCAGCAAGGGAAGTGTCAGGCGCCTTGGAGTGAACCAAAGCGATGTTATTCGGACATGGAGGAGATACAGAAAGACAGGAAATGTCGATGACTTGCCTCGCTCAGGCCGCCCAAGGGCTACTACTGCAGTGGATGACCGCTACCTACGGATTTCGGCTCGGAGGAACCCTACCAGCAACGCCACCATGTTGAATACTGCTTTTCGTGCAGCCACAAGACGTCGTGTTACGACTCAAACTGTGCGCAGTAGGCTGCATGATGCGTAACTTCACTCCCAATGTCCATGGCGAGGTCCATCTTTACAACCACGCCACCATGCACCGAAGTACAGATGGGCCCAACAATATGCCGAATGGACCGCTCAGGATTGGCATCACGATCTCTTCAGGGATGAGTGACGCACATGTCTTCAACCAGACAATCGTTAGAGACGTGTTTGGAGGCAATCCGTTGAGGCTGAACGCCTTAGACACTGTCCAGCGAGTACATCAAGGTGGAGATTCCCTGCTGTTTTGGGGTGGCATTATGTGGGGCCGACGTACGCCACTGATGGTCATGGAAAGCGCCGTAACGGCTGTACGATACGTGAATGTCAACCTTCGACCGATAGTGCAACCATATCGGCAGCATATTGGCGAGGCATTCATCTTCATGGACGACAATTCGCGGCCCGATCGTGCACACCTTGTGAATGTCTTCTTTCAGGATAACGACATCGCTCGACTATCTAGCATGTTCTCCAGACATGAACCCTATCGAACACACCTAGAATAGATTAAAAAGGGCTGTTTATGGACGACGTGACCCACCAATCACGCTGAGGAATTTACACCGAAGTGCCATTGAGGAGTGGGACAATCCGGACCAACAGTGCCTTGATGAACTTGTGGACAGTATGCCACGACGAATACAGGCATGCATTAATGCAAGAGGATGTGCTACGGGGTATTAGAGGTACAGGTGTGTACAGCAATCTGGACCACCATTGAAGGTCTCGCTGTATGGTGATGCAACATGCAATGTTTGGTTTTCATGAGCAATAAGAAGCACGAAAATGATGTTTATGTTGATCTCTATTCCAATTTTCTGTACAGGTTCCGGAACTTTCGGAACCGAGGTGATGCAAAACCTTTTTTGATGTGTGTATTAATTTCTTTGAATCTCATATTATTGAGGTCCTATGCCATTGTTCCGTGCAACGTAAGATTAAAGGCTTACTCTACCAGAATTTATGAGCTCCCAGGAATTTTCTGGTTATTTATAACATGGTTAAAAATAAATGATATAATATACAGCTCTTTGCGGTATCCATTCCACAAGACGCACACTTGCAGCTGTGGTTGCTCTGCACACGAAGTTGTTTACACCTACATACACAGTATTAAGCTTCACTGGATCAGTTTTCAGTCAGTTTACATTTGCAAAAACTAACTAACTTTCATCGTCTTCGTGGTAACGCAAACATGGCAGTCCAGTTACACGCTACATTTGCAGCTGTGAATGTATTCTGCCAAGGTGCGAGCAAATATTGCAACAGGCGAGTTGTTAGAGTTTCGAGCCTCCAAGCAAATTTCCACGGAACGTGAAGCTTCTACGCGACCGGGATGGGTGCCAGAGAGAGTGCCGTGTTTACTTTCGGAAATGACGTCGTAGACGAGGCACACGAGAGCGCTCGCCCAACACCGGGAGGACGACCACCACAAGACAAATTGGAGGGAGTTTCAGGCAGAGATAGCGGGCACATCGACCCAAAAAGTGTGGCGGCATCTTATAACTGAAGCTGTTCAAACCCAGCGTACCTGTGACGTTGTATCTGTTGTAATCAATGCTATTCGAATCCACTCACATTAACAGTAACTTAAGTCATGGTAATACTAACAATATGACTTCAACTCAATCAGTTGAAGTGGCGCATTGTTTGGCGCCACAGAATCTCGAAGTTTCCGTGAATAAAAACTGTGCCTGATGGTTAAAAAAAAAACTGCAGTGCGCAACTATCTTGTAGGAGAAGAGTAACAGGAGGGATCTACAAAAATTGCGTCCCATGTCGTTGACATCCATCAGCTGTAAAATCTTAGAACATATTCCGAGCTCAAAGGTAATGAGCTATCTCGTGCAGAATTACCTCCTCCATACCAGCCAACATGAATTCCGAAATCGTAATTCACATGAAACAGAACTCGCCTATTTCTCACATGACACCCTGGAAGCCACAGATTATGGCGATAAGGTTCAAATGGCTCTGAGCACTAGTCCCCTAGACTTATAACTACTTAAACCTAACTAACCTAAGGACATCACACACATCCATGCCCGAGGCAGGATTCGAACCTGCGACCGTAGCAGCAGAGCGGTTCCGGACTGAAGCGCCTGCAACCGCTCGGGCACAACGGCCGGCATGGCGATAAGAATGTTACAGTATTTCTTCAATTCCGAATCGCACTTGATTCAGTACCGAAGTAACATTTAGTAACAAAAGCACGATTACGTTCGATATCAAACGAAATTTGCGATTGGGTTGAGGCTTTCTTGGCAGGGAGGACGCAGCATGAAGTCTTGGATGAAGAGTCATCGACAGATGTAGTAGCAATATCAGGGATGCCCCAGTGAAGTATGTTGGGACTAGACTAATGGACAGCAGCGGTATCAACTGGCGGGCAGCCCACGTGTCACTAGCTAGCGTGTGCAACATACAGGCTAGCCACACATAGCGGGCAATTATACATTGTCTGACAAAAAAAGTGAAGCACCCAAAAGAATGGTAAGATGTCAACGTGACTTCGAACACTTACATGCTATCGTCAGGTATGTAACTGATTAGAAGGAAGAACGATTGGGATTAACGACCCGTCGACATCGAGGTCATTACAGACAGAGCACTAGGGATGGGGAAAAAAGCAAGCCATACCCTTTCAAAGGAACCATCCTGGCATTTGCCTGGAGCGATTTAGGGAATGACCGGAAACCTAAATCTGGATGGCTGGATGCGGCTTTGAGCCACCATCCTCCCGAATGCGAGTCCATGGAGCCACCTTGCTTGGTGTAAGTGATTAGAGCTGCAGTTCTCTATAACAGGCAGAACGGCCACCAGACTGCACTGATGTTGTTAGTGTTTAGTGTGGTCATCAGGTCTGGTATGGTATACAACAGGTGTGAACAGCTTCAGACGTTGAGTGATTACTCTGAAGGACACGATGATGCAGTGTACTAGTTTGAGATGGCGTTTACAGCACCTGACAAAGTTCTAAATGGGTCTAATTGTGGGTCTCCATTTGTTCGGGTGGTGGAATCGTGTAAAAATCCAGATTTATGGGGCATCTGAGTGTGACAGTGGCCAATTGTTTGAATAGGAACATGTGTCCATACATATTCCTCATCAAGGTCCTGCTTGACCATGTCTGACCACCACAAGGGAGGCCCGCCATTCTGTGTGCCAACACAGCTACTTTGAGAGAGGACAAGTTATTCTCTTACCTATTTTTCGCATATGGAAAATTATTAAAGATTTTGTTACAATCTGACACACCTGAGTGGGACTCCTGAAAATTAACAGCCTGAGCAGACATTAATGGAGCCTGGTAGGGCGCTAAAAGCATGAGGTATTTTTATGATCCTTAGCTTGTAGAAAAGGATTGGTGGAGTTGAAAACAATTGTAGGAGAGCCCATCCCTTAGTAAATCTTGCTGGAAAGGTCTACAGCCATACAGAGCAGACAGGACTCCAGCAGAACAATGCCACGATACCTGCTGCTGCGCCAGCATAAGCCTGGACACGGGCGATGGTGTAAAGGAACACATCTACACAATGGAGTCATAAACTGGACACTGTGTGCAGAGCCATGCGTAATACAAATTCACAGGTTTTTGTGTTCGCCACTATTGCAAAAAGGCCAGTGAGCCACTTCCCTCAGCTGCCTGTGTTGTATAAAAAAACTCCAGAATCTGAGAAACGTTTAGAGATGGAATCTTTATTACATCTCATAGCTGGGACTAACAAGCTCCAAGGCACAGGCGATTTAGGTAACGATCTTTGAGATTGTATCTGTTCGCCTGTTGCCATGAGAAGAGACACCACTTAGGAGAAAATCATCTTTTCCTCTCCGCGAAAAATTAAAAAAGCCAGTAATTGGCAGTTTCTATTTTTTTCTCAGAGACACAGGTTTCTTACCCTTTCCCTGGTTCGACATGAGTTTGTGCTGCTGCGTGGGAGGGGAGATTTAGCGCCTCTACAGCCTTGTGATTGGCTCAAGACGGTGTGAAGGCAGTGTCGTTGATGCACTTTGCAGGAAAACGGAATTTTTTTCTGGACAGCATTAGGGTGCAGGACTTTGGTCTGGGAAGCACTTCCGGTCGAATCTCTAGCATGTGTGGCTGGTACTTGGGACCTATCCTGAAACTGACTTCACTTGCGAGTAGTTTAGACAGGGGAGCCTATGGTGAAGTTCTTACAGTACTGACAGTGTGACCTCAAATGTCTCGGGCACATTTATTCGTCTTTGGTTTACCAGTCTTGACGTTTGGTATCCTTGTGCAAGTAAAATTGGTCCTTGGTACGACCAGCAAAAGGGTGTGTCACGCACTGAAATCTACCATGGCTCTGGGCTCTGGTAGAGAGTAAATTACGAACTGTCTGCCTGATCGCGAGATTTTTGTATTTCTTTTCTGGCCTCGATTGATTCACAGGTGCCGTCTCCACGTCTCACCTCCTCCGCCGCACACATCTCTCCAGCAGCAAGTCATGTCACCGCACGAAATACACAGGATAACGTACTGCCGCTCCAGCATTGTCAGGGCGTACAGATCTCTATCGCCACTTGTTCTCAGCTTCACCTGCGCAGAGAAACTTCAGTAGATTTGATCAATCAAGGTCTGCTCAGCGTCAGGTCAATTCAGATTGCGCTATCCACATTTTTAGGGGCAGAGTACTTCACTCACTGTTCACCTAGTTAAGCAATCTTTGCCAATCAGGCGCTACCCGGTGGAGTGTTTAATCGTCTGTTAGTCGTTTAGGGAATTCAGTCTATAACTTGTTTAGTATTATTTTGTCTAGTTTCGTAAAATAAATGTTGTTATAGTTCAATTCTTTTATCTTGGCAGCTCGCGCATGCCCGCCCAGACACGGGAGATTGCTGCGTTGCCAGTTGCAAACGATGTACGCGCCAAGAGAAGCAGCGCCATAGTCTAGTATAGTTCGCAAACTTACGTTTAGGGGGGAGCGCGCAGTTTATGAAGTAAAGCCACCACGGCCGCATTAACCCTTTCGCTGCTAAGAGACGTGCTACTCGCATTCCGCGCTGTGCGCGATTTTGTCATCACTGCACTGCTCGCCTGTGCAGACACATGGTGTTCAAACTGCTTTGACAGACTTTCACAAAAACTATTTGGCCCAAAAATTTGATTTTTACACATCTTCTCGACTAATACCTTCCTCCCATAAATGACTTATTTTGTTTCGATGTTCAACGCAGTTATTGTGCAGCAAATGTAGTAAACCATTGCACGAAATTTTGAAGAGTTTGCAGAGGTAAAAGTCCATAGCGTATACTTTCCGTATGGTCGATTTTAGTTGCCACAATGTTGAGAATTAAATGTGGACAAGATACCTAAATGTCATATAAAATTTACTGTATAACAATATCTCATTTAATTTAAGTACAAGATAGGTGACATATGTAATATTGATAAATATTCCGTCTTTCGCGTCTGTAATAAAAGTTTTATTTACACAGGGCACGTTTGGCTTCATTTTAAAGCACTTCAATCAATAAAAAGGAAGTAGACAAAATACATTAAACAAAACTGTGGACTTACAAAAACAATGTTTATAATTGCTATGAAAAGAAATATTGGAGGACAAAATTAGAAAAACCGAAAACTTAATATGATTATAATGAAGAGACAAAGCACTAGAAATTTCAAAAAATTACATTCAAACGAATAAAATTCATGAAGTAAGACACTTCGATATTGTTTTTAAATAAAGGAAATATTACGCACCGAACAAGGGGTGAACCTCTCGCTTAGCAGCCAAACACCTTACCCATTACGCTAACGCAGCTCGTCATTTAGCAGAACTTCTGGAGTACTCTAAAATATCACGCAAAATACCGACAAACACGGTTGGTATGACTACGAATTGCTCGCGTTTCATCGAAGTACAATAGGAAATAAACAGTTACCGCTGTTCTTTATTGCGAAAAAGTGGTTCGTGAGAATCCTTGCTATCGTCTGAACTAGGAGGCTTATTGTTTGTTTGATTTAATTAATTAATAGAATATGAAGCAATTTGTATAAAGAATGCTTTTTCCAAACTTTCTATAAAAGAAAGTCTGCTATCAAGACATTGATTTTGTCCAATTACTTTATTTATGACTGAACGTTTCTAAAACTGAAGACACTCGTCTGTGCTCTGCACTACAGTCGAGCTCTGGCAACGTCGTTGTCTGTTCATTGGCTGACTGTGTTTTGTGACGTCAGATGCGCAGAACGAACCTAAACTCGGCCGCCGTCGCAAATAACGCGCACTATAGTACATTAAATTTTGCCAACATTCTCAATCAATTAAATAATCCAGACATGTTACCTTTCAACTTCACATCTGCGCCTGCTACCAAAAAAAGTAACGTACTCTCCTACAATATTCTGTATCATCACAGATCAGCGATCATTGACTTGCAGCAGGAGGACTAGGGAATTGCCGTCCCATATGTAGGCTGGCATTAACATGATGTTGATAAGTAGCCTCAAAAAAATCTCAGCAATAAATAGCGGTTCTGCACTACCTCAGGTGACATCCTCGGCCAGTATAACGGCGAACTTGGAAGTGGGGTCCCGTCCTTCCATTGTTTTGGAGAGGTACAGTAGTCGTCGAGCAGATGCGCAAAACTATAGACCCATATCTCTGACATCGATCTGTTGTAGAATTTTAGAACATATTTATTGCTCGCGCATCATGTCATTTCTGGAAACCCAGAATCTACTCTGTAGGAATCAACATGGGTTCCGGATACAGCGATCGTGTGAGACCCAACTCGCTTTATTTGTTCATGAGACCCAGAAAATATTAGATACAGGTTCCCAGGCAGATGCCATTTTCCTTGACTTCCGGAGGCGTTCGATACGGTTCCGCACTGTCGCCTGATAAACAAGGTAAGAGCCTACGGAATATCAGACCAGCTGTGTGGCTGGATTGAAGAGTTTTTAGCAAACAGAACACAGCATGTTGTTCTCATTAAAGAGACGTCTACAGACGTTAAAGTAACCTCTGGCGTGCCACAGGGGAGTGTTATAGTACCATCGCTTTTCAAAATATATATAAATGACCTAGTAGATAGTGTCGTAAGTTCCATGCGACTTTTCGCTGATGATGCTGTAGTATACAGAGAAGTTGCAGCATTAGAAAATTGCAGCGAAATGCAGGAAGATCTGCAGCGGATAGGCACTTGGTGCAGGGAGTGGCAACTGACCCTTAACATAGACAAATGTAATGTATTGCGAATACATAGAAAGAAGGATCCTTTATTGTATGATAGTGGAACAAACACTGTTAGTAGTTACTTCTGTAAAATATCTGGGAGTATGCGTACGGAACGATTTGAAGTGGAATGATCATATAAAATTAATTGTTGGTAAGGCGGGTGCCAGGTTAAGATTCATTGGGAGTGCTTAGAAAATGTAGTCCATCAACAAAGGAGGTGGCTTACAAAACACTCGTTCGACCTATACTTGAGTATTGCTCATCAGTGTGGGATCCGTACCAGGTCGGGTTGACGGAGGAGATAGAGAAGATCCAAAGAAGAGCGGCGCGTTTCGTCACAAGGTTATTTGGTAAGCGTGATAGCGTTACGGAGATGTTTAGCAAACTCAAGTGGCAGACTCTGCAAGAGAGGCGTTCTGGATCGCGGTGTAGCTTGCTGTCCAGGTTTCGAGAGGGTACGTTTCTGGATGAGGTATCGAATATATTGCTTCCCACTACTTATACCTCCCAGCGAGAGAGATTCGAGCGCGCACGGAGGCTTTCCGGTAGTCGTTCTTCCCGCGAACCGTACGCGACTGGCACAGGAAAGAGAGGTAATGACAGCGGCACGTAAAGTGCCCTCCGCCACACACCGTTGGGTGGCTTGCGGAGTATAAACGTAGTTGTAAGTGTAGATGTAGATGTAGATGTAGTGTTACTCCTGGCGTCACGGAGTGGGGAGCCATCGCAAGTGACTTCAGGTCAGGTGGCAGTGATCGAGGGAGCCCTGATGCCACAGTGGTACGTCTCAGACATCGTACACCTGACATTACTTCCCATGCGACAGTGCCGTGGTGCCACTTTTCTTCAGCATAATGCTCTATGCGAGATGTTCAGATACCTCTGTAACCCTCAAGATCCCCATATCTGTCCCCAATTTAAACTGATAAGATAAGCTCGTACGTCAACTCCGTCCAATACCAGTGTACCAGATATCGAGGTCCAATTGCAACACCTTTGCATCAGTTTGGTTCAGGGGAGAATACAAGAACTTCATGGGACATTACCCAACCGAATCTTTTCTGAGTGCTACGTCATATTGATAAGAGAGCTCATAGTTTATTGCAAAGTTCTTTGTAGACAGGGATTGTGTTCCACCGGACCCGTTGACCTGACCAGTTACAAAAACATATGTCACAGTGAATGAAAAAACTGACTGAAAGAACCCTAAATGCTCCACCCCCTAAAACGAGTTTTCTTACTTCACCAAATTAAACGCCGCGCGGGATTAGTTGAGCGGTCTCAGGCGCTGCAGTCATGGGCTGTGCGGCTGGTCCCGGCGGAGGTTCGAGTCCTCCCTCGGGCATGGGTGTGTGTGTTTGACCTGAGGATAATTTAGGTTAAGTAGTGTGTAAGCTTAGGGACTGATGACCTTAGCAGTTAAGTCCCATAAGATTTCACACACACCAAATTAAACCGGTGGTACCTCTGAACTCAGGAAATCGAAGAGTCGATTGCTATCCCTCATTCAGGGAAGAACGCAGTTTTCGCGGCACGTGGGCACGGAGTGCTCTCAACTGTTTCCATATTTTGTGTAGTCACTTCACTATGTTAGCGCAGTCGCAAGGCAGCTTCACCGAAATAATAACTGCACAGCACTTGTGGCTCTTGAAGTCGAATGTTGCATTATTTAATCGAACCTGAAGTTACCACACAGCGGGAGTTTAATTTTAGGTAAATCAATTGGACTTACAGAGGGATTCCATGATTGTGTTAAAAACTTCATAAATGGTTCAAATGGCTCTAAGCACTATGGGACTTAACGTCTGAGGTCATCAGTCCCCTAGACTTAGAACTATTTAAACCTAACTAACCTAAGGACATCACACACATCCATGCCCGGGCAGGATTCGAACCTGCGACCGTAGCAGCCGCATGGTTCCGGACTGAAGCGCCTAGAACCGCTCGGCCACAGCGGCCGGCTATTAAAAAATTTCAGGGGTCACAAGAAGGGAAAAATCATCAATCTGAGCTTGTCTTTCTCATACCTCTGACAGTCTATCGGCAGTGTTGTTGCTGAGAGTGTGGGGTAGGAACTTTCAGAGGTGGTAATATGGGTCAAAACAAGAAAAAATGGCCAGTAAGTGAATGCTCTAAAATGCATATCTTAGAAATTATGGGAACTTGTGTTTCACAGTAGCGAATATATACGATTATTCGTAGCTCTTAAGGTGTACATTTTAGAGCCCGTGTTTACTACACTTTTTTTCCGTGTATTGGTCCACACTACCACCTTTGAAAATTGCCTACCCTACAGTCTCAGCAACAACTGTACCGGTAAACGTATTCTACGGTCGGAGATATGAGAAGGATTGTCGCTTAAAACTTTCGATTAGCTCAAATTGATGCGTTTACCTTTCTCCATCATCCATTAAAGTTTATAACATCACACAATTACCCTGAATATTAGTGTTTGGTATGAATCTGTAGGTTTTCGGGGCATACTGAATACTTTACGAACTTCCATAATTTCAGCATGATATTTAATCTGGTCATCTACCAGTCATCTGCAGTTGAGTCATCGAAGAGTGACATTGGCTTCAGACGTTACACACTTCATTACAGCGATGTACGATTTTCTCGCTTACATCAAGGCCGCAGTTCACTCGATGCAGAATTGCGAACCTAACTGTCCGGTGGGTTGCCGCTCTCCATGTCGTCTTCATTGATTGCTCATCATTGATATTTGGGCACTTTCCGTATTTGTAGTTATTAGTGGCATTTAGCTGACTCGCCGTCAGAAGAGAATTCCAATCGCAGCCGAGACAGTGAACAGCCTTGGCGGCATGCCAGAGAAGTTTTGCGGATACAGAAAGGTTGCAGCTGTGATTACAAACATTTTCATACAGTGAACCGAAGTGATTATTTTCTTGTACAAAAAGGCATTTACACACAAGAAAGAGAACAATCAGCGCGCTTTTATACTGAGCATTTGAGCAAAACAATTGCAAAAAGAGGTGAAATTTGAATTTCATGTATTTCACTACGTTCAGATGTACGTAGTGAATTCGTTATACTTTTCTGGATACATCGACTGGAGAACGAAGCCTCCTTGATCTGGGTGTTAACTATTTTTCAGTTTGTTGGTTCACTCGTCTTCTCCTACTTTCCTTTTTAGTCGATAAGTACAAGTAATTTTCTTCTACTATCTTGACATAATTATGTTGAAAGCAATTTCAGTCGTTGTAGCTATGATTACGAAGCGTCATATTGGCTCCAAAGTACATTCTTATATTGACAAATCGAAAACTTCGATTACACTCGTTCCGTGACAGTAACAAAATTTGAACTGGTTAAAAATGTTAAAATGAATAATTACTCGAATTTTATGAACATTTACTACCGTTAGGAAAAGATGTAATGTAAAACAAGTGGCATTTCATTAAAGGTCGACCTCAGTACATACCTAACATTGCGCTACAGGAATGCAGCAATGATCACACGCACGGCACAGCGGACACACCAGGAACCGCGGTGTTGGCCGTCGAATGGCGCTAGCTGCGCAGCATTTGTGCACCGCCGCCGTCAGTGTCAGCCAGTTTGCCGTGGCATACGGAGCTCCATCGCAGTCTTTAACACTGGTAGAATGCCGCGACAGCGTGGACGTGAACCGTATGTGCAGTTGACGGACTTTGAGCGAGGGCGTATAGTGGGCATGCGGGAGGCCGGGTGGACGTACCGCCGAATTGCTCAACACGTGGGGCGTGAGGTCTCCACAGTACATCGATGTTGTCGCCAGTGGTCGGCGGAAGGTGCACGTGCCCGTCGACCTGGGACCGGACCGCAGCGACGCACGGATGCACGCCAAGACCGTAGGATCCTACGCAGTGCCGTAGGGGACCGCACCGCCACTTCCCAGCAAATTAGGGACACTGTTGCTCCTGGGGTATCGGCGAGGACCATTCGCAACCGTCTCCATGAAGCTGGGCTACGGTCCCGCACACCGTTAGGCCGTCTTCTGCTCACGCCCCAACATCGTGCAGCCCGCCTCCAGTGGTGTCGCGACAGGCGTGAATGGAGGGACGAATGGAGACGTGTCGTCTTCAGCGATGAGAGTCGCTTCTGCCTTGGTGCCAATGATGGTCGTATGCGTGTTTGGCGCCGTGCAGGTGAGCGCCACAATCAGGACTGCATACGACCGAGGCACACAGGGCCAACACCCGGCATCATGGTGTGGGGAGCGATCTCCTACACTGGCCGTACACCACTGGTGATCGTCGAGGGGACACTGAATAGTGCACGGTACATCCAAACCGTCATCGAACCCATCGTTCTACCATTCCTAGACCGGCAAGGGAACTTGCTGTTCCAACAGGACAATGCACGTCCGCATGTATCCCGTGCCACCCAACGTGCTCTAGAAGTTGTAAGTCAACTACCCTGGCCAGCAAGATCTCCGGATCTGTCCCCCATTGAGCATGTTTGGGACTGGATGAAGCGTCGTCTCACGCGGTCTGCACGTCCAGCACGAACGCTGGTCCAACTGAGGCGCCAGGTGGAAATGGCATGGCAAGCCGTTCCACAGGACTACATCCAGCATCTCTACGATCGTCTCCATGGGAGAATAGCAGCCTGCATTGCTGCGAAAGGTGGATATACACTGTACTAGTGCCGACATTGTGCATGCTCTGTTGCCTGTGTCTATGTGCCTGTGTTTCTGTCAGTGTGATCATGTGATGTATCTGACCCCAGGAATGTGTCAATAAAGTTTCCCCTTCCTGGGACAATGAATTCACGGTGTTCTTATTTCAATTTCCAGGAGTGTAGTTGCACATAGGCTATATCCTTAAATGACAAGTTTTTGTAATGACACTAAACAGACATGGAAAACATGAATGAGAAGACCATTAGCAAAATATAGTTATATTTTGTGGTAAGATAAGTATTTCCATGAACAAATTGCTGCTAATCCACAACAATGTTTTCTTTCCTTTTGCATTTTAGCCCTTCTTACATAATTTTCTTTCCACAGCTTAGGTTAGTATTGTGAAATGTTTATAATCTTGTTGCATAATATGGCTATTGCTTAACACAGCTATGAAGTCATCTATTACACAATTACTGATGCACCAATATACCTTTTGACACTGATATCATATTGGCATTTTGTGGTGAGACTGCTATGTTGCATTTTCGTGATAACATACTAGACTTTAGCCACTGCGTTGATTTTATGATGAAACTTTTGTGTACGTTTTGTCTCAGCCTGAAATGTGTTCATTTCGTTTACTGATGAACCATAATAATTTTTTGCTGCATATGCATAGTATAAGATATTTTGCTGCATTGTCTTTATGACGAAATATCTGTTATGTTTATATGTGTGTGACAATGAATTTGACTGCACTGCTTTTCTGATGAACTATTTTTGTGAATATTTGTATACTGCAGTGCCTTTGTATTTATGAGCGCTCGCTTAGGATAAGATTTACTGTTTGAGGTTATAAATGAGATATATGTCATTACAGAATCATAAAAATTGGGTGTAAGAAGAGAGTCGAATAATTATTCCATTAGGTGGCAATGATGATGTGAGAATGAAATGCAGGTAAATTGACATGATGTTTTGGCAAGTAAATTGGCATGAAAGGTATTATGATGTAAATATTATATTTCTGGCAAGTAAATTGAGATAATGATATTATGAGAATAGTATAAGGTTTCAGAGAAAGTGTGCATACAGTACAGAAGTTAGAAAGCAAATCAGTACACTAGGATAAAGTATCACACAGACTGACTGAGACTTTTATTTTGTAGTGCACTTAATTCCCTTTCCCATTCCTTTTCCTTTACATGAGCCATTATACATTTCTTTGTTCTTTATTTCTGGTATATCTACATTCTTCCCCTTGCGTTGTGTGTATCTTTTTATGTATGTATTTTTATTATCCCTGTTGGTACATTTTACATGTCAGTTGTTAGTTCTGAGTAACTGAAGATTTTCTGCAGTATGTACATTTTCATGGCCATTTGTCACCATTAGAAGACAATGATGTTTTATTAGCTGCTCCTCTTATTAACTTTACTTTGTATCTGGCACAGAATATGGTGTAATTCTTTCTGTATGAAGATATTTTCTGATCACAGTAACTATTGTAATCTACAAATCCTCCTGTTTTGTACATAAGCTGCACCTTACATTTTCATGCAATGCTCCTGTACTATTTCATATATCTGCTAGGGATAAGGTCTTTTGTTAGAGAGACAAAACTTCATTTGGAGTTCAGATTTTTGTAAGGTATTACAAAAATAAAAAATTCAATGAAGGTTTCAGAGTTTTACACATATTTAAAGGAAATAGTAGCATTGAGTTTATCTACGATACTTCAACTGAATATTCGAGTTGTCAGTGGGAAACTACCTCCCTGAGTCGGGTCATATTTGATTCTACATTTACTACCAGGCCTCAGAGTGCTGTCAGTGATGGACGTTCAGTTCCCTTACTGCCTGCCCCTAAGCCTGAAACATTCTTCATATTCGCCACTGTTGCTCACCCGTGTTCAATACTACAAGGTCAGCGTTCTCATTGGTGACCGTGCTTCAAGAAATGTGTCAATATTGTGTTGCTTGCACTTCCTTTCTTAGCCACAAGATTAATGACGAGAGGCATAAACAGTATCTTCGTTCCCAGAATGAGAATGGCAGAAGTAGAGCTGTGAGTACCGGGCGTGAGTTGTGCTTCGGTAGCTCAGATGGTAGAGCACTTGCCCGCGAAAGGCAAAGGTCCCGAATTCGATTCTCGGTCGGGCACACAGTTTTAATCTGCCAGGAAGTTTTAGTATCTTCGTTGGTGCTAAATTATGTAACATCTTACCTTTAACTGTATTCCCATACTGGCTTCAAGATTAATGATATTAGAGCATATCTTCGATAGTTTTGAGTGATGCAATATTTACTGGCAATCTACAGAACACAGCAATCAGTGTATATGCTTCCTTCCTGTGCAAAGACAATCTTCATATGTAAAGCTCATATGAAAGCAGCCTCTTGTACATTTTGTAACCTAAATCCTAACATGTGTAATCTTATTTATATTTGGAACTTATTGTACTCACTTCTCTGCAATTTTTTTAAAAAATGTTTCGTACTTCTCGACTTAAGACAGCTAAGACGATCCACATTAAATGTCTTCTGGGGGCAGGGGAAAATGTAAGATGCTCTTGTTTCTTTTTTTTCTTTTTTTGTAAACAATTCATCTTCATTGCCCTGAGATAACGATGAATGAGCACATTGTATAAGCAGTAAATAAGATCCTTGACTCCGCATTTAGTTTTATCTGTGGCCGACTTGCTCAGTACTAGGGCATCTTATTGGCGGTATAGTAGAGAGCAGTTGAGTTTTTCAGAAAAAATCTGTTATTTGTGAATCTGGAAGAAACTTTCTGGAATTATTATAGACATGAAAACTCGTTTATAATACTTTCTTGTTCTTCATATTGATTGTGAATTGAGGAATTTTAAAGGTATGTTTGTAGTTTCCTTGTAATGAGAGAATTTTGTAATTGTTAGAGCCTTCTTACGTTGTGCAACCCGTCAATAATCACAATAACAATTTTCTTTAAAGTAAGACTTACCTTCATGATTCATAGTAACTATCGTAATCTACAAATCCTCCCTTTTTTTTTGTACATAAGCTTCACCTTACATTTTCAGTCGTGTTTGTGTCGCAACTTACGCCACACGCAGCAAAAGTTCGTTTCTGAAAAGGAAAAAAAATTAGACTAGATTTTTCTCTTTAGCTGCTGCATCTGCTGGTCTTTATTTCCTGTTGAGAACGTCAGGATATCAAACACCGGTACAGTGGTGTGAGTATACTAAAGTGGTAACCCAAGATTCCCTCCGGGGCATCGATTGAGGTGTAAATTTCTACTACGATATTTCAAACATTAGGAAACGCGTTACTAGAGATGAGACAGTCCTTTGCAATCTGTCTCGCCTTATGCTTTACGAACGTTACCCAAGTATTTAGCGATTATTTTCTAATATTTCAGTTGTCGCTTAAATTATGCTGTTTCAATGTACAAAGTAAGTCTTGAGATATGGAAGACATCGACAGTCATATTACTTTCGATTTAGTCTTCTTCATCTTTTGTGATCAAGTCAGTTGCGAATTCTTCTCAAAGGGTACACTTAACTCGTTCGAAGAATTTTCTATTCGCAGAGACCGAAAACGATGGATCCGAAACAGTTCTATTAGGCTGCATACCTTTCAAAGAGCGAAAATATTTCGGAATGTCGTACAACATCGAGAGTACAAATATTATTGTAAAATGACTTATTCACAAATAAATACATTTTGAATAAGCATCGTGAACAAATACAATTTGTCTCAAAAACTTCAACATGTCATAATGAGAGTGGTAACACGCAAGAAAACAGAGGTTACAAGCGTTGAGGACTTTCTTGCCTCTAATAACGCGTTTCCTGGTGATTGAAATGTAGTAGTACCAATTTACATCTTCATCGATTTCCGTATAGGGCAGCGTTCCCAGAGGGAATATTGTGGTACCAATTCAGCACACTTACACGAGTGTAGCGCCAAGTTCTACAACCCACACGAAAGCTTTTGTATAGAGATAAGACCGATTGCAATTCAAACCGTTTGAATGTTGTTACGCATCGTAGCAGATTCGCTGAAATTTCTTGCTCAAATTAAACATTATCTTTTATATTAGCAGAATTCTGGTCTGCTTTTTGTGTCGTCCTTGCTCCGTCCATCATCCATCACATGTTATTTTGTTTCCCAGGTAACAGAATTCCTTCGCTTTGTCTATTCTGCGATCTTCAGTTTTGATGATATGCTTATAGGAAATCTCTTTTCTGCTACTTTATTACTTTCCTCTTTCTTCGATTTGCTCTCAATCCATATTCTGCACCCTACGGACTCTTTATTCCGTTATCTTGGCCCTGTTATTTGCCATAACTTTCACTGAGAATAGCAATCTCATCAACGAATTTCACCATTGATATCCACTCAGCCTGAGTTTTAAACCGACTTCAGATACATTTCTTTTATTTTCGTAATCGCATCTTTGATGCAGAGACTCAACAGTAGGGGAGAAAGACATCTCCCCAGTTACAAGGTTTTTCATCTGAATATTTCGCTCTTATTCTTCCTTCTATTCTCTTGTGTAGGCTGCAATTTACTAGTATCTCCAAATATATTGCATATATTCTGCTGATAATTTCGAACATATTGCACCATTTCATATTGTCGAGTGCATTCTCCAGGTCCTATAAAGGTGTCTATTTTTTCTTAAGTCTAGGATCTATTATCAATAGCAACTTCATAACTGTCTCTCTAATTCCCTTACCTTTCCTAAATCCAAACCGATCGTCAGCAAAATGCCACACAGCACGCTAATGAATTGGAAGACGTGAGTAGCCGATGTCCGTCTTCAGAGGCGCGCCGTCAGACTTGTGGCAGGTGGCCAGATGAAATATCGGCGAGTGCAGGCGAACCGCGTGGATGGTGATAGATGGCGAACGAGGCCGTTCACTCGTCTTCACCACGCGGCGACTGTGCTCTAGTTCTAAACTCAGACTGGAATGTATACCGCAGAGACAGGCCGGACAGTGAAGGGGGAGGCGTGTTTATAGCCGATAAAGAGTGCAATTGTATCGAAGGAAATTGACGGAGTTCCGAAATGTGAAATAATTTGGGTGAAGGTCACGGTTAAAGCAGGCTCAGACATGGTAATTGGATGTCTCTATAGGCCCCCTGTCTCAGTAGCTGTTGTGACTGAGCACCCGAAGGATAATTTGGAAAATATTTTGAGTAGATTTCCCCACCATGTTATAGTTGTGGGTGGAGATTTTAATTTGCCGGATATAGACTGCGAGACTCAAACGTTCAGAATCCAGTGAAATCTTTTTAAGTGCATTATCTGACAATTACCTTGAGCAGTTAAACAGAGAACCGACTCGTGGCGATAACATATTAGACCTTCTGTTTACAAAAGAGACCCCGAACTATTTGAAACAGTTAACGCAGAACAGGGAATCAGCGATCATAAAGCGGTTACAGCAACAATGATTTCAGTCGTAAATAGAAATATTAAAAAGGACAGGAAGATTTTTCTGTTTAGCAAAAGTGACAGAAAGTACATTTCAGGGTACTTGACAGCTCAACACAAAAGTTTTATCTCAAGTGCAGATAGTGTTGAGGATCAGTGGACAAAGTTCAAAACCATCGTACAATATATATTAGAAGACTATGTGCCAAGCAAGATCTTAAGAGATGGGAAAGAGCCACCGTGGTACAATAACCGAGTTAGAAAACTGCTACGGAAGCAAAGGGAACTTCACAGCAAACATAAACATAGCCAAAGCCTTGCAGACAAACAAAAATTACACGAAGCGAAATGTAGTGTGAGGAGGGATATGCGAGAGGCGTTCAATGAATTAGAAAGTAAAGTTCTATGTACTGATCTGGCATAAAATCCTAAGAAATTTTGGTCTTATGTCAAAGCGGTAGGTGGATCAAAACAAAATGTCCATACACTCTGTGACCAAAATGGTACTGAAACAGAAGATGACAGACTAAAGGCCGAAATAAAAAATGTCTTTTTCCAAAGCTGTTTCACAGAGGAGGACTGCGCTGTAGTTCCTTCTCTAGATTGTCGCACAGAAGACAAAATGGTAGAAATCGAAATAGATGACAGAGGAATAGAAAAACAAATAAAATTGCTCAAAAGAGGAAAGGCCGCTGGACCTGATGGGATACCAGTTCGATTTTACACAGAGTACGCGAAGGAACTTGGCCCCCTTCTTGCAGCGGTGTACCGTAGGTCTCTAGAAGAGCGTAGCGTTCCAGAAGATTGAAAAATGGCACAGGTCATCCCCGTTTTTCAAGAAGGGACGTCGAACAGATGTGCAGAACTATAGACCTATATCTCTAACGTCGATCAGTTTTAGAATTTTGGAACACGTATTATGTTCGAGTATAATGACTTTTCTGGAGACTAGAAATCTACTCTGTAGGAATCAGCATGGGTTTCGAAAACGATGATCGTCTGAAAGCCAGCTCGCGCTATTCGTCAACGAGACTCAGAGGGCCATAGACACGGGTTCCCAGGTAGATGCCGTGTTTCTTTACTTCCGCAAGGCTTTTGATGCAGTTCCACACAGTCGTTTAATGAACAAAGCAAGAGCATGTGGACTTATGTAAGTCTGCAGGCTTTTGTGGCCGTTGTCACTGAAGTTAAAATCTTCTGGGTTATTAGGCCGCGTCATGTTTCTTCTAAAATGTACGACGTTTCGACCCCTCTGCTGGAATCTCCCTCAGGATCTTTTAGTGTCTACTACTGCTAGAACACTTCAGCATATGGACTATCAGATCAATTGTGTTATTGGATTGAAGAGTTCCTAGATAACAAAACGCAGCAAGTCATTCTCAATGGAAAGAAGATTTCCGAAGTAAGAGTGATTTCATGTTTGCGGCAGGGGAGTGTCGTAGGACCGTTGCTATTCACAATATATATAAATGACCTTGTGGATAATATCGGAAGTTCACTGAGGCTTTTTGTGGATGATGCTGTAGTATATCAAGAGGTTGTAACAATGGAAAATTGTACTGAAATGCAGGAGGATCTGCAACGAATTGACGCATGGTGCAGGGAATGGCAATTGAATCTCAATGTAGACAAGTGTAATGTGCTGCGAATACATAGAAAGAAAGATCCCTTATCATTTAGCTACAACATAGCAGGTCAGCAACTGAAAGCAGTTAATTCCATAAATTATCTGGGAGTAGGCATTAGGAGTGATTTAAAATGGAATGACCATATAAAATTAATCGTCGGTAAAGCAGATGCCAGACTGAACTTCATTGGAAGAATCCTAAGGAAATGCAGTGAAAAAAAATGGCTCTTAGCACTATGGGACTTAAAATCTGTGGTCATCAGTTCCCTAGAACTTATTACTACTTAAACCTAACTAAGCTAAGGACATCACACAACACCCAGTCATCACGAGGCAGAGAAAATCCCTGACCCCGCCTGGAATCAAACTCGGTAACCCGGGCGCGGGAAGCGAGAACGCTACCGCACGACCACAAGCTGCGGACTGCTGTCCAAAAACAAAGGAAGTAGGTCACAGTACACTTGTTCGCCCACTGCTTGAATACTGCTCACCGGTGTGGGATCTGTACCAAATAGGGCTGATAGAAGAGATAGAGAAGATCCAATGGAGAGCAGCGCGCAACGTGACAGGATCATTTAGTAATCGCGAAAGCGTTACGGAGATGATAGATAAACTCCAGTGGAAGACTCTGCAAGAGAGGTGCTCAGTAGCTCGGTAAGGGCTTTTGTTACGTATATCTCTAGAAGAGACCATGAGGATAAAGTCAGAGAGATTAGAGCCCACGGCATACCGACAATCCTTCTTTCCACGAACAATACGAGACTGGAATAGAAAGCAGAACCGATAGAGGTACTCCAGGTACCTTCCGCCACACAACGTCGGGTGGCTTGCGAGGTATGGATGTAGATGTAGTTGCAACACACACCTGGCAGGTTGCCTCCGATGTACTGGTGTCCCATGCACGGACACCCACTATCTGGCCGTAACAAAACTGCTGTGATATCGCGCGTCTTCACACTTAGCTTAGCTGCCTCGTTGACGGCCTGTGATAGGATTGCGTCATCGCAGTCATGTGACAAGCTGAACTACTCTATATTATGTAGAAAAACGACTACTGTCTCATGTAGCATGATAATTTGGATCGTGTTGGTTACTGTAAAAAATTTGTTCTGAAAAGTCTAGTGAAGGGTTTATAAATAACAATATCAGAATCTATATGCATCTGATAAGTATTTGTCGACTACAATTATTTCTTTCTAGTATTGAAATAAGCGAATCTTTCGTATGTGAAGCACACTGCGGAACAGAATTGAAGGATCACTTAATCTAAACCTCGTAATTACCACCTATAGCAACGCGTAAGTTTGAAATTTGGCTCAAAGGTGCCCATAACCTTCCTCTGTAATAGATAAAACTGCAACGTCACCTACTGGCTCGGGAATTCTTATCAGAAACGACACTAAAGCAGCCTGGAAGCTGCTATTGCGTCTAAAACAAGGCTAACCGCAGCAAAGAGATGTCGAAGGGGTTGTCTAAGCCTCAGGCGCTAGAGCAGCCACCGGGCTTATTTGGTGCCTAAATTTTTAAAGGTACATTTCCTACGTGCTCAACAAAGTTGAAAGGGTGTCAGCGATGGTGTTGGCACATTTCCATTTTATTCACTCATACGTTAATGTTGCACTCCTGCATGATCACGCCACAGGAGGCTGAAAAAGCTCAAGTACCCCTAGTGCTTCCAACCTGTACACGAGAGCCATCGCGCTGCACTTCTACCGGGTTCGATCACGTTCAGTGGGAACGTTGCCCCACAAAGTCCTTAGACAAGGATTGAAACGCCCAGGGTGTTAGCAATGTCAAAGGTTTTGGAGAACATTTTCTTATTGCTCATGGCACTGTGAGCTGTCGTTTTTGACTGCGAAATGTGTGGGAATGAATGTCTCAACAAATGAGTGGTTTCGTTGACGCCTTTTATTCCACCATTTCAGGCCTTTTGGTGTCGATTCTGAGCGGTGATGTGTCTAAAATATTTTTCTCGTGCTTACACCGCTGTGTGCTGCGGTTCTGGCCTCAATCGCACAGACAGCAAAAGAAGGGGTGTAATGTGGGTAAGAGGGGCTATGACGACCTTCTCATCGTATGAAACGTCCACGGTGGCGTTCGGTAGAATTGTGGTGAAATATGGTGCAAATGTAACATTATTAACCCGGCTTATAGCTCTCATTAACCTTTGAGCTTTGAACTTTTTTTCGTATGTGTCCACACCTTGCTGTATGAAGCATCGCTGAGCCCGAGGATGTCGTCGCATGGCGCCACGCTTTTATAGCATTAGAGAGGAAGGTAGTAGCCACCTTTGAGTCAAATTTAAGATTTATGCGTCGTAATGGAAGTTGCGGGTTTCGAAAATTGATCGTTTAATTCTGTTGTGCAGAGTAGGTGCAACCATGATGAAATGCGTCAGCCAAACGGTGGACTGACACATCTTGTATATCATTGACTTTGATTCATTTTATTGCAATCTGTATCATATTTCTACTGCTTGATGAATACCTGGTGCTGATAATATGGATGATGCGGCTTAATTTCCTTTTATTTCTGTGGTTCCTGTATTTGTTGTGCTTTATGAATCTAACGGATCTTGGCTGGGATCTGACAGGAGGAGCGGTCAGGGGCTCCTGGCGAACAGTTCCGCCCCCCCCCCCCCAACCCCCCAAAGCTCCCTAGACAGAACAGCTGGTTTCAAAGTATTACGCCGCCTGGAGCTAGGACAGTAACCCAGACACTGGCAGTCAGGTACAGTAGGTGTTTGTGGGGCTCTGTATTGTCTGACTCGGCACCGGTGGAGAGCGAGCGGACAAGATTGCACCAACCAAGGCCACACTGGATTCCTGGAATCTGTCTAGAAGCGTCAGTACAATGAACGATATCACGCATCCGGTAATGCAAAATATATTAATTATTTTTACAAGTTTGTCTCTCTGCTTAAATAACACCATGGTGAAATCTTTTTATCGCCAGTAACGTTTTTCCAAACAAACAGGATGTTGTGCGGCTGGTCAGGTGATGTTAATCTCTTCCTTGTGGCGGGGGAGGAAATGGGACAGCCTGACACCACTCAGTGCGGAGTGAAAATTTCTCTATCACAAGGCGGGATGGCGGTTCATTGGGTGATCCAAAAAAAAATCTTTAAGTGGGAATTGAGGATGCAGTTTCCTACAAACATCAGACGCAGAAAAACAGGCCACTGGGTGATTTAAAAAAAAATATCTGAGACCTGGGAATTAGGGGATCGGTTTTATCAAAATTGTAAATGCCAGTTGGCAGCTCATTCGAGGAGTTATAAAACATTTGCTGGGTGGGGCATTGGACTGTTGTTCTAGAAAAACATCTCTTTGGCCCCAGTTTAGCCGAGCCTTCTCATAGTCTTTTGCACAGGTTTTGTGTAGAACAGAGAGGAGAGAGAGAACTTTTTGGGCACTCTGCGTGAAGAAACAGAAGCAGAGGCTCAGGAACTGGAGACATGGAGAAGGAGACGTTCTGACTTCTGAGGCGTGGCGGACCCCTAACTTGCATCTCTGAGGGTCAGTGGATCAGATGACAGCTGATGACCAGTGGCTGACATGAGAGTCCACCATATGCAGGACTCGGCACCCCGACTCATCAACCATGGTGAGATTACAGTGCAGACTAACTGAAAAGGGAAGTAGTTGGGCGTTTTTTGGTTTCATTCCTTCTGAACTTGATTGGGTTCCAAGACTTAACACATAGTCACACACGGTTCATCCAACACCAAGCTGACTTTGTCATTTCCCATGCTTATTTCATATGTCTCTCTGGCACGATTGGACCTATTACTGGGCACCCAACCACGGTTATGTGTTTTCGCAAATTTCCTGTCGAGATGATGGTCACTTCTGCCTGACTTGTTGATTGTAGACTTTGCCAAAGCAACCTGCCTCTGATTTAAGTGCGTTTCAATGTTCACAATTGGCAGTTTCCTCTCACATTGTAATTTGTTCCCCATGTTAAACTGTAATTATTGCTTTCTTGTTTACATGTGAGTGTACAAAGGATATTTGTAATATTGGGGTTAAATTGGGCCAAGACTTTTAATTCTATAGTTAACCTCCCTCCTGATTACTTAAACCTTTAATGCTTTCTGTAAGAACTGGCACCTGAAATTCGTTTACGAGGGCAACTTTATTCATATCGTTCAGCCCACTGTGCTGACAGATTCATTTACGTATTTGGGTTCATGGGAACCAATCCGTGTTTCAGTCAGACCAACCGGTACAAATCATCATAGCAGTCGAAAGGCTTGCAAGTTAGGTTAGCATCTTACTACACATGTAATACGAAGTCTGTTGCAAACCTTCAGTTTTCCATCTTTCTTGCTCAGGATGTAACTTGTGAGAGCGTCTAAGTGGTTTGCATAGGTTCATAATATTCAAGAACGACTCAAAATTAAAAATCAGAAACTCCACGAACAGTTGAACATGTGAAACTGCTAAATAAGTATTTGCTTGAAGACTGTCCATCTAACTTGAAAGCTCTGGTTCTCTTTTCTGCAGAGAGAACTTGTGTTCTTTTTTAAAAATTTTCATTATAGGAAACATCACTAAACAAAATGACAGTACAAAATTAGGTAACTCAAACAATGACAAAATGAGAACAGTGCAGCTACGTTGTAGCCTTCATCTTTCTGTATTCAAATATGTATTACGTAAACATTTAGAAAAAAACTTCTACTAGAAAACATTTAGTTAATAAAATACATAAATTATATAAAAAATGTATTTCTAGAAATGTAAAAGTACATACGTAAAAACTCGCTCCAGAATATAGAGCCTCATATTAAAGCCATTTTAAGAAAAGGCTGTTTATAGCACTTACCCATACGGCAGACCCTGGAATATTGAGCTGGTAAAAATAAGGGGTTAATTTTGTAATAGAAGGTGAATTAAGTTAATTATCGCCTACCCTAACTTATCTACTGAAGATTTCACTTTTCCGAACGTATTTTTAGAGAAAACAAAACATGTCGTAAGTGACTGTTTTAGCGTTTTCCAGACGTAGATTTTCACAAACTTGAGGCGCAGAATTTTAGTTGCTTTCGTTCCACATACATGAAGTAGAGCATTATCTTCTCGCGTAATTAAAAGTTTAAAGTTCGATTTTTTATTTATTTTTAATAAGCAAAAGTCCGTATCGCGTTTACGCAATTTTAGGCCTAATTTTTCGAGTGTACAAGTCTAGCCTTTTAAAGTAATTTTAAGTGCATCACGTTTCTATTTTAACAGTACATACATATGTTAGTGTCCTACATAAGTTCAGTGTGTCCTGGGACCAACAGGTAATGAAATATTATCGTCATTTTTTAGCTAAATTCTGTACATAATTTTGCAAACAAGCATGAGTGCGAAGTGTTTGAGCTGCCGGAGGGAAGTTAGTTCTGGGGTCCTACACAACTGTTGTGATAGATGGTTTCTCTGGGGGGGACTGTAGTATCAAGGGAACTAATCCGTTAACTCTGCAATGCATTAATTATTTGTGTATCCGTCTCTCCATTGCAAGCTCCGAAGTAGGACACGGCTCTTTGTCCTGGATGGATTTGCCGAGAGCGATAGGCCGTTGCCGCTTTTTAGCTATTGGCTAAAGTACAAATGCAGTACAAAATAATATATTTGGGAAATGAACAATGTTCAACTGCAACTGTTTGTATGACGTGCAGTAACTTAAGAAGCGTAGTTCTCCACAATGTAACAAGGCAAATATCTTAAAGAAAGACTTCGTAACCCTTAAATTTACATTTTATCAAATTTCTCGTTCTCATAAATGCTTTTCTTTCTACAGACGTTTCCATTTTATATACTCTCTATTTCGGTCATCATTGGTTATTTCCTCACAATAATCTCATTTAATTCGACTACATTCTATTGCCCATGTTTTACTTCTGTTGTTGTTCAAGTTATAACCCCTTTGTTGTCTTTGACAGAATTACAGTGTCATCGGCAAATCTAAATTTTTTTTTTATGTTTTCTCACTGAACTTAAATTCCTTTTTCGAATTTGTCTTTGGTTTCCTTTACTGCTTGCTCAGTGTACAGGGTGAATAACATCGAAGATAGTGTAACTTATCCTTCCTTCCTGGCAAATAATAAAGTGAGAAAAATAATTAAATCGAGCGAAAAGTGCGTAATTCATTAATAAAGATTTGCCTAGGAGTCTTAAGTGCGATGGCACGATGCGGTCACTATTATAACAAACATCAATAATTAGTTAGCTGGCTTATCACATTATATCACCTCCATCGTATTTTTTAGGCCATCAATTATCATCTTTCTTCCAATGCATCAGGCCCTGGTGGATATTGTACATCACCGTTGTTTGAAAGTATTTTTGACCGTGAAAATGTTAAACTGACTTCCATGAAAAAAGTGATAATAAGTATTAGTTCTGACTTCTTACAAAAGAATGTGCAGGTTCGACTTTTTAAGAATGTAGTATTTAAACGACACGACGCGATAAAGTATCGGTCGTTTTGTCTTCAAGTAATGTATGCACAATACCTGACACATTCATCTGCAACATAAAACTCATACAATACAATCAATATGTCGTACTAAAAGTTTTCTACAATGAAATATACACACATTTGCTGACAATATGTCAATTATTATTCAATCACGCATACCTCGTTTAGATTCGTAGGCACCATATGAAGAGAGTTACAAGAAGGGGAAGGATTCACTTCCGAAGCTTTTGTTTTACAAAAAATTGAAAGAGGCTTACAGATTTTCTTTGGCATTTCTCGTATACACGGTTTGAATTATAACTAATACTCATTCTCTGTTCTTCTATGTTCATATTTTATGGCATGGTTATCTTATAGAGTAATTATTTCATCGTAAGAATAAATAAATAAAAAAGTAATGCGTATTTTACATTTTAACGGTGGAAAGTCTTACAATTTTAAACCTGATTTCTAAAGCTCTGTTTTACCATTATGCAATCAATCTTAAATCTTGCAGTGTTTCCAGATCTCTTCCACGCATGCAGCCTTCTTTAATCATACCTAAATCAAGTGTTAGCGATGATGAAATTATGCTCTGCACAAAATTCTACCTGGTCGCTTCCTCTTTCGTTCGTTTGCCAGTTCGTTTCGTACTAATACTTTTCCTTCTGCTCCTGTCCCTACTACCGAATTCTAGTCATCCATCACACATTCCTTCAATCTCTGCATCATCTGCGGAGGTACTTGGTAAATAAAATTGTTCTAGATTTGATGTCTGTCTTGGCTAAGATTATGCGTTCCGTATATTGTTCGTAGTATCTTATCCACACTCCTATTTTCTTCTTCGTTATTAGACCTGCTCCTGCATGATCCATATCTGATTTTGTATTTATAACTTTGTACTTCCCTTACCAGAAGTCCTGTTCTTCCTGCCACCGCATTTCACTATTTCCTTCCATATCTAACTTCAGCCTATCCATTCTCTGACGCCGGCCGGAGTGGCCGTGCGGTTCTGGGCGCCACAGTCTGGAACCGCGAGACCGCTACGGTCGCAGTTTCGAATCCTGCCTCGGGCATGGATGTGTGTGATGTCCTTAGGTTAGTTAGGTTTAAAGTAGTTCTAAGTTCTATGGGACTGATGACCTCAGAAGTTGAGCCCCATAGTGCTCAGAGCCATTTGAGCCATTCTCTGACTTGTGTCTCGCCAGACGTGGTACACAGCGATAGTCCTCAGAGAGCACCACGCAACATGCAGTCTTAGTATGACGACACACACAGTATGGTCAGTCGCTTCTTAGAGGCCACACATACGTGGAACCACTTTATGCTCCGCTACAAAACATATAGTCCATAAATCCGCCAACACTTACGCCCGCCATCACAGAGAGTGCCGAAACCTGGGACTATCTGACGCATCCGCCAAATATATCGCAGTTGCACATTCGTATGCCGAGAGCAAGATTTAAGCGGCTGCATGCCGAGATTCGGCCAGTTCCCTCCAGTCGCCAGTTGCTTCCAGTTGCCTTCAATTCATATCTACAAGTTGTCTCCAGTTGCCGACCATTTTCAGTCGCCGGACAGTTAACGCTCAGTGTCGAAGAATGGTCGAAGTGATAGTCAAAGTGCTTGTCTACTGAGAAACTAAACTTATAAATTCTCTACCTGCTGTTCAAACTGAACTTAGATTAATTAGTCATCGTTTACTGTATTAGGTTAGATCAGATTAAGCACTTTTTGATCAGAGCCACGTCTTATCAACAAACCAAAAACAGGGGATGTGTTGATGTACATTATTTTGATAAACGATTGTTCTTGTTTTTTATGTGGTGCCCAAATACGCTGTTTTAAACGTATTGCCTAGTCACGCAAGCGCGCAAGTACGTCACATTTCTATAGCCAAGGAATCCTATAGATGGTGGTTCGTTTCTTGCTACCTTTAAGTTGGGCACTTAAATTATTCCGATTAAGGGATCTACCATTCCATCCTCCGACCCGTAGAACGCCAGTTTTGTTTTTCCTAATGACGAAACCCTCCTGAGCAGGATTCGAATTTGGGGTTATTTTAACTCCGGATTATTTTACCCAAGAGAATGCCAACATCATCAACCCATATAGTATATTTGCATGTCCTTGAGGAAAAAATAGCGGATGTTGTTTCTCCTTTCTTTCAGCCGATCGCATTATCAGCACGTGTTGGCTAATGCTACAAGCCCAGATCAGTCAATCATTCAGAATGCTGCCCATGCAACTGCTGAAAAGGTTGCTGCCACTCTTCAGCAACAACGAGTTAGTATGGATTCTCCACAGAGGCCCCTATATTGTGGTCGAAAATATGGTACGGCTAGCTGCACTGCGCAACAGAATTAAAGGATCACTTTTTCGAACCCCAGTAATTGTTTCCCATTGCCACGCATAAGTATGAAATTTGGCTCGAAGGTGCCTACAACCTTCCACAGTAATACTGCAAAATCTTGACGTCCTCTGACGTCACACTTGTGCTCGGGAACGATTCAAACAGGAAGGTATCAACAACTGGCGAAATAAAGGCCACAGCTCGAAAGTTCAGGTGACATGTAAAGTGGGTTAATAAGGACACATTGACACTAAATTTCGTCACAATTCTGCCCACCACCACCGTGGACGTGTCACACGATGATAAGATCGTCACAGCCCCTCTTATCCATGTTTCACCCATTGTTTTTGCGTCTCTGCTACAGACGTCAGAACGCGAAAGTGCAACATTCAAATGTTCACAAATAAAACGGCAAAGGGTACCTGTAAGACCCCCAGTTCAGCAACACCTTCGGTGCCACCTATGCAATTTTGTTGATGGTTCAAATGGCTCTAAGCACTATGGAACTTAACATCTGAGGCCGTCAGTCCCCTAGAACTAAGAACTACTTAAACCTAACTAACCTAAGGACAACACACACATCCATGCCCGAGGCAGGATTCGGACCTGCGACCGTAGCAACAGCGCGATTTCGGACTGAAGCGCCTAGAGCCTCTTGGCCACAGCGCCTGGCACGTTTGCTGAGCATGTTAGAAATGTGCCTTCAGAAACTTAAGACACCAATCAGACTGGTAGCTGCTCTAGCGCCTAAGGATTAGGCAACCCCTTCGACACTCTTTGGTGGTGTTTGCTTACCTTCAGGCACTAGAGCTTGAATTGGTGTCAGTTTCTGATGGGGACATTTATAACGTGCGCAACAATGTAGCGTGAGTGGCAATGAGGGTGTCGCCGAAGCTGGTGTCTTAGATGGATTCGCTGCCGTTTTATTCACGTACGTGTTACTGCTGCACGCCCGCGTCTTAATGCCACAGATAGGCGGGAAACAGGAGGGCTAAGAAGCCCAAGTACCCTTTGATACTTCGGACCATGCTCAGATTTTGTCGAATGATTCTGAACGGTCATTACCAGTTCCAACAAGTAAACGAGAGCAAAAACTGCGGCCAAACTGCATTCCAAATAAGTGCGATTACTTCTCAATGCGGATGCAGCCCCACAGTGTCGTTAGAGAAGGGTTGAAATGTCCTAAGGTCCTGAGTTTCTCCTGGCGTATACAATTTTCAAACAACTTAAGGGAATTCGGCCAGGTAATATTTACAGCGACCGCCGATATTTCGGTGGGAGTACACCCCGCCGTTTTCAAGACACAAACTACAACGGACATGCGATGTACAGGCAAATTTAAATCCTCGGTTCTTGGGGTAATTCAGGAAAGACAACACACACACACACACACACACACACACACACACGCACACACACACACACACACACACACACACACACACACACACACACACACTGAACACTAGTGCCACCTATGACAACCAAAGTCGAGGTATCCATAGTGAAAGACTACGAACCAGCAGGTGAGGTAACGTTGACTCTGTCCCTCTGTTTTTTGGCAAGGGAGAGAGTAGGATTCCAAGCAGAATTTAAGCAAAAACGTCCTGTTTACGAGATTGCTCGCTAATTTAATCTCAACAGGCTCCTTAATAACACTGTCCTAATATCAGGACGTGCTTGCCAATATCTCAGTATTGTTATATAACATAGGGTGACCAGTACCCAAACAATGTTCAGCAATAGCAGATCTACTTGGCTGCTGTAATCGTGTGTGCCGTTTATGCTCAGTACATCGGTCCTCCACGGTCCTGATAGTCTGACCAACATATGCTATGCCACAGCTACACCCGCCTTACGAAACCAAGATCATCAATAACGGAGCACAAAAGCACTCTAATTTTAGATGGAGGTCGGAAAACACATTTCACATCGTATATACGTAAAATATGACCGATCTTGTTGGAAGTGCTTCCTACATAAGGCAAAAAGGCAGTAGACCTAGGTGTCGACACAGTATTAACATCAATCACCCGATGCACAGCTGGTCGATAGCGCAACGCACGTTCAATCTGTCTTTCATTATAACCTTTTTGACGAAATGTAGCTTCAAGACGGGACAGCTCGTCTGCAAAGTCTCCGTGTCGGAAGTGACGTGTGCCCTGTGTACCAAGGTACGAAGTGCCTCTCCACGCTGATCCGGATGGTGACAACTATTAGCCTGTAAATACAAGTCGGTGTGGGTACGTTTCCTGTAAACTGCATGTCTCAATGACCCATGAACCTTCCTCCTAACCAAAACGTCAAGAAAGGGAAGGTAACCATCCTCTTCCGCCTCCATCGTAAAACGAATGTTCGGGTGGACCGAGCTCAGATGTTCTAAAAAGGCATTCAAATTCTCCCTACAATGAGGCCAAATAACAAAAGTATCATCAACATATCCGAAGAAACAGACGGGTTTCAAAGGCGCCGACTTGAATGCACGTTCCTCGAAGTCTTCCATAAACAAATTTACGATCACAGGAGACAATGTACTACCCATCACAACTCCATCTGTCTGCTACTAATACAGGACACTGAATAAAAAGCAGGTGGATGTCAGCACATTCCAAAAGAAATTAGTTAATTCAGCACCGAAAATAACCTCAATTAGTAGCAACGAATCACACAGAGGAACGCGAGTGAAGAGAGAGACCACATCAAAACTTACTAAAATATCAGAGTCATTCAAACGCATTCCCTCCAATCGACGTAAAAAATCAGCTGAGTTCCTGATTATGTTCATACCGATCAACTTGTGGACTCAAAAGAGAAGCAGGTCCTAGTATGTCAAAAACATCTTCCTGTTGCTCATCTGACTGCGAACCGTCGTTTTCGACTGCGTAATGTGTGGGAATCAACGCACCAGGTAAAGGACTGATTTCATAGTCGCCTTCTATGCCAGCCCCTGAGGTATTTTCGTGTCGATTCTGAGCGACCGTTTCTCCTCAGACACCTGTAAGAAAACCCCGTGATTTCAACACTGGGTGTCGCGGTTCTGACGTCCATCGCAGAGACGTCAAAAGAAGAGGTGAGATGTGTGAAATAGGGGCTGTAACGACCTTCTCATCGGTGACACGTCCACTGTAACTTTGGGCAGAAATGTGGTGAAATTTAGTGCAATTGTGACATCATTAACCCAATTCGAGCTGTGGCTTTACTTTCACTTGTGAGTCCGAGGGTGATGTCGCAGTGCGCCACGCATTTGCAACATAACAGAGGAAGGCAGTAGACACCTACGAAACAAATTTCAAACCTATGCGTCACAATAAAAGACAATTGCCGGGTTTGTTGCGCAGTATATATCGGAGAGACACACAAGCCACTCGATCTATGGTTCTTATAGGGTATAATTTTCATATTGGGTTTAAACAGGAAACCGTGCAGAGCATCAGGAAATTGTTTCCTATTCAACCTTTTTTTCATGTGCTATAGAGAGCCCACGGAAAAATGAGTAAATATTTGGGGCTCGTGCTTTTCCATTCGTGCGTGGAATAATTGCTTCAACGCGTACATGCTGTAATTAGTCCCTACTTGCTTTCGCAGTTCCTACGGGAGCGATATGTAGAAGACCGTGGTATATTGCCAGATTCTTCACTCGATACCGGTCCCTGAAGCTTTGTAAATAGGCATTCACCACACAGGTGACAGCTACCAGCAAGAGTGTGGCAGTTAATGTTTTTTCGGTCTTTCAGTTATTGTCTCCCGTCATATCATGCAAATTTATCAGTCGCGCTGCCGTTCTCTGTAAATATTCAGTATCTTCCGTTTAACCCATCTGGTACGGAACCCACACACTTCAGCAGCACTCTAGGAGGCAGAATAAAATTTTCTCCGGTCATAAGCGAAGAGTGATATCCTTTAAACAATTTTCACATGTTGCTGAACCATATTACAAGAAGTTATTCCAGGATAGATCGCACAAGTCTTGACTGACTGCAGTCCTCCACTATCCTATGAACGAACCGCAGTCTGCCACGAGCTTTACCCATGCCTAAATCGCAGTATTAATATCATATGTTTTACGCACGACCTTGAACATAAAAGGATATCACTGTTAGCAATGTTCTATTCGTTGTAAGTAATGCTGCTCAAATTCTATTCATAACCACTAACCACACAACAAGATAACCAAAATTAACTGAAATGAGTCTCACCATCTGTGCCTAATTCATTGTAATGCAGCCTTATCTGTTGTTGCTGTTCGCCTTTGGAACAAGCTGCCCCGCATTCTGTACAGGTCATAATGACTTGTCGCGTTTAAAAGAGAAACTGTAGCATTTCCTCCCGTCAAGTGCATAAAAAGCAAATGCTGTTCTTCTCCCAGTTACGTTTACTTTTCCTTTTGTTTCTCAACCAGAGAAGCAACGTTCTATCCCTCTCCCTCTTCACTATCTACGTTCTATCATATCCTTCTCTTCCTTTCTCTCTCTCTCTCTCTCTCTCTCTCTCTCTCTCTCTCCCTCTCCATTCCTACCACTTTAAAAAGAAACTGTTCATAACGTGTCTTTGTTATTTCACTTTCCATGAATTAATACAAACTATTTTTCCACTATACCTTTCGCTGCTTTCGCTACTGTTGTATCCCATATTACACGTAAATCTTCTTATAAGATGTATGTCGTAAACAACATAATGCAAAATACGTAGACTAGTCACATGTATGAGAAGGCCTAATGAACCTAATCATGCCAGGATAAATATATAAATTAACGAATAAATACATATCACAACATGCGATGAAGCTTTCGTACGCTGGCCAGGGTGGCCGAGCGGTTCTAGGCGCCACAGTCTGGAACCGCGCGACCGCTACGAATCCTGCCTCGGGCATGGATGTGTGTGATGTCCTTAGGTTAGTTACGTTTAAGTAGTTCTAAGTTCTAGGGGACTGATGACCTCAGAAGTTAGGTCCCATAGTGCTCAGAGCCATCTGAACCATTTTTTGAAGCTTTCGTACACTTAATGTGTTATATGTCACGATGTGGATACTTACTGATAGCTTTCACGAAATGAACTACATTCAGTTACAAAGAAGCTATCAAATTATAATCTCAAATGTTAATGTGGTCTATGCGACAGTCTTAGCACAAAATCGTTTAGAATTAAAATAATCATATGTTAATATCTAGGTGAAGCAGATCAGATTTAATTGAGTTTAATCGTATTGGTTGTTCATTTGGAGATATCGACATTAATAACTAGGTCTTATTAATTTACATCATTTATCTGTAACTGTAGAGCATTAACAAGCCAATTATTCGGAAGACTGTAGCAGAAAACTTAAAAATAAATTTGAAAATATGTCGCGTATGAACAAAAAATCAGATTACGACGATACCTCCGGTCCATGAGAGTGGTATTAGTATCTCTACTGCTTCTCGTCAAAACAGTGACGGCTCCTTAATGAATTGGCTAACGCAGGTTCTAACATGACAAGAGTGATGTTTAGGATCGTGAACGATATTTTAGTTGTTGGTTTGTCATCCAACACACTACCAAGAGCTACAGTAAAGTACAGTACTTATCTGCGGTGTCTATGTTTTACTGTGTAGTATGCGTGCGTGATACACCGTAAAAGTCAGACACTGCAGAACAGTATTACATGTTATTACTAAACAGTCCAAACAGTCTCTCCCTACGCGAGAACCACAGTAACTGTGTAAGTGCAGGATGTGAACACACGGTGACTCAAAGCGGTTCGCGACAGTCCCCGGGAAGTGCTTGGATAGCAGAAGTGATTACGGAGACCGTTCTCATAATGTATGTCATCCGGTTTCAAGTCCTAGTCTGGCACAAATTTTCATGTTTCACCAATAAATTGTGCAGCTGAAGTGAAATCGGTTTCACAACTGCGAATACATGTCTTCTAAAGCACAGTAGACTGTGTACCACGAGATACCAATAACAATTTTCACGCTGAAATTATAGATCCCATGCCTACTCTTAATGCGCATGCTCGAGTTCATTTGCAATCCATTGTCCTCGTGTTCTATTCAAATATTAATCGAATCATCAGAATAACATTTTTCAACTATTACACAGCACCGCGGCTCTCAATCAGAGAGTAGGATTATTTACAGTCTGAGCAGAGCGTATTGCGCATGTGGCCACATTCAGACCCAAATACTGACATGACGATGGTGTGACGCTTTTGTTTACATTTTGCGTTAAGACTGATACTTTAATTTCACACCTACTCGCCTTGTTTCTACACATTGATTTATTAGTAGCAGTAATGGTGAATAATTGTTTGTGGTACGGATACAAATCGAAATATGTCAAACGAGGAGAAGTTACACTTCATTTAGTAAGAATCACATATATCTGTGGATATTATGCTCTTAAAATGACTTTATTTGTTGAAAAATGTCAAGACGCAGTGTACTAAAGGGCCACTGTCGTACAGGTGTGTGATCATATGTTTACGAGACAAGTGGTGAATAAAATTCAGTAGTGTGGGAATATGATGCCAGTGAATCCGTTGCACCATGTCGAGCAATTTTCATCTGCAAATATGAGTTACATACGACACTCTGAACCATTATCTACGGCATACATACTTATTTTAAAGGGGCCATAACAAACTGTAGTACTAATACTCATTATATGAAGACTTATTATATGCGATTCATATTTCAGATTCACTACACATGAAACAATATAAAACATATGTTACCAGCAGGTAAAAGTTGAAGAATTTCGACACCAAAAATATTTCAATGCGTGATAAGTCGGGAATTTACTGCAGAGCAAAAAATTCGATGTTTTTTGGGACACTTTCTTCGTACAGTACTAGGAACCTATTTCACAATGCCACTATAGAGTAATTTACTAAAACGGTCATGCAAATATGATCAAATGCAGTATAAAACCTAATAGTAGCGGTCGTTTTCCCATTTTTTCCATAACAAAAAACTTCTATGCTGCGACACTTGTCACACACAAGCGAAATGCACTTGCTTCAAGCCCAATTCATTCCAGATACCGAACGCAAATTATTAAGACACCTATGAAATGTGTGTGCAAAAACTACGGTACTTTTGAACTCGACGTGTCTTTACTAACGATGTAATATCACAATCAGACTCTGCAGACAGCTTACAGATAAACCTTAACGCCACATGATGGTCACGTGACGTTTGTAGTCGATGTATGCAGGCGCCAAAAATTCTGTAGTGCGCATATTAATGCTCACTCCGTAGATATTCCTACTCTATGCCCACAACGAAGAGCCAGAAATGGGACAATTCTTAATATGTTCTCTGTAGCAACTGTTGGATGTCGGAGGCATACTTTTCCTATTCTTTCAACAGCTCTATATTAAGCTTCTGTAAAGTTTGGAAGGCAAGGGATGAGGTACTGGCAGAAGTGAAGCTGTGAGGACGGGGCGTGAGTCGTGCTTGGGTAGCTCACATGGTAGAGCACCTGCCCGCGAAAGGCAAAGGTCCCTAGTTCGAGTCTCGGCCCAGCACACAGTTTGAATCTGCGAGGAAGTGTCTTACCAGCGCACACTCCGCTGCAGAGTGAAAATCTCATTCTGGAAACATCCCCCAGGCTGTGGCTAAGCCATGGCTCCGCAATATCCTTTCTTTCAGGAGAGCTAGTTCTGCAAGGTTGGCAGGAGAGCTTCTGTAAAGTTTGGAAGGTAGGAGACGAGGTGCTGGCAGAAGTGAAGCTCTGAGGACGGGGCGTGAGTCGTGCTTGTGTAGCTCAGATGGTAGAGCACTTGCCAGCGAAAGGCAAAGGTTCCGAATTCGAGTCTCGGCCCAGCATACAGTTTTAATCTGCCAGGAAGTTTCATATCAGCGCACACTCCACTGCAGAGTGAAAATCTCATTCTGGAAGCTCGATGTTATTTGACCTGCTGCCCTGTTCTTATCATTGATACCCAGTCAGACTCTAAAAGTGCACAACCCTTAGAAGTATTCCCACTCTTCTTTCTGCATGTATCAGGCATTCGCCCATTACGCCTTCTTGGTTGAAATTATTGATCGTTCCATCTTTTCCTCGGTCTTTGTAAAGATCTACTTCCCACTGGATAATAATTCATAATAATTTTTTAAATTACTCTTTATGTCTTTGTTGCCCTTTTTGCAGAACTTGAGAGAGTGCCATTCTCTAATGTCGTTATTACACCTCAGACATCGTTTTCGGTGAGACAACAGAAAGTTATCGACTTGAGCAGGCATTGACGCGGGATCTTTATGGTAGTTCCCCTTCGAATAGCATGCTTAGGAGTTGAGAACAAGCAGGCGGTTTGGCTATTTAACAGTAAATCTTGCAGTGGAGATTGGGGACCAGGAAGCCACGTGCAGCTGCTAGCTAGAGGAACATCGCAATGCACTTACCAGGAAAAGAGTCTCAAGAATTTCTTGCACTAGTGTGCAGACAATGC
Organism: Schistocerca piceifrons; assembly: GCF_021461385.2. Taxonomy (NCBI): domain Eukaryota; kingdom Metazoa; phylum Arthropoda; class Insecta; order Orthoptera; family Acrididae; genus Schistocerca; species Schistocerca piceifrons. Next base: position 421,876,238 of record NC_060145.1, read on the forward strand.
TTTCGGCTGAAGAGGTGAAAAACAGCCTACCTGGACATACCTGTTAGACATTTATGGCCACGGCAGTGGCAGGGACGCAGGAGAGAAAGTAAGCTGAGTGTTTCGACAGTGTCATAAACGCCCGTTGTGGATAGAGCTGACGTCCATAAAAATCCGTCAGTTTCCATGTTCGCTTGGACTGGACGCTATAGTCGGAGCCAGGTGGGTCGTCCCTCTGACTGCTGAGTTTTTTGGGAAGCCTCGGGCCTTCGGAAGAATTTTAGGATGGAAAACAACATTTATGGCGGCTGTGAAATGGCCTTTGTCGGGACACAGAAGCACTTCTCTTAGCTAGCCGATGCCCCTGGTCAAACATGTTGTTACGTTCGGAACATCAAGATAATTGCGTGTGACGAGGGCCTCCCGTCGGGTAGACCGCTCGCCTGGTGCAAGTCTCTCGATTTGACGCCACTTCAGCGACTTGCGCGTCGATGGGGATGAAATGATGATGATTAGGACAACACCCAGTCCCTGAGCGGAGAAAATCACCGACCCAGCCAGGAATCAAACCCGGGCCCTTAGGATTGACAGTCTATCGCGCTGACCACTCAGCTACCGGGGCGGACATCAAGACCATGATCTCTGTGATAAATGTGTTGTTCACATTAGGCTTGAACGAAAAACACATTTCCTAAAGTGGCCGTAGCAAATACAATTCGGGAGCGTAACGTCTTCTCACACGTGCGCGGAAATTTACGAGTCAGGGAATGGTTGCTTGTCTAGCAGGGAAAATAATATTATTAACTTTGGTTACGATTGGTCTGGAGGTTGAGCGCACGAGGTAGATGGGTGACATGGTGCTCGTGGAGCTTGTGACTGGCACGAAACCGTGAGGGGGCGGTTGTGTTGGTGCACGTTTCGAGTTTACCAAGTCTTGATGGAAGGTGACGAGTGGAGAAAAAGACTTCTGATTCAGACTCTGGTCTGGAGAGGAAATTCTGGTCTTGAATCTCGTTCTGAGTGGGTTGCCCTTGGGACTCTCGCCCTGAGCGTGACTTTGCACTGGAACTGAGCTTGGCCGGGGAGCCTGTGGTGAAGTCTTAGCTGTACCGACAGTTTGGACCTCAGTCATCTCAGACAACGCGCTGTACCTAGGTCTCATTTGTATCACGACATTTGATTTCCATGTGTGTACTGCTGTATAAGTGCGTGAAATTGGTCCACTGTATGACCGGTGAACGTATTGTGATACCCTGAAATCGGCTAAGATTTCAGTGCTCCGTCGGAGAGTAATTGCGATCCGTCTGACAGATAGCCTGCCCGCAACTTTGCATGTTTCGTGCCCGTGTCAACAAATTGCAGGCGCCGCATATCGCTACCCTGTCGACGCCGGAAATAGTGCTGCGCATCGAGAAAGAGATGTAGTATTGCTGCTCTGGCTTGTTCGGGCAAACACAATTACGGTCTCACCACTTGTTCTCAACTGCACCAACGAAGTGCAACTTCTTTGTCGAATAAACCCATCAAAGTCTATTTAGCGTTAGATAATTTCAGATTGTGTCATCCATGTTTCGAGCCAGGGTGAATACACTACACAGATAAAGCTTAGTCTTTACCAACCAAATGCCACGCAGTGGACTACATATAATTATTTGCTTCTATTTGCGTTGCCAACAGTTCATGGTTTATGTGGCAACTCGCTTAACTTGTGTTGTTTGTCCTGTTTCATGACTGATAAACTCGTGACATTTGCATAAAAGATTAAACCCATGTTGTACATTAATCGCCTATCACTAACTGAGTGCAATAATGACAGAGCCACCTTTTTATTAATTTTTCTCAGTATTCAATTTTTATTTACGATTATGATAAAAGTGATAAACACCAACGCAGGCTAGCAATAGCGACCACTGTCTGAGAGCAGATTTAATTTAGCAGATGCATGGCCAGGCAGACGAGTGGAAGACACAAGTTAAAGAGATTGCTGTCAGCGTATACATTTGCAGTCACCAGTAGTCTTTCAAATCAAACCACAAGACAATTGTAGTCTTGCAAACTTTAAGAGTTTCCTTACTTACTTTAGTACGAAGGTTCCATTAATGTACTTAAATGTTTTCTACTTCCTTTTGTATCTTCATTTCTGCCATGAATGAGATAGTATCTAAAAAATGGTTCAAATGGCTCTGAGCACTATGGGACTTAACAGCTATGGTCATCAGTCCCCTAGAACTTAGAAGTACTTAAACCTAACTAAGCTAAGGACATCACGCAACACCCAGTCATCACGAGGCAGTGAAAATCGAGATAGTATCTCCTAAGACGTTGAACTGAAAGACATAACGTTTGTTTTCGTTGAAGATACTAGCATATTATATAACTTAGCTGTAGTGAACAAAATATGTGCAGCTGTTAGAGTATGTTCTCGCTATCAGCAATCACAATTTGATAATCAGCAAAGGGTAATACCGTAGAACAATTCCCTTCGTTGTAGTCATGAGTATGAAAATTTAATTTGATCATCCCTTGCTTTAGGAAGTCGTCAACACAAATATTAAACAGGATGGAAGACAAACTGCATCCTTGTACTCACAAATTTATCAGTTCCCTGCAATGGCGATTTCTGATCTTTGGTATATGCTTTCCACCACATTTTTTATGTGCAAAGGTATTTCTCTATTGTGCATTATCTCCCATAGTTTTTCTCAGTTTACTTTATTGAAAGTATAACAGGAAATATAACAAACAGTTTCTTGATTTTTTACGGTTTATACGTGGGAATCTACGATAATGTAGACAGGTATTGTAATAGCCCTAAACGTTTGTTCAGACTTGGTATTATACCGTCGTGTGTTGCTCTGCGTCACACTGTTACTAAATTTGTTTTCTAGTGACGTGTAAGACTAGCACAATTTACATGTCAACTAAATATGAATGTAGATATTAAGTTTTACTAGCATAGCCCTTGTTTTGAGCTTACTAAATAATACTGAAAGGAAATTGTAGTGGTAAGCAATGCAACTATTGTACAGGCCAACAGCAATTTTTATTTTATGAGAGTGGCTTTTGCATGTGGCTTTTAGTATGCTGAATCCTAATACTGCGAAATTCCCACCGCGGTTAACTAACCTAGCACTCAAACGTAATTGTGGCCAGGCCACGTATTTAAGATCTACCCTCCAAATTTTAACTGTGCGCCAACTTACGTGGATAACGCGAATCTATGGACCTAAGCATAAATCCCAAAGTGGGGAAAGTTGCATCTAACAACTTAATCTGATTGGCCATATCTGCCGGGAACAATAATTATCTACATATGATTTAATGTGATCGGAAGTAACTAACTGAACACTCTATGACTGCATATAACTTAATGTAAGTGAAGGTACTAAACAGAAACACTGACTAGTCAAATACTCATGTTTAATCGCAACCACATCTATTAAATGATATATAAATTCAACTACGAAATTCTATTTATTCAAATTTAGGTGTAAGCATAAGTGGATAGCAGTGTTACTCGCCCACCTATGAATTTACAACCTACCCGATTGAGAATTTAAACTCTAATATCTATGGCCGAAGTAGTGACTGAAAGTTGATGAGGACTAACCCCAGAAGTTCACACATTCAGTATAAGTGGCATGAACCTGGCACAGGCGATTGTCTTGAATTCCGTAAGTGTGAAATCGAACTGAACGACTCTGACGATGCTGCGAACTATGTTCACCATAAATATTATGGTGGTGCGTCAAGCTGTACGCCACAGATATGCTGGTCCCTTTATAAAGGCGATGTCGTCGGCACCCTGTCACAACTAGATGCTACCGTACCTGGATTCGATGCGGTTACGTCTGCGACCGCGTCCGCCCCGCTAGCTGAGTAGTAGCCGACACGGTAGCTCATCGTGTTCGGTCAGAGGGTTAGCTGCCCTCTGTAATAAAAGAAACTGAGTCAACGGCTCAACACTGAACTCGAACGGGTGTCAGGGGACACCCGCACCGAACAAATGCAACGAACAATATCGAAAAAAAAAAAGGTGGTCAGCGTGACGGATTGACGTCCTACGGGCCCGGGTTAGATTCCCGGCTAGGTCGGGGATTTTTCTCCGCTCAGGCGCACGATGTTGTGTTGTCTTCATCATCATTTCATCCCCATCCGGCGCGCAGGTCGCCCAGTGTGGCGTCGAATGTAATAAGACCTGCACCAAGGTGGCCAGACCTGCCCCGCAAGGGGCCTCCCGGCCAATGACACCAAACGCTCATTACCAAGGCGCAAGTCGAAGTGGACACATCGGCATCCTAACCTGATGACGATGATGTTTGGATTGTGGGGCGCTCAACTGCGTGGTTATCAGCGCTCGTACAAATTCCCAACATTTGCTCAGCCCAATTTCGCCACTTTCATGAATGATGATGAAATGATGAGGATAACACAAACACCCAGTCATCTCGAGGCAGGTGAAAATCCCTGACCCCGACGGGAATCGAACCTAGGAACCCGTGCGAGGACGCAACCGCGAGACCACGAGCTGCGGACTCCTAACCTGAAGTCGATGCAGACATCTCCGCGACGAAAACGAAAGTGTGCCTCTTGTGGCTGTCACACACGCCCTGCTAGTTCCTTCCCGCCAAATAGTGCCAGCTGCCAATCATAAAATGAAGAAGCACTCTAGCCCAATTGTGAGGATTCCCTCCAACTAGAGAATCCCTCCAAAATAGCCCGCCTCCTTCAGACGCCAATCACAGCATGAAAATCTCCCCTGCTACCAAAAGACATTGATTTCGGCGGTGCGCTCTTGACATCATACACCGTTTTGCCAATTGCGCGTTTTCACGCCTACGCCGTTAAGCCGTCGGCACACGGATCGTGCATTCGAACGTTGAGTCGTGAGTGTGCTGAGTTTCTGACGTCATACCGTGGAATAGCACGTTGGGGAGTCTTTCTAGACGTGCAATGCAACATATAGCTTGTCAGATGTTCTGTACGAGTTTGAACGTTGACCAATGGAATGGCAGAACGCCATCTATGTCATATGCACGCCACCTGGGGCCCACGAGAAATACGAGCCCAGTAACGAACTTGTGACGTCACACTAGTCGGCTTGTCGTCACACTTCGTGGACGCTCGGCTCCATGCAGGGCCCAGGGGAAATCAATAGGTAATTGAAATGGTATGCACTAAAGGTGAAGCGTCTCTGTTAGATTCGTTTCATACTATTTAACTTGTATTTCATACTGTCACACTCAGTTACTTGTAATTTAGTTTTGTACTTCGTGTCTGTCCACTTTTAGTGGTACACAAGTACATTAAAGTATCAGTTTTTCCAGTAAGCATCTAATCCTATGTACATCAGCTGCATTTTGTGCTCCAAAATTTCCTTTCTCTCTTTATCTTCTGTATGAATGAGTGAGTGATTGTGTACGTTGAATTTGTCTTACATGTGGTAGCAGTACAGCATGTGGCTGTCTGCTGTGGTAGCATAAGTGTAGCCAACGTAGCTTTCTCAGTCAATGCAAAGAGATTTGTATCCTGTCGCTAATCATTCGACAGAAGTTGGTGGCGGAAAGGACCCCTCTGGTCTCTTCCGGCTACCTGGGGGAAGTTCGCTGCAGGGCAAGCGTGCTCTCGTCATTTGGGGCTGCACCTTTGGTGATTGAAGATGGTACTGTTAAGAGGGGCTTGGCGCAGGTGAGTGTGTTAATGTGCGATGGTATGTAGCTATTCCAACTGATGTACACTTTTGATCTGCTAGTTCATTTTCGAATTTCGGTATTCGAATTTTTGTATTTTTGAGTGTGTACTCGCGAGTATATTTTTCCCTATATAGTAGCCGGCCACTGTGGCAGAGCGGTTCTAGGTGCTTCAGTCCGGAACCGCGCTGCTGCTACGGTCGCAGGTTCGAATCCTGCCACGGGCATGGATGTGTGTGATGCCCTTAGGAACTGTCTAGGGAACTGATGACCTCAGATGTTAAGTCTCATAGTGCTTAGAGCCATTTGAACCATTTTTTCCGTATGCAGTAAGTGTTTCGGGTTCTCGCTTTATGTAAGCAGAACCGGTGCTGTAGGAAGTTCGTTAGGCCAGCACAGGTTTAAAATTCAGTTGTCTGACTTCTCTTTTAACTGGAATGAATGTGTGAACTTTTCTAGTGTGTGTCGTGTGTGTGTGTGTGTGTGTGTGTGTGTGTGTGTGTGTGTTTCATTTCTTCTACTTCTCATTTCGTTTCAGTTTTAAGATGTGTAGCTTTTTTCATTAACGTGGTGGTCATTTCACCGTGTGTAATTTCAGTACCATCTTGAATAAGTTTTATTCTTAATTCCGCATGATATTTAGTAGTTATTTGTGTCTATACGGTTTAAATTTGTACTCTTGAAGTTTTCTCGAGTCCTAGTAACTGTATCCGTTCATAATCTTCACAGATTTGCCGGTATTTCACGCCAGGGTGTCTTGGTTGGCACTTGTAGGACCTGTAGTGTCACGTGCTGTGACGTACGCGACACGGCCTGTCTTCTCGTGGGCAATTATCCATCCCTTCCGCCTTATTTGATTTTAAGTCTTCCAAAGTTCTTCTAAATTCTGATTTTAACACTGGATTCCCAATTTCTTCTCTATCGACTCGAGTTTCTTCTTCTGCCACGTCATCAGACAAGTCAAAAAATGTTCAAATGTGTGTGAAATCTTATGGGACTTAACTGCTAAGGTCATCAGTCCCCAAGCTTACACACTACTTAACCTAAATTATCCTAAGGACAAACACACACACCCATGCCCGAGGGAGGGCTCGAACCTCCGCCGGGACCAGCCGCACAGTCCATGACTTCAGCGCCCTAGACCGCACGGCTAATCCCGCGCGGCCATCAGACAGGTCCTCCGTTTCGTAGACTCTCTCATTATACTCTCTCCACTTATCCGTTCGCTCATCAGCATTTACCAACGGAATTATCATTGCACACTTAATGATATCGCCCTTGCTTTTAATTTCACCGAAGGTTGTTTTGACTTTTCTGCATGCTGAATCAGGCCTTCCGACAATCATTACTTTTTCATTTCTTCACATTTTTCATGAACCTATTTCGCTTTGCTTCCCTGCACTTCCTGTTTATTTCATTCCTAAGTGACTTTTATTTTTGTATCCCTGAATTTCCCTGACCATTTTTGTACTTCCTTCTTTTGTCGATCAACTGGAGCATTTCGTCTATTACCCATTTCTTCGCAGTTACCTCCCCTGTACCTACGTTTTTGTCTCCATCTTCTGGGACTACCCTTTTTAGATATGTCCATTCCTCTTCAACTGAACTGCCTACTGAGCTATGTAAGATCGCAGAACCTATAGCCTCAGAGAACGTCAAGTGTATCCCTTCGTTCCTTAGTTCTTTCGTATCCCACTTCTTTGCGTATTGGGGTTTTCTGAGTAATATCTAAAACTCCAGCCTACCTTTCGTCATTCCTAAATTGTGATCTGAGTCTATATATTTGATTTCAGAATCTCTTCCTGTCCTTGATGTTGTCGAACTGAAATGTTCCTGTATCTCCCACCCTTTACCTTTTTCTCTTGTGGTTCTTGAACACAGTACTCGCTATGACCATCTTAAATTTGCTGCACAGCTCAGTCTTTCTCCGCTCTCATTCTTATGTTCTTCCTCAACTCTTTCCTCCTCTTCCTTCCCTACAACCGCATTCTAGTCTTCCAAGACTATTAGATTTCCATCTCCCTTTATGTAATGAATTACCGGTTTAATATCTCCATATACTGTCTCTATCACCTCATCTTATGCTTGTAACGTCGGCATGTTGTCTGTGTTGGCTTGCTGTCGATTCTGATGAGAACAATGCTGGCACTGAACTGTACACAATAAATCTCTCTCTGTCCTACCGCCCTGTTCATAATGAATTCTACTTCTCAGCGGGTATAATAGACAGCCAACCAGTTGCAATAAATGGTTGTTTTCAAATAACCTATCCCATGGTTTCAACGAATTTCAATCCGTCTTCCACAGAAGGAAAGCCTGCATACCATGCGATAATATAACTTACAAGCAAAACGTCATGGACCAGTATTAAATGTCAAACAGAAACTACTCTCTACAACAAACGTAGGAATGTCACAAATAACACGATGTATAACAACACAGAAGAAGTAGTACTTACAAATATCACATTTGCAATCTGTCAGTGAAGCTATCTCCACACGACATGTGTCGGCAACGGACTATATGTGCATATGTCAAAGTTAAGTCCCCTAGAATCAAGATCTTGTCACATCAACAAAACCAACCTCTTAAAATAACGGACCATGTTAGTAGCTACGCGCCGACTGAGAAAGAGCGGAGAGCGTGCATACCAGGGAAATAAAACCTGAGGGGCATGCGCCGATAACCATGTACGCTTGGCGATCTAAACAGCCAATAAACGTAACCACATTGAAATTACTAACATAAATACACCATGCGAATGGACGAGTATAGAATAAAATGGTGAAAAAGACAAATACATAAATAAGCATAGGACTATCAGCACATTATCACACGGAAACAGTGATATCTGTGCATTTGTGCGTTATTACAAGCAACATAATGACAGTAAAGAGCAAAAGTTCATAAGTCTCCGAATAGTGGCAAACGTAACAAAAGTGGGTATCACCAATATCTTAGTACAACATGAACTACCAAACGAAACTGTATGCACAAAAATTGCATAATAGAAGTTTGAGGAAACGATCCACTCACAAAAGCTACCGGCAGTCGTATGAAGGTTTTTTTGTGAACAGCGTGGGTTCGAAACCATCAAAAAATTGTCTGCAGGCGAGCTGCAGCTGATCTTTGCGCACATAATGTTTATAGATCTCTAATTCTTCCCAAAGGTCCATCCTACGCCCTTTGATTTCTCTGTGAAGAATAACTGTGTCTTCCAAATTTTTCTGACTACGATAGGAATAAGTAGATGTTCAGCAAACGTAAAGTTATGTATGTTAACTCCTTTCTTTCCTAACAGATGCTCTTTGTATCTTGTCCTCTCAGTTTTGCCTGTTTAGCCAACGTAATAGCATGGGCAATTATTGCAAATTAATGTATAGACACCTGAATTGGAAAACAAGTCACCAGTATTTTTCACAGTGTGCAAAAGTCTTCTCTGCAAACTATTGCGTGTAGAGAAAGAGACATTACAGTCATATTTATTCACTAGAAGACGTTTAATCCTATAAGAGACATTTTTAAGAATGGAATGGATATGAATTTCTTATTGTGGGAGGAAAGGTCATAGCACAACGTCGAACATTTTTGAGAGATATTCTTTCTGAAGATGAGATCTAGCATGCCTTGATCATACTCGTTATTGACTGCGACGATTCGATGACATTTAACTCGTTTATCTGATTAGTTGGTAGAAGATAAAGGAGTGGTTACAAGTCGGTGTATGGCGGAATGGAAAAATGCTAGTTTACGAGCTTTCGGATGCGTCGAGTGAGTGGGGATAATATTGTCTGAATAAGTTTGCTTATGGAGGATGTTGAAATTGAATGATTCATTTTTTACAAAAATAGTTAAATCAAGAAAATTTAGTTCTCCTTTTTCATTTTGAAATTCTTTCGTGTAGCAAATATTCTCATGCAAGTTATTAATGCATTGAAAAGCATCTCCAGCTCGTTATCATTACCGTCAAAAGCAATGATAATATCGTCAACATATGTCGCGTAAAAATGAATGTTTTTGACGTGGTTCCGGGAATTGAAGGATGTTCTTTCGAGTGCGTTGATGAGGATGTCAGCCAAAATACCAATAAGCGGACTCCCCATAGCCAAACCGAAAGATTGAATGTACATTTTTCCGTCGAATGTGAAGTAATTATATCTGAGGGCAACTTTCAGTAAGTTGATGAGTACAGCAGTCTGTATTGTACTCATTTTTTTGTGTTGTAGTATCGCACTGTGTGCAGGTAGTCCTTCTGAAGAAGACGAGTTTAAGTCCGCCGAAACAATGGTAAAAGTTATTGAAAACCAAGGTTTATGGTAAAGGTGGGCTGCCTATTACACCTGTTGCTGTTCTGTAACCGTTCCTGTAGTGCAGCCATTTCAGTATAATGAATCCTACTCCTGTTATGCGATTTCCTGCTGCTTTTAATATTACCCTATAGTCATCTGACCCAAAATCCTTGTTTTCTTCCTTCACTCCGCAATGTGCCTGGACTAAGCTTTGCATTTCCCTTCTTTGATTTTCTAGCTTCCCTACCACGTTCAACTTCTGACATCCCATGCTCCGACTCATAGAACGTTATCTTTTCGTTTGTTATTCAGTCTTTTTCTCATGTCACCTCCCCCTCGTCACTCCTCTCCCGGAAATCCGAATGGTGGACTAGTCCTGAATCTTTTACCAATGGAGATATGATCAAGACACTTTTATAATTACAGGCCACATGTCCTGAGGACACACGTTATGTGTCTTTATTGCAGTGGTCTTCATTGCCGTCGGCACCATTATGCCGTTGATCATTGCTCATTCTTCCGCCTGTTAGGGACAGCTTTCTACCACAAGGGCAAGAGAGTGTCCTGAAGCTTTGTCAGCTCCTCCACCCTCTTTGACAAGGCCGTTGGCAGAATGAGGATGACTTCTCATGTCGGAAGTCTTCGGCCGGCATTGCTGAAGATTTTTATTTAAAATTTAAGGAGTGGTGGGGTTCGAACTCGGGACTGAGGACATTTTGATAACTGATCAACGACATCACCGCTTGGCCACGGTTGCGAAAGTTAGAAGGTAATTTAAATTATCTTACTTTAGACACGATTAAGCCTTTTTCTGGAAATATATCGAGTAGTTTTTTAAGTTTCAAACTTTTTGTAACTATTATCTGTAATGAAAATAAAAACATTGCTTGACTTAACGACTGTGCTATAATATTTAAAACTTGCAAAAAATGTTTTCTCTATTTTACACAGATTTTAAAAACAGAGACGGAGAGATTGGAGACGATATAACTGTCATATTTTATCTTTTCTGTCTATACTTTTAGAGTAAGATACTTCTTTAAGATACTACGCATGAGTAGAATATCAATACTTCTCGTTCCATAGCGCGTCCCTATGCGAGACAACTGTTGGCCATTTACTGAGACATACAACAAAAACCACGAAGGGAAAAAGTTACATTACGTCCTTTGAAAAGAAGAAAGATAGAAAATATAAGTTCATGGACACATAATTCCCATGTAATAAAGAAGTGTTTTCATTCATATTTCAATAAAACCTTTAATCATAGTCAAAAATTGTATTACTTTTAATTTCAATTAAAAGTGTGTTGGTTACACCTTGTATACCACTGCCAAACGAATATTATTTTTAGTAGTAGCTTAATCTTGGGGTTTTCTTGGGAAATAATTCCAAGCCGGCCGGAGTGGCCGAGCGGTTCTAGGCGCTACAGTCTGGAACCGCGCGACAGCTACGGTCGCTGGTTCGAATCCTGTCTCGGGCATGGATGTGTGTGATATCGTTAGGTTTAAGTAGTTTTAAGTTCTAGGGGACTGATGACCTCAGATATGAAGTCCCATAGTGCTCAGAGCCAATTGAATCATTTTTGAAATAATACCACATCGGATCTCAGTTTTTTCTTCTGTCACCGCAATGTTGTCATAAGGTGGTTTACAAGGTATAAACTATAAAATCATTAGATTGGTGCAGAAGTTCGTGGCGTTTTAAGGTTAATGAACACAACAGATACTCATAACAGAGACTTTAGTGATCAATAATATGTTCTTCTACGCTTTTTACAACAGTCTGCCAACGCTAACTTTTCGATTCCGCGACTGCAAGAAATCACGTCGTTTTGAGGCGAAGAATCCGTCGAGCCATGTTCGGTGCACTTTTTCGCCCGGAAAGGAAGTTACTTGAAGACTGTTGGACAGAGAACGGAAAAGGTGAAAATCTGACGGCGCGACATCTGGGTAATACGTTGGGTGCGGATTGCCTTCGCAACCCATTTACTGTGTGGTGTTTCTTGTCAGTCTTGCAGAATGCGGGTGGGCGTAATCGTGTAGAAGCATCACTTCACACATCCTTCATGGTCGTTGTTATTGGACTGCGACTGCAAGACGTCTCAACTGTTGACAGCAGTGATGGTTACACCTCGGTGAAGCAATTCGTAGTTCAACACACCGTTGCTGTTCCACCAGATGCACTACATTATTTTTTATGGTTGCATGCAGGTCTTTGTACAGGGATGGATGGCGAACTAAAGGGAAGAGGAGGGAGTGGCGGAGGGTGCGTAGGTGCGGCCCGCCCCGAGACTCTGGTGCTGGGGGGACCTCCAGATTTGGAGGCACCCCAGGACCAGATTATTTTCAATCAAATCCCAAACAAAGCCAAACTATGTATAGTAAATGAGAGGCAATTTGGAGACCTCATACATATGCAAAATACACTCCTGGAAATTGAAATAAGAACACCGTGAATTCATTGTCCCAGGAAGGGGAAACTTTATTGATACATTCCTGGGGTCAGATACATCACATGATCACACTGACAGAACCACAGGCACATAGACACAGGCAACAGAGCATGCACAATGTCGGCACTAGTACAGTGTATATCCACCTTTCGCAGCAATGCAGGCTGCTATTCTCCCATGGAGACGATCGTAGAGATGCTGGATGTAGTCCTGTGGAACGGCTTGCCATGCCATTTCCACTTGGCGCCTCAGTTGGACCAGCGTTCGTGCTGGACGTGCAGACCGCGTGAGACGACGCTTCATCCAGTCCCAAACATGCTCAATGGGGGACAGATCCGGAGATCTTGCTGGCCAGGGTAGTTGACTTACAACTTCTAGAGCACGTTGGGTGGCACGGGATACATGCGGACGTGCATTGTCCTGCTGGAACAGCAAGTTCCCTTGCCGGTCTAGGAATGGTAGAACGATGGGATCGATGACGGTTTGGATGTACCGTGCACTATTCAGTGTCCCCTCGACGATCACCAGTGGTGTACGGCCAGTGTAGGAGATCGCTCCCCACACCATGATGCCGGGTGTTGGCCCTGTGTGCCTCGGTCGTATGCAGTCCTGATTGTGGCGCTCACCTGCACGGCGCCAAACACGTATACGACCATCATTGGCACCAAGGCAGAAGCGACTCTCATCGCTGAAGACGACACGTCTCCATTCGTCCCTCCATTCACGCCTGTCGCGACACCACTGGAGGCGGGCTGCACGATGTTGGGGCGTGAGCGGAAGACGGCCTAACGGTGTGCGGGACCGTAGCCCAGCTTCATGGAGACGGTTGCGAATGGTCCTCGCCGATACCCCAGGAGCAACAGCGTCCCTAATTTGCTGGGAAGTGGCGGTGCGGTCCCCTACGGCACTGCGTAGGATCCTACGGTCTTGGCGTGCATCCGTGCGTCGCTGCGGTCCGGTCCCAGGTCGACGGGCACGTGCACCTTCCGCCGACCACTGGCGACAACATCGATGTACTGTGGAGACCTCACGCCCCACGTGTTGAGCAATTCGGCGGTACGTCCACCCGGCCTCCCGCATGCCCACTATAGGCCCTCGCTCAAAGTCCGTCAACTGCACATACGGTTCACGTCCACGCTGTCGCGGCATGCTACCAGTGTTAAAGACTGCGATGGAGCTCCGTATGCCACGGCAAACTGGCTGACACTGACGGCAGCGGTGCACAAATGCTGCGCAGCTAGCGCCATTCGACGGCCAACACCGCGGTTCCTGGTGTGTCCGCTGTGCCGTGCGTGTGATCATTGCTTGTACAGCCCTCTCGCAGTGTCCGGAGCAAGTATGGTGGGTCTGACACACCGGTGTCAATGTGTTCTTTTTTCCATTTCCAGGAGTGTATAAACATACCTACTGTCAGGTAAACATACCTATCGTCAGGCCAGGGTAATTGTCGATGGGTGTGTTCAAAGTTTTTAAAATTTTTGTACAGCATTTCATCGAGGTTAAAAACTGTCGAATCATAGCCCGTTGTCTGCTAGACGCAATTATTCTGTATGAAACGTTGTTTGATGCCTATACTACCTGCGAAGGTACGCTATACGTACAGCTTAAAAGTACACACGTAATTGCAGTGTAGAATTTCGGCGCTAAACACAAATAATAGATCCGAACAACAGAGAAAATGTATGGTGTTTTTTTCGGAAGGGTTACTACATATCTATTAAAGGATTGAAGGAATGCAATCAATTTGAGCTTACTATCGTAAAATTACGTTATACCTTGCAACTTGTTAGCTGACCAAATGAAGATAGTAGCTGCTGCGGGATACAAAAAAGGCAAAATATTAAGGAATAATTTTTGACAGCACTCCCAATGAAAGCAGAGCTGACCAAATGAGTCAAATAATCAGATACGTCCGTATGGAAGACGACATTGTGAAAATACCAGTGCACTTCTTAGTTCTTTTTTTTTTTTTTTTGTCGCGAAAGACTGCAAAAGGATGAGCTGGATATAGCGTTGTGCAAGTTTCAAGTTCATGACAACGCCTCAGCATAAAAGTCGGTTGTACACGGAGGAGTACAACGAAAAATTCGAGAAGTCAATCCAAAAGCTCTGTTCAGCCCCTATGCTAATCATTCCCTAAATCTTTGCGTATTTTATGCATTCTCACGTGATCCATTTAGAATTACCTCTTTCGGGACTGTAGAATAGTTATACGCACATCCGAGAGTTCCGGAGCCTGTACAGAAAATTGGAATAGAGATCAACATAAACATCATTTCCGCCCTTTTTATTGCTTATCAGAACCACATATTGCACGTTGTACCACCATGTAGCGACACCTTCAGAGGTGGTGGTCCAGATTGCTATACACACCGGTACCTCTAATACCCAGTAGCACGTCTTATTGCATTGATGCATGCCTGTATTCGTCGTGGCATACTATCCACAAGTTCATCAAGGCATTGTTGGTCCACATTGCCCCACTCCTCAACGGCGATTCGGCGTAGATCCCTCAGTGGTTGGTGGGTCACGTCGTCTATAAACAGCCCTTTTCAATCTATCCCAGGCATAGGGCTCATGTATGGTGAACGTGTTAGACAGTCTAGTCAAGCGTTGTCGTTATCCTGAAGGAAGTCATTCACAAGATGTGCATGATGGAGGCGCGAATTGTCGTCCATGAAGACGAATGCCTCGCCAATATGCTGCCGATATGGTTGCACTATCGGTCAGAGGATGGCATTCACGTATCGTACAGCGGTTACGGCGCCTTTCATAACCACCAGCGGCGTTCGTCGGTCCCTTATAATGCCACCATAAAACCTCAGGGAACCTCCACCGTGCTGCACTCGCTGGACAGTGTGTCTTAGGCGTTCAGCCTGATCAGGTTGTCTCCAAACACGTCTCCGACGATTGTCTTGTTGAAGGAATGTGCGACACTCATCGGTGAAGAGAACGTGACTCCAATCCTGAGCGGTCCATTCGGCATGTTGTTGGGCCATCTGTAACGCGGTGCATGGTTGCGTGGTTGCAAAGATAGACCTCGCCATGGACGGCGGGAGTGAAGTTGCGCATCATGCAGCCTATGGTGCACAGTTTGAGTTGTAACACGACGTCGTGTGGCTGCACTAAAAGCATTGTTAAACATGGTGGCGTTGCTGTCAGGGTTTCTCCAAGCCATAATCCGTAGGTAGTGGTCATTCACTGCAGTAGTGGCCACTGAGCGGCCTGGACGACGCATGTCATCGACAGTTCCTGTCTCTCTGTATCTCCTCCATGTCCGAACAACATCGCTTTGGTTCACTCCGAGACGCCTGGACACTTGCAGAGAGCACAAAGTAACATGGCGGACGCGATCGAAACGCAGTATTGACCGTCTAGGCGTGGCTGAACTACAAACACGAGCCGTGTACCTCCTTCCTGGTGCAGTGACCGGAACTGATCGGCTGTCGAACCCCCTCCGTCTAATAGGGTCTGCTCATGCATGGTTGTTTCCGTCTCTACGCGGGTTTAGTGACATCTCTGAACAGTCAAAGGGACTGTGTCTGTGATGCAATATCCACAGTCAACGTCTGTCTTCAGGAGTTCTGGGAACCGGGGAGATGCAAAACGTTTTTTGATGTGTGTAGTTACTGTTCTCACCTTCTACATGTAGACAGGTATTACTTGAAAAAAATGATATGGACATTAACATCGACACCAAGGAAGAGGGAGGAGAAAAAAAACAATACTGGGTAAAGCAGCTTATGACGCTGCATTATCGACGCAAGAAGTAGTTCGTCGATCATTGTTTCAGTGGTTTACACGGTTATGAAAGATATTCCCTAAATTTTCCAAATTATTGAAAGAAAATTTATACTTGAAGCTTTCGATGTCACACTGACTATGGCACTGGAGAATCTGGCAGAAATGTACGATGAGTTTGATAACGAGCGAGTGTTGCAAGAAATAAAAAGGTATCACAGGCATCTAGATGAACAGTTCAAGATATCCTTCAATTTATAATTAAATGAGCTTCAGTGAATCGTTACCCTGTACATCATCTATAACCCAATACTTCTGCACTATTCATGTCTCTGTTACATCATGCGGCAGCCGCTTTTCTAAACTGAAATTGATGACAAATTATCTCCTCTCGATGTTCGGTCGAGAACGACCAGCCAAGCTACCCACTAACCCACTATATCAAAGAACGAAAAGTTTGAAATGAAATAGATTCCACCGACCTAATTGAGAATCTCACTAAAATAAAGGCAGGAGATGATGTGACTTACCAAACGAAAGCGCTGGCACGTCGATAGACACACAAACATACACACAAAATACTAGCTTTCGCAATCAACGGTTGCTTCGTCAGGAAAGAGGGAAGGAGAGGGAAAGACGAAAGGGTTTGGGTTTTAAGGGAGAGGGTAAGGAGTCATTCCAATCCCGGGAGCGGAAAGACTTACCTTAGGGGGAAAAAAGGACGGGTATACACTCGCACACACATACACATATCCAATCACACATATACAGACACAAGCAGACATATACAGAGGCAAAGAGTTTGGGCAGAGATGTCAGTCGAGGCGGAAGTGCAGAGGCAAAGATGTTGTTGAATGACAGGTGAGGTTGAGTGGCGGCAAATTGAAATTAGCGGAGATTGAGGCCTGGTGGATAACGGGAAGAGAGGATATATTGAAGAGCAAGTTCCCATCTCCGGAGTTCGGATAGGTTGGTGTTAGTGAGAAGTATCCAGATAACCCGGACGGTGTAACACTGTACCAAGATGTGCTGGCCGTGCACCAAGGCATGTTTAGCCACAGGGTGATCCTCATTACCAACAAACACTGTCTGCCTGTGTCCATTCATGCGAATGGACAGTTTGTTGCTGGTCACTCCCACATAGAATGCGTCACAGTGTAGGCAGGTCAGTTGGTAAATCACGTGGGTGCTTTCACACGTGGCTCTGCCTTTGATCGTGTACACCTTCCGGGTTACAGGACTGGGGTAGGTGGTGGTGGGAGGGTGCATGGGACAGGTTTTACACCGGGGGCGGTTACAGGGGTAGGAGCCAGAGGGTAGGGAAGGTGGTTTGGGGATTTCATAGGGATAAACTAAGAGGTTACGAAGGTTAGGTGGACGGCGGAAAGACACTCTTGGTGGAGTGGGGAGGATTTCATGAAGGATGGATGTCATTTCAGGGCAGGATTTGAGGAAGTCGTATCCCTGCTGGAGAGCCACATTCAGAGTCTGATCCAGTCCCGGAAGGTATCCTGTCACAAGTGGGGCACTTTTGTGTTTCTTCTGTGGGAGGTTCTGGGTTTGAGAGGATGAGGAAGTGGCTCTGGTTATTTGCTTATGTACCAGGTCGGGAGGGTAGTTGCGGGATGCGAAAGCTGTTGTCAGGTTGTTGGTGTAATGGTTCAGGGATTCCGGACTGGAGCAGATTCGTTTGCCACGAAGACCTAGGCTGTAGGGAAGGGACCGTTTGATGTGGAATGGGTGGCAGCTGTCATAATGGAGGTACTGTTGCTTGTTGGTGGGTTTGATGTGGACGGACGTGTGAAGCTGGCCATTGGACAGGTGGAGGTCAACATCAAGGAAAGTGGCATGGGATTTGTAGTGGGACCAGGTGAATCTGATGGAACCAAAGGAGTTGAGGTTGGAGAGGAAATTCTGGAGTTCTTCTTCACTGTGAGTCCAGATCATGAAGATGTCATCAATAAATCTGTACCAAACTTTGGGTTGGCAGGCTTGGGTAACCAAGAAGGCTTCCTCTAAGCGACCCATGAATAGGTTGGCGTACGAGGGGGCCATCCTGGTACCCATGGCTGTTCCCTTTAATTGTTGGTATGTCTGGCCTTCAAAAGTGAAGAAGTTGTGGGTCAGGATGAAGCTGGCTAAGGTAATGAGGAAAGAGGTTTTAGGTAGGGTGGCAGGTGATCGGCGCGAAAGGAAGTGCTCCATCGCAGCGAGGCCCTGGACGTGCGGGATATCCGCTAATTTCAAGTTGCCGCCACTCAACCTCACCTGTCATTCAGCAACATCTTTGCCTCTGCACTTCCGCCTCGACTGACTTCTCTGCCCAAACTCTTTGCCTCTGTATATGTCTGCTTGTGTCTGTATATGTGTGATTGGATATGTGTGTGTGTGTGTGTGCGAGTGTATACCCGTCCTTTTTTCTCCCTTAAGGTATGTCTTTCCGCTCCTGGGATTGGAATGACTCCTTAACCTCTCCCTTAAAACCCAAACCCTCTCGTCTTTCCCTCTCCTTCCCTCTTTCCTGACGAAGCAACCGTTGGTTGCGAAAGCTAGTATTTTGTGTGTATGTTTGAGTTTGTTTGTGTGTCTATCGACGTGCCAGCGCTTTCGTTTGGTAAGTCACATCATCTTTGTTTTTAGATATATTTTTCCCATGAGGAATGTTTCCCTCTATTAATTTATATATATATATATATATATATATATATATATATATATATATATATATATATATATATATACAAAATTCAGTGTCCTGGCAGACTGATTCATCATCGCCCAGCCCTAACAGCTAACGATAGACACCTGAAATTTGGAGAAGAAACAGGAGATGAAAGTTTTTTGAAAATGTCGTTATTAAGACAATTTTGAAGCTAGAAGTACGAAAATAGATGTTTGCTTTCTCACTCAGAAATAAAAAAATACGTGTTTCAGCACATGTTTAAAAATTTAACCGCTAAGGAAGTAAAATAGTGGGTGAAACGTTTTGAAAAAGAAATCATTATTGATGAACTACTGAAGCACTTGAAAGTTACTTCTATGAAAACTGGTATTTGACTTCACAGTTACAGATAAAAAAACGTGAAATGGATGAAAATTTGTATTTGGCTGCTCCGTTAGAAACAAAAAAATATGTGTTTCAAAGTTTCTGGAAGTTCAACTCACATGGAGGTGAAACAGGCGACGAAAATAATTTAGAAAACATTTTGCAATATTTAAAAAATTTTAAAGCTAAATCTGTAGACATTGATAGTTCACTTCTCGGTTAGATATAAAGAAATATCTGTTAGTGGGTGACAGTTTCTGTGGAAATATCTCCACAAGAACGCAAAAGGCATGGTTGACTGAAACCTTGGCCTCCAGTTACTAGAATCGCTTTTTAGCGAGACATCCTTCGAAAAAGACCATGCATCTACAGCTTCAATTACCGTGAAAAGTCTATAAGGCGTTGCAATTTGTGACCAACATAAGAATTCGATTATAGAAAAACAAAAAGCAAAAAATCTTTGCAAAGCATTCAGTCCACGCAAGCGAAGCATAGGCTACTAAGATAGTTAATAATAACTGCTGCCTTGTACTAGGGTTACGAAACTAGCTTATATTCTTATTGTAGAAGCGTTATTTCCAGACAAATAAAATAAAAGGTAATTTTCTCATTCTGTTTTTTACTTTTCTTTCCAGCCTTTCCAGTTTGTAATCTGTACGTTTAAATGTGTTACTACAAATGCTAGGGCGTAGAGTACACACATTACATTTTTTGTCAGTCATTACATCTATACTATTCATTTTTACAAAGCGTACAGTACAAATACATCAGTTCCTAAGCAGAACAGGGACCTCACTTACTTTCGCGGGGGCCTCACTTAGTTTTGCAGTCCCCGGCATACGACGAGCTTAGTCCGCCACTGCTTTGTTTGGGTTCAGCCAATCCTTTCTTTTTCTTATGTTAGCATAAAGACACCATTTCTCGTCATCAGAAATGATACAGGATAGAAATGATCGGTGTCGTTCACGAGCCAGCTGATGACGAGCAAACAGAGATGCACGTATGGCTACTCGCTGACTTTTATGATTGTGATTTAAAGGATGCCGTACCCATATATACGATTTTTTAAACTTCCCTCTTGCAAGCAATTGTCACACGATGACTGAATGATCAAAGTTTATCACATTTGCTAGTTCTCGAGTACAATGACGTGGATGACTGTGAGTTAATGCGTCTAAACGATCTTCATCAAACCCCAAAGTTCTTCCTAAACGTGGAGTCACTAAAGTCAAAACGATTCCCCATAAAACGAGAAAACTATTTTCTTGCCGTGCTCTCTCCATTGGCCTTATCCCCACATACGGCGCAAATGTTTCAGGTTGCCTCCGCGGCTGTCACCTTCTATTGAACTCAAATAGAAGAATATGTGGAAAATGTTCCATTTCTCCACTTGGCGCTCCATTTTCTAGCGTCGGCGGCTCCACTCACTATCTCCAAATGACAAAATGACAATGTGTAAACTCACATAGCAACAGTGAACTACAAATAAAAAATGACAATCGATAAATAAACTCTTAGCAATCCGACAGAACAAAAACGCCACGAAATTATTCACCAACCTAATAATTTTGTAGTTTGTAACTTGTAAGTCACATTATGGCAACATTTGGTGACTGCAAAAATTATGGTCCGATATGAATTCATTTCCCAGAAACTCACAAGATTAAGCTGCTAAGTAACAAAAGTAATTAAAAAATATTCTACTCGTTTGACAGAGGTATGCAAGACAGAAGACAAATATTAATGGAATTTATTCGCTTTCATTGCATGCTGTACTCCACAGTTTTAACGTTGTTGCTTTTAAATCCACCAACATGTGTCCAGGACGAACGTATGCCGTTCATTAAACTGTGCACAGAAATGACGGAATATTTTGTGCGAGTGTATTCTACCTACGAACTCGGTTTGTTCTTCGCGGGAAGGCTGGTTTCAGTATCAGACGATAGGTGGCTCTGCCGTAGGCGCGCGCACTGCCACCTTGAAGCGAGACCGCGAACGACGGCCTCAGTAGCACTGAACACGCTCA
Organism: Schistocerca piceifrons; assembly: GCF_021461385.2. Taxonomy (NCBI): domain Eukaryota; kingdom Metazoa; phylum Arthropoda; class Insecta; order Orthoptera; family Acrididae; genus Schistocerca; species Schistocerca piceifrons. The sequence goes on from NC_060145.1 coordinate 421,897,464, forward strand.
GCGGGAGAGTCGCTGGCAGCGCCATATTGAACTGCTCGCCAGTACCGCTGTTGCAGTGGACTTGTGTGTATAGTGCCGCGACGTTGCGGGCGCGTTTGTCAACAAGTTCCGTGTTGTTCGTATCGTACACGTTTCGGGCGCGAGTAGGAGACTTTAGATGAATGAAAATGCACATATAATAAAGCACAAAAACCTCGTAAAGTGCTTTTTGTTCGTATTTTTCAAATAATGGATTTGTTTTCGGATATTAAATATGTGACAGATGTTGATGAACATATTTTTCCATACAAAACCGAAGTAAATGAAACTCTGTTAGCGAATACCCCTCTACAACGGAATATTTAGCTGTGAAATGTGTTTAGTGTACAAATAAAAGTGAAAGTAACCGTTGTACAGCGCGTAACTTATACCAAAACAAACTTCCGAGCTGGTGGTCTGGCATGTGTTATTGATCTGAAGAAATGCAAATGCATTTTCTCCATATTTCGATTGCTGAGTACTAGTGAAAAAAATGTTCAACTTCATGAAGAAAGGCGGAGCCGAGAAGGAAGATAAGGAGAAAAGGAAGAAGGAGAAGAAGGAAAGGAAAGAAAACAAGAAGAGAGATCGTGGGCCCATGACAGCTGAGGAGCTGTTACGACTGGATGAGGTGAGTTTTTTATGCTTTATACCGGTAATTTACTACATACTACTGCAGTTTTGGGATTTGTATGCAGTAATGTTCGAATTAAGGTTTTTCATAATATTTATTTCATCGTTGTGATTGTCTTAGTTTCTATTGCTTACTATACGTGTGCCATTTGTTCAAGTGTCGACTTTTAACGTGACCAGCTGTGGAATCGAATCATATTGATGCAATAGACTGTTTAACTTGGGGAACGTGGTTGGGCAACTGTGGTGAAATGAGATGCTAACAAGAACGGAAGTACATTTGCTATGATACAAGTAGCAGCTTGTTTTCTAGGACAAACCATAATTAGTTCGCAGTAAATATTTGTTGATCTGTGATGTTACTGATTGATTCTCATTATTGCAGGACTTGATTTCAGATTTTTATCACATGTGGCTTTTGCGAACGGAACTTCTTAAAAAAAATAGATAGGTCTACAGATTGCCTGAGTTTAATTTTTAGGGCCAAATTTACTTCGACCCTTGGTGGGCATTGTGGTGTGTTCTCCATTTATTCTCTCGGGAGCATGATTTTCATTGGCGTAAGAGATTGAGTTTGACAGCGTCGGAGTTAATGAAAGTAGCTTAGCGCTGGCGTTTGAAGCGCGCGGAGGGGTGTGTTTACACACTTTGGCTGTAGGGGCGGAAGCCTGCAGAGGGGTGTTGGCACTGTCAGGGGCAATCGTTACTGCTGACGCCGCAAGGGAGAGCTTCGAGGCTTCAGTTTGGTGGCTGCAGTTGCGGCGCGCTACGGGACAGCATGTATCGGCTGCGCTTGGCTTCCTCCCGGAAGGGAGGTGTATTGCAATTTCCTCTTCGTTGCCTCGCCAGCCGGCAGGCGTGTTGAAAAGTTGCCCGTCATAACAATTTGATACCGGTGTCGCTCAATGTTAAACCCTACTCCGTCACCGGCGTCGATGGGTGGGTCTTTGATGAGTAAGGTAAGCTGCCAGCACGACGGTATGCGGAGGAGAGAGCGTTGTGTAGCAGCTTACTGCTTAGTAATAGCGCTGACATTAGCGTGTTAGAGCAGCGCGAGCTTCCGTATCTTTTAAATAGTGCCATTGTTACAGAACAGATCTTTCAACCAGTGGCTTAATCCGTTTTTGCAAGCATTCAGTTCACAATAAAACATTGAATCCGTGCTGTAGTAGTCCACGGTCTGCGCTTTTCAACCCTCCATCCCAAACTGCTTCTCCCATCGTCAACAGTATTCGCTCCTCATGGCGTGAGAAAGAGCTAAACTCTTGAAGGTGTTATAAACAAGGCCTAGTGTGGTAAGAAATAGTAACATCCTGCCGATAATTCAAAGAAAAAAGTCGTTGTTTTGGACTCAGAACACGTTTTCAAACAGCTCCATGTTGATATGAATTCGTTGGTTATCACGGTCATTCTCAGTTTCAATAAATATCTATTAGAACACTAAAACAACTGTACAACAGACATTGTCTGTTACAATGACACGGTCGAGCACTCAAAAGGATTTTACTCGGGCTCATGAAACGTTAAAAACCCCAGAATGTACCTGCCCGAGGACAAACGTAGAGACCGAAACTGGTTATGGCAGAAAACTGGCGTAACAGAAAGTAAAAGATAGTACCTGGTCGTAGACAAAATTACGAAGACATTGTCGGCAACAATTGTGAGAACATCTGAAGGCATGCGTGTACAGTTGCAACTTTTTTCGGTGTTGGTAAAGATGTATCAGCCACGGGGAGTTGTGACATATCTTCCCTTTGTCTTTTTACTTCAATACGTCTTTTTGGATCATGGGGTATAAACATTATGTTACAAAGTTGATCAGTGTACGCTGTATATCATAGTTTCTCGTCTAATTGAATGACAGTACTATTGCTATGGAGAAAATATGTATGGACACATACTATGCATGTTGGATAGTTAGAAATACCGAACGTAATTCGAGCCAAAATATGGTGTGCAGACTGGAACCCTAGAGTCCATCGAGAACTGCAGGCTCAGTTTTCTAAGGTTTATCTACATTAAAAAGCGTCCAAAAAGTAATCTTGCTACTCAGTGTATGAGCAAGAAGCATAAAATTTATTTTGCGTATGAGAACCACAAAATTCGAACTTTCCGTTATTCACTTACGATGCCAAAAACACAAAGACGCCGGCTACTCTTCAGTTGTGTTTGTAGGCAAGTTTTCATGGTCAGTGTATCTTATGTAACTTGCAGCAAAATACGGATAGATTTGTTTATTATTTAATGCACATTTTATGAATTTTGGAGCGAAAAGTGCGTTAAATATGATGCGAGAGCAGACATCGAGCTACTCTGGAAGTTCATATTTTTACACAACTCTTATTTCGCATTTGCATTCGTTGGCTTCCCAACTCATAACCTAATTCTGGGCTTCCAACGTAACCTGGATCTTATAACCCTGTTAACAAAACAGACTTCGGGAGCACTCATATGCTCTAGCCAGTTTTTGGATCATTTGTACCTTTTCATTTCATGGAATAATTGAGAGGGTCTTGTTACAGTCTTTAACGTACATCTACAGACGCACTGGCTTTCAACATTAATAATGCTTCAAAAGCTATTTACCACATAAACCGAGAATCCTGGATAGAAAATTCGGTATACATTACGACTAGTTAAAGCCTACGCGAGTGTGCTACTGCTTGTTGTACTGGAAGCACACTCAACAGCGAACGAAAAGCTTTGTTGGTGGCGCTGCTGCTTGTAATGGGGAGTAAACACTATGGAGAACACGCGACTGTTTAGCAAACATCGGCAGTCTGGCCTTTACAAAGTCAAGGCCGCGGCGTTCCGCTGCTCGGGCGCCATTGTACAATACTTCCGCGTCCCAGCCGCTGACGGCATTGTCGGACTCGGCGCCAGCAGAATACTGCATACTTACTGTACAGCGGTTCCCGGAGGAGAATTAGCTTCACGCCGCGTCCGATCCGACCGCATTTACTCGCGTTTTAAAGTTTAATTGATGTTACGGAAACCGGTCGGGTGACCTTGTTCCGAGTTCTCTGCAGATAATAAATCTGGCGAGTGCCTTGGTGCAGACATAAAAGTTTTTTTTTTTTTTTTTTCGAAATGCTCTAGGATTGAGCAATCACAGTTACACCAGAGACAGAGTTGGCCGCAGCAGCATTTATAGTTATTGTCACCCTGATTTTCAGAACACTTGTCATTTGGTGTCTTTTTGGCACATTATTACTTTCGGTAATTCAGATGATTGTACCATAACCTTTACACGATAAATGCGATTGCAATACCCTGTCCCCTATGCCCATCCTTTTACTGCATCTTTTTCTTAACTTATGTACGAAGATCATTTTTATTAGTTCCGCAAGATGTTTAAATTTATCGGCTCTCTCGTTTATTTGTTTATTTATTTATTTTTTATAAATCTCGTTTCCATACGCTTCTCTTTAAGTTGTTGGTGTGCGATGTATTCGTGCCTTCTCGTAGAAGATAGTGCTTCTGCATCTTGGGGTTTCTGTTCGTATTTGCTTCAGATTTGTGTTTGGAGAGGGCCCGCCTTGAGCGAAGCACAACTTCTGTATTTCTTTTTATACCCTAGACATGTTTCGCTGAAGTTTCAACATCATCCGTTTTTTTGTTCTTTCTTTTTTTTAAAAAAAAAACATTGACACGAAAGGTTACTTTGTGCAGGCTGTAACTTTAGCGAGACATATGTGAGGAATAAAAAGAAAAACAAGAATTGTGTTTTGCTCAAGGCAGAACCTCTCCATAAACAAATCTAGTGTTTCAAAAATTTTCTGAACGTCTCAAACTTTCGCTAGAGATGCTGGGCATTCCATTTTCTTTATAAACAAATTAAATAAGATAGCTGAGAAACCGTTTGCCTATATAACTCCTGTCTGAATCTCGAATGGCTCCCAAATTTCCACGTGAAATGTAAGTTTGGAGATGGTTTTCTTTAATATATGAGCGTTCTGCCAGAATGCAATCCATACAGAAGATTTATTGACAATAGGCCTGTTAACATGAAATCTCTTTCACATTATCCTGTTCAGTGATCTACTTCTTGTTCTACGATGTTTGAGAAGGCCTTTGAGGGAAAGAGACAGGTGTTTATTTATTTCGTACATTATGGCCTGTTAACTGTAATTTATCCACAGGCTGTATTCAACCTTACTCAAATTATTATGGTCAACACTGAGTTTTTTTTTCCGGTGCATCAGCAACTAATGAGACTGCAGTCATGTACTACTGCAGCTGATGATATTTGCTTGACATCACCATAGCTATCTTTGCTCTTAATTTAGAGAGCACTCACTATCACAACTAAGAATACATGTTGCCAGCAAAGTATCAAATCAAAGCACTGCGTAGAATGTCTAGGCAATATATAGAAGGCCTAGGACTTTTTGGCAAGGTTTAACTTAAGTTTTATTTAGTGTTTTCCCTCAGAAATGTTTAAAATGCCTAGGTAATGCTAGCTAACAGGTTAAAATACGAAATGGACACAGGCAAAGTATAAAATTACTATGAAATATTAAAATATGAAAACAAAATTGACTTATAATGAGGTAGATGTTTTTAATAGTTTTTTAACGATTGCTAATATGCAAAACAGTCAAAAAGATATCATTTAACAGTGATTAAGACTGTATAATACACAATAATTGAATCTGAACTTTCAATTTTTATACACTTCGACGATGTACCGGTACTTCTTTTACGATTTATATTTTCCAGAAAGCAGAACTCAAATGACATTTTGAATTGCAGATAACTTTTCTTTTTAACAGACACCTGGCATTTATTTTTGCACGTGCACTTCACAAATCCGCGTCTAGTCCCGGTAGATGGCTGAGTTGAAGCTGACGTGAGAGACACGTCTCATTTTAGCGAAAGTGACACTCTTGACACACCTCAACCCCAACCGACCTGGACTGAAACTGTCATGACAGTGATGTCTGCGGATCACGTAACTGTCAAAATAATTAAATTATCTTTCCTTCGTGCTTTGCTTTAAACGTAAACTGCATTTATTAAATGTCTAGACAAAGTATTAAACAAGATACATTTCGTACCCTGCCTAGTGAGTTTTGGCATTCTGTATATTGCCTAGGCATTCCAGATGATGCTGGATTTCACCATTTCCTGGCAATACTTAGTCTTCTACTACTACTACTACTACTACTCCTACTCCTACTACATAAAGGCTTTCACTGCAGCAAACTATACACTCCGCTTATACACAGTGTCCCAGAAATGTAGCGACGAACTGCGAAGGATAGTAGAGAGTATCTTGAGGAACTAATCGAGGATAGGAACCCGTGTCGGTCGTCACGCCACTTGGCCGCACCTTCGACAGCAAACGTGACTTTCTACGTTGATGGACCGTAGGCTGAAAGTCTCGCAATGTTGTTTGTTTTTCACAGATCGCGACTAATTGCCACTATCACCAGTGGAGAAGGTGGAGCTAGTTGCAATGTGGAAAGGCCTTGTCTCTCATGAATGCGATGATCTGTTGCCTCGGAGGATGATGCTTTCGGACACGGGTTTCCACCCACATTTTATGTTTCTCCTAGAACCGTCTAAAATCTTCATTGCTTTTCAGTATACAGGAAAATCTCCAGTGTTTTTTCTGTACACAGAAAACCTGTGTCATTCACCAAGGGGGGAGAGCACTGCATTCATAGGAGACAATACATTTCAACGCAGCAGGTAGCTTTATCTTAACCACTGCCGATCGTGGCAATCAGTCGCTATCATTGAATGACAGATCACGTTTCGAGACTTTCCGCGTACGGTCCGTCAGCATGCGGCGCCTGTAACTTCGACGTTCTGTAGCGTCGTTGGATGACGTTTCCGGACGCGTGCTCTTATCCTTGACTAGTTCCTCAAGACACCTTCTGCAACCCCTCGGAGTTTGTCGAAATGTTTCTAGGACAACTTTTATGCTTTCGTGCCAGCAACGCCACAAGGTTGCATTAATCTCACTGTGCGTCGGTCATAATGTTTTGCGTCGTCATTACGATTGAAAACATAATTGTGCTAGGGCACTGAGAACGATGCTACATTCACAACCAAAAACTGTGCCTTAAAATGGAAACAAACGAGGATTGGGACGTTAATAGTGGCAACTATTTACAAAATAGATACGTGTTTCAAAGTTTTAATGACCTTCACGGTAGTCACCAGCATTGTGTATAACCCGTTGCCAGCGATGTGGAAGTTGTAGGATACTCTTAGCAGTGCCAGTTGTGTTGACAGTTCGAGCGGCGCGGTCTATTGCCCAACGAATTTGTAGCAGTTATGAATGCCGTGAAGTGTTTCCTTCAGTTTAGAAATCGAGTTGAACTCACGGGGGCTTAAGTCAGCGGAGTGCAGTAGGTGGTATCGCACTTAGCAGACCCATCAGTCAAACAAATCAGTAACAGCTTGCACTGTACGTGCTTGATTAATGTCCTGCAATATGATGGTCAGGTACTGCAGAAAGTGTCATCACTTCTGTCTCTAAGCTGGTCGTTGGTTGTGTTCCAAAAATGAACAGCATGGAGACAAAAGTGATGACACTTTCTGCAGGACCTGACCATCATTTTGCAGGACAATTGTCAAGCACGTACAGTGCAAGCTGTTACTTGGTGGGGCAGCTAAGTGGCATACCACCTACTGCACTCCACTGACTTAAACCCTCGTGAGTTCAACTCGATTTCTAAACTGAAGGAAACACTTGACGGCTTTCGCTTCAGAACTGCTACAAGTTCGTCGGACAATAGATCGCGCCGCTCGAACTGTCATCACAATTGGCACTGCTAAGAGTATCCTACGACTTTCACATCGCTGGCAACGGGTTATACACAATGCTTGCGACTACTTTGAAGGTCAGTAAAACTTTGAAACACGTATTCGTTTTGTACGAGCTGCAAATAAATAGTTACCAATATTAAAGTCCCAACCCGCGTATTATGCAAGCTACATTTACAGAAACGCAACTGATGAAGCCGTAAAATAAACGAAATGCATCTGATTAATGTAACTCCCTCTTAAATTTCAGTACGCTTAGGACAATATAAGCAAATAACAGGGAAATCAAGGATAAATTTGGCAAAGGAATTAAAATTCAGGGAGGAGAAATAAAAAAATTACTGTTTGATGATGACATTGTAATTCTGTCAGAGACGGCGAGGTACTTAAAAGAGCAATTGAATGAAATGGACAGTGTCTTGAAATAAGGTTATAAGGTGAACACCAACAAAAGTGAAATAGGGGGAATGGAATGAGTCGAATTAAATGAGGTGATACTGATGCAATTGGATCAGAAAATAGGTCACCAAGAGTAGTAGTTGGGTTTTGCTATTTGGACAACCAAAGTAGAGAAAATACAACATGCAGAGAGAAAAGAAAGAAAAAAAAACAATCTACTCGTAATGTGTTACGAAATCCTTTCTGACGGTACGTGTCTGGAGGAGAGACTTCTTTGGATGTGAAACGTGGGCTACAGGCAGTTCAGACAGTAAAAGAAGAGAAGCTTTTGAAATATGGTGCTGCAGAAGAATACTGGAGATTGTGTGGCTAGATTGAATACAAGTGAGAATCAATTGCTATTTCACTTAGAAACCTGACAAATGAGGAGCTACTGGATCGAATTGGGGAAAGAAATTTACGGCACAACTTGACTTAAAGAAGGGATCAGTTGATAGGACATCTGCTGAGGCATCAAGGAGACGTCAGTTTGGTAATGAAAATAAATGGGGGGGGGGGGGTGGGAGGCAAGGCATGAATATTATAAGCAGGTTAAGTCAGCGTAAGTTGCATTAGATGTACAGAGACGATGAGGCTGGCACAGGATAGACCAGCAAGGAGAAACCAGTCTTCGGACAATTACAGATACAGGTTGTCAAACTAAACACCTTTCAGCTGTCTAGTTTCCAACCTTATTTTATTTGGCAACCCGTTTCAGCGTTTTAATACGCCATCTTCAGGCACCTGACCAACGTATAGCAAGCTTCTACCTCGGCTGTGATTAAAACAGGAGCCAGCAATATTGGTGTTAGTATATTTTTGATATGACGGTGGCGATCGCCTCAGCCCTGAGGCTTTAGAAAAAAAAAAAGTACTAATACCAGTATTGCTGGCCCCTGTTTTGATCACAAGCAATGTAGAATCTTATTGATTGGCGACTCCATGGAGTGTTCTGTGCACCACGACCAGATAATGGATATAATTGGAAGAAGAAACAGCATTGGTCGCTTTTTTTTTTGTTTTATTATCCGCAAAATCGATTTTCGGTCACTTAGTGACCATCCTCAGTGCTGTAATATACAATTAAAATTGATAGGCACTGGTATCAATTTTAATTGCATATTACAGCACTTAGGATGGTCACTAAGTGACCGAAAATCGACTTTGCGGATAATAAAACAAAAAAATACGACCAATGCTGTTTGTTCTTCCAATTATATAAATGTAGAATCTTCCTGCACGTGGCAAGAGTAGAACAAAAGCAAACTAGTGCTTTTCATTTATTAAAAAGAAGTTAAAACTATTTATTGCTAGCTTCCAGGTACACATCGCACGTTGCTGTGGTCATATTCATTCCAAAGATTAGTTTCTTTCAGCGCTTCGTATCTCTTCGTTCCTGCGCAACTACTGCAGCATACATGCATTTGAACCCGCTTACTGGAGCAAAACCTCGGCCTCCGTCTATAATTCTTACCCCTTGCTTCCCCAAACTTCCGTCCATTAGCCCAAATTAACTATTCCTTATCTCCCCAGTGGCACTCAGTACCTCCTCATCACAACCTCAGAGAAATAGAAAGTACGCTACAGATCGTTCCTGCACCGTCGAGACAACGCCCTGCGAATGTCCTTGTCAATCCAGAGCGAGTATTACGTAAAGTTAAGAATGACCCTAGTAGTAGTACACGGCGAGTTGTGGCCACTATCAGAATGAACAATTGTGTAGGCTGGCGAATACCACTTGAATACCAGCCGTATACGTGCCATGTAAGGCGAGTACACCTTCCGCCGGTCGACCACTGTGTATTGTGAATGTACGGCGGCTGCGTTTGTGGCTCTTCTCGAGACTCTGGCGTTAATCGATATACGATAGCCTCTGGGATAGGGACCATTTGTATACCCAACAGAAGGATCGCCTCAGTGCCACTGGCCCACAGTACAGCGTCAGAGTATGAATATTACGCACTTTACTCCAGCTTAGGCAAATGGAGCAAATCGGTTGGTTCTTAGCGCATTTGATTTGATCGACGATGGGTTCGATGGGGCTGGTGGACGCACCAAAAGTTCATGGGAACTTTCTCAGAAAACCCCAAAAAGGGTCCTTTACTACATTTTCCCCGTCACCAGAGGACCAAACCCCAGCCGAGAATTCCAAGACAGGTATGCAAGGCAAGTGGCTGAAATTTTTACAATGTACTCTTTAGATCCCGATCTCGAACAACAGTAAAAATTTTCTTCATGTCTTTACCCGTTTTCTAGGCACATAGGTTCAAAATTATCCGACTTATGTACGTAAAATACGCACGTAAAATCAGGCGTGAGGTGAAGACATAGTTTCTGAAGTAACGTAGCACGGAGAAATATGCTGTAAAGTGTCTTCCTTAACATTCAGGAACGCCTTATTGTAGTAATGAAGCACTTACAAAATTTTTGTGCATATTAAATCCAGTCTGAGGTGTAAAATTAGTTTTAAGTTATTTCTAGCTAAGTTTACAGACCAATATATTTCATATGACATGCATGCCGTGCTGCAGCAGGGAAAAGCAGTGAACCAGTGGAAAGATGCTCCTGTCAGAGTACAAAAATTGTGAATATTTTCCTGTTCGTTTAAAAGACTGGCTGAAAATTGGGGTACTTGCTGCTTCATTCTACCTTCCTCAGCATCTTTAAAAAAAATTGCAAGAATTTTGACGTGGGAACATATTCGCGCTTTTGTATGCTGAGAGAGAAGTAGTCATTGGCAGTGGCAAAGAACGGAAAAGTAGATAGTAGACAGGAGTTGTGTTATAAAGACAATGGAAGCGCGAGAGAAAGAGATGGACACAGTGGCGATGGACCATAGTTTACGGAGGCAGAACCATGCTAGGAAAACAGTGAAGGAGACAGTGCCAAAGGGGAAGAAATAAACAAAAGTAGATGAGAGTCAGTGATAATGAGTGGCAGAGTGTATGACGATGACAACGAGGAAGAGAGATATCGACAGTGAGTAGAGACAACCGAAGAAGAAATGAGATATTAGCATTATGAGAAAAATGATAAAATGATCGTGTGGTATTTTTGGCCGGGAGGCTGTGCTCGGGGAAGTTCGACCACCGGGTTGCAAGTCTTATTTCATTTGACGCGTTTCGGTGATGATATGATGATGATTAACACAATACCCTCTCCACGAGCTGAGAAAATGTCCAACCCGGCGGGGTATCGAACCCGGGTCCGCTGCATGGCAGGCAAGCACGTGACCACTCAGCTATGTAGGTGGCCGGCAGTAAAACACAGCAAGAGGGAGAGAGTGAAAATGAGAGGAGATTGCAGTAGTAGAACAGAACGAAGGGGACTGTGGCTATGACACAGGAGACACTGACATAAAACACAAAGATGCGTGACAGCAGTGCTTCGAGTGATTCCACAAAAAGCGTTTTCTGTTTCTAACAGCTTTACAACCGATGTCAGAAGTGTGGTTATTACTTTCAAGGCTAGTAGAGCTATTTCGTTTGTAACTCATGTTCCCTTTATTTTCTAGGATCATTCACGGAACTACTCAGGTACACATGAGACAGGATTCAGTCGTGAGGGTGTGAGTGAGTTGAAAACTCAACATGTATAATCGGATGGTAAACCCACTGCTTATGTGCATCGCTCATACCGAAATTCCAAAGCTTACACAATTATCCACAGGGCTCTGTTGTACGATCACCTTTTTTAGCACAAAGTGTGACTATTAAGAGACAAGTCTTTGTACCATGTATTGGCAAAGTAGGCAGAGAATTTTCCATTGAACGTACTGATTGCGATGTAGTTTGTGTGTGAATTGGAAGAAGTCCGTCTGCTTCATAATATTATTTTCATCAGTCCGTGGAACAATTCCTGTGCACTTGTGGTATAGCCTCACTGATTCTATTTAGTTTCAGAATTTGTAGAACATATGAAACTCGTGAGACTTGGAACAAGGAAGTGTAAAATCTCCTACTACAAGTAATGCAAAGTCCCGTGTAGATAACGCCAAAACACACTATATTTACTGCACTGTTAGCGTTAAATTTTCTGTACTTCATGTAACAGGGGTGCACAAACAAATTCGTGCGTGTGTGCACACACATTCGTACACAATATTTATAAAGGAATTGTGTGACCCACAATCTGAAAGATTTTTGGATGAATAAATAAAAACATACTTAATTGCAGGTTTTGTGTTCTGGTTTCGAACACGCTTGTGTCCAAAGATAACAGTCAATTAAATACTTCATCCAAAACAGAACGCTTTTTTAATTTTTGCATTTGGCCGACTATGGACCGCAAAGGCCTTGACTTCTTGGTTTCTCTTCTCCTCCCAGAACCTCTTCATTCTTTCGCTTATTTTTTTCCTCTCTCTTCCTCGGTAATGGTCAGTGTGGACCTCCTGTTTTGATGGTTTCTCTTGAAATGATTTTATACTTTTAAATCGGCTTCTGAGCTCTCTTCTATTGTGGGCCATCTTTGGCGTAATTTCAACTTCCGTCGTATCCCTCTTCATCTCAAAAAAAAAAAAAAAAAAGGGGGGGGGGCTCTGAGCACTATGGAACTTAATTGCTGAGGTCATCAGACTGTAGCGCGTAGAACCGCTCGGCCACTTCGGCCGGCTCTTCATCTCATTTACACATTTAGATGTAGCCTTTAACCGCACAATGTAGTTGAAGATCGTTTTGATCAGTCTGCATTTATTCATACTTAGTAGGTGCCCGTAGAACTTCGCTTCCTCATTGTGCCCGTGATCTTTCAGCGTCCTTGTATAGTTCTTCGTTTTCCCGCTTCTTCCAAGTCCCATCAGTAGTCTTCCGTGGTCCGAGTATTTTTCGCAGTGTCTTTCTTTTTGTCTTTTCGAGTTCTTAAAGTTCCTCTTTTATTATTTAAAATAAGACCCTCTGAAGCGTACAGTCCTTCAGGTTGTACTACCGAGCTATGGTGTCTGTTTTCGGCTCTGTAGGATAACGCCAGTTTGTTGTACTTGTTCTGCGTCAGCTTGTACGCCAGGTCTAGTTCTCTGGCTCTTTCCTTGTTTGCCTCCTTATCCAGTCCGCTGAGTTGGATTCATTTTTCCAGGGATTTAAACTTCTCTGTCCTCTTAAACTTCCCATGCTTTACTTCCATGCATCTCTCATTTCGGTGCCGGCACTCCATATATTTGTCTTAGCATAGGATATTTGAAGACCCGTTTTCTTGTTTATTTGAAGCAAATAATACACTTACCTGTCTCGCTCTGCACGGCTATGGTTGAATGTTCACACGTGGAATTATGTATCCAATTCCATGAATTGCAGCCCAACTACAAGAAGCAGCCTATGATACTGAGCTTGGCGAAGACACAACTCTGTAGAAAACGAACTGTGAATGTCAACTTCAGTTGCTATGAACACATGTTCGATGACTTCGCTTAACACGCTGTACGTTAGAGATTGATAAGAGCGCGACGGCGCGATGATTCAGCAACTGTCCACCGGAAGGGGAAGTAGGTCTTCGAGCGAGTCGGAGGTCAACACAAACACTCGTTCTCGTTCCATGCGCCGGTGCACCAGGCGTGGCTGTTGCCTCGTTTGTATGTGTCGATCTGTACCAACAGAAAGACAGTGGACGTTCCAGATCCCCAAAAATGAACGTTTAGTGGGATCGCCGTTGTCTTTACTACGCAATGTTACTTTACCTCCCCTGACTGAATGCAGTGATCCACCCCAGTGAAATCAGCAATCGTAATAGTAGCGAATGTTTTTTTGAGTTGTTGGCTCACGTATCGCAGGAAGCTTCATTTTCAAGCAGGAGAGAATACAAACGTCTAAAAAGTGAGATCAGCAGAAATTGCAAAATGGCTAAACAGGAATGGCTAGAGGACACGTGAGAGGGTGTAGAAGCACGTATAGCCAGGGGAAAGATAGATACTGTCTGTAGGAATGTTAAAAAGATCTTTTGGGGAAAAAGAGAAGCTGCATTAATATCAAAAGCTAAGATGGTAAGGTAGTTCTAAGCAAGGAAGGAAAAGATAAAACATGGAAAGAATATATAGAGGGTCTCTACAAAGGAAATTTCAGAAAGGGAAGAAGAAGTAGATGAGATGGAAGACACGATACTGCGAGAAAAAATTTGACAGAGCACTGAAAGATCCAAATCAAAGCAAGGCCCCTAGAGAAGACGCCATTCCATCAGATTTATTGGGATCCTTGGGAGGCCCAGACCTGACAAAACCAATCCAACTGGTGTGCAAGATGAGAAAGGGGAAACACCCTTAGACATCAAGAATAATGTAGTAATTCCAGTTCCAAAGAATGTATGTGATAAAAGGTGTGAGCACTACGGAGCCGCCTGTGCAATAAGTCATGGTTGCAAAACGCTACTAGGAGTTATTAACGGAGTAATAGCAGAATGTAGAAGCCAATCTCGGGAAAGATCAATCTGGGTTCCGGAGAAATGTAGGAGCACGCGAGGCAGTACTGACCTTACAACTAATCGAAGAAAATGGTTAAAAAGAAAAAAGGCAAACCTACGTTTATAGCACTTGTAGATTTAGAGAAAGTTTTCGACGGTGTTGCCGGGAATACATTTTTTTTACACCCTGAAGGTAGCAGGGCTAAAATACAGGCAGCTAAAGGTTATGGAGCCTGTATAGTAATCTGATAGCAGTTATAAGAATCGAAGGACATGAAAGGGAAGCAATGATTGAGAATGGTGTGAGGCAAGGGTGGTTGAGAATGAAGAGAAGCAAGGTTGCAGCCTGTCCTCGACGTTATTCATTCTGTACATTGAGCAAGCAGGAAACGAAAACAAAGAGAAATTTAGAGTAGAATTAAAGTTCAGGGAGAAGAAATAAAATTCTGTCAGAGACAGCAAAAGACTTCACAAGAATGTTTGAACGGACTAATAGTGTCTTAAAAAGAGAGGAATAGCATCGAAAGTAAAACAAACATAATGGAATGTCGTCTAATTAAATCTGGCGGCTCTGAGAGAATTAAATTAGGAAATGAGAAAATAAAAGCGGCAGATGAGTTTTGCTGTTTGGATAGCGAAACAAGTTACGCTGGCCGTAGTAGAGAGGATGGTTCAAATGGCTCTGAGCACTATGGGACTCAACATCTTAGGTCATAAGTCCCCTAGAACTTAGAACTACTTAAACCTAACTAACCTAAGGACATCACACACACCCATGCCCGAGGCAGGATTCGAACCTGCGACCGTAGCAGTCCCGCGGTTCCGGACTGCAGCGCCAGAACCGCTAGACCACCGCGGCCGGCAGTAGAGAGGATATCAAATGCAGACTTATTGTGAGCAAAGCGTGGCTGAGAAGAGGGATTTGTTAGCGTGGAATGTACGTAAATTTAAGTGCGAACGTCTTTCCAGAAGATATTTGTGTGGACTGTAGCCTTGTACGGAAATGAAACGTGGAGGATAAGCAGTTCGGACAAGAAAAGAGTAGAAGCTTTTGAAATGTGATGCTGTGGAAGATCAAGTAACTAATGAGGACGTTCTGAAGCGAGTTTGGGAGAAGAGAAATTTATAGCAGAACTAGAGTAAAAGAAGCGTTCGGCGAAAGGACACGTTATGATTCGTCGTCGATTAGTCAGTTTGGTATTGGAAGTGGGGTAAACAGCCCCAATGGATGAATACAGTAAGCAGCTTCAAATGGATCTAGTTGCAGTATTTAGCCGAGGCTTGTACAGAATGGACTAGCATGCAGAGTTTCATCAAACTAGTCTTCGGGCTGAAGATCACTCAATAACAACCATCACCAACTGAATAGCAACAGTTTCCTTCTCACAAAATATGTAAGACTGCAGAAGGAACGCGCAGGAGGAAAGTAGTTCTCAGTTTTAGAAAAAAATGAAGCCCTAAGTGCACACGTGATTGCCAACTGAGACTTTTTTCCGCTTTTTGTTCAACAAAATACGCAGAAAAATAGTAGCTCAGTAATGCCAAAGTAACACATCATTTTACAGGCTGAGCACAACATTTAGTTACCCTCGCTATTATTTCGTGCATTCGTTTGTCATGTCACAGCAGAAAATTAATTCAAGGAAATATTACTACCAATAAACATTCCAGAGCACTTACACTGTCATTTCCGTTGCGGAGAGTTATTCCACGGAGAGTAGAACTAAACGTGTTTGTGACTGTGGTTGTAAGTCCGCCACACAACTCGTAACGTTTGCTAACTTCTTCCCCTATGACGTGGTCCCGTAACGCGTTTTCCCATGACGATTGCTCATAGCTGCGCAGTGACCATTCCAGATGATTAAGCGGTTGGTCGAATCACTTGCTGCCACAAACGACATTAACACAGCCCGTGACAACAGCGTCACACCCGTCTTGCGCTGTAAGTTTCCGGGAGGGGACCGGGCTGAGAGACGATGTTCCTGGTGCTGCGGAGTTACTCGCTGAGGAATGTCATGTGATTCAGTCAGGCGTCAGGGAAAGAGGACGTCGTAAATTACAGTTTCGCTCGTGTAAATTGCAGTGTATTATCGACCTCTTCAGAGAAATTTCTTTATTCTGTATTCTACTTCTTATACAGGATATTGTTGCTCGTTTCGATTACATCATTTTTCCTGATGAAGCGAACTTTTGAGATATAAGAATTCCCCCTCAAGTCTCATGACGTTTTAGCATGTCATTCTCTTATTTCGCCAACAGTTGCGTACATCGTTACTTGGTGCAAGTCTTTCAAACGAGCCAAAATACGAAAGCGCACGTGTCGTGTTTTGTTGTTGGTGGCGGTGCTGACGATGTGGATGAAGTGGTGGTGGTGATAGAAGGCAGAGTGTGAAACCTGGCCGTTCCTCTGAAATAGCACCAAGCCCATATTACAGTGTAATACCGGCCCAAGGACGCCGATGATATAGCTATCGTGCGATGGACGGATCACCATCATCTGTGTCCGCAACTCGTGCTCTAGTGGCTAACGTTGCTGCCTCTGGATCACGAGGTCCCGGGTTCGATTCCCGGGCTGGTCGGGGATTTTCTCCTCCCGGGGACTGTCATAATCATTCGGGTAGTGGCGAGACTGGAAATGGAAAGATTGGTACTTGTACGGGCTCTGATGACCACGATGTTGAGCGCCCCACAAATCATATCACCGTCAACTGTGTCACATGTTTTTAATGCGTGAGTCAGTTTGGAAAGGCTTCGAATTTAGCCCAGGACGTAGGCGTGCAGGCTCGTAATGCGGAACTCTACGGCATCACTTCTCGACTTGTGTCCAAATGCTGCCAATAAAAAGGTCTCCCACAAGCAGAATATGAACCATCTGCTTCCGAATTGAGCCTTAACGGAATTTAGTTATTGATTGAGGCCGTGTATACTTTTAAGTCAAAGCGTTTCCCTTTTACTATTTTAAAACCGAGTTAGAAATCCCATGTCTTGCGATAAATGTTTCCACACAGGACATGTACGTGCAGAAGGAAGAGATCTGCGACACCGCAACATAGAATTACACGTTTTGTTATATTTCCTATCGGCAACAACAGAATAAATCCCGTTGGACCTTACTAATGTGCTGCGAAACCCGAACCAGTGCAACACAGGATCGCTTTTAGCGAGCATTTCCCATATTCGGATAAAGCTTTCTGAAACTAAACTTGTTTTCTGCGCATGTTGCAACTTGCCTCCTATGAATATGTAAACAGTTTGCCCAGGAATGGTCAGTATTCAGGGATACGACAGGGACGAGCATGCAAAACAAAGAAGTCTAGTGAACGCGGACCCTTACGCATAAATTAAGAGCTATGAGCCCTTCACATTCGATTCTGCGAAACAAATCTCTTCTACTGTAGACTCTTTTCTTTCCACATTTTGAGAGGTGGTAGTATGGACCAAAAGAAGAGAAAGAGTCCAGTAAATATGAGCTATAATGTGCGTATCTGAAGAGCTATGATCATTTGTTTATCTCAGCAACTGTGAAACATATCTCTCCTACTGAACAAGTTCTCATAGCTCTAAAGGCATGATTTGAGACCATATGTTTCCCAGCCTTTTTTGCTTGGAATGACCGTTCCTGTCAAATCTCTGAACATCGACCATTCCTTCTAGGACATCCTGTATAAGCACATGAGACAAAAAGTTTGTCACCCCGCAGAAGACATGACGCTGATATCGTGTGAGAGAACCTCTAGTCTTGTTAAAGGTCTCAATTTAGTGATAAAGAGCGTCCACAACCTTCTTCACATATGTCGTATCCCGCTCTAGCGACACATTTGGTACTATATCCGGGAGGGATACCAAAGAGTGACGCTGTGTATGGTCACGTTTCACCCATTCTACATCTACACGGATACTCTGCAAATCACATTTGGTGCCTGGCAGAGGGTTCATCGAACCACCTTCACAATTCTCTGTTATTCGCGCACGGAAAGAATGAACACCTATATCTTTCCGTACGAGCTCTGATTTCCCTTATTTTATAGTGGTTTCTCCCTATGTAGGTCGGTGCCAACAAAATATTTTCGCATTCGGAGGAGAAAGTTGCAGATTGGAATTTCGTGAGAAGATTGCTGATTGGAATTTCGTGAGAAGATTCCGTCATAATGAAAAACGCCTTTCTTTTAATGATGTCCAGCCTAAATCCCGTATCATTTCTGTGACACTCTCTCCCATATTCCGCAATAATACAAAACGTGCTGCCTTTCTTTGAACTTTTTCGATGTACTCCGTCAGTTCTATCTGGTAAGGATCCCACACCGCGCAGCGGTATTCTAAAAGAGGACGGACAAGCGTAGTGTAGGCAGTCTCCTTAGCAGATCTGTTACATTTTCCAAGTGTCCTGCCAGTAAAACGCAGTCTTTCGTTAGCCTTCCCCACAACATTTCTGTGTGTTCCTTCCAATTTATGTTGTTCGTAATTTTAATACCTAGGTATTTAGTTGAATTTACGGCTTTTAGATTATACTCATTTAGCGTGTAACCAAAGTTTAACGAGTTCCTTTTAGCACTCATGTGGATGACCTCGCACTTTTCGTTATTTAGGGTCAACTGCCACTTTTCGCACCATTCAGATATTTTTTTCTAAATCGTATGCAGTTTGTTTTGATCTTCTGATGACTTTATTAGCCGATAAACGACAGCGTCATCTGCAAACAACCTAAGACGGCTGCTCAGATTGTCTCCCAAATCGTTTATCTATATAAGTAACAGCAAAGGGCCTATAACACTATCTTGGGGAACACCAGAAATCGCTTCTGTTTTACTCGAAGACTTACCGTCAATTACTACGAACTGTGACCTCTCTGACAGGAAATCACAAATCCAGTCACATAACTGAGACGATATTCCATAAGCACGCAATTTCACTACAAGCCGCTTGTGTGGTACAGTGTTAAACGCCTTCCGAAAATCCAGAAATACGGAATCTGTCTGAAATCCCTTGTAAATAGCACTCAACACTTCATGTGAATAAAGAGCTAGTTGTGTTTCACAGGAGCTATGTTTTCTAAACCCATGTTGAGTGTGTGTAAATAGACCGTTTTCTTCGAGGTAATTCATAATGTCCGAACACAATATATGTTCCAAAATCCTGCTGCGTATCGATGTTAACGATTTGGGCCTGTAATTTAGTGGATTACTCCTACTACCATTCTTGAATACTGGTGTGACCTGTGGAACTTTCCATCCAGTCGTTGGGTACGGATCTTTCTTCGAGCGAACGGTTGTATATGATTGTTAAGTATGGAGCTAATGCATCAGCATACTCCGAAAGGAACCTAATTGGTATACAGTCTGGACCAGAAGACTTGCTTTTATTAAATGATCTAAGTTGCTTCACTACTTCCACGTTACTCATGTTGTCAGCTGTTCTCGATTCGAATTCTGGAATATTTACTACTTCGTCTTTTGTGACGGTATTATTGCAAATAGCACCGGACATATTGTGTGCGATTAAGATCGCGTGATTTAGCAGTCCACTTCAGCTGCGATAGGATGCCTGAGTGGTCTTCAAAACGAGCTTGTATGCTCACAGCTCCGTGAGGACGGCTTTTGTCGTCTTGGAAAAGTGAGACTCCGTAGCCAACTCATTACAAAGATGAAGAAGAAAGGGCAACAGTTGACGACCGAGAATGTTCAAATAAAAATCCTGGTTCATGTTGACGGCAGTCTTACTGAGTGGACCCAGGTCATGGTACGAAAAACACCCCCAGAAATCACAGAATTATCTTCATCCCGACCACATTGTGAGTTAAACGCCACATTGGCTTGTCAGTGCACTAGACGGTTTCCATCATTGGAGAAGAGGCAAAAATCGCGACCCGTCGGACGATCCACTACATGACTCGAGTCAACTACAGTCCAGTCGCTGTGTTGTTTGGCCAACTGAATACATGCAGCTGTACGTGACGCTGTAAGAAATGCCCATGGAGTGGTACCCGACTCCAAACATCTAACACATGCGGTACCCTTCGCAATGTTGGCTCGGGGATTCGTTGAGATGAACTTGTATTCACTGGCAGTAACAATTTCTGTTGGGTTTGAAATCGATTATCATCGACAAAGCGTGACATTCGTCTCCAGACCCATTGACGAGTAGGATCGCTTTAGGACTAACGTTGTTACGCCGTATTCCATTGCTGCTTGTGCTGCAAGATTCCTTGTAGACACGTTTAACATTCCGCATTGATAGAGCAACAAATCGGACAACTTCGTTAACAATATATGATTGTCGTCACGTCCAAGCATGATAGCTTCTTTTTGCCATTGCGACACACCTCTGCGGCCATTCACGTTGCTGGGCTACCTGAAACATACACGTCACTTCACTGCCATGACTTACGTCAGAAGTCGATTCTAGCGTGACTAGCTGGTAGTAGTTCCACATGATCTGCACCGCTCCAAAGTGATCCATGTGCTCATTTAAGGGGTTGAGCTTACATGTACATGGTGCCTGAAATCTTTTGGGTGGAACTGAAACAGGTGACAGTGGGCCCACAGCCGATAATATTGTGGTAGGGAACAAGCGGTCTGAAATGCACATTTATTGTGTTGAGGACATACGCAGTGTACCCGCATAACAACAACCCAGCTCTTAGTAATTGTTGAAAGCGACAATCGCCAGTCTTACTGCAACAGCACATGCAGTTCTGCTGCACACTCGCAAAATTCCTGAGTGTCTGTTGCACACCGGAACATACAGCAGGCCATAAACAACAAACATCCCCAACCACCAAGCAGACATACTGTAAACAGCTGAGAACATAGCACGTGTGTCATGTAACGATCTTATTCATCTCACCTGCACATTAACCTGTGCTGCACGAACACCACTATCCCTGGTGTCACGTTGTCCATTACATCAGACAGTTTGTGATGTCCCATGGTGCGGTGTGTTACTGTGTACAGTGTATGACGCGTTGTCACGGATGGAACATTACTCATCACGAGAGATGGCAGTCTGCATTTAATGTGTGGTGTGGTAGATGTAGAGCACGTAAAGCAGCATGAATGTGCAGAGGACGCTTTCCCAACAGGCGACATCCAAACTGGAAGAAATTTATCTCACAAGGGGACCCTCCATACTGTAAATCACGGATTTTGATGCGTTTCAAATATGTTGTAGAGGCACTGAGTACCTGGCTATCTGGTTCTTTAGCGACGGGCCTTGATTTTTGAGAAAATCGATTTTGAAGTTCATTGGGCGCTTTGTATACCCGTAACATTAGATATATTTCGAGCAAGTCAGCGTAGCGTAGCGGTAAAGGTTCACAGCTACCGCGCTGGAGGTACCGTGTTCGAATCCTGCTCCCATATGTTTTTTTTATGTATACAAGAACCGTCCGGAAAATTTGGTCCTACCGTTCAAAAACGATTAGACGAATTAACTGGGAAATACAGAAATGAAGTCGTGTCCTGCACGAAATCCGGAAGTTCACGAAACTGGTGTACGAAGAATTTTTGCGTTTTATAATTCTTCTGTACGTGGGACAGAATTTTTTTTTTTTTTTTTTGTACATTATCGATTCATAGGGAAGGCAAACCGATTCAACTTTATACGATCATCTATTCACTGATGAAAGGAAAGCGAGCACCTGTACCCTAAAAGTGGTCCCGCCAAAGTGCACTCCTTGTTGCCAGGACTGCGATATTTACTTTTACCGACAGGTGAAAATCTTCACGAAAATTATTCAGAATGCTCCCGACATGATGAAAGACAATAGAGAGATAGCTTCTAGGGAAGATTCGATAAAATTACATTCGTTAATCCTACATCGATTCAGCGCACCTAATTTTGAAAGCATGATTAGATACGAATGGTTCGCATCGAAATTAGCGGATGAAAAAGAAATCTTTTTAAATGCAAAAGAATTGTGTTTCCCGGTATGGCTCATAAAGAAACTGTGCGCCTGCAAGACGGTTGCTTTCATAAAATCCGCGTGGTGCTGCGAAATTTTGTGCTTCGGTTGTTTCTATGATAACCGACAATATTGTTCTGGCACATCATGCAATGTGGACGATGAAAAGTAAGATTTTGTAATATTGTATGACAGAAAAAATTAATAACTGCATATATCTTTATAACTTCTCACACCTTACACTGTTTGTTGATATTCTTCGAAATAAAATTGAAAAATTCGGTCGATTTTGAAGAAAAAACGAAAGTACATGAGCAGGCTTCGAACACGGTACCTCCAGCGCGGTAGTCTGAACCTTTACCGCTGCGTTACGCTGACTTGCTGGGAATGCAAGATCCCAATGAACTTCAAAAACCTATTTTCTCAAAAACCAAGGCCTGTCGCTAAAAAACCGGATAGCCAGGTACTCGGGTACATTATATATATATATATATATATATATATATATATATATATATATATAATTCTATATTTGAAGCGCATCAAAATCCATGATTTACAGTATGGAGGGTCCCCTTGTCAATGGATACCATCTTATGAGAGACAGGGTCGTTGACGCCAGTGAGAGGCAGCAGGCTTCCTGTCGAAGACATGTCCCGATATCAGACTTTGATGAGATCGTGTTGATCAGCACCCAGTAATAAGCACCACTCAACTTGCTCGTGAAGCACACATTTCGAAGGCTACAGTGTGGAGAGTAATGATGAAGCAGGCTCAAAACCCCTATCATAAAAAGGGTGTGCAAGCACTTGGACCAACGGATTTTGATACTCCTGTCAGTCTGGAATCGCACGACCGCTACGGTCGCAGGGTCGAATCCTGCCTCGTGCATGGATGTGTGTGATGTCCTTAGGTTAGTTAGGTTAAGTAGTTCTAAGTTCTAGGGGACTGATGACCTCAGAAGTTAAGTCCCATAGTGCTCAGAGCCATTTTTGATACTCCTGTCGATGGAATTCCCACTGCAGTGCTGTGTTGCGGAATTTCGTACAGTTTGTATTGTTCACGGATGAAGCACCATTCACCATGGTGGTGTTTTCAAGACTCACAACAGCCATGTGTGGAGTGAGGACAATGCCAACGATTCTCTGTCAAAGTATGGGTGGGTATTGTCCAACATCATCTGTAAAAAATTTATTTGCTGTCTCCTTGTCACCTGATGTTCCGGCGAGGTGTGTGTCACAGTTCTTGGGGACTGTACCCCATGTTGTCTGCGAAACAATATGGTTGCAGAATGATGGTGCACAAGCTCACTTCGATGTTAATGTCTGCGAGCCCCTGAACAACACATACCTTCATCTTTGGGCTAGAAGGGGACGTCATGTCCCATGGCCAGCGTAATTACACCTCTGGACGTTTTGCTTTGTGGTTAATTGAAGATGTTGGTGTATGAAACTCCCGTCGAAACAGATGAAGGAAGACCTGGTTTCTAGGGTCCAAGCAGTCTCTCTCTTGGTACAACGGACACCATCGAACTTGGAGAGTGTGCAGCAGAACTTCAAACTTCATGCGTCATCGTCATGTTTCCACTGAAACTAGTGGTCATCACTCTGAACTATTAGTATGAGCAATGTTGTCGTTTCGTGGTGTATGCTGTGTATGTCCTCAGTACAATAAATATACATTTTCAGCCTTTGGTTCGCCATCTCGGTGTCTATCAACTGTTTCAATTCCACTCAAAAGGTTTGAAACACCCTATCTTAACGAATCCGTAATTCTCTCACGCTGGAAACAAAGACAGTGAAATTTATTTTAGAAATAACTGTCCGTCATCTGCCTGTAATTGACTTTATCTACAACTTGTTGAGAAACCCCACATTGCCGAGGTATCTATTTTAGCTGTTGAATTTATTCTTTACTTATAAATCTTCTTTGTATACAGGGTGTTACAAAAAGGTACGGCCAAACTTTCAGGAAACATTCCTCACACACAAAGAAAGAAAATATGTTATGTGGACATGTGTCCGGAAACGCTTACTTTCCATGTTAGAGCTCATTTTATTGTTTCTCTTCAAATCACATTAATCACGGAATGGAAACACACAGCAACAGAACGTACCAGCGTGACTTCAAACACTTTGTTACAGGAAATGTTCAAAATGTCCTCCGTTAGCGAGGATACATGCATCAACTCTCCGTCGCATGGAATCCCTGATGCGCTGATGCAGCCCTGGAGAATGGCGTATTGTATCACAGCAGTCCACGATACGAGCACAAAGAGTCTCTACATTTGGTACCGGGGTTGCGTAGACAAGAACTATCAAATGCCCCCATAAATGAAAGTCAAGAGGGTTGAGGTCAGGAGAGCGTGGAGGCCATGGAATTGGTCCGCCTCTACCAATCCATCGGTCACCGAATCTGTTGTTGAGAAGCGTACGAACACTTCGACTGAAATGTGCAGGAGCTCCATCGTGCATGAACCACATTTTGTGTCGTACTTTTAAAGCCACATGTTCTAGCAGCACAGGTAGAGTATCCCGTATGAAATCATGGCGGTGAATCGAAGTAGTACAGTACATACTGACGAAACTAAAATGAGCTCTAACATGGAAATTAAACGTTTCCGGACACATGTCCACATAACATCTTTTCTTTATTTGTGTGTGAGGAATGTTTCCTGAAAGTTTGGCCGTACCTTTTTGTAACACCCTGTATAAAATTTGAACTAGTATGATTGCTTCACTAACATAAGAGAGAGAGACATAGAGCCGACCTGGTGAAAAGCGACTGGCACTGAGGTTCACGCCCACAACACGCAGCGTCTGGCCTTCTGCTTTGTTTACAGTCATGGCGGAACGTAAACTTACCGGGAATTGTACAGCTTAAAGCGAAATGGTAAATTATGAGGATTAAGTGGGATTCGAGATGTTAAAACTCTCGCCTGCAAAATATCTACCTGACGTTACATTGGAGAGAACTTTAAAATTCTGTGAGTGAAGAGGTCTGAGAAGGAAGATAATGCTTCCCTTGATCAGAGTTATGTTGTGCCTTGCTGTAGGAAGGAGTTTCCAAGGAGTGAGTTAAAGTCTGATGTTCTCGAGTTGCAGCAAGTCTTGCCTCATAGCTTCATTGGATTTTTTGATTGTATAGTACTCAGACTTTTATCCATTCCGTTGTATTCAAAAGGATTCAAAAGTTTTCTAGGTACTTTTGTTTGTGAACAAAACGAAATCAAAATGTAATGGGTAGGCACCCATATACAAAGCAAACTTACTAAATTCGTTTCTCCCATCAAAAAATATATACAAATCCTAACGAAAGCAGCAAAGCAGTATCTTTAAATTTTTAATACACACAGAAAACTCAGTAAATCCGTATATTATAACCGAGTGAAAATTCAGAATTAGTTTGTATTCTCAAAGGTAAGATTGCGGCTGTCACTGACATAAACTTCCGAAAATAAATCCGTCACTCAGTTCTTTTTTTTTTTTAACTAACAGCGTCCTCTATTGGTTCTTTGATGTGCCACGCCATTAGGATTAAATACCCGAAATATTAAGCCGAACACACGATTTTAGATAAAGCTTTTGATTGGGATATATGTATTGTTTTATTTCAAGTTCTGATTCTGATGAAATAAAGCCCGTATTTTGCCCCATGCTACGATCAAGTTCCTACGAAGATCTAGTGATAATTCATCTAGTAGTTTTGGGGATTAGCGTGTTCAAACAGACGGCCATGACTATTTTAGATGAAACTTTAAATCGCGGTATCTTTTTTTTTTTAGTTCAGTTTTAATGAAATAAAGCGTTTACGATGCGGCAAGCCACGCTGAAATTACCGATGAAAACCCAATAGAAATCCATCTAGTAGTTCTGGAGATTAACGTGCTCAAAGACAGACATGACGGTTTTATTCTTAATATAGATAAGTGCGGGTATTTTGGAGCGATGGCAGTATCATCAGGGATTTCAGAATTTCGGCTGTGGCTTTGTACCATTAGAATTGTCGCGCCAGAGGAAGGTCATGTTGTACTTACATGAAAAAGACAAAGCAAAAGGAAAATCAAGCTACAGAGCTGCAAACTAACTGCATGTTGCGAGATTCTGCTTCACTGATAGTCTCTGTTGAATTTTCACCAGACATATCGAACCGAATGTATAGCGTTTTGTAAAGGTATTGTAAAGTTTAGGAAACGTCGTTCCTGTGAATGGATTTCAAATTGAATATGTATTTCTAGATTTCGAGTAGGCTTTTGGCACTGTACCACACAAGTGGCTTCTACGGAAATCGCGTACTTATGAAATATCGTCTCAGTTAAGCGACTAGATTCGCGATTTCCTGTCAGAGAGGCCAGTTCGTAGTAATTGACGGAAAGTAATCGAGTAAAACAGGAGTGATTTCTGGCGTTCCCAAAGGTAGTTTCATAGGTTCTCTGCTGTTCCTTATCTATACAAACTATTTAGCAGACAATCTGAGCAACCGTCTTTGGTTGTTTGCAGACGATACTGTTGTTTATCGTCTAGTAAAGGTCAAAACAAAATTGCAAAACGATTTAGAAAATGGTGCGAAAACTGGCAATTGACCCTAAATGCAGATACATATCAACAAAAGTAAAACAAGGGTGATGAAAAATATACTCAATTTAAATAAGGCGATGGTTAGAGAATCAGGTTAGGAAGTAAGACACCAGAATTTCCAGGTTAGTTTCGCCATTTGGCCAACAAAATACTTGCCGATGGCTGAAGTAGAGAAGGTATAAATGCATGCTGGCAATAGCAAGGAAAGCGTTTCTGAAAAAAATATATTTGTTAACATAGAATATAGATGTAAGTGACAGGAAGTTATTCTTGTAGGTATTTGTCTGGGGTGTAGCCTTGTGTTGAAATGAAAGGCGGACGATAAACAGTGGACGCAATAAGAGAATAGCTTTTGCAGTGTGGTGCTACAGAAGAATGCTGAAGATTAACTAATGAAGAAGTTCTGAATCGAACTGGGGAAAAAGAAATTCATGGCCTATCTTGACTAAAAGAAGGGATAAATTGATCGGATACTCCCTCAGGCATTAAGAATTCTTAAGTTTGGTAATGGAGAGAAATGAAAGAGGTGGGGGTAATAACTACAGACAGAGAACAAGGAGGCTTTACTACAGTAAGAGTATTCAAATTCATGTAGTTTTCAGAGCTGAAGAGGATTGCACAGCATAGACTAGAGTGGTGAAACACTACAAAAACAACTTTGTAGGTGAACTGATGTATGAAGACATTGGTCTGTTCCAAAACATCGGTGCATTACAGATGGTACGAGTAGCTACAATGAAACGTCGGCAAGCGGTAGATTAGTGGTTAAGTTTTACCCCATTCTAGAATGGAAAAGTATGGATGGAAATAGACCCCTGATGTAATATCTATTGATCATTTAAAAGGAAGAAATTTGTTTCAGATTGACCTGGGAGCTATGAAGGTAATATTTTAGGAGTACAAACGTTGATGCTATTCGCGACACGTGTCCGTGCAGCCTAATTAATAGCGAATTATTTTCGAAATTCCGTGATCTTTGCTCATTTACTATTGCCACATCAAATTTTAACTTATTACAAAAGTCCGTTTGCATAAAGCAACCAAACTTTCGAAGTTCGTCGCTGCTATAATATACTCGTGTGTAACATAGTCGCTGTATTCTTATTGCGATTACTGCTATGCTGGTAGCGCACTTAGAAATGCATATTATTCTGCGCATTTTTCCGTAATATCTAAAAATTTAGGTGCTAGAAGCTGTAATCGTTACAGGAATGATGGCATGAGCACAACGCAGACAGTTCATGGAGACACATTCCATATGTGGATGAGCATTGCCCTGTTGGAAAATGACACCATGAAGCTGTAACATGAGAGGTGGCACATGAGGACTCAGGATGTCTGTGGCTTGACATGAAATCATACCGGATGGCTCCCGAAACCATAACGCCATGAATTAACTTTACTGTGTCACTCCAAAACATTGGAAGGAAGGGACCTCTTCCAGGGCGCCGCCATATTCGCCTGAGTTGGTCATCCGAGTTAGTGCATAGCCTGATTCATGTCTGAACGCAGTGCGACGCCATTCATCAGCCGTCCATGATTCCGAGACACGGCACCACTCGAAACGCAGATGTTAGTGTCGTGGTGTCAGTGGCAGCCGACGCGTGGGTAGGAAATTCGGTACTCCGGCTGCTGCTAGTCTCCGACCAGTTGTGCGGGGACATATAGAGTGTTCCAGGTAGTGCGTCACTTGTTCCCGGATGGCAGTGGCAGAAGTGCTTGCTGCACGTTACGGCGAGCCACCCTTGTTGTGGTCAGACTAGGTCGACCGGAACCAAGTCGAAGAGTATGCCTATCGTCAAGTTCCCCTGCAGTCCAAAATCTGTTCACTGTCACATCAGAATACCCCACAAATCTCGATATTGCACGATTCGACCAGTCGACCAAACGAAGACCCACAACGAAGTCAGTTTCATTCAAACTGTGTGAGGTACTACACTACTGGCCATTAAAATTGCTACACCACGAAGATGACGTGCTACAGACGCTAAATTTAACCGACAGGAAGATGATGATGTGATATGCAAGTGATTAGCTTTTCAGAGCATTCACACAAAGTTGGCGCCGGTGGCGACACCTACAACGTGCTGACATGAGGAAACTTTCCAACCGATTTCTCATAGGCAAACAGTAGTTGACTGGCTTCGCCTGGCGAAACGTTGTTGTGATGCCTCGTGTAAGGAGGAGAAATGCGTACTATCACTTTTCCGACTTTGATAAAGATCGGATTGCAGCCTATCGTGATTGCGGTTTGTCGTATCGCGATATTGCTGCTCGCGTTGGTTGAGATCCAATGACTGTTAGCAGAATATGGAATCGGTGGGTTCTGGCGGGTAATACGGAACGCCGTGCTGGATCCCAACGGCCTCGTATCACTAGCAGTCGAGATGACAGGCATCTTATCCGCATGGCTGTAACGGATCGTGCAGCCACGTCTCGATCCCTGAGTCAACAGATGGGGACGTTTGCAAGACAACAACCACCTACACGAACAGTTCGACGACGTTTGCAGCAGCATGGACCATCAGCTCGGAGACCTTGGCTGCGGTTACCCTTGACGCTGCGTCACAGACAGGAGCGCCTGCGATGGTGCGCGAATGGCAAAACGTCATTTTTTCGGATGAATCCAAGTTCTGTTTACAGCATCATGATGGTCGCATCCGTGTGTGGCGACCTCGCGGTGAACGCACATTGGAAACGTGTATTCGTCATCGCCATATTGGGCGTATCACCCGGCGTGATGGTATGGGTTGCCATTGGTTACACGTTTCGGTCACCTCTTGTTCGCATTGACGGCACTTTGAACCGTGGACTTTACATTTCAGATGTGTAACGACCCGTGGCTCTACCCTTCATTTGACCCCTGCGAAACCCTACATTTCAGCAGGATAATGCACGACCGCATGTTGCAGGTCCTGTACGGGCCTTTCTGGATACAGAAAATGTTCGACTGCTGCCCTGGCCAGCACATTCTCCAGATCTCTCACCAATCGAAAACGTCTGGTCAATGGTGGCTGAGCAACTGGCTCGTCAGAATACGCCAGTCACTACTCTTGATGAACTGTGGTATCGTGTTGAAGCTGCATGGGCAGCTGTACCTGTACACGCCATCCAAGCGCTGTCTTCCTCAATGCACAGGCGTATCAAGGCCGTTATTGTGGCCAGAGGTGGTTGTTCTGGGTACTGATTTCTCAGGATCTATGCACCCAAATTGCGTGAAAATGTAATCACATGTCAGTTCTAGTATAATATATTTGTCCAATGAATACCCGTTTATCATCTGCATTTCTTCTTGGTATTGCAATTTTAATAGCCAGTAGTGTAATAACACTTATTCGAACGAGTAGGTGCCATATCCGCGTCCTCAGCAGTGATCACTCAATACCTGGCGCTGTTCATGGCCCTTATACACCCTACCAGGCCTGTAATGACATTAAACACGAACGACACTATATAATGCGCTCGGGTGCCCTTTCACAGAGAATTGCAGCTTTACTCATTAATATACGCACCCGTGCTGTGCCCGTGAACGAAGCTGTATTGACAGGCGACTTAATTTTTTGTTTGGCGGTGTAAATAAATAAAATAAAAGCAATAAAGTGTAGTTCAGGGACTGATATTTTCGGAAAAAACTTTTATAGATGGTGATCGTCCAGAATAGGCAATTATACATCGACGGCAGTCTCAAAGCTTCTACCGAATAGAGATTTGCACCCGGCTCTCGAGCTCCCCTAGGCACCGCTCAGTCACTCTAACCATCCACGCATCACGGCTTATCTACATCTACGTCCATAATTCGCAAGCCACTATACGGTGCGTGGCGGAGGTTAACTTTTACCACTACTAGTCATTTCAAAATTTTGTACATGCCTGCACGTTCAGAGACCGTGAATAGTTACAATTAAAAGAAAACAGCCCTCGGTCTCTAATTTTTAACGAATTAACCGGGTTTCGACACTGCTAGGAGTGTCTTCCTCAGAATTTAAACCAAAGAATGGAGTATAACATTGTCACAGAATTATGACTAAAAACGTATGATACAAATTATAAGCACGGAATTATCGTGAAAGACCGGAAGTACTTATGTCATTTATGAAATAATACATATGCCGTTTACTACCTGCACCACGCAAGTAACGAGCAGCGCTTAGTGGCTCGCCTTCAGTTCTTTTTTATCTTAAATTTCATTGTGACTAATGCCCTTTTGGCATATTTATTATTTTATAAATGACAGTTGTGCCAGTCTTTCACGATAATTCCGTACTTATAATTTGTATCGTACGTTTTTAGTCACAATTCTGTGACCATGTTATAGACCATTCTTTGGTTTGAATTCTGAGGAAGACACTCCTAGCAGTGTCGAAGCCCGGTTAATTCGTTACAAATTAGTAACCGAGGGCTCTTTTCATTCAATTGTAACTAGTCATTTCCTTTCCTGTTCCACTCGCAAATAGAACGAGGGAGAAACGACTGCCTATACGCCTCCGTATCAGCTCAAATTTCTTGTATCTTACCTTCGTGGTCCTTACACGCGACATATGTTGGCTGCTGTAAAATCGTTCGGCAGTCAGTTTCAAACGCCGATTCTATAAATTTTCTCAATAGTGTTTTTCAAAATGAAACTTCGCTTTCCCTCCAGGCATTCCCAGTTGAGTTCCTGAAGCGTCTCTACAACATTAACGTGTTGTTCGAATCTACCGGTAACGAATCTAGCAGCCCGCCGCCTCTGAATTGCTTCGGTATCTTCCTTCAGTCCGACCTGGTACGGAGCGCAAACACTCAAGCAATACTCAAGACTAGGTCGCACTATTGTCCTATATGCGGTCTTCTTTACAGGTGAACCACTCTTTCTTAAAACTCTCCCAATAAACCGAAATCGACCATTCACCTTCCCTGCATCAATTCTCACATGCTCGTTCATATCGCTTTGCAACGTTACGCTCAGATATTTGAACGACTTGACTGTGTCAAGCAGGACACAAGTAATACTGTACCCGAACATGACAGATCTGATCTTCTTACTCATCGGCATTAACTTACATTCTCCCGTATTTAGGGCTAGCTGCCATTCATCACACCAACTGGAAATTTTGTCTAAGTCGTCTTGTATCTTCGCCACCTTACCGTACAACACGGCATCACAAATTTCGGTCTTAATTTCTTTCTTATGCTTTAAAAACGCTGAAACCAAAACACCGTCAGCGTTATTAAAGGACTTACGAAATTGTAAGTCGAAACACACGAGAAAGACGCCGACGACAGTGGGTAATGTTAGACACCTACTTCATTTACGTTCCTCATTAACAAGATGCCATTGCATTAGCCTGACAACAAGATTAAACCGGTGCTACAGCTTACTACGCAACCTATGTGGAGAGGTGAGTGGGCAGACGTTTAATTTACTAGATTCCTATAGCACGAGAGAGTTTACTTTATTAGCGCACACAATGAATGCGGCGGAATTAAAGGGTACATAAATAAGCGGAGTTTACGTCTCACCTCTCCAGACTATGGATAGCAATATGAAACAGCATTAACCGGTTATAATCACTCAAGGGAATTGATTACGCTGCACACAAATCAAAGACATTACCTAATGCGTTTCTGTAATTACATTTCCGAATTAATTTTATGGTTGGTTTGATGTGGTGATTTCGTGCATTGTCATTAGGAACAAAACATGCAATTAGAGTGATAAACACATAAATTAACTTGGCTTATATGCTAAAAAGAATAATGGCAGTGGATTTATTGCAGTAATGTCCTGTATCTGTGCACAACGTCTATGAAAATGCTGGCAATAGGTATCATTCAACTGCTCCTGCTTTCCTAAACTTTAATTTCTTGGCGGGTGTTGATGGATGGCATAAGGAAATGAATGGATTAGTTAGAACGAAAGCATTGTTCAGTTTGATAACCGTGATAAGGCTAAGAAATTCGATTTTTTACTTAATATTGCAATGATTGACTATGTTTGCACATGTATCAAATTTTTGTTTTCAGTGAGGGTGTGTTTGTCTAGAGTAAGCATTCTTTGATCATAAATGAAATGGTGTCCTGTCTCGTAAGTGACATATGCAAATATGGCTGCAACTTATGTGTGATTAAATTTCTTTGAGATCAATGCGCTACACTTGCACGGGTTCAGGAGAAATGTGTGTGAACTAATGCATACTTTATTCATGCACAATATCTCTCGAATAGTGGGTGGAGGTGAAGAGATAGGTTACGGATTTCTGATTCATATGGTCTAAAGGATGGGGTAGCGTGCTGAAGTTCAAGCTGGCCTGAAAGTAATTAAAATGTTACATGAGGTGACAAGTTGCCGTCCAGAGTTCTTCGTTTTTCTCAATTCCTTCAGTACGTTGCAAGCCATATTCTGCTTGTATGCAACAGATGAAGCAGTGCATGCGATCCAGGAGAACCTTCTATTATTGTAGATAAAAGGGAAGGGATTATTATTTTTGCTCCGTGTCAAGTAACAGAGACATTGAGAGAAACGAATGAGCTGATGACGCTTACAAAAAATTTTGCCAAAAATGCAGAGTGGCTCGATTACTCGTCCGTCAGCCGTCTGTTAACGCAGTTAATCACCGCTGAGGCAAGAGCGCTATCGTAGGCAAAGTGAATCGATGGCGCAGAGAGAGAGAGAGAGAGAGAGAGAGAGAGAGAGAGAGAGAGAGAGAGAGAGAGAAAAAGAAAGAGAGCGAGCCTTTTACGATACGTGAAGAACATATAGCTCACGACGGTCTGTGATGACGTCACAGTCAGTTAGAACACCTATTAATGAACGTATTCTTCTCGCGTGCTCTGTTTGACTTAGTGGTCTTTCTTTGTATTCTTCTGCTTTTCTCGCCCTGTCCGGGTCGCTAGTGTTCTCTGGTGCTATGCCCCCATGCCCCTTTCTGTCCTTAGGGGCTTCCAGCTGCCCCTTGGACGGAGCACCTCGCCCTCCTTTCTTCCTTTCCTCCCTTTTCATCTTCCTTGTTCCTTTCTCTATGCTTCGTTAACCTTCTGTAGACCTTGCGGCTTTCTTTCCTTGGGTTTCGGGCACTACATACGTTTTTGTGTGTAGCTTTGTTGACTTAATTGTTCCAGATCGGAGGAAGTGATGACCTCGTAGTTAGGTCCCTTTAATCATTAAACCAACTACCCAGCCAGTGAACGTGTTGCCTGTTGACGAGAGCCTCAGGGTCTTTGATCGACGATCGTTTAATGGTTTTTCTGACGTTTTGCCAGCACGAGTGCTTTGCATTGTCAAAGATTCGCCATCCACTAATAGCAGCAGAGTCATGTTTAGCCAAAGAAGGACTTACGTAAGAGAAAAGGGGGGTGAATCTCGGACAAACCAGCTACAGTTGCTGGCGAAACGTAAGGAAAAAGCTACTAGACATGCATTGGCCGAACATCCCGATACAATCGGTAAAAGGAAACACGTCTACATGTAGCCGCGAAAGCCACAACAATTTTATGCTTATTAACAAGCGCTGTAGACAACGGTCCCGCGGTTTGATGCCGTGTTCCTTGACCATGAAGACATTGGCTAGAGATCCGCACTGTTGTTCACTGAACAAAACACGTGGCTACCGAGTAGCGGACCAGGTTTGATTCAGCACTCCTTTGCAGACAGAGTCAAACTCGTTGTTCTTAAAGGTACAAAATCGACAGATGGTAAGGCAACTCTAGGAGTCCTCAAAGTTAATGTTTCCAATATACATGAATGATCTGTTGCACAACGTCACAAGCTCAATAGGGCTGTTGAAAGTGTAAAAGAAACGAAAAAATTTAACTAACAGTAACCAGATTTCGGCCGAAATAATCCACCTTCATATCTACAATGCGGAGAAGATGGTAGCTAACACCATCCTCGGCTTATTGTAGCTGTTCTGTTTATTGTCGACGCGCATCCACGTCTGTGTGATTACTCTGCAGTTCACACATGTGTGTTCGGCGGACTATTACGGAACTACGCTTAAACAGTTTCTCGACCTTTTACTCTCGAATAACACGTGTCAGTTATGATCTAAACTTTACCGAGGGAGCTCTTATTTCTCTTACTGTATCACGATGGTCGTTGTCGCATCGCAGGAGAAAGTTGATGATTGCAATTTCGTGAAGAGATCTCACCGAAACGAAAAGCTCCTTTGTTACAGTGCTTGCATACCATCCCACTTATCATACTCGTGGCACTCTCTCACTTATTTGACGACAATAAAAAATGAGCTAACCTACTCTAATATTTTTCAGTGTCCCCACGTCACTCCTATGTGGTAGGATCCCGTATCACGTAGCAGTACTCTAGAAGAAGACAGACATCCGTAGCTTACGCAGTCTCTTTAGAACGTATGTTATGTCTTCTAAATGTTCTGCCAATAAAACGCAATCTTTGATTCGCTTTCCCAACACCAGTTAAAGTTGTTCGTTATTGTAGTCCATAGGTATTTAGTTGAAATGATAACATTTAAATTTATGTGATTTACTGTGTAAGCGAAATGTAACAAATTTCTCTCAGTAATCATGTGGAAGGCCTCAACACAGTTTATTGTTTAGTGTCAATTCCCACTTTTCGCACCATGCTCATATCTTGTTTAAATCTGTAATTCGCTTTGATCTCTTGATGACTTTATTAGGCAGTAAAAGACGGTATCAGTGCAAACAATCTAAGAGGACTGCTATATAGATTAGAAACACCAGAGGGCCCACAACATTTCCTTGGGGAACTCCAGATATCACTTCTGTTTCACTAGATGTTACTACGAACTGTGACGCTTCTGATAGGAAATCACGAATTCAGTCGTACTGCATGCAACTTGATTAGAATCCGCCTGTGAGGAACTGCGTAAAAAGTTTCCTAGAAATGTCGATATATTCACTCGACCTGAGATACCCTCTCGAAGCACTCATTATTTCATGTGGCTATAGTCAATTGTTTTCCGCAAGAACGATATTTTCTGAACCTGTATTGCAGTGTCTCAATAGACCGTTTCCTTCGAGTTATTTCATAATGTGCTCTATAATTCAGAGGATTACTTATATTACCCATAATTCAGCGGATTACTTATATTACCCTTTTTTGCATGTTGGTGTGACTTGCGCAACTTTCTAATCTTCAGGTATAGATCTGTCGTCGAGCGAGCAGATGTGTATGGTTGCTAAACATGGAGCTATTCCATCAGCATACTCCGAAAGGTACCTAGTCACCCGCCAGGGTAGCCGAGTGCGCTAATGCGCTGCTTCTTTGCTTCGTGGGCTCGGGTAGGCGCACTGGCCCCGTATCGAATCCGCCCGACGGATTAACGATGAGGGCCGGTATGCTGGATGTGGTTTTTAGGCGGTTTCCACATCCCGCTAGGTGAATACTGGGCTGGTCCTCGCGTTCCGCATCAGTTATACGACCCGCAGACGTTTAAAAACGTTTGTACTATCCATGGCTTACCCTAGATGCTGACAACTGGGGTACACTAATTCCGTCCCTGGGGGTTCGGAGTGGCGGCAGGAAGGGCATCCGACCACCCTCTGCAACTAACACTGCCAAATCAATAGTAACACGACCGACCCCGCGTGAAGCGGGACCAAGGTCCCAAGAAAGAAAAACAAAACTCTTAGAGATATCTAGTCAGTTGTTGAGTTGCTTCGCTACACCAAGGTTATCTGCTATCAAATTATTCATTGGCAGCCGTTCTTATTCAATTTTTGGAATATTTACTACAGCTTCTTTAAAAAAGTAATTTCGCAAAACTTTGTTCAGTTACTACCTTTAGGGTACTGAAGTCAGTATCACTACCATTGCTATCGCGCGATGGAGGTCCTGCTTGTGTCTTGCCGCTGGTATACATATCTGATTCTGTTGATAGCTATGATCCTCTCTCCTTAGTTTTGATCCAGACATAGCCTAATTCAACCATTTTTTCGTGTCAGAAGCACAAGTACAAAGAAACACAAACAAGAAGACACGCCGAATCCTTAAACATAGGCAACGTAAAGAGCACTCAGCTGCCTGAAGCAGATCTTCCTCGCTGCACGATGGGGGCCAGAGACGGCAACAGAGCAAGTGGTCCACAGTTTGCGCTTCTCTGCAGTCTCCGTTGCTTGTGATGGCTGCAAATTCCCGTTTTTGGGGACTTCTTTTTGTGTCCGGGAAGGAAATTTTCAGATAAATGAGACCATTGAGGATCGTTTTCAGCATGTATTCATTACATTTCCGTGCTTGCTTTGGGTGGACTCCTTCGCAAGATGTCGCTGGTATCCATAGCGATTTTCCTGGACCTCAATCTATGGACAGTTGTAATGAATTGCTCACCTTGAAGTTTTTTCCTCCAACAGTAGCAGCAACCTCACGACGGATGCGTGTGGTACGAGTAACAATAACAAATAACTGATGTAGGCTGTGCTGCGTTGATAGTGTTGCAGTGACGAAAGTTGCAAGTGTAACACAACGAAGCACTGGTCTGATCCACAGTGTGTCCTTGGAGGAACGGTCAATATCTAGGGCTATGACCGGAACGATCATTCGAAGCAAAAAAAAGTGTAGTAACGCATGGGTTGAAAACTGCATACTTTAAAAGTATGAGCGCTTGTTCATATCCACTGCTGTGCAACACATGTCTTCTACTGAACCAGCGCTCGTACTTCTTAAAGTATGCGTTTTAGAGCCCATGTGTTACTAGACATTTTTGCTTCGGGTGATGGTTTCTGTCATCTTCTTCTTTTTCTTGTGCCTTTGTCCTACAGTTTTGCAGGGTCGGCGTCTTTAAGGTAGGATTTGGCAGAGTTAATTTTAAGAGGTGGCTGGATGCCCTTCCTGTCGCCACGAATGATAGTTCCTGTCATGTCCTTCTTGATACACCCTATATATCACACTATGTACACCTGTTTATCATACGAGGTGGTTTGGCTGCTCCTGCCGCTGTTGATAATGGCTCCACAGCCGATTTTAGTGAGATAGGGAACTAATGCATATTTATTGTGTTATGGACTTACACGGTGTACACCGCATAACAACAGCGTAGCTCATAGGAACCGTTCAAAGTGACAAGAGCCAGTCTCCATGCATACATGGCATTGGCGCATGGAGTTCTGCTGCAGTCTCTCAGAGATCCCTGGTGTCTGTCGTAGCAGGAGACACGCAGCTTGGGCTATAGCTAACATGTCTTCATCCGTTTCTGCGGGTTTTTTTTTTTTTTTTCATTCACCAAGGGCTTGACGTAACACCAGAGGGAAAGCTCCAGAGGTGCGAGATACGGCGATGGCGCTGTCCATGGGACAGGACATCCCCTTCCAGTCCAACGATGAGGGTGCGTGTTGTTGAGAAGCTCGTGTAGTGAGCTGTGCGGTTTCACATTGTTGAAACCGCATCCTTTGATGGACATCAAGGCGTGCAGTGTCCAAGAACCGTAGCAGGACATCTCGCAGGAAAACCAGGTAACGCGAACCAGTCAAACGGGGAGGCAGGAAATAAGATTCTGTGAGGTGATCTTGGACGATGCCCACCCAAGTGTTCACAGCTCTGCTCTCCCGTCTGCTAGTCATTCTGTTCCGTCAGATGATCTTCGTGTCGCTGTCTGTCGGCATGTAGTTGTGCGCAATGGCCTTCTCTCGAGGGGAACACTCTGCGGGACTTTAAACCTCTTCAATACCGCGATCGGCTTCCTCTCGGCCCTCACATCGCGAG
This sequence comes from Schistocerca piceifrons, assembly GCF_021461385.2. NCBI lineage: Eukaryota > Metazoa > Arthropoda > Insecta > Orthoptera > Acrididae > Schistocerca > Schistocerca piceifrons. Next base: position 421,935,865 of record NC_060145.1, read on the forward strand.
GAGGTCAATGTAGCCCTGCTGCGTATAGGGCAGTGTCATTTGAGTCACCGCCTTTTATTAAGTGGTGACCCTGCCCCACTCTTTGTGTACTGCTCTTAACCCTTGACAGTGTGTCACTTTCTGGTCAGGTGCCCATTTTTTAACTGTTTACGTTTACGTCTATGCCTGCCGTCTACTTTGACGGATGTTTTAGCGGATGACTTACGTTCTGTCGATCGCGTCTTATTTTTTATTTGCCGCAGCGGCACGACGAAGCAAATTTGACCCCCTCTCCTCTGCCGTCTCAAGAATGTTTTGAGAAATTTTCACTAGGGGCGTCCTTGTCCGTAGCTGCTTCTCTTTTAAAGTTGGTTGGTTCGGTTTTTTCTTTTTTCACCTCAAGTTTTTATTTTGTTCTTGTTTTTTCTTACGTTACGATGCGGGCGGTTAGAGCTTAGCAGTTTTCCGTCATAAAGGACCAACCATCCAACATCATGTGTCGACAGAGAATCGTTGGTGGTGATCACCGATGTGGGTGGCGTGTTGATTGTCCTCACTCCAGATACGGCTGTTGTGGCTGTTGGAAACACCATCACGGATGAATGAAGGCTTATCCGTGAACAGTACAAATGGTTCGAACTTCGACACTACAGCACTGCGGTGGAAGTGAACGGTGGTGTCAAAATCTGCCTTGCGCACGTTCGTCATATTACTATTACATAGTTGTATCACAACTACCCACGAGGATGGCCGAGAGCGCTAACGCGCTGCTTGCTGGACTCTGGTAGGCGCGGCGGCCCCAGATCGAATTCGCCCGGCGGATTAACGACGAGGGCCGATGTGCCAGCCATCCTGGATGTGGTTTTTGGCGGTTTTCCACATACCGCTAGTTGAATACCGCGCTGGTCCCCATGTTCCACCTCAGTTACTCAGCTCGCAGACATCGGAACACATTCGCACTGTTGCTTGGATTACACTCGACGCAGAGAGTTGGGGTACACTAATTCCGTCCTGGGGGATACGGGGTGGCGGCAGGAAGGGCATCCGGCTACCCCTCAAACATTAACACGCCAAATCCGATTAACGATGGCTGACCCTGCGTAACTGCGGGACAAGGCTCGAGCGGTAGATAGAACTGTTGTATGACAACTACTATCCCCTACATTGTTCTTATGAGGTGTATACTGTTTATGTCCATCAACAATAAATATGCATTTCGGACCATTGGTTCCCTATCTGAATGCTGCGCGACTGCTACGGTCGCAGGTTCGAATCCTGGCTCGGGCATGGATGTGTGTGATGTCCTTAGGTTAGTTAGGTTTAAGTAGTTCTAAGTTCTAGGGGACTGATGACCTCAGAAGTTAATTCCCATAGTGCTCAGAGCCATTTAAACCATTTTGAACCCTATCTGAATGTAATTAGTTGTGGACCCACTGTGAGCTGTTTCAGTTTGACCCAAAAGGTTAGAGGCACCTGTACAGTAGTATCGATTCATTAGCATTCCTTGTCGCCTGAAGTATGACTTGTTTTGTACTGTCTGTGCACTTGGGACGTGAATTTTTGTTTTGCTCGCCCTATGTAATAACACAACGTGTTTCGACACACGCTAAATAAAATTTGCGTTTCACTCCGTTTATCAAACAAGATGAGTAATGTTCTGACAACGCAGTGGCGCGTTAATGTGGACTGTGCTCCGGTGTTGCAGGTGCGGCGCTCGTTGAAGATCCGCGGCCGGCGCAAGGAGAAGGAGAAGCTGCCGAGCGGCATCACGGCGGACTACACGGCCAGCTTCTTCGCGGGGCTGGAACACGGGCCGGAGTACGCCGGAGGCTCGAGCAGCCTGCCCGGGCACAACCACCACGGCCAGTACGGCGCGCCCACCGGCAACGGCAACGGCGGCTACGGCTCGCCGGCCAGCCCGTCGTACGGCGGCGCGGGGGCCACGGCGGCCGGCGCGTGGGCGTCGCGGGGCGGCGCTGCCTCCGCCGTGGACGGCCTGACGCAGAGCGACAGCAGCGAAGCCAGCCTCACCTCGCTGAGCCACCCGCCGCCGCCCCCGCAGCAGCGCTCGCTGCCGCCGCTGCCCCCCAGGCCGCCCAAGCGCGGCATCCTCAAGGGCCCGCGCCTCGCGCTCGCAGCGGACGCGGCCGTCCAGAACGGCGGCGACAACCACCACGAGGCCATCCTGGTGCGCAACACGCTGCAGAACGAGGTGATCACCTACCAGAACGTGGCGCAGGTGCTGGCCAACCACCACCACCACCAGCAGCAGCAGCAGCAGCTGTACCAGCAGCAGTCGCCGCAGCGCCACGGCCACGTTATCTCGGCGCGAGATACGGCGGGCAGCAGCAGCGGCGGCGACGCAAGCAGCGGCAGTAGCGCCGGGCGCGCCGCCGCGTACGACATGCAGCGCACCAGCCCCGTGGCCGAGCCCGACGAGGCGGACCGCAGCGGCGCCTACCACACGCCGCCCCCGCTGCCGCCGCCCGCCGCCCACCTGCTCGAGGTGGCCGCGCCGGGGGGCAAGGCGGCCAGCGCCAGCCCCAGCGCAGACAGCCTCACCGACACCACCACCACCAACAGCAGCTTCGCGACGCCGCCCTTCAGCCTGAGCCCGGTGGGCGAGAGCCAGGGCCTGTGCTCGGGCCGCTGGGGGCGCTGGGACGACGAGCTGCCGCTGCCGCCGCTCGCGCCCGTGCCGCTGCCCCGCCCCCGCGAACTCACCATCCAGCGCCAGCCGCCCCCGCGCGCCGACTTCGGCTTCTCGCTGCGGCGCGCCGTCGTGGTCGAGCGGCTCGCCAGCGGACTCACCAAGGCGGTCACGTTCGCGGAGCCCGGCACCGTCGGCGGGGGCGGCGGCGGGGGCCACGAGACGGGGCTGCTGCCCGGGGACCGCCTGCTCGAGGTCAACGGCGTGCCCGTGGACGACAAGAGCCGCGAGGAGATCATCGACCTCATCAAGTCGTCCGGCGCCAGCGTCACCGTCAAGGTACGCACTCTGCAACATCTCCTTTCATCCCGTACACCTGCTATCCCCCATTATATGTATTGTATGTATGTTAACCGGGGACCTAGAAACGACGGAGAGGCTCCGTCCCCGCGCAGCCGCAGTGGTCCACAACCCCACGACGACTACCGCAGCCCACTTCACGCCTCCGCCGCTCCGAACCCAGGGTTATTGTGCGGTTCGGCACCCGGTGGACCCCTGAGGGAACGTCTCACACCAGACGAGTGTAACCCCTATGTTTGCGTCGTAGAGTAATGGTGGTGTACGCGTACGCGGAGAACTTGGTTGCGCAGCAATCGCCGACATAGTGTAGCTGAGGCGAAATAAGGGGAACCAGCCCGCATTCGCCGAGGCACAGACTGGCCGGTTCACCGGACCTCGACTCAAATCCGCCGGGCGGCTTCGTGCCGGGGACCAGGCGCTCCTTCCCGCCCGGAAAGTCGTGCGTTAGACCGCACGGCAAACCGGGCGGGCCTGCCCATACTGTGGCACATTCCGATCTAACTGATATCAGTAAATACAGGGTGGGGCAAATAAAAATGGTCGGGAGAACAGGTCCAGGGGGAGGATTCGTCTGCGCGATCGACATGATAATTATTTTATTTATTTATTGCCAAATTATAGACCTATTACCTGACGTTTTGAAACATGTCGTAAATCTTACACTTTTCCTTTTTCATCTTTTTGCAGTGTTCTTTTCTTTTGTTTTATCTACAACAAAGAATAAAACTTTTAAAAATATCAGTAATTTAAGGTTGAAATATAAATAAAATTTTGTTCTCTTTTAAGAAGAATATAAAAAGATGATAGGATAGACGAGAGATTTGTCAGTACCGTGACTGACTGAATGTCAGTCACCGTGAATGTGACTGACGGTGAGAACCTGGGAATGGTTTCTTCGAGTCACACACACACACACACACACACATACACACACACATACACATACGGTTATTAGTAGAGAAATAGTATTACGAATCTTATGTATTAACTTAGGTGCCCATCCGTGTACAGCATTTGTTGAGTCCTTGGCCAGATACGCCAGTCTCTTGCGACAGGCGTCGGGTTGATTTGGTAGGACTCTGAAATACTTTCTGACGAACTGCAGGCACAGTGTCTAATATGCGGGCACGTTTCAGAATATTTTTTGACTTGTTCAAAGCAGATCCTGTCTGACACCATTTTCGGACTATGCGTTGCGTGGTACACATTGCTATCTTTGACACCTTCGAACTTCTCAGCAAACAACCGACCGCACTTCGTTGTCACGTAACTTTCCACAGCAAGCACCCGCCGCTCCACTGCGAGTACCATCGTCCGCTTTCGCATTGCTTCACTCGCACTGACACAGCTCACACTACGCTGTGAACCAGTGTGAATCACGTGGTGTGCGCGTCATGGGGTGTGGTTATATGCATAAATTCACGTCCAATCGTATCCACTCCTCTGGGCCAGTTTTATTTGACCCATCCTGTGCTGTGGCTTTTCTTTCGGCACCTGTAACAAGTCCAACAACGCCACTAGTCCCTACAAGTGCGACCCTCATACATCAGTGTGTTACACTGTAACTGGTACCTGGAGAAAGCTACACGTTAAATGACTTCGTACACAACATTAAGGAGAAGTGGGCTACAGAGCGGGGCTGCAACTGTCGTCGTAAGAAAGCTGGACAGGAGCAGAAATGGTGAACAAGATAACACAATAAACAGAAGATTTGTTTGACTTGTATTTGCCCAAGTCTATGTCTTTACAAATAATGCAACAAGACGTGGACTCTAGCTAGCACAATGTCATCAACGATGAGGCTCCCTGAAGTAAGCATGAACTATGGAGTCGTCGCGATGAGGCTCCAAGTGCGAGTCTGCTGAGTCGTTGTCGCCGGCCATCCTTATATCTTGGCAGCAGAGGGCGCTTCTAATGCAGAGGTGCAGGAGGCGTGGCGCAGCGGGAGTGCTCCATTAGGTCCGCCGGAACCCTCACGACCACAATCGTCGTTAATGGAAACTTACTATTCCGTTGCCACCTCTGATGCGCCGATAGCGCGGTATTGACACGTGATACCCCACTAAATTAGTGCGCCACTTACATATTTTTTTTCAAGCACAGCATGAAGCGTTTCATGAATTTATTCTCATTATCAAGTACAAATATTTACATTGGTATTCTATGTGATATTTGTGTGTATGGCGTTGTGCCTCACTTTTCCTGCAATCGGAAAATGCCTTCTTTTAGGTTTCCTGTTATTCTCCTACATACCTTGAAATGAAGTCTGGGATGGTTCCTTTGAAAGAGTACGCCCGATGTCCGTCCCCATGCATTCTCCAATCCGAGTTCGTATTCCTTCTCAGACGACCTCGTCGTCGACGGGACGTTAAACTCTATACATCCTTCCTACGGCATCCCCAACACCTACATTTACACTAAGACCTTTAACTTTCATATTTTTGGACATTCCGGTAGAACAACTGTATGAACACCTACAAACACCTTTGTTTCGATATCCACGGCATCTACAACACCTCCAGTCATCCCATGCACGTGCTATCTTCGTACTTTTGCCTCTTCCTTCAACAATTTTTGATCTATTGATACCAGGAGGCTTGTCTTCTTAGCTGCAATAAGTCTAAAGTACCTTCTTTTCTGGCTGTGAAAGCATTGCACCTTGGCTTTCGCTGTAACTCCCTGTGTTATCTGGTTCTTTCATACACATTCTGCCTGGTAAAAGGCTGTGGTATTCGGACTAACCTTCGCGTTATTGGTGGCCTATTATATTTTTCCAAGTACCGCACGCAATTTCTTGAGGGAAGAAAAGTATTAGGTTGCAAGGTTCATCGTAGTTAGTTGTGCAGTGAGGAACCTGGCCTTGCTTGTTGAAATGATTCCACGTGTGTTAACCGTGCATTCTCATGTTCTAAGAAGAAGCAAACGCTCGTAATACGTCACTGCGTGCGATAGCATTTTATCGGCTCCGCACTGGTCGCAGAGTCGTTTTCCTGCCTACGTGACCTGTTTGTCAGCGCCTAATCAACTTCAGTCGCCTCTGGAGTGTTCGAACTACTTTCCTTTCGTTATCTGTACGCGAATAAGCGTTACCTTGCACTGATACGGCGCACACGCTTTGGCGCACCGCCTTGATGCAACACCGTATTGCCATTAGTAACTCAACACGCTTAAGCAACGTCTTATCTTGAATATAAGACTCTCCAGTAACTTTCGGTAGATGTAAGCAGACTTGTTTTATTATGAATTCTGCGGAGAGCGAACAGTTGTGTAGCCGCGTACGCAACCAATAGTGGAAGCAGTGCCTAAATACAGAGGCGCTCAGTTTCATAACGGCCACGATTATTCGATTTTACGCTGACGGAAATGGAAAAGGGTTCCGCCGTGAAGCACCAACCCAATAGTTGCAAAACCTTGTTGATGTATTCACCACGTTACGGTATTTAATGGTTGAACGGTGATTCAGTTTCGACCCGAGGCCGATCATCATCATTAGTATGAGGGTAAAGCCCCCAGACACGAATATGGTTCAAATGGCTCTGACCACTATGGGACTTAAATTTTGTAGTCATCAGTCCCCTAGAACTTAGAACTACTTAAAACCTAACTAACCTAAGGACATCACACACATCCATGCCCGAGGCAGGATTCGAAACTGCGACCGTAGCGGTCTTGCGGTTCCAGACTGTAGCGCCTAGAACCGATCGGCTACTCCGGCCGGCAGACACGAATACATTTTATTTGTTGTGACATGGAGGCAGCCAGCCATTCAAAGTCATGTGAAGTATTATGTTGGATTGCCCGAAAAACACTTTGTGGAAGTTCATGTAGATTTATGGCTAGACGTTGTTATGAAATAATACGCAATCAAGTCTTATCCGAGCTCTACAGTATGAGTGGCGAATGAGAGGACTGGGCAGGGCAGTCAAGATATATATATATATAATACGGATATATGTGCGGATGCACAAACAGTGCCCGAACTCTTACGCGAGTCGGCAAAAAGCCGCGAGTAATGAGTATAATGGGCAGAGGCACTATGAATATAGTGCGGGACGATAAGTTGGGAATGTGGGTTTCGCGGGAGGCGTGCCAGAGATAAGTCCCTGCAGCCGCACTGTCCTCTGTGTCCTCGGTGGCTCTGATGGATAGAGCGTCTTCCATGTAAGCAGGAGATCCCGGGTTCGAGTCCCGGTCATGGCACACATTTTCAATGGTCCCCGTTGACTTATATCAACGCCTGTATGCAGCTTGGGGTATTCATTTCATTGTAAGATTTGTATATTTCTCAGGGTTGTTGCGGTTTAAACAGTAGAGTAGGAGCTTGTATTATGCTGTTGGAATATTGCATTTGCCAGCCCAGTCATGAAGCGTACAACAGAGTATACTCTTCTCACTCCATGCTGGCGAGGAGACAGCCTCGCTTCAGCAATTGTTGGTGGGTGGTGCTTACGTTCGTAGTAGTTTTCCGAAAGTTTAGTAAACACAACAGATGCACATAACTGAGATTTTAGTCATCAATAATACAAAATCAAATGGTCAAATGGATCTGACCACTATGGGACTTAAATTCTGTGGTCATCAGTCCCCTAGAACTTAGAACTACTTAAACCTAACTAACCTAAGGACATCACACACATCCATGCCCGAGGCAGGATTCGAACCTGCGACCGTAGCAGTCGCGCGGTTCCGGACTGCGCGCCTAGAACCGCTAGACCACCGCGGCCGGCATCAATAATACATTCTTCTTCACTATTTACAACAGTCTGCCAACGCTGCGGTAACTTGTGGAACTGATAGAAATCACGTGGTTTAGACGCGAAGAACTCGTCATGTTCGGAGCATATTGTCATACGGAAAGGAAGTTCCTTGAAAGCTGTCCGATAAAGAGCGGAAAAGGTGGAACTCTGAGGATACAGGATCAGGGGAATAAGGTGAGTGCGGAATGTGTTCCGAAACCAGCTCTTGTATGGTGTTTGGGCAGTCTAGGAGAATACGGGCGAGCGCTATCGGAGGGTAGCATCACGCCACGCAGCCTTCCTGCTCGCTGTTCTTGGACTGCGTCTGCAAGACGTCTCAGTTGTTGACAATAAATGTCAGCAGTGATGGTTTCATCTCGGAGAAGCAATTCGTAGTCGATGTTTCACAAGATGACAACATTCTCTTTTGTGGACGCGCGCAGGTCTTTGTACTGCTTTGTATGGGCTCAACCATTCCTTTCTGTTTCTTATATTAGCATTATCGTCACCAATAACGATACCGGATAGGAATGGTCGGCGGTGTTCACGATGTAATTGATGACGAGCAAGGAGAAATGCACATATGGCCACCCACTGATTTTTGTGATTTTCGTTAAGAGCATGTGGTATCCATACAGCTGATTTTTAAACCTTCCCCATTGCATGCATATGTCGCGCGACGATGGAACCCGTAGTCTCCCTGGAACGATCCTTGCCTAATATTCTGTCCGTACAGTTATCCTAAGCCCATCCCATCACCATTTTTTGTGAAGTCATTGTACTACAACCAATTCTGTCCGATCGGTCGGTAAGATGCTCCCACATCAGTTACGCCAACGATTGGACCTTTCTCAAAGTCCGACAGATGCTGATACGCTGCATGTGCACGTCCTGTGCGGTTGCTGCTTTGCGATCTCTAACTGGAAAGTACCAGTAGCATAACACGTGCCCACTTGCCATCATGTACTCTCATTTTCTGTACGGAAAATACTCAAAATAAGCGCGCAGGGGAATAAAATTCTTCCACTATATGATCAAAAGCATCTGGACACCCCAAAAAACGTACGTTTTTAATATTAGGTGTATTGTGCTGTCAGGTACTTCATATCAGCGACCTCAGTTGTCGTTAGACATCGTGAGAGAGCAGAATGGGGCGCTCCGCGAAACTCGCCGACTTCGAACGTGGTCAGGTGATTGGGTGTCACTTGTGTCATACCTATGCACGCGAGATTTCCACACTCCTAAAAATCCCTAGGTCCGCTGTCTCCGATGTGATAGTGAAGTGGAAACGTGAAGGGATACGTACAGCCAAGAGCGTACAGGCCGGCCTCGTCTGTTGACTGAGAGAGACCGCCGAGAGTTGAAGACGGTCGTAATGTGTAATAGGCAGACATCTATCCAGACCATCACACAGGAATTCCAAACTGCATCAGGATCCACTGCAAGTACTAGGACAGGCGTGAGGTGAGAAAACTTGGATTTCATGGTCGAGCGGCTGCTCATAAGCCACACATCACGCCGGTAAATGCCAAAGGACGCCTCGCTTGGTGTAAGGAGCTTAAACATTGGACGTTTGAACAGTGGAAAAACGTTGTGTAGAGTGACGAATCACGGTACACAATGTGGCGATCCGATGGCAGGGTGTGGGTATGGCGAATACCCGTTAAAAGTCATCTACCAGCGTGTGTGGTGCCAACAGTAAAATTCGGAGGGGATGGTGTTATGGTGTGGTCGTGTTTTTCATGGAGGGGGCTTGCACCCCGTGTTGTTTTGTGTGGCCCTATCACAGCACTGGCCTACATTGATGTTTTAAGCACCTTCTTGCTTCCCACTGTTGAAGAGCAATTGGGGATGGCGGTTTCATCTTTCAACACGATCGAGCACCTGTTCGTAATGCACAGTCTGTGGCGGAGTGGTTGCACGACAATAACATCCCTGTAATGGTCTGACCTGCACAAAGTCCTGACCTGAATCCTATAGAACATCTTTCGGATGTGCCTCACCGACCGACATCGATACCTGAGCACTCTGCGATTCCCCAAGAAACATTACAGCACCTGATTGAACGTACGCCTGCGAGAGTGGAAGCTGTCATCAAGACTAAGGGTTGGCCGACACCATATTATTCCAGCATTGTCGATGGAGGGCGCCACGAACTTGCAAGTCATTTAAAGCAAGGTGTCCGGATACTTTCGATCACATAGTATATATCCCTCGAGCATGCATATACTTGAGTATGAGTTTCGCAGCGTTTGGACAAAGTGTTTGTGGTGTAATATTTTTCTTTTCCGTCGGTGTAATCATTTCCATTTCGTACCGGCCTCCACAGCTGAGTTTGCTAACTCACACCTGTGCAGAAGGGACGAGAAAAACCGAGCGGTTAAATCCGATAGCAGTATTTTAGGTCTGAATAACCGGTACTGTACGGTATTTATCTGCTCTCGGTTGTAACAGGTTTTTTCACTTTTTACCAATAACTGGCTTTAACAAAAATAATTTTTAAAAACGAGTGTTTATGCTCATAATATCCATCCCTTTGAAACATGGGATTGTTAAGGGAACTGGGAAAAGTGATCAGCGCTATTTTAATAACTACACCTGTTGTTGAAAACCAGCAACAAACACATGACTTGAGGATCAGTAATACACTGCAGAGACAAAATGTAAACTACCTGCTGCTGTGCGACGTGGCGTGTTATACTGTACCTCAGCTACATTGCAGAGTAGTACCACCCGGAGTATGGAAAATTTTACGAAGTGCAGTACGCATGAAGGAAAATGTTGAATTTGCTTTAAAATATTAGAAATGGAGGGAGGCACAACAAACTTGTGATATCAGGTAAGGAGAATACATCCGCAATGTTCCTCGGAAGCGAAAGTATATTTGATGCATATAGCTATTACTTTGTTGACGTGCTGTTAACTTGGGATAATAACTGAACCCTTAATATCGTGGTTGCGTTAGGGTGAAATATCGATACCATCCTATAGTAACAATACAGGGAAGTCATCAAATTGGGATCTTACGCACTCGCTGTCGCCTCGCCCGTCTCCTTCACCTGCGCAGTGTTTGCTAGAGACTTTGAGAGTGATTTCTGCCGCAGTCGTAACCCAATATCTATCGCAGTCGGCTACTTCTTCGCCTCCATTAGAATTTTTCAGTTTTTGTTCGAAGCCTACTTCTACTAAGTACTGGAAGTAACAGCAGTTAAAACCGTAAATCGGTTAGTTCAGGAACCGGTTGAGTGGTTTCGACAGTGAGGTTAAACCGGTGACGAAAAGAACCGGTTGTATCAGCGATAAACGCCATTCCTATTGTGTAGTGGCGCTAAACTCAGCGGTAAACCCATTCGAATCCTGGTGGTGCATGACTGTTTACTGCCATTATTTGTGCAGCAAAGGGGGGGTGGGGGGGGGGGGGGGGGAAAGGTGGTGCCGTGGAGGTCCTCTCCGCAGTCTCTCATTGAGGACTTGTGACGATGGTGATTGGTCCGTGGGATGGGAACATTAACCTCGGCCGACCCACTTGCAGGAACAGGCTATGTGCAGTAACCTTGTTTCACCCTTTACCTTCTCGCATAGTAATCATGAAGTGAAAACATTATACTATACACGCTTTCTTTACACTCACCTACGCTTTACAAACACACGAACAGCACTACTGTCATACATCCGCGAGGAAATGGTCCTGTGTGCCTGGAGAAGGAATACCTTTTTCGACAGATGGCTGAACCCACCGGGAGGGATATCTAAGCCAATAATCCCATATGACATTTAAATCCTAACATGTAGTTTTCCGTTCCATGACAATAGCTAACTAATTACTTCCTTTGTGGTAGCGAACAATGTTATTGAAAAATAAATGGACCTATCCTGGCCTCGATAGCAGACGCCGTTCTATATCTCATACCTACAGTTTTCAGGACGATTAATATACGCGAAATGTCGACAGCAATCACACACAATCGTTATGCAGGCAATCTAAAATCCTAGATTAAACACTTTGATATAAGAACCTAATTTACAGTAAAAGTATTTCGTTTGTTGACGTAATAAACAACTTCTAATTTCTAGCAGTAACTTAACGTCGTAGTTACTATTCAAAGTGGCGGTTACCAGTCTGAATACATGCGTTACAAAGGCGCATAAAATAATCCCGTGACATGACTGTACACGTGGTTCGCACCTTCTTCTTCGAAGTGCGCATTTGCAGGCGCACATTGATGTCTTCTTGTTAATGAATCTTCTCTCACACAATCCAGCACCCACTCCACAACTTCTGCTCTGCGAACAGTTCTTCGTCAACAGCTGTGACCATATCTCTGCAGCTCGAATGACTAATTTCTCGTTAAGTTTCTGTCCATGGCGATACATATATTCAGATCAAACAGCTAATAGCAAGAACGAACCCTCGAAAAGCCACATCCCAAAAGTAACCTATTTCTTGTTGTGTGATGAAAGGTTGTTGAGAGATACTAGTTTTAAAGTAATATAAAGTTTCTTCGTTAATGTTAACTTTTATTGTTCAAAGAGTATGGCTCTTTTCGAATCAGTTCCAGAAGTGTGCGACTACCTAAGTTAAGGTTAATGGCCGCCCCTGTTGTACACTGTCGTTGCAAGAAACGAGCGTCAGCAGGTGTCTAGGGCTGGCACACGTGTTATTGAACTCTAGGTAATGAGGCAGCGATGTTTATTACGATTCTTGCTCGTCTCCCGTTTAGAATACTGTGCGTTGCTAATAGTCAGTGATTTTTGATTCCGTCTCCGTTCCTTGCCCGTCGTGCTGAATATGTATGAGGGCTGGCTTCGGAGAAGGCGCAGAATAGCGGAACGTGGGGGCGAGAGTGGTGTTGGTGTAGGCTGGAGAATCCGTGCTTTCTCTATGCGCCGTTGATGCCGCTCTGCTGCCATCCCTCGTTCCTTCCCAGTAATGACGTGTTAACCAGCTGAACACGACGTGCTTCACATAAATGGACAGTCCCGTGCCGCATCAAGGGACAGTGAAAGAACTGGAATTTGTCGCTGACGAAGTGTGAAACGACGTCAAATTTGTTTCTTTCGTCTTACAACTACATTCTGGTATACTTCACAAGCCATTACACAGTGCATATCGGAGGACAAATAAAAGCGATTTTCTTTCTGTATGCCTCTGTACGGGTCCTAAGCTCTCTTAGCTTATTATTATGATCCATTCGCGAGGTATGCAATGATGGTAGCATAATGGCCACCCAGACTTCTTCAGACACAAATTGTCTTAGTTTAGGCAACAAAATTTCGAGAAGCGTGCCAGCCTTCGTGCAAATATTATTATTTTAGTTCCCCAAGCAATTTCTGATACAGTTTGGTGTGGGCTGCACCGATCTGTTACCGTCTGAAGCTGCGTGTGCCTGAATTCGTTCATTGTCTGTTGTCGCAAGAATGCCAAATACTGGGACAATATTTTCGAACTTCTGACCCAAGCGTTTCATTTCCAAACGCATTGCATTTTCCCAGAATCCTTCCAAAAAGAATCTGCTTGCAAGTTTTCCATTCGCCTTCCGTAACAGTGATTTTATGTTATCGTATCGAACTCAGTGCAAGGTAGTGAACGGTTAAGAAAAGTAGGAAATGGGAGAGTTGGCAGGTAATGACAGAGAATTCTTGCTTTTCTTCTTAAGGACATGTGTTCAGAGATTTTGTATAGCATTTGTTGTTCAGTATGTATCTACTCATTATGAGCTGACTGCTGTGTGTTAGCGATTTGTATATGTCGCAGTTTCCTTGATAAATAAAGACATGAATTACCTAAGAAGCTACCGACATTATGGTTACATAAATCCAAAGAAAGGAAATCTGGAATTTCAACCTGGAAAAAATGGGAAATTTCGGGTAAATCTTTCGATGAATCTTAATCGCCACGCCGTAGGTGGCTACGTGTGACGCCGATGTTGCACAACAGCTTCTGTGTTTATTAGAAGATCGACCAGATGTGTCGCCGGCTGAAAGCGCCGCTGTGGAGCTTAATGGCAGGTGTCGTAAAAGGAGGCCAATCCCGTTACGGCACTGGCTGCACTGGGCTCGCCGCACGGCCAGCCAATATCCACACAGGCTTAGACTCGAACCATAAGAATACTTGGGGCGCCATGTAAGTAATGCAACGCAAATCTCTTTTCTGAAAACAGGTTGGTTTTATTCAGGACTCCAATACACAATATTATTACCAATTCTTTTGGCTACAAAACCCTATTTTTCAACTCAGTCTCCGTTCAGTGCGACGTCCTTAAGCCACATCAGTGTATGTCCGCATGGTACCATTCTACTGGTCGACGTCAGAGCCCCAAAAATTGACAGGACCCTCGCTCCCTCCGCCGAGCGTTATCGTTTGAGACAGAACGTCAAAAAAATTTTTAAAAATCAATTTTTCAAAAATGTGTTCATTTTGTAGCGCACATCTTCCTAAGAAGTTTCTATATATAAAACATATTTGTTGGAGGAAACGTAAGACATGTTATTTGGTCTTAAATGTGCCAATGTGCAGTGCCATGCCTCTTCACACAGAACGTCACTGTATTTCGCTCTGTGAAAATCAAACGTGTATATTTTGTAATGGAAGCCATCAATCCTACATTCAGGACAGTGGAAATTAAAAAGTCCTGTGATGCCTCTCCTGCTCCTAGTCGGCCGGCTGACTTCATACCACCCTTTAAAAAACTCACAATTAATGCTGGAGGGATTATTTGTAACTGTGAGAATAAGAGCTTTCAGAAAATTTGCACCCCTTATTGCCTATTAGTTAATAACTTTCTCTTTTGTGTGACATAAATTTGGGAAACTTCAAACCAGTAAAGACAAGAGACAAGCAAGACAGTACACTTTTCTTCAATCCTTGCGTCCCAGCATTTTTTTCTCTCTAATCTTTCTACTGTTTTACACGGCGTGTTTTCATTTCTGTTACATTATCGAAGTTCGTCCAACGTTTTGCTACTTGAAAAATCAAAATTTCGTCTAATACGGAAAAAGCTGTTAATACGAATAGTACCCAAGATCGTTGAGGTTTCTCGATCTGATTACGTCTATTTTCTCACTGTCTGTTAGATTAAACGAAATAGGACTTTCTAATATTGCTGCAGTTGGAACACAAGCCAAATAATCGAGACTGTTTTGGTACAAATGGTCATTTTTATGTGCCTCACTTACATAACTAACACGACAGAATATAGTTCACGATGTACCAATATCAAATGCCTGTTGGGACTACTACAAGCAAAAAGTTTTATGTTAGGAAATAGTTTCACTTTTCATTCATATGCTCCAGTTTCTCAAGCGTGAGATCGAAAAGTAGTAGTTCGAAATTTTATATAAATTTCGAATCGTCACATTCTTCCATATAATTTGTGTGATGTCCCCGTTTCTTCTCCTTTCTCGCTCTAACAAACAATCTTGTCATCGCTAATTCTGTAAGTAACTATTCCTACCATTGTCAAAACTTATTCTCCGGTTAACTAAACTAACCCTGCCAGAATCACTAGTTTCGTTATCCCGCATTTATTCTCCGGTTAGGTGTTATTACGTGTTCGCACAACACATTTTCCGCTCTATTCCGAGAATAGAAAGCCGATCGCACTTCATTCATCTCATCTCGTAAGCAAACTGACTTGCTAATTTTATCAGCTCCGTCCAGCAAGGAATCCAATGAACACCCGAAACGAGAAAAGGGGAATCATTGCAGCCTTGGTGGATAAACCTAGTAAAATTATGAATCCCTAAAGAATCATAAATCGCGGTGACTTCAGTGTGATTATTGTCTTTGAATAAAAGATGCAGTCTCACGGCGTATTTCTTTTAGTTACTTCCTATGCTAGACTACATTAGTTCTTTCTGTGTGTGGTCCAGATGTCGTCGAGCTACGTTACTTGGCAGTGACATATAACGCGAAAGGTCCTTTCGTGCTTAAACTTTCTGTACCAGTGCATGAAGAACAGTCATGTTATGAATTGGTCTAAATATATTACGCAAGCTAAAGATGGAAATTCGTCCTTACATAAAATAATGTTATACAAATAAGTGGCGTATGTCTTCAAGTAATTCAGTCCACAATGACGGAACTCTACCACCATTTAATGCGCGTAAATTAACAGAAAAAAAATTCGTATCAGAAAATTTTCTCCACTGTAGTTCCTCCACTGTCCTACGGCAAACGAGTGCGTTTGTGAATGCTATGTTTGTGAAGTAAGTTGGCTGAAGACACAGGTGGCAAGGTTGATCACGTGTTGACACGTATACCAGCGGCTAGATCGCATGTCGCCTCCACAGCAGCGGTGGTCATGCCGCAGGTATATGCCGTACATTGCCATAAAGCTGTCAGCGGAGCAGGCGGCTGATAAAGTGGCAGCGGAAGCCAAGCCCAGGCCTGGCTGTGGTGCGGGTCCAGCTTGGGTCGTGACGCAGTGTAGCAGCACTGGCTGGCTGTACGTAGCACGAGTTACGGCCTCAGCAGGGGTCGTGCGGTACGAGCCAGTCACTGGAGCCAGTGACACATGTTCTCCCGTCTCACCACACGCTGCTGTTGCTGTGATTCTCAGTTCCCCATTGCAGTACATTAAATCTTCATATACTTGCTCCAACTTTCTCCCTTCTGCGTTTTCCGTGAAGGCCTTCTCGTACGCCAACAATATTTCCACATCCCAATGCGTTACCACCACCATCACCACCACCACCACCACCACCACCATTCTGATATCACCATCGTATCACCACAACCATCACCATAGAAATGACAAACAACAACAACAACAAAACACTGTGTCCCTCCTAAGAATCGTCAGACGCGTCTGGTGTTTCGGCATATATTCGCAGTTTCGTTTCAGCAATGTGTAGCTGCAGTAAGGCCAACAAGTACCGTTCATATTTCATGCAACGCCCAGCGCGACGAAAGGGGTCGGTTTGTCTTCCGTTTCAAACGAACTGATTTTAGACGCGGAATTTTACTTCCCTACTCTATAGAGTCGTCCCAAATTAGCATAATGCGATATTCGCTTTATCGATATATTTTGACAGCGACAGTAAAACACGAACAACAACCGGTACTCCAGCAAAGAATCAGTAGCGCTACTGCATGGCGGCACCATTCATCACAGGTTAGGACGGCACATAAGTCGCTGATCGAGTACTGGTTATCCTTCGTGTTTTACTGCCCCTGTCAAAATATATCGTTAAATGAAAATCGCACTAAGCTAATTTGGGGCCAGTCAACCGAATGGGCACGTAAAATCCCGCTTTGGAAGCAATTTTATTTGTAATGGGAAACAACCCGACTCTTTACGTCTACACTGGACATAGCGTGAAGGAGATGATGAGCAGTGTTTATCTGGGCTGATTCTCGGGACACACTGCCAATCAAAATTGCATATATCTGCCGATACAACGAAAAAAATGCTCTCGTAGATTCTCGGGAGAGACACCAAGTACACTACTGGCCATTAAAATTGCTACACCACGAAGATGACGCGAAATTTAACCGACAGGAAAAAGATGCTGTGATATGCAAATGATCAGCTTTTCAGAGCATTCACACAAGGTGGGCGCCGGTGGCGACACCTACAACGTGCTGACATGAGGAAAGTTTCCAACCGATTTCTCATACACAAACAGCAGTTGACCGGCGTTGCCTGGTGAAACGTTGTTGTGATGCCTCGTGTAAGGAGGAGAGATGTGTACCATCACGTTTTTGACTTTAATAAAAGTCGGATTGTAGCCTATCGCGATTGCGGTTTATCGTATAGCGACATTGCTGCTCGCGTTGGTCGAGATCCAGTGACTGTTAGCAGAGTATGGAATCAGTGGGTGCAGGAGGGTAATACGGAACGCCGTGCTGGATCCCAACGGCCTCGTATCACTAGCAGTCGAGATGACAGGCATCTTATCCGCATGGCTGTAACGGATCGTGCAGCCACGTCTCGATCCCTGAGTCAACAGATGGGGACGTTTCCAAGACAACAACCATCTGCACGAACAGTTCGACGATGTTTGCAGCAGCATGGACTATCAGCTCGGAGACCATGGCTGCGGTTACCCTTGACGCTGCATCACAGACAGGAGCCACTGCGATGGTGTACTCAACGACGAACCTGGGTGCACGAATGGCAAAACGTCATTTTTTCGGATGAATCCAGGTTCTGTTTACAGCATCATGATAGTCGCATTCGTGTTTGGTGACATCGCGGTGAACGCACATTGGAAGCGTGTATTCGTCATCGCCATACTGGCGTATCACCCGGCGTGATGGTATGGGGTGTCATTGGTTACACTTCTCGGTCACCTGTTGTTCGCATTGACGGCACTTTGAACAGTGTACGTTACATTTCAGATGTGTTAGACATGTGGCTCTACCCTTCATTCGATCCCTGTGAAACCCTACAATTTCATCAGGATAATGAAGGCCCGTATGTTGCACGACCGCTTGTTGCAGTTCCTGTGCGGGCCTTTCTGGATACAGAAAATGTTCGACTGATGCCCTGGCCAGCACATTCTCCAGATCTCTCACCAATTGAAAACGTCTGGTCAATGGTGGCCGAGCAACTGGCTCGTCACAATACGCCAGTCACTACACTTGATGAACTGTGGTATCGTGTTGAAGCTGCATGGGCAGCTGTACTTGCACACTGCATCCAAGCTCTGTTTGACTCAATGCCCAGGCGTATCAAGGCCGTTATTACGGCCAGAGGTGGTTGTTCTGGGTGCTGATTTCTCAGGATCTATGCACCCAAATTGCGTGAAAATGTAATCACATGTGAGTTCTGGTATTATATATTTGCCCAATGAATACCCGTTTATCATCTGCGTTTCTTCTTGGTGTAGCAATTTTAATGGCCAGTAGTGTATAAAAGTTTTTGTTTGTAAAAGTATCGATACCTCCAAACGCACCCACCGCCAATCACTGGTTTTGTGTCTCACGCTACCCTACATCTTCTGTTTTTATCGCATCTATGTCTTTTCCGAGGAAAGGAAAATCTAGATCGTTCTGTAATGTACTCGAGCATTTAAGAATATTCTTGCATGTTTCCGAATGTTCTACAGTATTCTCAAATGTTCTCGAATACAAGTTGGTATACAGCACTGCTGTGCACTCTGCAAGTTCATCTTAATCGATGCGATGAGTTGCCTAACGTAGTAGAGACAGACGACCAACATATAAAATTGTATCCGCTTACAGAGAGAAACTACGTCGACATATAATTGTTGTGGGAGTGAACAATTTTAGAAAAAAATTGGGTATATCAACAAACAATACAGCGAATCCACATTATGATACCAGGGGAAGAAAACAATAATTTAAATAATACTAAATTTTTAATATAAGACGTTTTTAAATTGAACTAAAGAATGTAAGATAAAATCTCGTATCCCCATAGAGATTCCAAACGCCATACAGATAGTCCTGAAAATTGGCGATTGTTAGTTTAAAGAACTGTGAAAGTACTTGTAATATTTAAAACGATAAAGATGGTGTGCATGCAAAACATAATGGATGCTTGAATAGTTCACCTCCTTACTATTATCTGTTGGATTCTCGCACGTTCTTCGTTTTAAATCTTACAGTTATTTTCATAACCATTAAAAATACACAATCACAAATTTTCAGGACTATCAGTAACAGATTAAGAATCGATATCGGCTTGAAAACGTGTTACGTTAAAAATATATTTTTATTTAAATAGTTAGTGTCTGCTTTTTAGCCCTGGTATACATTATTTCCCAATGGATTTTAAATCTTTTGATGAGAAAGGAGAGAGGTGTATGTTAATTTCAGTGTCTTTTTACCTAAAGTAGAATAGTGTTACACCAACCTACTAATAATGCTTCCATATATGTGTTATTTTCGTAAAATAAAACAAACAAGCAAAATTGGTTTTAGATAATTTTTATTACGTTTTCATTTCAATACTAGCTTTATATCCACAGCTTTGTCCTTGTACATATATGTCACATACATTGCACAGATCTCCTCTTTCATCCTCTCTCTGTCCTTCTCCTCCCCCCTCTTTCTGTCCATCTCCTCCCCCTCCTCCTCACCCCCCTCACCCTCTCCCCTCCCCCTCGCCCCTTCCCCCCCTCCTCACTCCCCCTCCCCCCACTCCCACTCCTCCTCACTCCCCCTCCCCCTCCCCCTCCCCCTCCTCCCACTCCCCTTCCCCCCACTCCCCTCCCCATCACTCCCCCTCCCCATCACTCCCCCTCCCCATCACTCCCCCTCCCCATCACTCCCCCTCCCCATCACTCCCCCTCCCCATCACTCCCCCTCCCCATCACTCCCCCTCCCCATCACTCCCCCACCCCATCACTCCCCCACCCCATCACTCCCCCACCCCATCACTCCCCCACCCCATCACTCCCCCTCTCCCCCTCTCCCCATCTCCCCCCTCTCCCCCTCTCTCTCCCTCCCTCCCTCCCCCTCTCGCCCTCTCCCCCCTCTCACCCTCTCACCCCCTCTTCCCTCTCACCCCCTCTTCCCTCTCACCCCCTCTTCCCTCTCTCCCCATCTTCCCTCTCTCCCCCTCTTCCCTCTCTCCCCCTCTTCCCTCTCTCCCTCTCTTCCCTCTCTCCCCCTCTTCCCTCTCTCCCCCTCTTCCCTCTCTCCCCCTCTTCCCTCTCTCCCCCCTCTTCCCTCTCTCCCTCTCCCCCTTTTCTCTGTCCAGTTCATCCTACCCCCCTCTCATTATCCCTCTCCTTATACCCAATCTCAGCCATGCCCATCCGCACATATTCCAAACAAAACACGTTCTGATACTCCCCACACAACATGCCAGTCATGCAGGGCAGCCTAGATATCACACATTAGCAACCTTTTTCATCCATATCCCCACCCCTACTGCGCAAAATGAGTTAATATTGAATTGAAGATGCTTTTATAACTTGAAGTGTGTAACTTATTGGAATATTAGTTTAAAACCAGTTGCACTGTGTTCTGGTGTAGTGAAAAGTGTTTTACTACGTTATTTGTGGAAAATACTTCTTATAGTTACGTATGCATCACATCATCTCAGCATTATGCTTGCCACACGAAAACGAAAGTAAATACGAAAATAGGCGCAAAAACATCGCGAAAAACTAAATTACATTCTAGAAGATAGGTTAACTCCCAGCAAAAAACTTTCTCATCAACATCGTTTGGTTGCAGATGACAAGCTACCTGTAGCAATTAACACAAAAGTGATCCAGAAAATGCATGCACACCAAATGTAAAGGTATTTACAAAAAGAAACGATCTGTTGTTTGAACTAAAAATGCACATAATTTTATAATTATTTAACAAAAATGTTCACATTGCAGAATAAACAAAAACGAAAACCCACTGATGATGGCACAGTGGTGCCGAAACTTGTTTGGGTACTGAGAAAAACGGTGTTTTGCATAACTGGCGGACCCCACATGAAGAAAACCTGATTAAACGTGTTAAAATACCTAATTTCATTGACACAGAGATGAACCAAGACGAAAGTGTAAAGTTCCAAAAAGAACTGCTCAGTTTTCTCAATGTTACCAGTATGCTCTAGCAAAAAAGCTTCTAAGTACCACCACATGAGCGGAAATATTAACTGGAAAAGAAAACTAATCTACCGTCCAGCTTTGAAAGGCTACAGTTTTCGGCAAGGTTAATGTACAGACTACGATAAAACACGAGGACAGAGACCCGAATGTTGCCGAGTTAATTTAAAAGAATGGCGTTCCTCACGTGTACAACTATATTATAAGTAACGTGTGCTAGGGATGAGAAACAGAGTGATTACGACTATAGTGTTATGGATTGCATATGTTGGTGAACAAGGGATCACTGTTAGGTCAGTGCTATACCGACTTGCTTTCTTCCCGCTATATTTCCGCGAGCATGACGAATGTCAGATGGCGCTGCAGTAGCTTCTACTCGCCGATTCGTTCTCTCTTACCGAAGCGTGCAGGTGTGTAAGGCTAGTCCTGACTTAATACTGTTGCTACGGAAGATAAGTGCACGATCTTGCTACCGTTAAGTAGCACTGACAAGGCAAAATGATCGATTATAGGGATCAGATAGTCTCTATCGAAGTTGTGTTTTGTGAGGCTTTGGAGTGTGTAAGATGAATATTAAGTGATGCCGTCTTTACATCAGTGAATGTGCTCCGTAGAAATTTCGGTGCTATAGTCCACACTTCGGACGAAAGGAAAGTTCGTCCAATACAGAAAAAATAGTTGTATTCTTGTTTACTCCCCCTCCATCATGAGAACACGCATATATTGCGTCGAACGAAAACAGGGTACAGCGCAACATCACTGTAATGTCCCTGTGACCGAAAAGTGTGTTATTTGTGTATTATTTTGGTCGTGGAAACTTGCGTTTCTGGGCTAATAGCGACTTACGTAGCTTATCATTCATTTCCGTAACGGTCCGCAGCTCGTAGTATAGTGACTGCGGGCACGGTAGCTCAGCGTGTTCTGTCAGAGCTGGTTGGCCTCTGTAATAAAAAACTGAGTGGAAGGATCACCAAACGAACTTTAACGGTTGTCATGTGACGTCCGCAACGACCAAACACAACGATCAACAACGAACAAAACGAAGGGGGGAAAAAAGTGGCTAGCGTTGCTGCCTCTAGATCACAGGGTCCCGGGTTCGATTCCCGGCCGGGTTGGGGATTTTCTCTGCCCGGGGACTGGGTGTTTGGGGTTGTCCCCATCATTTCATCATCATTCGTGAATGTGGCTAAAATTGGACTGTGTAAAGATTGGGACATTGTACGGGCGCTGATGACCGCGCAGTTGAGCGCCCCATAAACCAAACATCATTATCATTTCGGTAACGTTTTCGAAGCCTGCTCTAAATTTATTTTAATAATTAATAACAATTTAGAGAATACGCGTCTTTCTCGTCTCTGTTTTCTTGTACTGTCGTCACAGACACCGTAACGTGTGTAAAAGCCGGTTCGTGAATGTTACTCATCAGTTCGGGCCTCGTGTCATGTTTGATTTAATAGAGAACATAGAGAAGACCGGCTCGTTCTGTCTTGGTTTCGTTTAGTCGGCGCGAGAGAGTTACGAAGATGATCAACAAACTTCAGTGGCAGACTCTAGAAGAACGGTATTGTGCATTATAGAGAGGTTTATTGTAAAACTTACGAGAGCGTACGTCGCAAGGACAGTTAGCAAACATAATAATTGCTTTCTGTCACATGTGTCTCTTGGAATGTCTACTACAAAAATATCACAGAAATTAGAGTGCATGTGAGGTCTTATTACAGCAGTCGTTTTTCCCAAGCATCGTTCGCAAGTGGAACAGAAAAAGCGAAACTGATCTACATTCGTTATAAATAAAATGAAATGGCGTATATATTTTGTGTGCTGTGGTACATGTTTTAAGTCACTTTCCTGGCGCTGTATGTTGATTCTCTCTTCCCTAGTTAAGAGTGTTGTATCACCGCTGAACTGAGCTAACCCAGTTAGCAAACTGGTGCCATTTACAGCTATGGAAACTAACGGAAATCCGGACGTAACTGTTCTCGTTTCATGATCTTTGGCAGTCGATCTTTGTAAAATTCTTCTGCCCAAGTATATAATCACCGACAAATTTTGTAGAACAATCTGCAATTACTGTTGTTTACTGATTTTCATCAAAATTTTATGTTGTTACAATACCGCTGTAACCAAATTTTTGTGGTTCTGATTGAACGATACTGGACTACCATAATTTGGAAGTAATATATGTCTGTCTTATGTGAACCGGCGAGGTGAATCTTAGTATGCAGCATGTCACGATGATAATCTGCATTTCGACATTTGTAAACTCTAAATTATTCATCGTACCACAGCTGTACCACATCTCTAGTCCTTGATGAACGTGTTTCTGTCCACATATCATATTGATGTTATATTTACACCTTAAAGTTATTTTTGAATGCTGGCTGATGTATTAAGCGTTTTGGTGCAGTGTTTGCCTTTGGAAAAAGCTCCAAATCCGGGTTAGGTCTACCTGGTTTTCGTTTCCGGTATACCCCGTGAATAATTCTTGGAGGAAGGCGGAACAAGACGTGGCCGTTTCATATCTCCATCCTTCTCCCTCTGAAATAAAGCCCTGGCCCACTTACTGGCTGCCATTGGACTTTTGTTGCAGCAACACTTTCACGATTCATGAAAATCAGGTAGGGCAAATAATATTCTAAAAATCTGCCATGTTTTTAGTAAATTCGCGTTGTTGCCATTGTTTTCTTCGCGTTTTGAATAGAGAGCCAGCTTGCAAAAATATGCTGGTCAGTAAGTACATAGTCTCTCTCTGTAGTCCGATTAAAATTACCTGATAATTAACTATAATAAGTATTTTCCTCCACCCGAAGCGCTCAACGTCAAGCCCGAACGATTCGCAGTTACCAAACGTTCACAACAATTAGCTCACTTCCAGTTCTTGGCCGGCTTTCTTTCTTGATGTGTTTGTATCCTTATTTCGTAAAAACTGGATCCTTCCGCATAAGACGCGATTCAGCGATACATCTACAGTTATAAGCACGAGGTCGGCTTACGTTAGATAAGCTTTCCACCACACTGCATGAAGCCGAATTTTGGAAGGGTACAATTAATCGTTGCGACTGCGTCACCTGAGTCATACATCTACATCTACATGGATACTCTACAAATCACATTTAAGTGCCTGGCAGAGGGTTCATCGAACCACCTTCACAATTCTCTATTATTCCAATCTCGTATAGTGCGGGGAAAGAATGAACACCTGTATCTTTCCGTACGATCTCTGATTTCACTTATTTTATCTTGGTGATCGTTCCTCCCTATGTATTTCGGTGTCAACAAAATATTTTCGCATTCGGAGGAGAAAGTTGGTGATTGGAATTTCGTGAGAAGATTCCGTCGCAACGAAAAACACCTTTCTTTTAATGATGTCCAGCCCAAATCCTGTACAATTTCACTGACCTTCTCTCATATTTCGCGATAGTACAAAACATGCTGCCTTCCTTTGAACTTTGCGCTGTGTAACGCGTAGCGCAGTGCATATCGTATAAACCTGACTGTGGGAGATCGTAGGTTCGAATTTCGTCAAATGCGGCGACGCATTTTTATTTTTCTAAATTTAATCAAAAGAAATTGATTAGTATTTTTATTTAATTATTCGGTCTAAACGTATTTTTTTTATTTCTGGTACTGTGCCGCGTCATTTTCATGGTCGTATTGACAATTTTATTTGGTCTTGTTTTTCTTCCTGTCATTCATTTTTCGTTTGGCAGACCATGTAGCCAGTGTGAGTGTAGTTTCAGGTAATCAACGATAGCGAAAAGTTACTGTTTGCCTTTACCACTGAAACTGAAATTTCTCTGTCTTGAGTTCACTTGTAGAGGTTAGCCTTGAACGACGTGAACAAAACGATCGTGATTTTGGTTCAGCCGCAGAATGTTGATCGCCGTTTTCTCGGATACATTTCACATCGCGAGTTTGTGCTTAGTTTAGGACATGGGTTTAAATTCAGGACTTCAAAATTCATAGTCTTCCGGAGTTGAGTCAATGGTTATTTAATATCAGCTGTCAACAAAGCATCTCCCGTTTCCGTCATACCTCACGGCGGCCGCTTCCAACTTTGCTTCGCGTTGCGCATTAACAGCATTTGTGCAGTGACTCGCTGCGTCACCCATAACCGAGAGGCAGTAGCCAGCGGCTGTGGCAACATTGTAACAGCAAGTGACGGACGTCAACTATCAGGCAATTTTAATGGTGCTATAGTCTCGAGACGGGAATTCTGACGCCTGGCGGCTGTAGCTTAATGTTTTTCACATTGTCACCTATACGAGATAAACAGGGTGTGGCCGCGGTGGTCTCGCGGTTCTAGGCGCCCAGTCCGGAACCGTGCGACTGCTACGGTCGCAGGTTCGAATCCTGCCTCGGGCATGGATGTGTGTGATGTCCTTAGGTTAGTTAGGTTTAAGTAGTTCTAAGTTCTAGGGGACTGATGACCACAGCAGTTGAGTCCCATAGTGCTCAGAGCCATTTTAAACAGGGTGACGTTTCAATATGATCTTTCACCGCGCCGAACCGACCACATTCAGAAACTTTCCTGCCTTTGTCGGCTCTCACTGATAGCTTGTCTGTTAAGAGGCGACACGTATTTCTCTTCGATAAGTGGTTTTATATTTATCACATGTAAATCAAATTTCTCTGACATTATCACTGGTTGTTCTGCGGAAAGCAGCGCAGTAAGTTCAAAATACCGCAGGTCATTTTCGCTGTGCTGTCAGTCTTGATCAACAGTTCATGCTGTTCCATACACTTCCAGTGCGTACTCTTCGTCCACTAGGCAACTGACCACAACTTTCAGAACTATTGGAGGACAGAGACATGCTTAGTGTCCGGCATGATTGTTCATAACGAATGCACAACAGAATATGAATTGGATTTAACATCCCATCGGCGCGGCGGAGGCATCACAGACGTACCACAAGCTCGTACCAGGGTCCAAAATAGGCCATGTAGTTTTCAAATGAATGCAACCCGTTCAACAGCCGCTGCTCTTCAGTAAACTCTGTGTGCTATCTGTCGGTATGCGCTCCCATTCCCTCGTGCCGATCTTTCTAAAAGTCGGGAAGATGGCGATCAGTGATCCGAGGCCGTTGGGATCCAGCACGGTGGTCCGTGTTACCCTCCTGAACCCACCGATTCCATATTCTGCTAACAGTCATTGGATCTCGACCAACGCGAGCAGCAATGTCGCCATATGATAAACCGCAACCGCGATAGGCTACAATCCGACCTTTACCAAAGTCGGAAACGTATGGTACGCATTTCTCTTCCTTACACGAGGAATCACAACAACGTTTCACAAGGCAACGTCGGTCAATTGTTGTTTGTGTATGAGAAATCGGTTGGAAACTTTCCTCATGTCAGCACGTTGTAGGTGTCGCCACCGGCGCCAACCTTGTGTGAATGCTCTGAAAAGCTAATCATTTGCATATGACAGCATCTTGTTCCTATCGGTTAAATTTCGCGTCTGTAGCACGTCATCTTCGTGGTGTAGCAATTTTAATGGCCAGTAGTGTAGATATTGCGTACTAGCCTGCCTCGGCTGTAGCTCTGGTGTTGGCGCCAGTCAGGGAAAACTAAAAATTTTTCACAGTCGCCTGGGATATTTTGGTGTTTACTAATATATTAATAGCAATAGAATCGATCGTTTATAGTAAATGAAGTAACAAGTAGCATTTAAGACCAGTGACGTATACCGCTGTCACTTAATGGATTGGAGCGAAAATGGCAAGTAGTCGCAGAGAGACGCATTGAGGTGGTCAGGCGGCGGCTGCAATTGCCGTCCGCTGTGGCCGCGGCTGCCTCGCGCCGGGGCGCCGCCTCATGTGACATCCTGTTCTCGGGTTGCCGCCGCCGGCTCCGGAACAACAGCGGCCGGTTTTTGCGCCGGCTGTGGGCGGCCGGCCCGCATGTGGCCTCATGGCGCAGTCTCGTCCAGGGGGGCGTAGCGAGCGGCGTGCAAAAACCCGGCACGTCCTGTTCACGCCGTCAGCTGCACCGCCCGCAACAAGTTCCAAGCGGTTAGGACCCTCGAGAGCCTGTGACACTGTTGCATTAACCACGTCGTAATTGCCATCATGTGTTACAGATCACCCTGTCATGTAAATTTACCCCTACTCTGTGTAACGTCCATTTCTTGCGGAATTCTGGAACATATTCTAATAAATTTCCTTGAAGCAGAAAAGCATATACAGGGTGAAAAGTATTTAAACCGACAAACTCCGGGAGGTTGTAGGGGTCATCAAAACAAATATTTTTCCCTAATGTCATTTTTTCCTATGAGGATTACTTAAACCAGTAGAGGAAGATTTCTCGGCGGCAAATCAATTAAACTAACAAACACTTTACCATTTTATTTTTTTTTTTGTGACCAAGAGACCACAGATTAACACAACCCAATTTCTATTACAGTCGATTTTCAGAAATGCCTCTATTGACACGTAAACAAAGGTTACACCGTCGGTTCATGTTCTGTCTGACACCGGCAAAAACCCCAGGAGTATCCTGAATTGTTCCAGCTGCTGCTACTATCCGGGCATCCAGATCCTCTTCTGATGCAACAGGAGTTGCAGAAACAAGGGTGCGCATCTCTCCCCACACAAAAACGTCCAGAGGGGACATATCTGGGCATCGCCACGGTACAGGACCACCTCTGCCAATCCACGTTTCTGGCAACCGTCGGTCCAGGAATCAACGCACATGACTGAAATGTGCCGGCGCCCCATCATGTTGGAACCACATTCGTTGTCTTGTAGGGAGCGGGACGTCTTCCAGCAGTTCTGGCAATGCTCTGGTGAGAAAATTGTAATAGTGCCTGCCATTTAATGGCCTAGGTAGCCCCAGTTAAACAGTCCCCAGCAACACCGACCCACACGTTAACGAAGAACCACAACTGATGAGCGCTAGTAACTGTAGCATCTGGGTTATCCCCACTCCAAACATGCGAACTGTGAATGTTGAAGACTCCATCACGCCCGAACGTTGCTGCATCGGTAAACAACAAAGAGGATGGAAATGTAGGATGCGTTTCACACTGTTCCAGGTACCATTGCGAAAACCGTGCTCTGGGTGGATAATCAACTGGTTCCAGGTTGTGGACACGCTGCAAGTGAAATGGACGTAACAATTGCTCTCCAAGGACTGTTCTTACATTCGTCTGATTCGACCCCATGTTACGCATAATTGCACGAGTGCTGATTGAAGTATCCCGCTCCGCATGCTGCAAGACATCTTCCTCAAATTGTAACGTTCTTACCTTGCGACCGCGTCCCTGTCCAAGTAATCTGCTAAATGACCCGGTCTCAGGCAGACGTTGGTACACAGCAGCAAAGGTCGTA
The DNA here is from genome assembly GCF_021461385.2 of Schistocerca piceifrons. NCBI lineage: Eukaryota > Metazoa > Arthropoda > Insecta > Orthoptera > Acrididae > Schistocerca > Schistocerca piceifrons. Next base: position 421,964,445 of record NC_060145.1, read on the forward strand.
TGATGCGGGATACGGCGATTAGGATATTGTTGTTGATAAACCCGCTGTGCAGCTCGTCCGTTGTGGTGCGCTACGTAGTACGCACCAACCATATCAGTGTACTCACTCCAGGTGTATCTCTCCATTAGTAAACAGAGACAATGCACTACTACACTGGTGGACAGCAGTTGCCTACAACTGAAGATCGTAATACGACCTGTAACAACTGAAGAGCGTAATACGAACTCTAACAACGTAAGAGCATAATACGGCCTCCACCGGTTTAAATAATCCTCATAGGAAAAAATGACATTAGGGAAAAATATTTGTTTTGATGTCCCCTACAACCCGCTAGAGTTTTTCGGTTTAAATACTTTTCACGCTGTAGTCACAAATCAGGGGTCGCTCACGAGAAACGCAGCTTGTCCTTTTCTCACTCGACATCATGCGATGAAGGACAACATATAGATTCCAAATTCCTAGATTTCAGGAAAGCATCTGACAAAGCGCCCCACTAAAGACAGTTAACGAAGGTTTGAGAATACGGAATAGATGATGAAATAAGTCAGTGGCTCGAAGGTTTCTTAAGTAATAGGTCCCAAAACGTTGTGCTAGACTGCGAGTGTTCATCAGAGATAAAGATATCGTCAGGAGATTTCCGGGAAGTGTCGCAGGTCCTTTCTTATAAGTGAACGATCAGACGGATAAGCTGAGCAGCAATATGCGGCTGTCTTTGAGTAAATACAGTACTAGTGGTGTGGTGCTTCTCACTGTCACATCGATTAAATGTCTGGACGCAACCTTTCAAAGCGTATGATGCGGTACGAGTACATAAAGGTCGCTAGGGGGAAGGAGAACGATCGGCTGCGATTTATTGAGAAAATTCTAATGAATTGCGGTTCATCTGTAAAGGAGCGCGCTTAAAGAACACTTGGACGACACTCGATCCATTCTTAAATACTGCTGGACTGGTTGGAACCCCACGTGGTCGGGTTAAAGGATGGCATCGAAGCATCGCTCGTGCGAAACTCAGCAAGCTCCTTTTCTCCCGTGGTATCCTACAAACCATGGTTGGAGGATTCTGTATTACCGGAAAGCATTTGACACGGTGCCTACTGAGGGATTGTTGTCGAAGATCTGCTTCAGGTTCCCAGATACGTGACTGGTTCGAATACTTCCAAGTAACAGAACCCAGTACGTAGTCCCCGACGGTGAGTGTTCCTCAGAGACGAGCGTATCGCCAGGAGTGCCCCAGGGAAGTGTGTATTCCCAGAACATGTAAATGATCTGACGGGTACCGTGAGCAGCAATTTACGGCTGTTTGTTAATCGCGCTGGGGAGTGTGCGAAGGTGTTCAAAAATGGCTCTGAGCACTATGGGACTTAACTTCTAAGGTCATCAGTCCCCGAGAACTTAAAACTACTTAAACCTAACTAACCTAAGGACATCACACATCCATGCCCGAGGCAGGATTCGAAACTGCGACCGTGGCGGTCGCGCGGTTCCAGACTGTAGCGCCTAGAACCGCTCGGCCACCCTGGCCGGTGGGAAGATGTTGTTGAGTGACTAAGAATGTACAAGATGACGTAGACAAAATTTTTAGTTGGTATAATGATGTCAGCTTGCTCTACATGTAGAAAAATGAAAGTTAATGTGGATGAGTAGGAAATACAAACCAGTAATGTTCGAATACAGCCCTAGCACGGTGCAGCTTGACACAGTCACTTCGATCAAATATCTAGACGTAATATTGCTAAGCGATATGAAATGCAATGAGCACTTCAGGTGCCGGCCAGTGTGGCCGTGCGGTTCTAGGCGCTTCAGTTTGGAACCGCGTGACCGTTACGGTCGCAGGTTCGAATCCTGCCTCGGGCATGGATGTGTGTGATGTCCTTAGGTTAGTTACGTTTAAGTAGTTCCTAGTTGGTTGGTTGGTTGTTTTGGGGGAAGGAGACCAGACAGCGAGGTCATCGGTCTCATCGGATTAGGGAAGGACGGGGAAGGAAGTCGGCCGTGCCCTTTGAAAGGAACCATCCCGGCATTTGCCTGGAGAGATTTAGGGAAATCACGGAAAACCTAAATCAGGATGGCTGGACGCGGTATTGAACCGTCGTCCTCCCGAATGCGAGTCCAGTGTCTAACCACTGCGCCACCTCGCTCGGTTTTAAGTAGTTCTAAGTTCTAGGGGACTGATGACCTCAGATGTTGAGTCCCATAGTGCTCAGAGCCATTTGAACCATTTGAGCACTTCAGGTTGGTAGCAGCGAAGGCGAATGCTCCTCTTCTATTGGGAGAATTTTAGGAAAGTGTGGTTCATCCAGAAAGGATGCTGAACGCTAGTGAGACCCATTTTTGAGTAGCATTGGAGTATTTGGGATTCCTACCAGGTCACATTAAAGGAAGACATCGAAGCAATTCAGAGGCGGCTCTAGATTTGTTACCGGTTGGTTAGATCAACACGCTAGTGTTACGGAAATGCTCCGTGAACTCAGATGGAAATACCTGGAGGGAAGGCGACGTTCTTTCCGCGAAACAAAATTGAGAGAGTTTAGAGGATCAGTATGTGCGACAGAGAGCAAAACGATCCTTCTGCCACTAACGAACATTTCGCGTAAGTACCGTGAAGACAAAATAAGTGTTATCAGGTCTCATACAGAGTTCTGCAAACAGGTCACTTTTGCAACCTGTACTCACTTTTTTCTTTCATTTTACATTTTTAGTTACTGTTTCTTCTTAGAATTCACTTTCAGTCATTTTTTCTGCATTCTGAGGTGATCTGGATAGCTTGGTATGAGACATAGAAAGAAAGAAAAAAAGATTTGCAAGAAAAGTCTTTGTGCAAATTTAAATTTGCTAATTTTGGTAATCAAAATATTTACATATGATATATTCACATATAGATATTTAAACAAAGAAGACAGCAGGAACAGGAAAATCTCCTGCCCCCAATAACCTGACCATTGACGCTGATGAAAGACTTTAAGTTGCTTACAGCAGAAAGAATTTCAAGAAGCAAGACTTGCGTAGGCCAGGCTGGCAGGAGCTCTCCACGTCCAGAAACAGGCCCAGCATGAGAAACAAGATGCACATGCCCTCCAGTCGAGATTTGATAAAAGGAAAAGAGTTTTAATAACATTATTTTTAACAAAAAATCAAATGTTAATAACCCCAATGTAATTTTCCATTAACTTATATGCTTTCTTCTTTTATCTCATCTTACTTTCAGTGCATGACGTATGATAAAAGACGTCTATTAATAATGGTAGAAAGTTTCTAAACTGTACACAACTTGTATAATTGTAAGTAAATACAGTGAACAACAAAATTAAAGGACCGCTTTTTCGATACCCTTGATCGTGTCCCATACCGCCGCACAAGTTTGAAATTTGGTTCAAAGGTACCTACAACATTCCTCAGTAATGGTGCAAAAGCGTGATCCCTGCGTGTCAACTTCGGGCTCGATAACGCTTGAAACGGCGGGATGTCAACTGTCGCAAAAAAAAAAAAAAAAAAAAAAAAAAATTGCCTGAGCTCAGAAGTTAATGTGACGTGCAAAGTGCCCCCATTGACATCAAATATCACAATATTTCTGCCCAAAGCCACCGTGGACGTCTCACATGATGGGAAGGTTGTTACACACCTCCCCCTTACCCACATTGACACATCTGTGCATAAAATGGAAAAGAGTCCTTCGAAGACCCTATCCCAGTTCGGAAAAACCGTCTGTGGCACTTGCCCACAATTATTGAGAATTTTAAAAACGTACCTGTGCAGAGAGAACTTCCACAGTCGTCCAAGGCGCCTGCAGGTAGGCAAGCACTCGAGGCACCTCCGAGGATAGTTACCTGCCTACGGGCGCTATGTGTATTTCACGGGATTTCTCTGTAAAGGCGCTTTTCATGTTGGCAGATGCCACAACGATTTTGCCGAAATGAGGAGTCTTAGAGCAACCCTTTGTCAGTTATTCGCGCATGTGTCAATGTCGCACCCTTCCGTGATCACGCCAGAGGAGGGCATGAAAGAGGAACCCTGAAAAAGCTTCAGATCAAGTTCAGATTTCGTCGAATGGTTTTGAACAGTCCCTAGCGGTTCCACCCTGTACATTAGAGCAGAAACTGCCGTCGCACTGTACAGGAAACGGATGACATCATATTCAGTGGGGTTGCAACCCTATGGTATCTATGGAAAAGGATTGAATCGCCCAGGAGGTCTCAATAGTAATAGTCCCAAACGTTGTCAAGAATATTATACTTTTGCTCATCGATCTGCAGACTGTCATTTTCGACGGCGAAATGCGTGGGAATCAATGATCCAAGGAAAGGAGTACTTTCACTGCCGTCCTGTATGCCATCCCCCGAGGCGTTTTCGTTTCGGTCCTGAGCGGCAGCCTCACGGTCACGTTCTCGCTTCCCGAGCACGGAGTCCCGAGTTCGATTAACGGCGGGGTCAGGGATTTTCACCTGCCTCGAGATGACTGGGTGCTTGTGTTGTCCTCATCATTTCATCATCATTCATGAAAGTGGCAGATTGGACTGAGCAAAGATTGGGGATTTGTACGAGCGCTGGCAACCGCGCAGTTGAGCGTCTCACAAACCAAACATCATCATCATCATCATCATCATCATCATCATCTGAGCGGCAGCGTTTTCATCGGCCTCTCGTAACAAAGCCACGTCATTTCAGCACCGGGTGTCGCGTTTCTGGCCTCCATCTCAGAGGCTTCAAAAGGAGGGCTGAAAAGTGGGTAAAGAGAGGGGGTGTGCTTACCTTCCTATCGCGTGGCAGGTTCACCATGGCACTGAACAGAACTGTGGTGAAATTTGATGCCAATGCGACATCTTTAACCCATTTTGCACATCACACGAACCTCTGAGCACTGACTTTTTTTCCGCAAGAGTCGACACCTTGCTGTTTGAATCGTCGCCGAGCCTGAGGATGACGTCTCAGGGCATCACGCTTTTGCTTCATTACAGAGGAAGGTTGTAGGCACCTTTGGGTCAAATTTCAAATTTGTGGGTTGGAATGGGACGCGATTATGGGGTTTCGAAAAAGTGATCCTTCAACTGTTTTGTGCAGTGGGTAAGCCATATCCAAAATCATCAGCGTCCGTGCAGTACAATGAAATTTTAGTATTCCTCTTACGCAATGGAAAAAGGTGAAATAAGTGTGAAGGATGTCCGTTTTCACAGATATTTAAATAGTCACTTTTTTGCTTGCTTTTTGTCACTTTCGTCACCTTTTTCGTATTCAAAAACTGTTGCCAGTCCTGCATACAGAAACATGGAGACAGTCGCTTTTCCCTCGCTCCTTTTGTGACTGGAACGGTAAAGGCGATGTTTTCCAGTGGTACGGATACCCTTATCAGGTCGAGAAACCATTATAAACACAACATGGAAAGGCAATTCGCTGACCCCAAACATACAACCGAGCATCGCGGGTCTACAAAATATCTCCATCTAGTTCCAGTAGAGGTTGCCCCAGACCAGAAATTTCCTGAGCCTCGTCAATATCACCCGCCTTTCAAGATCAGCGTCACTGTTAATCTGACCACTCTCTGCAAAGATTACGGTCTGATGTGAAGGACGAGTGTGAGTCAGAGAGAGGAATCAGAAAATCGGCAAGGAACGGACAATCGGGGGGGGGGGGGGGGGGGGGGGGGCGGCGACAATGAGGTTAAACGAGCCCCTGCAGCGTCACCCCACAGAAGGCAGAGTCCTGCTGCCCTATCGATTCTCGTGTCCACTGGATAAAAAAAGACGGAAGGAATGCCGACGCAGTTCACACTGTTGCAGTCGCGTTCAGCTGACTGGTAATTCAGAAGGCCGCGGCTGTACACTTTAATTATTTTGTTACTGGGTTACCTTGTTGTGTGCCGGCCGGTGTGGCTCAGCGGTTCTAGGTGCTTCACTCTCGAACCGCGCGACCGCTACGGTCGCAGGTTCGAATCCTGCCTCGGGCATGGACTGTGTGATGTCCTTAGGTTAGTTAGTTTTAAATAGTTCTAAGTTCTAGGGGAATGATGACCTCAGATGTTAAGTCCCACAGTGCTCAGAGCCATTTGAACCTTGTTGTGCTCCTTCCCAGAACGCAGTGTCACATCGCAATTACAGGAATACCTTTTTTTTAGAAAGAACTGTTTCGAGGTATTTTGCTGCTCAAGTCGCGTTTCTATGCTATAAACTGCCCTCAGGGGTGACTGCTGCCGAAAAGAAATCACGGAGTTCACTCGACCGCAGCATGTCGTGGCAGTGATTAGTGACGTAAGAGCGGCTTTCAATAACTAATTCAACATATATTTTTCTCGGCCAATTTCGCTCGAAAAGATGGTGAATTTGTTGGGGGACATCGTGCTTCAGCCCCTATAGTTTCATGAATTTCGGTAGGTTGGAGCGCTATACATAGCAATCAAAATTGGATCTGTAACGGAGGTGCGTCCAAGCAGAGAAGTGTCTCTGAGTTTCTTTTGCCGCAAAACCAGAGCGTCGCAGATGTTCACAGGCACTTGCAGAATGTCTACGGACACCTGGCAGCGAACAAAAGTACGGTGTGTCGTTGGGCGAGACGTCTGTCGTCGTCGTAACAAGGTTGCGCAAACTTGTCCGCATTTTCGCGTGCCGACCGGCCGCACACATCCGTGACTCCCGCAATGGAACGTGCGGACACTCTCATTCGAAGCGATCGACGACTCTGAATCAAATACCGCGCTGCTGAACTGGACGTCTCTGTTGGTAGTGCTGACACGCTAGTCCATCAGCTTGGGTACTCAAAGGTACCGGGTTCCTCGCCGCCTAACAGAATACGTACGTGTTCATCTCTTCGAACCGGGAAGATAGCGGTAATTCACGAAGTTCCGCGACATCCCCTCACCTCCGACGGGAAAGTTCAAAGCCGCACCCTCAGCCCGTAAAATGAAGGCGACGGTCTTCTGGGACTGTGAAATGGTTATTCTATTTGTCGGGTATCGTGCTAGACTCAGGTAATCGAAGAAACGACTTGAGCGTGTTCGTCGACATAAAAATGCAAACCAACTTCTCTATGGCAACGCAACGCCTCAAACGAGTCTGCGCACCAGAGGGCAGCTCACAAAACTTCATTGGACTGTTCTTCCTCATCCACACCACAGCCGGGATTTCGTACCTTCCGATTTCCATCTGTTTGGCCCCGTAAAGAATACACTCCGCTTGAAGCAGTACGTAGATGATGGGGAGATTATACAGGCAGCACTACGTTGGCTCCGCAGTAGAGAGGTGTCAGACCCTTCCAGTAAGGTAGCGTAAGGCTGTCGCACTGAACGGATATTGTGTTGAAAAATAGGGTTTTGTAGCCAGAAGAGGGGAATAGTACGATGTATTGGAATCCTGAATAAAACAGACCAGCTTTCAGAAAAAAAGTTCTGCATTATGTATTGAGCGCCCCTCGTAGAATGCAGTGTGTGTGTGTCACTCGGGTGTATGCAATCAACTCTGTAAAATGGGTCGCTGTGGAAACTTGACATAATAACAGAAAGGAGGTAACCTGTATGGGTGTGGCCATGACCACACCATTGCCTGCCCCTATTCGTTAACCAAAGTGGACTGCCCAGCGTTTGCAGTACGGATGGTGTATCACTCCCAGCCCTGTGACAGGATGAAAGAACAGTCTTGAAAAGTGTGTAAGTGATAAGGACCAGAGACTACTGTCCCGCCTTGTCAGTGACAGTCGGTAAGAAACCCGGCAGGGACTGCTTCGGTCACTGAATGCAGGTCCGTGTCAACCACTTCCGGAGCGAACGCTGCGAAGGGTACTGCTTGCAGAAAGCTAATAACTACATCTATTAAGAAATAAAGCTCAGTACTTCTTGGTACGTATCAGTTTTATAATAAATGCAGAACAAAAATTAGAGTTTTTTTATGATGCTTCTATTGAGAATCGGACGGGCGACCTCGTAACTACAAGATTACGCTATGTGATCAGAAATATCCGGACACCGGACTGAAAATGACTTACAAGTTCGTGGCGCCCTCCATCGATAATGCTGGAATTCAGTATGGTGTTGGCTCACCCTTAGCCATGATGGCAGCTTCCACTCTCGCAGGCATACGTTCAATCAGGTGCGTGAATATTTCTTGGGGAATGGAAGCCCATTCTTCGCGGAGTGCTACATTGAGGTATCGATGTCGGTCGGTGAGGCCTGGCACGAAGTCGACGTTCCAAAACTTCCCATAGGTGTTCTAGGATTAAGGTCGTGCATTATGAACAGGTGCTCGATCATGTTGAGAAATGCAATCGCCATCCCCGAATTGCTCTTCAGCAGTGGGGAGCAAGTAGATGCTTAAAACGTCAGTGTAGGCCTGTGCTATGATAGTGCCACGCAAAACGCAAGGGGTGCAAGCCCTCTTCATGAAAAATACGGCCACATCGTAACACCACCGCCTCCGAATTTTACTGTTGGCACTGCACACGCTCGCAGATGATGTTCACCGGCTTTCGCCATACCCACACACTACCATCGGATTGCCACATTGTGTACCGTGATTCGTCACTGCACACAACGCTTTCCACTGTTCAATCGTCCAATGTTTATGCTTTTTACACAAAGCGAGGCGTCGTTTGGCATTCACCGGCGTGATGTGTGGCTTATGAGCAGCCGCTCACCTCCCGCGTAACTGTCATATTACTTGCAGTGGATCCGGATGCAGTTTCGAATTCCTGTGCGACAGTCTGGGTAAACGTCTGCCTATAACACATTACGACCCTCTTCAATTGTCGGCGGTCTCCGTCAGTCAGCAGACGAGGTCGGCCTGTACGCTTTTGTGCTGTACGTGTCCCTTCACGTTTCCACTTCATTGTCACATTGGAAACAGTGGACCTAGGGATGTTCAGGAGTGTGAAAATCTCGCGTACAGACGTATGACACAAGTTTCACCCAGTCACCTGAACACGTTCGAAGTCCCTGAGTACCGGGGACGCGCCCCATTCTGCTCTCACGATGTCTAATGAAACCTGAAACATTCACCGATATGATCATGTTAGTGCTTCATACTCCCAGCTAGGGTGACTGCGGCCGAACAAATTGCGTGACTACCACACTCTATGTCTACTTCACCGACTCCTCGTCGCGCAAGCACCCCAGTATCTTGCTTCAGAGGTTAAACACCTTTCATACCATCATAATCGAAACACAAGGTCACTCTTATTTGGTATCCTAACTGTGCCCACTCACAAAACAAAAAACTTTTGCAAACTCCTTCTCAGTTGCCGCTGTCCGCCTCTGGAACAAACTGCCCCTTACCTTGCGCACAATTCAGTCCCTTGCTGTTTGCAAGAAGAAGTTGAAGCATTTTCTACTATCATCCTCATAACGTTTTCCACAAAATTAATGTACAAGGCCTCCTCTGTAAAATAGCAAAGGTAGTGTCTCCTATCTTGCTCCTTTCTCTCCTTCCTCTTCATCTATCTCTATTAACCACGCAATCTTCTTTTCCTTTATATTTCCTTAATTATCTTACATCATGTCTCTATTCTTCTCCTCCCTTCACCATCAGTCTCCCTCATACTCCCTGCTGCTAGCACTCCTATCTAAAACCTGTCTCTTTCATAATGTCTAATCATAACAGTACTTATCATCTACGAATATAAACTCTATATGTATGTATTTTTCGAAGTGTGCCTTTGTAATTGTTTATTTCACTTTTTGTACTAGATGTAGTTTAACTTGCCTACTATAACATATGAATGTAAAATATGTAGAATGCCTGGTTAGATGTAAGAGAGGGCCTGATGGCCCTAATCTTGGCAGGTTAAATAAATAAATAAATAAATAAATAAATAAATAATGACTACTCAGGTCGCTGATGAAGCACAGTGCACCTAACATGAAAAACGTATGTTTTTGTTGGTGTCCGGATACTTTTTATCACATAGTGTATATTCCCCGCTACGAGCGGCTCTGTTATAAAGACAGATGTTTTTTTATAGTCAACAGAGGTCAGGAATCTTCGAAGTCGGTTTTTGAGTGCTTTTCAAAAGAGTATCGTACTGCTTCAGGAAACTTTCCCGTTACTATATGTGTGAAGGGCTGTTTCTCGGTCCAGTCTCCTGAAGATTCAGCGACTGAGCGGTACAGAGCCTTACGCATCCAACGTCACTTTCCACGCTGCGTCGTCGCTGTCATCAGAGCATGACACTTCAAGTTGGCAGCTACTGGGTAATGCTGGTCACGTCAGACGTATTGTCATATTATGGTTGTTGGGTACTTAGAGAAGGCCGGTGTGGCCGTGCGGTTCTAGGCGCTACAATCTGGAACCGCGTGACCGCTAAGGTCGCAGGTTCGAATCCTGCCCGGGCATGGATGTGTGTGATGTCCTTAGGTTAGTTAGGTTTAAGTAGTTCTAAGTTCTAGGGGACTGATGACCACAGATGTTAAGTCCCATAGTGTTCAGAGCCATTTTTTCGGAACTTACAACGCGATACAGCTTACATCTCTTCCCTATATGTCAAAGTTCGGATCGGTGGTGCACTGACACAGTGTTATTTTTTAGAATCAACGTTGTGAAAGTGCAACAGCGGCAAGCAGTGAATGTCGACAGGTCACACAAATGAGCAGCTAACGCATACACTGATGAGCCAGAACATCATGACCACATACGTAATAGTCGGTATGTCCACCTTTTAGCATGGAGGGAGTTGGCACCACATATGCACATACGTGTCAGCTAATTCCCATGATTCTGGGGAGGGGGCGAAGAGCGCTGACACCACGTCAATGGGCCGGCCGCGGTGGCCGAGCGGTTCTAGGCGCTCAGTCCGGAACCGCGCTACTGCTACGGTCACAGGTTCGAATCCTGCCTCGGGCATGGATGTGTGTGATGTCCTTAGGTTAGTTAGGTTTAAGTAGTTCTAAGTCCTAGTTCTAGGGGACTGATGACCACAGAAGTTAAGTCCCATAGTGCTCAGAGCCATTTGAACCACGTTCAATCACATTGCAGATCGATCGGGCTCAGATGTGACGAGTCGGGGGCTAGCACATCGATTGGAACTCTCCAGTTTATTCCTCGAATCACTCCATTACAGTCGTGGTCTTGTGACATAGCGCATTATCTTGTTGAAAAATGCCGCTGCCATGAAGCGGTGTACATGGTCTGTAACCAGTGTACGATACTACTTGTTCGTCATGGTAGCTTGCACGAGTTGCCCATGTGAATGTTCCCCTGAGCATAATGGACCAGCTTGTTTGCGTCCCGCAGTACAAGTGTGAAGAAAGTGATCCCCCGGAAGAAGACGAATTCGCGGCCTCTCGTCGGCAGGATGAAGGAGGAATTGGAATTCGTCAGACCGTGCAACGCTCTGCCACTGGGCCAACGTCCAGTGCCGATGGCACGTGTCCGTTTCTGTCGCAGTTGCCGACTTCGTGGCATATGAATGGCTCATCGGCTGCGAAGGCCCATCGTTAGGAGTTGCCGGCGTACTGTGCTTTCAGACGCATATGTATTCTGCCCGGCTTTAAAGTCTGATGTTAGTTCCGCCACGGATCGCCGCCTGTCCATTTTTACCAGTCTGTCCAGCCTACGATGTCCGACATCTGTAATGAGGAGTGGCCGCCCAACTCTACGACTTCTGGACGTGCTTTCACCTTGATTCCGCCTCGTGTTGAAAACACTCACCACAGCACTCCGCGAACACCCGACAAGTCGTGCAGTTTCGGAAATGCTTGTGCCGAGCCTCCGGGCCATCACAATCTTCTCTCGGTCAAAGATAGATAACGCGCCTTTCCCGTTCTACACATAGCCAGCACGCTCACTGATAACTACGTGCACCTCGCGTGTGTCTGATTAGCAGTCATTCCTCACCAGATGACACTGCTATCACATGGACGAGTTTATATCAAGTCTGTCGTCATAATGTTGTGGCTGATCAGTGTGTAGCAAGAGTGCAGGACTCAGTACTGGTGCTGCCACGTGTTTGGCGACCGTAGCTTGCGGCGACTCCACGTGCACATCCTGACGGGTGCCCCGTTTTTGTAGGCGCACGCTTTAGCTTTCAGCAGTCGCAGCCTCGAGTGTTACTCTACACCACGCCGGATGGAGCGTTTTGCCGCTTCCAGCGAAGGAGGAAGATTCCTTGCGATACTCCCAGACGGGCGGACAGAGAGGTTGCTGTCTGGTGTACTCGGTGGCAAAAACTCATAACGTGTCTAAATATACTGCAAGAAAAAAGCTGTGCCACGGAAAAGCTTCTCTAAAATGGTTTGAAGGCCAAAATGATGCATGACTCCTCAATCTGAGAAAAGTATTTTCAGTTCTGTGAGGTTTGTTCTGTTTGGTGTCTCTAAGTTGGAGACACACATTCGTCGTTTTACTATTTTGCCGCGTACCTGGCACAAGTTTTGAAATCTCCGCTACGTGGCCTTAGGAATGGGTGTTGTGATGGACATTAGGAATGGGTGTTGTGATGGACTGAATGAGCTGCTGTTACCGCGACGAATGGAATAGATGAGCTTCTCACGTGACTGGCGACGGACGTGATACTTAAGTGCAAGTTCAGCAAGAGCCATGCCCTTTGATAATGACGGAAGGAAGGAAGGAAGAAAGAAAGAAAGAAAGAAAGAAAGATGAGAGTTAGCCTCTTGCCGACGACGAATTTACTAGAGGCGGAGCAGAAACGATAACTGGGGAAGCAAATCGGATGCGCTCTTTCAAAGGAATCATCCCTGCATTCGCATCAAGCGAGTCGTGAAATCACGGAAAACTTAAATCTTCACTATACGCGACGTATTCAACGCGATATGTGAAGTTCTGTCACAATCGATCACCTTGAGTTTTAAAAAGAAAGTAAAAAACAAGTATTTAACTTCCGTTTTTTTTAGAATAAATGAAAAATATACATGTCTGTCGGATTTACCTCTGTAGTTGTGCAAGCAAGCAGTCACGTCTGTACACTTCAGAATTGTACTGTATGCAGCTGTGCCCTGTAGCTTAAATAGATTTCCGATGAAGGGGAGCGAGAGGGGTAAAGGGGGGAAGGGAGAATAAGCGGAGTGAGGGAGATTGGGATAGGGTTGAGAGGGCAGGGAGATAAAGTGGGAAGAATGACAGGATCACATCGGATTTATACTCGTTAAGACGTTAAAACAGTAGGCTTACGTTAAAATTGTAAAGTAAAAATTGTGTAAAAATAAAATAAATATTAAAATATTTAGATAGAAAAACAATCTAAGTATGAAACAGTAGAACGTATAAAATAGTAGACTTATGATTGTGGAATTACATGAAGTAACTAAAATTAAATGTATTAAGCGGTGACGTGTGTGAAAATATTTGGGTACATATAAACCAGTGAATTTTTCACTGCTTGAGAAATAATTGAAGCAAATTTTGCACATATTGTCATATGCTGTTGGGTGTAATCTGAATAAATTTTTTAAATTTTTTGTCAAATAATTTGATCAGAACTTTGTTGGGTACTTTTAGAACACATATTATCACACGAGTAATATTTTCTCAAATGTGGTAGGTTATTTTAGTAATTAGATAAAAATAGTACCAACTTTATAATATCAGTCTTATAATACCTTCAACAATTTTTTAAATTTATCTATTACACATGTTATGCCATAGGAAGTTGTGTTATAGAATGTACAAAGTCTGTAGCAAATTTCACCTTTTTATCTGCAACCGTCCAGCTGAAAATATCCCTAACACACTTAGAAACGAATCTTGCAATAATGCGAAAGAGAGATGATGTTAGCGTTTATGCTATAACTGCCGAGCGGGATTAGCCGAGTGGTCTGAGGCGCTGCAGTCATGGACTTTGCGGCTGGTCCTGGCGGAGGTTCGAGTCATCCCTCGAGCATGGGTGTGTGTGTTTGTCCTTGGGATAATTTAGGTTAAGTAATGTGTAAGCTTAGGGATTTTTTTATGCCATGACTAAGAACCTTAATGTTGGACATAACCATACATTTTGTTCTTTGCTTCTGGTCTGATCCTTTCGGTGCGTCCTTTTGGCCATTTCGTTCACTGAAATTTCAGAATTACCAATACGCACATAATCAGACTTTTTCAATAGGTTGTAAGTGAAGCAACCCGCATCAAATCCTACTCTCATAAGGACCCTGATTCTTCCAGTGTTACCATCAGTGAACAGCAAACAAGCATCATATGAGACTATTTTAACATTTGTAGAAGAGCTAAATGTCGTCTCTGCGCATATCTTCTAAATGATGTTAATAAAGCTTTTCTTCGTGTTTTCCGTTCCATCCTATGTCATTTCTGTAATAAATCGTAGTTAATCGCATCCCAAGTGAGCTCACAGCCTTCTACACGCTACAGAAGTCTTCTCTGAGGGTGGAAATAATATATTTTCGCAAACAAGGGCAGAGTCTTGCAGGAAAGGGGGCGTGGCAATGCGCATTGGTTGAAATTAGATGGTTTTCACATCATTTGTAACACGAATTAAACTCTGAAAATAGGGAGAGAATATTTGTTACATGCTACAGAACTGCATCTGGTGGCAAAAGAATTTCCACATTTTTGGCCAATTTTACATGCAATCCTCCTTAAAATATTAAAAGTGTAGGACATTGGAAATATAAAACAGCAAAATTATAGAAGTGGTGTAATGTAAAGCAACTAAAATAATAGTTTTTTTAGATCTGAAGATAATCGAGTGTGATTGAAACTAAAAAAAAAAACTAAATCTGCATAGCCAGATAGGGATTAGAACCTACTTAGAGTTCTTAGGGCTTGTGATGTGCTCCACCAAGCGTAATAGGGGATGGTGAAAATTTGCACTCTGAACCCTTGTTACGCTCCTGGGTTGGTGCAATTCCAAACGGGTATGCAGCTCACAAACTTGAGCTGTCTTCTAGTTATACAAGGCGTCCCAGTACACAGATGGCAGAGAATCCTAAATTGGATAGTTTGAGGTGAGGAACCAGTGGTCGGAAAGAATATACTTTTTTTCCTTCTTCAGAAATCATAATTTGGTACAATAGCTGTATACCAGTGGCCCACCACAACCTTTTCTTTAAAGAATCGAGCTACCATGTATGAAACAGCTTCAGATGTCTGATTACTTTGAAAATGAGTTAATGTGTGATACTAGGTGAGTCAAAAAAGACTTTACAGTTTTGGAGCGATATAGAAGTTTACTGAGGTAACTTACAGAATCGGTAGATGTCAGTCTGCAGTAAACAACCTCAAGTGTCACGAAAGTGTCTAGTGTATGTAGTGTAGTCGTGTGACTAGGACCTCCCGTAGGGTAGACCGTTCGCCAGATGCAAGTCTTTCGATTTGACACCACTTGGGCAACTTGCGCGTCGATGGCGATGAATTGATAATGATTAGGACAATACAACACCCAGTCCCTGAGCGGAGAAAATCTCCAACCCAGCCGGGAATCGAACCCGGGCCCTTAGGATTGACATTCTGTCTCGCTGACCACTCAGCTACCGGGGGCGTCATTTTGGTTCGATGCGGCAAACATCCTACCGGTAATGAATTTCTTCCCATACTCGTTGCAGCATCTCGAGCGTAACTTATGAAACGGCAGCGTAGATTCCATTTGTCAGGTCGGCTAAACTGTTTGCTGGAGAGGAACATACACACGACACTCAATGAGACCCCAGATAAAGAAATCCTGTGGTGTCAAGTCTGGGAAGCGAGGTGGCCATGCGATTGGTCCTTCAGCGCCAGTCCACCGACCTGGGAAGCGATTACCGAGGAAACCTCGAACATCGTGAGGAAATCTCGAACTTCGTGAGGAAATGAGGTGGTGCACTGTTTTTTCTGGTAGTAAACAATCCCATCTCGTTCATCTTCATCCATCTGCGGAATTAAAATCGCCGTGAATACTTCATATATAAAATTCGCCGAGAAAGCCTGCACTCACATATGCTTTCTAGTATTACAGATGACTCTAGATTGGTAGTAAAGGATGTTGTGTGCAACGTTGGCACTGTTTCAAATAGTGCAGTTCATAAGTTTATGGCTTGTAGAAAATAAACTAACGCTAAATCACATTAAGACTCAGTTTTTACAGTTACTAACACACAATTGAACAAAATCCGACGTTTTAATTGCACAGAATGGGCATATGATTAGTAAAACTGAGCAGTTCAAATTTCTAGGTGGTCAGACAGTAAACTTTCGTGGAAAGCCCACATTCAGGATCTTGTTCAAAGACTTACCGCTGCCATTTCTATTATTCGAACGGTATCTGAAATAATGATTGTTCGACACGAAAAACAGTCTACTTCGCTTATTTTAATTCGCTTATGACGTATAGTGTTATATTTTAGGTTAGCTTTTCCCATCCTCAAAGGATATATTTGGCTCAGAAACGGGCGGTTCGGGTAATAAGTGGTGTAAGTTTGCAAACCACTTGTCGACCCCTGTTCACTACTCCGTGTATTCTGACAATGGCCTCTCAATATATATATTTTTTACTGTCGTTTCTTGTTAACAATATCAGCGCATTCCCAAGAATTAGCAGCTTTCACTCAGTTAATACTAGGCAGAAATCCAATTTGCGTTTGGATCACACTTCCTTAACTCTTGTGCAGAAACATGTGCAATATACCGCTGTATTCATTTTCAATAAGCTATCACAAGAATTCAAAAATCTTAGCAATAACCGACGCGCTTTCAAGTCGAAACTGAAGAGTTTCCTCATGCATCACTTCTATTCTTTTGAGAAGTTCCTTGAAAAATTAAGCTGATTTCTGTGTATTGTTGTACATAAACTTATGGCTTGTCTTTTTTGGGTCCATAAACATTGTATATAACTGTTATTATTTTTATGTTGTAATTTCATGCATTGACCCGTTCCATGACGATGGAGATTTGCTGCTAAGTTTGATCGTAAGGTCCTAGATGTATGGGAAAAAAGTTTACCGCATTACAAATAGTAGTCACATCGAATTGAAATGACGCTTGACACTTTTATGTGAAACTTGAGGTTTTTTGCTACGAAATGACACATCTGCCGATTTTGTAAGTTATTGCAATAAATCTCTTTATCATTCCAGAGTTTAAAAGTCCTTTTTGACTCTAGGACTACGTTTGACGTTAAGCACAGGTGGAAAATGCTTATTGTATTGATTTTTTCTAAGTCTCGGATTATTCACCCATAGACTAATGAAAAAGTCAAAACCAAAACTGAATAAGTAACTTGCGGCTCCGTTGCTTTTTTTTTAAACTAGTTTTTCACACATCTCAGTGTTTATGACGTCGTATCTTATGAAGTATGTGTTGTAGAATGACATAATTTCGCAGGTGAATTCAGTGGTATATGAGGATATGGTCTGCAAAAATGTGTTGCGAAAAAAATTAAAACTTCATTCCTGATGCTGAAGTTTTACTGTCTGAACAGCGCAAATTTAGTAAGCAATAAACCTTTTTCCGTTTATTAATTGATGGAGTGATATCTGCGAGAAAAGTTTCGAAAAGGGTTAAAATTATGTGTAAAGTTGGAAGTCACTGATTGCTCTCATTCTCAAGTACTGGATGAATTTAGTGTGGGTAATTTCCGTGCCATGAGTTACACTGTCTAAAGGCATATTCACAATTTCTAATTTTAATGGTTGATGTATTGTTTAAGTGTTTAACGTAAGATCATACCTCTTAATGAGCAGATTATCACCGTTTTTTAAATTTTTAGACTTGGTCAATAAATCATGAAACAGTGAAAGTCAAATTTTTGTTGCCCCTGGGAACAGTTAGACAGGCAACCTGTACATGGCATTAGGTGACCGCATTAGCCGTTTAGCAATATGCATTGATCATTTTATTAAAACCACCGATTTCGGTTATACAACAGTCCCGCCTTCAGGTATAAAAATAGGACATTGATTACAGCAAATCGTCCAAATAATGATCATATATATGTAGATCAAAGCTATACTAGCCTGATCATGTGATTAGCCATGTTCAAATACTGCCTTATGTTTAAATCTGGTATTTTCTCCATTCTGTAACTTTGATGCCGTTAATGTGTAACAATGATCTATAGTAGATACATGTGATACTGATTCGAAGCATGCCACTTTTTTATGTTAGAGGTTGGTCTATTATTTGACGGAGACTGTAGGTCAAAAAAGAAACCTACAGCTACTGCGCAAAATCATGATTTTTTAAAGAAATGAATTTTCGTTTTCTCATCTGAAAATACTCATTTTACACTGAGGGGCCAAAGAAACTGGTACACCAGCCTAATATCGGGTAAGGGCCTCGGGACACCCAGAAGAGCCGCAACACGACGTGGCATGGACTCGACTAATGTCTGAAATAGTGTTGGAGGGAATTGACACCATGAATCGTTCAGGGCTGTCCATAAATCCGTAAGAGTACAAGAGAGTAGAGATCTCTTCTGAAAAGCACGCTACAAGGCATCCCAAATATATTCAATAATGTTCATGTCTGGGGAGTTTGGTGGATAGTGGAAGTGTTTAAACTCAGAAGAGTGTTCCTGGAGTCACTCTGTAGCAATTCTGGACGTTTGGCATGTCGCATTGCCCTGCTGGAATTTCCCAAGTCCTTCGGAATGCACAATGGACATGAATGGACGCAGGTGATCAGATAGGATGCTTACATACGTATCAGCTGTCTGAGTAGTATCTAGACGTATTGGGGGTCCCGTATCACTCCAACTGCATATCCTCCAAACCACTACAGAGCCTCCATCAAGTTGAACAGTCCCCTGCTGACATGCAGGGTCCCTGAATTCATGAGTTTGTCTCCATACCCGTATACGTTCATGCGCTCGATACAATTTGAAACGATACTCGTCCGCCGGGGCAACATGTTTCCAGTTATCAACAGTCCAGTGTTTGCGTTGAAGGGTCCAGGCTAGGCGTAAAGCTTTGTGTCGTGCAGTCATCAAGGGTACACGTGGGGGCATTCGGCTCCGAAAGCCCATATCGATGATGTTTCGGTGAATGGTTCGCACGATGACACTTGCTGATGGCCCATCATTGAAATCTGCAGCAATTTGCGGAAGGTTTGCACTTCTGTCATGTCGAACGATTCTCTTCAATCTTCGTTGGTCCCGTTCTTGCGGGATCCTTTTCCGGCCGCAGCAATTTCGTAGTTTTGATGTTTTACTGGATTCCTGATATTCACGGTACACTCTTGAAATGGGCGTACGGGAAAATCCCCACTTCATCACTACCTCGGAGATGCCGTGTCCCATCGCTCATGCGCCAACTGATTACCCTACGTTCAAACTCAAAAAAATGTTCAAACGTGTGTGAAATCTTATGGGACTTAACTACTAAGGTCATCAGTCCCTAAGCTTACACACTACTTAACCTAAATTATCCTAAGGACAAACACACGCACCCATGCCCGAGGGAGGACTCGAACCTCCGCCGGGACCAGCCTCACGGTCCATGACTGCAGCGCCTCAGACCGCTCGGCTAAACCCGTGCGGCACGTTCAAACTCAATTAAATCTTAACAGCGTGCCATTGTAGCAGCAGTAACCGCTCTAACAACTGCGCCAGACACTTTGTCTTGTATAGGCGTTGCCCACCGCAGCTCCGTATTCTGGTTGTTTAGATATCTCTGTATTTGAATACGCATGCATATACGAGTTTCTTTGGCGCTTCGGTGTAGTGTCCTCTAACATCTGTATAAGGTCGAAGGTAAAGATTTGGGGCCCCACCGTGGATGTATAACTTTTCATTACCCAACTCTTTCCTGCAGTAACTTTATTTTTATCGTACTTCAACAATGAGGCGAATTTTCTTTGTGTATAACTAATGTTATTCCACGTCGTTTGTGCACCCGACTTTGTGCAATGACGTCACTAACATTATTTGTGAGACACTACTCGTTAGAATTATTTCATTAAATGCGCAGAAGTTTGGGTTCAGCTGTCCGCTTTTGTCTTCTCTTTCCACCTCTGTGCAGTCGCTGCCGGAGACAGGGATATTTTAACAAACCTGTTCAAGTCTTTGTATTAGCCGGAAAGTCGGTCTAAATGGCTGAGATGGGCAGCCGCTGGGAAGAAAGGAATATTTAAAGGTATGAAGTCTTGTTTGCCTTGGACACATTATCGCAGTGGATGATGTGTGAGCTGCGGAAATGGACCGGGAGTTAAAGCGTAAAATTCTGATAAAGTGTGGGCTGTTACACGGCCAAGCTGTGGTCCCGCGGAAGGGGGGTAGTTTACGGTGCCATTAAAGTCTCTTTGTGTATTCCTGGCAGAGGAAAGAAACGCGGCGGCGTGTTTACGTTAAAACTTCCCCACCCCTGGTATAAAATCCGCCTCTCCCGCAGGTGGGGAACAGCTTTCACCCCTGAGTGCTGCGTCGTTATCGCAGCCTGTGGACGACAAAGGGGGAAAAAATGGGGCGACAAAACTAATGCCGAGAGCTTTTCTGCCACGGGCGATCCGCCCGAGACGTTTACAGCTACATCAGACTTGATGTTTGGATAAGAACGCAGCTTTGCAAGCACAGTCATTCACTCAGATAAATGAGGAAATCGGTGATAACTCATTAAAAGACTACAGCATTATACGGCAGATGTAGTACGGCGTGCATCTTCACGTTTTCGCGACTCGACGACTGAGTCATTAAACTACGGACGTGCAGCCGCATAAACCCTTTTTTTCCTCGTAATTTCCTTTCGATTACGTACTTCTCGTATAGACAGGAGATCTAGAAAGATTGTCTGGCTGCCAGTTTCGTTGATGACACGTGCCTCAACCACAACAAGGAGCCAAGGTACGTTGAGGTTACGTTACACAGAACGTTGTCATTTAAATCACACCTTACAAAAGCAGCTGCCAACGTGAGAACAAGAAACAGCCTCATCCATAAACTCTGCGGAACCACCTGGAGATCAACGGCAACAACTCTGAGGAGGTCTGCTGTGAGCCTGGCTGAGTAGTGTGCACCAGTATGGCTAAACAGTAGTCAAGTGAACAAAATCGGTGTCGAACTTAACAACACGATGCGCATTATTTCAGGAACCGTTAGGTCTACCACTAACATATGGCCACCTGCCCTGAGTCATATACCAACCGCAAAAATACAACGAGAAGCAGCCCTGGTCAGGGAACACAACAAGATCGAAGCAAACCCTGAACTGCCGGTACACATCGAAATACCTGATCTGAGTACCAAGAGGCTTCGGTCAGTACATCCTCCTGTTGCTCTCGACAGCCTCACTGGGTCTGACATCAACTCTTGGAGAAGAGAAAGGCTCCAGAATACCCCAACAACTTGCCACCTAATGCCTCGTATTACCGAGGCAGTACCTGGGTTTGATCAGCCCCGGAAGATCTGGTCAACTCTGAACCGATTAAGAACTGCGCGTGGAAGATAGATGACTCACTCCTCAAACGGGGACTGCTGTCTTCGCCAGCATGTGACTGCGGCGCGCCTAAGCAGACCATGCAACACATCAGAGAAGAATGCAGTGCTAGAGCGTTTCGTGGGGACTTCGAAGAATTCCTCGTGGCATCCCAAAAATCCATCGAATATATACACGGACTAGATGTTTGTCCGTGAATATATTTAATTTTATGTAATGTAGAATAACGTGATCCAATACTGAAATGTACTTAAATGCCATACGCTAAATAAAATTCCTCGTAATAATTCGGTCGTATACCTTTCATCCACCTTCAGGGTAAGACGGCTCCGCTCTGACGATGACCGAAATCTATACGGACGAAATATTACACGAAGAAATAGGGTTTACGCGGCTAGACTCTCGAGATTTGGTGATCAGTAACATGGGATATCCTAGCCATTTGCTTGCGAAGACTGAAACAGTACACTAAATGATTACCACACGCGACAAAAAAATTTTTGTCCTCAGCAGACATAACGCAAATATCACGTAACGCCAGTTGTTGCCCCCACAATTGGTTCAGTTCGCCATGGTAGGCGATCCACAAGTTTCTTCAGGTATGCCATATCCAGGTGAAGCCACTGTAGAACGGGGGTGTAGAGACTTGCCACTACCGCAGGCTCAAATCCCTCACAGTGACTGGGTAAGGACCGCAAGATCAAAAACAACATGGAGCGAGGCAACTTATTATTCCGAACTGGGATGCCCCCTGCGGCAGTGCCAGGTAAAGTGGGCTCAAAAGAACCAAGTTATATAGGAAACCCTCTCTCATATTGACGTGAGACAATGAAACATGAGGAAAAAAATTACAACAACGAACCACGAGGGGCGGGCCGCGGTCTGCACATACCTACTACAGAGCTATCATGTTCCAGGGATGCTGAAAGCTACATTTCATCAGCTCCTCCCAACGGTCCCACACATTTTATATGAGGTTATGTGGGTGATTCATCGGACAAGTCGGGGTGTGATTGGACTCACGAGTGTTGGTGAAACCACGAACCGTATCTGTGCAGCTCTGTGAACACGTTTGTCGTTATCTTGTAAGACGGGAGTGACCACATCATACTCAGCGTGAACAAACTGCAACACTTGGTTGCCGATAACGCTGAAATAAACAACCTGGACGAATAAGTCCATAATTACTTTATTCGAAGTGTAGTGAAGGTAACGTTTAATGAGATGCTACATACTTCAATTTTTTAACTATTGTTTGACAAACGTAATAAACATAAGCAAACACACTAAAACTTCTACACTAGACTCGCCTTCGGGAAGACTACGGTTCAGACCCGCGTCCGGCCATCGCAATTTAGGTTTTCCGTGATTTTCCTAAATCGCTTCAGGCAAATGCCGGGATGGCTCCTTCGACAGGGCACAGCTGACTTCGTTCTCCGTCCTCCGCTAATTCGATGGGACCGATGACCTCACTGTTTGGCTCCCTCCACCAAATCAGGCAGCCAACTAAAACTGCTCGTGACAGGTGGCTGGTATTAGCTCCATTCATCTAGCAAGGAAATACCAATAGTCAAGTAAATACTCACATCAACAAAAGTTTTGCCTCACTCTATATGTAGTGCATGTGTTTTTATAATGTGCCTGTAGTTGCACCGATCGGAAGATCACTGGTAACTTTGTTTGTACGAGGGACGTTCAATAAGTAATGCAACACTTTTTTCTGAAGACATGTTGATTTAGTCAGTATTCTAATACACCATATCATTCCCCACTGTTTTGGCTAGCCAGCCGCTGTGGCCGAGCGGCTCTAGGCGCTTCAGTCTGGAACTGCGCTGCTGCTGCGGTCGCAGGTTCGAATCCTGCCTCGGGCATGAATGTGTGTGATGGATGTCCTTAGGTTAGTTAGGTTTAAGTAGTTCTAAGTCTAGGGGACTGATGACCTCAGATGTCAAGTCCCATAGTGCTTAGAGCCATTTGAACCTTTTGGCATCTTTTGGCTACAAAGCCCTATTTTCCAACACAGTCTCCGTTCTATGCGACGGGCTTACGTCATCTTACTGGGAGAACCTGCGCGCCCGCATGCTACCACTCTACTGGTCGACGACGAAGCCAACGTCTTGATGCATCAGTAACCTCCCCATCATCCGTGTACTGCTTCCCGCAGAGTGCATCCTTCATTGGGCCAAACAGACGGAAATTGGAAGGTGCGAGATCCAGACTATAGGATGGATGAGGAAAAACGTTCCAGTGAAGATTTGTGAGCTCCTCTCGAGTACGCAGACTTGTGCGAGGCCTTGCGTTGTCAAGGAGAAGGAGAATCCAAGTTCACTGCCCTCAGTTCTCTTAACGAAAAAAAAAAAAACTACACGTAGGAGACGCGGTTGCCAATGTGACGGATGAGAAACGTTGCTAACGTGATGAAAAATCAGGGGAAAGTGCATACGGCTTCCCTCCTTTTCCGACACGAAGTTGACATTTGTCCTAAGCAGTGTCTTGAAGATTGGCCAGCTTTACGACCCAGCCACTCTGTCCACAGCGACGCAGTACTTTTAGTTAAACCAAATTCTTAGAACGTACACAATACACTCACTCACACTGGCGAGGTGGTGCCACGGCTTCTGAAAGTTTGAAGCCACGCAAAAAGAAAGGCCGTGTCGTACACTGACACCAGGGGTGTAGGCACCAGCTTGGCTTTCAGGAACTTTGGACCAGGTCGTTGTTCAAGTTCTGCGGACTGCGCAGTCCCTCGAAAGTGGGCCCGCTCGATTTAACGAGGTTCACCAACGTATTTTCTGTCAACAAAGGAGCCTGTAGAGATGCTTCCCGCAGCACACCACTCACCGCAGGGAGTGGAAGGCTGCCTTCTCACAGACACACTGCCCAGGTACAGTCGCTAGGTGACTCTGAAATAGCCGCAGAAAAATGAAGTAATGTCACATAGCAATATGTGACAGTAGCCTCAGAAACAAATGGTTCGTGTGTGGGATTTATAAAAACGATCTGTTTTTGACGTTACTCACAATCACCACTGAAGAGTGGGACAATTTGTCCGCAGCTCGTGGTCGTGCGGTAGCGTTCTCGCATCCCGCGCTCGGGTTCCCGGGTTCGATTCCCGGCGGGGTCAGGGATTTTCTCTGCCTCGTGATGACTGGGTGTTGTGTGATGTCCTTAGGTTAGTTAGGTTTAAGTAGTTCTACGTTCTAGGGGACTGATGACCATAGATGTTGTCCCATAGTGCTCAGAGCCATTTTTGGGACAATTTGGACCAGTAGTGCCTTGATGTTCTCACCGAACAGATTCCAGCCAGCATTCAAGCAAGGGATGTTCCACCACATATTGATGTTGCTTAGAAGTGTTGTGAATAAACGCACTACAGGAAACAGAACCCCTTGTGGGAAACATACAATTTCGTCGTTACATAACAGTTTTTGATTTGGTGATCTGGACACATCACAAATGAATGTATAGGATGATTCAGCTGCATCTCCTTTTGGGTTCAAAATACCATGTGCTAGGTTTTTGTAGTCTCTCAGTCTCTACGTGCAAACTGTTAGTCCTACAGAAAAAATCAACAGACTCTTTTCGTAGGAAATTCAATGTAGTTAAATTTTGTACTGCGATGATTTTTCGCTAGATGTCACGGTTTTCTAATTATTGAAGAAAAAAGTACAAAAGTGGCCTTCAAACGTTTTTTTCGTGAATAACTGCAAAACTGTGGCCGCCAACGAAAACGTGCCCTCGAGTAAAAATTTAGCTAAATTAAATTTGCTACAAAAAGGGCGTGTTCATTTTTTTATGTAGGACTAATAGTTTGCGAGTAGCGAGTAAGAGAATATGAAAATATCACCTGTGGTTTTTGGAGGTGTTGCTGGTTGCATAAATCTTCCAGTTGTGGGCATCTGTATCACCCTGTCTACACATGCATCAGAGTCGTTGTTTTTTTTTCTGTGTCATGAATTTCGAAATTAAGTGGCGATGCAAAACTTTGTTGATATGCTTAGTTACATATCACCAAGTGTGTTGTGTCCCATCTTAATAAGAAAATTCTTAACCCTCTGAGGTGCCTGTGCAGTACCATACCGAGACAGATGATAGAGGTGAGTGGTGTCCCAATTCTATCCGAGTTGGTTCTGATCAGCCTGTGTGGTTTTCGGACAGTTGCCAGCATTAACCTAGGCTCTGCTGGCCTGAATATTCGTTTGCGTCATACGCACACTTTACACAAACAGGAAATCATAATACATCCCCTTGTAGATTTGGTAATTCTGTTTAGATAAAACACACAAAATTCCATTAATACGAACAGTGGTTACATTGAAACTTCCTTGCAGATTAAAACTGTGTGCCGGACCGAGACTCGAACTCGGGACCTTAGCCTTTCGCGGGCAAGTGCTCTACCAACTGAGCTACCCAAGCACGACTTATTAGTTCTGCAAGGTTCGTAGGCGAGCTTCTGTTAAGTTTGGAAGGTAGGAGACGAGGTACTGGCAGAAGTAAAGCTGTGAGAACGGGGCGTGAGTCGTGCTTGGGTAGGTCAGTTGGTAGAGCACTTGCCTGCGAAAGGCAAAGGTCCCGAGTTCGAGTCTCGGTCCGGAACACAGTTTTAATCTGCCAGGAAGTTTCATATGAGCGCACACTCCGCTGCAGAGTGAAAATCTCATTCTGGAAATGGTTGCAGTGTATTCATGGCATAAATATTCAGCACTGCATATCTAATGCTCAACATATTCTCTTAAATCATGAGAAAAACCGCGATTTTTCGCTCCATATACTTGTAGCTGGACTTGCACTGTCGAAAATTTTATCCAGCTTGCCTCTTGTAAATACGAATTCCCTCTGGTACAAAACTGAAATAAAAATTTTGGACAACTAATTAGTTAGGCCGTGGATATACAGAAACTGATCAAGTGATTATGGTGTTTCTACTTCTGTTGTGGGTAGAGTAAGGCAAGGCAACTACTGTTCCACGTTTTTACCATCACTGGAATCGTCGGCAACGAGATTGACAGGTGCCTGCCGCTTCAGGGTCTGACTTTTACAGACTATCTCAAAATTGTATGTTGGTAGTGCCAAAGCTGCGTGTTGACAATGTAGGGTAAATGATGTACGTTGGGTCGCCTATCTTTAGGCACATGAAATATTTTGAGGGCCAGTGTTATTTTGCTCGCCCTCATATGGACACACACCGCCGGTGTAGGATTATGCTCTCGCAGAATGGCTCGTTGACATTACGCCGGTCTGTCGAAGAAGCCGCATATGTCCTGGAGGTGTGTGCGACCTGCGCGTGTTTTGTTTGGGGCGCGAGGCTGCCGAGTGGGCTGCCGGCCACTCAGCTGCTTCGGGCGTCATCGGCAGACTTCGGCCCTTCTGCCCTCACCGTGTCACCGCCACGCGCCCTCTCGACCTAATTGCTGTCGAGACTGACCTGTCCGACACACCACCGAACCGCCGCTCACGCCTCCAAACGTCTCAATATCAAGTCCTGAATTTTGCTATGGCTCTCCAGTGGAGGTGCAAAACAACGTCCGTGCGCTTCACGTCACGTACATTTTCACCTCCTCGTCGCAGTATGCGTTCTTCGTCGCTTTTACACTGACACGAATCGAAAGTGTTACCATGAAGCGTCAGTCGGATATTTATCAAACTTTGTGGAGATGCTCGTCGCATACCTGGTATTACATCATTAAATCTTGATTCCATTTTAAACTGATGTCTCTCATCATCATCAGTAACATATGTGCCCCCATGGCCGCAAATACACTTACATTCCTTACTTTGCATAGGCACTGTTTATCAGCTTGCAGGAAATTTTGGAACTGCATTATGCAGTACACATCTGTACAGTTTTTTCATAGTAAAATTCGATTTCGGTCTTCACTCGGACGATCTTCGGGTTATCTGTATCAGAGGGGAATATTTTTAGATCAAGTAAATGCGACTACACTGTACACTGTGACTCAAAGAGACAAAATGAAATATGCTTACAAAATCCGTAGTCAACTTTGTACTCTGTAAATGCAACTGTTAATGATAAGCGTGAAATGTTCCATTTCGGCAAAGTCTGCAAACAAACAAAAATGTATCATTCAAACCAGTCTTGACTACTTAGTCCATAATACCAGTGAAACTAAGCCAAGTTTTCTGTATACTGCTTAAAACTGTCGAAACTCTACACGCCACAGACTTCCTATATGCTTTGATTGTCGATAACTTTAGACGAGTAGTAGCCCAAAGATGTCATGCACTCGTTTTGTGTGGAAATGGATTAAAGTGGACCCCGTCTTATCATCATAAACGGGAGTAAGAGAGTTAAAAATTCATAAGCCAGGAAGTTTAAGCACTTCATTGTCTTTTTTTTTTCCTTTCTGGACGTGGTCGCTCCTCTCATACGGCGACGGGCTTAACAGAAGTGTACCAGAGTCTACAAGCCATCTTAACAGTCGTCTATATTTCTGAATTCGTCGTTTGACAGATTAAAGCGCACTCTTGTCAAGAGAGATTTTTCGATACCAACACTCGACTACGACCAGTTTTGCAATAATAATGGCTGCTGTGACCTCACTTCTTGGTGCACATTTTAAATTGCGTTTTTTGTGACTATGCTTGTCATATTTTTGTTCGTTTCAAGATCTATTTTTACCCTCTGATATGTATAAGAAACAAAATACTTTCTTCTATGTTTCGGAAGGAATGTGTTTTGTCTTTACGATTTTATTATTATTATTATTATTATTTAATTCGTGCTATTCTATTGTGGCCCCCACTAAAGCTGTAGAGCTTTCTTACGATAGACAGTTCATTTTCTTTTTTCGATGAACAATTTGTTTCGTGATAACCGCATTCATTTACTGATATATTAATTATTGCATAGCGCAGTCTGCACTTAAGATATACAGGGTGTCCCATTTATATTGACCACCCTAAATAACTGTTTGTCCAGACGCAAATTACAAAATGTTTCAAGCAAATGTTCTTTAGCCGTCAGGGGGACATTAGTCAGCATGATTGCCTACTTTGTAGCTTTGTTTTTTACAAAAATATGAACAGCAGTATGACTCTTTTAAACATTGACTTTGATCCTACTTTCTGGAGTTGTCAGAAAACAAATGGAAACCAAGTAAAAACATAACACACAATTGATTTTGACTCTCCTGTACCGTTGCCCAGGAGTAGAACATTCAAAGGTGCTCAAAGTGGTGACCCTGGACAACGATAAACTGGTGCACTCGTTGAATGAAAGGATTATTTACTAATCCCAGTGTTGCCTGCTGAAGAGAATTACAAGCAAGCACGATACGTTCCTGGACGTCCTCTGAAGTTGTTGGAATACGCGATAGACAACGTCTTTAATGCATCCCCAAAGACAAAAGTCCAGAGGAGTGAAATCAGGAGACGTAGGAGGCCAAGTAACGGTTCCTACTCTACCAATCCATCTGTCAGGATACCTTCGGTTCAGAACACGACGTGCACGCAAGGCATTATGTGCTAGACATCCATCGTGTTGATACCACATATGCATTCTGGTTCTGAGCGGTAGAAGAGGAGGAATAATTCGTCTGAGCAAGTTGGCATACGCTGTGCCGTTTAGACTACCATTGATGGAACAAGGGTTCAATAATTGTAGTATCAGGCATCCCACACCAGACGTTAACTCTCCACTGACGCTGATGTTACACCTGTGTAAGCCAGCGTGGGCTGTTGCTGGACCAATAATGCGTGTTCCTTGTGTTTACCTATCCTTTGTTTGAGAAGGAACATTCATCGGTAAATAGAACATTGGAGAAGTAGTTCAGGTTGGCGAGGATTTGCTGCTGTGCCCACTGACAGAACTGTATATGATTCTCGAAACCATTCCCATGCAATCCTTGATGTAGGTGTATATGGTAAGCATGGAACCGGTGACGTGTAAGAATACGAAACACACTGGTTTTAGGAATGTTCAAGCTGTCGTGTGCTCACATGTGCGTTCATAGCAACGGAAGCGAGAACAGTAACTACGGCAGCTTCGTCTGTGCAAGTGCTACGACTATTGCGTTGTCGTGGGTTGAAACTTCCCGTTTCCTGAAGCGTCACAACACGACGAGAAAACGTCCGTTGAGAAGGTTGGTTCTTGTCAGGATATCCCTCACTGTACACTTCCGCTGGCTGTGTAGCATTTCGCCTACCTTCAACAACAACAATAAAAGAAACGTTAGGTCGATGCAGTTTGTAGGAAGGACAGCCTTTGCTGTATGCCTACTCTACACAACAGTATTTAAAATGACTAAACCATTGTACTAAATGTAACCGTCCATAAGAAAACAGTATTGCAGCTACTGTTCTTACTTACATTCCCCATTGATGAGCAGTATTTCTACCTTCTCTTCGTTCGTATACGTTCTACTCACACAACTCTTCAACTGAGGATGGTTGACAGAATGACGGGTGTGCCTTCTACTTATGTTCGCATTTGTCCTTTGTCAACGACAGCACGTGGACGTGTTCCATTACCCCGAGTACCTGCACTAAGCGCTTTGAGCGTCAACGTCAGTGTTGTGTTATGTAATTAATAACGGTGTGTTTCAGTGAATGGTACACTGTGATACATTTTTGAATAGGTCTTTAGGAGAGGAAATGAATTACCGAATAAAAAATACAGCGTGCCATTTAAAAAAGTCATACTGCTGTTCATATCTTTGTAAAAAACAAAGGTACAAAGTAGGTAATCATGCTGTTTGATGTCCCCCTGACGGCTAAAGAACATTTGCTTGAAACACTTTGTAATTTGCATGTCCCGGCCGGTGTGGCCGTGCGGTTCTAGGCGCTTCAGTCTGGAACCGCGCGACCGCTATGGCCACAGGTTCGAATCCTGCCTCGGGCATGGATATGTGTGATGTCCTTAGGTTAGTTAGGTTTAAGTAGTTCTGTCTAGGGGACTGATGACCTCAGCAGTTAAGTCCCATAGTGCTCAGAGCCATTTGAACTAACTTGCATGTGGCCAACAGTTATTTAGGGTGATCAAGATAAATGGAACACCCTGTATAGCTAAAGAGTGTTATTCGTTACTACCTTTGACATTTACGATTAGTTTCGTCTTAATTCGTACTGTGTATTGTGATCCCCACTACAGCTGCAGAGCTTCTTTGCGGTACTCGTTTCGATGTCTTTCCTGCGAATAGTTCGAGTACTTCTTGACAAAACCCGTTCGATTTGCCGCTGAAGAGAACGTATATTCGAAACAATGTGTCGCAATCTTTACTTGAGCTGTACACGTAAACTGTATTGCCCGATACTAGCTTCGATTTATTTGCTATAAATATTTTTTTTCTTTTTTACTGTATGTTGTGATGCCGATTTAAAGCGTAGAACTTATTTCTCTCATTAACGAGAGACGTTCAGTAAGTATTGCAACGGTTATTTCGGCGAATTTCAGTTGAAAAAAAAAAATACGGTATCTGTTGTGGGATTTCGTGGAATATTTCCGTTGCAGCTGCTGTAGTTTCATGTAGTTCCGATAGGTGGCGGAGCTGTACTGTATGTAGCTTTCAAAATGGCGTGTATAACGGAGAGAGCTTTGGCAGAAAACCAGAGCATCGCAGATATTCATAGGCGCCTGCAGAATTTCTGCCGAGACCTGGCAGTGTGAAAAAGCACAGTGAGTCGTCGTCATTGAGAAAAGGGCGCACAGACCTGCCGTTCCCCCGCGTGCCTGCCGGTTGCGC
This sequence comes from Schistocerca piceifrons, assembly GCF_021461385.2. Classification (NCBI taxonomy): domain Eukaryota; kingdom Metazoa; phylum Arthropoda; class Insecta; order Orthoptera; family Acrididae; genus Schistocerca; species Schistocerca piceifrons. Next base: position 421,995,423 of record NC_060145.1, read on the forward strand.
ACAGCTATGACTCCTACAATGTTAGAACGTGCGGACACTCTCACTGGAGATTATCAGTGGATCATAATCAAACACCTTGTTGCACAACAGGACGTGTCCACTGGTAGTGCTTACAAAATTTCGTTGTATTGTTCTTCTTCATCCATCCTACAGCCCAGATCTCGCACCTTTCTACTTCCATCTGTTTGGCTCAGTGACAGATGTACCCCGCTGGTAGCAGTACGTGGATGATGTGGAGGTTATTGATGCAGCAGGGTGTTCGCTCCGACGTCGACTAGTAGAGTCGTAGTATGCGGGAATATAGAGCCTCTCAGTAAGGTGGTGTAGGGCCGTCGCAGTGAACGGAGATTATGTTGAAAAATAGGGTTTTGTAGCCAAAATAGTGGAGAATATGGTGTATTGGAATCCTGAATAAAACCAGTGTGTTTTCAGAAAGTAATGTGTTGCAATATTAATTCAACGCCCTTAATATATGTAGTAAATTCTCGTAATCAAAACTATCAGTGCTGTACATCTTTGATAATCTTGCTCATTATTTGACGGTTATTGTCGCCATGCTGTTTACGACGTTTGTCTCATTAGGTCACCGGTCAAAGCCGACAGCTAGTATCACATTTTCACTTCATACGAGGGTGCGTCAAATGAAAACCTTAAATTTGTAATAACAAATAGAAATTTCGCGCGGTTATCCTGTAAGCTGGTAAGCGTGCTACAAACAGCGTGCAGAATGGCCTGTAGGTGGCAGAATTGTGCAGAAGCACACATACCGTCGCAGTATCAGTATAAAGATGGCAGCCCCACTTGCGACTTGCACCAGGGAAGAACAGCGTTCTGTTATTCGATTTTTGCGTCGTGAAGGCGTGAAACCTATTGAAATTCATCGATGAATGAAGGTTCAGTACGGTGATGCATGTTTGTCACAGCAGCAAGTCTACGAATGGAGTAGGAAGTTCGCAAATGGTGTGACTTTAGTGGAAGATGCTCCTCGTCCGGGTCAGGCAAGACGAGTTGTGACTCCAGAGAACATTGCAGCAGTTGAAGCCATAGTGAAGGAAAACAGCCGAGTGACACTGAATGACGTTGCAGCATGTTTACAGATTAGTCATGTGTCAGCGTGTTGATGCTTGTGAAGAACTTCTTCGGCGCTTTGAACGAGAAGGTGATGGCTTCCTTGCAAGAATCGTTACTAGGGACGAAACCTGGGTTCACTTCCACCAACCGGAAACGAAGAGAGTTAGCAATCCAGAACGTGCCCCAAGTGATTTCCATATGTTTAGACCACTCAAAGACGCAATGGGAGGAAAGAAGTTCCGTTCTGATGAAGAGGTATGCCATGCGGTGCATGAGTGGTTGCGCAGACTACCAAAAGAATTTTTTTCTAAAGGAATTTATGCACTTTGTAAGCGCCGGAGGACTTGCATTCAGCGTGGGGGAGATTATGTTGAAAAGTGATACAGCTTTGTACCACTCCGCGCAATAAATAATATTTAAAAAATATTTAAGGTTTTCATTTTACTCACCCTCGTATGTGTAGCCACTCAGCAGTGATAAACCCAGCAGTGATAAGCCAGTAAAAGGAGGGCGGCTCTCCGTCATCTTGTGATAGGTGTTGTGGGTTTCGTTGAAAAAATCGCATATTACGTCATATAGGAGAGAGTGAACCAAGAATCGCGTCGTTTAAAAACTTTAGGATGTATTCTGCTATCAAACAACTTCGGTGCCACGTGCTTCGACTGGCCACTCGCAGAACCGGGGGCTGGTAAGCAATCCGTCACCTCATTTTATTAAACAGTCAGCTACGGTTCGAAACGAAATCTAGGCCCTTAGAATGTCTTCCTGCTAACCGCTGGACTCGCATGGTTGACTGCTCTGAAAGTCTTTCCTGCGCTACGATAAGCCTGTTTTGCCAGTTACGTCGAGATCCTCACGTGTAGATTCCGTCGAATATATTAAACGGAAGAACTGCAGAAACTGACACGTTACCATAGAAACGTAAACAGTGCCACAATACACGATTGATCATGGTATATGCGTGAAGCAGCCGCGCCCGCCCCCCTGCGGGTTCGGGGGTTAGAATAGGCCCGCGGTATTCCTGCCTGTCGTAAGAGGCGACTAAAAGGAGTCTCAAACGTTTCGGCCTTCTGTGATGGTCCCCTCTTGGGTTTGACCTCCTTTTTTCTTCCAAATTTCCGTCGTCAGTGCGTGCCATTTGGGGAAGGACACCTTACGTGGTGTTTTTGTATTGGTCCATCATGCTCCACCATCTTGCATGTTACCTATTGTCGTGTGGGGGGGACTACGCCCAACATCTTCTGGGTGGTCTCCTTCTCGCCTTGTGCGCACTCTTCTTCTTAGCGCCTACGACAACTGTGGACCCTTTAAACACCTAAAATCCAGCACGGTAGCCAGTCCGTTGTGGTGGGGTCGTCATGTACCCTCTTGGTGGTAGCCCCCTGACCACGCAGGGATCGCACTACAGATGCCTGAGCTGTTTCCTCCCCATGCATGCCAAGGAGTATGTGCCCATCTTGTCTGGGGCACGGGGACTCCGGGCAACGGGATATCGGCCAGGTACCCGTTGCTTTGGCTGGGTGGCGCCCTTGGGGAGAGCCCTCGTTCGGAGTAGGTGGCATCTGGGCGGATGTGGCGCAATGAAGCGCAATAAATCACATCAAGCTGATGGTCGCACGGCCACCAGCGTCTCTAAGCGAGGTAGTGTCGACTTCGATGCTGCGCAGTATGACCCTCAGACGTTCCCCTCGTTGGCTGCGCCATGGGAGGGACGCCGATCTAGTGCCAAGCGGGAGCCTTACGTACCGCAATACCTTGTCTGCAGCAGGACTGATTGTGACTCCTTTCTTCCGACGAAGCCTATGTTTTTTGTGGAACACCTGGAGGATAAGTTTGGGGAAGTGGCGGGGTTGTCAAAAATGAGGAATGGGTCCATCCTCCTCAAGACGTCCTCCCCAGCCCAGTCACGAGCGTTGCTCTTGTGTGATAAGCTGGGTGACGTCCCTGTTACCGTCACTCCCCACAGTAGCTTAAATATGGTCCAGGGGATTATTTACCATCGTGACCTCTTGTTGCAATCCGATGACGAGCTGAGAGCCGACTTGGAACGACGTGGTGTGCATTTTGTCCGTCGTGTCCATCGAGGACCCAAGACAAACAGGGTGGCCACCGGTGCCTTTATCTTGGCCTTTGAGGGTGATGTCTTGCCCGAGAAGGTCAAGGTGATGGTTTACCGTTGCGACGTCAAGCCATACGTGCCTCCCCCGATGCGGTGCTTCCAGTGCTGGAAGTTTGGGCATATGTCCTCCCGTTGCCCATCCAGCGCTACATGTCGAGATTGCGGACGCCCCTCTCATCCTGATTCTCCATGTGCACCTCCGCCTGTATGTGTTAACTGTGGGGAGCACCACTCTCCATGCTCGCCGGATTGCCCCGTTCTTCATAAGGAGCGGAAGATCATGGAATTTAAGACCCTGGACCGGCTTACTTATCGAGAGGCTAAACAGAAATATGAAAGGTTGTATCCTGCTTCCCTTCGAACATCTTATGCTGCAGCCACGTTATCGGCGCCCGCACGAGCGACGGTTGTCGCTTCATCTGTGCCGCCTTCAGTGGGCCCTCGGGGCCATGTATCTCCGTCTGCCCCCCTCGTGCCTGGGGGCAAGCCTTCCTCTCTTGCCCCCTTAGCAGTTGGGGGCACACCCTCTTCTGTCGCTCCCCCCAAGCTTACTTCGGGAGTGACATCTGCTCCACAACCGGGAGGCTCGATTCCTCCCCCTCCTTCTCCGGCGGCGTTGCCTCCGCCGGTTCCTCTCTCGCGGAAGGGGTCCCTCGGGGCTCTCCCTTCCTCCGTTTCTTCTCCTTCCCAGCCGGATGTCAGCCAGTGGCTGAAGGTTCCGCCACCTGCTGGTCGTAGGGCTTCTGCGTCGTCGTCAGCCTCCGACGCTCCTTCAGAGAAGCTCTCCCAGCCCTCTCACCCTAAGGGCAGACGCGAGAAGAAGGAACGGAATGTGTCCAAGAAGAAGGACGTTCCGGCGGTTTCAGCACCACCTGCTGTACATAGTCCTGGCTCTGGGGATGAGGTGGAGATCCTCGCCTCTGCCGCGGATCTCGCCCTCACGGAACCCTTGGGGGCCTCTCCTATGGACTCAGCTGACTCTCCCCCAGTGGCGGCGGTTGGCTCTGAAGCGCTGTCTGCCTCTTAGTCGCATTCACGCCCTCCCAGTCCCTTCCTGCTTCCATTCTCCAAAGGAACTGCGGCGGTTATTTCCGCCACTTGCCAGAGCTCCGGATGCTTCTGTGTGATTCCCCTGTTCTCTGCATTGCTCTGCAGGAAACTTGGTTTCCTGCACTGCGGACCCCCGCCCTTCGCGGTTATCGGGGATACTATAAGAACCGTGCTGCCTGTCAACGAGCGTCAGGTGGGGTTTGCCTCTTTGTTCACCACTCTGTCTGTAGCTCGCCAGTACCCCTTCAGACGCCTTTAGAGGCAGTTGCTGCCAGGGTTGAGCTCTCGCCGGCTATTACTGTTTGCTCTGTTTACATTCCTCCGGATGGGGAGCTCCCCCGCCATGTCTTGGCTGCGCTGCTGGCTCAACTCCCGCCACCATTGCTGCTTCTGGGCGATTTCAATGCCCACAATCCTCTATGGGGTGGGACTGTCTCCGATGATCGCGGTCGGGCCGTGGAGCATGTGTTGGCTCAGCTCGACCTTAGCCTCTTGAACACCGGTGCTCCCACGCATTTCAGTGTGGCCCATGGCTCGTTCTCGGCCATCGATCTCTCTATTTGCAGCCCTGGACTTGTCCCATCCCTCCACTGGAGGGTGCATCCTGACCTGTGTGGCAGTGACCATTTTCCCATCTATTTGTCACTGCCACAGTGTCATTCTTCTGGGCGCTTGCCCCGCTGGGCTCTCCACAGGGCTGACTGGCCAGCTTTTACTTCCGCTGTAACCATTGCGTCTCCCCCACAGGGTGACATTGACGAGGTGGTCCGTGTTTTCACCACGTCCATCATTTCGGCGGCCGAGGCTGCCATCCCCCGTTCCTCTGGCCTCCCTCGGCGGAAGGCTGTCCCCTGGTGGTCGCCGGAGATTGCTGAGGCTATTCGCGACCGTAGGCTGGCTCTCCAGCGTCATAGGCGGCACCCGTCTCTGGAGACCCTCATCGCCTTTAAGAGGCTCCGTGCCTTCGCCCGTCGTCTTATTGCACGGCGTAAGCAGGAGTGCTGGGAGAGGTACGTCTCCTCCCTGGGCTCCCGTGTCTCGTCCTCGCACGTGTGGTCCCGGATCCGGCGGATTTATGGCTCCCAGACCCCTATGGGTGTCCCTGGGCTCTCGTTGGACGGCGCTGTCTGCACGGACGCTGCCGCCATTGCTGAACGGCTAGCCGCGCACTTTGCTCAGAGCTCTGCGACTGCATCCTATCCCCCCGCCTTTCGCTCTCTAAAGGAGCGAGCCGAGCGGACGCCGTTCTCATTCCACACGCGTCGTTCTGAAACATACAATGCTCCTTTCAGCGAGAGGGAATTCCTCGCCGCCCTCGCCGATTGCCCTGATACAGCACCAGGCCCAGACTGCATCCACGCGCAGATGCTGAAGCATCTCTCCAGGGACTGCCAGAGACACATTCTCGCGATATTTAATCGCATTTGGAGCGAAGGCGTGTTCCCGTCGCAATGGCGGGAGGGCGTTATTGTCCCCATCTTGAAACCCGGTGCGGACCCACTGGCGGTGGACAGCTATCGTCCCATTACCCTCACCAACGTTTTGTGCAAATTGCTCGAACGTATGGTGGGGCGGCGTTTGTGTTGGGTCCTTGAGTCGCGCGGTCTCCTCGCTCCATCCCAGCGTGGCTTCCGTCGGGGCCGGTCTGCAGTGGACAATTTGGTGCGGCTGGAATCTGCTGTCCGTACGGCTTTTGCCCGACGTCAGCATCTTGTTGCTGTATTTTTCGATCTGCGGAAGGCGTATGACACCACATGGAGGCATCACATCCTCGCCACGTTGCATGGGTGGGGTCTTCGTGGTCGGCTCCCGGCTTTCCTTCAAACCTTTTTATTGCGCCGCTCTTTCCGGGTGCAAGTCGGTGCCACCTCTAGTTCCTCTTATATACAGGAAAATGGGGTCCCGCAGGGCTCGGTGTTGAGCGTCTCCTTATTTTTAGTGGCCATTAATGGTCTGGCAGCAGCAGTGGGGTCGTCGGTGTCTCCTTCTTTGTATGCCGACGACTTCTGCATCTCATTTAGCTCCACGACTACGGGAGTCGCCGAACGCAGGCTGCAAGTCGCCGTTCGCAAGGCAGCATCATGGGCACTGACTCATGGCTTTCAGTTCTCTGCTGCCAAAGCTCGAGTAATGTACTTCTGCAGGCGTCGGACGGTCCACCCTCATCCTGCACTTTACCTCGACGGCCACCTGCTTGAAGTGGTGGACACTTGCCGCTTCTTGGGACTCGTGTTTGATGCCCGGCTCACATGGGTTCCTCATGTTACTCAGCTGAAGCAAAAATGCTGGCGGCACCTCAACGTCCTCCGCTGCCTTAGCCACACGTCTTGGGGTGCAGATCGCTGCACGCTGCTGCGGTTGTACAGAGTCCTTGTGCAGTCCCGGCTTGATTATGGGAGCCTGGCCTATGGGTCTGCGTCCCCCTCAGTGTTAAAGTTGTTAGACCCCATACACCACTGTGGGGTTAGGCTTGCCACTGGCGCTTTTCGCACCAGCCCCGTGGATAGTCTACTGGTGGAGGCCGGGGTTCCCCCACTGCGGATTCGCCGCCATCGTCTGCTAGTCGACTATGCTGTCCACGTTCATTGCTCGCCAGATCATCCCAATCGTCGCCTGCTTTTCCCTGCTATGGTCCTCCATCTGCCCGAACGGCGCCCTAGGTCTGGGCTTTCCATAGCTGTCCGTGTCCAGTCCCTGCTGTCAGAACTGGGGTCATTCCCTCTTCTGCCTCCCTTCCGGGTCCGTACACCTACGCCTCCCTGGTGTTTGTCCCGTCCGTCCGTCCGTCTGGACTTGGCACAGGGACCCAAGGACTCGGTTCCGCCTGTGGCCCTCCGTCGCCGTTTTCTTGCTCTCCTCGCCTCATTTTCGGACTGTGAGACTGTCTACACTGATGGTTCCCTGGTTGATGGTCGCACTGCCTACTCTTTTGCTCATGCTGCTCATGTTGAGCAGCGCTCCTTGCCGGCTGGCTGCAGTATTTTTACTGCAGAGCTGGTGGCCATATTGCGCGCTCTTGACCATATGCGTTTCTGCTCAGGTAGGTCCGTCGTGATCTGCAGTGACTCCCTGAGCAGCCTTCAGGCCATCGACCGCTGCTATCCCTCCTCTCCTCTGGTGTCCTCCATTCAGGAGACTGTTTCCGCCATTGCCCGTTCTGGTCGTTCGGTGGTCCTGGTTTGGACGCCCGGTCATGTTGGCATCCCAGGGAACGAACGTGTAGACAGGCTGGCCAAAGGGGCGATCGACGCCCCGGCTTTGGAGATCGGCCTTACGGCTCGCGACCAGCAGATGGTGTTGCGCCGTAAGCTGATTGGGATGTGGGCTGCTGAGTGGCGTGGCATGACAGCCCCGAATAAACTGCGGGCTGTCAAGGAGACGACCACCGTGTGGCGTTCCTCCCTGCGGGCTTCTCGCAGGGACTCGGTAGTCCTGTGTCGGCTGCGCATCGGCCATACGTACCTGACGCACGGCCATCTCTTGCGTCAGGAGGATCCCCCCCTGTGTCAGTGTGGGTCCCGGCTGACGGTCGGCCACATTTTGCTGGAGTGTCCTCGACTGCGCACACTCCGGCAATCTTTTAATCTCCCGGGCACTTTGGCTTTGGTTTTATCTGACGATGCCTCCAGGGCTGATGACGTTTTAAATTTTATCCGTGGTAGTCCGTTTTATGGTTCGATTTAGGGAGGTCCTGCACCTTTCCCTTTCTGTGTCTTTTGTCCTTGCGTCTGTTGCTGTTCTGGTGTGCCGTGAGATGGTTGACTCTTTCCCATTTTTGTTCTCGTGGTCAGTCAACCAGTCTCCGGCCATCTTCCTTTCTTCTGTTTCTTTCTGTCTGGTGTGCCTCTGTCCTGTTCTTGTTTGTAGTGTTTGTTGCTGCATTTGTGTTCTTTTAGCGCCTGGGGGGACGTCTCCTCCCCCTTTGGTTTTTACCTGCTCCGTCGATTTTGGGCTCGCCTGATTTTGGAATGGGGGACTGATGACCTTCGCTGTTTAGTCCCCCTTAAACATCCCAACACCCACCACCACCAGCCGCGCCCGGCCCTATTAAAATGTCACGGATATTCGCTAGCCGAAGGGACTATAGCTCGCAAGCTGTAAGTACAAGGCTTACCAGTTGACCTGAATGGTACACTGTGAAATTTTTTGATTATTTCTTTAGGAGGAGATGTAGATTACTGAGTAACAAATACAGGGTGCTATTTAATCCTAGAACACTAAGGAAAAGGAATGTTATCCACTTTTTGTTCGCCGCACGGGGGTAGCCGCGCGGTGTAAGGCGCCTTGCCACAGTTCGCGCGGTTTCCTTGTCGGCGGTTCGAGTCCTCACTCGGGCATGGGTGTGTGAGTTGTCCTTAGCGTAAGTTGGTTTAAGTTAGATTAAGTAGTGTGTAAGCCTAGGAACCGATGACCTCAGCAGTTTGGTCCCATAGGAACCTAACCACAAATTTCCAAATTTTTTCGTATTTTTGTTCAAAGGAAGTCATAACTCTTAATTTATGCATTAGATCTCCAATGGTATGCCGCATACAAAATTAAGCACATATCCTGTTTTATGCCCTACTGGAATCTGGGATCATATCTTTGTTACGAACAAGGCTACGAGAAAAGCAGTCGTGCTGATTAATGTCCCCTGCTAGCTAAACAACATTTGCTTGACACAGTTTTATTTTCCTTCTGGAAAAAAGTTATTTGGTTGATCGAGATAAATGGAACACATCATAGAACAATTGTCTTTCACTCGTCTTTGGCGCTTTTGATGTTCCGTGTACTTCCTATTTCATGTCAGCTCATAGTATTACCCTTGCAGGTTAAATAAAAAGCTTTGTAGCGTAGCCTGTGTAGAAATATCTACAATGACGGCCACCGGCGCATTCCCAATCTGTGCATCGTGGCTGGGAAGTCGGCACTTCCAATTAGGCTGCAACGCCTCGTGGTTAGAAAAGCGTGCAAAGTGCATTCATTTCTCCTCTCACCTGCGTATTATACCATTGCTCATCAGCCTTTGAAGCGACTCTTTAACCTATGAATAATGAAAGCGTACTTGCTTTAAAGAAAAAAAATCAAAAATCATATTTACTAATGAAGCATTACAGAGTACAGAAGATCAAATCAAAGTTATATTATACCGGTTAGGTATAAATGGGTATGACGCGTAATTGCGATAATTACACTTCTTGCATAATAGTTCTGCCTCTGTAGTGGCGTAAGACCTCTTTCTTTCTTTCCTTTTTCGACTGCTTGCAGGGGACTTCTGCCGATCTGGATTTGCATTCTAGTCGATCATTTTGCTCCTTGCGGGGAATTTTAAAATTGTCACAGTCTCTCTCGGCCGGTGGTATACACGAGCTTTGAATTCTCCATATGCATTTCGTAGAGTATAAAAGCTCTGCGAGCTACTAGTAATAAAATCCAAGTTTCAGAACATTAGCAGTTCATTAGAATTTCCATATCGCAACAAAAGTAAAATATAATCAGTCAAAACAGTGTTCAGATCCGATGCTCATATGAATTGCGGAACAATTTTCCATAAATTAAAGTACATATAAGTAAATAATTAACACAGGTGGTACCGAAGTGTTCTGGTGCTACAAATCAACAGAAATATTTGGTTTCACTTCACTTGATTTCATCTTCTGCATGCGCCGCCAAAGGTACACAAACGCCAAATGATGCGTATTTTACACAAACAATATTTCCGAATTTACTTGCACGTGCAACTAGTTTATTACAGTAAAATGTGGCTTACGTCCCGTTAGAGATACATTGGAACAAAGAAGTAATTCGGAGAACTGAACTTACCTCTGTATCTGACTAATTTTCCAAACACTGACGATAACTTCTCGTTATGTCTGTCGTGAACAAAGGCACGAGAAACAAGTCGCACTAGACGTACGGAAAACACTGAGCAGGCGGAAGCCCATATCAGTAGAGTTGGTAACTTCGCATATAATCTGCACATATAGTCACTGGCACATAGAAACAATTAACTTTACATTTATTAGTGTCACTTTGGTACGCTGCGAATTCGCGAAACTCGCCATTAAGGGGCTACCATCGGTACCAAGAAACAATTCTTTTTGGGATACGTGGAAGGGGCTGACTTTCAGAAACGGTTGTGACAGATGTTGATGTTTTACGCAAAGGTTGGAGTAAAAAAGAAAAAAATTCTTTGGCTCCTTAAGAGGCTCGAAATTATTTCAGAATTGACTGTAGGCCTAGTCAAGAAAGAATGCACGCGAAATGTAATTTTTAAATCTGTTTATATCAGCGTGTTCGGTCAGCAGGCTGCGTACTCTCTGTAATAAAAAAGTAATAAAAAAGCTGAGTCAACGAATCAACGATCAACTTGAACAGATGTCTTGTGACGTCCGCCTAGACCAAACGCAACGGACTATGTCGAATAAAATGAAAAAAAGTTACTAGCGTTGCTGCCTCTGGATCACGGGGCCCCCGGTTCGATTCCCGGCCAGGTTGGGGATTTTGTCTGCTCGGGGACTGGGTGTTTGTGTTATCCTCATCATTTTGTCATCATCGTCATTCATTGATTGGATTGTGTAAAAAATTGGAATGTGTAAATATTGGAAATTGGGACTTTGTATGGGCGCTGATGACCGCGCAGTTGAGCACCCCACAAACCAAACATCATCATCATCATCATCATCATCATCATCATCATCATCATCATCATCATCAGTAGTCTTCCCTGTCGTGTCTTTAGGTATCGACTCACCAATCACTTTACAGTTTTTAGCACTAAGCTGTATGCCATCGTGAATACACTAAAGCAGATGAGGCGCGATCAACGTAAAATCTCTCTCAGCTGCTACGATCTCGTTAGTACTCTACAGGAAGTAGACCAAATTTATCTTGCAGAGAAAGTAATCCACTTAATACAGAGCATACTGCTTCTCATTCAACAGCATGGGAAGCAGGCATCATTCTGCTAGGGATTCGATGACATAGCTAACATTCAAGAAGACCTGCAGGGAACTCGGGGCGACGCTATGTACCATATCTCTGCAGGTTTCCATCCCAGTATTGACTCAGCTGTGGGAGGGGACTGGCACGGCATGAGGGACAGTAAGCTCGGACGGAGATGCCAACTACCCGGCCGTCCCCTACTTCATATCGGTCTCTCTGATGGTGTGCTGTCAGCCTCTGAACAAGACACTGTCCATTAACGCCCAACTTCGGCGGGACGACACCGCATTCTGTGATATCCATGGTATACGAGTCACCATAACCCACTTTTTAATAGCGGGTGCTTTATGTTTGGACCAGAGGGCAGCAGCTGTTTTAAGTGGGGACCTGCCCTTTGTTTTGCCTATCGATGAGGCGTGTGTTACAAAACTTTTAAAATTTGATGCATTGTCTGGACTCCAGCTTGAGGTCTTAGGTTGGAGGTTTCAGTGTGTCACGAAGTGTCTGGCTCAGGTGCTTTATGTCTAGTGCTCTGCCTGTCCCACATTTATCTGACATAATCTCTGGTCACTTCTTTATTGGATATACCACTATTTTCAGCAAAACTTTTAAGACCTAGCTACGAATAATTTTTAATTCTGTTGTGTGTGTGTGACTTAACCACACACATCTCTTCGTATTTTAGTACAGATGCTAAATTGCTAAATATCTCTGCTTCCGGCACCCCAACCATCGTATCACGATCGTCGTCGCCATCACCATCATTACCTAGAGGCTGGCATTTGCCATTTGTGTCGTTGAAATGTCAGTTACAAAGTTGCTTTAATCGAAATACAGATGTGTAAACGATGTGGCTGGCTCCATAATTTATTCACTGATCTTCTTAACCTGCTTGTCAGTCAGTCTCATTGTAATGGGCGTAATCTACTATCTTGAAACAAAAATAACCAATTTGCTCTCGTTACTACTAAACATTTTACCTTGTCTTAACAGTGCACAGCTGTTTTTTTAGCTTTGAACTTTCTTAACGCTGTGACAAGCTTCATCATAATCTACCAATTTAATGGCAGTGAACAAACAATTCTGTAAACACGTGTACTTGTGCAACGGCAGAAAGTGATTGTGAGGTCCTGCACAAAAGAGACTGGTGTTTAAACGTTTGTGTTCGCACCAAATATGTTAGATCAGTTGTAGTTCGCTTCAAAGTTCACACAGGTGTGTGTTCGTTCCTTCCGTTGTCCAAGGCGCATATTTTCGTCCTTTTCTGTGTGGGTGTGAAAGAGCTGTCCTTGCTCGGTTCCCATCAGAGTCCAAGACCACGCTTCAGTAAATGAATCGTCCATTGGCTCTGTGAGTGGATGGAGCAGTTGGAAACTAGCTGCAGTATGAGTGTTGAGCTCTAGGGTGACAAATAACTTTTGAAGTAATGCAAGGATTCTCGTTCGTTTTGTTTCAGAGTAGCCATGCTCTCGTCTCTGCTTAATGTGATACTTAATTGTTTCAATGAGTCGCATTTGCGTAACGTTCGTCTTCTCTCTCTCTCTCTCTCTCTCTCTCTCTCTCTCATATATATATATATATATATCCCAATTGCAGAGCAATACCTGCTGTTCAAGAACTGTCGAAAATTAAATATAGCCTTTTTTTAGAACAAATTTGGGTTTTCGGTAACGTCGTAGTACCGCAACTGTCCTTATCTCAGAGACGTTGAACACGAAACTGACTGTAGACTGACTACAGGCTAATACAATGATTCTTCTCGATTTCTACAGGTTTGTAGAGACCAGGATTTACCATGACGGTTCGGAAACCTTATCACACGCTGCCAATAGGGTATTTGGATTTACCATGACAGTTCGGGAATCACATCACTCGCCACTAATAGAGCATAATGAAGTGAATGATCAAGACGCAACGGGAAGACGTAACATCAGGCGTTCATCAGGAATCAGTTGTTGTGCCATTGTTGTGTTCCATATATTAATGACGTATGTTCCATACTATCTTACTTTAATTATCTTCTATATACGAACGACTTTCACTGTACCTGAGCTCTATGTCAAAAACCAATGATAGCTATAAGCTCCATTTACACTGTATCGACAACGTAAGTATTGGACTCGAGACCTTACGCTCGTACGAGGGTAATCCCAAAAGTAAGTTCTCCTATTTTTTATAAGTACATAGACCTGATCATTTCTACTATGCTTTAAATCAGTTCACTGCCTGAACATTTAGCTATTTTTCGACATAATCACCATTTCTGTCGATGAATTTTTGTACACGCTGTTGCAGTTTTTCTATGCCCATGTCATACCAGCTCGCCGCTATGCTGTTTAAAAAGTTATGAACCTCTTCTTTCACCTCGTAGTCGGAGCTGAATCGCTGGGACCACAATTAACGCTGACAGGTACTGTGAGACTCTGAAAAACTCAAACGGGCAATTCAGAACCGGAGAAGAGGAACGTTGAGCAAGGGCGTACACATTCTCCATGACAACGCTCGCCCACACATCGCTCGGCAAACCGTTCCTCTCCTGCAACAGTTTCAGTGGAACATATTCAACCACCCACCCTTTAGTCCTGACTTGGCGCCCAGTTCCCTAGGTTAAAAGAACATTTGGCCGGAAAGAGATTCAGCTTCGACGACGAGGTGAAAGAAGAGGTTCATAACTTTCTGAACAGCATGGCGCCGAGCTGGTATGACATGGGTATACAAAAACTGCCACAGCGTCTACAAAAATGCATCGACAGAAATGGTGATCATGTCGAAAAATAACTAAATGTTCAAGCTGTAAACTGAGGTAAACCATTGTAGATATAAACAGGTCTTTGTACTTGTAAAAAAAATAGGAGACCTTACTTTTGGGATTACCCTCGTAATTCATAGCAATATCTCATGTTGCGTCAACGACTGAGTTTTTCACACCTCCGCAAATCCTTTGCACTAATCATTCAAAATAAAATACAAATCCCTTTCAGTTCGTACATAGTGATCTTGATATGACATTCTACGAAAACTTACATTGGGGAGAAAATTGTTTACTTGTGTGCTTGACGCTGTATGCTTTACATAATATTTAAACAAAGACACAACATTTCTCCATACATCTAAAGTTAAATGGTTTTGGCGGCTAGACCCGACAGTCTTCGATTCTTTCTGTGTCCTAAAAGCTCTTGTAGAGTGACAATGCCCTGAGCCTCTATCTCACTGTGAATTACTGTGACGCAGCTATGTAGAAACAGTGTACAGCAGCTATCTCAGTATGAAACATTTTCACATCCTACATGCCGCTACGATTAAAGGTGATAAATTTGCGTCGTGAACACACTTTATACCCACAATTTTATACTACATTTGGCTCGTAATTAGCCCAATATGAATACCAACTTGTCCGGTAACGTAGGCTTGCGTCATGTAAGTTACTTGCAGCTCATAAACTACTCATGTGACGACGTGACTACGGCTGTACGTTCCCTTTCTCGTGTAATTACGTCCTCCTTTTCGGGCGTAGACTCCAGTCTCACCATATCCCCTTCCCAATACTCCCCCCCCCCCCCTCTCTCTCTCTCTCTCTCTCTCTCTCTCTCTCTCTCTCTCTCTCTCTCTCGCTGACAGACCGCGGACCTCTGCAGAGCTGTTTGGCCAAGACGTCGACTTTTTGTTTTTCCTCCCTCCTCTTTTCCCTTCCCCACCCCTCCCCTCCTCACTCCACCCCTCAGAGCCGCCCTCCACGTCTAGTGCTGTTGTCAGATGCTTTCGCCATCCAGCTGAAGGACTACTTGTCGGTAGCAAACGCTGGAAAACTTTTTTTTCTTGCGACCTTTCGCAAGGGCATTTTTCTTCCGCTTGGCACTGAACTGACAGCTAAGTGGCGGTATTTCTTTGACTCGTTTCGTTGACCGTTCCTTCAATCGATTCTTACAGAAAAAAATGAGATATTTCCTGGGAACGAGTGGTCCAATAAGCGGAGTAGCCTCAGCATATTTTGTTTTTCACTTTATTAAGTTCTCTGGTCGAAACTGGAGCTTTGAAGACTAATAGTTTTCCCATAGTGTCTACTATATTATTCTGGTTTGATGTACTGTCAGCCTGTCTTACGCCGAGCACTTGTTTATTGTCAGTCTCCGTGATAAATAAATGTTGAGTGTCACCGAACCTGGTGCAAGCTTTTCGATTAGGCTCTACTTCAACGACTTCTGCCTCAGTTCGTCTGCTTGCTTCCTCGGGCAGCTTTCCACGTGACTTCACCATTCTGAAGAGAGGCGCCATTCTCTGTGGCAAACATGTAGTCTTCCGTAGTTATTCATAATACGAGTATCGCTGTGCATTGTTGGTGCGACTGCATAGTCTCACTTCTCAGAATATGTGATTTGTGTTTACTTGGGATCCAGTTCAAATAAAAAGCAGTTTTCACGTATCTTACCAGGCGACCGATCACGTAATTCTTGTTGTGCTATTGGTTGTTGTTGCTGCTGCTGCTGCTGCTGCTGTTGTTGTTGTTATCAGTAGGTCTCCACATTAGACTGTTTTGTGAAAGCCCCTTCATCTCTGCATAAAATTGGTTCAAATGGCTCTGAGCACTATGAGACTTAAGTTCTGAGATCATCAATCCCCTAGAGCTTAGAACTACTTAAACCTAACCAACCTAAGGACATTACACACATCCATGCCCGAGGCAGGATTCGAACCGGCGACCGTAGCGGTCGCTCGGTTCCAGACTGTAACGCCTAGAACCGCTCGGCCACCCTGGCCGGCCATCTCTGCATAACTACTGCACGCAACACCCATTTGAATCAGATTACTGTAGTCAAGTCTCGGTCCTCCTGCACAGTTATCACGCAACACTCTTCACTTCCCAGAATGAGATTTTCACTCTGCAGCGGAGTGTGCGCTGATATGAAACTTCCTGGCAGATTAAAACTGTGTGCCCGACCGAGACCCGAACTAGGTCCCGAGTTCGAGTCTCGGTCGGGCACACAGTTTTAATCTGCCAGGAAGTTTCACTCTTCACTTCATTACTGAACTACCTGTTCCTTGGTGCTGTTGAATGAATCTCCTTTTTCGTCTCGTGATGATTTCCTCATTTCAGCACGTATTGAAACTCTCATATGTAGTGCATTTTCTTGTTTCGCATAGGCCAACAAGAAGAACCATGACATGCGACTATTGTGTTTGCAGTCTGTTTTGACGTTAGCCCAGTAGTTGCGTAAACTCATGGCTATGTTGTTCCTTCCTCTCCTTTGTACGGAGCACACCTGTCTTATTTCTTGGTGTTTATCCTGGAACCTCACTTTCTTAAGCATTCTGTTAGGAGATGTCCGGTCTTCTTAAGTATCTTTCTGTGCCCTCCAATACCTTCAATCTTACATCACGTCAATCAAAAATTGCTCTGAGCACTATGGGACTTGACTTCTGTGGTCATTAGTCCCCTAGAACTTAGAACTACTTAAACCTAACTAACCTAAGGACATCATACACACCCATGCCCGAGGCAGGATTCGAACCTGCGACCGTAGCGGTCACGCGGTTCCAAACTGAAGCGCTTAGAACCGCACGGCCACACCTGCCGGCCTCACGTCAATCAGCAAGTAGTACGTAGTAATATTTTTTTCATGCTCATTTTACTTTTCTCTCATTTTTGGCATCACATGCACTTTACCAAATAACACTTTATAGTGAATTGTCCCTGGGACCCGCCAGGGTAGCAGAGAGCGCTAAAGCCTGCTTCCTGGACTCAGGTAGGCGCGCCGGCCCCGGATCGAATCCGCCGATTAACGACGACAGCCGGTGTGCCGGCCAGCCTGGATGTGGTTTTTAGGCGGTTTCCCACATCGTACTAGGTGAATGCCGGGCTGGTCACTACGTCCCGCCTCAGTTACACGCCTCGCAGA
Source organism: Schistocerca piceifrons (assembly GCF_021461385.2). Lineage (NCBI taxonomy): Eukaryota > Metazoa > Arthropoda > Insecta > Orthoptera > Acrididae > Schistocerca > Schistocerca piceifrons. The sequence goes on from NC_060145.1 coordinate 422,012,481, forward strand.
CATTTGAAACACATTCACACTATTCCACGATTTACACTAGACGTAGACAACTGGTGTACACTTACTCCGTCCCGGGGGATATGGGGTGGCGGCAGGAAGGGCATCCGGCCACCCCTTAAAAAAATAAACCATGCTAACTCCGTACTTCACCCTGCCGACCCTGCACACAATGTGGAATAAGGGCAGTAGCGAAAGAAAGTAAGTGAATTGTCCCTAGGCTGCAGATGCCAAGTAAATTAATCTGAACTGCAAGAGTCGATGCATATTTGTTACTAGGAAAAAATATTTTTATTAATATACGGAACGTATAATAGCCAGCCTTTTATGTTAGAAATTCGATCACTCTGCTGGAGTATGGAATGAAGTTAAATATAGGAAAGACGAAAGTAATGAGAATAAACAAGAAGGAAACTCCAGTTAACATAAAGGTATAATAAGTAAAATGCTTTCTGTATCAGCGAAGCTTAATGACATGAAACGGAAGCAATCCGGAAGTAATCAGAAATATATGTGTGGAAAGAAGAAGGAAGGAAGGAAGATCAGGGAATTAACGCTCCGACGACAGCGCCGTCATTAGAGATAGCTATGGGAAAGAGATCATTTGAAAAGGTGCAGAAGTTATAACATGTAGACGAATTCCAATGGAGCTGAAGAAAAGATTTGCTAAATGCTGTGTTTGGATTTTAGTATCATATAACAATAAATCATGGACAGTTAAGAGAAAAGAAGGAAGGTACTATGGAAACTTCTGAAATGTGGCTATGGAGAAGAATGCTGAAGGTGAGGTGGATTGACGGCCTTAGGAATGAAGAAGTTATGAAGAAAATAGAGGAAGAAAGAAGATTATTAGAATTGTTGAGAAAGAGGAAAAAATATTGGCTTTGCTACATCTGTATAGGAATTGTTAGCAAAAATAATAATTATTGAGGGGAAAGGGGAAGGTATGGGAGGAATAGGTAGGAATAGAATTCGAATTATGGACGACATTAGAAGAGGAGGAACACAGAAACAGACGAAGGATGATGCAAGAACGGGATACGATGGAGAGCCTCTAGTTGTAAACTGTCACAAGCGATACACATCAAAGAAGAAGAAGAAGAAGAAGAAGAAGAACTCAATTGGAGGCGAAACCCGCGATAAATGTGTTTTGAATCTCCTTATTCCACAGAGATTGAAACATGGCTCATACGGTCCCTGTGACGTGATGTTGGGATAAAACATGCTAAATGGGCTTTACGATGACACAGAAATTTCTGTTTATCGTACTAACATCACACCGCCAGTCACAGGTTCCAAATTCTTTGATAAAAGTGAAAATAAGGTTCAAAATGGCTCTGAGCACTATGGGACTTAACATCTATGGTAATCAGTCCCCTAGAACTTAGAACTACTTAAACCTAACTAACCTAAGGACAGCACACAACACCCAGCCATCACGAGGAAGGGAAAATCCCTGACCCCGCCGGGAATCGAACCCGGGAACCCGGGCGTGGGAAGCGAGAACGCTACCGCACGACCACGAGATGCGGGCTGAAAATAAGGGACAAAGTGCTTGGACGTGCGTCTTCAGCAAGGGGACGGCTTCATTAAATTTTTGCCTGCAGCCTCGATGGCTTACACCAGAAACACCGTAGACTCAACGGCGTAACTATTGCCCAGGACACATTTTGAGTAAATTTCCACGTGAAATGCGCTGGTGGTTGGAGCTGGAGAGCAATCATGTGTTTCTCCAATCTCCCTGAATCCACAGATCTCTTACGTTACTAGCGAGGCATATCAGCTTTGTATATATTGTCAGAGATTTCGCAACACACCAGATAACGCGAACAAACGTATACCGCTGCATCTCACTGGCTGCGCTCTTAGCTAATGACGCGGCGATCGAAGGTAACACGCTGTGTGTTTCGTGAACTGCAGCACAGAAGCGAATAGTTTTTATATTTAGAATTAACCTTTATTTCTTTCTTTACTTCTCTATGTAGAGACTGAATTGTCACGTTGGTCGCGAAATTCCTGTTCGTGAACTCTAGAATTCGCTGCTTAAACCATAAACGAAAACCGTCCCCATAACCTGAGTGTCGTTAACGTAACTCATTTATACTAAACAAAAATTGATTGTGCTCATACAAAAGAACGATCGTGGTATTCACTGGTGTTCACCTTAAATGATTGGGGAAATCATGAAAATATGCGAATTTGGGCGTGTAGGCGGGGAGTCCATCCACTGTATGAGATATTGCATGGTGTGCCGGTAAGTTAGTTTCGAAATCTGTCGACAGGAGCGCCATCGACCGTAGTTGCGGAATATGACGGCAAAGCATTGTGTGATAGAATTTGCCCGTTGTCATTCCATAGTGAGTGGGCAGAGAGGTTGTTGCGTGGCAGTTTTGAAAAGGCGCATCAGTTTAAAACACAATAGCGAAGTAGTATTAGGAATTCGACGAGGTTGGTTGTTTGTACCACGCTCGTCATGCGCACTACCAGATTGGGGGGGGGGGGGTATAGGGTATAGGGTATAGACTACAAGTTAACGAGAGAGCCCCTTGAAAAAGTAGAACAAATTAGTACCTACAGCCTCTATGTGGAGCATTATGTAAGCCTCAGACCGTATTTTTCAATGGCACTTACTACTCGAAAAGTGTGCCAATTTCAAGCCTGGATTAAAACGTATTTTACTGTTAACAAATATAAAAAGGTTATATAATTAACATTTAATTTCATCGACAGTATGTATTAGATTATTATGTATTATCTCCTAGGCAACCGCGGAATCTATTTCAAATTGAATCGTTTTACAAACTCAATAAAAGCTTAGTTCATGCATAATTTCGGCTCAGTAGGTTGGGTGAAACAGTAACAGATGAAGACCACTACATTCTTAAATACTGTGTTAGTCTGATTATTAAAACCGCTGTAAGAAAGTGAGAATAATCCTCCAGAAAACGCCATGTGTTTCATTGTTTAAAATACAAACGTATGCTTTTTAAAAGCAAGATAGAGAACGTAGGGAACCCATACAGGAATACCTTCCAAAAATTCACACTACTTAGTTTTCTTTCACTGGGTAACGCAGGCGAAGTCGTGACGGGCAAATTGGTAGTTTATTATTAGATATTTTTGTAAGGAAGAACCAAGGAAAAATATTATGTACAGAACATAATAGCCTGTATGCTACACGTAGATCATTTAAAAAAAGTGGCTAGGTGCCAGTGGGACTCGGCGTCCTGGGAATCGAGAAGCTCAACAATTTTTGCCCGTTTTCAATACAGATACTGGCAAGATATTGGTCCCGAGAATTCCAAGAGCGCATCAGAATCTCTACAGTAGCTCCTGACACTAGCCTGGACATACAAAAACAAGCGAGCAATGGACGTAAGTTTATATACAAGGAAGAAGAAGAGTTAGTCAAATATTTTCCTCAATTACTTACTAAAACACGACTACGGCTTACGTTATGTGTTTCCATGCAGTAATTTTCGTCTTATGCAACGTATGTTCTAACGCCAAAAGATTATTTTTTGTGCGAAAAAGGGGTCTTAACACATGGACAAAGAGACAGACGGATAAAATTGACAAAAATAGTTTTTCGTGTTATATAATTACAATTTAACAAATCTCATATTGTTTACGTTGCTTTACTGTGAAATCTTGTTTCTTGCCGAATTTCATGGTTCCAGGTCAACGGGAAGTACCATACAGCTTTTGAAGAGTGAGTTTTTGAGTATCAAAATATGTGACATAAATGGCCGTATCTTTTGATTGAATTGATTTAGAGGCCTTAACTTTTTACTCCGCAAGTGTCCATAGACCTTAGCATGTAACGTAAATTTCAGCTGGATACGTCTATCCATTTCTGAGAAAAAGACTTCTCCCTAACAGTCGGACAGACAGACAACAAAGCGATACTCTAAGGTTTTCGTTTTTACAAACTGTGGTTTGGAACCTGTAGAGGTTATACCTTTATTATTACGCCCACAGCGGACTGTAAATAATTGTCGCATGGCGTTCGGTTGTTAGCCGGCCGCGCCGACCAACCTTCTGCAACCTTACAGCAAAACAAAGCAGATTCATGCTTATCTACCCCACTCCTTCATCACTCGTCGTCGTATTAACAAAATCCATAAAATGTTGGAATATTGCCTTTTTAGTGTGAATAATATAAGTGGATTTGATTTACTGCCACGCCAGTAAATACTGCAAGCCATTGTTTCTTACTGTGCAAGAGCTTTTAGTGTTGTTATTAGTTAAGTTTGGATAGATTCATTCAACGGCATCTTTTTTTGTCAACTAAGGCTCAAAAAGTCGGTATTGGTTTTCAAAAAATACTGGAGGGGGGGACACTTTATGTACGGTAATATTACTCATGAAACGTCATTCTTATATACAAGAAAAAGTAAGGGCCCTAAAACGGCCACAACACGTAAGTAGCTGCCAGTTAGACAATGCCTGTTAGTTGAATACAGGATACTTCACTGCTGATGCTCCCTGTCAGAGAGAGATGATTTGGGCCGTTCTGCAGCTATTTCTGTTTATAGCCTAATATTCTGATTTACTGAAAAGGATCTTGTGATTTACACGATTGAGTGCCTTTGACATGTGACAGAATATGCCAGTAGTCTGTAATTTGTTTGATAAATAATTACATCCACGCCGCATGTGTAATTAGCCTTCTCGATATCGAGTCCATTTAGGTATCCAGACGGTGACGTTGTAAGTATGTTTGTAGTCAGATGGTTAAGAAACCGACTGTATGTTAGGTTTTCTAAAATTTTCGACAATGCCGACAATAGGGAAATGTGACGGTATTTCTTTATCTCTTAAACAAAAGCTTAACTAGAGCGTATTTCAACCGTTCGAGAACTGTTGTATTCATGTACTGATAAAATTTTTTCTTCGGACCGAAGGCAACATCACCATCATGCATCGATTTTAGACGTAATTTTTAGTCGATGTTCGTAAGGTTGTAAATATTGCATCCCAGTCAGTGTGCAACTAAACATAAAAGAAACTGGCCATTTGCGAGTAGTACCCGGATTCAGATGATGCTGTACGAACTTAATTGTATATACAGACACTTCCTGGATCCGTGGAATGAAGGAGCTTGACAATGTTTGTCTGTTATCGTCATTGATACTGGTTAGACATCTATCCTGGGAATTCAAAGACTGTCGAGAATGTTTTAAGTTTCAGGTGGGATAACAGATGACCAAAGATATATTTTTGTGTGATTTAATTACAAATTGACCATTTTCGATTTTTGTTGCTTTAGCTGTACTGTGAATCCTTGCTTCTTGCAAAATTGCGTGATTCTAGGTGAATGGGAAGTAACTTGTAGGTTTTAAGAGGCCGTATCTTTTGATTGCATTGACATAGAACCTTAACTTTTATACACCACCAAGGGACTATAGACCTCAGTGTGTGGCAAAAATGTCGACTTAATACGCCTGCCCATTCCTGGTAAAAAGCGTTTGAACAGACCAATGGGCAGACAAACAGTCGGATAACACATGGGATACAATTTCTTTTCGTGGGATATAATTTTCGGACTTTTTCTTTAGTTGAACCATGAAATCTTATTTCTTGCCAAACTTCATGTTTACAGGTCAAGGGAAGTTCCATATAGGTTTTGATGAGTGATTTTGCGAGTATCAAAATATGTGACAGAAACGGCCGCATCTTTCGATTTGATAGACTTAGAAGCTTAATTTTTTTTACACCGCTGAAGGACAGTTGACCTTATCATGTGGCATAAATTTCAAATCGATACGTCTACACGTTGTAGAGGGTTTTTAACAGTCGGACAAACAGGTAGACAGACACAACAAGATTATCCTATAAGGATCCCGTTTTCACCGACTACGGAAACCTAAAAACTAAGTGTACTGCAGGTATAAATATTCACCATCCTTCACTATTCAATTATCATATGGAAGAAATAATTACACACACACACACACACACACACACACACACACACACACAGGTGTGTGTGTGTGTGTGTGTGTGTGTGTGTGTGTGTGTGTGTGTGTGTTTCACGCACGTTTTCCTCGTTTTGCTAAGGTAGCATTTGTTATGTGATCATTGAATCGCATTTATCTGCCTTTTTCGTCATTTACAAACATCAGATCAGCTGTTCACAAATAACTTCTGAAACAAGTGAAATGAATGATAAACATCTTCAGACCAGTTCAAGTAGCACGTTAATTACACACTGACTGGCGTAGTATCATTACGGGTCAAAAACTCAATACAGATTCGGAGAATTGGCGTGCAGCACACAAACATTCACAATATAGCATTTCACGCGGGAATATTCGCGAAGGAGAAGCTCTTTAATTACAGTAATTTTATAATTAGCTCAATGATTTAGACAAAAGTATACATTTTTAGGGTTACTAGAATATAGTATTTGTTACTCAAATCTTACTCAATTTTCCAAAAAAAATATTCTAAAACGCGAAAGTTTGCATCGTCAAAAAGTTTTCAAACAAATTATTTTTGGAAAAATAAAATTGATTTCTTCGAAATTGGAGGAACGAAGGCCTAATAACTTTCACGTATGTAGATATTTTAGGGAAATACATTCTTTGTAGGTATCGTTAGTTTATCATATTTCCTTAAATAATTTTCTTTTAATACAGCTGCGCGTAGCTACACTAGTATATTCGGAAGATTCATATGTAACTATCGAATCATAAAGTTTAATACGAAACTCCTTTAGCACAATTTCGACAATTTCTGGAACATATGGATTACACATTACGTCTACAAAAGACAGTGTAAAAGAAGTAAAGTATGTCATTTGGATGATTATTTCCCTCTCTCGTTTTTAATGACTTACTTTATTTGAAAATAAATGATGCGATGGAGAACCTTTGTTGGAAATGAAGTCCCATCCGTCTTGACAGAGCGTAGGGGAACGATGCGGGAGACCCGCATCGCCTTATTAGGCAGCGTCGTAATGAGGGTGGTTTGCCGCCGTCTTCCTCCGATCGTAATGGGGATGATTGATGATGACGATGACACAACGACACCCAGTTATCTCGGGGCACGTGAAAATCACTGACCCTGCCGGGAATCGAATCCGGGAGCCCGTGCTCCGGAAGCGAGAATGCTACCGCGAGACCACGAGCGGGCGACAGAACCTTTGTTAGTATATGTTAAACATAGGTGTGGTGCATCTACATCTACATACAGGCTCCGCAAGCTACTATACGATGCGCGGCGGAGGGTACCTTGTACCACTATAGTCATTTCCTTTCCTGTTCCACTCGCAGACAAAGCGAGGATAAAACGGCTGTCTATACTCTGTACGGCTCCGTATGTGCCATAATACCTCGTATGATACCTTCGTGGTGCTTAAGAGAAAATGTTGTTGGCGGCAATAGAATCCTTCTGCAGTCAGCTTCAAATGCCGGTTCTCTAAATTTTCTCAGTATTATCTAAAAGAACGTTCGTCCTCCATGGGTTCCCATTTGAGTTCCGGAAGTATCTCCGCAATACATACGTGTTGTTCGAACCGACCGGTAACAAATCTAGCAGCCCGCCTCTGAAATCTTTTGATGTCTTCCTTTAATCCGACCTGGTGCGGATCCCCAACTCTCTTAGCAGTAATTAGGAGTAGGTTGCACAAGCGCCCTGTATGCGATCTCATTTACAGATGAACCACACTTTGCTAAAATTATTAACTTGACTGTAGCTCAGAATGAATGCTTTTATTATTTACAACACGTATTGATTTAAGTGATTAGTTGACAACATTTAGCGTATAATTCATTTATAAGTTAGTACCGAGAGCATTTATAAACATTGGTATCGTGTGAAACTTCCTGGCAGGTTAAAATTGTGTGCCGCACCGAGACTCGAACTCGGGACCTTTGCCTTTCGCGGGCAAGTGTTCTACCAACTGAGCTACCCAAGCACGACTCACGCCCCGTCCTCACAGCTTTACTTCTGCCAGTACCTCGTCTCCTACCTTCCAAACATTACAGAAGCTCTCCTGCGAACCTTGCAGAACTAGCACTTCTGAAATGAAGGATATTGCGGAGACATGGCTTAGCCACAACCTGGGGGCACTCAGTTTTAATCTGCCAGGAAGTTTCATACCAGCGCACACTCCGCTGCGGAGTGAAAATCTCATATTGGTATCGAATACTACAGTAATTAAAATTTACATCGCCGCCGGCCGCCCCTCCCCCCTCCCATTTATATTTCAAGAGGTAGGAATAATCAATGGGAAGTCATGATAGTAGCTTTGGAATAGCGGGAGTGTGTTGTGTGGGGCAGGACCGTTTGTTGTTGTTACACGTGGCGGAGGCGGGAGTGCGATCCGGTAAACGGATCTATGTCGGAGGGCGCCGGCCGCACTGCGCCAGGGTCTCCTTCCAGCGTGGAGGATCGATGGCACTGCGCTCTGTGTGTGTGTGTGTGTGTGTGTGTGTGTGTGTGTGTGTGTGTGTGTGTACCGCCCACACCGACAAGTTATATGTGCGAGCTGGCGTTACGCAACGCCTGCTCCCCCGTACGGCCTCGCGTGTGACGTCTGCCATATCTCCGCGGTAACCCTCCCTCGGTCGGCATCTGCCATACCCTGCCACTCACTGATATTAGCGTCGGCCGGTGATCACACACATCACATTGATTTTTTTTTTTTCATCATCACTGCAGAGGCATCCCGCGCAAGTAGATCGGTACGTACTGCCTCCAATTCGCAGCCGAAGTAGGCGTCGTTAACATCAGAGTACAGTCTACATATTGGGATGCGTCTTCTTTAGTGGTAGTTATCCTGGCGGGATTCGTCACATCTAACATCGTGTGACAGGCCATTTCCTTAAAATATGCATGAAGCTAAAATTCCTAGCTCAAATAAATTGAAGTATGTCTCGGGTAAACCACCGTTAATGTGGATCGTAAATGAAAATCCACTGGAAAAATTGATTTAATAGTATAAAAGGACATCATTGCGGCCATAGAATACGCATCTTACTTCTATTAGTAATGTTACACCGCTCCGGACGTCACTAAGCTAAAAAACTACAAAACGATAAAACAAGAATAATTAGCAGTCTCAATTCCACGCAGCTGTATAAACGGGGTGTAGCGGATATAAGTGCAGATGTTTCTATTGGTAACTGAGGATGGTTCAAATGGTTCAAATGGCTCTGAGCACTATGGGACTTAACATCTCAGGTCATCAGTCCCCTAGAACTCAGAACTACTTAAACCTAACTAACCTAAGGACATCACACACATCCATGCCCGAGGCAGGATTCGAACCTGCGACCGTAGCGATCGCGCGGTTCCAGACTAACTGAGGATGGTATACTGAGGAACGTTACATCAGTTTTTACGTCATATGCAATAATTATAGCTGTTACAAGTCGTGTGCTTTTTGGTTGCGTAGTAGCTCCACGTAAGTGTGGCACAAGCAAGCCGTTATTGTCTGTTACCCCTGTGTATAAAGTCAGGGATTGAAGGGCAGATGCTTCGATGCAAAAACGGGTCGTCTATACTGACACGGGTCGTTCACTTTGTGGCCCGGGCTGGGCCATGTGGGAAACATCAAATCGTAAAGTTTGTGAGAAGACGGTTTGATGCAGAGGAAAAAAATAAACCATGACTGAACTCAATAGCCAATAAAGATGGAATCTCCACATTACAAAAACCATATAAGCTCACTTGGAATCACTATAATAAGACATCTATTTCTGTCGGTGCGAAACTAAGACATTACAACACAGTAGTCCTACCAGTAGCACTTTACACTGCAGAAACTACAGTGATTCATGGTCATACGAAGATGAGAGAGATTGAAAAGCAGGAAAGAAAAATTCTGAGGAACATATATGGAGGTCAACTAGAGAGATTTACAAAGACATAGAAACAATAACAGACGCCATTAGAAAGAGAAGGATGAAATTTTATGGACATATCAGCAGGATGAATAAAAGCAGGCTCACAAGACAAATCTTTGAGATGGTAAACAAAAGCAAAAGCAAGACAAAGTGGATCACTGAAGCAGAAGAAGACATTTAGAACTGTGGATCACACAAGACAATATAAACAATAGAGAACAGTTTAGAAATACCATAAAGAAACACACACTTAAACAAGAACATACTGAGAAGAGAACGGGAAAAAGATGGTCGGAAGAAAAAAAAAAATGTGTGTGAGATCTTATGGGACTTAACTGCTAAGGTCATCAGTCCCTAAGCTTACACACTACTTAACCTAAATTATCCTAAAGATAAACACACACACACATGCCCGAGGGAGGACTCGAACCTCCGCCGGGGCCAGCCGCACAGCGTTTGAGACTGCTCGGCTAATCCCGCGCGCCTGGTCGGAAGAACGCAAGAGAGAGCGCAGTGAACGTAAGGAGAGAATTTGCGAAGAAAGAAGAAAAAATCATGACTACTCAAGTCCAATCGCTCTCTCAAAAGGGAATAATCACTGAATTACTTGAACAAAACCAGAAGATTTTTAATTTAGTTCGCTTTGTGAATGAATCGACTGACTACTGCATTAACCAAACAATAAATCATATATTCTTTAAACACAATTAGAGATATTGCACTTCGTCGGAATAACTTTCTACCAGTCTTTAAATCAGTGTTAACAATAATTGTAGTAGACCCAGCCTGGTGCACATATAGACTTGTCAGACTAGAATACATACACAACAAAGACTGAGTGGTAAAATTTCACGACAACATCGACTTACAAATTCGTAAAGCCTGGGTCGCTTGTACCGCACCCCCACCTCATGTAAATCAGCAGTCGAAGGTTCTGCATTCCCCTGGTGTCCAAACTGGGTGGAGACTCGGAAGTTCCAAGTCGGCGACGTGCAACGGTTAAAAAAAGAAGAAGATTAAAAAATAGATTTTCCTCCATTTGTCGCTCTGCTCCGACCACTCATCAACAATTTAAAATTTATATTTTCCTATTTTGTATCTGAAATCAGTATTATATCAGTGAATTAAAAGAAGCACGTAACTGGACTGTTACAACCGTTTCATAATGACTTCGCTATATAAGGTTTGTAAGACGGAGACCTCGTAGCGCTGCTACGCGGCCACTGCCAGTGTCCAGGCCAATCCCAATCACGAAGAAAGAGAGGCAAATACAAATCATTTCGTAATGCCGGACTCGGATTCTGGTTACCTACGAAATTACTACCTCATTTTAATGATCTCAGACCGTGTGGATCATTAATTAAAAAGTAATAAACCTTAACCAATCAATTTAACACAATTAGATTTATTTTCCTCAGCCAAGTAGTACCACCGATGAATTGTCTATATCGAAGATCATCGACTGGAGGGTACTAAGTAATTCCCACTCACCATTTGTTTAATGTAGAAAGTGGTCAAGATGGCGAAATTCCGTAAAATTGCCTGGCCATTACCTTTGAATATAAGTGAAGGCACGCGGTTGGCGAAATATCAGTTTCTCCATTGGTCGGGGAATTTCCGCCGAAACAGGTGTCCCAACCTGTGACTCAAAGAGGCCGAGCCGCCCGCTGGGGGATGCTGCACCAACGTTTTGTTTTCTCCCCCCTGTCATGTTGACCGAGAGGAGCCATTTGTTAACCGCGGACACACACTTCGATGTCCGTGTTTACAAACAGCACCGAGAGGCACTCCCCAGCCCATTCGATTGCTGATCTTCGGTGTAGGAGTGCGGCAGTTACCACCATACTGAGAAGCAAGCGTTACCATCCATCACCTTGCGAAACCTTAAGACTGTCCAGTGTGGTCAGCATGTTTCTTGTAAGGAAACATGCAGTAATTAATGTGGTTGTTTCCGTGCAATCACGCTGTTTTTCACCTCAAGAACCCGTCGTCGCGATTCCACTGATCGCTATGTGGTAACTTCTGTCGTTAGGTACCAGTATCTGTGCACGTGCTGGACAACTCAGGGCTAACAACTGTCAGTTTCTTGATTGGTTTCAGTTAAACATTTCTCTCTCTGTCTAGGGACTGGTTATGTTCTAGTTAAGAGTTTCATCATGTTTGATACGCCTCTTTAATCTCATTCCTTGTCCTACATCAAGGGCGCAACTTCCCAGGCCATCCAGAATTGCGAATGCCTTCTATAAAAGACTGTGACAGGTTACATGGCAGATTTAATCCCATTTACAAAGTGTACAACTTTGCTTCCGCCGTTTGCCGATAGGTGGCGACAACGGTAAGTACCGGTCGAAAGAAACAGATCGCAGACGTCAGGCAGTTAGTGTGGACCTCGGTCAGCATAACCTCATTCAAACATTAGTCGATTTGTGTGTGCATCATAAAGTTGTTCTTGATTTAAAATGTCAGTTTACGAACCTAATTCTCGTCATTTGCGAGAAGTGTTACTGTTTTGTTTCAATATGAAGAAAACAGCGTCTGAGTCTCATCGAATGCTCTCAAGTACGTATGGTAAGGCCGCTATTAGTGAAAGTACGTGCCGTTAGTGGTTTCAGCGCTTCAAGAACGGTGATTTTGACGTCGTAGACCGGCATAGTGGTGGAAGAGAGAATGTTTTCAAAGATGCAGAATTGGAGACATTGCTGAGTGAAGACTCGAGTCAAACTCAAGAAGAATTGGCACGATTAGTGGGAGTGACACAGCAAGCCATTTCAAAACGTCTCAAGGCTATGGGCATGATTCAGAAAGAAGGAACTTGGGTCCCGTGTGAGATGAAACCAAGACACGTTGAACGGCGTTTGTCTGTTTGTGAACAGTTGCTTCAGAGGGAAAACAGGAAGGGATTTCTGCATCGCATTGTGACCGGGGACGAAAAATGGGTTCATTACGATAACCCTAAACGCAAAAATGTCATGGGGATATCCCGGTCATGCTTCCACGTCGACGGCCAAACCGAATATTCACGGCTCCAAGATCATGCTGTGCAGTTGGTGGGAGCAGCTCGGCGTCGTGTACTACGAGGTCTTAAAACCAAGTGAATCAGTCACAGGTGCTCGTTATCGAACGCAATTAATGCATTTGAGCAGAGCATTAAAAGACAAACGGCCGCAATACTGTGAGAGGCACGATAAAGTGATTTTGCAGCACGACACCGCTTGACCCCACGTTGCAAAACAGGTCAAAACGTACTTGGAAACGTTGAAACGGGAAGTTCAACCCCACCCGCCGTATTGTCCAGACACTGCTCTCGCTGATTATCACCTGTTCAGATCAATGGCGCTTGGTCTGGCTCACCAACACTTCCGATCTCATGAAGAAGTCACAAATTGGATCGATTCGTGGATCGCTTCAAAAGACGAACAATTTTTTCAACGCTGGGTTCATACACTGCCCAAAAGATGGGAGAAAGTAGTGGCCAGCGATGGAAAATACTCTGAATGATACATGTGTAACCAATTTGATTCATTAAAGCCTCAGGCGTTGGGGAAAAAACGTCGGAAGCAAATTTGTACACCTTTTACTATCAATGTTCTGTAACTTTCCCCTCTCCCTTTTTCTTTAATTTAAACTGTCAATTAGACGATGAAACACTTGTTAAGTCTAGGGACAACAGATTAGCAGACGCACTGAACGACGTGGCATTGTCGTCAGACAACTGGACTCGAAACAACTCCACTTGTAAGTATGACGTCGCCACCGCTGTAACTCTCCTGAGGCAAACCTGCCCACAACTGCTATTTCTGCTCCTTGAAATACTGGATACGGGCACTGGGGTGGAGTTGATTATGGGGATGCTGAAAAATATCGATGTACCGATATTTTCTCATGAAAACATCGAGATATATATCGACAGTACTGTAAATGTCGTGTGACTAGGGCCTTCCGTCGGGTAGGCCGTTCTCCGGGTGCAAGTCTTTCGATTTGACGCCACGTCATTGACTTGCGCGTCGAATCGATAGTACTTTACCCGATATATCGATATCAGAATTGCAATATCAAGTGCCAATATTTTTATTTTATATTATTTTTTGGCAATTTACGATAAATTTTTGAAGTTGTTACTACGTTTTGAACTTTCATCACATCCAATCTTTCTCTTTGAATTTGTGGAGCAAATATAGGTGGAACAAAAGTAGTAGCCCGATTGCACTGGCGGAGGTTCGAGTCCTCTCTCGGGCATGGGTGATAATTTAGGTTAAGTAGTGTGTGAGCTTAGGGACTGATGACCTTAGCAGTTAAGTTCCATAAGATGTCACCCACATTTGAACATTTTGATTGCACTGGGGTGGGAGGAGGGGTGACGTGTGGGGGGGGGGGGGGTGGCAGTGTGAATGGAATAGCAATAATTCTGATGTGAAGAAATAATACACCAGTTGCATTAAAAAACGATTTGTTATCTGCGGACGCACAACACTGTTCGGTGTCCGTGTCTACAAACAGGACAGGGAACCACTCCCTAGCCCGTTCGGTTGCCGATCTTCGATCTGTATACATGTCAGCTCTTAGGAGTGCGGCATTTAGCGCCATTCTAGGTAGGAAGCGTTACCTTTCATCACCTTGCGAGCAGCCTTGTGTTAAGACGGTCCGGTTTGCTCAGTATATTTCTTGTTAGGAAACAAGCAGCAATTACTGTGGTTGCTTCTGTGCGATCACGCTGTTTTTCACCTCGGGTGCTATTTCTTCACATCGGCAGTTTTCAAAAGCGGTTGCTGAAACCGATGAACAAAAATCTGAATGACAAGACTGGTCTTTGCGGTGGGCGGGGACGTATGAGGGTAAACGCTGACGTAATCGTCCCTCGGCGCTACCAACAAAACCCGCGTCGTTTAGCTTCATCGTGCGATTTTGGCGCTACAACTGACTTGACGCTGGCGTTGCCAGCAATGAAGCAATAGAATAGTCCACATGAAGTGCTGCGGACAAATCCGATATGTGACGAAACCGAACAACGGACGTTTCGAACACCTATTATTGTGCCACTTACATGCAGTTACCATTGTTAGCAAAGTGGTTATCGCAAAGCGTGAACTTGCATCGTTTTCCTTTCAGTTTTTGCTTTAAGGGGGATAGGCAGGCTGCTAGCTTGTTGATGTACAGAATATCTAATAATAAATCAATACTTAAATATACAGAAATACTCCTGGAAACTGAAATAAGAACACCGTGAATTCATTGTCCCAGGAAGGGGAAACTTTATTGACACATTCCTGGGGTCAGATACATCACATGATCACACTGACAGAACCACAGGTACATACACACAGGCAACAGAGCATGCACAATGTCGGCACTAGTACAGTGTATATCCACCTTTCGCAGCAATGCAGGCTGCTATTCTCCCATGGAGACGATCGTAGAGATGCTGGATGTAGTCCTGTGGAACGGCTTGCCATGCCATTTCCACCTGGCGCCTCAGTTGGACCAGCGTTCGTGCTGGACGTGCAGACCGCGTGAGACGACGCTTCATCGAGTCCCAAACATGCTCAATGGGGGATCCGGAGATCTTGCTGGCCAGGGTAGTTGACTTACACCTTCTAGAGCACGTTGGGTGGCACGGGATACATGCGGACGTGCATTGTCCTGTTGGAACAGCAAGTTCCCTTGCCGGTCTAGGAATGGTAGAACGATGGGTTCGATGACGGTTTGGATGTACCGTGCACTATTCAGTGTCCCCTCGACGATCACCAGTGGTGTACGGCCAGTGTAGGAGATCGCTCCCCACACCATGATGCCGGGTGTTGGCCCTGTGTGCCTCGGTCGTACGCAGTCCTGATTGTGGCGCTCAACTGCACGGCGCCAAACACGCATACGACCATCATTGGCACAAAGGCAGAAGCGACTCTCATCGTTGAAGACGACACGTCTCCATTCGTCCCTCCATTCACGCCTGTCGCGACACCACTGGAGGCGGGCTGCACGATGTTGGGGCGTGAGCGGAAGACGGCCTAACGGTGTGCGGGACCGTAGCCCAGCTTCATGGAGACGGTTGCGAATGGTCCTCGCCGATACCCCAGGAGCAACAGTGTCCCTAATTTGCTGGGAAGTGGCGGTGCGGTCCCCTACGGCACTGCGTAGGATCCTACGGTCTTGGCGTGCATCCGTGCGTCGCTGCGGTCCGGTCCCAGGTCGACGGGCATGTGCATCTTCCGCCGACCACTGGCGACAACATCAATGTACTGTGGAGACCTCACGCCCCACGTGTTGAGCAATTCGGCGGTACGTCCACCCGGCCTCCCGCATGCCCACTATGCGCCCTCGCTCAAAGTCCGTCAACTGCACATACGGTTCACGTCCACGCTGTCGCGGCATGCTACCAGTGTTAAAGACTGCGATGGAGCTCCGTATGCCACGGCATACTGGCTGACACTGACGGCGGCGGTGCACAAATGCTGCGCAGCTAGCGCCATTCGACGACCAACACCGCGGTTCCTGGTGTGTCCGCTGTGCCGTGCGTGTGATCATTGCTTGTACAGCCCTCTCGCAGTGTCCGGAGCAAGTATGGTGGGTCTGACACACCGGTGTCAATGTGTTCTTTTTTCCATTTCCAGGAGTGTATATACCGGCAGTATTTTCACAACGTGCAGCCGCTATTTTTATAGCCCAGTACGTCGGTATCTTTTCCGTCGACATACCGATATACTGATGTTATTCTTCGATATTTCGAGCACGGACAACGATATCTTTGTAAATATCGATATGCTTATACGGAGAGGCATGTGGTCAGCACACTGCTCTCCCGTCCGCTGTCAGTATTCGTGACCTGTTTCGCTGCTTCTCAGTAAAGTAGCTCCTCTACTGGCCTCATAAAGTGCACCCCACTTGCCAACAGCGCTCGGCCGATCCGGGCGTTGACCCATCTAGGTGTTAGCCAAGCCCGACAGCGCTTAACTTCGGTGTCTGACGGGAACTGGCGTTACCATTGCGGCAAGGCCATTGGCTCAGATGGTGGATACATGTACGAAATACTATTGATGTTGACAATGTCTTCTGGCTGCTTCCTCCCCCCCCCCCCCTACTTTTTTTTAGGCAGTGTATTTAGGACGACAGATCGAGTCTTCGTCCGGCTATGCAGATTTAGGTTTTGCTTGATTTCGCTGAGCTGCTTAAGGCAAATGCCAGAACTGTTCCTTCGAAAAGTCGCTGCCGATTTCACGCTCCATCCTTTACCATTCCGACCCTATGTTCGGTCTATACGAACCGCTTTGTCGACGGGGCATTAAATTCTAATATTTCTTTCTTCCTTTTCGATAGCATAACGATCCTCATTCTTAATTACCAAGTCACAAATTCACGTGTAGAAAATACCTGACAGATTAAAACGTTGTGGCGAACTAGGTCTGTAACAGAGAACCTTGTTAACAGAATGAATCTTACGCTGTTTAGAAGACTGTACTTGTGTACATAGACCTGTTTATTTTTACAATGGTTTACATCAGTTTACAGCTTGAACATTTAGCTGTTTTTCGACGTAATCACCACTTCTGTGGATGCATTCTTGTAGACGCTGTGGCAGTTTTTGTATGCAGTTGTCATACCAGCCCGCCGCCTTGCTGTTCAGAAAGTTATGAACCTCTGAATCGCTTTCCGGCCAAATGTTCTTTTACCCTAGGGGACAGGTGGTAGTCACTGGGCGCCAAGTCCTATAGGGTGGGTGGGTGATTATGTTCCCCTGAAACTGTTGCAGGAGAGCAACGGTTTTCCGAGCGATGTGTGGGCGAGCGTTGTTATGGAGAATGTGAACGCCCTTGCTCAACATTCCTCTTCTCCGGTTCTGAACTGCCTGTTTGAGTTTTTTCAGAGTCTCACAGTAGCTGTCAGCTTTAATTGTGGTCCCAGCTATTCAGCTCCGACGGCGAGACGAAAGAGGAGGTTCATAACTTTCTGAACAGCATGGCGGCGGGCTAGTATGACATGGGCATACAAAAACTGCCACAGCGTCTACAAAAATGCATCGACAGAAATGGTGATTATGTCGAAAAATAGCTAAATGTTCAAGCTGTAAACTGATGTAAACCATTGTAGAAATAAGCATGTTTATGTACTTGTAAAAAAAACAGGAGACCTTACTTTTGGGATTACCCTCGTATGCACAGGACCGGAACTCGCTATATCAGACGGCAACAGCAATGTCTGCTGTATGCAAGGTCCCGGATTAGAGACCCAGAAAGTTTCGTAACAGCGCATACTCCGGCGCAGAGTGAAAAATTCATTCTGAAATATATTAGGTTGTCTGAATTTGCAGCACTACACTGTTTGCTAGTAGATACGCCCCCACGATCCTCTTTAAAAATAGATTTTTCCCGACACCACACCGCAACAAAAGGCCCCGTTACATGTGAACTATTATATTGGATCTCTTTCATCAGCTAAATTTGACATCGCTTTCCACATGGAAAACTGTTAACTCTGATTTCTTTTTGTTTCAGGTAAGTTATCAGAACCAGTGACGTCATCTTTTCCAAGCACGTGGTACAGGCATCTGGTCCATACGTTGTCGCTGGTGGCAATTGCGTAGTATCGTAAAAGGTAAGAAACTAAGAAGTGAAGTTATTCTACTACATGCTTTATTGTTTCA
Organism: Schistocerca piceifrons; assembly: GCF_021461385.2. Lineage (NCBI taxonomy): Eukaryota > Metazoa > Arthropoda > Insecta > Orthoptera > Acrididae > Schistocerca > Schistocerca piceifrons. The sequence goes on from NC_060145.1 coordinate 422,030,967, forward strand.
TCCATAAGTGTTGTAGCTGGTCTATAGGGTGACAATGAAAACTGATCACAAAAAGAAAAAAAAGTATTTCTAGGGCACTATTCTAGATACAACTATTGTGGTTTGTTGCAAATGGAAGCTAAACACACAGGTTTTTTATGATCGACCTTCCTCGTGTGCTCCATTTGCTGCCCCTAGAACGTATAGGCGATACTAAATTTCTCTCCATGTCTTTGCCAACACCTCGTTGGCGAACTGAACACATTAACATTGAATAACCCACAAAAAATTCAAGAGGGAGTTTGCCTAGTGGCGAACGCAGTGGCCATGTTATTGGCGCGTCTCCACCGATCGATTAGCAGAGGTTTCATCCAAGAACTGGCAAACAAATAACTCCCAGTGAGGCTGTGCACCGTTTTGTTGAATTATTATCCACGGTCGAAAATCCTGTAAGGTTCAGTAATTGTGTTGTGCATTAAGCAAGACTGTTTGCTTTCTCAGAGATGAGAAAAGTCGGTTCAATGGAGTAACAAAGTATTAAGGTACTAATTGTCTGCGTCGATTCGTTCTAACATGTTCCTAGCAAACTCAGTTATCTGGATGCAAAGATTGCAGGTGTTTCGCTTTTTATGTGTGGAAATGCAACTGTTTGCATAACATATTTACAACTGCGCTCTGAGGTATGCTTGTTCCTCTGGAAACACGACGTGTCGATTTCCGCGTACTGTGTTGGAATCCTATACACACACAGTACCAACAGTGTCGTCACTAGCTGCAGTCTACCGCTGTTTGCTTTGTAAACAACACTCTCAGTCTCTTTAAACCGTTCGTACCATCGTTTGATGCTCTTTACATCTAGCGGATCTCTAATATAGGCGCCTTGGCATTATCGCAGAAGTGTATTAGTCGACCGTTTTGCATGAAACCACAAAATACATTCTGCTTACTCCTGCATAGATGCCATTGTGACACGAGCAACGAGAGCGCTCGTGTGTGTGTGTGTGTGTGTGTGTGTGTGTGTGTGTGTGTGTGTGTGTGTAATCTGCAGACCTGTACCTAGGACAGTTCCGTAGACAGTAATTTTTGTAATCAGGGAAGACTTCATGCTCATCCTGTGTATGAAGAGCACCGGTTCTAATTCGTAAAATAATGTTCTTAAGCTTTTTAGTTAAAAAGATATTACTGAAATGTAGACACAGTAGCAGAGTAGGCAGCCGGATGAATGAGAGGAACATCGACGGAACAGGATCTACTTAATGGTAATACAAAGATTGGGAAAGCTGAAGAATTGGTCTCTAGCGACCTAGGAGTCGATGGTTTCGAATTATGGCGTAGTCCATGCCGTGACACGTCCCCATCGTTATCACAGCCATGGGGCGAGCTAAGTGCTGCTAGATGGGTGTTCGTAATTTAATGACTCATTAATGCGCAAAGCACGCCTTCTACGTCTGCTGAAAGACGTAGTGCAGCCAGATGGCATGGCGGTCTCCTCACTGAGTGCTGTCATACGGGCGCATCGAGTTAACGACGGCGATATGCTGTTAGTCCGTTTTTCATGCCACCTAAGACGAATATCGAATTTTTTCCAGTTTCCGCTCCACATGCACCGGAAGGAACCAGTAAAATTGCTAAATCACGCGAGGCATATACACTGAAGCGCCAGAGAAACTCGTATAGACATAAGTATTCAAATGCAAAGATATCTAAAGCAGGTAGAATACGGCGCTGCGGTCGGCAACGCCTGCATAAGACGACAAGTGTCTGGCGCAGTTGTTAGATCGGATGCTGCTGCTACATTGGCAGGTTATCAAGATTTAAGTGAGTTTGAACGTGGTGTTATAATCGGCGTACGAGCGTTGGTACACAGCATCTCTGATCTAGCGATGAATTGGGGATTTTCTCGTACGACCGTTTCACGAGTGTTCCGTGAATATTAGGAATTCCGTAAAACATCAAATCTCCGACATCACTGCGGCCGCAAAAGATACCGCAAGAACGGGACCAACGACGACTAAAGAGAACCACTCAACGTGACAGAAGTGCAGCCCTTTCAGAAACTGCTACAGATTTCAGTGCTGGGTTATCAACAAGTGTCAGCGTGCGAACCATTCAACGAAACACCATCGATGTGGGCTTTCGGAGCCGAAGACCCACTCGTGTACCCTTGATGACTGCACGACACAAAGCTTTACGCCTCGCCTGGGCCCGTCAACGCCGACATTGGACTGTTGATGACTGTTGTCTGATCGGACGAGTCTCGTTTCAAATTGTATGGCGCGGATGAACGTGTACGGGTATGGAGAAAACCTCATGAATCCATGGACCTTGCATGTCAGCAGGGGACTGCCCAAGCTGGTGGGATCCCTGATATGTCTAGATACGACTCTGACAGGTGCCACCTACGTAAGTATCCTGTCCGGTTACCCGCCTCCATTAATGTCCATTGTGCATTCCGATGAACTTACGCAATTCCAGCAGGACAATGAGACATACCACACGTCCAGAATTGCTACAGAGTGGCTCCAGGAACACACTTTTGAGCTTAAACGCTTCCGCTGGCTACCAGACTCCTCAGACATTTTTGAGCATATCAGGGATGCCTTGCAACGTTCTGTTCAGAAGAGATCTCCACCCCCTCGTACTCTTACCGACTTAAGGACAGCCCTGCAGGATTCAGGGTTTCAGTTCCCTTCAGCTCTAGTCCATTCCAGTCTAGTCATCTTGCGGGAGTTCTGCGTGATCGCGGGGGCCCTACCCGATATTAGGCAAGTGTATCGGGTTCTTTGGCTCTTCAGTGTAGTACGAGAATTATGCATTACAATTTCAGTGCGATACATTTTTTACGTATCGTGGATGGATTGACGAAGACCTTGTTTGTATAAGTTTGTGGGCTTTTCAGGGAACATTATACCTCGAAAAATACCTATTTGTTATTCTGGCTTTTCAGGGTACGTTATACCTCGAAAAATAACCCGCTGTTATTCTGGAAATTCCTGCCACGCAATGTTTTCTGCATACTAAGGAAAAGCAAGTAGTCACTGGATGCCATGTCAGAGAATACTGGGCTGAATCACAGTTTAATAGCCCAGAGGAACACCATCGAGTGTGACTATGTCCTGTGCAGAATTAGCTGGGGCGGTGTCGTTGACAGTCTCCCGTAATCTCATCAGAAGATTTAGAAAGTATGCTTCAGTGACAGTTATGAGAATAGTCTGTCAACGCTACACCATGGCAGTCCCAAGAAGCACTGTATTACCTTGTCCATTGATATCGGGCTTTCGTAGTTTTCGAAGGTCGTCAATAACCCACTTGTTTCAACCGCGTACTTTTCTCAGTCGTCTCGCGGTCATAGTAATGCGCTCAACACTCTTTCTTGGTAAAAGGCAGCTAATGAAATCACGACTGTAAAATTTTCGCTGATGCCTCGATTTGGCGGGCTTTTTGAATGTGTGAGAGCAGAACCAAATGGGCGGCGACCTTTGACATGTTGAAAACGTAGTGCAGGATGTTTAAGCCTGATCCATGGATGATATTCATTTTTTTTTTCACTGTAGTCTAGATTGTGGTACGCGGGATTATTCGAGCACTAAGACCTCCATTTCTTTTGCGATTTCCGGTTATTTGTGCAGAGGCGATCTGTTTTCTACCTTACACAGTGCAGGTAGAACACAATTTGGTTACTCGGACTGGCGCTGACGCGGTGACCTGTGAGTGAAACAGCCGGTTCGTGTGGTTTATGACGACAGAGTTCACCAAGTGAGCAGCTAGTCAAAATAATGTCTACGGTCTAGAGCGTAGCAGCAGTCGTTATAAGCGTGCACTAATTGTTCAGGAATCGATCCGAGTCGAAAAACGTGCATAACTGCACTGCCAGTGGCGTGTATCGAAGGTTTCAGAAGAAAGCGACAATTGTAGGACAAGTGCGCGGTCGTGGTATTTACAGGTACTCTCGGGTCAGTGGTCGGGTCCACGTGGCATGCCGCGGCTGCAGTGGCGTCCTGTTCGGGAGTTAACTGTGGCCGTGGTATTAAGACCGAGATCTCGACCATTCGCTGTAGCAATACTCAGGCTGAGCAGGCAGTCCGAATTACTGTCAGATACTGCAGGCTGACCCTTCATTCTTCGTCATTTATACTTGTTTGACCACACTGGACCTGTCTGTAGCACCCGTGTCGTAAGATGGTATATTGTCGCCGAACACTTACGGAACTCAACTTGTTGTCCATCGAAGCAGAAGAAAAAAAAATTAGCATACGATACTCCACTTCATCAATGGGCTCTGCCATTTCGTTTTAGCTCCTGTAATGGCGTCACAGAGTACTACGGAGCAGAGACTTCCATGAGCACCATGATTTCAGTAATTTCATGCGAGAAAAGTAACGCAGTTTTTTTGATGTGGTGATTAGAACTCTGAACCCCATGTGAGACGAGAGGTTTGTATAGGAATACTAGCTGGTATGCTGCATCATCATCACTCGAAAGAACTTGCCCCTTCTAACAGCCGTGTACCGCAAGTGGTAGTTCGAGTTTTCAAGAAGGGTCGTCGAGCAGATGCGCAACTCCAGGCCTATATCTCTGACATCGATCTGTTGTAGAATTCTAGAACATGTTTCTTGCTCGCGTATCATGTCGTTTTGGGAAACCCAGAATCTACTCTATAGGAATCAACATGGATTCCGGAAACAGCGGTCGTGTGAGACCCAACTCGCTTTATTTGTTCATGAGACCCAGAAAATATTAGATACAGGCTCCCAGGTAGATGCAATTTTCCTTGACTTCCGGAAGGCGTTCGATACAGTTTTCCGCACTGTCACCTGATAAACAAAGTAAGAGCCTACGGAATATCAGACCAGCTGTGTGACTGGATTGAATAATTTTTAGCAAACAGAACCCAGCATGTTGTTCTCAATGGAGAGACGTCTACAGACGTTAAAGTAACATCTGGCGTGCCACAGGGGAGTGTTATGGGTGCATTGCTGTACACAATATTTATAAATGACCTAGTAGATAGTGTCGGAAGTTCCATGCGGCTTTTCGCGGATGATGCTGTATTATACAGAGAAGTTGCAGCATTAGAAAATTGCAGCGAAATGCAGGAAGATCTGCAGCGGATAGGCACTTGGTGCAGGGAGTGGCAACTGACCCTTAACATAGACAAATGTAATGTATTGCGAATACATAGAAAGAAGGATCCTTTATTGTACGATTATATGATAGCGGAACAGACACTGGTAGCAGTTACTTCTGTAAAATATCTGGGAGTATGCGTGCGGAACGATTTGAAGTGGAATGATCATATAAAATTAATTGTTGGTAAGGCGGGTACCAGGTTGAGATTCATTGGGAGAGTCCTTAGGAAATGTAGTCCATCAACAAAGGAGGTGGCTTTCGAAACACTCGTTCGACCTATACTTGAGTATTGCTCACCAGTGTGGGATCCGTACCAGGTCGGGTTGACAGAGGAGGTAGAGAAGATCCAAAGAAGAGCGGCGTGTTTCGTCACAGGGTTATTTGGTAAGCGTGATAGCGTTACGGAGATATTTAGCAAACTCAAGTGGCAGTCTCTGCAAGAGAGGCGCTCTGCATCGCGGTGTAGCTTGCTGTCCAGCTTTCGAGAGGGTGCGTTTCTGGATGAGGTATCGATAAATTGCTTGCCCCTACTTATACCTCCCGAGGAGATCACGAATGTAAAATTAGAGAGATTCGAGCGCGCACGGAGGCTTTCCGACAGTTGTTCTTCCCGCGAACCATACGCGACTGGAACAGGAATGGGACGTAATGACAGTGGCACGTAAAGTGCCCTCCGCCACACACCGTTAGGTGACTTGCGGAGTATAAATGTAGATGTAGATCATCATCGGGACAGGTGTAGGTGTCTCCACCCTTGCTGGCGGCTGCGTTGAAGGCAAGTGCACAGTGGGAGAGACGGGTTCGCGCCGACGGCGTCGTCAGCCGCTTCGTACAGAGTTGGCGGCTGGCGCTTTGTGGAAGACGAGTGTCGCGTGCCGCGGCGCGGAGGTGGGCGTAGCGTGTGGCGCCACAGGTAGTCAGGCGATCCTCCGGCAGCGGCCGCTCGCTAGAGTGGCTGGCTAGCCCGTGCAGACCTATTTTTGGCCGCAGCCGACACGACGACCTGCGCCACCACGCAAACCGTCCTCGACCTTTTCTGTATTCCTCACTTAGGAGAGGAGGACAGATCCTGCAGCCAATCGATTGCGACGAACTTCCGCATACCAGTCTCCATCTATGTCCATCGAGCAGGTGGCGCAGTAGTTAGCACACTGGATTCGCATTCGGGAGGACGGTGGTTCAAACCCGCGTCCACCCATCCTGAGTTTAGTCTTATGTGATTTCCCTAAATCGCTTCAGGCAAATGCCTGGATGGTTCCTTGATACGCCACAGCCGATTTCCTTCTCCCTCGTTCCCTAATCCGAGTTTGTACTCTGTTTCTATCGAGCTCCTCGTCGATGGGAGGACCTGCCTACTACATTCAAGCCTTGGTGTCCCCATCTTTCCCTCTGTTACGAGTGCAACTCCTCATTGATTCCTCAGGAAGTATATGTCAACCAGCACCTTCATTTACTCAAGTTGTACCATAAATTACTTTTCTCCACAGTCGGATTTTGCACCCCCTCATTGCATACTAGATCTACCTATGTCTTCAGTATTCGTCTGTGGCACCACATTTTAAAAGCTTCTGTTTTCTTCCTAGGGGTATTTTCACATTACGGTCGCAGGTTCGAATCCTGCCTCGGGCATGGATGTGTGTGATGTCCTTAGGTTAGTTAGGTTAACGTAGTTATAAGTTCTAGGGGACTGATGACCTCAGATGTTACGCCCCATAGTGCTCAGAGCCATTTGAACCATTTTTTTCCCCCCTAAGTGCTCCTCTGTCGTTTTATTTTATGACTATAGTGTTTGGAGAACTGCTGTTTCTCTTGACATGCCTTTATAATTATGTTTTGTGTGCCGGGAATTGTTACTATGCTTCAGGTTTCGCACTAAACGGTATAATAACGTATGGTTTCAGTCTGTAATCCTTGGCAAGTAAGGGTCGAACCATCCCATCTCAGCAGTAAAATCATGGAATCTGTGTGCTGCTGGTCTGACCCATGACATGCTACGTTAGCTACTGCATTAGTTACCAAGTGTTTTGATGACAGTAAACTCAAGTAGCACCACTGAAAAAGAAATGATGTGAACCACATAATGCTGTACTCAGTAGCAGCGTAATCTTCAGCCAAATTATTGCAGATGGAGAACTTTCGAGTTGCTGTTATTACAGAGCATGTGAGGTCATCAGTATGTCAAGAACAGTGAAATACTGCACATCAGCTGTTACAAAGTGTGGTAACACATGTCAGCACCATCCCACAGGTGTCACAAAGTTGTCAGTGGAATTACGAGTTTCTGTCAGATGCTGACAGCAGTCGGGCATAATCTGTTGGACCCAGTGGTGCGCGTCCGCTGAGCCATATCTGCAGCAGCTCTCTACCACGAGCGCCCTTTGCCTTCGCGTCACAGGACGCCCAGCAGCAGCCACGCCCCCACTGACACTTCGAGCCTCTTCGCTACTTGACGTTACACGGACACCACCTAGTTGTGGCTTCAACACCATCATTCATTCTTTACTACAGAGAGCCTCATCCTTGTTGCTGTTGCATTAGCTGGACTTACTTGCTGCGTTATTTGTAACGAATCTTCGTTCACTTTAAGGAATAGGAGTTAATCTTCTGTTTGATATCTTAACTTGTTCATAATCATTTCTGCTCATGGCCAGCTTTCCGAAGGCGACAGTTACCGCTCCGCTCTGTAGCCCGCCTCTTCTTACTGTTGTGTATGAAGTCATAAAACTAAACTAAACTTAACTCCTCCCGAACAGGCCATGAAGGGTCAACGGTACCGACAGGCCGCCGTGTCATCCTCAGCCGTTAGGCGTCACTGGATGCGGACATAGAAGGACATGTGGTCAGCACACAGCTCTCCCAGCCGTATGTCAGTTTCCGAGACCAGAGCCGCTACTTTTGCGTCAAGTAGGTCCTCAGTTTGCCTCACAAGGGCTGAGTGCACCCCGCTTGCCAACAGCGCTCGGCCGACCCGGTCGGTGACTCATCCAAGTGCTAGCCCAGCCCGTCAGCGCTAACTTCGGTGATCTGACGGGAACCGGTGTTACAACTGCGGCAAGGTCGTTGGCGTTGAAGTCATACACAAGCCGAACCATATTTCCCACAACCTAAAGGGGTCGATGAAGATTCCGCCGGCGTATCAGACAGATGATACCCACATGTGTTGTTGGAATCTTCTTGAGGAGTAATAAGAACTGTTCAGCAACATACCACAAAATTTGAAGAACCTCTCGTTTACTAGTGGAATCGCTGTGAGACCACGTCAAAAAAAGTATTGCAGAACACGTTTTTTTCTGAAAATATTTATGCTTATGTAAATATTATGTTTCCGTAGCTGAGAGGTCAGCACTGCTGACTGGATCTGGGTTTGATATTCACTACTGCGATAGATTTCTCCTTGGTGGGACACTGGAACGGGCTGAACTCAGCTTCATGTTACCAACTGAGGAGCCACTTGACCAAGTAGTAGCGGCGTCAGAACACGAGAACTGACGCTGGCCGGGAGAGCAGTGTGCTGATACCATGCTCCTCCATACCGCATATAGTGGCGCTATTGGCGGAGGATGACACGGTGATCGGTCGGTGCCGATGCGCCCGCCAGGGCCTGTAGATGGAGTTTGCTAATGTGACCAGTACGTGATTAATCCACGCTACAAAGAAAATAATTTTAACATGTATTTAATATTTTCTAGGTGACAAAACATTAAGACTTCCCCTGTTACTGTTCATTCTCAACTGTACGTATGTGGCTGCGAGGGAAGTTTGGTGCGTACTGCAGACGGCTGCCGTGAGCGGCTGGTGGCCCTACGCACATTACTGGGGCTCCGCAGTTGGTGCGGTACCCCCACCCTCTTGCCAACACCCGTGGGAGCTCGCTCGTAGCCGTGCGTCGGACGCCAGCGCCGAATTACTCCGGCCGGTGGGTGACTCACTGCACGCCCAATATCGACGGCTGTCTCGCCTCGCGTGTCTGGTCGACCCTGGATGGCGCCCTCCCTCCTGACCAGCCAACCCCAACCCCAGTAACAGCCACCCTCCAGACCTCTACTCTGCCTGTCTCTCTGTGAACGACTGCTCTGTACACGGCTTGCAAGAAATCTCCTTACATACTTCGCAAGCCACCGAGAACTTGACGGCGGCACGTACACTACAGGGTTATTCATAAGTATCTTCAGGATTTCAGAAGATGATTGGCTCTCTGTATATACTCCGCCTCAAACCCGACAGATGCGGATGTAACTTTTTACACTTCGCTTCGGCCAGCCTCCACAGTCGTATAAGATTTCTGAAATGATGTTTCCGAACAAGAACAACGCCTCATAACGCACTCTGTTTCTGGTGTTATTAACTGTTTGGCGGTTTTCGGTGCCATGAGAACTTATTTTATTACGGTCTTCTCGATCCAGACAGTGTTCTCGTTTCTGCTGCTGCATTCAAACTGTTTTACACTACTTTTACACATCGTAGGGCTACTGACCTATTCATTTCGATGCCTCACAAGTCGTCCAGATCGTCTGCTTCCCTCTCTTACTACTAAATCAATGCTTCGAATGGCTGTTAAATAATGTGCAACAAAGGGCTACTGACCTATTCATTTCGATGCCTCACAAGTCGTCCAGATCGTCTGCTTCCCTCTCTTACTACTAAATCAATGCTTCGAATGGCTGTTAAATAATGTGCAACAAAGGGCTACTGACCTATTCATTTCGATGCCTCACAAGTCGTCCAGATCGTCTGCTTCCCTCTCTTACTACTAAATCAATGCTTCGAATGGCTGTTAAATAATGTGCAACAAAGGGCTACTGACCTATTCATTTCGATGCCTCACAAGTCGTCCAGATCGTCTGCTTCCCTCTCTTACTACTAAATCAATGCTTCGAATGGCTGTTAAATAATGTGCAACAACACAGCTGAATATTACTTTTATTTCGTTTAAATGTAATGCGTGTCAAGGACATTTAAGAAGTTCTACTTCCGTATTAATGTAAAAATATACAATTTGAAAATATGCTAAATTAACAACAGGTTAGCACATCATGTAGGCTTCATTTAGCCTCACTTAAGTCTACAGGTGACACTTACTAGTCTTAATAGTGATTATTCTCGTTAGATACAAACGTCGTACCCACATAGCAACTGTGTTCAATAATGATCTAAAGTCGACTGCCCCGGGCTCTATGCGCGTTTGGTGTATACAAGCTTGCGTACGGAAGCTTTCCGAAAAATTCAAATTATAGCTTAATTATACCTCGAATAGTAATCTAAAAGTCATATGTACACATATATCCATATAGGAAGGCTGTTATCCTACGTATGGCAAACATTACTATTTTATGGCGCATGAATGTCCAATTTGACCACCCGAAGCTGCTAAGAATTTTCTCGGAACTTGAAACATCTAATTTGGATATTTCACATTTTATTTTGGTGAAATTATACTTTTTTCGGATTCAGAAAAATCGGGGCTGCAAAACAATGGCTCTGAATTTTGGAGAGAGTAGCGTTTATAGATTCGTTCATTCTGTAACACGATCATTTCGAATAAAAATATCTTTTAAAATATTACATGTTTGGAAAAGGTTAAGCGTTTGCAGAAAGGGGAGAATGAAGGTTTTCAAACAAGGTACGCCAGTATTAAAACAAACAGTTCGTGGCCGAGTTCGATTTTTTAAGTGCCCATGGTTTGTGGCTATTGTAAATGTTGAAAATATCTTAAAATAAATATATCTGCCCAAATAATCACCCCGTTAGCGTCAGAAGCTTGTAAAGTACTTAGTGAATAATAAATACAGTATTATAAAGTAGCATCACAGACAAAAATTGGGAATTGAAGATATACACAGTATACAAGAGCTTGCTGTAAAGAAATGTGAAAACTCTTACAGCTTTTCAAGTAAAGCAAACGTTTTAATCGTAGCATGTAAGCTTTCACGGCCGGCGTCTTCATTAATTAAAACTTCCGGGTTGAATTGCCGTGGTCCATATATAAAACTGCTTCTCCTTCCTGACGTTTCGTTGCCTACTGCGGGCAACATCTTCTGAGGTGAGTCGGCGACTGGCTGCTAGGCGCTGGAAGTCCCGCTTATATAGAGCGCCACCACTCATCTCGTGCTTTCGACTTTAAAACTATCTCTGGCTAGTGTCATCTCTCTCGATTATAGGTAATCGATAGTCACTTCGTTGGTACAGAGTCGACCGCCATATCTTGTCTAGTTTTAATCCCTCTTCTTTTTTATTAAAACTATTTTCGTGCTTGTAGATCTCTAACGGAACACAAAAGGAACTGTAGATTGGGACAAATTGACAAATCAGCTGTAGTGGAACTCGTTTTCAAAGATGGTGATCAGGAAATAAGATTTAGTGAGACAAACGTGATATCTAGGACCTCACATTATTATACCTGCATGTATAGAGAAGCTATAGAGATCTACAAGCACGAAAATAATTTTAATAAAAAGGAACAAGGATTAAAACTAGACAAGATATGGCGGTCGACTCTGTACCAACGAAGTGACAACCGATTACCTATAATCGAGAGGGATGGCGCTAGCCAGAGATAGTTTTAAAGTCGAAAGCACGTAACGAGTAGTGGCGCCATCCAAGCGCACTATACAAGCGGGACTTCCAGCGCCTAGCAGCCAGTCGTCGACTCACCTCAGAAGATGTTGCCCGCAGTAGGCAACGAAACGTCAGGAAGGAGAAGCAGTTTTATATATGGACCACGGCAATTCAGCCCAGAAGTTTTAATTAATGTCAAACGTTTTAAATTCTAAATTTTTATTTCTCATGTCTACATATTTATTTCTCAACATAGTCACCCTGACAACAAACATTTCTCCCAAAGACAAAACGGTTTGTTGATACCGACACTGCCGGCCAGAGTGGCCGTGCGGTTCTAGGCTCTACAGTCTGGAACCGAGCGACCGCTACGGTCGCAGGTTCGAATCCTGCCTCGGGCATGGATGTGTGTGATGTCCTTAGGTTGGTTAGGTTTAATTAGTTCTAAGTTCTAGGCGACTGATGACCTCAGAAGTTAAGTCGCGTAGTGCTCAGAGCCATTTGAACCATTTGATACCGACACTGTTGAACGTTCCACTTTATGGGCGGAGCCACAACTTCACTTCTGCTCGCCTCGCTTCATCACTATCAAAATGAAGTCCTCGAGGGTGTTTTTTAAGTTTTGGATACAGATGAAAATCGGATGGGGCCATGTCGATACTGAATGGAGAATGATCGATGACAGTGAACCCAAGGCATGGGATTTTTAAAATGTCGCGGCACTCGTGTGTGGTCCGGCACTGTTATGCTGAAGGATAGGGTGCTCCACGTGTGGAAGAACTCTTCGGATTCGAGATTCGGTTATAGCACGCTCTTCTTTACGCACCGATATAGTTACGTTACACATTGCCATTTACACGATATAATTCGGAGCTTTGTAGCAGCGAAGCGCTGCAAATACGTAGTCATGAAGAATAAAGATGTAGAATGTTAATAAAGTTTGCCGGCTGGTGTGGCCGAGCGGTTCTAGGCGCTTCAGTCTGGAACCGCGCGACCGCTACGGTCGCAGGTTCGAATCCTGCCTCGAGCATGGATGTGTGTGATGTCCTTAGATTAGTTAGGTTTGAGTAGTTCTAAGTTCTAGGGGACTGATGACCTCAGATGTTAAGTCCAATAGTGCTCAGAGCAATTTGACCCGTTTTGAGCCGTTTGTTAATAAAGTTTGTTTTATTTGGAAATCTTTAAGAGCTTTCTCAAAAAAAAAATACAGAAGCATTACTTTACAGCATGCCCTCGTATTTATCACGTATACAAAGACACCATAAAAAAGGAGGTAGTATAAAAGTTAGAGGTAGTATAAAAACAAGTAGGACACCTTCCTTCTTGCTTCGTTACAGTATGATCTAAGTTTTCTTTCCCCAACATAAAGGCTAATGGAGGCTGGGCAGCCTGATGGGCTGTTCTCCTGCACGTCAATTACCACTTGAAAATAGCATAACAGCCGAAAGCGGCCACCGTTGGAAAATAAACAATAATTACAGTCGAAGGTGGAACGTTGTCATAACAGTAGATGTAATTATTGATACTATTTCCTTCTACGCGACCTTTCTGTTGGAAAGACACCTTGAGTCGTCAGGTACTTCACTGATCATGGTGTGGTAACCATGTACCAGTCTGACGTCATGGTATGCTGGTCTTGAGAACGCAGTCCAACAATTTTCAAACTGTGCAGCACCCGTCGTTTGCCACTCTGTGAGTTTTCGCTTCTGTCTGGTTCATTAATTTCTGGCTCACTCGGTATCCACTGCAAATAAATGTTCGTGAACCGGATTCCAAGCTGTACCGCTGTCATGCTAAATTTAATAACAAGAGCGTGCTTGGGCAACCGGGCTGTCACGGGGTCGATGTAACAAATAACGACGCCTCCACTTTTTCACGCACTGTACTCTCGTATCCGTATTGAAACGACGACGCTCTTTAATTAAAAGCATAATGCAGTGCATCGTTTCTGATCCATCCTTTATTAATACATTGTTATTTAAATTATGCGTGGTCACATGCTGAAATGAGTTCGTCAGACAAATGTGGTACACAGTAACTAATATCTTACAGTATTTCCGAGTGCTTCTCTTATATTATTTGCTGATCCCAAAGTAATAGATAAAGTAAAAACTAATCATTTGAAAGTGGCTACATATGAGGCAGTACTGAAAAAGGTATGGTATAGAGGACGTATATAGGTTCAAATATAGCAGTGTGTAAGTTGGGGCATAACTTAACGTTCGAGCTGAGTGAAAATTCCCTGTTGTTCATTTCAACTGGATTAAAAAAACTTGAAAACGGCAAAATGGAATCAGTATTTACTGTGCTTTAGCGTATGTGAGTAAACAATAAAAACACTCGTTTTAGTACAAAACGAACCTCTTCTGTTTCAGCGTATTTGGGGTAATAATTATGAACCCACCCTTCTGACATGGAAGTAGATCACGAGAGATTTTGTAGATTCTATCTTGCCCCGATGTCTTTAGACTTTTCTGTTCACGTTTCCGAGGAACAAGAATCACCGTTGTTCACGTTTATTGCGCGCGACCAGTCACTGAAACTGGTCGAAACCATCAAATATCATGCGGTATTCGCCGAGAGCCAAGTGAATTGGAAAGTGAACAGAAATGTAACTGTGTAGAAGGAAGATACCAGACGGTGATTCATTGCCAGATGCCTAAGGAAGTGTGATTCATCCACAAATGAAGTCGCTCACGAACCACTCCTCTGACCTGCTGGAACGTTCCTTCCGTCCGTGCCTCGGAAGTTCCCGTGACACCGACCGAAGTCACTCTCGCTGCCACGGCCAGAGTCCAAGCGCTGTTGTCGTTGTGCGCCGTGCGTGACACACACTGTCCAGTCACATTAATGTGACCCATCGCCTGTGTTGGAAGTCTATATGTAATAAGTCACAAACGGCAGGTGGCAGCACTAGCAGTGGAGGGTAAAATTGGAAATCTGTGGTAAGTACTATGGGCCAAACTGCTGACATTATCGGTCCCTAGGCTTACACACTACTTAATCTAACTTTAACCTACACTAAGGACAACACACACACCCAAGCCCAACGGAGGACTCGAACCTCCGACGAGGACAGCCGCGCGAACCGTGGCAACTCGCCAATGTGGGGTATATAAAAAAGCGTGTCGGGGGATGCCGGAATCAGTGCATAACGCTAGTCCGACCGGTGGTGGAGTACGCGGCCATGGTGTTGTGGGTGTGCAGTAGACTCTCATATAGGAGCGCATAGAACCGAGCTCTCAAACCTCGTTCTGCGCCTCCCAAGGCTGTACCCAACTCGTCTGCTGCATGAAGACACGAGTATCCCGCTTTTTCGGGACAGTTTCCGGGAAATGGCACGTGCTTTCCACGAGAAGCCGGAACAATCCGGAAATCGGCCTGGGTAGGCTCTGGGCATCAACAGCATCGCAGACGACCTCGCGCTGTCCTGATTTACTGCGATAATAATTTTCTCCGCAATCCACAGAAATAAGACGCCCTCATCCGTCATCACATTCATCATCACCATCGTTAGCTCGACTAGCATGTCAGTTTCTTTTCGTTTTAGGTGAACATCGCACTAAACCATCAACGAGAGGTCACCAAAATCCGACCAACAGAAGAACCAGCAGGAGTCGTTCCTAAAGAGCGTGAACTGCGCACACTTCGAGCCAAAGAATGGGTATTCATTCCGCGAACGAACGAACGAAACGCGGGAAACAGTACAGTCTTTGTCGGAATGCGGAGACGGAGCGATTAGCTGACTTTCAAAAGGGCATTGGTTGGGTTGGGTTGTTTGGGGAAGGAGACCAGACAGCGAGGTCATCGGTCTCATTGGATTAAGCAAGGAAGGGCCGTGCCCTTTCAAAGAAACAATCCCGGCATTTGCCTGGAGTGATTTAGGGAAATCACGGAAAACCTAAATCAGGATGGCTGGACGCGGGATTGAACCGTCGTCCTCCGGAATGCGAGTGCAGTGTCTAACCAATGCGCCACCTCGCTCGGTCGTAAGCATTGGTATCCGGGACAAAGATTGTAGCAATTTCCGAAACGGCTAACTCTGTAAACTGTTCGTGTGCCACCGTGGGTAAAGTATACCAAGCGTGGTAAAATGGCGCTATCCAAAACTGGCGCCGAGACAATTATGGTACCCCACGGCCCACAGATGACAGGGGTGAACGACGGCTGCGAGATGTGCGCGGGCGGGTACACGCGCAACTGTTGAGCAGCTGACCGCCCAAATGAAACAAGGGGCTATCAACTACACTGCTAGAGACGCGAAATTTAACCAGCAGGAAGAAGATGCTGTGATATGCAAATGATTAGCTTTTCAGAGCATTCACACAAGGTTGGCGCGGGTAGCGACACCTACAACGTGCTGACATGAGGAAAGTTTCCAACCGATTTCTCATACACAAACAGCAGTTGACCGGCGTTGCCTGGTGAAACGTTGTTGTGATGCCTCGTGTAAAGAGGAGAAATGCGTACCATCACGTTTCCGACTTTGATAAAGGTCGGATTGTAGCCTATCGCGATTGCGGTTTATCGTATCGACATTGCTGCTCGCGTTGGTCAAGATCCAATGACTGTTAGCAGAATATGGAATCGGTGGGTTCAGGAGGGTAATACGGAACGCCGTGCTGGATCCCAACGGCCTCGTATCACTAGCAGCCGAGATGACAGGCATCTTATCCGCATGGCTGTAACGGATCGTGCAGCCACGTCTCGATCCCTGAGTCAACAGACGGGGACGTTTCCAGACCACAACGATCTGCACGAACAGTTCGACGACGTTTACAGCAGCACGGACTATCAGCTGCATCACAGACAGGAGCACCTGCGGTTGTGTACTCAACGACGAACCTGGATGCACGAATGGCAAAACGTCATTTTTTCGGATGAATTCAGGTTCTGTTTACAGCATCATGATGGTCGCATCCGTGTTTGGCGACATCGCGGTGAACGCACATTGGAAGCGTGTATTTGTCATCGCCATACCGGCGTGATGGTACGGGGTGCCACTGGTTACATGTCTCGGTCACCTCTTGTTCGCATTGACGGCACTTTGAACAGTGGATGTTACATTTCAGATGTGTTACTACCCGTGGCGCTACCCTTCATTCGACCCCTGCGAAACCCCACATTTCAGCAGGATGATGCACGACCGCATTTTGCAGGTCCTGTACAGGCCTTTCTGGATACAGAAAATATTCGACTGCTGCCCTGGCCAGCTCATTCTCCAGATCTCTCACCAATTGAAAACGTCCGGTCAATGGTGGCCGAGGAACTGGCTCGTCACAATACGCCATTCACTACTCTTGATACCGAGCGAGATGGTGCAGTGGTTAGCACACTGGATTCGCATTCGGGAGGACGACGGTTCAATCCCACGTCTGGCCATCCTGATGTAGACTTTCCGTGATTTCCCTAAATCGATTGAGGCAGATGCCGGGATGGTTCCTTTGAAAGGGCACGGCCGACTTCCTTCCCTATCCTTCCCTAATCCGATGAGAGTGATGACCTCGCAGTTTTGTCTCTTCCCCCAAACCCAACCAACCAACTACTCCTGATAACCTGTGGTATCGTGTTGAAGCTGCATGGGCAGCTGTACCTGTACACGCAATCCAAGCTCTGTTTCACTCAATGCCCAGGCGTGTCAAGGCCGTTATTACGGCAAGACGTGGTGGTTCTGGGTACTGATTTCTCAGGATCTATGCACCCAAATTGCGTGAAAATGTAATCACACGTCAGTTCTAGTATAATATATTTGTCCAATGAATATCCGTTTATCATCTGCATTTCTTCTTGGAGGAGCAATTTTAATGGCCAGTAGTGAATATCTCCTCAATGACCGTTCAATGAGCGTTTCTGCGTGTGATGCCTCGCAGTAGGCGCCTGGTTCATGCACCTATGTTGACAGCTGTTCGTCGGCGACGAAGGCTGGAATTGGCATGCCTGGGCGTGCGGCAGGTGGTCTTTTCATATAAATGACGTTTTATGCCCCGTCAGACAGATGGCTGTTGGCGTACACAGAGTGAAATGTCTGAAGGCAAACACCCTGCAACAATCGTCGGAAGGGTCCAGGCCGGAGGTGGGAGTGTTATGGTCTGGGGAGTGTTCTCGCGGCATTCCCTGGGTGATCTCGTCATTCCGGAAGGCGCAGTGGATCAACACAAGTACGCATCTATCCTTGGGGACTGTGTCCACCTCTACATGCAGCATGGTCTTCCTCGGCGCGATCGCATGTGCCAGCAGGACATGCAAGTCGTCAAACAACTGGCAGTGTACGTGCGTGATTCGAAGAGCACCAGGATGAGCTCACCGCACTCCCCTGGTCACCAAACTGCGCGGATTGAAACCAAATGGTGAACTCTGAGACCGTGTCGATCGGGCTGTTCATGCAGTGTGTCGTCAGCCCGGGAACCTAGCGCAGCTGGCCGCGGCACTGGACTCATCACGGCTCCACATCCGTGTCGGTACCTCCCAGAACCTCAATGTCTCTTTTTCTTGCACATCTCGTGGCAGCGTGCCCTGAAAAAGGCGATTATCCAGACTTTTGACTGATCACAAACGTTTATTGATGGACCCAGATTAACTCTCTTTACTGCTGGACATGTAAAAACGGTCCAAATAACGTTCACCGTACTCGCTTTGTTCTGCGAGACAGGATTAGACTTCTCACGATTTCAGCGCCAATAATGAAAGCCTTGAAGCAGTCCAAATGATTCCGGAAACATTCCTAGATCCGACCACTGGATTACGGTCACCGCCAACAGTTCAGTACTTCGCCTGCAGCCATCCTCTAGCAACTCCCACTGTTGATCACCTCAGCAACGAAACAGGAATATAGTTCAAAGACAGCAGAGAAAGAGTAAAACAAAAACTTCACTCTCAGATTTCCACGGAAACTTTATTGACGTTAATGAGATGCAGCCAGCTCTATCACTTTTATACAGTACTGCCTACAGCTAGCTAATGGCTGCACGTTCTGCTCTAAAGTCGCCTTTCGTCTAACAGCTGGCCGGACGTTGTGGCCGAGAGGTTATAGGCGCTTCAATCCGGAACCGCGCTGCTGCTACGGTCGCAGGCTCGAATCCTGCCTCGGGCATGGATGTGTGTGATGTCCTTAGTTTAGTAAAGTAAGTAGTTCTAAGTCTAGGGGACTGATGACGTCAGATGTTAACTCCCGTATTGCTCAGAGCCGTTTGAACCATTTTGAACCATCGAACAACTCCACCCTATCTAATCTGCAACACCCACCTAAGCAGAACACCACACATACTCTGGGAACGGACTTCGAATTCTCTCTCTCTCTCTCTCTCTCTCTCTCTCTCTCTCTCTCTCTCTCTCTCTGCCGTACTGTACTAAGTAACTTCTTTGATCGCCAAGGATCACCCATTCGCTACTTCATAAATACAACAACAGCGCCTCCCCACACGGTATATACCTACAACCCCCGAGCACTTGCAGACGGCATCTTCATTTTGTCAGCTCCAGACTACTTCACAAAAATTATTTAGCACCGTACTTTCCAGCCAGTTCGACTCAGCAAGAGAATGTAAGCGTTTTCATTACGTATTCTTCTGTAATGAGTGTTGCAAACTTCCATCATCAAATGGTTCAAATGGCTCTGAGGACTATGGGATTTAACGTCTGAGCTCATCAGTCCCCCAGAACTCAGAACTACTTAAACCTAACTAACCTAACGACATCACACACATCCATTCCCGAGGCAGGATTCGAACCTGCTATCGTAGCGGTAGCGCGGTTCCAGACTGAAACGCCCAGAACCATTCGGCCAAACCGGCCGGCCGCCGGCCATCATGGGACAACACAAATCTATAAGCAAGCCATGTAGGCTCCGACTACGACCCATTTCGGAGGAATAGGGAGACACTATCATTCAACTCCATGCTGAAGAAATCTTCCTTCCCCCAGGCCGCGCAGGATTAGCCGACCGGTCTTGGGCGCTGCAGTCATGGACTGTGCGGTTGATCCCGGCGGAGGTTCGAGTCCTCCCTCGGGCATGGGTGTGTATGTTTGTCGTTAGGATAATTTAGGTTAAGTAGTGTGTAAGCTTGGGGAATGATGACCTTAACACATTTGAACATACCTTCCCTCAGAAATCGACGCTGTCATAAACAGTAACACAGGAAAATCACTATCGCGACCAGGAAAAGATGTGTTACATTGTCCTTGTGTATAATAAATTTGTAGTAGCATGAGAACGTCACATAAATTAGTAGTATTTTCTAGTGAAAGAAATAACGGAAATCCAAGTTTCTTTAATGTGCGTTGCAGGAAACACCCAAGAGATATACTATCTCTTGCACGTACATTCCGAGTAATGGGTCGTAACGCTAAAATTTCAAACATTTGCGTTTGTGAACATTTTGCTGTCCACACATCGTTCATTGGCCTGGGCGATAGACGCAGCTGAGCCGTATGCTTGACATAGTCCGGACGCGAGTAATTTGGTAGTCGTGCTGTCTGCGGGTTTCGTCCGGATAAAATGTTTGCGGTAATGTGATAAGACGGCGGGTATCTAAGTTGCGTGGAAACGACGAGAGAAGTGTTCGTATGACACCTAGACACAGCGACGTTAACTACCGGCTAATGCTGAGTCTAGTTTCACTTCTATAACAGCGTCCTATGCGCGACTTATTATACACCTGTCACGTGTTCACCAGCGATTACTCCCACTTTAGGTTCTGGGGCTATACACGAGTCTGTTTAAAAATAATAGCTCGATCTAGTCATAGAGTCGAGACGCACACGTCTTCTTTCATTCCCTGCAGCTAATTCGCTGCAAATGACAACCTGTACCTGTGATCCTGCTGTCAAGTAGTCTATGAATTGGCTAGAATTGCGAATTAATCAAATATACAGAAATAAAAAATAAAAGTTAAATGAGTAAATTAATAGCTAGGGTTCTACTCCGACGTCTGTAATGGGTGTAGAGGACAGAGAATTATGTTGAAAAATGATAAATGACAACAAATTGTTGTTAATATCTTCAAAACAATTATTAGGTCTGTTTGTCAGAAATGTCTTTCGGCATTCTCAGCAAACACTTGGCACTGTTAGCAAATACTTGCGACCGACGACTTCTTAAATTTCCGTAACATTGTATTATCAGTTGTAATATTTAAGTTAAGTTACTAGAAAAATTGTACACTATTCATTGAATAAATACACAGTTATGACAAAATGTGAGGTATTCATGCTATTTCGTAATGACTTATTCCCTGTAAGCTGCAAATGGTTTAATTAGTGTTCCCCCTCGTTTACTACAAGCTTGTAGCGCCATTACTAATAAATCTGCATATGTTGCTTTTAGTGAGCATACTTAAGTTTATAAAAGTTGTACAGAACGATTAGTTTGACCACATATACAGGGTGGTCCATTGATAGTGACCGGACCAAAAATCTCACGAAATAAGCATCAAACGAAAAAACTACAAAGAACGAAACTCGTCTAGCTTGAAGGGGAAAACCAGATGGCGCTATGGTTGGCCCGCTAGATGGCGCTGCCATAGGTCAAACGGATATCAACTGCGTTTTTTTTTTTTTAATAGGAACCCTCATTTTTATTACATATCCTTGTAGCACGTAAAGAAATATGAATGTTTTAGTTGGACCACTTTTTTCGCTTTGTGATAGATGGCGCTGTAATAGTGACAAACGTATAAGTACGTGGTCTCACGTAACATTCAGCCAGTGCGGGCGGTATTTGCTTCGTGATACATTACCCGTGTTAAACTGGACCGTTTACCAATTGCGGAAAACGTCTATATCGTGTTAATGTATGGCTATAGTGATCAAAATACCCAACTGGCGTGTCCTATGTATGCTGCTCGGTATCCTGGACATCATCAAAGTGTCCGGACCGTTCGCCAGATAGTTACTTTATTTAAGGAAACAGGAAGTGTTCAGCCACATTTGAAATGTCAACCACGACCTGCAACAAATGATGATGCCCAAGTAGGTGTTTTAGCTGCTGTCGCGGCTAATCCGCACACCAGTAGCAGACAAATTGCGCGAGATCGGGAAGCTCAAAAACTTCGGTGTTGAGAATACTACATCAACATCGATTGCACCCGTACCGTATTTCTATGCACCAGGAATTGCATAGCGACGACTCTGAACGTCGTGTACAGTTCTGCCACTGGGCACAAGAGAAATTACGGGACGATGACAGATTTTTTGCACGCGTTATATTTAGTGACAAAGTGTCATTCACAAACAGCGGTAACGTAAACCGGTATAATATGCACTACTGGGCAACGGAAAATCCACGATGGCGGCGACAAGTGGAACATCAGCGACCGTGGCGGGTTAATGTATGGTGCGGCATCATGGGAGGAAGGACAATTGACCCCCATTTTATCGATGGCAATATAAATGGTGCAATGTGTACTGATTTCCTACGTAATGTTCTACCGATGTTAATACAAAATGTTTCACTGTATGACAGAGTGGCGATGTACTTCCAACATGATGGATAGCTCGCGTGCGGTTGAAGCGGCATTGAATAGGATATTTCATGATAGGTGGATTGGACGTCGAAGCACCATACCATCGCCTGCACGTTTACCGGATCTGACGTCCCCGGATGTCTTTCTGTGGGGAAAGTTGAATGATATTTGCTATCGTGATCTACCGACAACGCCTGACAACATGCGTCAGCGCATTGTCAGTGTATGTGCAAACATTACGGAAGACGAACTAGTTGCTGTTGAGAGATATGTCGTTACAAGTATTGCCAAATGCATTGAGGTTGACGGACATCATTTTGAGCATTTATTGCATTAATGTGGTATTTACAGGTAATCACGCTGTAACAGCATGCTTTCTCAGAAATCATAGGTTCACAAAGGTACATGTATCACATTGGAACAACCGAAATAAAACGTTCAAACATACCTACGTTCTGTATTTTAAATTAAAAAACCTACCTGTTACCAACTGTTCGTCTAAAATTGTGAGCCATATGTTTGTGACTATTACATCGCCATCTATCACAAAGCGAAAAAAGTGGTCCAACTAAAACATTCATATTCATGTAGCGGGCCAACCATAGTGCCATCTGGTTTCCCCCTTCATTTATTGTAGTTTTTTCGTTTGACGCTTATTTCGTGAGATATTTGGCCCGGTCACTATCAATGGAGCACCATGTGTATAGTTGGAATAGATGTCCATATTGCGCGTGGATAGACTATTGTCTGTCTATTTGTTACTAGATCGCTGTCCACGCGTAAGTTTTGTTACAGTAGAACATTTTCGCGAAATACTTTTGACAGTTAATGACAGATTATTCTCTCTGATGCTTTATGTTCACAGTGCAGTCTCTCTATTCATGGAGGGGTTTCATTGCTATTATAATTGTCTTATCGTTTATTTGTAAGACTATCTTTGGTTTTCCGTTTACTGAGATTTTTATTCGTTCTCGTTTTCCAAAATATCAGTACAATTTTCTAAATAATTTTTGTGTTTGAGATCGATTTGTTCATTAAGAATACCCACACAAAAATTTATCGAAACGACATCCTTAATGAACAAATCGATCTCAAACACAAAAATTATTTAGAAAATTGTATTGATATTTTGGAAAACGAGAACGAATAAAAATCTCAGTAAACGGAAAACCAAAGATAGTCGTGAACACAAACGATAACAAAATTATAATAGCAATGAAAAGCAACTAACATCATTGACTAGCAAAGATTGCACTGTAAACGCAAAGCATCAACGAGAGTGAACTGTCATTCCAACTGACAAAAATATTTCGCGAAAATATTCTACACAAACAAAGCTTTAGGGATTATAGCGATCTAGCAACAAATACAGTCCATAGTGTACTCACATGCAATTATAGAAATATTTTCCAACTAGATGTAAGTATGTGTGCAACTGACCTTTCTATACAACATTTATAAAGTATACTCACGTCTACCGGTTTACCTGAGAATGGCGTAGTAGCCGAAACAAGCTTTAAGTGAAGGAGGAGGATTAGTAATGATAGCATTTGCAGCATACCTGCCGCGCGGGATTAGCCGAGCGGTCTCAGGGCGCTGCAGTCTTGGACTCTGCGGCTAGTGTCGGCGAAGGTTCGAGTCCTCCCTCGGGCATGGGTGTGTGTGTTTGTCCTTAAGATAATTTAGGTTACGTAGTGTGTAAGCTTAGGGACTGATGACCTTAGCAGTTAATTTCACACACATTTGAACATTTTGCTGCTTACCTGGAATTGTTGTTGTTGTTGTTGTGGTCTTCAGTCCTGAGACTGGTTTGATGCAGCTCTCCATGCTACTCTATCCTGTACAAGCTTCTTCATCTCCCAGTACCTACTGCAATCTACATCCTTCTGAATCTGCTTAGTTTATTCATCTCTTGGTCTCCCTGTACGATTTTTACCCTCCACGCTGCCCTCCAATACTAAATTGGTGATCCCTTGATGCCTCAGAGCATGTCCTACCAACCGATCCCGTCTTCTGGTCAAGTTGTGCCACAAACTTCTCTTCTCCCCAATCCTGTTCAATACTTCCTCATTAGTTACGTAATCTACCCATCTAATCTTCAGCATTCTTCTGTAGCACCACATTTCGAATGCTTCTATTCTCTTCTTGTCCAAACTATTTATCGTCCATGTTTCACTTCCATACATGGCTACACTCCATACAAATACTTTCAGAAACACGACTTCCTGACACTTAAATCTATACTCGATGTTAACAAATTTCTCTTCTTCAGAAAAGCTTTCCTTGCCATTGCCAGTCTACATTTTATATCCTCTCTACTTCGACCATCATCAGTTATTTTGCTCCCCAAATAGCAAAACTCCTTTACTACTTTAAGTGTCTCATTTCCTAATCTAATTCCCTCAGCATCACCCGACTTAATTCGACTACATTCCATTATCCTCGTTTTGCTTTTGTTGATGTTCATCTTACATCCTCCTTTCAAGACACTGTCCATTCCATTCAACTGCTCTTCCAAGTCCTTTGCTGTCTCTGACAGAATTACAATGTCATCGGCGAACCTCAAAGTTTTTATTTCTTCTCCATGGATTTTAATACCCACTCCGAATTTTTCTTTTGTTTCCTTTACTGCTTGCTCAATTTACAGATTGAACAACATCGGGGAGAGGCTACAACCCTGTCTTACTCCCTTCCCAACCACTGCTTCCCTTTCATGACCCCCAACTCTTATAACTGCCATCTGGTTTCTGTACAAATTGTAAATAGCTTTTCGCTCCCTGTATTTTACCCCTGCCACCTTTAGAATTTGAAAGAGAGTATTCCAGTCAACATTGTCAAAAGCTTTCTCTAAGTCTACAAATGCTAGAAATGTAGGTTTGCCTTTCCTTAATCTTTCTTCTAAGATAAGTCGTAAGGTCAGTATTGCCTCACGTGTTCCAATGTTTCTACGGAATCCAAACTGATCTTCCCCGAGGTTGGCTTCTACTAGTTTTTCCATTCGTCTGTAAAGAATTCGTGTTAGTATTTTGCAGCTGTGACTTATTAAACTGATAGTTCGGTAATTTTCACATCTGTCAACGCCTGCTTTCTTTGGGGTTGGAATTATTATATTCTTCTTGAAGTCTGAGGGTATTTCGCCTGTTTCATACATCTTGCTCACCAGATGGTAGAGTTTTGTCAGGACTGGCTCTCCCAAGGCCGTCAGTAGTTCCAATGGAATGTTCTCTACTCCGGGGGCCTTGTTTCGACTCAGGTCTTTCAGTGCTCTGTCAAACTCTTCACGCAGTATCGTATCTCCCATTTCATCTTCATCTACATCCTCTTCCATTTCCATAATATTGTCCTCAAGCACATCGCCCTTGTATAGACCCTCTATATACTCATTCCACCTTTCTGCTTTCCTTTCTTTGCTTAGAACTGGGTTTCCATCTGAGCTCTTGATATTCATGCAAGTGGTTCTCTTATCTCCAAAGGTCTCTTTAATTTTCCTGTAGGCAGTATCTATCTTACCCCTAGTGAGATAAGCCTCTACATCCTTACATTTGTCCTCTAGCCATGCCTGCTTAGCCATTTTGCACTTCCTGTCGATCTCATTTTTGAGACGTTTGTATTCCTTTTTGCCTGCTTCATTTACTGCATTTTTATATTTTCTCCTTTCATCAATTAAATTCAATATTTCTTCTGTTACCCAAGGATTTCTACCAGCCCTCGTCTTTTTACCTACTTGATCCTCTACTGCCTTCACTACTTCATCCCTCAAAGCTACCCATTCTTCTTCCACCGTATTTCTTTCCCCCATTCCTGTCAATTGCTCCCTTATGCTCTCCCTGAAACTCTGTACAACCTCTGGTTCTTTCAGTTTATCCAGGTCCCATCTCCTTAAATTCCCACCTTTTTGCAGTTTCTTCAGTTTTAATCTACAGGTCAAAACCAATAGATTGTGGTCAGAATCCACATCTGCCCCTGGAAATGTCTTACAATTTAAAACCTGGTTCCTAAATCTCTGTCTTACCATTATATAATTTATCTGATACCTTTTAGTATCTCCAGGGTTCTTCCATGTATACAACCTTCTTTCACGATTCTTAAACCACGTGTTAGCTATGATTATGTTGTGCTCTGTGCAAAATTCTACCAGGCGGCTTCCTCTTTCATTTCTTAGCCCCAATCCATACTCACCGACTATGTTTCCTTCTCTCCCTTTTCCTACACTCGAATTCCAGTCACCCATGACTATTAAATTTTTGTCTCCCTTCACTATCTGAATAATTTCTTTTATTTCATCATACATTTCTTCAATTTCTTCGTCATCTGCAGAGCTAGTTGGCATATAAACTTGTACTACTGTAGTAGGTGTGGGCTTCGTATCTATCTTGGCCACAATAATGCGTTCACTATTCTGTTTGTAGTAGCTTACCCGCATTCCTATTTTCCTATTCATTATTAAACCTACTCCTGCATTACCCCTATTTGATTTTGTGTTTATAACCCTGTAGTCACCTGACCAGAAGTCTTGTTCCTCCTGCCACCGAACTTCACTAATTCCCACTATATCTAACTTCAACCTATCCATTTCCCTTTTTAAATTTTCTAACCTACCTACCCGATTAAGGGATCTGACATTCCACGCTCCGATCCGTAGAACGCTAGTTTTCTTTCTCCTGATAACGACATCCTCTTGAGTAGTCCCCGCCCGGAGATCCGAATGGGGGACTATTTTACCTCCGGAATATTTTACCCAAGAGGACGCCATCATCATGTAATCATACAGTAAAGCTGCATGCCTTCGGGAAAAATTACGGCTGTAGTTTCCCCTTGCTTTCAGCCGTTCGCAGTACCAGCACAGCAATGCCGTTTTGGTTAGTGTTACAAGGCCAGATCAGTCAATCATCCAGACTGTTGCCCTAGCAACTACTGAAAAGGCTGCTGCCCCTCTTAAGGAACCACACGTTTGTCTGGCCTCTCAACAGATACCCCTCCGTTGTGGTTGCACCTACGGTACGGCTATCTGTATCGCTGAGGCACGCAAGCCTCCCCACCAACGGCAAGGTCCATGGTTCTTGGGTGGGGGGACCTGGAATTATTGACTACAAAATGTCATATTATGACATCTATGCTATGGGTCTAGCAGAAAAGAAGATATTCATTTTCTATTCATTTGCTGTGTAACTCTGGAGGATAGGATATTCTGACAAACAATTGCATAATGAAGAGATACAAAAAATGTAATAAATCAATAAATAAAATAGATAGAGATGTGTAGCTTTCAGAGATAATAGCTATAGTGCAGTGCTAGCATCTGAGATATCGTACGTCGATATCGCATGATGCATTTAAAAGTTGAAATTTCGTAGGTTCACTGTGAAAATGTTTATTCGCGGTTACATATTAACCTCTATAGTTTAAAGATACTGAAACATATTGTGAGACTGGTTGTGCCTTAATTTTCTGAGTGACAGATGTATTCATATCTTCCTTATCATTTGCCTGTGAAGTATTACAGATTCTTGAAGAGCTGTAAGAAGCCATCTTTCAGCCTGTCTGACACTCCGCCATTTTTTGAAGCTTTGTCCCCTGCACAAAAGCTATGCGAGCTACAGCTGTCCAAATTCGTCTTTTGTGCCTGCACTCGCCCACACGGGCCTGCTTAGGCGCGCCCCGGGTCCGCTAGCTTTCAGTCGTACAACAATTTCACCTCCCCTCGATCTACTGCCAAGCAGCCAGATCGCTCGCCTACATACGCGTAACGTTACAATATCACCAACCGTAGTGAACCCAGTTTGGAAAGTGGGTGCCCGGCCGCGGTGGCCGAGCGGTTCCAGGCGCTTCAGTCCGGAACCGTGCGACTGCTGCGGTCCCAGGTTCGAATCCTGCTTCGGGCATGGATGTGTGTGATGTCCTTAGGTTAGTTAGGTTGAAGTAGTTCTAAGTTCTAGAGGACTGATGACCTCATAGTGCTCAAAGCCATTTGAACCATTTGAAAGTCGGTGATGTATCTTATTTCAGATTCCTAGTAGAAATTATTCAACACGCGGGACTAAATCGTGAAGCTATTGAATATAAATTATCTAAATTACAAAGATGTTATAGAATCGCTTGTATCAGATCAACCAAAAACAGAAAAAAGTACCTCTCAAACCAAAAACGTATAAGATTTTAACCAAAGCTGAGACCTTAGACAGATCGAAAACCTTCTTCATTGCAGACACGTCGCTAAATAAAAATAAGAAAAAAAGTGCCAGTATGTGTGATATGAAGGACCATTTAGAACAGTTGTGGGCCAGCTTGCCTAAGGAGCGGATACAGAGGCTTTATGACACACTTCCCAACCGCATCAGTGTACGCATTGAGTGCGACGAGATGCAACATCGTTCTGTCAAGTGGGCTCATACGGCCAAGTTCTTTGTAAATTTATCTTGATTTTTTAATCATTAATACAACATCACATACCCTCTCAACGCATGAAGTTCCATTTTGTTCCCTCCTCCGCCTCCTGATGCTTTATTTTTGTGTCAGGCAGCATAGTTAAGTACGTTCGTCAAGCCACGTTTTAAATCGCGTGGGAGTCTGTTGATACTCGGCGTGATGTAAATGGGAGATTGTACCTGTCACCGTTTACTCTACGAACGGATAATGACGATCTCACTCGCTAATCTTCTGTTCCCTGTACCGTGAAGACATCAGACTACATTATCTACAGCAGGGCTTCCTTTCCCAAGATAAATGACTTTGTTAATGACGGGAACAGGAGGATAACTACAGACCAATAACAGACCGAGAACTGTAATTACATCTGTTATTTTCTCGATGAAAACATATGTATGAGGGGCTGTCTTGTCAGAAATAGTGGGATTTAGCCAGTCCACAACTCTAGGCTATATAACGAGCGGCTGTCTTGTTGTAAGTCAAGCTAAATATTCGTGAAACAAGACATACGAGTGGTGTTCAATAAATAATGCAACACATTCTTTCTCTGCGAGCAGGTTTGTTTTATTCAGGATTCAGTACAGCATATTACTTTTCACTCATTTGGGTACAAAACCCTATTTTTCAGCATAATCTCCGTTCAATGCGACGGCCTAATCCTGCCTTACTGGGAGGGCTTTTACGCCCCCATGGTACCACTCTACTGGTCGACGTCGGAGCCAACGTCTTTGTGCATCGATAACCTCGCCCTCATCCACGTACGGCTTGACGCGGACTGTATCCTTCATCTGGCCAACGAGGTGGATGTTGGAAGGTGCGAGATCAGGGCTCTAAGGTGGATGAGGGAGAACAGTCCGATAAAGTTTTGTGAGCTGCAGTGTGTGCGGCTAATCCTGGCGGAGGTTCGAGTCCTCCCTCGGGCATGGGTGTGTGTGTGTTTGTCCTTAGGATAATTTAGGTTAAGTAGTGTGTAAGCTTAGGGACTGATGACCTTAGCAGTTAAGTCCCATAATATTTTACACACATTTACATTTTTTTTTTTTGTGAGCTCATCTCTGGTGCGCAGACTGGTTCAAATGGTTGAAATGGCTCTGAGCACTATGGGACTTAACTTCTGAGGTCATCATTCCCCTAGAACTTAGAACTGCTTAAACCTAACTAACCTAAGGACGTCACACACATCCATGCCCGAGGCACGATTCGAACCTGCGACAGTAGCTGTCGCGCGGTTCCAGACTGTAGCGCCTAGATCCGCTCGGCCACGCCGGCCGGCGCGCAGACTGGTATGAGTTCTTGCGTTGTCATGGAGAAGGAAAAATTCCATTGCATTTTTTGTGGCGGCGAAGACGCCGAAGTCGTTGCTTCATAGCTGTGTGCCGCCGGCTGGCACACTGGAGATGGTACAGGTTTGTGCGACCTTGTTGCGATGATGACAGAGGCCTCGCCGAACGACCCACAGCGCTGTTGTTCACTGCCAGGTCAATGATGGCCCACAACAGATTCCGCATTCTCTTAGCCGAAGCTGGCCGGGTAAAAATGTGTTACAGTACTTATTGAACGCCCCTCGTAGAACCAAACCAAAATAACGGTAACTGGTCCTGTCCGCAGAGAGAGAGAGAGACGTAAAAACAGAGCGGAGTCTTGGGGATTGAGAATCACGAACGAAAGCAGTTAAGGAGTCATGTAATACGAGGACACAGACAGGGGCAGATTGAGAAAGCCTAGCGCTACAGTGACTGCCAAAGTCAAGTCTTCGAAGGAACCATTTGAGTGTTCACGACATCCAGAAACATGTAGCCGCAGTATGCCAATATCGATTATTTTTAGAGATACATATGGGACCTGAGGATGGCATAACGAATTGCCAAAACTGGTAGCGAAAATAAAAAAACTTCTCAATTGCACGTCTGTTCGACGAATTTGTTATATAACTCCTGGTTGTTGTACAGTACAGCGGGCGGCAGTCAGGTCGATATCCCACCGTTAACCGGGGTGTCTCCAGACACGCCTCCGGCCAGGAATCAATTGAGGAGTGTAATTGTCTTCAGTGACGAGTTCCGCTTCGAAACGGGCCCCTGTGAACAGTGGAAACGTATCTGAAGACGCACCGGACAGCGGTGGAATACTAACCTGACTGTCGCTGGCCATACAGTCCGTCTACCGGAGTGATAATCTGGGTTGCCCTTACGTTTCATAGCAGGACCCATTTGGTCGTCATACGCGGTACCCTAACAGCACAGTGGTACGTCGATGATGTTCTACGCCACGTTCTGTTGCCCTTCATGGCAAGACATCCAGGGCTTACAATTGAGCATGATAATGCTCTTCCGCACACGACAAAACTTTCCATTGTTTTGTCTTCGTGCCTGCCAAACCCTGCCTTGACCAGCCGGATCTCTTCCCAATGGAGAAAGTTCGCAGCACTGTGGGCAGGGTCCTCCAACCAGCTTGAGATTTTGACGACCTAACTCGCCAATTGGACGGAATTTGGCACTATATCCCTCAGGAGGTCAACCAACAACTATCAACCAATTCGAAGCCGAATAACTGCTTGCATAAGGATCACCAACGCGTTATTGACTTGCTCAGTTTGTGAAGCTCGTTCTCTTGAATAAATCATCCAATTTTTTAGAAATTGCAATCATTTGTTTTTCTGTCTGTGTATACCACGTCTACTGATTTCCGTCCTATTCGAATGATTCCTTTGTAGTGTGCTTTTTTTTTTCCTCTGAGTGTATATCCAGCGCCCTTTACCCGCCCTAATTAAAATTATAAGATTTGTTTGCGGGCATTCAATACGGTGTTCGCATTCGATCAGGTGTGCCCGGCAACATTATTATTGCAATTAAGACTGGAATGTACTTTAAATCTAGTTTCAAAATCCCCTCCGGTTTGCACAAAGTGTATTTTTGGTGGTTACTACACTCTCAAATTGGTACACTCACGAGCTTCAATATTGTGCGTGATTGAACTCCTAGCGGTTTTTCTGTCCGGAGACGAATTTTAACTCCGTTGACCGAAAATATTGTGCAAAATGCTGAAGGAATTAGATTAGGAAATGAGACACTTAAAGTAGTAAAGGAGTTTTGCTATTTGGGGAGCAAAATAACTGATGATGGTCGAAGTAGAGAGGATATAAAATGTAGACTGGCAATGGCAAGGAAAGCGTTTCTGAAGAAGAGAAATATTTTAACATCGAGTATAGATTTAAGTGTCAGGAAGTCGGTTCTGAAAGTATTTGTATGAAGTGCAGCCATGTATAGAAGTGAAACATGGACAATAAATAGTTTGGACAAGAAGAGAATAGAAGCTTTCGAAATGTTGTGCTACAGAAGAATGCTGAAGATTAGATGGGTAGATCACATAACTAATGAGGAGGTATTGAATAGAATTGGGGAGAAGAGGAATTTGTGACACAGCTTGACTAGAAGAAGGGACCGGTTGGTAGGATATGTTCTGAGGCATCAAGGGATCACCAATTTAGTATTGGAGGGCAGAGTGGAGGGTAAAAATCGTAGAGGGAGGCCAAGAGATGAATACACTAAGCAGATTCAGCAATAGGTACTGGGAGATGAAGAAGCTTGCACAGGATAGAGTAGCATGGAGAGCTGCATCAAACCAGTCTCTGGACTGAAGACAACAACAACGACCTGACCGTAAGAAGTCATGCCTATGACTGGAATGTACTTTAAATCTAGTTTCAAAATTTTTTCGTCATTCAATATAGAGATTAGTCTGTTCGCCGTTGGTATGTTTGCCACGTGCTCTAGTTTCACTTTTATCTTTTTGGGTAATGATGTGACCTGATTAATTCCCTGCCTGTTCTTTTTTTTAATTTTCGTACTGATGAAGTACGATCACGTAAGAAATTCAATTCTTCTTCTTTCTTTGTTGTTGTTTCCATTTTTTCAATACTCCACCACCTTTTTTTAACTTTTCAATACATTTTTCCGAAACTGGTTGCTTTCAGAATAGAATAAAATATCTTAAAGTACACGGCTGTTGGTGAAGTTCATTGACATGACCGTGATGGACCAACAGAGATTAGAAAATGGTAATGTTGTCTTCTGCTTTCTTCTGTTCGTATAGTTCGCGCTTTCTTATTTATGCTGCCTTGATAGCCTTCGAAATTTAGTATTTAATTCTGAAAAGTTTGCTTTCTGTTATTTACGATTCTTTGATGTTCTTTCATTCTAGTTCTTATTTCTGTAACACTTGCTGCTGTCGATTTATTTTTCTAGAAATATAGGAATATTTGTTTCGTTACCCTTATTCATTCGGTACGCGCTGAGGATAGAAGGTTAATCTGCTTTTTGCCATAATTTTGTTATTTTTGTTTTGTATTCCGCAGAGTAATTTTCTGATAATACGTCTTTCAAGTATCTATACTGTCTCCAACTAACAGTTGAACATAGAACATACGCACGCATATAAAAATTCTCCTCTTGCAATTGTAATATTGTATTTTAGTTTTGTTTTTCCTGATATGCATTTCTTCTTCTAGATACGTTTTGTCAAACCGTATGCGCTTTCCGTTTTAGTCACTCATACATTGATTATTTTTCTGATCAATTCTGCTGTAAAGTTTCTGCAAGGTATTTAAATTATCTAACTCCCTCTGTTTTACCTTTTCGCGCTCCTATGTATTTAATTTCATGATTTATATTTGTCATGAATTTTTCTTCAGTTGAAATTTTAAGACTAGTACTATCCGCTATTTTGTTCAGAAGCTTTATTTGGGTAACTGCTTCTCTCAGATTTCGTGGAAGTCCTCTGCGGATGTCGGCCAATTTCCCTTAATTTTATCTATAGGCAATATATTCGAAATTGGGAATATTAACCACCGTCGGCTGTATGTTGGAATGACGACAGTGAAAGTTCGTTCCGGACGGGACTCGAACCCAGATGTCCCTCTTTACGCGAACGATCGTCTTAAACGCTTCGACTGTACGTGGACGAATCACAGCCAGATCCAAACTTCCATATGGCGTCGACCACGTGTCACGACCTGCAATCGTATGTTGCATATAATATTCCCGACCAGGAAGAACATATTTATTGAGAGCCGAGGGCCTGGTATTGCCGCACAAATCTGAAATGGCATGCATGCATGTCCGAATGAACACTGTATCATACTTCTTAATAACACAGGAACTTCTGTTTCGTGTTAATTCCATTTGTTTCCTTCCCACAATTTTTTATTCAGGTTTGTGGTTTTTAACTGCAAATAGAGGGTCTTTACAATTTTTTTAAATGCAGTTTGACAGTAAAGATTAGCCATTGCCGCGGCTAGCCCAAGTTTTTATTTCAATTGTCTGAAATACTTCTTGCATAAATCTATCCGTATTCCTTGTTTATTGCTATACAGGGTGAAAAGTATTCAAACCGACAAACTCTGGGAGGTTGTAGGTGACATCAAAACAAATATTTTTCCCTAATGTCATTTTCTCCTATGAGGATTATTTAAACCGGTGGACGCCGTATTACGCTCTTCAGTTGTTTGTGGCCGTATTACGCTCTTCAGTTGCAGGCAACTGCTGTCAACTACTGTAGTAGTGCATTGTCTCTGTTTACTAATGGAGCGATACACATGGAGTGAGTACACTGATACGGTTGGTGCGTACTACGTAGCACACCACAATGGACAAGCTGCACAGCGGGTTTATCAACAACAATATACTAATTGCCCTATCCCGCATCATATGACATTTGCTGCTGTGTACCAACGTCTGCCTGAGACCGGGTCATTTAGCAGATTACCTGGTCAGGGACGCCGTTGTACGGTAAGAACGTTGCAATTTGAGGAAGCTGTCTTGCAGTATGTGGATCGGGATCCTTCAATCAGCACTCGTGAAATTGCACTTAACATGGGGACGAATCAGACGAATGTAAGAACAGTCCTTCGAGAGCAATTGTTACGTCCATTTCACTTACAGCGTGCCCACAACCTGGAACCAGTTGATTATCCACCCAGAGCACAGTTTTCGCAGTGGTACCTGGAACAGTGTGAAATGCATCCTACATTTCCATCCTCTGTGTTGTTTACCGATGAAGCAACGTTCGGGCGTGATGAAGTCTTCAACATACACAATTCGCATGTTTGGAGTGAGGATAACCCACATGCCACAGTTACTAGCGCTCATCAAGTGCGGCTCTTCGCTAATGTGTGTGTCGGTGTCGTTGGGGACTGTTTAATTGGGCCGCCATTTGCTACCTAGGGCATTAAATGGCAGGCACTATTACAATTTTCTCGCCAGAGCATTGCCAGAATTGCTGGAAGACGTCCCGCTCCCCACAAGGCAACGCATGTGGTTCCAACATGACGGGGCGCCGGCACATTTCAGCCGTCGTGTGCGTCGATTCCTGGACCGACGGTTCCCAGAAACGTGGATTGGCAGAGGTGGTCCTGTACCATGGCCTGCTCGATCTTCAGATATGTTCCCTCTGGACTTTTTTGTGCGGGGAGAAATGCGCAACCTTGTTTACGCAACTCCTGTTGCATCACAGGAGCATCTGGTTGCCCGGATAGCAGCAGCAGCAGGAACAATTCAGGATACTCCTGGGGTTTTTGCCCGTGTCAGACAGAACATGATCCGACGGTGTAACATTTGTTTACGTGTCAATGGAGATATTTTTGAATATCTACTGTAATTGAAACTGGGTTGTGTTAATCTGTTGTCTCTTGGTCATAAAAAATGGAAAAGTGCTTGTTGGTTTAATTATTTGGCGCCAGAGAAATCTTCCTCTGCCGGTTTAAATACTCCTCGTAGGAATAAACGACATTAGGGAAAAGTATTTGTTTTGATGTCCCCTACAGCCTCCCAGAGTTTGTCGGTCTAAATACTTTTCACCCTGTATGATTTAAGATATTGCGTTGCTTATTTATTTCGCTTTCAGTTAGCGGCTATTTACTTATCCTATTGTTAATTTCGGAGCAAAAGATTAATTTAAGATGTTAGTCTAAACAGAGGTTATGAGATGGCCGAGGTAGTACAGTTCCATTGAGTAGTTAAGGAACGGGCTTCGCTTCATGTGGAAGGTAATTCTGGAATTGTGCCCTTGGCGTATTCACGTAACTGGTAATGGCAGCAGTAGTTCGTTTACAGAGCAAGTGAGTGGGAAGGAGGCACGTAGCAATGAAGACGGAACGACCAGCGCAGACTAATTCTCCCCACGGCCGCGGACCGCTGATCCGCCTCGGCTAATTGCTGACCGCGCCCCGCTGCCGCTGCGGCACACGCTGGCGCGGCCAATTACTCTTCTGGGAGAGCCGGCGGGGAATTTACTGCGCCCGCGGGCAACTCTGAGAAAATAAAAACGAGGCAGGGCGGGCAGTCGAGCGCGTCCCGAACAGCGTTTGGGACCGGGCGGGGCCACTGCTGCCGCAGCACAAGTAGCTCGTCGGCCTGCTGCAAGTAGGCCTCTCCGTAAAAGGAAAGTTGGTTCGGTCTGTGATTCACAGCATGCTCACTGAAATGTGAACATCTGGCCAGCGTGCAAAGCCGTCCTGGATGTATCGCTCTGGATGGGTTATGTCGCTGTAGGCGTGATTGGGAAAATAGAAGCATTAGCTTTGACAACGGTTAACTGTTGACGTCTAGATGGGCTGGCGCCTCGTTATCATTCACAGCTGCACGTGGGACGTGTTCGGTACCAGTGTACCGAGATTGGTGTCAACACACCAAAACTTTTTCGATAGATGTAATACTAGCTGTTCCCGTCCACACGTTACTTTGGCTCAGTCAGGTTAAATGGAAAAGAAAGAAAAGAGAACAGATATGTTTTTAATATGTATGGGAATTGGATATACGTCCTAATCTCCTTCTCTCCCCTGTCTCTGTCCATCTCTCCGTCCCCTTTTCTTTGTCCATATCCTCCTCCTCCTCCTCCTCCTCTTCCCAACATCTCCTGTCCTCATTTCTGTGTCCATCTTCTCCTCATCCTCCCTGTATCTTCTCCTGCCCCTCCTGTCAATCTCGTCCTTTTCATTTTCTATGTTTATTTCTTCCCATTCCTCTCTCCATCTCCATCCTCCCTCTATGACCGTGAGCCTTGTTTATAGTTGCTGCAAATTTAAATTTAGTAGTAGTAATGTATTCATAGCCTGATAAGCCACAAATGCAGATTTCCTATTTTCTAACAATGCATCACTGTTATATACTTTATGCGTCTTCTTTCAGTAACATGTAAATATTTGAAGTAAATCGGTCCAGCACTTTTTGAAATCTTTTTTAACGGTGCCTCCCCTTTATATAAATACACCAGGTCATCAAAAAGTCAGTATACATTTGAAAACTGAATAAATCACGGAATAATATCGATAGAGAGGTACAAATTGACACACATGCTTGGAATGACATGGGGTTTTATTAGAACCAGAAAAATACAAACGTTCAAAAAAGTCCGACAGATGGCGCTTCATCTGATCAGAATAGCAATTATTAGCATAACAAAGTAAGGCAAAGCATAGATGATGATCTTTACAGGAAATGCTCAATATGTCCACCATCATTCCTCAACAATAGCTGTAGTCGAGCAATAATGTTGTGAACAGCACTGTAAAGCATAGTGAGGCATTGGCGTCGGATGTTGTCTTTCAGCATCCCTAGGTGCGTCGTTCGTTCACGATGCATATGCGACTTCAGGTACCCCAAAGGCAATAATCACACGGACTGAGGTCTGGGGACCTGAGAGGCCAAGCATGATGAAAGTGGCGGCAGAGCACACGATCATCACCAAACGACGCGCGCAAGAAAGCTTTCAAGCGTCTAGCAATATGGGGTGGAGCGCCATCCTGCACAAACATCGTACGTTCCAGCAGGTGTTTATCAGCCAGGCTGGGGATGAAGCGATTCTGTAACATATCTGCGTACCTCTCACCCGTCACGGTAGCAGTTTTGCTCTCCAGCGCCATCTGTCGGACATTTTGTGAACTTTGTTTTTTTTTTTTTTTTGTTCTAATAAAACCCCATGTCAATCCAAGTATGTGTGTCAATTTTTACCTCTCTATCTACACTATTCCTTGGTTTATTAAGTTTTCAAATCTATATTGACTTTTGATCACCCTGTATATGAAAAATGTACGGCCTATGGCTGTCTGGATGTTCGTCAAAATATTGTGTAAAAATTTGAAGCAAATGGTGAAGAGCTTTTCGAAATTTTTGGTAATAACTTTTCCCCTTCATGTATTAAATATTTATTTATATGTTATATGCACTGAAGATAGGTATATAAAAATGGTCATACTCACATACAGTGTTTTGACATAGTTTCGAAACAGCCTGTAAAGAAGTTCTGGAGGTTGAAGACTTTCAACAAACATTTTTACTGACAGAGATCCAAATGTTTGATTGTCCAAAATCTTAGATCTGTGACAGTTCTACATCGATTGCTTTCAAATTTTGACGCGATGTCACATTCAAATACATGTGTATTTTATGTGCCTACTGGAGCATCATATGGTAAATATACACGGTTTGCCATTGATCTTGACCACCCTAAATAACTATTTGTCCAGATGCAAATTACAAAATGTTTCAAGCAAATATTCTTTAGCCGTCGTGGGGACATCAATCACCATGATTACCTTCGTTGTAGCTTTGTTTTTTACAAAGATATGAACAGCTCTATGACTTTTTTAAATGACACCCTGTATTTTTTATTCGGTAATTCATTTCCTCTCCTAAAGACCTATTCAAAAATGTATCACAATATACCATTCACTGAAACGCAACGTTATTAATTACATAACACAACATTGACTTTGAGCCTGGGACTCAAACTTGTCCACTTGCTGGAGTTGTCAGGAAACAAATGAAAACCAAGTAAAAACATAACACAAAGCCGTGCGGGATTAGCCGAGCGGTCTAGGGCGCTGCAGTCACAGACTGTGCGGCTGGTCACGGCGGAGGTTCGAGTCCTCCCTCGGGCATGGGTGTGTGTGTTTCTCCTTAGGATAATTTAGTTTAAGTAGTGTGTAAGCTTAGGGACTGATGACCTTAGCAGTTAAGTCCCATAAGATTTCACATACATTTGAACATTTTGAACATAACACAAAATTGACTTTGTATCTCCTGTACCATCGCCCAGGAATAGAACATTCAAAGGTGCTCAAAGTGATGACCCTGGACACCGATACACTGGTGCAATCGTTGAGTGAAAGAATTATTTACTGCTTCCAGTGTTGCCTGCTGAAGAGAATTACAAGCAAGCACGATACCTTCCTGCATGTCCTCTGAAGTTGTTGGAATATTGCAGTAGACAACGTCTTTAATGTATCCCCAAAGAAAAAAGTCCAGAGGATTTAAATCAGGAGACATAGCAGGCCAAGTAACTGTTCCTCCTCTACCAATCCATCTGGGAGGATACCTTCGGTTCAGCACACGACGTGCATGCAAGGTATTATGTGCTGGACGTCCATTGTGTTAATACCACATATGCAAGTGGACGAGTTTGTGATACCAGGCTCAAAGTCAATGCTGTGTTATGTAATTAATAACGTTGTGTTTCAGTCTCCAGAACTTCTTTATAGGTTGTTTCGAAATGGTGTCACAACACTGTATGTGAATGGCCCAATGTGATACATTTTTGAATAGGTCTTTAGAAGAGGCAATGAATTACCAAATAAAAAATACAGGGTGCAATTTAAAAAAGTCATATCGCTGTAAAAAAAAAAAAAAAAAAAAAAAAAGCTACAGCTAAGGCAATCATGCTGATTGATTTCCCCCTGATGGCAAAAGAACATTTGCTTGAAACATTTTGTAATTTGCATCTGAACGAACAGTTATTTAGGGTGGTCAAGCTAAATGGGACACCCTGTATATCTGTTACATATAATGAATCATAATGTATGTATATGTGTATATTTGGGATCTCCTCCCAAACCCTTTGTTTGATTTCAATCGAATTTGACATAGAAACAGCAGGCCTCACTAGTATGAGTACTGTGGGGCTTATAACCGCTTAGCTCTAATATGAGAAGATTTAAAGCAAATATGTGTTTTTTTTCCAGCCCCTGGCATATAGATTGGCCTGAACAACAGGTATGTGAGAACAGAATCCACCTGCTTTGCATCGAGGTCTGTATATCAGGGGCAAATAAATGATTTTCAAGCCCCTGATGTGTAGCCTGCCCTGCATGACAGGTGTGTTGGAGTGATATCGACCTGCTTTAATGAAGTGTGTTGCAAGGACTATACACGCCAATGAGCATGGCAGGAGACAGATCAAGATTGATAGAGGAGAGGATGGACAGAATTAGATGGAGGAGAAACGGAGTATGCTTGAGGCAGGTGGAGCGCATATAGTGGTAGTAGGCAGGTGGAAAAGGAAGAGAGGACGCAGAGATGGAAAGAGAGATGTGAGGGAGGATATGGTCAGAGGGAGGGGGAAAGAAGACGTAGTCAGACAGGGGGAGTGAACGAAATGGACAAAGACAAGGGGAGGAGATGATGAAGAGACAGAGTAAGGAGGAGACAGAGAGGTAGAGGTGGGAGGATGGGGTGGATGGACAGAGGGGGGAACAGGTGGACACAGAGAGGGAGAGAAGTATGTCTATTCTGTACAGGTGTCGAACACATGTGCAGGTGAAGTCACAGGGAATGGCCAGTGTACAATATATAAAGGGGATATGTTGTTAGGAGCCCGCATCTCGTGGTCGTGCGGTAGCGTTCTCGCTTCCCACGCCCGGGTTCCCGGGTTCGTTTCCCGGTGGGGTCAGGGATTTTCTCTGCCTCGTAATGGCTGGGTGTTGTGTGCTGTCCTTAGGTTAGTTAGGTTTAAGTAGTTCTAAGTTCTAGGGGACTGATGACCGTAGATGTTAAGTCCCATAGTGCTCAGAGCCATTTTTTTTTTTTTTTTGTTAGGAAAAATATGTTAGTGTGTTCAAAATCTTCAATTTCTGTAAGTTCTTCATCAATTCCTTTAAAATTTTGAGACAGCATTGCATTCGAATACATGTGTTTTACGAGGGTTGGGACTTAAATAGTGGCAACTATTTGTTCACAACCGATACAAAATAATTAGATGTTTGCATCTGTTACGGTCCTTCATAGTAGTAACCAGCGTTGTGTAGAACCCGTTGCCAGCGATGTGGAAGGCGTAGTGTACCGTTAGCAGACCTGTTTTGTTGATGGTGCGAATGGAGCGGTCTAAAGTTACGGCGATTCTCGTGTACGACTGTGATGGTGTTATCCTAACACATTACGTTCCTTCACGGCAGACCGTCAATGCACAGCATTACTGATCGTTTGTGGAGCATCACCTGCGATCAGCTTTGCGAAAGAAGCGGCGACACTTTCTGCACAACCCACCCATCATTTTGGACGACAATGGTCTGTTCGGTTGGCGGGACTGGGAAGTAATGTACCATCGACCATACTCCCCGGACTTAAGTCCTTGTGACTTTGATTTGATTCCGAAGATGAAGGAACCACTTCGTGGCATTCGCTTCAGAACTGTTCGAGAGATTCTACAGGCAATAGATCATTCCATTCGCGCCATCAACATAACAGGCTCTGCTAATGGTATACTACGCCTTCCACATCGCTTGCAAGGGGTTCTACACGGCACTGGTGACTACTTTGAAGGACATTAACAGGTGCAAACATGTAACTCTTTTGTATCAGTTATGAACAAATAATTGCCACCATTTAAGTTCCAACCCTCGTATATACCTTCAAGTGCGCCATGATCCAGTGGATAATGTGTGAACCTCTATGAGGCTGTCCGACAGCTTAGCTGCGTGATTAGCACGTCTGACTGCCCTGTAGCGGTCCAGGGTTGAATTCCCGGCCGGGTCGGAGAATTTCTCACATCGGGGACTTTCGTTGTGTTGTACTCTTTATGTTTTTGTCAGCATCGACACGCAAGTTGCCTAATGTGGCGTTAACTGAACTGACTTGCAGCTCGGTCGGTGTGATCCCCCCGTCCACCAATGCCATACGATCATTCCATTATTTGTAAGGCTCTTCGCACAAATCGTGGTTCTCAATATGACTGTCGGAAGGCCGGAAGACCTAAAGAGGATCGATGATCGGTGCAGTGACACAGATTTTTTGAATTTGCGTGGCGAATTTTCTCCCCCGTCCTTCTCCTAACAACCTCGTTATCGGCCCGTCGTTAACCCATAATTTTCTTTCCTTTGTCACTGGACACTCAGTTTTGACACTAATTGAACGATGGCGCTTTCGTATTGTCCTTGTCTGTCACGGTACCGTAAACCAAGATCTTTTTGGCTCTTTTTGTGCGTTGTTCTGCTCGAGACCGGTTTGACGTTTATCGGAAGACTACGCTAACGGCACGTGTCGGTAAAGCAGTACAGGGCGCTCGCTGGGCGCTGTTTTGTGGTGTGAGATAAGGATAGCTACCTGTCCCGTATGTAGGTCGGCCGTCCCTGACGTGTGTGCGGGTGACGCATGGCGCACAGCGGTAGCTCGCGCGGAAGTGAACAGATAGCGGGACGGGCCGGAATGGAACGGCTAGCCGGAACGAACCTGCGGCTTCCGCCACAGCTGACCGCAGACGCACACTGCTTTGACTTCGACTAAAGCCTTGCTATCCTCTCGGCAATGGAAGGCTTTTGTTTTGAGAAAAGCGCTTCCCAGGCGTACATTTTACATTGTCAACATTTGGCAGTGATGTTAGGTTGGTGCAGTTCGCTGAGTTTTTGTTGTGCATGGTGGTTATCCGCTTGCTAAGCGTTTATTTACCGACTGTCATTTTTTATTTGTAGGTGACTGCTGCTATTTGCGCTTACATATTATCATTTGGAGATAGTGAGAGGAGCTTTGGGCGCTGATAATGGTGTGCGAAGTGGAGACATCTGAACACTTGCCACGTATTCTTCTGTTTCAGTAGCGAGGTGACAGCAGCGTAGGCAGCCAGTGACATCTGCACCATCTGTTTGGAAAATGCCACTGGACGTAGCACGGCAAGAAAATGGTTTTCTCTTTTAAGGAGGACCGTTTTGACATTAGTAACTCTTCATATTTAGGAAGCACTTCGGGGTGTGATGAAGATCGTTTAAACGCAGTAATCCATAATGATCCACGTCTGGCAAATGTGATGAATTCTGATCATCCCAACATCGTGCGACATTTGCATGCAATGGTGAAGGTTTAAAGAATCGGATGTATGAGTACCGCATGCTTTAAGCCAAATCGAAAAAATCAGCAGATGGCCATATGTACATCTGTGCTTGCTTGTCGTCAATTGGCTCGTGAACAACACCGACCATTCCTGCCCTGTATCGTTACTGGCATCAGTATTGTGTACTCTGCTGCCGATTACTGTGCACCTGTCTGCTTGCAAAGTGTACATGTGAAGAAGGTAGACACAAAACTGAACGACACAATGCGCTGCATTACTGGTTCCATCAAATCAACCCCAAGCCACTGGTTACCTGTATTGAGTCACATCCCTCCACCTCACTTAATGCGGAAACAAGCTCTGCTGAGGGAGGCCAAGAAAATCTCTGCATCACCCTCTCTACCACTGCACCAGGAATTCTGTCATCCGCCACAGCAATGATTGCGATCAAGAAGACCAGCAAGTGTTACTGCAGGACAACTCATCGCGTCTGGTTTTGACATAATGAAAGCTGGAAGCATGAATGGTCAACAAAAACATTGGGAACAAGATCCCATCACCTTGATCCCACAAAGAATCGAAAAGATTTTGACCTACCGAGGAACCTCTGGTGCCGCCTCAACAGGTTAAGGACTGGACAT
The DNA here is from genome assembly GCF_021461385.2 of Schistocerca piceifrons. Taxonomy (NCBI): domain Eukaryota; kingdom Metazoa; phylum Arthropoda; class Insecta; order Orthoptera; family Acrididae; genus Schistocerca; species Schistocerca piceifrons. The sequence goes on from NC_060145.1 coordinate 422,074,246, forward strand.
GGTTGTTGTAGCTACTTCAGGTACAAATGGGGCTGTATCAGTTCAACAGTGTGTGAAAGTAACCAAGAAGAGCAGACAATTGAACACCTAGCCCAATGCTGTCCACTTCATTCTTACCCTGGAATTCCCTACGACTTGTTCACTCACACACCCAGCTTAAGTAATTGGTTGACAAACACGGACTTTAAGATTTAATCTTGTCTTATATGTATATTGTATAAAATCACCATACAATTAAATAAATCGTTACTGGTGACTTTATGCTAACATAAGGAAACGAAACGAGTGGTTGAGCCCAAACAAAGCAGCAACTCCCTATACAAAGACTTGAGCGCATCCACAAAAGATAACGTTATGTATCTGGGGGTAACAGCGACGCTGTGGTTTACTATGAATTGCTTCCCCGAGGTGTAACCATCATTACTGATATTTAATGTCAACAACTGAGACGTTTTGCAGACGCAATCCAAGAACAACGACCAGGAATACTGAGTGAAGTGTTGCTCCACCACAATAACGCCCGCTCGCATTCTGCCAGGCTGACAAAAAAACATTGTACAGGAGTTGGGTTGGGAATTCATTCCGCACCTGCTTTATTCACCTGATCTTTCGACGTCAGATTTTTCACTTTTTCCGCTTGAACTTCGTTTCTGCATGAAAATGCGCTCCGAACATGCCCCGACGAGATCTTCGACTCAAAACCACGTAATTTCTAGAGTCGCGAAATCGAAGTTGCCCCAGAGTCGGCAGACTGTTGTAAATAGTGAATTATTATTATTGATGACTGAAGTCTCTGTTATGTGTATCTAGTGTGTTTATAAAAAACGCTTCAATAACCCAATAAAAGACACACTAACCTTGGTATAATCGCACCATTCGTAGAATGAGGCTACTACCTCTCACCACGAAGCAGACTACAGGAATAATGATTGAGGAATGTTAGTAGCAGCTCACGCCTTAAGAGCCATAACTGAAGCATACAACAGCTTTCAGTCAGATCCTGGGCGAAAGATTGTGGCGGCTCCCCTATCCTACAGCCGACTGGCCTGAGGAAACACAGTGCTTCGAGACGTAGTCGTTGACTCTGGGAGAAGCCACACAAAACGGTCCCTTAATGGATATCCCTTAATGGTGAAGTTTTTATTAACCCTTAATAAACCTTGACTTCTCAATTGAAATCTGACTAATCAGAAGAAGTCGAGAGGAAAAAAAAATCGGAACTATGACAGTACACAAAATATTCACTGAAGTCAAAGAGTAACCCCATCATCACCTAGTAAGTAAACTGTCGCTCGCATGAACTGCTCTTTATTTTATATCTAGAATGTTTCTAATTAAGGTAGATTTCAAATCACGACCGCGTGCTTCGTTCCATTCACAGCAGAAGTTACCCAGCTTCAAATTACTAATTCTGCAGCAGAAGTTACCGAGGTCCAAACTTCAAATCAGCAGAATTCAGAATCAACATCGCTGTGTTCCCAGAATTAGGCTTTCGCTCTGCAGCGGAGTGTGCGCTGATATGAAAATTCCTGACAGATTAAAACTGTGTGCCGAACCGAGATTCGCACTGCGGACCTTTGCCTATCGCGGGCATGTGCTCTACCATCTGAGCTACCCAAGCACGACTCACGCGACGTACTCACAGCTTCACGTCTGCCAGGACCTCGTTTCGTACCTTCCAAACTTCACAAAAGTTCTCCTGCGAACCTTGCAGAACTAGCACTCCTGGAAGAAAGGATATTACGGAGACATGGATTAGCAACAGCCTGAGGGATGTTTCCAGAATGAGATTTTCACTCTGCAGCGGAGTGTGCGCCGAGTGTGCTGACACTAACGCCACCATGTTGAATAATGCTTTTCGTGCAGCCACAGGACGTCGTGTTACGACTCAAACTGTACGCAATAGGCTGCATGATACGCAACTTCACTCCCGACGTCCATGGCGAGGTCCGTCTTTGCAACCACGATACCTTGCAGCGCGGTACAGATGGGCCCAAAAACATGCCGAATGGACCGCTCAGGATTGGCATCACGTTCTCTTCACCGACGAGTGTCGCATATACCTTCAATCAGAAAATCTTCGGAGACGTGTTTGGAGGCAACCCGGTCGGTCTGATCGCCTTAGACACACTGTCCAGCGAGTGCAGCAAGGTGGAGGTTCCCTGACGTTCTGGGGTGGCATTATGTGGGGCCGAGGTACGCCGCTGGATGTCATGGAAGGCGCCGTAACAGCTGTACAACACGTGAATGCCATCCTCCGACCGATAGTGCAACCATATGGGCGAGACGTTAGTCTTCATGGACGGCAATTTGCGCCCCCCATCGTGCACATCTTGTGAATGACTTCTTCAGGATAACAAATCCGCTCGACTAGAGTGGCCAGTATGTTCTCCAGACATGAACCGTATCGAACATAGATTGGAAAGGGCTGTTAATGTACGACGTGACCCACCAACTATTCTGAGGGATCTACGCCGTATCGCCGTTGAGGAGTGGGACAATCTGGATCAACAGCGCCTTGATGAACTGGTGGATATTATGCCACGACGAATACAGGCCTGTATCAAAGCAAGAGGACGTGCTACTGGGTATTAGAGGTACCGGTGTGTGCACCTCTGAAGCTGTATGGTGGAACAACATGCAATGTGTGGTTTTCATGACCAATAAAAAGGGCTGAAATGATGTTTATGTCGATCTATTCCAATTTTCTGTACATGTACAGGAACTCTCGGAACCGAGGTGATGCAATTTTTTTTATGTGTGTAAATCTCATTTCCACTACGGCATTCAAGAAGAAATTGGCGGTATATAGATTAGTAAAGGACCAAATCCAACATAGAACTGTTTCTTTTTAATCTTTTCTGCAATTTAGATCTTCGGCCGTTGCGATTGCGTGCTCTTTGATGCCTGCCACATTCCCGCCCGTGCGTTTGCAGTGCGCTGTTGGTGGCCGAATGCTCAGTCCACCGGACGTAAAAATTGGTAGCGGTACCCACTGATAAACGTCGTACTCCCTGCAACGTATTGCTTACGAATATTAAACACATAGTTTACCCTGTTATGAACCACGGCTGCTCTCTGAACTGTCTCTTTATTGAACATCATCTCTAAGTGACCAGATCGCGCGGTTGTAAATTAATACTGTCGCGACAATCGGAGCGTTACAAGATTTATCAGACATCCTGGTGAGTTCTGGTCACAGATGAAATCAATGAACGGATCGAGAACTTCCATTAAACCTCTCACGCATCCATTTGGTGTGGAAACTGAAGGCACGAGACATAAAGCAGAAATATTAATTTCTGCACTAACAGTAAATGTAAATGCCGTGTGGCTAGGGCCTCCTGTCGGGTAGACCGTTCCCCGGGTGGAAGTCTTTCGATTTGACGCCACTTCGCGGACTTGGGCATCGATGGGGATGAAATGGTGATGATTACGACAACACAACATCCAGCCCCTGAGCGTATCCACACAAGAGGCCCGTACCGAATGCAAAGTTTGACGGCCGCACAGGTAGGCAAATGAGGGAGGTATCGATATTAGCATCTTTAATATTGGGGAAAAAACTATGACTATTCAAAGCGAACAAGGCACCAGGCCCTTACAGAATTCCGGCTAGATTTTACACTGAAAACGTAGGGGAATCAGCCTCTTTCTCAACTCACATTTATCGAGAATCGCTTGCGCAATGAATAGTCGCGTGGGACTGGAAAAGAGAACAGGTCAGTCTCATTTACAAAAAGGATACGAGGTCGGAGACATAAAATTACAGACCGATATTGCTGACTTCCATCCGCTGCAGGGTTCTAGAGCATATTCTGAGCTCGAGCATGATGATGATCTTGGAGGAAAACGAACTCCGGTTAAAAATCAACAGGAATTTGGAAAAAAATGGCTAGGACCGAGAAGGAGTCGCGCATTGATGGTTTCGTACAAACTTAATTATCTGTGTAGACAGTAAATTCATTCCGGGAATTGAGATTCCCGACTATTTTTGCATTTTATCGACATTGATATTGGCAAGATATCGGTCCCACGGATTCCAAGATTTTCGAGAATCTTTTAATTTCACGTTTGAAGTCGGATAGTAAATAACAAAAGAAATATTTTTTTGGTGGTTTATAATGAAAAAATTAACGATTTTATGATTTTTTTCCCTTTACTTGTACTGTGAAAGCTTGCTTCTTGCCGAATTTCATAATTCTACGTCATTTGGAAGTACCCTATAGCTTTTAATGAGTGACTTTGCGAATATCAAAATATGTGACCTAAATGTCCGTATCTTTTGATTGCATTGAGTTACAAGCTTAACCTTTTTTACGCCGCCAAGGTACTATAGACGACAGCATGTGGCATAAGTTTCAGCTTAATGTGTATAACAGTTCCTGAGAGGAAGGAGGCATAACTGACGGATGGGCAGACTCACTCAGATAACAAACGACGAAAAAATTTGGTGTGGTATAATTACAAATTAACAGTTTTAGGATTTTGAAAATATTGCTTGTTCGCAAATTTCATGAGTCTATGCCAACGGTAAGAGCACTACAGATTTTGATGAGTGACTTTGCGCTTATCAAAATATATCACGTAAATGGCCGTATCTTTTAATTGCATTGATTTACAAGCTTCGATTTTTTACACTGCCAAGATAATTTAGAAGTTAGTATGCGACATAAATCTCACTCAATCGTATGTGTCTACTCGTTCCTGAGAGAAGAGGTTACTATCAGTCGGACAGACAGACAGACAGACAGATAGCAAATCGATCTTGCAAGGGTTACATTTTTACCGATTAAGATATAGAACCTAAAAGCAGCCTCGTGAAAGACAACTTGCCATATTCATACCGATGTCGCTAACAGTAAATGCGTATTTCGGAAAGGTGCTGGACACAGTAACTGATCGTCGACTAGGAAGGTATATTCAAAAAATGTTTCAAATGGCTCTGAGCACTATGCGACTTAACATCTGAGGTAATGAGTCCCCTAGAACTTAGAACTACTTAAACCTAACTATCCTAAGGACATCACACACATCCATGCCCGAGGCAGGATTCGAACCTGCGACCGTTGCAGCGGTTCCGGACTGAAGCGCCTAGAACTGCTCGGTCACTGCGGCCGGCGAAGGTATTTTCTATATTAGTCAAAAGTGTATAGGGTTTCCCGTAACTGGAGCCCGTATCTACAGCCTTTTGGGGCTTGTGTACGAAAAGGTCCAGATGTTTCATAGGACGGTGTTAATTCTCAGACAGGAATCGCTTGTGGTCTTCAGAAATGCCCCTCTTTAAGAATCTTTAAGGTCAAACGAATTATATCGTAATGAGGTTTTAAATTGCGAGATCTCCCACTAGAACAAGCACAGTGAGGTAAGTCATTTCCTTATTTCAGGAATCGCACTTACGTGTAGGGTATCAGCGAAATGGCTGCAGAGCTGTAATTTAGAAGACAGCGTAGTTTTTTTGGTTGTGGGCTGAGTGTGCCTGTTCATTGAGGAATGCAGAGTGAGTCATCTGTGTATGAAGTTCGAATGTGTGGCTCACCGTGGCCTACCTTGGCTTCAGGCCAGCAAGGAATTCCAGATAGGACACGCAGCGAACTGTTTACCGAAGCGCGTTGGGCACCCGGTCCGTTCTCTTAAGAGATAAACGCGACCCAAAATCGAGAATGTCAACTTCCTGTAGCTATGAGCTGCCAGACACACGAGTCACCATCCAAACCAGTCAGTCGAACTTGCATCTTTTCTCACCCCAAAGTGTTTTTATTTTCGCTTAAACGATAACATAATGTGCCAATTATGGAGCAAGTATTTTAATATTGAGGCAAGAAGAGAACAGAACGGACACGTAATATTTCTGCCACCGAACCAGAAAGATGTCATTCTCCCCGCTGTCCGTACAAGGTTGGTATCGGAAAAAGCTCTGACCTGTCGTAACATGCTAAGTACCGTCTGCCATTAACTTCGCAATGGTTTGCAGAGTCTATACAGGGATTGGCAAAAATTTGGAAAAACCACGTGAAATGCATGCTTAAACATAAATACAGATTTTAGTCAAGCCTGTAGTTTGCACTGTTGTATTGGCCGGCCGCTGTGGCCGAGCGCTTCTAGGCGTTTCAGTCCGGAACCGCGCTGCTGCAACGGTCGCAGGTTCGAATCGTGCCTCGGGCATGGATGTGTGTGACGCCCTTAGATTAGTTAGGTTTAAGTAGTTCTGAGTTTAGGGGACTGATGACCTCAGATGCTAAGTCCCATAGTACTTAGAGCCACTTGAGCACTGCTGTATTGGACCACGAACGATTTGCATATGTCCTCAAGTGTCAGTCTTGACCAGAACAGTATACTGTGTAGTTGTGAGTGCATTAAGTCGGAGGTGAGTCAATTCAGCGTGGCAAATTGTTGGGGATCGTATAGTGGGTGCTGGCGTAATCACGCGAGCCGAAGTATTCGGTGTCTCAACAGGCACCGTATCGTAGTTGTATAAGGCGTACGTGGAAAGCAAAAAACATCGTCCACAAAATCACAACTCGGACGAAAGTGTGTGTTAATTGATAGTGACACATGGTCATTTAAGAGGATTGCGACGAAAAATAAGTGGACAGCAGCTGCTAAAGTCACTGCTGAAATGACTCACATTCGGGGAACCCTATCAGTACAACACGAAGGGAAGTCCAGAGGCAGAGAATTTCATAGACACTCAACAGTCATGCAAATGCCCATACAGTTCCGTGGCGCCGAGGCCATAAAATCTGGAATTTGGGTTCAGTGGAAGAAAGTAATTTGGTCGGATGAATCTTGTTTCACACTTTTTCCAGCTTCTGGCTGAGTTTACGTCTCGAGCGAAACGTGGTGGGGGGTCAGCGATGATTTGGGCAGTCGTATCGTGGTATCCCATGAGACCCATGGTTGTTCTGCAAGTTAGCATCACTGCCAAGTATTACATGAGCATTTTGGGTGATCAGTTCCATTCCATTGTGGTGTTTATTCCCAAATGGTGATGCTGTGTTCCAGAACGACAAGGCTCCTGTTCGCGCAGGTCGCATCATCGAGAACTGACTTTGTGACCACGCGTGTGTTGCGTGATTGCTGTACACCTGCATCATCGTTGCAGGAAGGATGGAATAAGATTCTGTTGAAAACCATACAGAAGCTGTGTCTCTCCATTGCGAAACGACTGGAAACTGTTTTGAATGCCAGGGCGTTTCCTATGCCGTATTGGGCATTGTAATGTGCTCTGTTTTTGGTATTTCCATATTTGTGTTTGCCTACTGTATGTAGATGTAGGAAATGATGATGCATTGCCTGAATCGTTCATTTAAGATCTTACGTTTTAAGCAAACATCATATGCGCAAGATGCTTTTATGAGAATGATGTACAGTTGTATTATTTGGGTACGTCATAAGCAAGTATAAATGCTTGCCTCGCAGCGAGACCAGTGCGAGACGCTAGCGAATTGTCTTCCTTCACCCAGCCGGAAAGATGACGTCTGCGTTCACGACAAAGACCTCGTTTTGAAATAGATTAAATTTAATGCTGAAGAAGACAATTGACTTCCTGTAAGAAGTCTCAAATCAGTCTAGAGGTTGTGTACGATTGTCTGTTGGATGACAACATCACACTGTTACGTGATCAGGGGAGGGGAGGCGAGAAGGGGGGATACGCTCTAACTCGTACTGTTTTACCAACTTTTACATCTTCTACAGACGAAATGTTTGTACTTGTGTCATCAGTGTACATAACAGAATTTAGAAGCTCTGCACACAAAGATATTTCAAGTCTAGGTCGTTGCGGTAAAGAAGATTACGCCTTCATTGGTCCCTACCTGTACCATGGTTTTCCTTTCAGGAAATATATCCATGGCAGATTTTTATGTACAAAGTGTTGCACACTAAAGTAGAGGAGAATGCTGACTGCAAACCGGGTCTACATCTACAGACATATTCTGCAAGCTCCTGTATAGTTCGTGGCTGTGGGTACCTTTTACCACTGCAAGTCACTTCCTGATATGTTCCACTCGCAGGTACAACGACTTTCCTTATGGCTCCGTATGAGCCCTAATTTATCTTACCTTTGTGGTCCTTCAACGAATAGTACGATCGCTGCAGTAGAATCGGTTTGCAGTCAGATTCAAATGCCTGTTCTCCAAATGTTCCCAATATTGTTGTGACACAATGTTTTCGATGGCTCTTTTGTTGACAGGTGAAACACAGAAATCCGCCGACGTTATTCAGTCTGAACTCTGAGCAAGCTGTGATGGAAAGCAAGCAGGAATTTGTAGAGTGAGCTAAAGCTCAGGGAGTAAACCTAAGAAGTTTGCGGCGATCATGTAAGTCTATCAGACAGTCGCCAAAAGACTTGGAAAAACAGACGAAACTGAGTCGATAATCTTTTGGAAAGAGATTGTACGATGGACGTTAGCAAAAGTAAAACAAGTGTAAGGGAACGATGGAATGCAGTCGAATTCAAGCAGGCGATGCTGAAGGTGTTAGATTAGGAAATAAGACACTACATGTAGTAAATGAGCTTTGTTATTTGGCAGCAAAGTTACGGATGAAGTAGACCGGCAATATCCGGAATTGCGTTTCAGAAAAAAATAAATTTAAGTATAGATGTAGACCTGGTTTGCAGTCGGCGTTCTCCTCTACTTTAACATTAAGCATTTTGTACATAAAAAATTTGACATGGATATATTTCCTGTGAGGAATATCATGTTACAGATGAGAAACAATGAAGGTGTAATCTTTTTTACCACAACGGCCCAGGTTTGAAACATCTTTGTGTGTAGAGATTCTCAGTTCTGTTATGTACTGATGACAAACGTAAGTACAAACATTTCGACTGTGTAAAATGTGAAAGTTGGTAAAACAATAAATTTAAGTGTTAGGAAGTGGCCTTGCAGGGAAGTGATACATGGACGATAAATAGTTAAGACTAGAAAACATTAGAAACTCTTGAAATCTGGTGCTACAAGAGAACGCTGAAAATTGGTGGTTTGTACAACTGTTGAGGAAGTATAGAGTAGGATTGCGGAGAAAAGAAATTAAATAACTACAAAGAAGGGGTCGGTTGATAGGACAGAATCTGAGCCTTCAGCGAATCGTTAGTATGATAGCCGAGGAAAGTAATGAAGGACAAACGGACGAGGAAAACAAAGACTCTGCTAGAGTGAGCAGATTCAAATGGGTGTAAGTGCAGTGTTTACGTAGAGATGAAGAGGCTTGCACAGGACAGGCTAACATCGAGAGCTGCATCGAATCTGTCTCTTGAGTGAAGATAATAGCAAAAAGATATTACGAAGGAGAAGTGTGGTAGTTAATGGTTTCGCAATAGTCAGAATATGTGTGTGTATGAGAGAGAGAGAGAGAGAGAGAGAGAGAGAGAGAGAGAGAGAGAGAGAGAGAGAATGTTTTTGTTCTTCCTGTTGTTGTTGCTGTTTCCTTCAGTCCAAATAGGCTGTAAATAAAAGACAAGTTCATTGAAAACCATTATTTCATCACCAAAAGTTTTGTACAGCTATGTTTACTTTTCAACATAATCACCGAAAAGATGGAGACGTTTATCGTACCTATGGACAAGCTTTGCAATGCCTTCTTCAAAAAATGTTGCCACCAGTGATTGCAAATGAGCATTGACATTATTTTGAAGATCTTCGAGCCGGCCGAAGTGGCCGTGCGGTTAAAGGCGCTGCAGTCTGGAACCGCAAGACCGCTACGGTCGCAGGTTCGAATCCTGCCTCGGGCATGGATGTTTGTGATGTCCTTAGGTTAGTTAGGTTTAACTAGTTCTAAGTTCTAGGGGACTAATGACCTCAGCAGTTGAGTCCCATAGTGCTCAGAGCCATTTGAACCATTTTTTTGAAGATCTTCGTTGGTTTGAAAGTGCTGCCCTCCTACCCACGTCTTCAATTCAGGTAAAAGGTGAAAGTCGGTAACCATTCTGTCAACTCGCTCAAGAAGGTCGGCTGTAACGACATACTTGCTTCTTTGGCCCCCTTTATCACGCACGTCATTTCGGCCATCTTTAAACTCTCGACACCATTCACGCACAACACCATCAGTCATTCTCCTATGAATTTCCGCTGCACTATCCCCTTCTGCTTGCAGAAACCGAATTACCCTTCTTAATTCACAGTTGGCGGGAGCAACAATGACAGTAGCCATGTTTACGTGGCTGTAGTGCAACGCAGACTGATGCCTTGAGGTCGGCAACGGCGGAATGTGTAGTGCGAGAGTTGGGCAGTAGCCTATAGTGCATGTCCACTTCCTGCCGCTCGCGTAGCTTCTGTACTAAGCGATCGGAGGTTGGAAAAAAAAAAAAATCCCTCGTAGCTCTCCGTGCTACTCAATCAGTTCAGGAAATTTTTTGTCTGCTATGGGAGAATTTAGTATACTCAGTCTGGAAACGCTGAGTTATTAGGTTCTGCTAGGGCCCAACAATGTCAGACAAGAGAAAACGTATTCTGTTAACGATATGGTAGAAACTAGGAAGAATACAGAAAATCGAAGAAGGCAGTATTGGTACGGGAAATCTGGTTTTGATTTACAATGTGGGTGAAACTACAATCCGTGATATTCGGAAGAACAGAAACAAAATAATTCAGTTTGCTGGCAGTTCTGAGCTACCGAAGGGTTTGTCAAAGCAAAAGCGGAATTACGCAGAATTCTGTAAGCCATTTTGGAATGGTTTCAACGGAAAAGACCAGAGGGTACAGAAGTATCTGGCTCGGTACCGGTGTGCGCCAGACATGCCCAATTTTTCTTTAGTTTAGGGGCTGAAGGAGATTTTAATGCATCTTTTGACCAATTAAGAAGTTTAAGGTATCCGGGAGATTGCGGTCAAGGGGAAAAGTTAAGTGGGAGTAATAAGGCCACTTCTGAATTTTGTAAAGATTTGCAGGAGTTTATTGCACGAGAAAATTTAGCACTAGGTCAAATACACAATGCGGAGGAAACTGGGTTGTTTTTGGAAGTATCCACCAACAATGGTTTTAACTTTCGAGGCAGCGCCTGGTCATAAATCAAGCAAGGAAAGGATAATTGTGATGTTTTGCGCCAATTGTTCGGGATCGCATGAAGTTAAACTTGGTGCAAACGGTAAAGCAAAAACCGTAGTGTTTCAAAGGGAAAAAAATGCACAATTTACTTGCTATTAACTTCACCAGAAGGGGCCTGGATGCACCCACTATTTCAAACATGGTTCCGTAATTGCTTTGTGCCATAGGGGCGAGAACATGTACTGTAGTATGACCTACCTGCAAGGGCTGTATTGTTACTTGACATTACGCATTCGCATCCGAACGAAAATGTTCCGAAATCGAATGACGGGATATTTCTAAAATCATGGATCAGGGTGACATTGCTGCCTTCAAGGACGTCTATAGAGGAAGTCTGCTACAAAAATTTATTGATGAGGGCAACAGTCTTCATTTTAGGAACAATTAATGTACTAGACGCAAGTGTCGGAAAGGGTGGCGTAAGCTAAGATAGTCAACCATTGCCAAACCATGGAAATACCATTGAAATTGATGAAATCACTAATTCTGAAAACGAAGAAGATTGCTCACTGTCAACCTTAACTGCTGTTTTGAAAAGCACTTCGCGATGTGAAACTGTTGACAAAGAAAATATTTCTGATGGTGTGATTTCGACCGGACTGAGCCCAGTAATGAGATAAAATAGTTCAAATGGCTCTAAGCACTATGGGACAACTTCGGAGGCCATCAGTCCCCTAGAACTTAAAACTACTTAAACCTAACTAACGTAAGGACATGACTCACATCCATGCCCGAGGCAGGATTCGAACCTGCGGTCGTGCGGTTCCAGACTGTAGCGCCTAGAACCGCTCGGCCACACCGGCCGGCGGTCATGAGGTACTAAGTGACTGTGCTGTTGAGCACAAGGGAAATCCGAGGTGGTGAATGACAATGAGGAAGATAATAACATTCCTCTAATTCCAGAAACAGTAATTACCAATCAGTCATGCATCAGCACTTCCATGGGTCGAACTGTTACTGGGCTACCGGCAGCAGGAAGACGGTGCTCCGCTGTCAGACAAGTTGATGTCGTGCGATATGGAGAAGACAAGCTACCTTACTGAGACAGAAATTACTTCAAGACTATTAAGTTTCAAAATACTGTAATGTGAAATTCGATTGCACTGCAGTCTTCGTAAGTACCATATTTTTACGTGTACGTCGATGATTGAACCAGAATTTTTTGTAAACATTAGGTAAGTGATTTTGGCACTGCAATTAATATCTGTTTTTGAAGGACCTTAATACGTAGCTATATACGTTAATTGCGGATTATCGGCGGAATTAGATTATCCGCGGTTTTCAGATCCACAGGTGAGAGTTTACTGTATTTGTTTTATTGCTGTTCTGCTTTGAAGCTGGCGAAATGCATTGCTGTCAGTGTTCTGTTTTGTTTCATTATTATATTACTTCAGTTGTGAAGCTGTAGCCGATGTGAGCGGACACACTTATGCTGTTGGGGAACGGTTAGCGGCGTGTGGGTGGGTGTGCTAACGCCCACAGACAGGGCAAACAGTGACAAAGATAATGAGTGTACGCTTAGAGGTCGTTTGGCAAGTCCCAATGTCGTAAAGGAACCCTGCCTGATTGGGAGAACCGTGCTTTCGCTGCAGACAGAGCGAAAGACCGGCCACGTAGAGGACGGAAGAAATGCGAGAGAAAACGTGTGTCGCAGTCGCTTCATCAGCTGAGCAGTCTCCAGTGAAATCAGTTGACAAAAAAGCAGTCGAACTTCAGTTATCACATTCGACAGTGCATGAGCACATTAAAAGCTGAAAGGATATAGACCGATGTTTGTGAATGAATTATCCGGCAACTACAGGGAACAGCGAGTTTTCAGCCCACCGTGTTTCGTTGGCACGATTTCCAGATGCCGTATGTAGATCAGGAGTGTTATTTTCTGATCAGTGTACGATCAATCGCAGTTCAAATAGGAGGAATGTGGTTTTCTGGTCAGAGAAAACCCATTTATGTGCAGGAGATGGAAACGAAGCCGTCTTATGTTGTTACCTGGGCTGCCAGGTGTTAAGTTTTTACCGAAATGTTCGGTATCAGCCTAGTAAGTTAATTCCCGGAATCAAGGGGTTAACAGACAGAAAGGACGTCACTGAATAATTATTAATCTGTCATGAATTTATAAGCATTAATGTTACTCGCAATCATAAAATGTACCAAAGGATGAAAATAATAATAATAATAATAATAATAATAATAATAATAATAATAATAATAATAATAATAATCATCATCATCTTTATACAACGTTAATCATTTTCGTTTCTTTACAGAAGTGGGTGCACAGAAATGTAAATGTACAAAAGGCTTTTTCCTATAATGGGAATAGAGTAGAAAACGTAGTTGTTTCACCAGGTTGTGTGATGTGCCCTATGGCATTTCCTGCAACACAATACCTAATGTCAATCCACACACATCCGACAAAATTTATACGGTCATTGATGCGTATCTGACTATACTTCGACGGTTATCCATATGCATCTGACAGCATTTCATCAATATGCGTCTGATAAAACTTATACACTCATCGATGCCCATCTGACAGCATTTCGGCATTCATCGATATGCATCTGACACACTTCGGCGGTCGTCAGTATGCATCTGACACACATTGACGGTCGTCAATATGCATCTGTCGGTACTTTGACGGCCATCAATATGCATCTAACAACACTTTTACAGTCATCAATATGTATCCGACAACACTTAGACGATCATCGAGACGCATCGGACATCACATTACATGGTCATCAAGGCGCGTCGGACAACACTTCACACGGTCATCGAAACGCTTCGGACGTACAATGGTTGTCACGGTCATCGAGTCGCTCCCAACAACACTTGACTCGGTCATCGAGACACATCCGGTCGCAATTAATTATCATGTACAGTCACATTTTTTTTTATCAAACTTATTCATAGTGGTAGCTGTCATCTATATGTGTCACAGGTTTTCCATGTTCTGTACTAAAATGCTGCGAATAGTACGTGGTGTTGGTTTGTTTCACATCTCGTGTCGTATTCCTATAGGGAAACGGAGTCGATCGGCACATAGCTACAGCTTCAGCGAGTCGCCACGTTAACAGCAATGACACAACTCAGCGTCTAAATACACAGCTTCATTTGTTCGTTGTTCGTCCAGGTTAAATATATCTAAAAAAACGCGTGGCGCTATTACAGCTTTTAGAATTAATGAATTAAACGTGCTTTCTAGATAAACAGACCGTGTAAAGCACCCAGAATTTGGCTTACACGCCCCACCTTCTTTTGGGGTGACAGTAAGGGCATTTGGGCACTCATTAAATTACCATGTCAAATCCGTCAGCAACGATGCCGGCCCTTCGTAGATGCGGGACAAAGGCAAGAGGATAAGATTATCCTGCAAATAGAACTGAAGCTTCTGTCGTCTTGGATGAAGTAATTCCTACAAGGTTCTCACGTGAAAAAAGAGGCTAAATTATTTCGTCTCTATACTTCCCTGGTTTACTAAGTTGACGATGACGATGATGATGATGATGATGATTATTATTATTATTATTATTATTATTGGTTTGTGGGGCGCTCAACTGCGCGGTCATCAGCGCCCGTTCAAAGTCCCAATATTTTACACAGTCAAATTTTGCCACTGTCACGAATAATGATGATGATGATAACACACCCAGTCCCCGGGCAGAGAAAATCCCTAACCCGGTCGGAAATCGAACCCGCAACCCTGTGATCCAGAGGCAGCAACGAAGTTGACGATTCCTGTCTCAAGATGTCTCCGCTCAGCTAATGGCTTTTTTCAGCCAAATTGTGTCATAAATATCTTCCCATGCGGCCCCCCCCCCTCCCCATTACTATTCAGTACCTCCTTTGTTATTAGACCTACCCATCTAATTTTCAGCAATGCTCTATAGCACCATATTTCAAAATCATCTATTCTCTTCCTATCTGAACTGTTTATCGTCCCTGTTTTAGTTCCGTACAAGACTATTCATTATACAAATACCTTCAGAAAAGACCTCCAGGTACTTGAATTGATATTCAATGTTAACAAATTTCTCCATTTGAGAGAAAAACTTCTTGGTATTACAAGTCTGCTTCTTATTTTACCTTTACTTCTGCCCTCATCAGTCATTTTGATTTCCAAATAGCAAGACACTTCAACTATTTTTAGTGTCCACTTTCCTAATCCAGTTCATTTTGCAGCTCCTTATTTGATTGAATTATGCCACATTACCATTGTTTTGCTTTTGCTGATGTTCATCGTGTAATCTCTTTTTAGGACATTGTCCATTCCATTGAACTGATCTTCCACACATTTTGCCGTCTCTGACAGAATTATATTCCCTGTCTAAATTTCTCCTTGGTTTCCTTCACAGATGGCTCAATGTACTGATTGGATATCATCAGGGGTAAGCGGAAACCCAGTCTCACTCCTTTCTCAACCACCGATTCCTTCCGTGCTATTCGAGACATAACTGCAGTCCCGCATGCCCAATTTGTAGATGACTTTCCGCTCCCTGCATTTTACCCTGTTACCTTCACAATTCTATGAGAGCTTTCCATTCAGCATTGTCTAAATCTACAAATTCCTTAAACGTAGATTTGCTTTTCTTCAGTCTCTCCTGTAAGATAAGTCGTACGGTTAGTGTGGTGTCACCGCCAGACACCACACTTGCTAGTTGGTAGCCTTTAAATCGGCCGCGGTCCGGTAGTATACGTCGGACCCGCGTGTCGCCACTATCAGTGATTGCAGACCGAGCGCCGCCACACGGCAGGTCTAGAGAGACTTCCTAGCACTCACCCCAGTTGTACAGCCGACTTTGCTAGAGATGGTTCACTGACAAATTACGCTCTCATTTGCCGAGACGAAAGTTAGCATAGCCTTCAGCTACGTCATTTGCTACGACCTAGCAAGGCGCCATTACCAGTTACTATTGATGCTGTAAAACATGTACCGTCAAGAGCGATGTTCACCATTTATGGATTAAAGTTAAGTATTCCAACAGATACGTACTATTTTTGCTAGTCTTATATCCCTGACCTGTTCCAGACCTCACGCCAGCCGGCGTGAGCTTAAACGCGTGCCCTTCGGCCTCCCGTCCTAGTGGATTGGCTGTCTTGCCAGTCCACAAAAGTTAGTACAGCGTCACATGTTTCCACGTTTCTCCAGAAATCTCACTGACGTCCCCCGAGGTCGGCTTGTGTTCGTTTCTCCATTCTAAACATTTTACTTTTCTCTAAACAGACAAAGTGAAACTTATAGAGGTAAGGGTCATTTCGTGATGGTCCACAGCAATCACCCCGACGCAATCACCGTGCTGAAACCGGTCTAAATCCGTGAGAGACGTGCCCTAGCCTGCCCTCGTGAGCTTTATCGGACCGTTCGAGGTCACGGTGTTAGCCGCTGACCTGTTAACGTTAGACGTCGCCAGGCATACATCGCCAACTTGAAGCTGCTTCACATGCAGGTAACCAGACATACCCCCTCTATACCAGGAAGTATCGCTGTTGGATGTCAAAACGCTCCTCTCGTCTGTTCCGCGGAGCTTCTGTGGCGGCGCGCGAAAGATCGCTGTCACTGAATCCATGAAATCTTCGTATATCCATAATTGAAACGGACGACTTGGGACGTCAGCTTGTACAATATATGTTAAAAAATGACGAAATTCCTCCAGCTGTATTATGGTGATAGTTTTATTGGCAACTTGTTCCGATGTTGTTACATCATTTTCAGGCCCGTACTTGTTGGCAGCAACCGTATGTGTCTAACACTAGTAGTCAGTGCTGAGATAGGCGTGTTCCATGCGGAAGGCAGGTAGTACCTTGACGACGTGAGCAGTAGCAAACATCGCAACCTAGCCACCTGTACATTAGTTTGTTCGCTGACCCGGATTAATTCGCTGCTCTGCTACACTATCAAATCAGTCTAAACAAGCACCGGCTGCCTGGTTTTAAACCGCGAGACAGTGTTAAACTTCTCCGAGATGCCAAGCCGGTAATTAAATGCCGTTTTAGCTGCATAACTGATTTAAGAAATGATTCCGACATCCGATCACTCGATTGGAACAGGATCACCGCGAACAGTTCAGCACCCCATCCCCAGCTGGCCATTAGCAGCTTCCACGGACAACAACAGTAACAACAACAACAGGCACTGCATGCATGTCCAAAGGAACTTTGCATTGTAATCAGTATAACATAGGTACTGCAATATCGTATTTTTCTGCCGATACCGGACAAGCGACTTTCAAATTACAACTTCTGACCTGTAGGGGAATATATCGTACATAATGGATGTACGAATGCAGGTCGTAGACGCATGGTTGACGACATATGGAACTCTTGCCGGGAGTCGTGCACGGATGGCCAAATGGAAATGCGGCCGCTCGTGATAAGCTGGAGATCGGGGTTCGAGTCCCCGTCTGGAACAAATTTTCGTTGTCATTCCATTCTACAGCTGACGGTTGTTGTGAATACATTTAATGTACAATAGGATCTGTCCAGCTAGCTACTGGTTCCACCATCATTCTGATACTTCTGACCGTGGCCCTCTTCTACTACGAGATCTTTGCTTTCGTAATATAAGAGGAAGTAATATGGACCAAAACAAGAAATCAATGTCCAATAAACGTGGGCTCTAAGGTGCGTATCATAAGAGCTACGATCACTTGCTCATGTTTGGTACTGTGAAGCATACATCTTATACTGAACAAGTGCTCTTAGGGTATGCATTTTAGAACCCGTCTTTACTAGACAGTTTTTTCTTGTTTTTGTCCAAAATATGTAAAGCGAAGATCTTGCAGTAGAAAAGGACCGCTGTCACAAGTATCAGAACAATGTTCGCTTATAACTGTCGACTCGGTTGTTTTCGAACCAAGGTCCCTAACCTGAAGTTTATACAATCGCCCTTATCTATAATCCCTGAAAGTTTGTAACCCCAACACGGTATCGCCCTATATAAGCTCACCGGACACCACCTCCGTGCGCATGCACAGATAAATCTTTAAGCCTTTACAGATGACGTAGCAGTCGAGTCACGTACTCAACGGCGCATGCACTGCCTATAAGTGAGCATAAGTCACTAGTGGTCAGTGAGAAGACGTCCATATTTCATGCGAAAATCGTACGTATTGTAAATGCATGGACGCGACTGAGTGGCAAAATGGGCCATCGTGTTTCTTCTTGCCCGTGGTCATAAGGTGTGTGAATTTGCAGGATTTGATGCTGTGTCGCGGAGCACTGTTCAGCGTGTCTACAAGCAGTCACGTGACACACGTTGCCACGACACACGTCGTCAGAATTGTAGTCGGGAAAAGATCCTGACTGAGAGGGTCTGGAGACGAGTTTCACAGCTTTTGAATCAAAATCGCTTCCAGACCCGACAGAAATTGCTGCAGGCAGTGAATGAAAGTCCGTCCCGAACTGTCAGCGAGAGAACACTGCGAAGGGAACTGCTTGCAATCAACATTTGGAGTTGATAACCTCGCAAGAGGCCATTGATACCCCAATTTTTCAAGACGACAACCGCGAACTTCATCGGGCAGGAAGAATATGTGACTTGTTTTCTGAACACTTCCCGACAATATTTAATCTCGATTGGCGTGCACACCTGATTCGAACCACATAGAAAATCTGAGGGACATGTTGAAACAGCGCGTAAAACGCCGACGTGAGTATCCCCGCAGTTTGATGAAATAGAGCATTCAATTCCACAGCTAGTGGCTTAAACTACACTACTGGCCATTACAATTGCTACACCAAGAAGAAATGCAGATGATAAACGGGTATTCATCGGACAAATATATTATACTAGAACTGACATGTGATTACATTTTCACGCAATTTGGGTGCATAGGTCTTGAGAAATCAGTACCCAGAACAACCACCTCTGGCCGTAATAACGGCCTTGATACGCCTGGGCGTTGAGTCAAACAGAGCTTGGATGGCGTGTACACCTTCAACACGATACCACACTTCATCAAGAGTAATGACCGGCGTATTGTGTCGAGCCAGTTGCTCGGCCACCATTGACGAGACTTTTCAATTGGAGTGAGATCTGGAGAATGTGGTGGCCAGGGCAGCAGTCGAACATTTTCTGTATCCAGAAAGGCCCGTACAGGACTTGCAACATGCGGTCGTGCGTTATCCTGCTGAAATGTAGGGTTTCGCAGGGATCGAATGAAGGATAGAAATACGGGTCGTAATACATCTGAAATGTAACGTCCACTGTTCAAAGTGCCGTCAGTGCGAACAAGAGGTGACCGAGACGTCTAACCAATGGCACCCCATACCATCACGCCGGGCGATACGCCAGTATGGCGATGACGAATACTCGCTTCCAATATGCCGTTCACCACGACGTCGCCAAACACAGATGCGTCCATCGTGATGGTGTAAACAGAATCTGGATTCATCCGAAAAAATGACGTTTTGCCATTCGTGCACCCAGGTTCGTCGTTGAGCACATCATCGTAGGCGCTCCTGTCTGTGATGCAGCGTCAAGGGTACCCGCAGTCACGGTCTCCGAGCTGACAGTCCATGCTGCTGCAAACGTCGTCGAACTGTTCGTGCAGATGGTTGTTGTCTCGTAAACGTCCCCATCTGTTGACTCTGGGATCGAGACGTGGCTGCACGATCCGTTACAGCCATGCGGATAAGACGCCTGTCATGTCGACTGCTAGTCATACGAGGCCGTTGGGATCCAGCACGGCGTTCCGTATTACCCTCCTGAACCCATCGATTCCATATTCTGCTAACAGTCATTGGATGTCGACCAACAAGAGAAGCATTGTTGCGATACGATAAACCGCAATCGCGCTAGGCTACAATCCGACCTTTATCAAAGTCGGAAACGTGATGGTACGCATTTCTCCTCCTTACACGAGGCATCACAACAACGTTTCACCAGGCAACGCCAGTCAACTGCTGTTTGTGTATGAGAAATCGGTTGGAAACTTTCCTCATGTCAGGACGTTGTAGGTGTCGTCACCGGCGCCAACCTTGTGTGAATGCTCTGGAAAGTTAATCATTTGCATATCACAGCATCTTCTTCCTGTCGGTAAAAATTTCGCGTCTGTAGCACGTCATCTTCGTGGTGTAGCAATTTTAATGGCCAATAGTGTAGATGTGACGTACAACCTTTTGTACTCGCCTCCTAACCGAGTCCAGGCGGTTATCATGTCCGGGGAGGGAATTTCACAATTTTAAATAATGCTTGTAATCATTTCTCTAGGGCCGACTAATTTCTTCTCTGGTGACTATCACAGACGAAAGTTGGTAGCCGTTTTTCTACATTCGAAAGATGCCTGTTCAGATTTCGCGCCAGTCCTGTAACAGTGTCTCTAGTAGCACCACTGTGAGGATGCGAAGCAGGTTTACTTTAAATACTCACTATAACGGTTGTGAGTGTTACTTGCCTTTGAGATGGGACGTGGTGAATTGATGTTAGTCAAGAATGCCCTTAAGACGACAAAAACGCCCTTATTAAAACCTCACTGAGTATGAGCGAGGTGCCGGCCGTTTTGGCCGAGCGGTTCTAGGCGCTTCAGACCAGAACCGCTTGACTACTGCGGTCGCAGGTTCGAATCCTGCCTCGGGCATGGATGTGTGTGCTGTCCTCAGGTTAGTTAGGTTTAAGTAGTTCGAAGTTTTCTGGGACTGATGACCCTAGATGTTAAGTCCCATAGTCTTCTGAGCCATTTGAACCATTTTTATGAACGAGGTCGTATAATAAGGCTACGAGAAACTAATGTTCCTTATACGACTCTACAGGAAGACTTGGCAGAAATGTAGCAACTGTACAGCGGTGGTCACGAAACTGTACGGTCGCAAGAAGACCGGGCTCCGGCGGGAGGGAAGACCATCGTGCTCTGGCGCATCGTATTGCATCTGCAGCAGCAATTTAAGCAGCAGTTGGCATCACAATAGCACAACGAAATGTTACAGATCGGATACTTCAAGGACAGCGCCGAGCCAGAAGCCCTGTAGCGTGCGTTTCACTGATCCCAAAACCAGCGCCATTTGCCATTTCAATAGTGTCAAACGCGAGCTCATTGTGGTATGTTGTGTTCTCTGATGAAAACTGTTGCTGACTCGGTACCAGTGATTGGCGTGTGTTGGTTAGGAGGCGGCTAGTTGACGGCCTGCAACCAACCTGTCCGCTTCCTAGACATACTTGTGGAGCTGTGGTGTGGGATGCGACTTCGTACTACAGCAGGAGCTCTCGTTGTTATCCCAAGCAGCCTGACTGCAAATGCTTACGTCAGTCTGGAGATTCTACCTGTCGTGCCGCCATTCGTGAACAGCATACCAGGGGCTGTTTTCGAACAAGGTAACGCTCTCCCACATACCGATGTTGTAACTCAACATGCACTACAGAGCGTCGACATGTTTCTCGACCACCAGATCTGTCTCCAATAGACCAAATATGGGACATCTTCGGACGACAATTCCACCGTCATCCACAACCCGCGTTAAACGTCCCTATGTTGACCAACCAACTACAACAGCCATGGAACTCCATCCGACAAACTGACATCCAGTACCTGTACAACACAAAGTATGCACATCTGCATGCTTGCATTTTACATTATGGTGGTTACACCGCTTACTGAAGTACCAGCATTTCACACATGCAGCGGCTTATATCGCGCTTACATTAACCTGTGATCTTGCAATGTTATTCACTTAAATGTATTACCCGGACAAACGTATTCCCGAAATTTCATTACTGTATATTAATTATCTTTTGGTGTTGCGATCTTTTCCACAGAATCACAATATCATCGGCCAACCTCGAAGTCTAATTCCATTTTCAGAATGTGCCTTGGTTTTCTGCACTGCTTGGTGAATGTACTGATCCAATAACAACAATAATTTTATCGGAAACATAAAGGGTGAACCAAAATTCGTGCACTGGGTAGCCAGAGCGCAGTGTTTTGCTTACTGACTGTACAAAAATGTATCTAACAACATTTCGTCCCGTCAATATTTTCAGTATAAAACGGACGTAGAGAGACGCAATTTTGTAGCACTGAAACCAGATGTATGACACGTATCTTCAATCAGTACTGTGTACATGTTTTGAACAGTTACTGCAGCGGGTAGAGTTTTCCTTTAGAATACTTGAGACATCCATTGGAGAAAGTAGAATGTGTAAGGGGCAGCATACCTGTCGAGTTTTCTTTTTTGTTCCAACGGCTTGTTGTAATAACTAAATTCTTAATCGGTATATAGTAATTACAACAGGTTTCATACAAAACACATGCAGTTACTATAACAGTAACATAGAAATGAGAGGACACTCGTCTTTTTAATTCCACATTTAGCGATGTACAATGAGGGCACGTTACCACATAAGGGTATCTTGGGTATGCACAACGCCCGCCATTGCTGTGAAGTAAATGGTTCAAATGGCACTAAGCATTGTGGGACTTAACATCTGAGTTCATCAGTTCCCTAGACTTAGAACTACTTAAAGCTAACTGACCTAAGAACATCACCCACCTCCATGACCGAGGCAGGATTCGAACCTGCGTCCGTAGAAGCAGCGCGGTTCCGGACTGAAGCGCCTAGAACCGCTCGGCCACAGCGGCCGGCGGTGTGAAGTAAACATGGACGTCATACGCGACAGTAGATATTAGACCCGCTTTCTTACTAGTCAAATTGGCTGAAGCACTAGAAAACGTTCGGCTGAGGTTATACGAGGTGCATTCAGGTTCTAAGGCCTCCGATTTTTTTTCTAATTGACTACTCACCCGAAATCGATGAAACTGGCGTTACTTCGCGACGTAATCGCCCTGCAGACGTACACATTTTTCACAACGCTGACGCCATGATTCCATGGCAGCGGCGAAGGCTTCTTTAGGAGTCTGTTTTGACCACTGGAAAATCGCTGAGGCAATAGCAGCACGGCTGGTGAATGTGCGGCCACGGAGAGTGTCTTTCATTGTTGGAAAAAGCCAAAAGTCACTAGGAGCCAGGTCAGGTGAGTAGGGAGCATGAGGAATCACTTCAAAGTTGTTATCACGAAGAAACTGTTGCGTAACGTTAGTTCGATGTGCGGGTGCGTTGTCTTGGTGAAACAGCACACGCGCAGCCCTTTCCGGACATTTTTGTTGCAGTGCAGGAAGGAATTTGTTCTTCAAAACATTTTCGTAGGATGCACCTGTTACCGTAGTGCCCTTTGGAACGCAATTGGTAAGGATTACGCCCTCGCTGTCCCAGAACATGGACACCATCATTTTTTCAGCCCTGGCGGTTACCCGAAATTTTTTTGGTGGCGGTGAATCTGTGTGCTTCCATTCAGCTGACTGGCGCTTTGTTTCTGGATTGAAAAATGGCATCCACGTCTCATCCATTGTCACAACCGACGAAAAGAAAGTCCCATTCATGCTGTCGTTGCGCGTCAACATTGCTCGGCAACATGCCACACGGGCAGCACTCGTGGCACCCACCTGGATGACACTTTTCGCATTTTCAGGTCGTAATGCAGGATTGTGTGCACAGCACCCACAGAAATGCCAACTCTGGAGGCGATCTGTTCAACAGTCATTCGGCGATCCCCCAAAACAATTCTCTCCACTTTCTCGATCATGTCGTCAGACCGGCTTGTGCGAGCTCGAGGTTGTTTCCGTTTGTTGTCACACGATGTTCTGCCTTCATTAAACTGTCGCACCCACGAACGCACTTTCGACACATCCATAACTCCATCACCACATGTCTTCTTCAACTGTCGATGAATTTCAATTGGTTTCACACCACGCAAATTCAGAAAACGAATGATTGCACGCTGTTCAAGTAAGGAAAACGTCGCCATTTTAAGTATTTGAAACAGTTGTCATTCTCGCCGCTGGCGGTAAAATTCCATCTGCCGTACGGTGCTGCCATCTCTGGGACGTATTGACAATGAACGCGGCCTCATTTTAAAACAATGCGCATGTTTCTATCTCTTTCCAGTCCGGAGAAAAAAAATCGGAGGCCTTAGAACTTGAATGCACCTCGTAGTTCCAGCATGACGGTGCATTTGCACGCTCTGCAGAAGATGTGTGACGATATTTAAGCAGAGCCTTTCCCAAGAAATGAAACGGTCGTGGAGGATCTGTTTTGTGGTTTTCGCATTCCACTAACCGAAATCCGGTGGACATTCCTGTGGGTGACACGTGAGGGAGCACCTTTATTCTGCTCCGCCTATGAATGTGGGAGAACCGGCAAATAACTTACATGCTGCACTAGTAGCGAGTGTTTCACAATATTTTGACGATTTGAAATTTGAATAACACACACACTAATGATTAAACAATTTCCGGGCGGGAAGGAGCGCCGGTCCCCGGCACGAATCCGCCCGGTGGATTTGTGTCGAGGTCCGGTGCACCGGCTAGTCTGTGGATGGTTTTTAGGCGGTTTTCCATCTGCCTCGGCGAATGCGGGCTAGTTACACCATGTCGGCCATTGCTGCACAAACAAGTTCTCGAAGTACGCCTACACCACCATTACTTTACCACGCAAACATAGGGGTTACACTCGTCTGGTTCGAGACGTTCCCTAGGGGTCCATCGGGGGCCGAACCGCACAATAACCGTGGGTTCGGTGTGTGGCTGCGGAGGGGTGAAGTGGACTGCGGTAGTCGTCGTGGGGTTGTGGACCACTGCGGCTGCGGCGGAGACGGAGCCTCCCCGTCGTTTCTAGGTCCCCGGTTAACATACAATACAATACAATAACTAAACAAAGCTGAATATTTTACGCAAGGTACAACATTTATTCAAGTTTACATATGAAATGCTGCATTAGACAAATGACGACCATTTGCGGCCACACTGCGGAGGAGTTCTGGAAATTTTAGAGTGAATTCGATCTTTTAACCTGTAGCAAGCTTTTCGGCCGGTCGAAGTGCACTCTCCCCTTCAAATAACGCCATAGGTAAAAAGTCTGGCACGGTTAAATCACTCGAGTGGGCGGCTGTTTGACACAAGCGCTCCGTAACTGACGACGAGAGCTTGCCTGCAAACTGCTACGCCTACGTTCGATGTTCTCGGCAGTTCTGACGGTTGTCCGAGGGCTGATTGACTTCAGATTCGACGCCCTGGCAACTGCACGGAAGTGTCTTACCCAATTCAGTATTGTTCCACGAGCAGGAATTGGATATATCGGTTTAATCGTGAAGTGCGTCTTAAAGTCACGTTGCAAGCGCACGAGAGAAAATAGCGCTCCACCGCGAATGCACGATGTTATTTTGATTAGTACGACATGATTACTTATCTGTATATGGGATAAAACTTGACATCCGCAGTACTAATAGAGAGGGCAACCGCTGTTATATCTCTTTCTTAGTATGCGTTATTCAAATTTGAAATCGTCAAAATAAAGTGAAACGCCCTGCAGTTCAGGGTGCAGCTGCACTGTGAAGCGACTAGAGAAACGTGATCCAGTGAGTAGCTGAAAGTTTGGCGGTGCAGCGAGCTTGCTTTGAGCATATGCTCTGAAGAGCGAAGACACTGTGTGTTTCGTGATTGACATGACACTGATATTATATTTAGAGTAGTACATTGATAAGTTTTGTAGTTATTTCTGTCGTATGGCAGATGTTTTATTCTTGACTGATTATTACTCCTGATGATTATTTATGACGTGCCTCACCAATAATTGTTATATTCAACATTAAAGAAAATTTTAATGTAGGAGTGTATTTTTTTAAGAACTAGCATGATCTCATGGACTTACACAAATACGTACACGGATTCGACTAGTTAAAAAGGACCTCTAGAAAGCCAATGTAGAAGCAGTGGAAGCCGTAGACAGGAATCTGTTAAACGGAAATTTCGAGCTACCCTTGTTGGAGAACTTCTGGAAGAATGACTCCTGCGGCGCGATTGCTTGCTGTGGCTGGAGAAAACTGAAGCCTTGCCCGTTGGTGGCAGTACGGAGCGCTTGCAGTGGACAGAGACGTCGGTATTTGGGTCAGCGCTGTACACGGAGGAGGCAGTTCTGTCGACCATTCCTGTGGTTTCGCTTCCCGCCTCGACTGATTCAGGCGGCGCCAACTAACGGTGAACTCTGTGCCTCGAAAGACTTCGAGAGTTCTGGTTGGCGTTAGTACTGCTCACAGGAGTGCCGGGCCCGGGGAGAATCCCGGCGTACACAGCCTGTTTTCACTTACTGTGCAGCACTGTTGGCAACGTGTGGACCATCCTCTGCTTGGTAGACGATCCAGAAAATAAGACTGAACAACTACACACAGAGATAAAACTCAAAACTGTGAAGTTCACTTTAGAGAAAGAAGAAACGGCTCAAATAAATTTTATAGACATATCCATCACAAATAAAAATAGTCAACACTCTTTTAACGTCTACAGCGAAAGTACCACATGACAAGCACAACTATAATAAGGAGCTAGACATAATTCACATAGGTAAAAAAAAGATATAAAAACGTCTAGTTTGAAAATTTAACAAGAAAAGAGAGAAACATAGAAATAATTAAAAAAAAGAAACACACACAATACCAGAAACCAGCAACAGTCATCACAGATACATACGCCAACAAAAACACTGCTACACAACAAGGACTCAACACAGAAATTCAACAGAGAAGAAGGAACACAGCTGCGTACGAAACCAAACTGACACACAAAATTGGAAATATCCTAAAGAATATCTCAATACAAAAGTCTTATTTATGAATTCTTCGTTTTCTTCTTGGTACGTAAATTCCATATTGGAGATTAAATAACGACTACACTGTTTTTCTTCTACTGATTTTTACTTATTTCGAATTAGTTTTCAGCTTATTCAGGAAACAACTGACTAGCGGCTGGAAAGGACACTGGTTCTTAGGTAACGAAATACTATAGACAAAGATACAGTCACGTGCGTCCAGTGTTGTGCATCAAACTTGTTTGTTAACGTTGGAATTGCACTTTACAAAACTGACCAAGCTAAGCACAATAAATAATTAAACCACACAATACTATAGGTTACATGATTATAATGCCCTTTTTTGTGGTCTTGCCATTGACTGATGAGTGCTAAACTGAGTACTCTTCACTCATATTGTGCAACTAATATGTCTTTTAACATTGTCAACTGAACCGTAGGCAATCGGCGGTATTATACACAATAATTAGAATCTTACACTATTACAGATTACATGGCTATGATACCATAGTTTGTGAGATCGTGACAGTGGTTGAGAACTATATTACATGTAATCATTAGCTGCATAGCGTAGCCGTGTGGTTTAAGGCGCACTGCCAAGGTTCACACCCCCCACCCCCGTCAGAGGTTCGAGTCTTCCTTCGGGCGTAGCTGTGTGTGTTATCCTTAGCGTAAGTTAGTTTAGATTATGTAGTGTGTAAGCCTAGGGACCGATGACCTCAGCAATTTGGTCCCATAGGAACTTACCACCACCAAAATGTAATCATTCTTTGTCATAAAATATGAAATAAATATGCAGTTTTTCTTCTTGTTTATGAGCAAATGTCAAGCTTCTTTCGGGGGGGGGGGGGGAGGGGGAATTATGTTATTGGCAACGCTAATACGCCAGTACGGATGCGAACAAGTATATGAGAAAGTATATGAGAAAGCATATTTCCTAATCTGCAATGTATGAGGTTTAAAATTGTGCTAAATGTGTGCATCTAAGATGCTTCAATATTGTGTAATTATTCTTTAAATTTTTTAAAAAATTGCCAGTTTACGTACCCAATCGAAGAGGAGACATAGCAGTGTTGAATCTGTTCAAGCGCTTTACCTAGAGACGAAAGGCGGCGCTAGTGTGTCGTTCAGTTTCAGTATTTTGATTGTAAAATTAAGCATTAATATACTCGTGACATTGTAAAAATTGTAGCACTTTTATCGCATTGTATGATTTTATCCCGTACTGTGACAATAAATATCGTTTCATTTTAACAGATCTGTCGATGGTCAACGACGAGAACTAGTCATGGGTGAGACACACAACAAACATTTGTGGTTTACACTGATCTCAATAATGAATGTGCCAGAATGATCGGTGCCTCCTATGTTCATCTTATATCTTTTCTTGATTTACGCAGAGCCACTGACATATCGTATTTACACATCTTTTGATGTGTAGTTGCGGAATATGGGAGGCGAAGGAGAAAGGCTTATCCGCTAAGTACAGTTCAGATCTTGCAAAAAATCACTTTCACTTGTTTCCAGCAGTGCGGGGAATGCTTACGTGGGGAGACTCCCACGGTCTTCGACATTCGGCTGTAGTCGTTGATAATGGAAGACGGAACATTTCTAAACAACCACCACCTCCACTACCACTACAAATACTACTACTACTACTAGTACTACTACTACTACTACTCCAGTGTGTTTTAAGGAGGACTTACAGCTTTCAAAATTCATATAAATTAATTCATAGACCTACAGAGCAGATTGTAGTGTCAGTTTGTAGGGAAATACATCAAGTTTCGTTTCGCGTAGTTCGCTAGTGCCGAAACGCACCGTAAGGAGCGGTAGCGGCAGTTGCGTTAAGGAACTAGACCCGAGCGTGCTAACTGTGTGTTTTGCTTTCAAAAATCGAAGCCAGCGACAACAGTTCAGTGTAATGTCCCTAATAAGTAAGTTAAAGATCCTCGTAGTAGACCTACAATTTATGAGTGGCATAAGTGTTTTGTGGAAACAGCGTGCTCGGTAAGACACGGGAAATCATCAGGTCGTCCAAGCACATCTGACGACGTCGTTGAGCGAGTGAGACAACGTTTTGTCAACAGCCCTACGAAACCGACCCTTCGTGCATCTCGGGAACTGCAGATCCCACATACGAATGTTTGGCGTGTGTTGAGAAACAGTTTGCATTTGAAACCGTACAGATTGGCGGTCGTACGGGCAATAAGAGACAGTGATACAATTGCTCGCAAGAATTTCGCGGATGTGTTAAATCGATTACATGAAGATGAACAGTTCGTGAACAAAATCATTATTTGTGACGTGTTGACTTTTCACTTAATTGGCAAAATTAACACACACAACTGTGGGATTTGCGGCAGTGAAAATCAACATCAAACATTGCAACATGTTCGTGGTAGCCCAAATCTGAATGTTTTTTTGTGCATTGACCAAGAACAAAGTGCACGGCCCCCTTTTTTCCGTGAGAGAACCATCAACGGGGCAGTGTACCTGGATATGTTACAACCATTTTTGATACCACAGATCAATGGGGATGACAGAGAGCGAAATGCTTACTTCATACAAGATAGTATATCACCCCACTACCTGGCTGACGTCCGGGATTTTCTGTCACCGCTTTCCAGGTTAATGGATTGGCCGTGATGCACCAATTGCATGGTCCCCGCGTTCCCCAGACCTGACACAGCTCGACTTTTTTTTACGGGGATTCATTAAGGATATCGTGTTTGTACCTCCTGTGCCGTCTTCTCTACCTGAACTTAGAGCAAGAATTTACGCCGCCAGTGAGCAAGTTACTGCTGCAATGCTACAACGAATTTGAAAACAAATTGCCTTCCGATGGATGTGTGCAGGATAACCAACAGAAACCACATGCAACATCTTTAGTTACAGGTAAAAAAAAAGAAAAAAAACTTGATGTGTTTCCCTACAAAATAACACTAAACCCAGCTCCATGTCTGCTTTCAATAAAGTCGCTTTCGAAACACTCTGTACTGCTAATACTGTAACTGTGTAATTTTGTTACCCCTGACGATGCTTTGCGTGTGTAAAATGAAACGAATATGTTGAGAGAAAAATTACATTTTTTAGTGATGTAGGCACAGTCTAATTAAAACAAGCAGTTCCGTGTAACGTCGCAGACCGCTTCCACCGATCGAGATGTGGGTGAGCAGTCGGTGATACATACCGTGAGCTTATCATACCGCCCGTACGGCTCCTCTGGCCGAACAAAACGAGTTATACAAACACAATACGTTCCAGTATTTCTTTTATTCTGTCACTCCTGTGTAGTCGAGATAGTTTCGTGATACGAGGACGCTACATCGGGAGTGGGGAGGGTGCATTCCACTACGGCGTATTTGTCCGATGTGACTGACATATTCTCAGATAGGGCGCTGTCAAAATGATATGGCGGCGGTATTTGGGCAGGGCGGTACTACTCCCGATCTACAGGAGAAGCAGCGTCGCTGTGGAATAGACTAGATCTGTCAATTTAGTACAGCTGCGATCAGTCGGGCAGTAAACCGGGAATATTCATAGTGCCACACAGCAATACTCTAGCAGAGGACGGGCAAGCGCATTGTAGTCAGTGTATTTAGTAGACCTGTTGCATCTTCTAAGTGTTGTGCCAATGAAACGCAATTTGCTTTAACCACAGCATTATCTATGCGATGGTTCCAGTTTAAGGTGTTTGCTATTGTAATCGCTAGGTATTTACTTGGGTCGACAATCTTTAGATTTGTGTGATTTATCGCGCGGCTCATCCCGTCGGAGGTTCTAGTCCTCCCTCGGGCATGGCTGTGTGGGATTGTCCTTAGCGTAAGTTAGTTTAAGTTAGATTAAGCAGTGTGTAAGCCTAGAGACCGATGATCTCAGCAGTTTGGTCCCATAGGAACTTAACACCACAGCCACTTTTCGTCGGTTAGCCTCCATTGCCACTTTTCCCAACATTCATATCTACATTTATACTCCGCAAACCACCCAACGGTGTGTGGCGGAGGGCACTCTACGTGCCACTGTCATTACCTCCCTTTCCTGTTCCAGTCGCGTATGGTTCGCGGGAAGAACGACTGCCGGAAAGCCTCCGTGCGCGCTCGAATCTCTCTAATTTTACATTCGTGATCTCCTCGGGAGGTATAAGTAGGGGGAAGCAATATATTCGATACCTCATCCAGAAACGCACCCTCTCGAAACCTGGCGAGCAAGCTACACCGCGATGCAGAGCGCCTCTGTTGAAGAGTCTGCCACGTGAGTTTATTAAACATCTCCGTAATGCTATCACTCTTAACAAATAACCCTGTGACGAAACGCGCCGCTCTTCTTTGGATCTTCTCTATCTCCTCTGTCAACCCGACATGGTACGGATCCCACACTGAGGAGCAATACTCAAGTATAGGTCGAACGATTGTTTCGAAAGCCACCTCCTTTGTTGATGGAATACATTTTCTAAGGACTCTCCCAATGAATCTCAACCTGGCACCCGCCTTACCAACAATTAATTTTATATGATCATTCCAATTCAAATCGTTCCGCACGCATACTCCCAGATATTTTACAGACCTAACTACTACCAGTGTTTGTTCCGCTATCATATAATCATACAATAAAGGATCCTTCTTTCTATGTATTCGCAATACATTATCCTGTCTAAATCATTTTGCAGTTAGTTTTGATATTCTAATGACTTGATTAGACGTTGATTTAGTCTAAGAGGGCTGCTGTGATTATCCCCTAAATCGTTTTCATAAATAGGGATTTGGAGACTAAGAGAAATTGTTGGACGCTGTCACGATAAAATCTTTGCTGATAGCATCTGAGGACGAGGAACTTAGTGTACTTACGTTAGTGTTCATTGAAGAATGTATACTACTCGGCTACAGCTTCAGTTCCACTGCATTAAGAGACTGAAGAGTTAGGAATTAGAAAGAAATATAGCAAGTGGCCTCCATTTCACAAAACTATTTTTTACAGCCTTGTAAAACGTCATCAGATCGTTAAACAGGGATGAAGAACGAGTACATACAAACGGACTCTTCCGTATAAGCAATAATATGAAAATGGTATGCGTTCTTTCGGACATGTCCGAAAGAACAGATACCATCTTCATATAGTTAAGACTAACCAGCCATTGACCATCTTCTTCTGTGCGGATGGACACGCATTGCCCGAACTCTTACGGGACTCGGTAAGATTGTCTGCCGCGTGTAATGTATGTAGTGGGCAGGGGCACTACGAATGTAGTGTGTGGACATTAAGTTGGGAATGTGGGTCTCACGGGGAGCGTGCAAGGGATAAATACCTGCAGCCGCACTATCCTCTGTGCCCTCGGTGGCTCAGATGGATAGAGCGTTTGCCATGTAAGCATGAGATCCCAGGTTCGAGTCCCAATCGGGACACACATTTTCAACTCAAAAAAAAAAAAAAAAAAAAAGGCTCTGAGCACTACGGGACTTAACTTCTGAGGTCATCAGTCCCCAAGAACTTAGAACTACTTAAACTTAACTAACATAAGGACATCACACACATCCATGCCCGAGGCAGGATTCGAACCCGCGACCGTAGTGGTCGCGCGGTTCCAGACTGCAGCGCCTAGAACCGCTCGGCCACCCCGGCCGGCTTTCAACTGTCCCCGTTGACGTATATCAACGCCTGTCGACAGCTTAGGGTCTTGATTTAACCATCATTTCAAAAGCAATAAAGTTTAATAATGAACTTGTAGAAACAATTAATGCAATTAAGTACTGGAAACAATAAGTCGATTGATTCACAAAGGCGATTAGAAATGATCAGGACTCCACAAATGATGCGGAGTTCTTTATAGAAGCTGAATGCTTTATTAAGAAGCAACATGCCAGTGTACCTCAAACGGAAAGTCCATAGCGAGTGTATATTGCTAGTGTCAGTACTGCCAATACTACATCTTGGATACAAAATTCTGAAGAATTTCTCTGGTGTAAATAGTCATATGTCACGATGTGAACTGGTTTTCTGCCGTTGTGAGAGATAATTTAACGTCACTGGTTGTTGGTATGTGTGTCATAACATAAACGCTTCTGGTTCTTTAGTGTTTTGGCCCTACGTTCTTTGCTATTTGCTATACGGAGCCGCTCTGGTTTAAAGCTTAAGAGCTACCAGCTTAGTGCGAAAAGTCGTCGTGGAGTATGAAATAGTTACGTGGGTCCTGTTTAAACATTTACATTTCTCACTGTTTACCACATAGGTAAATGTTCTGTGAATATTAGGGTGCTTGTATTACTTCTTGTTTTCTTTTTGTTTCAGGTAAGCCTTCATGGCGGTCAGTTTTGGAAATGTATGACCATCTCACCTGTTCCTTCACTCTGCTACACAGGCAGGAAACTAGATTCGTCACTTAAAGCTGATTCTTCAAACTCTGTAAGTAGATTTTCATGGCGTACTTTGGCCCATCTTGAAGAGTCTGTCAGTTCAGTTTTTTCAGCATCTCGTGACACTTTTTCCAGGGGCCAAACAAATCTATGACCATCCGTGATGCCCTTCTTAGTGTACATTTAATATTCCCTGTAAGTCGTATTTGGTACGGGTCCCACAGACTCCAGCAATATTCTAGTATGTGTCGCAGTAGTAATTTCTAAGCAATCTCCGTCGTATACTCATTGCATTTCCCTAGCATTTTACCAACTATCCCAATTCTGCTACTTTCTTTACCTACTCCATATCACTACAAATTGTTACACGCAGGGAATTCTATGAGTTGAGTGATTCCATTTGATTGCCAGTAATATTTTCTCGTTCTGTAAAGTGCGCAGTTTTAGATTTATGAATATTTCGTGTAAGCTGCCAATGTCAGCAACACTTTCAAATTTTATCAAGATGTTTTCAGAGATAAAGGAGTTGAATAAAAATGTGGAAAAAACTCGAGAAATGCACGCGTGAAGATAAACGCAGATGCTAGCGAAGGCTGCATGTTGCGCTGCTGTATTTGGGCAATGCCCTCAATACGTTGCAAGTGTCAGTCGTGGTCAGAACAGAATACTTTATAGTTGTTAGCGCATTATATCGGAGCAAAGTGAATACGAACGTGGGGAAGTTGTTACTGCTCGTACATTGGTGCTTTCCCACTCAACGTAACGGGAGTGCTTGGTGTTTCAAGACGCACAGTATCGAAGACTTATTCCGCAGACGAACGTGTGTGGTATATGGGCGTGCGGTCGGTCATTGAAGAGAATTATGACGAAAAATAAGACGCCGACAGCTGTAAAACTCACTGCAGAAGTGAATGTTGCACTTGCGAACAGTCAGCGATAAAACAAAAAGAAGGGATATCCATAAGCAGCGAATTGTAGGTAGAGTTTGAATTTCAAACCAGCTCAGCAGTGATGAAAAGACCCGTAACAGGAAAACGTCGTACCAAAGCCACAAAACTTGGACTCTGAAGCAACGGAATAAAGTCATTTGGTCGGATGAGTCATGTTTCATACTGTTTCCAACTTACGGCCGAGTTTGCGTCGCAAGAGTCCGGTTCGGTGACGTTTTGGATGGCCATATCCTGGTATTCCGTGGGCCCCATGATTACTCTGCAACGTCGCATTACTGCGAAGAATTAGTTGACCACTTTTGCTGATCATGTCTGTGCCATGGTGTACTGTTTGTTCCCCATTGGTGATGCAGAGTTCCAAGACAACATAGCAGAGGTCCTGTTCACACAGCTCGCATCGTCCACTACTTGTTTTGTGGCCACGAGGATGAATTCTCGCGTCTATCCTGACCACCATAGTCGCCAGATCTCAGTATTACTGAGCCTTTATAGTCTACTTTGGAGAGAACGATGTCTGTCCACCTCCATCGTCGTCATCGGAACGTGCCACTGTTTTGCAGGAATAAGGGTTTAAGATTCCCTTGAAATCCAGCCAGGACCTGTGTACCAGTTCCGAGAGGACTGGAAGCTATTCTGAGTGCCCAAGGAGTTTGCTTCATTGTATTTGGAATGGTAATGTGTTGCGTTTGTGGCGTCTGCATATTTTTTGTCCACGACTGTAGCTGCACTATTTGCAGCAAGTCCGGCGATACAGTTAGTGTTGTCTGGAAGGTCATTAAGATTCAGCGTGAACAGTGAAGGTCCGAAGTCATTTTCCTGGGGCATCACGGAAATCGCTTCTTCATATCTCAATGAGTCTGGATTCAAGATAACATGCTGCGTCGTTCCTAACACAAAATCCTCAACGGAGTCACTAATTATGCTTGGCTCCCCAAAAGATCGTACTTTTGATAAGAAGGACAAGTGTATAATTGAGTAGAATGATTTTTCGTATGAAGAAATAGTGCTTATGTCTGTCATTAATCCACGGTTTTCTCGACGTCGTGTGAGGAAAGTTGGAATTGGGTTTCACGTGATCGATGTTTTCGGAATTCCTGCCCATTGCTTAGAGGAGGTCATCGTGCTGAAGATACCTCATTCATTTTTATGACATGTTAAACAAATGGATGTGAAGGTCATCGGACGGTAGTTTTGTGGCCCACTTGGACTGCCCCTCTTGTAAAAGCTTGTAGCCTGTGCCTTCTTCCAACCACTTTCTGCACTTCCTGTCCAGCCGAAGCAAGTCGGAGAATACGATTGTCGCGAAAACTGCGTCTCGCTGTGAGCAGCACTGCGAGGTTTTACGGAAAACATCTTATAAACTTTTATTATGGAGACTCTAGTTCAAACTTTAATTACGAGCGAACTAAAAGGCCTATCGCAAAAAGAGTTATTCCAATACTTTTCTTGTTTTATTCTGCACTAGGCTACATGGACCAATTTGGTTTTAAAGCTCAGTATACTTACAGATTTTTTTATTTTAGATTGTACTAAGGACTGTTCGGTTTTCGGTGTATTCGCCACGGACTCCTCATTTCAAAACTATGCATAGCTTGAAATGTATTTGTCCCATGTTAATAAAATTTTAGTTTGTTATAGGCATCATTACAGATTCCCGTCAGATCACCAATGTTAAGCGCTGTCGGGCTTGGCTAACTCGGATGTGTCACCACCCAGATCTGCGAGTGCAGCCGAAAAGCGGGGTGAACTCTGCGCTTGTGAAGCCAGTTGAGGAGCTACTTGATGGAGAAGTAGCGGCTACGGTCACGAAAACTGATATCGGCCGGGAGAGCTGACCACATGCCCCTTTGTATCCGCATCCAGCGACACTTGTCGGCAGAGGTGACACGGCGGTCGGTCCCTACCGTTGGCCCTTACAAGGCCTTTTCGGAAGGCGAGTTTTATAAACACATATATCGTATTCTCATCACAGGATAAACACGTAACAGAAGGCATGGGTTTGTTTGAAGTATCTCTTTTGTTGTTGTAAGAAGTGTGATCGTACAGTGCGATACGGATTTTATAAAGAGTGATATTCAAGACAGGTTCTGTGCGTGCTGGACCTCGCGATTAACAGCGCGCACCGCTGCGAAAATGCGTCGTCGAACTCCCGGGCTGTTGGAAAACTTTTTGCTTGTCACTAGCAACATGGCACCTGAGGTCGCCACTGCGCCGACTATTATTCCCACGGCCCAGAACGCACAGGACTCTTAAATATTACTCTTAATAAAATCCTTGTCAGACTGTACGGTCACAGTGATTATAGCTTCTTAAACCACAACGCTTTCTGTTATATGTTTATCCTGGACTGAAAGAAAGTTACTGTAAGAAAATCATAAGAACAAATTTTTTTGGGTGATTGAAAATTCTGTACTTGACATTTCTACTACCAATATACGAGGGTAATTAAATGAAAACCTTAAATTTGTAATAACAAATCGAAATTTCGCTCCGTTATCCTGTAAGTTGGTAAACGTTCTACAAACAGCGTACAGAATGGCGTGTAGGTGGCAGCATAGTGGACATGCACACATACCGTCGCAGTACCAGTATAAAGATGGCCGCCCGACTTGCACCAGGGAAGAACAACGTTCTGTTACCCGGTTTTTGCGTAGTGAAGGTGTGAAACCTATTGAAATTCATCGACGAATGAAGGTTCAGTCCGGTGATGCATGTTCGTCACAGCAGCAAGTCTACGAATGCAATAGGAAGTTCGCAAATGGTGCGACATTAGTGGATGATGCTCCTCGTCCAGGTCAGGCACAACGAGTTGTGACTCCACAGAACGTTTCAGCAGTTGAAGCCATAGTGAAGGAACACCGCCGAGTGACACTGAATGACATTGCAGTATGTTTACAGATTAGTCATGGGTCAGCACACCACATTGTGCACGATGTGCTCCAGTTTCACAAAGTGTCTGCAAGATGGGTGCCACGGCAGCTGACTCCTGAAATGAGAGAACGACGTGTTGATGCGTGGGAAGAACTTATTCGGCGCTTTGAACGAGAAGGTGATGGCTTCCTTGCAAGAATAGTTACTGGGAACAAAACCAGGGTTCACTTCCACCAACCGAAAACGAAGAGAGCAAGTAAGGAATGGCGCCATTCCTCATCACCAAAACCAAAGAAGTTTCAAACAGAACCATCAGCAGCGAAGGTTATGCTGACTCTTTCGGGACGAAAAAGGCGCCATTTTGGAGCATTACATGCCTAGAGCGACCACTGTCACCAGTGCATCATACACAGATCTCCTAAAAAATCCATTGCGGCCTGCAATTAAATCAAAGCGACGTGGATTGCTGTCAGCAGGTGTCCTCTTGCAACATGACAATGCAAGGCCCCACACTGCCCGTATAACAGTTGCAACAATCACAGACCTGCATTTTGAGTGTCTTCCTCATCCACTATACTTACCAGACCTTGCCCCAAGTGATTTCCATATGCTTGGACCACTCCAAGACGCAATGAGAGGAAAGAAGTTCGTTCTGATGAAGAGGTACGCCACGCGGTGCATGAGTGGTTGCGCCGACTACCAAAAGAATTTCCTTCTAAAGGAATTTATGCACTTTGTAAGGGCTGGAGGACTTGCATTGAGCGTGGGGGAGATTATGTTGAAAAGTGACACAACTTTGTACCACTTCTGCACAATTAGTAATATTTAAAAAAAAAAAAAAATTAAGGTTTTCATTTGACTCACCCTCGTATGTGCTTATGACGTGTTAAAATTTCATTAACATCGGACGAATACGTTTCAAGCTATTTAGTTTTGAAGTGAGTAGTTCTACACATGTATGGATACTCTGCAAATCACACTTAAGTGCCTGGCAGAG
The DNA here is from genome assembly GCF_021461385.2 of Schistocerca piceifrons. Lineage (NCBI taxonomy): Eukaryota > Metazoa > Arthropoda > Insecta > Orthoptera > Acrididae > Schistocerca > Schistocerca piceifrons. The sequence goes on from NC_060145.1 coordinate 422,112,095, forward strand.
GGTTCATCGAACCACCTTCACAATAATTCTCCATTATTCCAACCTCGAACAACGCGCGGAAAAAACGAACACCTATATGTTTCCGTGCGAGCTCTGAAAACTCGCAACTCCTGTATCATGTTAGTGACACATTCTCCCCCATTTCGCGATAGCACTTTCTCGATGTACTCCTGTCTGTCTCCCAGACCGCGCCGCAGTACTCCAAAAGAGGACGGACAAGCGTAGTCTAGGCAGTCTCTTTAGTAGATCTATTACATTTTCTAAGCGTCCTGCCAATACAACGCAGTCTTTGGTTTACCCTTCACACAACATTTTCTGTGTGTTCTTTCCCATTTAAATTGTTGGTAGTAAAGACGCCGAAAACTGGGGAGTTAGAAAACTGCTGCGGAAGCAAAGGGAACTTCACAGCTAACATAAACAGACCCAAAGCCTTGCAGAAAAAAAAAAAAAAATTACGCGAAGCGAAATGTAGTGTGAGGAGGGCTATGCGAGAGGCGTTCAATGAATTCGAAAGTAAAGTTCTAAGTACTGACTTGGCAGAAAATTCTAACAAATTTTGGTCTTATGTCAAAGCGGTAGGTGGATCAAAACAAAATGTCCAGACACTCTGTGACCAAAATGGTACTGAAACAGAGGATGACAGAATAAAGACCGAAATACTAAATGTCTTTTTCCAAAGCTGTTTCACAGAGGAAGACTGCACTGTAGTTCCTTCTATAGATTGTCGCACAGATGACAAAATGGTAGATATCGAAATAGATGACAGAGGGATAGAGAAACAATTAAAATCGCTCAAAAGAGGAAAGGCCGCTGGACCTGATGGGATACCAGTTCGATTTTACACAGAGTACACGAAGGAATTTGCCCCCTTCTTGCAGCGGTGTACCGTAGGTCTCTAGAAGAGCGTAGCGTTAAAGGATTGGAAAAGGGCACAGGTCATCCCCGTTTTCAAGAAGGGACGTCGAACAGATGTGCAGAACTATAGACCTATATCTCTAACGTCGATCAGTTGCAGAATTTTGGAACACGTATTATGTTCGAGTATGACTTTTCTGGAACTAGAAATCTACTCTGCAGGAATAAGCATGGGTTTCGAAAAAGACGATCGTGTGAAACCAGCTCGCGCTATTCGTCCACGAGACTCAGAGGGCCATAGACACGGGTTCCCAGGTGGATGCCGTGTTTCTTGACTTCCGCGAGGTGTTCGATACAGTTCCCCACAGTCGTTTAATGAACAAAGTAAGAGCATATGGACTATCAGACCAATTGTGTGATTGGATTGAAGAGTTCCTAGATAACAGAACTCAGCATGTCATTCTCAATGGAGAGAAGTCTTCCGATTTAAGAGTGATTTCAGGTGTGCCGCAGGGGAGTGTCATAGGACCGTTGCTTTCACAGTATACATAAATGACCTTGTGGATGACATCGGAAGTACACTGAGGCTTTTTGCGGATGATGCTGTGGAATATAGAAAGGTTGTAACATTGGAAAAGTGTACTGAAATGCAGGAGGATCTGCAGCGAATTGACGCATGGTGCAGGGAATGGCAATTGAATCTCAATGTAGACAAGTGTAATGTGCCGCAAATACATAGAAAGCAAGATCCATTATCATTTAGCTGCAATATAGCAGGTCAGCAACTGGAAGCAGTTAATTCCATAAATTATCTGGGAGTACGCATTAGGAGTGATTTAAAATGGAATGATCATATAAAGTTGATATTCGGTAAAGCAGATGCCAGACGAGATTCATTGGAAGAATCCTAAGGAAATGCAATCCGAAAACGAAGGAGGTTACAGTACGCTTGTTCGCCCACTGCTTTAATACTGCTCAGCAGTGTGGGATCCGTACCAGATAGGGTTGATAGAAGAGAGAGAGAAGATCCAACGGAGAGCAGCGCGCTCCGTTACAGGATCATTTAGTAATCGCGAAAGCGTTACGGAGATGATAGATAAACTCCAGTGGAAGGCTCTGCAGGAGAGACGCTCAGTAGGTCGGTTCGGGCTTTTGTTGAAGTTTCGAGAACATACCTTCATCGAGGAGTCAAGCAGTATATTGCTCCCTCCTTCGTATATCTCGCGAAGAGACCATGAGGATATAATCAGAGAGATTACAGCCCACACAGAGGCATACCGACAATCCTTCTTTCCACGAACTATACGAGACTGGAATAGAAGGGAGAACCGATATAGGTACTCAAGGTACCCTCCGCCACACACCGTCAGGTGGCTTGCGGAGTATGGATGTAGATGTCCTTACTACAATCTAAAATAAAAATATACGAGTCTACTGAAATTCAAATTGCTCCATATAGCCTAAGGCTCTCCGTCTTCAGGCCACGAGTGGCCTACCGGGACCATCCGACCGCCGTGTCATCCTCATGGTGGATGCGGATAGGAGGGGCGTGGGGTCAGCACACCGCTCTCCCGGTCGTCATGATGGTATTCTTGACCGAAGCCGCTACTATTCGGTCGAGTAGCTCCTCAGTTGGCGTCACGAGGCTGAGTGTACCCCGAAAATTGGCAACAGCACATGGCGGCGTGGATGGTCACCCATCCAAGTGCCGACCACGCCCGACAGCGCTTAACTTCGGTGATCTCACGGGAACCGGTGTATCCACTGCGGCAAATATAGCCTAAAGGAGGATGAAATATTTATTGGTTTAACTGATTTTGCGATAGGCCTATTGGTTCGCTTGTAATTAAGGCTTGAACGTGAGTCTCCATAGTAAAAAATTCGGTAGTAGTATTGGGGTTGCCGGTGTACCAGAACTACGGTCACTGATCGTTCTCAGAGATCCGAAGGAAGGGCTGAAGATGAGGGTTTAATGTCCCGTCGACGGTTAGGTCATTAGAGTGGGATGGGGAGCGGAGCAGTGGAGAAGGGCCGGTAGGCGGTGGGAGCCGCGGCGGCGCGGCGCGGCGTCGGTCTGCCGCAGGCGGCTGGCTGACGCCAGGCCAGGACTGCCAAAAATGCGTGAGGCCTGGCCCGGCCTGCGGCACGCACGGCCCGGCGGCCCTCCTGCCTGCCTGGGCCTTATTGATCCCGCTGCGGAAGGCCTAGCACAACCTAAAGAGGATCTGTCTGGTCTGGTCTGGCCCCGCACGCACCGCCGTCCGCGTCTGGCTGCCGACAGCCGCCAGGGGGGCAACGCCAGGGCCACGGCACCATCCACGTGACCGCGCGAAACATACACTAGGACACTAGGGGACCGGCAACTCGTTTACTGCCGACAGCAGTTCACTCTGATTGGCCACACAGTTGTCGAGAGTCTTCAGTTTTTTCCAGTGCAATTGGTGAGAAAATAATTCACTGGCATGATGGAATTGTAATTTCCTTGAGATGTATGAGTCTCAGCTTTATCTTCGATAATGACAGAAGCTGAGGAATGTAGAGTTTCACGGCCGGAAATATCATGTCCATTATAATTATCCGGGCTGTTATGCCGTGGTCGGTTGATGAATTCTGTGTCAGTTCCCAACGTTTCGTCCCCGTCTACGGAGGACATCTTCAAGGGGGTCTGTAGCTCGATGGAAGGTCCAACACCCCCACTGGCTCGCTACAGTTGGACCTTCCATCGAACTACGGACCCCCTTGAAGATGTCTCCCGCAGTCGGACACGAAACGTTTGGAATTGACACAGAATACCGACCACGGCATAACAGCCCCCATAATTATAATTGACATGAGAAGCTGAAGAAATGAATTAAAATTTGTGCCACGGCGAGGACTTGAGCGAGGCTTTCCTGGTTGCTAGGCAGATGTGTTAACCATTACGTCACCATAGCAGTAATGCCTAACACAGCTGCAGAGGGCACACTAGTCCAGTGTCCTCCATAACACAAACTTCAGTTCACGCTTTCAGCCCTTTATCCCCTTGTCAAATCGTCACTGTCGCCGAGCATTTCCTATCTTGGAATAGCACTCAAATTCTGTACCTAATGGAGAAATGCAGCCTGTATCTCAAGCATAGGCTCTCCCGTATTGGAATGACACACCAGCTTTGTACTTAATCGAAAAATTCGGCTTGTATCTCAGGTGTAGGTGATCTATTGGTCTGATAGACTTACAATCTCCTTGAGACATATGAGTCTCAGCTTTATCTTTGTAAATGATATTAGCTGAAGTGACGATTTGTTGTTGTTGTTGTTGTTGTTGTTGTTGCGGTCTTTAGTCCTGAGACTGGTTTGATGCAGCTCTCCATGCTACTCTATCCTGTGCAAGCTGCTTCATCTCCCAGTACCTACTGCAACCTACATCTTTCTGAACCTGCTTAGTGTATTCATCTCTTGGTCTCCCTCTTCGATTTTTACTCTCCACGCTGCCCTCCAATACTAAATTAGTGATCCCTTGATGCCTCAGAACATGTCCTACCAACCAATCCCTTCTTCTAGTCAAGTTGTGCCACAAACCCCTCTTCTCCCCAATTCTATTCAATACCTCCTCATTAGTTATGTGATCTACCCATCTAATCTTCAGCATTCTTCTGTAGCACCACATTTCGAAAGCTTCTATTCTCTTTTTGTCTAAACTATTTATCGTCGAAGTTTCACTTCCATAGATGGCTACACTCCATACGAATACTATCAGAAAAGACTTCCTGACACCTAAATCGATACTCGATGATAGCAAATTTCTCTTCTTCAGAAACGCTTTCATTGCCATTGCCAGTCTACATTTCATATCCTGTACTTCGAGCATCCTCATTTTTATTTTGCTCCCCAAATAGCAAAACTCCTTTACTACTTTAAGTGTCTCATTTCCTAATCTAATCCCCTCAGCATCACCCGACTTAAGATATAAGAAGGCGAAAATGGGCTGAAGGCGTGAATTGGTCTGTGAGGGGGTGGGGGGGGGGGGAGTGGGCAATGGACTAGAGCTAGGGTAGTCTGTACAACTGTGTTAACCATACTGCTGTTATGATGATATGTTTAACACATCTTCTTAGCAAGCAGCAGACCCGCGTTCAAATTCCAACCATGGCATCAATTTTAATTCCTTCCTTCAGCTTCTATCATTATCGTAGATTATTCACTTGTGCTCGGCCACATACCAGTGTCCAATGGGCACAGCATCTAGATCTACATCAGTACTCTGCAAGCCACCTGACTATGTGTGGTGGAGAGTACCACCATTTGATCCCCTCCTTCCATGCTCCAATTCGCGAATGGTACGTGGAAACAATGGTCATCGGCAAGCCTCTGTTTTAGCTATAATTTCTCGAATTTTCTCATTTGTGCTCATTTCGTGAGACGTTTGTTGGAGGAAATAATATGTTGTCCGATTCTTCCTGAAACGCGTTCTCTTTTAATCTGAGTAGTGAAACACTACGTGATGCACAATGCCTCTCTTGTAGCGTCTGCCACTGGAGTTTGTTGCCGGCCGCGGTGGCCGAGCGGTTCGAATCCTGCCTCGGGAATGGATGTGTGTGATGTCCTTAGGTTCGTTAGGTTTAAGTAGTTATACGTTCTAGGGGACTGATGACCTCAGATGTTAAGTCCCATAGTGCTCAGAGCCATTAAACCATTTGGAGTTTGTTGAGCATTTCTGTAACGCTCTCAGGCCGAATAAAAGACCCTGTTATGAGACACACTGCGTTTCGTTGTATCTTCTAACTCTCTCTCCTGTTAATAGTTCCTGGTAAGTGCCCCAAAGTGATGAGCAAATGCTCGAGAATTGGTCGAACAAGTATTTTATTAGCCACTTCTTTCGGGGGTGAGCTACATTTCCTTACGATGCTTCTTATGAATCTCAGTCTAGCATCCGCTTTTCCTACTACTTGTTTTATACGCTTGTTCTACTTAAGGTCGCTCCAGATAAATACTTCTATGTATGTGTACTCATCTAGGCCCGCTGCGTCGTATGTGGCATATAAGGACGTTGTACATTATGCTATGAGACCAAGACGCTGATGTGTTTAATTGCATTGTTTATTATAAAAGGCTTATTTCGGCGTTATCCTGATTGTTTGGATGTTGGTGGAGCTATAATATTTGTCGAATTATGTAACGTTATTTAATAATGACGTTACTTGACAGCTGTAGTAACATCGCTGACTCAACTGTCAATGCAGTTGTCAAGTAACGTTATTATTAAAGTTCCTTTCATAATTCGGCGACTTCACGAATTACTTCCCCAGCAAAAGTTTAGCACCTACTATAGTTCCAACAGCATCGAAGGAACAAACTTATACGGTAGTGTGACTGCAACTGAGACATCAATGTCATTTGGATATCATGACCTCCTAGTACAGCCTGAAGATGGCAGTCACGCCGAAATAGGCTGTTATAACAAACAATACAATCGAACAAAGCAACGTCTTGGTCTCATAGCGTATTTGTAACTCTTAGATTTCTTACGTTGGTTACTGTTCAATTCGTCGTCAATGCCGTAGCTCTACAGTAGTGGATTTCATTTCCTATGTATGTGCAATCTGTTACATTTATTTAAATTGTGGATCAACTCCCAGTCCTTACTCCATTCATCAATCCTCTGCAGGCCCTTTTGCAAATCGCTACAGTCTTCTAGCGTTACTACCTCCTTGTAGACAACCGCATCATCTCTGAATTGACCTGCGGAGCTTCCGACATTTGCTACATCATCATTTATACACATCGTAAACATTTCGGCTGACAGCAACGTTGCCACCCTGACACATACTGACGAACTGACGCCTCGTGCAAAATATTCTCAGCGGGAATCATGTTCTCCCTTCTTCCTTCAGGTCTTCGTTGATCCAAACCTAACGTGTTTTCCTTTCGGTTGTCATACCTGATGTTGATCTGAAACTCACGCAAAAAGTTACATTTTTATGTTCGAAAGAAAATGTTATTTCACCGGCAGGTGGGGGCCACATGGTGGTGTTGCGGCCCTGTATCCTGTTACCCGTTTGTGATAGCACACTCGATAAACATTCGCGAGGATGACGGCTCAAATCCGCGTCCTACCATCCTGATTTAGGTTTTCCGTGATTTCCTTAAATCGCTCTGAGCGAGTGCCAGGATGGTTCCTTCGAAAGGGCACGACTGATTTTCTTCCTCGTCGTTGAAACAGTCCAAGCTCTTGTGCTGTGTCTCTAATGACGTCGTTGTCGACTGGACATAGAACCCTAAAAGTCCTTTCTTCAGGAGGTAAGGTACGCCGCTTCCGGCACAGATCCTTTGGACAAAGGTGCGGTCTGCATGGCGCAGTTAGCACATTGACGGAAGAATGGGCCGAGGTCACTATGTTTCTTTAATCGATTGAGAAGAATGAAGTTCCCTAGGATTCTTAGCACAGATGATATTGAATCGAGAGAAGTTGTTGGCTTTGTGGGAAGTGAATGAGGATGGAAACATGTAACTCCATAGTTTACCCTTATTCGGATAGGTGTCTTACAGTGGCTTTTTATCTTCGCAGATCAGTGAGTACACCCTACACTCTATATGTGAGAGCAGTAACTCGAGGTTCCAGAGTCCTACCTTTCGCTCATCAGAAACGAGTGTTCTTCTTGCAACTCGTTCTGAGAATAATTAAAAACTTTAACCATAGTGGGAGACAATTGCGAGACAGCACTTGTTCCTCTTTATATTCTGACACACACAAGATATCAACTGTTCGTCATTGCTACTACTACAGACAAACTCTACAGACCGCGTCCTTCACTAACAGAGAGAAATCTCAGGGTACTAACTGTTGCTGGATACTTATCGGAGACTCAGTTGTTCTGCCTAGAATGTTCCCAGACTTTGCGTAGCTTTTACTGCATCAGCAGCAAAGAGTTATTCTGTAGTAACTTGCTACCGACGACGCAGAATGTAGTACTGCTCCTAGCTGCTTCCTGGTGATCACTGTCTTGCACCCCCTGCACTCGCCGTTTATATGCTGGTTTTTCAGGAACTTTGTGCGAGTTTCTCCCGTAGAGATGTTGTCTCTGACTCTTCCAGAAGGCTCTAAAACATTCTGGTTATATTCCAGCGTCTGCTAGCCGCCATGGTGGCAGAGAGTATTGTCCTTACCTAGCCATTACTGCGTGGCCACTTCCATGAGGTTGTTAACAAGACTGACTTCATATGGAGAGCTGGGCAACTTTATGATGTCCGCGTGACATCATGCCTTTTGCGTTGTCTTAAAATGTTATTCATAATATAATTTCTCACCTTTCCTTGCAACTTTGCCACTTCTTTCATTAACAAAATTCTATAGCCATGACAGGTATTCCAGCTACCAGATAGAGTTCCACTTCAAGAAATCCCGAGTTAACCATAGGAAACCAACGCATCACGGAGTGGGGTGTACTTTATACCCACCCTAAAAAAAGTTAAAGAAAAAATCTCGTTAGTTGTTGACTTATATTAACAGCAAACTTTTTAAAGAGATACTGGTGGGTAAGTAGAGTCCAGAACGTGAAAATGTCTTTTAGCACTCTCTTAGAAATATCTACACATTTTCAATAACGTGTACGGCCAGTCTGGGGTGTTTTAAGATCACCAGAAAAAATTTAAAAATTGTGAAGTTGTTGAACGTTACTCGCAACATTGTTTTTAAAGAGGTACTGGTGTGTTGGTAACGTCCTAAACCTGAAGAAAATTGGATCTGCTATTTCGTTGTGGAAACGAAGTTTTTAAGTTGAGTTTAACTGAAATATCTAAAACATTTATGGAGTCTGGTTGGGAAAATAGTTAAAAACAATAAATATTTTTTCAAAATTTTAAAATATTAAGTAACTGTGGAGATTGCAATATTTTTCAATACGTGGACGTAAAGAACCTCTTTTCCCCTGGTATTGCGAAGGTTAAGATCGAAAACAATTTGAGAGCTCAGTTTCGTACCCCCTGTTGGCTGTTGATAACGTCTACAGGGAGCGTTTCTCCACGCAACTGCCGCGTAGTTCAGAACTGGGCGCAACTACGACCTTTTCAATTCCGAGATCCTGTGGCATTATAGACGTCGGGCCTAGCAGCTGAATGTAGCTGTGACACCCGTCCCAGCGCCTAACCCCCCAGTCGTTCGACGTGTTGACGCCATGTTGGACGCCTCTCTTTAGTATCATCCAGGTATTGGATGTGCACTTCCCCATTTTAAAGCTCCATACAGCACATCTGTCTGTTTCAAGTCCATGGGGACTGGGCGTCTCGTTACGACAAGTGCTTGGCTCTTCGCTGGGTTACAGGCCAGCCTCCATCTTGCCGCTCACGACACCAAGCCGCCGTAGGCTGACTGGAATCGGCACTACGTAAGCTGAACGGTAATGCTGCGCGTGAATGAATGGCAGCTCCGCTCTGCACAGTCTATGGCGCCGACCTCTTCGGTACAGGCGCGGTATGACTCTCTCCCCCCCCCCCCCCCCCCCCCCCCCCCTCACTCCCACCCCTACAACTAGCTGATCCTTCCCCCGTTCGCACCCGGAGAGGTCAGTTCGTTGTGGTTATACGATGTCTTTCTCCTCCTACATAAAGGCCTCCCATGATTCTCATTGGCTGCAGATCCACAAGAATCTTTTTGCACGTGAAAATCACCGCCTGGCGTTTGGCTGCGTAAAATTTGAGCCGCCATTTGATGGCCCAAGCTCCCAGGACGTCGCAAGCCGGTTGTAGGCGGTGACGCGTTAACCCGGCGTTAGTGCTGCGTCCGTATAACGCTGTTTCGTCGGCGTAGAGCACAGCGTGCGTCTTCGGGACGTCGGCGGTGTAAAGTAAGTAAAGAAAGTGGCCGAGGACGGGCCCTTGCGGTACCCCAGCTACAATGGGACGAGCTGTCGACATCCCGTCGTCGGCGCACACGTGGAAGGTGCGCCCAGTCAGGTACCATTGGAGCAGGCGGGCGCGCGACACCGGTAGCCCCTGTGTAGTTTATACGCAAGGTCCTCGTTCCACACCCTGGAAACGTCCATGAGTACCACCCCAAGATTCTCGCGACGTTTCAGTGCCCCCATTGCCTGCTCCACTAGTCGGAGAAGTTGCTGCTGCGTGGAGTGGCTCCTCCTGAACCGAAATTGTTCGTCAGGGAGCAGGCCTTCCTCCCTGACGTGTCGCCACAGTTTCTTGATGTACAGCCTCCCAAATATCTTCGAAACTGCAGGCAGCAGGCTGATCGATCGGTGGTTTTGCGGTATCCACAGGTCTTTTCCGGCCTTGGGGACGCTACAACTTCCGCATGTTTCCATACAGTTGGGAAGTTGCAGGTCCTGAGCACGGAGTTGAAGACTCTCGTAAGTTGCCGTACAGCGTTCGGCGTAGCATCTTCAGGATCCTTACTACGGTCTCTGCGTTGATAAACCTGTTCCTTTCTTCTATCTCAGTGGATTCTTAGGCAACGCAGTCCATTTTGTGGTGCAGTTCTTCGTGTTGTCTCCGTGCTTGCTAAGAAAATGAGAAGTTCCGCCTTATGCAAGACACCTTTTTTTTCTTTTGTTTCAGCCATACATGTTTCAGCACTTTTGTGCTATCGTCAGTGGGTTCTATTTTTATTTTTAACTGTAAATTTGTTGTTAACATATTAACATTTGTGTCGTTTACAACATTATGTAAAAGTTACATTTATAGCTTAATTGGCGAAAAGTGGGTGTAATCATGAGTAACACACCTTACATGATGTTATTGTCCACTTATTTTGGTAGCTGTTCTGCTAAACAACATCTGCAAACAGGAAAACGTAATTTATTTTCTGTTTGTTATGCATTTACGAACGGAAATAAGACTGTATCACGTTTTCTTTTTGTAACTTACAGTTTTGAAGTTGTGGTACGTTTACCTGTGTTGTTGGCGAAGTAAATAGGCTTACTTCTTTGCCTGTGTTCGCGTGGCAATGCAGTTTTTCCGATTACTCAAAACATAGGCGGAGTTTTCGCTGCCATTACGTGTTGTTGTGGCTATGTGGCGTTCATTTGTTTCGTAGAGTGTTCTGCTGGGTGAGGCGCGCGAGTCTGAATTGTATTTGGTGTTAGTGGTGTGTGGTTTGTGTGGGTTTGCGTGTGTGTGTTGAGTACTGAGGCAGAGAGAGAGAGAGAGAGAGAGACTGAAAGAAAGAAAGAAACAAAAGAAAAGAGAGAAGGATTTTGTGTGTGTGTGTGTGTGTGTGTGTGTGTGTGTGTGTGTGTGTGTGTGTGTGTGTGTGTATTACTGTGTGTGTGTGTGTGTGTGTGTGTGTGTGTGTGTGTGTATTACTTGTATAGTTCTTCTATTGTGGCGAAGAGGGTTTTGCAGCACAGTGATGTGTGTTCATTGAGTACTTTCTTTCCTTGGACTATTGATTTTTGGATGTGGTAGTTTTCTTCTAGAGTTGATTTTTGGTATAGGCTGCTGCTAGTTTTTAGGATGTGAAGGTCAGTTTCAATGTGTGTTGGGTGGTGGTTATGTGCTACGAGGTGGTCTGCAAATGTTGAGTGTGTGCTATTGCTTTTCAGTGCTCTGAGGTGTTCATTATATCTGGTTCTTATGAAACTTTTAAGCACGTATTTATTTGGTCTTTTTTCTGGTAACCTTGTGAGGAACGCAGATCAAAAGGAATTGAAAGTACTTGTCCGTGCAAGTGTTTTAAAAGTCATTGACTCAGTTACACAAAGAAATGGGAATTAACGAATCATGTTATGCACCCCGCCCTCGCTTCCCACCTGTGCCACGCATCCCACACGCACACACACACACACACACACACACACACACACACACACGCACGCACACGCGCGCGCGTTTGCAGTAACGCAAGCAATTAACGATGTTTGCGAGGGGGTGGAGACTGCAGGAACAGTGTCGCTCCCGGCATTAATTACATGACCAGCGAAACGCCCGCTATACGGCTGTCAGGCAGACAACATCGTTACTGCTTAATCTCGCTAGCAGGGAGTTCACGTGGACCACGACCGCCACCAGAGATACGATGATATGAGGCATCAAGAGATACGCTAATGCATGACCCACTGCCTCCACTGTCACTTCACGTCTGTGTTCGACACACTGCACAGCACTGGGTGCGAACCCTACACTCTTATATACAGTGATCAGTATGAACATTATGGGCACCTACCTAGTGGCCGGTATGTCCACCTTTGACACGGATAACAGCGGCGATGCGTCGTAGCATGGAAGCAGTCAGGCATTGATAGGTCGCTGGAGGGAGCACCTCAGCTGCACACACAAGACACACAATTCCCGTAAATTCCGGGATGGAGCGCGATGAACTCTGACGCCACGTTCAATCACATCCCAGATGTATTCGATAGGGTTCAGATTTGGCGAGTTGGAGAGCCAGCGGATCAATTGGAGCTCGCCACTGTGTTCCTCGAACCACTCCAACACACTTCTGGCATTGTGACATAGCGCAATATCTTGCTGAAAAATGCCACTGCCGCCGGAAAATTTGATCGTCATGAATGGGTGTACGTGGTCTTTACCCAGTGTACGATACTCATTGGCCATAATGGTGTCTCGCACAAGCTCCACTGGACTCACGGATACCCACGAGAATGTTCCTCAGATCATAATGGGGCCGCCGCCAGCGTGTCTCCATCCCGCAGTACGGGTGTCAAAGACCTGTTCCCCTGGAAGACGACGGCTTCGCGACCTCCCATCGGCATGATGAAGAAGGTATCAGAATTCATCAGACCATTCAACGCTCTGCCACTTCGCCATCGTCCAGAGCGAATGGTCACGTGCCCATTTCAATCGTAGTTGCCGATGTCGTGGTATTAACATCGGCGCATGCGTAGGTCGTCGGTGCGGTTGCAGTGTTCGGTGCACTGTGGTCAGACACTCGTGTACTCTGCCCAGCATTCAAGTGTGATGTTAGTTCCGTCACAGTTCGTCACCTGTCCTATTTTGCCAGTCTGCCAAGCCTACGGCGTCAGAAATCTGGAATGAGTAGTGGCCGCCCAACACCACGACCTCTGGACATGGTTTCACCCTGGTTTCGCCACATGTTGAAGACCTTTAGCACTTCTCCAACATCCGACAAGTCCTGCAGTTTCCAAAATGCTCGTGGCGAGCCTCCGGGCTATCACAGTCCGCACTTGGTCTAATTCAGGTAGATTGCGCGCGTTCCCCATTCTACACACGGACAGCACACTGACTGATCCTACATGCACAGTGCGTGTATCTGACCAGCGGTCATTCCTCGCCTTGTGACGCTGCTATCGCCTGGACGGGTTTATATGGATAGTAGGTCGGTAGTCTCAATGTTCTGGCTGATCAGAGTTTTTAACCTCTATAGGGGTTGGACAAAAATGTGGTAACACCGCGAGAGGTACATGCTTCAACAAAGGCGCAGATGCTGACCAAGCCTGCAGATAGCACTGTTGTGTTTGACCACCGGCGACACCCGTCTACAGTGTCCTCAAAACGATGCAAGTATCTATTGTGGTCAGAACAGTCTTCTGTGTAGTTGTGAGTGCATTATGTTGGAGCTCAGTGAATTCTAACGTGGGCTAATCCTCGGTGCTTGTATAGTGCGTGCTTCTGCAACCAAGGGAGTCGAATTGTTTGGTATTTCAAGAAGCTCTGTATCGAAGATTTAGACTGGATACAGGGGAATCGGAAAAAAGTCATCGGCTAATTCGCAACGCTGACGGAAGTGTGCGTCGAGTGACCATGAGACACGGCCATTGAAAAGGACTGTCACGCAAAATAAGAGGACGACAGCTGCAAAAGTCAATTATTCAAAAAACATTCTTAATCGCATTTATTATTATTATTATTATTATTATTATTATTATTATTATACCGCCAACCGGTTTCAACCCGACGTAGGGGTCATCTTCTGGGCGTTCACGCCAATGGTCGACTGCTGGTGGTCTCACTCCTGTCTAAATAACGGCAGGAAACTATCCATGGATACAGATGGATAGTTTCCTGCCGTTATGTAGACAGGAGTAACACCACCAGCAGTCGACCAATGGCATAAATGGCCAGAAGATGACCCCTACGTCCGGTTGAAACCGGTTGGCGCTATAATAATAGTAAATGCGATTAAGACTGTTTTTGAATAATTGATTAACGAATCTCCACAACCCTGTTGTGCAAAAGCTGCAAAAGTCTCTGCAGAACTGAATGTCACGAGGGTGAAAGGTCGTATCACCCTCTCAGCACAAAAAAAAAAACACGAACGAAGCTCCAGAAACAGGAAACTGCAAGACGAGCTCCAATTCCAAAACCACTCGCCAGTGATGCAAATGCCCGTAGCAGTAAAGTGTCGTGCCGAACCCATCAAATGTGGACTGTACAGCAATGGAAGAAAGTAATGTGGTCGAATGTGTCTTGTTTCGTACTGCTTCCGACTTCTGGCGTCCCAAGAATGAAAAATGGTGGGGGCTTAATGAATGATTTGGGCAACCACATCGTGGTATTCCATGGACCCCATGCTTACTCTGCAAGGTCGCATTACTGCTAAGGATTGTGTGTCCAGTTTGGCAGATACGGTCCACCTCATGGTTCATCGTTTGTTCCCCGATGGCGATGCTGTGTTACAAGACGATGGGCACCTGGTCACACAGTTCGCATCGTCGAAGAATGGTTTTGTGAGCACGATGATGATGCGTCGCCTCACCCTTGCCACCACAGTCCCCGGTCTCAGTATTAAAGAGCCTTTGTGGTCTACTTTGAAGCTAAGTTTGCGTGATCGCTATCCATTTCCATCATTATTACCTGAACTTTTCATAATTTTGCAGTAAGAATGGTACAAGATTGCTCTAAAGCTCATACAGGATCTGTATTTATCGATCCCGAGGCGGTTATAGAGGGTTCCTACGCGGTATCAGGTACAGTAGTATGTTCTGTTTCTAGTGTTTCCATATTTTTCTCCACCCTGTTCCGGCACAACATCAAGAGCCGACACGTCGTCCTGGAACGTTGCAGCAGAGAGGGCTTTGAGACGACGTCAGCCAGTAGAACGCTGACTAAGACGACACTACGACAGGAGCGGCACCTATACGAAGAGAACATGAGCGCCGCTCCAGCTAGCCGCGGCGGCACTGGAGGACAAACCGTGACTTACGAACTGTTGTGTTTTGCTTGCATTGAAATTGTATTACCTAAGGACGTTGTTTATTTGCATGTCGCCAGTTGCTTGCGACACCTCTTTGTGAAAACGCAAGGTTAAGTATTGTCAATTTAACTTGCTGTAATAAACTCCATTAATAAGATTTGCTTGAATTGTTGTCTAGCTATCCGAGAAAACAGCTTCATAGGCACCGTATATTAAACGAGTGGGCAGGAAACGACACAGCCCCTTTTAGTACTTGATGTTAACGGATTCCAACAATTGTCTTCGTCGTAGTGACATTTTCATAAAGCAGTCAGCTACTACTTTTATTTTGCAAGGATATTCTTTTTAATAAATGCAGCAGAAAAGTAACACACTGACCGACACATCATCTTGCTCGATGTAGCACATTTAAACAAAATAATCTCTCATACACAAAAGAGACTAACTCTTATGGGAAACAATACCCTTTCCCCTTTTTTCTTTTGGGACATGAGATGGATACAACGTGAAAGATGTCTGAGCTTCTATTGAGCACTTTGTAACGTAGTTGTACTAGTTACATTTACTGCAGTGATTCTTTTTCCAATTAAGACATACGCGTTTCACGCGCAGGTGTGTACAAGCATGGCGCTGGCTAACAAACATCCTCGGGATTTATGACGCCATTAACGCCACCTTTATAGCATAGCGTCCATATTTATCAACTGCAGCCAGATTACGCAAAACAGTACGTGCCGCCAAACGCAGTGAGTTGCACGAAAACAGCTGCACGAGCATTTGGTTGGGGGAAGGGGGGGGGGGGGGGGGAGGCGCCGCCAGGAGTTGTCGATGGAAGCCAGCGGCAGAGGATCTAACCCGCGTATGGCTTTTTGTAGGCCTCAGTAGAGCGTTCATTCGTTCAACTGAAGTGCCAGTTCTCTACGTCGACGGTAACTCCGCAATCAATCATTCCTAAGAAGAGGTGGCTTCAGCGAATAACGACCTTAACTCAGAAAGCTTTATCTCGTACTCACAGGCTAATGCGTGTTTTAATCTCACTAGGGAACAATGAGTATTGGAGGTCGGAAGGACTCTTTCGCTCGTATTTCGTTCCCGTTTTGAGTATGCAATTATCTCGATAATCTGTGTTACTACAGCAGTTTCAGACACTTCTATAGTAATATTAATGGGTTTATTTATGAAATAACTTTTCTCCTTCGTCACCATTTTCTATTTTCTTACTTTTCCACGACGCCTTTCGGGAAATGATTCCCAGTAATAGTGACTGGTAGCAGAACCGTTATTTCATATGCAAATCCATTGCTTTTACAGTTTCCGGCTTTCGTCAACTATTTCAAACGGATAAAATAAAATAAAACATATTATTTTATTCAGTCTGCATCTTGTCTGCTCCGCAGCCGTTAAGGATGTTGATGTATAACGCAACCAGCCAAAAAAATTTTTTTTAAATATTTCAATTCCGTAACCGGTTTTGGACAATTATGCCCATCTTCAGGCGGCTAACGTTTCCGACTACTTTAATATTTACGACAACGTCATATCGTCAGGTTCTGCGCTTCGCAAGAACTTTGGAATATTTTCATTACCCTATATGTAGTTCGATGGTAAAAAGACGTTAATATGCCTGCATTTAATTAGATATAAGGTAAAACATACGTACATATGTTAACAGTAAGTGGACGAACGAAAGCAAGACAAAGCGCCGTCCACTGGAACATATGTAAGTGCATACAACTGTTTCACCTTATATCTAAGGAAGTGCAGGAATATTAGCAACTTTTTACTATCGAAACCTCCCATGAAGCGATGGAAATATTCAAATGTTCTTGTACCCCAGCAGAGATAGCAGCATTTTGGATTGCATAAAGTGGAATAATTATGATTTTCAGGTGTGTTTTATGTATTACATCAGTGGTCAAAAGTCCAAGTCATATATCTCTTACCCCTTTTGCGTTATCCGCCATCTTGAAAAAATCGCTAAGAAATCGCATTTTCTTCAGTGGCATTTTAGGCAAAAATAGACCATTATCAATTTTACAAAAAAATGGTTCAAATGGCTCTGAGCACTATGGGACTCAACTGCGGAGGTCATTAGTCCCCTAGAACTTAGAAATAGTTAAACCTAACTAACCTAAGAACATCACAAACATCCATGCTCTAGGCAGAATTCGAACCTGCGACCGTAGCGGTCTTGCAGTTCCAGACTGCAGCGCCTTTAACCGCACGACCACTTCGGCCGGCATCAGTTTTACAGATCATTGAATTTCCTGCTAGTTTCATATATATGTGTGTTCATTGTGGATTCGAATCATGTGGTAACGCACCGGAGGTTGAATTCGACACGGAAGATGACTAGCTAGATAATCCACTGCCTACTGATCGAAGTGATGGATTGTGTACACATCAACTACATTGTAACCAAGAATTATTAACTTTATATATCATTAAAAATTGAATGTAAGATGTATTTTTAAACTGTGTTTTAAAATGTTGAGAATTTGTGTTTTTCTTTTTCAAAAATAGTTACATCCAGAAATAATGTCTCTCTCACGAACTACGTGTATATATCGCATACACGACGACTTAAAGATGAAATTACGTTTAGGAATTCTATTTTTGAATGTGGATTGTAATTTCAGTTTCGACCCCGCTTTCTCTAAAGTTGTTAATGCAACATTTCTCGGCGTGAATAGGAAGCAACTACGAATATTTTGTATGAATCTTGAAGGAGATTAAATCCTCTGAAACACTGGCTATTAAATATTCTGCACACAACTGCACTAATGTATTCTGCTCGCAACTGCACTAAAAAAATTATGAAGGCGAAATCACTAACGTAGCCAACTTCCTGCAGTTTTTAACATTTTTGCGGATTTTCACAGCCTTGTATCTCAGTAGCTGTTCCGACTTTTCCAATGTTGTATACGAAACTTGCAGGAAATTTAATGATCTTTAAAACTGATAATGGCATATTTTTGCCGAAAATACACTGGAAGCTAGTACTGAGGAAAAATTGAAAAAAGTGCTATTTCGTAGCGGTTTTATCAAGATGGTAGATAACGCACAAGGAGGTCTAAAACTTCAATTTTTTGCGAGAGGAGTAATAGATTCACCATACCTGAAAATCAGAAATACTTCATCTCTCGCAGTCCAACCCCCTTTTTCAAACATATCTGTCCTGGGCTATTGTGCCGTGCAGGAGCTCACGACATAACGTTGACCTAAACATTAAAGTAATCCGAAACGTTAGCCATCTGGAGATGCGAATTATACATAGAAACCGGTTATGGCACTGAAATAACCTATTTTTCAAAATATTTGTCGCTAGTTGTGTTTTTGATCAATTTTTGCGGTAGCCTATGTGTGTGTATAATGGAATTTTGCATCCATGTATTCTCGTATCCGAGAAAAGTCAAACAGAATCGAATTCACAGAGGTAGGACTTACTGTAATTATTGCAAACAAATTCCGATTTCATTCTTCTTCACCAGAGTATGTTGGGAAGAGATCCCCCCCCCCCCTCCCCTCCCCCCTCTCCCACCGAAACAAGTTGCTATTTCTTGGATGGCTTGCTAGAGCGCAGCAAGTAAGAGATAAGTCACAGAGACAACTAGGAATGGTCAGAAACTGGTAACACGCATGAACAGGGAACTATTACACTAATAATTTTCGTATTAATGTGATCCGTGGTGATTTGAACAAAATTCATTGTCAATAGTATCATTAAGAATATGGCAAACCTACGTTTCTATCATTTGTAGTCTTAGAGAAAGCTTCTGACAGTATTGACTGGAATACTTTCTTTCAAATTCGAAAGATGGCAGAGGTCAAATCCAGGGAGCGAAAGGCTACTTACAATTTGTACAGTAACCAGATGTCAGTTACAAGAGTCGAGGAGCATGAAAGGGAAGCAGTGGATGGGAAGCGAGTGAGACAGGATTGCAGCCTATCCCCGATGTTATTCAATCTGTGTATTGAGGAAGCAGTAAAGGAAACAAAAGCAAAATTTGGTGTAGGTATTAAAATCCATGGAGAAGAAATAAAAACTTTGAGGTTTGCCGAAGACGTAAATCTGTCAGAGATAACAAAGGACATGGAAGAGCAGTTGAAGGGAATGGACAGTGTCTTGAAAGGAGGATATAAGATGAACATCAACAAAAGCAAAACGACGATAATGGAATGTAGTCGAATGATGCTGAGGGAATCAGATTAGGAAATGAGACCCTTAAAGTAGTAAAGGAGTTTTGCTATTTGGGGAGCAAAATAACTCAGGATGGTCGAAGTAGAGAAGATATAAAATGTAGACTGGCAAAGAAGGCGTTTCTGAAGAAGAGAAATTTGTTAACATCGAGTATGGATTTAAGTGTCAGGAAGTCGTTCCTGAAAGTATTTGTATGGAGTCTAGCCATGTATGGATGTGAAACAGACGATAAATAGTTTGGACAAGAAGAGAATAGAAGCTTTCGAAATGTGGTGCTACAGAAGAATGCTGAAGATTAGATGGGTAGATCACATAACTAATGAGGAAGTATTGAATAGAATTGGGGAGGAGTTTGTGGCACAACTCGACTAGAAGAACAGATCGGTTGGTAGGACATGTTCTGAGGCATCAAGGGATCACAAATTTAGTACTGGAAGGGCAGCTTGGAGGGTAAAAATCGTGGAGGGAGACCAAGAGATGAATACACTAAACAGATTCAGAAAGATGTAGGTTGCATTAGGTACTGGGAGATGAAGAAGCTTGCACAGGATAGATTAGCATGGAGAGCTGCATAAAACCAGTCTCTGGATTGAAGACCACAACAACAACAACAACAACAACAACAACAAAACAACATCGTCTTAGTGGTTCAAGCGTTACAGTGTGGGGAGCCATAATACTGCATGGGCATACTGACCTCAAAGTCATTTAACACTGAACACTCACTATCGATGTTACTGGACACGGTACTCCTTCCCAACGTGCTTCCTTCTCCACATACGTGTTTTCAGGGTGCGTCCGTCCCTTACTTCATTTTTATAGATGGCAGTGCGTGGAGAAGTTTCAAGTGGAACGACCACATAAAACTAACCACAGTTGAGTCAGATGCCAGACTGAAATTCAGTACAAGTTTCCACGGGAAATGCAGCACACCCATAAAGAAGGTAGCTTAAGAAACCGTCGTTCCACCAATAGCCAAATTGTACTCGTCAGTCTGGGGCACCTATGACATAGCATTGATGGAGGAAATACAGAAGATCCAAAGAACAGCAGCGCCTTTCATCAGAAGTTCGTTCAGTAAGCGCAAACTCGTCCAGGAGATGATCAGCCAATTGCAGTGCCAAACGCTGCAAGAGTGGCGTTGTATTGATGTGGCCTGCTGTTAAAATTCGGAAAGCGTACGCGTCTTGTAAGAGTCAACCAATGTACGAGGCCTATTCGGAAAGTAAGGTCCGATCGTTCGCAAAATGGAAACCACCGTGAAAATAAAAAATGTTTTATTTGCACCAGTTAGTTACACCTTACAGCTACTTCTGTACATAGTCGGCGCTCCGATTTATACATTTGTCGCAGCGTTGTACCAACTCTCCAATACCCTCGTCATAGAAGGAAGCCGCCTGTGCTTCCTGCCAATTCTCTACCCTGGTCTGCATCTCGTTTTCTGTGCCATAACGTTGTCTTCGTAGCTATCGGTTCATGTGAGCAGAGTTGAAATTCACAGAGCCACTTACGGGTTCTGTTGTGGGTGATCAAACACTTCCCCTCGAAAACGCTGCAGGAGCGTCTTCATTCCCCCTTCAGAGTGCGCCCGAGTATTGTCACGCAGAAGCAAACGTATGACAGTAATGTAATGTGGGCTGCATGACATCAGGCGAAGTGTCACACCAGGCCCTCATACTTGGCGGTAGACACTATTATTCTAAGCATCTTTAAGTGTTCACTGTGCGCTCAGAACTGAAAAGAGCGACGTGACGTGAAGGAGGGGCATACTAGAGACACTACCCAACACGTCTGTGCAAAGCTTCATCGGATTTTCACTGCGATTTCCTTTTCGCGTCTTATCGGATCTTGCTTTTCGAATAGCCCTCGTAGGTTGGTCTCTCGTACATTGTTGTTGTTGTTGTTGTTGTTGTTGTTGTTGTGGTCTTCAGTCCAGAGACTGGTTTGATGCAGCTCTCCATGCTACTCTATCCTGTGCAAGCTTCTTCATCTCCCAGTACCTACTGCAACCTACATCCTTCTCAATCTGTATAGTGTATTCATCTCTTGGTCTCCCTTTACGATTTTTACCTGCACGCTGTCCACCAGTACTAAATTGGTGATCCCTTGATGCCTCAGAATATGTCCTACCAAGCGATCCCTTCTTCTAGTCATGTTGTGCCACCTCTTCTCCCCAATTCTATTCAATACCTCCTCGTTAGTTATGTGATCTACAAATCTAATCTTCAGCATTCTTCTGTAGCACCACATTATTTATCGTCCATGTTTCACTTCCATATATGGCTACACTCCATACAAATACTTTCATAAACGACTTCCTGACACCTAAATCTATACTAGATGTTAACAAATTTCTCTTCTTCAGAAACGCTTTCCTTGCCATTGCCAGTCTACATTTTATAGCCTTTCTGCTTCAACCATCATCAGTTATTTTGCTCCCCAAATAGCAAAACTCATTTACTACTTTAATCCTCTCATTTCCTAATGTAATTCCCGCAGCATCACCCGATTTAATTCGATTACATTCCATTATCCTCGTTTTGCTTTTGTTGATGTTTATCTTATATCCTCCTTTCAAGACACGGTCCATTCCGTTCAGCTGCTCTTCCAGGTCCTTTCCTGTCTCTGACAGATTTACAATGTCGTTAGCAAACACCAAAGTTGTTATTTCTTCTCCATGGATTTTAACTCCTCCCCAATTTTTTTTTTGTTTTTTTTTTTGTTTTTTGTTTCCTTTACTGCTTGCTGAATATACAGATTGAATAACATCTGGGATAGGCTACAACCCTGTCTCACTCCGTTTCCAACCACTGCTTCCCTTTCATGTCCCTCGACTCTTATAACTGCCGTCTGGTTTCTCCACAAATTGTAAATAGCCTTTCACTCCCTGTATTTTACCCCTGCCACTTTCAGAAATTGGGAGCGAGTATTCCAGTCAACATTGTCAAAAGCTTTCTCTAAATCTACAAATGCTAGAAACGTAGGTTTGCCTTTCCTTAATCTATTTTCTAAGATAAGTCGTAGGGTCTGTATTGCCTCACGTGTTCCAATATTTCTACGGAATCCAAACTGATCTTCCCCGAGGTCGGCTTCCACCAGTTTTTCCATTTGTCTGTAAAGAATTCGTGTTAGTATTTTGCAGTCGTGGCTTATTAAACTGATAGTTCGGTAATTTTCACATCTGTCAACACCTGCTTTCTTTGGGGTTGGAGTTATTATATTCTTCTTGAAGTCTGAGGGTATTTCGCCTGTCTCATATATCTTGCTCACCAGATAGTAGAGTTTTGACATGGCTGGCTCTCCCACGGCTATCAGTAGTTGTAATGGAATGTTGTCTACTCCCGGGGCCTTGTTTCGACTTGGGTCTTTCAGTGCTCTGTCATACTCTTCACGCAGTATCATATCTCCCATTTCATCTTCATCTACATCCTCTTCCCTTTCCATAATAGTGTCCTCAAGTACATGGCCCTTGTATAGACCCTCTATATGCTCATCCACCTTTCTGCTTTCCCTTCTTTGCTTAGAACTGGGTTTCCATCTGAGCTCTTGATATTCATACTAGTGGTTCTCTTTTCTCCAAAGGTCTCTTTAATTTTCCTGTAGGCAGTATCTATCTTACCCCTAGTGATATATGCCTCTACATCCTTACGTTTGTCCTCTAGGCATCCCTGCTTAGTCATTTTGCACTTACTGTCGATCTCATTTTTGAGACGTTTGTATTCCTTTTTGTCTGCTTCATTTACTGCATTTTTATATTTTTCTCCTTTCATGAATTAAATTCAATATTTCTTCTGTTACCCAAGGATTTCTATTAGCCCTCGTCTTTTTACCTACTTGATCCTCTGCTGCCTTCACTACTTCATCCCTCAGAGCTACCCATTCTTCTACTGTATTTCTTTCCCCCATTCCTGTCAATTGTTCCCTTATGCTCTCCCTGAAACTCTCTACAACCTCTGGTTCTGTCAGTTTATCTAGGTCCCATCTCCTTAAATCCCCACCTTTTTGTAGTTTATTCAGTTTTAATCTACAGTTCATAACCAATAGATTGTGGTCAGAGTCCACATCTGTCCCCTCTCGTACATATAGATCTCTAAAAGACAATGAAGGTAAAATTACAGAGATTCGAGACCACGTAGACCGTTACCCTTGAAAAACTTAGTTGCGACTGGAACCGGAATGGGCGGCCAGTGTGGCCGTGAGGTTCTAGGCGCTTAAGTCTGGAACCGCGCGACCGCTACGGTCACACGTTCGAATCCTGCCTCGGGCATGGGTGTGTGTGATGTCCGTAATTTAGTTAGGTTTAATTAGTTCTAAGTTGTAGGCGACTGATGACCACAGAAGTTAAGTCGCATAGTGCTCAGAGCCATTTGAACCATTTTTGAACCAGAATGGGGGGAAGCGACAGTGGATTACATAGTACTCTCCGCCACATACCGTAAGATGGCTTGCGGAGTATAGACGTATACCTTCAGCATTTTTAATAATTTGTGTTTAAATTTTACATCTAGACTTGGGGCCACGTTTTCGAGCTTTCGCTGACTGAGAAACGTGTCTTTCTTTGCAACTCAAGAGTATTCACTGTGTTTGTGGGGAAACGCCGGGAAAGACGTCGGAGTCCGGTTGTAATGGAAGCGGTAGCGTAGCAGGAAGAATGGTGTGTGTGGGGGTGGGGGGGGGGGGGGGGGGGCGAGATGCAGGCCTACTCGCAGGACACGGACGCGGCGGGCTCTCCGAGGACAAAGCAACCCGCCGCCGCGCAGTGTCGATAAGAACGAAACAATCGCCGCGAACCCCTTCAGTCCCGCCGAATGTGCACGCCTTTGTGTTGCCAAGGAAACAAAGCAGCTCCGCCATCTCCGACCAGGCCAAGCTACCTTTTACTTCCTCCGAGCCGCGAATGCAAGCGGCGCACATTTTCCCACTCCACTTATACGCGTCGCAACCATTTCGAGTACTGCTCCGGGCAAGTACCAATGTTTCGTTCAGCCAGCACTCGGCACGACGCTTTTTCCCGCGTTAAAGGTAGGGCGTCGAATCTCACCTACTGCGTCCATTTGTATTCTCGTCGTTTAAAATCTGTCTCTGCTGGTATAGGTGTATTTAAACAGCAGTTACCGGAAGCAGTTACACCCGCTAAATATCTAGGACAATGCGTGGGGGCTGCGTTAAAATGGTATGACCGATCCTAGATTGAAATTCATTGAAAGAATCAAACAGTGGCCACCCACGAAGAAGGCAGCTTACAAATGGCTCTGAGCACTATGCGACTTAACATCTGACGTCATCAGTCCCTTAGAACTTAGAACTACTTAAACCTAACTAACCGCCGGCCGAAGTGGCCGTGCGGTTCTAGGCGCTGCAGTCTGGAACCGCGAGACCGCTACGGTCGCAGGTTCGAATCCTGCCTCGGGCATGGATGTGTGTGCTGTCCTTAAGTTTCTTAGGTTTAACTAGTTCTGAGTTTTAGGGGACTAATGACCTCAGAAGTTGAGTCGCATAGTGCTCAGAGCCATTTGAACCTAACTAACCAAAGGACAACACACACATCCATGCCCGAGGCAGAATTCGAACGTGCGACCGTAGCGGTCGCGCGGTTCCAGACTGAAGCGCCAAGAACCGCTCGGCCACAGCGGCCTTCTAGGCAGCTTATAGAACCCTTGTTCGACCGATATTGGAATATTGATGGTCCGTCCGGAACCATTGCCAGACTGAATTGTTCTAAAAGTAGAAAAGATCTAGAGAAGACCAGTGCATTTCGTTAGAGGTTCTTTTCTGCAGTGCGGATATCACGGATATGTTCAGCCAGCTCCAGTGGCTGATACTGTAAGAGAGGCGTTGTGCATCATGGCGTGGTTCACTTTTAAAACTCAGAGACCATTCCTAGAAGAGTCAACCAGTCAATTACTTCCTCCTGCGGATATCTGGCAAAAAGACTCTGAAGGTAGAATAAGAATGGTTCGAGCTGACACGGAGGTTTACCAATAATCGCTTTTTTACATTTGCGACTGGTACACGAAGGGAGGATGTGACGGTGATACAGGAAGTAACCCCCCGGCACAGACCATATTGTGGGTTTCAAATTATACCTCATATAACTGTATAACTGAAGACTTTACCTGGAACGCTTTTATTTTTAAAACGATGAAACATGAATGATAATTAGTTTGTGTGTGTGTGTGTGTGTGTGTGTGTGTGTGTGAGTGAGTGAGTGAGTGAGTGAGTGAGTGAGTGAATGAATGAATGTTGAAGGAATTCGTGGTGCATCGCAACAGCTACGCACAACTAACTATTTACAGAGAGAGAAGACACTTCTTACGAAACATGCTTCCCCTGCATTATTCCTCTCTATTGCGGCACTTGCTTGAACTGCATACTGCAACCCCATTTAAAATAAACCAAGTTCAAATGTGTGCACTATACTTACTGTTCTTAAATCACTTGATTGATGCACTCTGTACTTCTGAAGTGGCGGGAACTGGAAGATTTCTGGCTGTTAATGCTTTGTCTCTGACAATAGCCACTAATAGTAGTAATAATAATAATAATAATAATAATATTATTATTATTATTATTATTATTATTATTATTATTATTATTATTATGCTGTGTACAGCAGTGTAATAGCCCTTTGTATGTACTGCTGTGTTGTGCTCTCAATTAATTCATTTATCTGTCTCGAAGAGAGTAATGAGGGAATTTCAGGACTACTGCATTTACAATTTGGAGAAGTTTTTTTTCTTGAGATATTTAGCGTTTGTTACGTTTATGTCTCACTTCTATCATCAGCGATGTTCGGGACAAAGCACAACATGTGTGTGTAGTGGGAGGACTATGTGAGGAACCCGTAATCTCCACTGCATTAATGCTACTTACTGAGAAAAAGTAATTGTTGACAACTTATATAATCAATGTTAGAGTCTTACAGAACTGTAATTATAGTAATGAACTTTTGAAAATAATTTAGTTTCGTGACTGAAAAACAGTCTTCTTGCTTCCGTGGGGATCCGCAACTTCTAAGTGTTTAATAAAAGAATACGTTGTCCGTTGTAGGCTGTATAGTGCTTTATTAAAATCGTGCTCTTAACTAACTTTGGCCTTGAGTCATTATCAGCCATGTTTTTTGCAGATGTCCAAGCGCGTTTGTTTATGCAACTGTGTGAGTTGTTTTGGGAGCCAAGTCTGTTGTGGATGATTTCGTTGGCAGAACCGTAACTAATTTGCTGACGGTGTGCCACTTCGTCAACCGTTAACCATCTAAGAGAATCATTTCACGTGAACGCTCAATGGTTTCTTCATTTGTGGCGGTAAACGGTCGTCCGGCTCCTTCGTCGTGCGTAACACTTGTGCGACCATTTCGGAATTTTTCAATCCATTCGTAGATATTGCGTTGTAGCAGAACATTGTTCCCGTACTGTACCGAAAGTCTTCGATGAATTTCGGCCCCTGATACGCCTTCCGACCACAACAAACGGACCTCTAAACGTTGCTCTTCTTTGGTGCAAATAGACAACGGAGCAGCCATGATTGACAGCACGGCAGCGATAACGAAACTAACCTAGCAGCTTTGAAAATTGCAAAGATCTAGCAAGAAATAAACAAAACATGCTTCATCAACGTAAAACGACCGTACTACCAAAATAAACAAAAATATAACTAAGTTGCGGATAATAATTGACTTACCCTCGTAGATCTATGCGGTCGTTCTACCTCAAATGGTTTCGTATACATGCTATTTGACATTCCTGATATTCGACAGGTTTGATTATAAACAATGATTGATCGTGATGATGATTCAGTGAACAAAATTCCACTAATTATATATTTATCTATCTTTGGTATCGGGTACTAATCTTTGCAGCCAACATTCGTTATCTACAAGTTTTCCTTCATTTCGTACAAAACTTTTCTTAATGCGCGTTTCGAGCTTGTAATTCTTTCAGGTGGATACGACTAATATTCGATCAAGTGATGCTGTAGAGCAAATGTAAACGGGCAGTACAGATAAGGATTAAAAAATCTTAAAACGTGTCGTGTACTATCAATAAAATAATTTGTGACTGGTTAGACGTATCAACTTGGTTTTAGTAACCTCGATTTACATGATGTCGTCTCGTCAAATTTAAAAATGTCTGGTCTCAAACAACGTTATGGAACGTTTCGATAGTGTGACAGTCTCTGTGCAATTGTTTGGAAGGATACATTCAAGTCACAAGATGCGGGATAAACTTTTTGCTGTGCTTAGGAAAAAAAACATGTGGTTTACGCCGCCTCCTTCTCGCTTCTAACATTTGGTGACGGGAGAACCGTACGAACTTCCCCTCACCGACTTCATTCATATTTACAGGCTGTGCAGGACCCGACTACTTCAACACACTTAAACAAGAAGGCGCAACTCACTAACCGTTTTCGAGAGAATCGAGTATAAAAATTTTACGCGCATCTAAAAATTTTGTACGGCGGTTAGTAATCAAGAGGTCCACAGTCGAGAGTGTGAAGTGTTTAGTTTCAGGATCGCAAGGTCCGAGGATCGAATATCCGTGACTTCATGTCTTCTTTTTCTTTCCACGTAATTGTTATGACTGTTCAAACTGTCATTATTGAATGAATCATTTATTATTTTTATAATTTTCATCCTGAAAGAAGAAGATAATTTTCGTAATGGGATTGGAAGGAAATGTATACACAAGAACTTTCAAATCAGTACAGTGATTTTATTTATATTATTTTAGCCGGCCGATGTGGCCGAGTGGTTCTAGGCGCTTCAGTCTGGAACCGCGCGACCACTACGATCGCAGGTTCGAATCTTGTCTAGGGCATGGATGTGTGTGATGTCCTTAGGTTAGTTAGGTTTAAGTAGTTTTAAGTTCTAGGGGACTGATGACCTCCGAAGTTAAAGTCCCATAGTGCTCAGAGCCATTTGAACCATTTTATATTATTTTATCTATTTGTGAGGCAAGTATAATGTGTAATCTGTGAAGCATTAGATTAACCAGGATGATAGTGACTTTAGAGAGATGGGGAACGATAATTGTCGAGACGTACAGTACTTGTAATGAATGTCGAATCTTTGCATGTGCATGGGTTTTTTCAATGTACCTGTTACAGAACAAACGTAGGTTACATCCTTAAGCGGTGCTCGGCTATCACACAACTTCGCGGCGTACCACGCATATCTGCTCTTAGAATTACGTGGGAATGAAAAAAAAAGAGTATCGGAAGAGAGATTCGATCCACAGACCTAGCGCTTATGAAACTGTGCGCGCGTAAAATGTTCATACTCGATTTCCTCCAAACGGTTGCGCGTTGCGTCTTGCTATTTACACACGCTGAAGTCCTAGTCTTGTCCTACACAGTCTGGATCTTATCGGTGGCAGGAATTTCGTAGGATTATCCTTGACAGCTGCCCGATGTAACCGGGAAGGAATTGAGCCATGGTTGGTGCGCGTTCTTACCAGTATAGTTATCCGTTTTCTGCTCCGCTGAATTTTCTAAGCTGGGAACAGTTTCAAATCATGGATCGAATCGAATAGTAATATGAGACAGATTCAAAGTTGCCCATCCGCTGTCCTTAGCTCATCGACTAGTATCCGTAGTGAGATCATGAAATCTGAGGGCGCTAGAGTAATGATCATAACAGGACGCAATACACTGGCCTCCTTCGCCAGCCGGTCAATCGAGTGCGTGCCGCCCGACCTTAACCACTGCACCAGTCACCATGGCTAGGTACTGTTGGGAACGCGCCACTGTTCGGATCCCTAACACGGGCGATACGTGCATTTGTTTCCTGGCGCCTCTGCGTCGTTCCGTATGGTGGCCATTCCGCAAAGACGGCGAAAAGAGAAACGCAATCGCCATCTGCGTGCGCGCAGAGTAAGGTTTCTGCCGAGTAGTATTGGACGTGCTGCTAGGAGTGAGTCAGCAGCGGACACGGCGTGTGAGCAGAAATTATGCAGTCTGGCGTAACTGCCGCCCGTGCTGCGGCGCGGACTTATC
Organism: Schistocerca piceifrons; assembly: GCF_021461385.2. Lineage (NCBI taxonomy): Eukaryota > Metazoa > Arthropoda > Insecta > Orthoptera > Acrididae > Schistocerca > Schistocerca piceifrons. Next base: position 422,141,244 of record NC_060145.1, read on the forward strand.
AGCATAGGGATGTCTTACTTGTCATGACAACCCCAAACAGCTTACGTCTAGGAGCAAAATAAAAATTGTATAAAAGAAAGGTTGTTTGGCTGCCAGAGGGACGTTAACCAGCATGATTTCCTTCCTTGTAACTTTCTTCGTTATGAAGATATCAACAGCAGAACGTCTGTTTCAAATATCACCTTATATTTTTTATTCGGCAATTCACTTCCGGTGGCGGAGCGGTTCTAGGTGCTACAGTCTGGAACCGCGCGACCTACGGTCGCAGGTTCGAATCTTGCCTCGGGCATGGATGTGTGTGATGTCCTTAGTTTAGTTAGGTTTAAGTAGTTCTAAGTTCTACGGGACTGATGACCTCAGAAGTCAAGTCCCATAGTGCCCTGAGCCATATGAACCAATTCACTTCCTCTCCACAAGACCTGTTCATAAACATATCGAAGTGTACGATTTACGTAAACATGACGTTATTAAAAACGTAAGAGAAAACTGAATTTGTCCCTCTGGTGCTAGCACAAAATCGCGCTGATCAACAAAAATATCCCCCAGACGACGATGGTTGCATTTCCTTCAAAAATTTGCTCAATATTCTATCATTATTAGCCGAAATGGCAAAATATCATCCAATCTGGTCACCTGAGAAGTACTCAGTTATTATGAATACCAATTCCTACACATAACGACAGGCATTTGGGGGGAGGGTTCTCTGACAAGTGGAGGGAGTGTGTGATGACAACGCATTATATAGTACGTTCGTTTCTAAAAGTTAATTATTATTATTATTATTATTATTATTATTATTAGGGGCAGCTTGAATTCAGCCGAACCTACTACTGCACCCTGCATCCGTTCCTCCCCCTTTCGTCCAAAATCAATTTCGTTTTGTATTACTTTAGCTGAAGCAATTCCATGCAAATTAAATCTTGAAATACGTATGAATTCATGCACTATATTATGACCAAATACGCACAGCTAAAGGGAAAAAAATGCAATGTCAGAATTCAACCTATTATTTTGATATATTTGATTTTATTTTGAAACAGTGTGTAACAATCAGGTTTTCTAATTTCTCAACTGATAAATAACAATTCATATTCTCTTCATTTGGGCTCATGCATTCTTCTGCCCGGATATTCTTTAATGTAAAAACTGATCTTCCTTACGTTGCAGTAGGTGACAGATTCATAATTAAATGAGGAAAGTTTCGGAAAGTTAAGGTTCAATAGTTCCAGATCCTTTGAATTTTCGCTACCAAAAATTGTTCTAGCTTTCTTGTGGAAAAGACATCTCTTTATTCCAAAAGCTCTGTTGGTAATAGCCATGATGTCCTAAAAAATTAGCGCTCGTCCATTCCTGATCATTTCCTCCTCACAAAACCAGACTGAAAGAAGTAGTGTGTAGAATGACCTTGGAGGATGGTTCAAATGGCTCTGAGCACTATGGGACTTAACATCTGAGGTCATCAGTCCCCTAGAACTTAGAACTACTTAAACCTAACTAACCTAAGGATATCACACACATCCATGCCCGAGGCAGGATTCGAACCTGCGACCGTAGCGGTCGCGCGGTTCCAGCCTGTCAACTATATCTTTCGTTGAGCCGAGAAGATCTTTTATTCTTGGTTTGTCCGGTGTTCTGCTGGATATCAGCGTCTTTCTTGCACGATATTTCAGTGACGTATTTCGTAACCTTCATCAGATACGACCCGAGGCTGCTCCTCGAGAGCAGCCGAATTCGCTGGGTTTACACCCGGTTTACTAAGAAGATTCAGCGCCCGGTGGCGCTCTGTCTTCTGGTTGAACTTACCTTGAGTCTCGAAAAAGGCTTTATTTTGCTTTGGTTTGTGGGGACGTTGTATGCCCCGATGTATATTTGGTGGTGGGAGGGGCGGTTTTTTTTTTTTTTTTTTTTTTTTTTTTTTTTTTTTTTTTTTTTTTTTTTTTTTTTACTTAGATCGTGGTGGTTGTTGCAGTGAGTTTTTGGCTCACGCAGAATTAGTTACTGAATTGGCGATGAATTGTGCTAATGGGTGCTTTTTGACGGGGATGTTCTTCCCCGACAAGTGAGTCTATGAGATGAAATGTTGATTGATGGCATGATTCGTAGAAGTATGTGGATTTATGTTTGATGATATGATATGATGGATAATGGATGACCAAGCATGACTCTGACTTCCTCATTGCTGCAGTACCACGGTACGTTGGCTATTATTCGTAGTGCTTCGTTTTGTAATCTTTCTATTTTGCTTAGTTTTTTGTCTGCCGCCATGCTCCATACCTCAGAGCCATAGAGCACAGCTGGCAGCACTACCACTTTCCAGATTTTAATTTTTCCTGCGGTTGAAAGTCCTCTAGTTTTTAGGAGCGGATATAATTGTAGCAGTCTTGCCTGCTCCTCGAGTGGACCTGGTGCAGTATTTATGTCTGTGGCCTTCCCCTTCCACCGGCGGTTGCAGGCGTTCCCTCTGCGGTCCGCGCCCGCTCGCTGCGACCACTCGATGAGCATTCTCAGGTCGCACTGATGAAGGTTGCGAGCTACGTTACCGAATTATCGTGCAAGAACGACGCTGATATCCGGTAGAACATCCGACAACCCAAGATATCATTAGATCGCCGGGAAAGCCTGAAGAGTTACATCTTTTATTCTGTTGCTGTTGTCGCCTCCCATCACCACCATACAGAGAATAAATCCTCCCAGCACCCTTTAACCGTGAGAGCTCACAGGATCAGCGATGAAGAACTACAAAACGTCAGGTCCATTTTTCGAGCCAGTGGTTACAGGATGTAGATAATAAACAAAACTATGGCTGCGAAGGATGAAGGCAATAGGGAAGTTCGAAAGGAAGCACAAAACATAAACAGATGGTTCTAATTGCTCTGAGCACTATGGGACTTAACATCTGAGGTCATGTCCCCTAGACTTACAACTACTTAACTAACCTAAAGACATCACACATATCCATGCCCGAGGCAGGATTCGAACCTGCGACCGTAGCAGCAGCGCGGTTCCGGAGTGAAGCGCCTAGAACTGCTCGACGACAACGGCCGGCTACAAAACATAAACCTAGTGCCATATTGATTGGCGACTCCATGGCGTGTTGCGTGCATTACGACCAAATAGTGGATAGAATTGGAAGGAAAATCAGCATTGGCCGTATTTTGTTGTGTTATTGTCAGCAAAATCGATTTTCGGTCACTTAGTGGCCATCCTCAGTGCTAGAAGTTAAAAAGTTTATTTCTGCTTTTATTTCATATGGGTCCCACGGCTATTATAAATTATGTAAAATCAAATTATTTTAATTAGTATTCAAAACCGGTTGCTTGGCAGTTATATTACTGTTTTATCAATCTGTGAATGTATGTATGGGTTCTGACCCATTGATGATGTGGAAGCGTACAACCAGTGTTATAAAAAGTGTTAGCTTGTCCAAATGGAACGAATGATATGTACATCATCGCGTCGTTAAATATAACAAAATTGTCAGTCTACACCCTCAAAACTTTTTTTGTTGTTGTAATGAATATTGTTCCATGGCATTTGAATTGTTACTAGGTGGTATTTTTCGTACTATTACTATTTCTTATAAATTTGACTCCTCAGTTTTAACGTAATATTTTACCTAAATCAAGAACGATATACTTCTAACTTCCCACGCCAAGTTGTGGGTACTACGTTTTACATTAAACAGCCGTGTAAGTTTGATGTCATGTATGTATGGGTTCTGACCCAGTGTTTATGCAGAAGCGTATAACCATTGTTATAATAATGTTAGTTTGTCCAAAAGGACAAACGAGATGTACATCATGTCGGTTAAATAAGATAACAAAATTGTCTACACCTTCAAAACTTTTTTATAATGAATATTGTGTTTCACGGCATTTTAATTATCACGTAATGGCATTTTCTTACTATTACTATTTTTTATATATTCGACTCCTTAATCTTTACGTAAATCACGAACGTTGTACTTCTAACTTCCCACGCCAGATGGTGGGTACTATGTTTTTTAAAAATCTGTGTTATACCTCATTTCATGTTATTCTTTTTCCTTTTATTTTTCTCTTTTACTTGTCCTGCACTCTGACAACTTATTATCGATCTGTCTTATGTTTTGTAAGTTGGTTTTTTAAAAAACAATACGCCAGTGTATTTTAGATGTTTCCTTCCCCCTTCGTCTGCTATGTTTTTTACGTACATTTTAAATTTGAATTACTTCACGAGTCGCAAATGCACAAGATGTATTTTGTGTTAATATCTTGCAAAACCAGTAATATTAAGTCTTCACGTGACACATGTCACATAGAGTGCGTTCCAAGCCCTGTCACACAGAGGTCTGCCGTACAGGTGCATGTAAACAGCGGCCTAAGTTTATGTGATCTCTCTAAACTTGTGGTTATAGCTTGATACCAGTGCCTACCAATTTTAATTGTATATTACAGGTATGTTCCTACCAACTGTTATGTTCATGCGCAGATCTAGATGTGATTTTTGGATTTATACTCTCTGATCTTTATGTGAAAATTTTTAACTTCTAGCACTGAGGATGGTCACTAAGTGACCAAAAATCGATTTTTCTGACAATAAAACTACAAAATGCGGCCAATGTTGATTTTCCTTCCAATTCTATCTATTACCATATGTTCAAGAGGTCACCAAACTTGTGAGCAAAATTGCCCGCCGAGCAGATATCGAGCACATTTTTCGAAGCATAAAGAGAACAACAGGTGTTCTTGGCTCAACACTTCATGCAGTTGACAAGCTACGTACATGCTGCTGGAGTTTACGAAATCAGGTGCGAGTTGGGCGAGACAGGGCAACCCATCAGCAAACGGGAATTTAAATATGAAAGATATATACGACTAAGACAACACAGCAAATCGGCGGTGGCAAAACACGAGGATGAGTGTGGCAAACAGATGGAATTTCGAGACGCCCGCATGGTGGCGAAATAGACTCTTACCTTCAGGAGGAGGATTAGAGAGGCGACGGAAATAGCCTAGCGACCTGCCATCATGAACAGAGAGGACGAGTACAGACTTGGGGCGTCGTGGCTGCCAGCAGTAACAGTGCTACGGAAAGGCAACTCAAGCGAAGAAAAACACACAGGCGCGCGAAAGACCGCAGCGGCCGCAAGTACATGCCTCAGCCGGCATTAGGCTGCTGGCAAACAGCGCAACGTCACAGCTGCCGTCCGTTTTCCATTCGCCTATTTCCACCAGTGGCAATAAACCAATGAAAAGATCAATAAGGACGTCTAACACCCTTCTTCCCCATCCTCAATAGCCTATAATAGTCCGATAACAGCCTCGCCAGTATATAACAATCAAACTTTTCTCCTTTAGCAGTACATTTTCGATTATTCCCTTTTGAGAGAGCGATTGAACTTGAGTAGTCATGATGTCTTCTTCTTTCCAAATTCTCTTCATGCGTTCAGTGTGTTCTCTCTTGCGTTCTTCCGACTATATTTTTCTCGTTCTGTTCTCCGTACGTTCTTGTTTAAGTGTGTGTTTCTTTATGATGTTTCTAAACTGTTCTCAATTGTTTATGTTGTCTTGTGTGATCCCCAGTTCTTTAATGTCTTCTTCTGCTTCAGTGATCCACTTTGTCTTGTTTTTGCTCCTGTTTACTATCTCAAAGATTTGTCTTGTGAGCCTGCTTTTACTCATCCTGCTGATATGTCCATAAAATTTTATCCTTCTCTTTGTAATGGTGTCTGTTATTGTTTCTGTGTCTTTGTAAATCTCTCTAGTTGGCCTCTTCATCCAAATTCCTTCCCGAAACACTGGTCCATATATTTTCCTCAGAATTTTTAGTCCCTGCTTATCAATCTCTCTGATCTTCGTATGACCATGAATCACTGTAGTTTCTCCAGTATAAAGTGCTTCTGGTAGGATTACTCTGTTGTAATGCCGTAGTTTCGCATCGACAGAAATTTCTTATTATAGTGATTCCAAGTGAGCTTATATGGTTTTTGTAATATGGAGATTACATCTTTATTGGCTATTGAGTTCAGTCCTGATGGTTGGATTATGTCTCCCAGATATCAGAAGTGGACAACTTGTGCCACTTTCCCGTATTGAGTAGTAATGGGGAGATTATCTACAGGTTTGTTTTCCATATACTGTGTTTTCTCGCAGGAGATTTGCAGCGCAGTTTTCTGTGAGATTTCGCGTAGTTTTCCCAATGCAAGTTTGGCTTCCTCTCTATTGCTCATTAGAATGGCAAAATCGTCTGCGAAGGCCGGACACTTCACCGTAATTCTCTGCTGTTTTTTAATCCCAAGCTGAATTCCTTTTATTTCCTTTTCCCATGTCCTCACAATTTTTTCCAGGACCATGTTAAACAGAAGCGGGAACATTCCATCTCCTTGGCGGACACCAGTATGGATATGAAATGGTTCTGATGTTTCTCTCATGAATTTAACTTTGGAGGTTGTATCTGTTAATGCCTGTTGAATAAATGACCCAGTTTTCCTGTCAATCCTGAACTACTCTAAAGTGTGAAACAATGTTTGGCTATCTATTGAATCGTAAGCCTTTTTGAAATCGACAAAAGTTACCACAGTATTTCTACATCTTCTCATTTGCAAAATTGTTTTTAAGTTCCGTACCTGTTCGATACAAGGTAGACCTTTGCGAAACCTGATACTCCCATATTAGCTGGCCCGCTTGTTGTTCTAGGTGATACAGTCTGGAACCGCGCGACCTACGGTCGCAGGTTCGAATCTTGCCTCGGGCATGGATGTGTGTTATGTCGTTAGGTTAGTTAGGTTTAAGTAGTTCTAAGCCATTTTTTGTTCTTCTAGTCTGTTTAACAGGGCCTTTGAAAGAACTGACGATGTGGTCACAGACCCAGAACACTTTTATTGTTCAAATGTTTGTGAATTCCTAAGGGGCCAAATGGTTGAGGTCATCGGTCCCTAGACTTACACACTACTTAAACCAACTTACGCTAAGGACAACACAGACACCGTGCCCGAGGGAGGACTCGAACAACCGGCGGAAGAGGCCGTGCAGCTCGTGACATGTCGCCTCTAACCGCGCGGCCCAATTTTATTGACTCATCACATCTGTTGTTAAGCTACAAACACGTAGTTTGCAAAGTGTGGTATGCCTGCGGTTTGTAACAGTAAGACATGTTCGATATTTGCAGTAGAATGTGTGGAGAGGGGAAATAGCCTGTTATTAAGAACTTCCCTGAGAAAGAAAGCGGCGCTTTAATGTGCTGTTGCTGCTGACAGGCTTGTTCGGCGCCATTCATCCACCGAAATGACCTGTAATAGGTAGGCGGTCTTTTTGTGGGGGAGTGGGAGAGGTGTGTGGGGGTGGGAACGCTGGCAGCACGGGCTAGCGTAGGGCAGCTTCCGCTGCGGAGTTAATTCCAGCCGCTGCTCCACTGGACTCGGCTCTGCCGGAGGCGGGATCGATGCTGCCACGGCGCCCTCTGACTGCCATTCATCTGAGTTAGCCGTATATTGCGCGCCGCACTCATATCGGACGCTAGCCTCCCCTCCCCACGCTACCTTCCTGCCTCCCTCTCCCCACCCCACCTACATCCCCCGACTCTGGTCTGGTCTCTTCACTGCAGCTCCATACTCTGCCGTCCTCCGTAGCAGACGCAAAACCTAGTCTCCATTTTCTGTGCAGTTACAGATGTGTTTGTTGACTCAGAGGTTCACATTTTCTTCCTTTTTACTCAATCATCTGACTTCTTTCTTCTCAACACTCTCACCTGGTTATCATCCCTCCCACTCACTGTCAGCTCGCTCACCTTCTGTCTCATCCATTCAGCCTGTCCACAGACCTTCTAACACACTAATCATTTTCTTCTGTTCACACATGCTCCAATTTTTGAGCACCAGTCTGTCAAATCCACATCTGGTCATCTACATGTATCTTTGAGTTGCCTAATACACAAAAGGCAAATTCTGAGATGCTTCCTTTGAAAAGGCATGCTTGATTTGCTTCTCTCACATCAAAATTTGTGCTCCATCTCACACTACAGCATCATTCTTGGTACATTAAATCCACCCAACCTTCTTTCTTTCTCCTCGTCTCCCTTCTGTCTTACATTCGTCTGCAGCTCTCTCTCTCGTCTCCCCATTCCTCCCTCATGGTCTCCCACTCCTCACACGCACATTATCTTAGTCCTCTCCCATTCCTGCCACTCTTCTCTCACATCCCACCACTCATCTCTCCCTTGCCCATCCCCTTCCCCCACAACTCTCTCATATCTTCCCACTCCTTTCTCAAGTTTCTCCACTACTCTCACATATCAACTCAGTGCTCTGTCAAACCCCTCTCATTTCCTGCCACTCCTCCCTTACATCCCGCCACTCCTCTCAAATGTCCTACCACTCCTCTCAAATGTTCCACCACTCCTCTATGACAATCCCCTCCTTCAACTCACCCTTTACACACACTTTTCTCTTGTAGTCACTCACTATTACATACACACAACTCCGTTACTAAATTCGGTGATAAGGAGGACAGTGCCTTTAGTAACTAGTTGTTTACATTTATTTGTTTGCAAGCATCTGAACGGCATCATTCTGATATCTCAGTATTGTTCAGTGTTGCACTGGGTTCCACTCTAAGTCTCATCATGTAAAGTGAACAAATAGATTTTTTTTTTTTGTGACATGCCACTACTGTATTTTCTGAGACCATGCTTAATTGGAGAAGATAAACTGGATCGTATAGAGTAATCAGCAACAGCGACCACGTGAGAAATTCATTCAAAAATATGTTTTTGACATTTTTTAATGTGTGTGCATAACTTGCTGTTGACAAAAAGCTGGGCTGGACAATCGTCTGTGATCGAAAGTGTTCGCACAATGAAGAATGAACTGAACAGCAACGTAAGGTGTTACATGATGTCATTTCTTCAAAACCATTATAGATTGTCAGCACATAATTATTACTTGAAATCAAAAGCGTGGACTGAGCAGAGTCTAAGTTACGCTGGACGTAATTACTTATTGAATGGATACGTATAACAGTGTATGCTTATCATCTGTGGTGGCAACTACTGTCAATTTATCGGAAACCATTGTTTCAAAGAACTTATGCCATGAGTTCACTACTTATTTAGAAACAGGATACATACGTGTATCGTAGGTTTTCTATGTCTTTGTTGTTGCTTTAACGGGGGACGTTCATGAAAAGCACGTACTATTAAAAAGATGTACCAAATCCACAATTCTGAAGATACGGCAATAAAATTTTGTCCCATTCTTTACACGAAATTAACACACTTGCTCCTAAGTTCCTTGGATTGTACATATCTGACATTTCTATGTAATTAAAAACTTACTTTCAAAAAATAATTACTTATACATTTTTCTCAAAAACTGTTAGAGATGCCTACAAAATTTTGTCTGTTTAATAGCTTTGCAAATAGTAAGCTTCTCTCGTGGGGTGAATATATCGAACAGGAGAATTTTAACAATTTTAATTGCAATTCTGTAGGTATAATTTAAAATTCAAGCAAAATTCCAAGCACTTTGCCCCATATTTCATCTTACACGCAGAATTTCAAAATTTGCTCTTGATACAACATTTATTGGGTTTGTAGAAATAAGTTTACAAAATTTCATAATGCAAACCTTGATAGGTTCTGAGAAAACGGTACATAAACTTTAAAAAAAAACATTTTCAGAAAACGAAATTTAAAAGTTCAGCCTAACGTTTTATTTTTGTTACCTCTTCAGAAGGCCCCATATCAGGGTGCACTTTCCCTTCACGGCTTCTCTTCTGGTTTCTTGTTCCCTGCCTTCTTTCTTTTACTAGGTCTTCAACTGGTTTTTTCAGCTGCAGAGATGTGCTGTAAAACTATTTTTCGCAAGATGTCTTGAGGGAAATTTCCTATCTTAAAGACCATTCTCTCTATTACGTTCATCCTCCCTAATTCCCATCGTTAAATCCAAAAACTGCTTCATAAGTGCAATTTTGAGAACTGTGGCAGATGAAAATGTAGTTTTATGACATTGTTTCCGTATGATACGAAACAGAAATTACAATTAAATCAATACTATGAAATGAATGCCCTTATCTGCATACAGGCGTTGATATACGTCAACGGGGACAGTTGAAAATGTGTGCCCCGCCAGGGTCTCGAACCCGGGATCTCCTGCTTACATGGCAGACGCTGTATCCATCTGAGCCACCGAGGACACAGAGGATAGTGCGACTGCAGGGACTTATCTCTGGCACGCCCCCCGTGAGACCCACATTCCCAACTTATTGTCCCGCACTATAATCGTAGTGCCCCTGCCCATTACACTCATTACTCGCGGCTTTACCGATTCCCGTAAGAGTTCGGGCAATGCGTGGGCATCCCCACAGAAGATGGTGAAATGGCCGGTGGGCCGTAACTATAAATATGAAGATGGTATCTGTTCTTTCGGACATGTCCGAAAGAACAGATACCATCTTCATTTATACGGAACAGAGCCGCAGATGATCTACGAAACCGAAGAGTATATATCACAGTCTTTTATAAGTTTTCCGTGCAAATTTGCTTGAAGTAATGTACGGAATCGTTGTTCACAGTGCTAATATTAAAGTGTTGCTTCAAAAAGTAGGCATGACAGGAAGGTCGCGTCACACACTCATTTATTTTTCAGGCACTTCGGATGCAATTTCGCCATTCAAACTCTGGGAACTTATTACCAACGCATTCCACTAATAAATAAAAGATACATTGAAAATTAACATTTTCTGTCAATTGCGTAAACGTCCCACCTTAAGAAGTTGACCTAAAGTGTTAACTGCTGTAGATGAAATGTCACTGCTTCTAGTTCTGTATGCACGCTATTACATAGATAAAGAAAATCAACAAACGTGTCTGTCATCTCTGTAAATATACAGTCTAGCGTTCGCATAACTTCCTTGTTAGAACACCTGCAGCTGAAATAAGAGTACTTGTCTTAATAGATATGTTATGACCAAAGAGCCAGCAGATTTATCCAGTAACTTATCACGTCCAGCGTAACTTGTATACCGTTTGACCAATGCGTTTATCTAAAAATTATGTACTGAAGATCTAACATTGATTTACAGAAACTCTTTAAACAGGATACTTGCATTGGGACTATGGCCGAATTTGTACAATAGTAGCACAAAAAGTGAAGAAAATAACAGTATAGTAAAAAAATAATCAAATGTACATTTGCAAGATTCGTGGAGTCCTGGAAGCAAAATAGTGTTTTCATTCGTAAATGTATCGTACCGTGTATAGTCGTATCTTATTGTAAAGAGAAGGGGGTAAAATTGTCCTAAACCCGAAGAATGGTGTGAACACATCAGTGGTTTGTTAGATATTACTCTGTTGGAGGTGGCGTCCTTCATGTTCTAGAAATCATTGTTACGAATCTCATTTGATAGCTCTGATAGTGCCGATGAAAAATGTGCAATTTGCTACATTACTTTTCCGTATTAATCGATGTGTCAGTTGTTTGTCTTTACTGTTGTGCGGCCGTTTACGCGTTGCACAGTGCGGCACGCGAAACTTGGGCTCTGGACATGGTGTCTGGTTTAGCGTGGAGGCGCCGGCGGCGGCGCGGGCGACGCCTCCGCAGCCGCTGCAGCAGCAGAGACCAGACAGAGGGCCGCGTCTGCTCGGCGCCCGTCGGTCCACACAGCGCAGCCGAGGCGACCCACTTCAAAGGCGCCGTTCTGGGAAAGAGAGGGGGCGCGCTAGAGGCGGCGCGTGATGCCCTCCCCAATACCCAAACACTGTACCTGTGGGTGTCACACGTGCAGTCACCTTCAGTACACTGAAGTTGATGAAAACTGACACACCATCAACACTTTGACCGAACGGTGTACTAAACTGATTCTCCACGTTTCTATACCTGTGTGATATGTTCATTACGCCGGCTTATTTGTAGTACTGTCCGCCCCCAGTAGCTGAATGGTCAGCGCGACAGAATGTCAATCCTAAGGGCACGGGTTCGATTCCCGGCTGGGTCGGAGAGTTTCTCCGGTCAGGGACTGAGTGTTGTGTTGTGCTAATCATCATCATTTCATCCCCATCGACGCCCAAGTCGCCGAAGTGGCGTCAAATCGAAAGACTTGCACCCGGAGGACGGTCTACCTGACGGGAGGACCTAGTCACACTACATTTACATGTTTATTTCTGATACTTTCGTCTATGGCATAAAACTCATTACAAGAGTCCGCCATCATTGTTGCTAGTCTGCGTAGCTGCCGTCTCGATCACTTTTCTTTTTTGTCTAAATTATACACCTCATTGCATATCGGCAACACCCTTCGTCACATTCACTCCTGTCAGAAAGAGAACAAACGAGGACTACTATTTCTATAAGGGGGGAGGCACATTGAACAACTACTAAAAGGTATGAAAAAACTTTTTGAGTTTCCCGTTCGTCAAAAAACAAAATTTATTGTATATTAGTTTCAGAAATATAGACGTGCCAAATCGGATGATGGATTTTCATACCCCCTGTAATATATAACCAGAGGGGTGTTTTCCACGACGTACAGTACTCATAATTTATTCATCCTGTATTTAAGAATGAGAGAACTTAGCTACTTGCAGCAAACTTTACACATAATTCCAAACCTTGACGAAACTTTTTCTCACTGACAACCCCGACAGAATTATTAAAGGAAAAAGTTTTATCGCTAACTACATTTTCGCTGTTCATGCAGTAAAAACTGTCGCATGAAGCAAGACGTTTTAATTTATTACTTTCGTTCTACTAGCTGTATTCGTGACACATTTTGCAGACTATATCCACATTTACTACTGAATTTTCCAAAAAGAATTCTCTCATTGTACATTACATAGTTGAGGAAATACGACGTCGTAAACATTGAGCTGCGTTGAAACAAAACTGCAGGGCAAAATTCGCTAGAGATACAGGTGAAATATGTGTACATATACATGTAAAATATGTTAAGTATATGTGAAATAGATTCACGGGTAAAAAGCTAATAGTATAAATTCCTGGAGTGCTGTCTAAAAAATTTGGTTAGTTAGTTTGTTGATTTGATTTGGGGGAGGACACCAAACAGTGAGGTCATCCGTCCCATCGCATTATGGAAGGAGAGGGAAGAAACTCAGCCGTTCCGTTTCAACGGAACCATCCCGGCATTCTACATCTGATGGTCGGACGCGAGTCTGAACGGTCGTCCTCCCGCGTACGAGTCTAGTATGATAACCATTGCGCCACCTCGCTCGGTAACAAAATTTGATAGACACATTAATTAAAAGGGTAAGAACCACAAGCCTCCTATTGGGCTGTGGTGGTGTGGAGTGAGAAGGTGGGCCGCGCGGGATTAGCCGAGCGGTCCAAGGCGCTGCGGTCATGGTCTGTGCGGCTGGTCTTGGCGGAGGTTCGAGTCCTCTCTCGGGCATGGGCGTGTGTGTTTGTCCTCAGGATAATTTAGGTTAAGTAGTGTGTAAGCTTGGGGACTGATGACATTAGCAGTTAAGTCCTATAAGATTTCACACACATTTGAAAATTTTTTTTTGAGAAGGTGGGGAGGAGATGGGCAGGTAGAGATGGAGGAGGAGAAGATGAACAGGTAGAGATTCAGGAGGAGGATATGGACATGTATAGAGGAGGGGGAAAAGGACAGAGAGGGAGAAAGAGGAATTAACAGAGAGGGGAGGGAGGAAATGGACAGAGGGAGAAGAATAGGTGATGGATAGTGAGAGGGGAGAGAAGGGAATGAACAGGAAGAGCGAAGAGGAGGATGGACAGAGAGTGGAGTACGTGGATAATATGAGGGGAGAGGTGGAGATGGACAGGGAGAGGGAAGAGGATGAGATGGACAGGAAGAGCAGGGTAGGTGTAGTTTGTCAGAGAGTTGAGGTAAAGGAGACAGAGAGTGGGGGTGGAGGAGGTGGATAGAGAAAAGGGGTTGAGGAGTTGTATAGAGAGTGGGGAGGACGGGGAGGTTGACTATTTCCTCTCTTTTCTGGCACATTTTGTAATTCGCTACTCGGTCGCGTAAAATGTTTTCCTGGAAGCAAAGAGTGAGTTGCGAGCTACATGAGTTCTGTTCGCTTCACCCAAGGTCTCAAAATTTAGCACTTTTTCCCCATTTCGAGGTGTTTGCTGCGCTGCAGATGGCTCGCGCCGTGAGACATCCGAGAGGTAAATTTGGTGATGGCGCATACGCGTAGATATTGAGTATCGGCATTAGCATTTTTTAGTAAATGACTTTTTAACCGCCGGGCGCAGCTAGTAAATGATAAATGTAAACTCGAAGCTGCAGGTGACGTATAAAGATGCGAGCTAAAAGAGCGTGAGTGGAGACAGTGCCGAACTGCGTTATCTCGTGCTGCAGCTACCTGCGCCGGTGCCGCGTCAGGTGCGTGTGCTGATGTCCGTGCCCCGCAGCTCGGAGAGATGAGCCAGTAACGACGTTGTCCGCGCTGACAGGCGTCCAGGGGGCAGTCCGCAGACCGTGACGTTGACGCCGGCAGCTGACACTCTGCCTGCCGCCCCCCCCCCCTCCCCCCCTCCCCCCTCCCCCCTTCCCCCCCCCCCACCCCCCCAGCAATCATCGCTAATTGCCTGCGGCTACTGTGTGCTCGCGCGTGCGGGCTCAGCGGCGCGATGTCGCGTGCACCGACCTGCCGGCACGTGAAACGTTAATTAAACTCTCCGATCCAATTTGCAAACACGTCTTCTTTTCTCTTCGAAGTGGAATGCATATTGTGAAGGACGTTACTTCCGCTAGTAAAATACGTGCTATTTAAACTTTAGCACGTGGCCGTTTTAAAACATTTAGTTTTAAAACGGCCACGTGGCACGCGGAGACATTGAAAGACAAATACTTCGTGAATAAAATTTCGTCGACACTCTGTATGTAGCTTCTGCTCCCGATACGTGTTTCGGAGCGAAAGCTCCATGGAGTTAGCAAGATTCACTTGAGGTTTTTCATCACGATCCTTCATAAGCTTCGATAGCTGAGTGGTCTGCGTGACGGATTGCCGTCCTACGGGCCCGGGTTCGATTCCCGGCTGGGTGTTTGTTGTCTTCATCATCATTTCATCCCCACCCGGCGCGTAGGTCGCCCAATGTGGCGGCGAATGTAATAAGACCTGCACCAAGGCGGCCAGACCTGCCCCGCAAGGGGCCTTCCAGCCAGTGACACCTAACGCTCATTTCCATAAGCAGACAGACCTGCGTACGGCGAGTAACCTTATTATCTATGTTTTCCTACTTCCCTTTGTTTACGATATATTTTCGTAATGAAAATCAAAGAAATTTTGGTTTAATTTCAGTATGGTCCAATACTGAAGGATGTTCTCGCAATATGGAAGGCACATCTACTTCCCCAGTCATTTTTTCTGTTTTTTCTTTTTCTTCCGTCACAGTTGCATCTTTGTAACTCGGCGTTTCTATTGAAGACGATACTGGCAATCTTATCAAATGCAGTTTCCATAATGCAGGAGTGCAAGAGTAGATTCGGGTCCGCAGACAAACAATTACGTTACCGACAATGGTGCAGTTACGTTGCATGTCATTCAGACTTCGAGCAAGGGTGCAGTTGATGGCTAGCCGCGCGGGCTAACGCGCTGTTTCACGAGCTGGAAGGCGTGCCGGTCCCCGGCACGAATCCGCCCGGGGGATTAGTGTCGAGGTCCGGTGTGTCGGCCGGCCTGTGGATGGTTTTTAAGGCGGTTTTCCATCTACCTCGATGAATGCAGTCTAGTTCCCCTTATTCCGCCTCAGTTACACTATGTCGGCGAATGCTGCGCAAACACTGTCTCCACGTACGCGTACACCATAATTACTCTACCACGCAAACATTTGGGGTAGACTCGTCTTCTGAGCCCCAATCCCCTCCCCAGTTCGGTTACTCCCTCAATGCCAGACGTGCACATTTCTTGAAAACTTAAAAAATAATGTACCAATAGAGGGACAACCGATTACCAAATACGAGCGCCTGCAGACAGGCATCCCGTCTAACGCCCCTCGCATACTGCATCGCAGCAAGCAGATGATACAGCAGCGGTGTAGTGCCACTCAGCTGAAGGATGTCGAGGTCTTGTCTCGCCCGCAGATGCCTAATAATTGGTTAAGCATTCTTTGTACAGGCGCATTTTTAAAGTGCTAGGCCGGCCGGTGTGGCCGTGCGGTTCTAGGCGCTTCAGTCTGGAACCGCGTGACCGCTAAGGTCGCAGGTTCGAATCCTGCCTCGCGCATGGATGTGTGTGATGTCCTTAGGTTAGTTAGGTTTAACTACTTCTAAGTTCTAGGGGACTGAAGACCACAGATGTTAAGTCCCATAGTGCTCAGAGCCATTTTTTTTAAAGTGCTCAACAGAGGTGCGTGGCTGGTACCGAGGGCGCTGCCGAATGGGGGGCTCTTAGAGTGACTCTTTGACATTATATTTACACCTGTGTCTGTGTCGCATCTGCACTGGTCACGACACTGGAGAGAACACTGAAAGAGCATAACACGCCATTGGTGCTTCAGATAAAGCTAGAATTTCGGTGAATGCTTTTGAACGATCTCTAGTGGTTCCATCCTGTTGTCTACTAGACCAAAAACTGTGGTCGCACTGCAATCCACAAGTGTCAGAGCACGTTCAATGTGGTTGCAGCCGCACGATGTCCTTAGTGAAGGGTTGAAACTTCCGGAGACTGTCAGCAGAGTCAAATTTTGTCAAGAAAGTCGTTCTATTGCAAAGGTGACAGTACATTGTCATCTTTGAGCGCGAAATATGTGTAATAAATGAACATCCCAAGAGAAGGGGTGGTTTCATTGTCGCACTTTATGGTGTCTTCTTAGTCCTTTTCCTGCTATTCTGAATGGCGGGTGTCTGAAAAGTTTTCCTCAACCATCCGTAAGAAAACCGCATGATTTCAACGCCGGGTGTCGCGATTCTGAATTCCATCGAGAGGCGTCACAAGCGAAGGGTGGGATGTGAGTAAGAGGGCGACCTTCCCATCGCGGGCAGAGTTGTGGTGAAAATGAGTGCCAGTGTGACATCATTAACCCACCTTACACCTCACATGAACTTCTGAGCTCTGGCTTTATTTTTCGCATTTGTCGATACCTCGCTATCTGCAGCGTCGTCGATTTCAAATGGCTCTGAGCACTGTGGGACTTAACATCTCAGGTTATCAGTCCGCTGGAACTTAGAACTACTTAAGCGTAACTAACCTAAGGACATCACACACATCCATGTCGGAGGCAGGTTTCGAACCTGCGACCGTAGCGGTCGCGCGGTTCCAGACTGAAGCGCCTAGAACCGCTCGGCCACCAGCGGCCGGCGCAGCGTCGTTGAGCCCGAAGGTGACGCCCCAGGGCGCCAGGCCTGTGTACCGTTATAGAATAAGGTTGAGCCCAATTTCATACCTATGCCTCGCAGTGGGAGCAGATAACGATGCTTCAAAAAATGATTCTTCAGTTTTTTTCTGCGCAATGTATTTCGAGAAGCTGTCATTCTTAGGTACTCGCTTTCTTTCTTTTTTCCTTGCGATTTTGTTTATAAGAGTCTTCGCGTGTCGGTTTGTGTACGTGGTGCTGAAATCTGAAGTCCTATAACTTTTTATTGAGTGAAGTCGCCGAATATAAATTGCTGGAGTTATATTATTACTCGTGTCTAAAATGTTGCATTATCCCCCACCCCTCCCGCGACCACCCCAACCGCGCGCGCGCGCACGCACGCACGCACGCACGCACGCACGCACGCACACACACACACACACACACACACACACACACACACACACACACACACACACACACACTTAGTGCCACCTCATAGCGCTCGTTTCTGCCTGACTTCTTCATTTTGTAGTAAATGTTTTACGTATTTATACTTACAAAAGAAATAAAGATAGGTCTACGCCTGCACCCTGCAAGCCACCTTACGGTGCGTGGCGGAGGGTACCTCTGCTATAATATCACTTCCCCCTCCCCCTTTTCCCATTCAGGAGTGGGGCATGGGAAGTGTCGTGACCACGCCGAACTACAATCGTCCGACCATGACTGTGGGTTCTTCGATTTTTCGAGACCGTAGTGCGAGTGC
This sequence comes from Schistocerca piceifrons, assembly GCF_021461385.2. Lineage (NCBI taxonomy): Eukaryota > Metazoa > Arthropoda > Insecta > Orthoptera > Acrididae > Schistocerca > Schistocerca piceifrons. The sequence goes on from NC_060145.1 coordinate 422,159,267, forward strand.
GCTGCAGTACTGGGGAAAGAAGCTTGGTCTTCAGGAGCGCATCCCGTACGCCGCTGCGGATTGCGCCGAGGCCTCGCCAATGTGTGGTATCGATATGCGTTGCCGACTTCGGTGTGACACCGCTGCCTAGATGATACCAGAGGAAGAATTACTAACGGTAAACGTCCGTAAAGCCTCTAATTCCTCTGGTTTTTCTCGGCGTGGTTCAAATTGGCTCAAAGCACTATGGGACTTAACATCTTAGGTCGTCAGTCTCCTAGACTTAGAAACAACTTAAACCTAACTAACCTAAGGACATCACACACATCCATGCCCGAGGCAGGATTCGAACCTGCAACCGTAGCAGGCGCGCGTTTCAGCACTCAAGCGCCTAGAACCTCTCGGTCGGCCGGTGTGGCCGTGCGGTTCTAGGCGCTTCAGTCTGGAACCGCGCTACCGCTACGGTCGCTGGTTCGAATCCTGCCTCGGGCATGGATGTGTGTGATGTCCTTAGGTTAGTTAGGTTTAAGTAGTTCTAAGTTCTAGGGGACTGATGACCTCAGATGTTAAGTCCCATAGTGCTCAGAGCCATTTCAACCAGTTACTCACCGAGGCCCAGTGCAGGCTGTAATTATTGTATGTCAGCGAAACTTGGCAGATACGCTAAAAGTTAATGAGAAACCGATTTACGCTGGAAAAAAATTAGCTCCTATTGGGGCTGCCAGGTGCAAATCGGGCGCTGTACAGCATCTCATCAGCGTCTCTTGTGCTCATAATGAACAAATTGTTTAATTGAGGGTTGATAAAAAAATCAACATTATGGCTTTTTCATTTCTTTGGCCTTAGCTGCCAACGTCCCGTTCCTTGTCCGTCACATATGGAAACATTTCTATACGTCTTTCTTCCATTCAGTATCCCAGATGGGAACTGGAGACCAAACTTGGCACTAATTTTTTCGGCGTTGATCGGTTCCGCTTTAATGCAATAGAATATCTACCAAGCGTCGCTGCCATACGATAATTAACAGCGCACACAGGACCTTTGTGAGTAACTGCGCTGCCATTATAAATAACCGATATTTTACAGGATTACTATGTAGTGAGGTCTCGTATCCAAAATACTCAGAAAATATCCCTGAATAACAGTCAGAGTTTTGTCGATGCAGTTCGGCCTCGTCTTGGATATTAAATTGTTGCTAATAATCTTAGTATATGCAAGAGTTCGTTCACATTGAGCGCCGTCCAAGAGAACAGTCGCTAAGCGGGACGTTTTCATTTACGGCCAGCATTCAGGGAAAACAGTCTGTTAGGGACGGAATGTCGTTTACGCGCCGCGAATGGCTTTGTCTTGCTACGCTGTCTCTGTGTTGCATTCAGAGAATAGATCTCTCTGTGACCTTCTATCTGGAAAGGACTCAGTTACGGCGATTCTCGGGACGCATGAGTGTTCGTACAATTAGTGTTCAGTAACAGTCACACCTATGTACGTGCGATGTATTCGTCTTGGAGATTAGTCGCTGATAATAAGGTAGTGCATGGAAGATTATGGCTTAACGTCCCGGCGGCGAACAGAGCTTTTGAGACGGAACAAAACATCGGAAGTGACAAAGGTAGTGCCTTTTCAAAAGAGCCATCCAGAGTTTCTCCTTAAGCAGTGTAGGGAAATGATGGGAAACATAAATTTGAATAGCCAGACGGCAGTTCGAAACGCCTATCTCGCGAAGACGAGCGAAGTGTGCTGACCACTCTGCCAACTCGCTCGGTCGTTGATAATACATAACGCGCGTGTCGCAAGAGGCGCAATATTCGTAATTCTTACACACACACACACACACACACACACACACACACACATACAGAGGGCGTTCCACGTCGTGGGGAACAATTTTTATTAGAGACGAAATATTCGCTGACTCTTCCCGGCGATGATAGGCGTTCTTTGGTATTCGCTGGCCATGGGACATGGGACGAGGAGATTTCGCCGAAACATCACGGTCTACCAGGTGTACTGTATACTACCTATCCCAGTAAACTGATTGATCTTCAACTAGCAAATCTGAAGAATCCGTGTCTTTAAGCGGATAAGGATCTTTATAAGCGAATAGGAAACTTCAGTTTTGTCCAGCGTATCCCCTTTCATACGGAGCCCATGACTGGATTGCGGACAACAGGCAAGGTGTACGGACACCGCAGTGTGCCTACGCCCTGCCACCTCTCAGGGGTGTAACCAGTACTGAAGGACGCTTTGGGTCGCCGGGAAACGTTAGGACACACTTTGTAACGAAAGTAGTTCCTTATGACGTGATGTGTCACCCCTAGCCGCTGAATATAAAGACACCGAAACATCATATGCATAATGGGTGTCACAGAAATGTTGCGATAAACTTCGAGGATCTGGGAAGGGTATCTTGGTGAACAAAGCGAGGATCGGACTCCGCGTCCAGAAGCGTCAGCCAATGCCGCTATAGAGTGTCGAAGCTGTGGGCGCCGGCCCCTGCCGCTAGGCTACTCCTTCGGCAACAAACGTGACTTCGTACGCTGACGGACTGTAGGCCGAACGTCTCGCAATGTTGTTTGCCATTCAGTGATCGCGACTGATTGCCACGGTCGCCAGTGGAGAAGATGCAGCTAGCTGCTGCGTAAAAGGGCCTTGTCTTCTCTGAGTGTGATGCTCTCTTGCCTCGGTGGCTGACGGTTTCGGACACGGCTTTCCATCTGCAGTTTATTTTTCTCCTCTATACCAAACAACACTGGAGAGTTTAGAGGGTCCCAGGAGAAAAACAACTGCTGAATTAATGACTCTATTAAGCTGAAACTTATACGTTCACAAAATTTCAACAGAAGGACTAAAAGTAGATGTTACCTTTTCGACGATTCCCCATGCGGTGAAGCTACTCGCTGGCGCACAGACAATATGCACCTTTTACCTGTGCCACCTTAACGGATCATCGCTCGCTGGTGTCTTTGTGTCCACCGAAGTTGACTAAGCTGTACCTACATTTAGAGAAACCTCATGTTCAAAGACATATGTCGGCCGGTGTGGACATACGGTTCTAGGCGCTTCAGTCTGGAACCGCGTGACCGCTACGGTCCCAGGTTCGAATCCTGCCTCGGGCATGGATGTGTGTGATGTCCTTAGGTTAGTTAGGTTTGAGTAGTTCCAAGGGGACTGATGACCTCATTAGTTAAGTCCCATAGTGCTCAGAGCCATTTGAACCAAAGAAAGACATATAGACACTACAGCAGACACCAAACGCGCTTCCACGCTGACAACCAGATGGTGGAACAAGGAAAATATAGGGCGACAACGCAAATGTATGATGACTGCTTTTCTGTATCAAATTAAAATCTTAATATGTATCTGGATAATGTGGAAAATGATTTAGGTACGAAATACTATTCAGACATGATAATTCAGTATTGAAATATCACCGTGGCTGCATGGCTGCCGAATATAGCAGCCAGCTGATCCTCCTCTGTTTGAGTTTATAGGAGCACCGACACCTAAGGGATGCCGTTCAGAAATGTAAAAGTGGATATAGCCCTGAAACTCAATAAAGCGACTTACATACAGACGCTAGCCCGCCCGGCTGGCCGTGCGGTCTAATGCACGGCTTCCCGTGCGGGAAGGAGCGCCTGGTCCCTGGCACGATCCGCCCCGGCGGATTTGTCTCGAAGTCCGGTGAGCAGGCCAGTCTGTGGATGGTTTTTAGGCGGTTTTCCATCTGCCTCGGCAAATGCGGGTTGTTTCCCCTTATTCCGCCTCAGCTACACTATGTCGGCGATTGCTGCGCAAACAAGTTCTCCACGTACGCGTACACCACCATTACTCTACCACGCAAATATAGGGGTTACACTCGTGTGGTGTGAGACGTTCCCAGGGGGATCCACCGGGTGCCGAACCGCTCAATAACGCTGGGTTCGGTGTGGGGGCGGCGGAGGAGTGAAGTGGACTGCGGTAGTCGTCGTGGGATTGTGGACCACTGCGGCTGCGGCGGGGACGGGGCCTCTCATTCATTTAACATAACATAACATTCATAAAGACGCTTCTCTGTTAAGACCCTATTTAACAGACTGGCACATCAGGTTCAAATTACGTCGCGCAGTAGGATCAGTGGTCCCCTGGCGGTGTAAAAATTTTATGCTTCCAAGAAAATGTAGCCAAAAGATACGGCCAATTATGTCACATTTTTTGTTGCTCGAAAACTCACTCATTAAAACCTGTAGGGTAGTTAACTCCGAACTTGTCAATTTGCAATTATGTCACGCGAAAAAAAATATTTCTTTTGTCATTTATTATCCGACTTCAAAACTGAAATCTTGGAAGTATCAATTTCGATAACAGGTAAAAATCGTCAGTATCCGCGATTCTCGAAATGGATAAACTGTCTACATGCTTAATTAAATTTTTACGGAGCCCTCAATGTGTGCGTCGTATTCGCACTTGGTCAGTTTTTTCCAGAAATTGTAATCATTTGTTGGTCTGTACATGTACATCACATCTACCGATTTCCAACCAACTCGTATAATTCCTTCGTGGTGGTTGGTGGTCCGTCGTTTTTTTTTTTTTTTTTTTAATATTATATTATCTGAAGGAACAGCAAACACTTCGTAACAAAATTTCTGACTGATACCCTTTTAAAAAATACGATTCATTTATAAACATTGTAAAGAAACTTTGAGATTTTTGCCATTTATGTGGTAATAAATATGCAATCAGTCACTTTTTTAATTTTTTTTATACGGTTTGTTCAACCCTAAAGACGTTTTCGAGCCACTGCAGCCTCATCGTCATGGACGTGTTACAGAGTTTTTCTCACAAGATACTGTACCATTTGTTAATTGGTTTTTGTACCGTTTTTTGAACTGTTTTGTTGCCTTTATAATTACCCTGTGTTTTTTAAAGCGGCAGTCCATATAAGTTTGCGGCCAGTGTAGAACCAGCAGAGACTTCCCCCTTGCACTCGCCTGCACGCCTCTCTGTATAAAGCAGCCCACGTCCGGAGCGGGGTCTGCGCAGATGACAGCCGCGATAGAAGACGGCCCAGATCGCATCGCAGCTCTCCGCTCCCTTCTGAGCTGCGGCTTCATCGGCCGAGAAATGCGACTTCTGTCGACTCTCGCTCTTCCCACCTGTCTGACCGCCTTATCTGATGCAAGGCGCGTGTTTTGCCCGGCCGCCAACTTCACCTGCTTGAATTTCGGTCGTTTTCTTGTAACGAGACTGGCTGAAACGCAGCGACTTTCCTAAAGGTAAGCCCCTGCTTGCCTCTATTAACCGTCGTGATAGTCGCGTCCCATTCCACAGTTTCCTGTACTGGTACGTACTTCGATCAGGGAGGCACTATGCTCCAGTTACAGACAATTCCGCAAACAGCAGTCGTGTGAAACCCGCCTTCCCTGTGTTCGTTCACTACACGCAGAAGGCAATAAAATGGGCACGCGTTCGTGCCATATCCGATGACTTCCAGAAATCGCTGGACACGGTTCCGCAATGTCTTCTGTTATCTAGTTCGTAACAAAAAAAAGTGGCTCTGAGCACTATGAGACTTAACATCTTAGGTCATCAGTCCCCTATAACTTAGAACTACTTAAACCTAACTAACCTAAGGACATCACACACATCCATGCCAGAGGCAGGATTCGAACCTGCGACCGTAGCAGTCCCGCGGTTCCGGACTGCAGCGCATAGAACCGCACGGCCACCGCGGCCGGCTCTAGTTCATAACGTCGGGAGCTTCATGAGATTCTTCACGGCTCAGTCGATTGTACACCGTTCGTCCAAAAAGTTCAGAGACTGATTTTATTCCTGGTGTATAAGCGCCGTCAGCGCACTAACTGCGGTGGCAGCGTGAACTAACAACTGTAAATAAAGGGTGCACATTCGACCAGTCAGTTGGAAGCAGACAGTGTAATAGGGTGGGCTTTCGACCGAAATCTGTCAACGTTATTGTATCTCAAATCGCAATGGAGCTTCATCTCTAAATAAAGTGTTCAATGCATTTTCTAGAATGTTTACAAAAAGGGAAAAGTATGTGCGAAATTTGTCCCGCGCACTTTGAAACCAGAACAAAAACAATGACACATTTCCACTTGTCGCGACTTGATTGAAATTCAAAACAGTGTACAACGGTCCAGTTGTTGTTGTTGTTGTTGTGGTCTTCAGTCCAGAGACTGGTTTGATGGACCTCTCCATGCTACTATATCCTGTGCAGACCTCTTCACCTCTGAGTAACTACTGCAACCTACATCCTTCTGATTCTGCTTAATGTATTCATCTGTTGGTCTCCCTCTACGATTTTTACCCTCCACGCTTTCTTCCAATATTAAATTGGTGATCCCCTGATGCCTCAGAACGTGCCCTACCAGCCGATCCCTTCCTCTAGTCAGGTTGTGCCACAAATTCCTCTTCTCGCCAATTCTGTTCAGTAGCTCCTCATTAGTTACGTGATCTACCCACCTAATCTTCAGCATTCTTAGGTAGCATCAAGTTTCGAAAGTTTCTATTCTCTTCCTGTCTAAACTATTTATCGTCCATGTTTCACTTCCATACATAGCTACAATCCATGCAAATACTTTCAGAAAGGACTTCCCGACTACGTTTTATATCCTCTTTACTTCGACCATCATCAGTTATTTTTCTCCCAAAATAGCAAAACTCAACTACTACTTTATGTGTCCTCATTTCCCTCAGCATCACCTAATTTAATTCGACTACATTCAGTTGCTTTTGTTGATGTTCATCTTATATCCTCCTTTCGAGACACTGTCCATTCCGTTCAACTGCTCTTCCAGGTCCTTTGCTGTCTCTGACAGAATTACAATGTCGTTGGCAAACCTCAAAGTTTTTATACAGATTGAACAACATCGGGGATAGACTACAACCCAGTCTCACGCGCTTCTTAATCGCTGCTTCCCTTTCATGCCTGCCTGTGTCAGGTAAGATCCTCAAAAATTGTCTCATGAAGTGAATACTAACAATTGTGTCAAAGTGTAGCGGAATGTCACATACTGTACTTCACGGCACGTAAAAGATCAGGTACGTTTTCACTACGTTTTTCCCGCGCATTTCAGTCCATACCAAGCCGTGCAGCCCTTTCCTATTAAATCATAGCTAACTGAGTGAGAGCGTTGCTAATTGGCGATACTTATTTATCTGTTTACTAATTCTTGCAAGATTGGGGCCATCAGGCCATCTCTTACGTAACGTATGTGTAACATACATTATGAAATCCCGTAGTAGCTGTACTAGTTTATTAGTTCATGAAGAGTAGACTAACAAAGGCAGATTACACAGATGTGGGAGAGGGAAAAGAGGATGAAAAATGTGGGAAGATGGAGGTATTTTCGTATTGTTTGATGGAGAGAAAAATGGTCATGTTGTAGCGTTTTAGGAAAGAGTTACGACGTTGACAGAGAGTATTAGATTTCTTTCAAATCTGCCACGGAACTGAATACAGTTTTCGAATGTGTCACTCTGTAATACAGCTGTATACTCGTAACAAAAGCTGTATTAACAAAAATTAGAAAAACGATGCAGACTGGCCCAGCATCTGAAGATGAGCCCTTAACTCGAAATGCATCCTGCATTTCTCTTGACAGGACATCCACAACTGTTATTCTTCATCAATGATGAAATCCGCTATAGTTGTTAAAATTCTTTGATTCTTAAAAGGAAAGCACAACCAGGTTTCAGGACATATATCTCATCTTCAGGTGCACCTGAAAAATTATAAATCAATAACAGTACCTGTCCACCTGGTGAAGGTAATCAAAGCTAAATAGAAATTCTTATGTTACCAGTACACGGCCGCTCCCGCCGGCATATCAACTTCGGGTTCTGCTTCGCCCAGGTCTGGTGAGTGTGTGGACCATTGTGTCGCGTCTGTAGTTTCTTGCGAGAAGATCAGCATGGGAGCTAGACGCTAAATCCAGTAATGAGGTGGCTCGTCCAACGCAAAGTCGTGGTGCTGGAAAACAAGCTGGAAATTCTTTGCAGATAAGGGAACTCGGTGGGATGAAATAACTTAGTTGATACACGAGGTAGGATAAGACCACTTTCGAACCCTAAGAGGCACCAACACATTGAATGTAAGTTCGGCAATTCTGCATGAACCCTGTGCAGCTAAGCCCCACGAGGAACTAAGTCTCGTCCCGAGGGCAGAGTGATTCAGGTCCAGCGTCTGAGGCAACTGTTGAGGGAATCTCCCCAGTAGCACCAGCGGCCCTGCTTACATAGGCTCCTCTGATGCAATCCCCCGCGATCACGCGCGTCTCCCGCGTCCTGTCGTCCTCCCAGAACATTCTGTCGTAGCTGGACATGTAGCTCCAGCGTCCCTTGCCACAGAAACGCAACCTCTCCTGCTTCCCAGCGCCCTGGCTGACGTCAGGTTGCTTTCCTAAAGGTTCATCTTATGCAATCTTATGCAATTCTACTCACATCCGCGACCCATTCGCGACAACTGGTGAGCCGCAAACTGTACTCATGGACTACATTGTTTTCGCACATGCCTTATGGACACAGTCTGTATAACCCTTTTTTTTGGACACTTCATGCGAATGTGTGGCGCGCCTTACACCCGGACCATTGTAAATTTTGCGATGAGGATTTGGGATGTCGAACCGTTTATTTATCTATCTACATCCGGATCCTGCTCCAGCTACTGCCGGGTCTGGGTGCTGACGAGTCCTCTCCATTTGACTCGGTCCTCCCACCACTTTTTTTCCTCCACTTGCTGCCAGGTCACACCTCTCCTTTCCATCGTTAATACTTTGTATATTTTATTCTGTTCAACGCTGGTTTCCGCTTTTTTAATCGGGACCCTTTGTCTTTTTATGTAGGTCCTCTTCTGTGAGAGGCTTTCGGGCAGGCCTAAGATTGCACGGGATATCCTGTGCATGCCATGTACCAGAGATGCAGTATTTTGGCATATTTTAACCTTAGTTCTGCATTTTGTGTTGACTCACATCTTAATATAAGTATAGGGGGATTTTTTCTAAGAATTTCTGCTGGTTCTGTTTAGCTTTGATTATATGAAGCGCGTGGACAGTTATTATTATTGATTTATGATTTTGCAGATGCGCCTGAAGACGGGATGCATGTTCCGAAACCAGATTGTGCTTTTCTTTTTAGAAATAAATAATTTTTACAGCTATAGCAGACTTTAATCGTCGATGAAGGCGGTTTGCTTTTTACTTGACGAAAGTAATACTGTCACTGGAGTAACACTGACAGCAATGGATTTACGGAGTCGTTCAGTTTCACAAATTGGTATTTCTGTGAACGTCGGTTACTTTGATACACTACTGGATATTAAAATTGCTACACTAAGAAGAAATGCAGATGATAAACTGGTATTCATTGGACAAATATATTATACTAGAACTAACATGTGATTGCATTTTCACGCAATTTGGGTGCATTGATCCTGAGAAATTAGTACCCAGGACAGCCACCTCTGACCATAATAACGACCTCGATACGCCTTGGCATTGAGTCAAACAGAGCTTGGATAGCGTCTACATGTACAGCTGCCCATGCAGCTTCAGCACGATACCACAGTTTATCAAGAGTAGTGACTGGCGCATTGTGACCAGCCAGTTTCTCGGCCACCATTGACCAGACGTTTTCAATTGGTGAGAGATCTGGAGAATTTGCTGGCCAGGGCAGCAGTCGAACATTTTCTGTATCCAGAAAGGGCCGTACAGGACCTGCAACATGTGGTCGTGCATTATCCCGCTGAAATGTAGAGTTTCGCACCCCATAGAATCACGCTGGGTGATGCGCCAGTATGGCGATGACAAATACGCGCTTCCAATGTGCGTTCACCGTGATGTCGCCAAACACGGATGCTGTAAACAGAACCTGGATTTATCCGAAAAAATGAGGTTTTGCCATTCGTGCACCCAGGTTCGTCGCTGAGTACACCATCGCAGGCGCTCCTGTCTGTGATGCAGCGTCAAGGGTAACCGCAGCCATGGCCTCCGAGCTGATAGTCCATGGTGCTGCAAACGTCGTCAGACTGTTTGTGCAGATTGTTGTTGTCTTGCAAACGTCCCCATGTGTTGACTCAGGGATCGAGACGTGGCTGCACGATCCGTTACACCCATGCGGATAAGATGCCTGTCATCTCGACTGCTAGTGATACGAAGCCGTTGGGATCCAGCACGGCATTCCGTATTACCCACCTATTCCATCTTCTGCTAACAGTCATTGGATAAGATGCCTGTCATCTCGACTGCTAGTGATACGAGGCCGTTGGGATCCAGCACGGCATTCCGTATTACCCACCTATTCCATCTTCTGCTAACAGTCATTGGATCTCAACCAACGCGAGCAGCAATATCGCGATACGATAAATCGCAATTGTGATAGGCTACAATTTGACCTTTATCAAAATCGGAAACGTGATGGTACGCATTTCTCCTATTTACACGACGCATCACAACAACGTTTCACCAGGCAACGCCGGTCAACTGCTGTCTGTGTATGAGAAATCGGTTGGAAACTTTCCTCATATCAGCACGTTGTAGGTGTCACCACAAGCGCCAACCTTGTGTGAATGCTTTGAAAAGCTAATCATTTGCATATCACAGCATCTTCTTCCTGTCGGTTAAATTTCGCGTCTGTAGCACGTCATCTTCGTTGTGTAGCAATTTTAATGGCCAGTAGTGTATCTTATTTCCCCACTCTTTGTCACAGTATCCTATCAGCAGACGTCAAACTGTACCATTCGGAGCCTTACGGCGAGAGCAGGAAGCGCGTCGATGCCTGTATACTCCGCGGGCCCCAGAGTGCCTCCCTAAAAGAAAGTACAGCAGAGCCTGTGGAGGCGGACAGACGGCCTACCTGCTGGTGCGGACAATAGCAGCAACTCTGCGGGGTGCTAGCTGCCAGGGTCAGAAGAGGGGGCGGCGTTGTCGAGGGCCGCAGGAATCCGCGGAACGCTACCTTCCAGGCCTGTGGCGGGGGTGTGCCCACCTGCACCCTCAGATTTGGCGGGAAAGCCACTCCTCCCCCAAGTTCCCAAAACAGTGTGTTGCCTCTCCTAGTCGCTCTTGCACTTCACACCGTGGGCTGGCTCCTCAGTCGCCTTTCCGGTTACCGATCGAAGAGGCGCAGTGGTAAGACAGTGGACTCGTTCTCGAGAGTGCAGCGTTTCAAACCATCTCTTCTCTCTCTTCTCTTCTCAGCGATCACAGGCCCTGTAGACCACGCCCTGCATCAACTATCTGCTTCCACCGCCTTCTATGTCTCGCGGCCTCTCTCCACCCTCGGAAATTCCTAATACTGCGATGTCCTTCTCTGTCATCTTTCCAGCTTGTACGAGGTCGGCCCAATGGTCTTGTTGCCTGGAGAGTTCCTTCAAATGCTTTCTTGTTGATCCTGTTGTTTTCCATTCTGGCCTCATGTCCAGCCCATTGCAGTCTCCTACTTTTTAATTTCTGGATGATAGTGAGTTGCTTCATTAACTGATAAATTTAATTGTTCTTTCGAATTCTCGATACGCCATTCTCCAACACAGGTCCCCAGATTTTTCTCATTACTTTTCTTTCGAAAACATTCAGTTTTTCTCTTTCATTGTTTGTAAGTGTCCAGCTTTCTGAAGCGTACAGTACTATGGGGGCAGATAATAGTGTTGTATATCTTCATCTTTGTGGTGATTGACAAAGCTTTACTTTCGAATGGGTTGCTTAGTGAGTACAGACATCTTGACCCTGAGGCTATTCTTTCATTCATATCCATTGTTATGATATTTTTACAGTTGAAATGTGGTCCAAGGAGAACTTTTCTGAATTTAGTATGTTGGTCAATTTCAAAGTAAGGATTTGGGTTTATGACTCGACCTGTTTCCAAATATTCGGTTTTCTCTTCGTTAATAAAAAGCCCGATTTTGCTGGCACTGTGCCTGAGAGATCTGTACATGTCTTTCAGTTCTTCAGTTTCACTCGGCAACACTATATCATCTGCATAAGCCAGGAGTTTTACTTCACTGTTTTCGAATCGGAGACCATTGTATAGATGTAAATTACTCTCCTGAACCATTTTCTCTAATGCAAGGTTGAAGAGGACACATGAAATAGCGTCTCCCTGTCGTAAGCTTGTTTTAATTGGAAAGGTGGGAGATATGGATCCTCTAAACTTCACTGCTGCCTGGGAGCCATCCATGCACAGTTGTATCATCCTAATGATTTTACTGGGTATACTAAATTCTCGTAATTTGTTGTAGAGGCTAATTCTGTGGATGCTGTCGTAGGCTCGCTGGAAGTCAATGAAGAGACAGCGGATGTTTTTATTAAATTCCCACTATTTCTCAAAGATCTGTCGTATAGTAAACAAATTATCAGTTGTGAAACGGTTTGTTCGAACTCCAGCCTGGTAATCTTGAATAATGTTTTCTGCGTAAGGTTTAAGTTTTTCCAGAATGGTCATTGACGCAAACCGTCAGCTATCCAAATTTAGATTTTTCGTCATTTTCTTAAATCTCTCGTTGCGAATGCCGGGGGACTGGGAGTTGTGAGGCACTGATAGAGTTAAAAAGGCATTGTCTCACATCTTGCTTTGGTTGTAGGGCACCACCACCCCAAGGAAATTTCATCGTACGGGAAAGCAAAAAGTGAAAGCTAGTGTAAAATGTACCTTCACGTGAATTAGCCGTCTGAGGACTAACCTTTCGGTTCGAAACCGGTAAGGGCACTGTTTACATAAATAAATAGCGTTGCAAAAAGTGGCTGGTTGCTGTTCGTGAGAGTCAACCTATATTTTGTATAGAGCCACGGGCTTAGAATGTTTTCGGCCAAATAATACCTGAAGCTACTTCTACGTCTGTTGCTGACTCTCCATCCAAGATAACATCTTGCGTCCTTGCTAGGAAAATGTCGTAAATCCAGTCACAAAAGTCGCTTGACATCTCACATGGCCGTACTTCTGATATCAGGGGTTGATGCTTTCTAGACATCGAGGAATACTGTAACTACCTGACTAACTTGAGCCATGACTTCGAAGATGTCATGCGACAAAGCGCGGAATGGGTTTCACACGAAATTCGGAATTCGTGCTGCGTGGCATGAAGGAGATCGTTCTGTCCAGTATACGTCATTACGTTTCGGCTTAGACTAAGTTCTAGGATTCTACGACAGATAGATGTCAAGGGTACTGGGCGGTGGCTTTGTGAGTCACTTCTACTGCGTGGAGCGTAGCCGACTTTTCTACAACTTAACGGGCTGTCATGTCCTCGAAAGGCAGGGGTTACAGGCCAGTCCGTCACTTCCTAGCGGTTAGGAGCAAATGCAAAAAGATAAACTTCCAGTGAGCGTAGGTTGGTAGGATGGATCATTGCCAAACACTATCCCAGGGCACCTGGGTAGGCAAGAAATTTTTGTGACCCGATAGCTGTTTGCAGCTGGAGACTCAAAGATACTCGAGGGTCTGATTAACATTATTTATTTGCCGTCAGCCTAACTATTACACTAAAGGCTGATTCTGAATATTAGAAAAAGCGGAGGGTGTTACTGGTTGCACAACAAAATCCGTGGAGTGAGCGCTAACAGAAGTAGCGAACACTAGCAGCATTTTAAGTACTCGATTTGAGAGCAGCACCAAAGTGAGGAAAGCAAACTTGTCGGAGTTTACCCGAGGCTGTTGACGAGCGACGCTGAATTGGCACCGCAAAGATTTGACACAGGACTCCGTCTAAAAACAAAAAGATGGGTTTTTAAGGAATTCTCCCTTCCTATATTCGGTCCTCCAATCCGCCGGCACTTGAAGACTCCATCCAATCTGACATGTGGCTCTGCACCTTCAGGGTGCCTATAGCCAACCACATTCAGATTGTTCCCTTCTCCTACTCAATAGGTAGGGATGTCCTTGGACATTACACGAACAAACTGTGAATTTGGTAGTAGCACGTTCAGCTGAAAGGTAAACGTCTCTGCTTTCTTTCTATAGGGACAACAACAGTGAGATTTTCACTCTGCAGCGGAGTGTGCGCTGACATGAAACTTCCTGGCAGATTAAAACTGTGTGCCGGACCGAGACTCGAACTCGGGACCTTTGCCTTTCGCGGGCAAGTGCTCTACCAACTGAGCTACCCAAGCACGACTCACGCCCTGTCCTCAAGGCTTTACTTTTCCCAGTACCTCGTCTCCTACCTACAAGCACTTGCCCGCGAAAGGTAAAGGTCCCGAATTGGAGTCACGGTCTGGCACACAGTTTTAATCTGCAGGAAGTTTCAATAACAATAGTGTTTTGCGTCACTCGGCCCCGCCCAGATGTGTCTGGTCAACACGGTCTTCGTTGAAGGACTCTAAACTGTGTAAACCCACTCACGTTGCAGTTCTCGAGAAGTATCAAGCTTGCCGCCTCTTCTCCTTTGACGCTTTACAACAGCGTCTCGGCGGTGGTAATTCTGTGAAGTGAAGTGAAACTGTTCCCCTGGGACAGCTGGTCAGAGCGTATGCAATTCGCAGGCCTATACTGTTACTGTTTACCTAGACGCTACCGCTTCTGCTTGCTCTGTGCACTGTCTGTGATTTCCCATCTCTGCGTGCCCAAGTTGGTTTCCGACAGCCTTAAGCTTAAAAATGTACAAGTCATTATGAAACGTCCCCTTAGAAAAATTTATGAATGACTGTGCTGATAAACCTTTTACATTATTTGATTTTCAAACAGCTGAGCAGAACTAAACTTACTCAGACATTTCGCTCTTTACCTATTCTGATCAACACTAAACAGACACACAATATTTTTAGCGCAACGCAATCTGACTTTCAAAAATCCCTACAAAAGAATGGCCCTGACTAGCAATAACTTTACCTTTCATGAATCATCTACCTCACAAAAATCTTCGTTACCCGGAACTACTGCAATACAGCGAGCGTCACTATTGCCAGCTAAATAAATAATGGTTCAAATGGCTCTGAGCACTATGCGACTTAGCCGGCCGGAGTGGCCGAGCGGTTAAAGGCGCTACAGTCTGGAACCGCACGACCGCTACGGTCGCAGGTTCGAATCCTGCCTCGGGCATGGATGTGTGTGATGTCCTTAGGTTAGTTAGGTTTAAGTAGTTCTAAGTTCTAGGGGACTTCCGACCACAGCAGTTGAGTCCCATAGTGCTCAGAGCCATTTGAACCATTTTGAAGCACTATGCGACTTAACTTCTGAGGTCATCAGTCGCCTAAAACTTAGAACTAATTAAACCTAACTAACCTAAGGACATCACACACATCCATGCCCGAGGCAGGATTCGAACCTACGACCGTAGCGGTCGCTCGGTTCCAGACGGTAGCGCCTAGAACCGCACGGCCACTCCGGCCGGCGCTAAATAAAAGATTCTAACTACTGAAGTCACTAACTACTGATAGGTATAGTCAGCAAATGAAAGATTTTGATAGTGAACAAAAAATGTATTTACCTTAATAATGTTCCAAAGTCATCATATATATATATATATATATATCTCCAATATTACAAATTTGCTCTTTCTGATTGACATATGTCCAGATCGTCCGCTCTCAAAATTCTGCCATTTCTCTCCCCACATCCACCACTGCTGGCGGCTCACCTCCAACTGCCCAACACTACAATGGCAAATATTCCAACAATGCCAACCAGCCACAGGCTGCACACAGCACAGCCAGTGTTTTCATACAGAGCGCTACGTGGCGGTACCAACATAAAAACCTAAACAGCCTACTTACAATTACATCGTCAGTATATCACACGGCGCTGAGCTGCGAAACGCTGGGGACGGCGTTTCTTACTGGCGAAGGGCCAGGGCAGGATTCCTTTGCAGCGACGCGAGTACGAGCTTAGCGATGAGCAGAGCAGAGGTGATTCACTTTCTGCCGCATAATGCACGAGCCGCCGCGGCTGGCCCACATAGGGCGCGCGCTCGTGAAGGCAGCCGGCCGGCGACCGGCGAGCTGCGCCTCGCGATCCAAGCAGCTTAACTGTAAAGCCTGGCGCCGCGCCGGCGGTGGTGGGGAATGTGGCGCTGCCGCCTGGCGGCCGCAAGGCCGACCGCCGCGATTACCGCATCTCTGTCACGGCGTGGACGCCGGCTGACTGGCGGCAAAACCCTTTCGCTTCTGTAGGCGTGTATACACGTCATACGCAGTTCGCCAGGTACTGTGGACGTTTGTATGCGCGCCGGCTTTTGTTTTACCTACAGTGATACGGACGTCGGTATGACCCGCCAGGTTAGCCGAGAGCGCCAATGCGCTGCTTCCTAGACTCGGGTAGGCGCACCGGCCCCGGATCAATCTGCCCGGCGGATTACCGTCGTCGGTCGGTGTGCCGGCCAGCCTGGTTGTGGTTTTTAGGCGGTTTTCCACATCCCGCTAGGTGAATACCGGGCTGGTCCCCACGTTCCGCCTCAGTTACACGACTCGCAGACATCTGAACACGTTCGCACTATTCCATCAATTACACGAGACGTAGGCAGCAGAGGTACACACTTCCGTGCCGGGGGGTGCGGGGTGTCGGCAGGAAGGGCATCCGGCCACCCCTTTCCACTCACCTTGCCAAATCTGTTCCTAACAATGCCGACCCAGAGTCAGCGCGGGACACGGCACCAGTGAAAGAAAGATACAGACGTCAAGTATGCGTCCCGAGCAGCCGACTTCTCACTGCTGCGGAAGAGTTACTTCCGTATCTCAGTGAATAAAACACGATTCACGATGCGCAAGCTTGTGACTGGGCGAATCATGCGGGACTCTCCTTCTAATACAAAACACAGTAACTCGAGAACGAAATGAAATATCGATCTGCTCTTAGTTTTAAATAAAATTCACATTACTGGCCATTAAAATTGCTACACCAAGAAGAAATGCAGATGATAATTGGGTATTCATTGGACAAATATATTATACTAGAACTGACATGTGATTACATTTTCACGCAATTTGGGTGCATAGATCCTGTGAAATTAGTATCCAGAACAACCACCTCTGGCCGTAATAACGACCTTGATACTCCTGGGCATTGAGTCAAACAGAGCTTGGATGGCGTGTACAGGTACAGCTGCCCATGCAGCTTAACACGATACCACAGTTCATCAAGAGTAGTGACTGGCGTATTGTGACGAGCCAGTTGCTCGGCCACCATTGACCAGACGTTTTCAGTTGGTAAGAGATCTGGAGAATGTGCTGGCCAGGGCAGGAGTCGAACATTTTCTCTATCTAGAAAGGCCCGTACAGGACCTGCAACATGCGGTCGTGCATTATCCTGATGAATTGTAGGGTTTCGCAGGGATCGAATGAAGGGTAGAGCCACGGGTCGTAACACATCTGAAATGTAACGTCCACTGTTCAAAGTGCCGTCAATACGAACAAGAGGTGACCGAGACATGTAAGCAATGGCACCCCATACCATCACGCCGGGTGATACACCAGTATGGCGATGACGAATACACGCTTCCAATGTGCGTTCACCACGATGTCGCCAAACACGAATGCGACCATCATGATGCTGTAAACAGAACCTGAAGTCATCCGAAAAAATGACGTTTTGCCATCGTGCACCCAGGTTCGTCGTTGAGTACACCATCGCAGGCGCTCCTTCTGTGATGCAGCGTCAAGGGTAACCGCAGCCATGGTCTCCGAGCTGATAGTCCATGCTTCTGCAAAACGTGGTTGAACTGTTCGTGCAGATGGTTGTTGTCTTGCAAACGTCCCCATCTGTTAACTCAGGGATCGAGACGTGGCTACACGATCCATTACAGCCATGCGGATAGGCCGGCTTGTGTGGCCGTGCGGTTCTAGGCGCTTCAGTCTGGAACCGCGTGACGGCTACGCTCGCAGGTTCGAATCCTGCCTCGGGCATGGATGTGTGTGATGTTCTTAGGTTAGTTAGGTTTAAGTAGTTCTAAGTTTTGGGGGACTGATGACCTCAGATATTAAGTCCCATAGTGCTCAGAGCCATTTTTAAAATTTCTTGCATTGTTTTATGTAATCAAAATATCCACGGGTGTACTGCCGGTCTACAGTGTCCAACGGGCACATTATTTCGGCGATCATACATGTCGCCATCATCAGGTGAACTGACGGACTCCTGTGAACGTGCCGGCACGAAGATCCGTACGCTATGGCTGCTCAGGGGGAACTGGGTTCGGTCGCCATAGTGCATAGTGCCATTTTTCCGTGCACCGTAGACGTTAACCGTGGCGGTACGGCAGAAGTTTACAAACTTCGCCGTTTAGGAAATGTTTCCACCCTTGGCACGAGAGCCAGTTATCTCGCTCTTTTGGACGTCAGATAAATGGCCGTGTTTCCACGCTACGACAGCACTGTTTTCCTCGTCCCCCCTCAGCCCGCCCCGCCCCCCCCCCCCCCCCCCCCCACTGTTTTGATGCCTTCCACTGCTATTGCCGCCACCTGCCGTCTACGACTGGATATTACATGTTAAGTTCGAACGTAACCATTAGTCCCATCAATGTGAATTGGCCGTTTATTTTATTAGTTTACTTTTGCCTCAGAAACTTCGAAATTTACCATATTTTTTATTATTTAGCAATACTTCCTGGGATGCCATTGCAACCGTCCTCAGGTCATGCACTGTAGCTGTTCCACACTCAGTCGCAGAGTATTGCTATTCTTCGTACCTTAAAAAAGTCTCACCCTGAAGTTACTGGCACACATCTCATTCAGGTAATGCGTCTCATGGCAGGTTTTAATCGTCCCACTATCACGTGCTGGCTACCGGTTGTTAGTGATATTCCACCACCATCCATACCAGCGCTTAGTAAGGAATTGGAGCGGTAGGGTAAAAGGATGTTGATATGTGATTTCTGCGGCTGCTCATAATTAGTGAATGCGTAGCCGTTGTCTAAGACATACTGTAACGTATCACACTCCGGGGCGACAAAGTCGAGGGATAGCGATATGTCCATATACCGATGGCAATGGTATCGCGTACACGATGTGTAATAGGAGAGTGCGTTGGCTGAGCTGTCACTTGTACTCAGCTGATTCACATCAAAACGTGCCCAACGTGATTACGGCCACACACGGGAATTAACAGACCTTGAACGCGAAATGGTAGTTGGAGCTACACACACGGGGCATTCCACTTCGGAAACCGATAGGCAATTCAATTTTCCAAGATCCATAGTGTCAAGAGCATGCTTAGAATCCCTAATTTCAGGCATCACCACTCTCCACGGACAACGCAGTGGCCGACGGCCTTTTCTTAACCACCGAGACCAGCGGCGTTTGCGCAGCGTTGTCTACATCAGGGGTCTCCAAACAACGGCCCGCGTGCCGAAACCGGCCCGCGTTAGCTGGCCGGACATTTCCAGTATCCGGCGCGCCAAATATTTGAGGTGGTACTGCCAACAATTGAGTTTCGAGGCCTATCGCGACCAATGTACCGCGGTCAGGTACGTCCACCAATCAAAATTATGTAATTAAATAAAAATCGTAGTTCGTTTCAGTGCTAGCTATTCCCACAACATTAGATTTTTGCGATTTCATCTTTCCTTTAGCCTTACATTACGGTGATCATGGAGTGCTAGGGTGCTTTAATCTCACTAGGTAGATCTTGGCCCTTATGACTTCGTGGAGGAGAACAGTGTGGCCGCGGGCTAAAAAGTTTGGAGACCCCTGGTCTACATCTACATCATACTCCGGAAGCCACCTAATGGTGTGTGGCGGAGGGTACTTTCGGTACCACTATCTTATCCTTCCAATCCTGTTCCACTCGCGAATAGTGCGTGGGAAGAATTATTGTCGGTAAGGCTCTAATTTCTCGAATTGCCTGCTCGTCGTCAACACGAGAGATGTATGTGGGGGAAAATAATATATTGTCCGACTCCTCCTGAAAAGTGCTGTCCCGAAATTTCAATAGTAAATCTCGCCATGATGCACAACGCCTCTCCTGTAACGTTTGCCAGTGGAATTTAGCATCTCGGTAACGCTCTCTCTCCAGCTAAACGACCCCGTGACGAAACTCGCCCCTCTTCGTTGGATCTTCTCTATCTCCTCTATCAGTCCTACCTGATAGGTATCCCAGGTAGATGCACATTACTCAAGAATCGGGCGAACAAGCGCCTTATAAGCCACTTCTTTCGTGGACGAGTTACATTTCCTTAAGACTCTTCCGATGAATCTGAGTCGGGTTTCTGCTTTTCCCACTGTTTTATATGGTCGTTCCACTTAAGTTCGCTCTGGATAGTTAAGCCTAGATATTTTACGGCAGACGCTGCCTATAGCTGTTTGCCATCAATAGTGTAGTTGTACAGTAGTGGATTTCTTTTCCTATGTATGCGCAATATGTTACATTTATTTACTTTCAGGGTCAGCTGCCAGAGGCTGCACCATTCATCAATTCTCTGCTGGTAGTTCTGCATATTGTCGCAATCTTCTGGCGTTGCACTGTTGTCAGTGCTAACAGAGAAGCAGCATTGCACGAAGTAACCAGAAATCAATGTAGGACGTACAACGAAAGTATCCGTTAGGAAAATGCCGCAAAATATGGCGTAATTGACAGTGGCAGCGGACCACCGACCTGAGTGCCTTTGCTGACAGCACGACATAGCGCGCAGCGTCTCTCCTGGGCAGGTGACAAGGTCGGTTGGACCCTAAACGACTGGAAAACCGTGGCCCAATTTCAGTTGGTAAGAGCTGGCAGTAGAGTTGGAGGATGGGGCAGACCCACAAAGCCATGGACTCAAGTTGTCAACAAGGCACTGTGCAAGCTGATGGTGGCTCCATAATGATGTGGGCTTCGTGTACTTGGAATGGACTGGGTGTTTTGGTCCAACTAAACTTCTTGGAGACCATTTGCAGTCATTCGTGGACTTCATGATCCTGAACAACGATGGAAGTTTTATGGATGACAATGTGCCATGTCAGTTGCACACAGTTGTTCGCAATTGGTTTGAAGAAGATTCTGGACAATTCGAGCGAAAGGCCATCCATATCGCCAGCCACGAATTCCCCGAACATTTATGAGACAAATCGAGAGATCAGTTCGTGCACAAAATCCTGCACCGGCAACAGTTCCGCAATCATGGACGGCTACAGAGTTTGCACGGCTCAATATTTATGCAGGTGACTTCCAACGACTGTTGAGTCCATGCCACGTCGGGCAAAATGAGGTCTGACACGATATTAAGCGGTATCCCATCACTACTGTCACTTCACCAGCCAAGTTGCTGGGTGACCCTTTTGAATATATGGACGTGAAGCGACGCTGGGCAGACATATTAGTACCAGTCTCAAAGTGTAGCTCATGGGAAACATGATGAGAAATAAATACGTTGGAGCAGTTATAGGACAAAATTGATGTTAATCTTTCTGCGTAAAAAAGTGAGCTGCGACAGTGCTCAGCACTAGCTCCTCTAACGTTTAAAGTTTATACGTTTGTGGTGCTACTAACAATCTACAATGCTTACGTGGCAGTAAGCATCCAAACGAAACAATTTAGGCGAGAGTAAAAGTGGGAAAGCTGAATGAATATTCTAAAAAGTGACGACTGTGCTTCAGTCCGGTCGAAACACTTTTAACTCAGTCGCCACCTAGCAGACAAAGCGAATGTTTCATTTTGCAATAAACAAATTAACCACATCAATTATCCAAAATACCGTGGCATCACTGTTCATTGTTCTCTGACATAAAAAAAACTTTCAGCAAACTGAACAAAAACAAAACACCGTTAATAAGGGAATTGGCTGGAACAGCGTTTGGAGCGCAAGCAGGTATCTGTACATTGCCGCATAATTCTTAGTGTACTCATTTGCAGAGTATTGTTTTCAATTATGATGCAGCAGTACGCACGCCAGCCAAACAGACGTCCGTCCAAATGAGCTAATCCGCATTATTGCTGAAAGACTGAATGTAACGGCGGAGAACAAATCTGATTAAACTGTTTACTGGGTCTCAAAAGTTGATATAGACCTTTGAAAGTGGACTGCTGTGTCAAAGCAAATTTCTTGTTGCTGCGGATTTTTGTATGTTGTTGTTGTGGTTGTTGATAATGTATTCTAATTCTGACGATGCAGCTATCAATGCTGCTCTGGCCTGTGCAACATCCTTCGTCCTTGCATAAGTTATGGAAGTTACATCTATTTGAACCTGCTTATTATACTCAAGGCCCTTCCCTCCCCTCCACGCCTCCCGCAATGCCGTCCCTCACCAAATTGACAATACCTTTATGCCTCTGGATGCACCCTATCAATCGACCCCTCCTTTTAGGTAAGTTGTACCTCAAATTATATTTTCGTTTAGTTATTCGCCGGCTGGTATGGCCGAGCGGTTCTAGGCGCTTGAGTCTGGAACCGCGCGACTGCTACGATCGCAGGCTCGAATCCTGCCTCGGGCATGGATGTGTGTGATGTCCTTAGGTTAGTTAGGTTTAAGTAGTTCTAAGTTCTAGGGGACTGATGACCTCAGATGTTAATTCCCATAGTGCTCAGAGCCTTTTGAACCTTTAGTTATTAAATCTGCCAACTTAATCTTCGGCGTTCTCCTGAAGCACCACATTTGAAAAGCTACTATTCTTTTCTTGCCTGAGCTGTATGTCGCTCCCGTTACACTTCTATACCAAGCTAAAGAGACTTCCTAACATTTAAATTTATGTCCGATGTTAACGGATTCCGCATTTGAGAAATTGATTTCCTGCTTTAGCCAGTCTGCATTTTGCATCGTCTTTACGTCGGCTACGTCCTTTTTTTTTCACACATAGCAAAATTCATATACTAATTTGTGTTTCATTTCCTAATATAATTCTTCCAGCATTGGCCGTTTAAATTCCACTGTATTCCATTAGGACTGCTTTACTATTGTTGGTGATCGTCCTACAACCTCTTGTCATTTGCTCTTCTAAGTCCTTTGCCATCTCTGGCATCTGCAAACCCGACAGCTGTAATTTTCCCTGTGAGAACCTTAATTCGCTCCCTGAACTTTAATTATCTTTCCAAATATTTCCTGTGTTTCTTTTATTGCTTGCTCAATTTACATATCGAATAACATTGTAAATAGGCGACTACTTGTCACTTACTTTCATGCCCTCTGATTCCTACAACTGCAGTCGGTTTTCTGTTCAGAGTGTTCATACATCTCGTTCCCTGTATTATTTCCCAGCTACCTACAGAATTTCAAAGAGTGTTTTCGAGCTAACTTTGAAGTAAGCGACAGTCAAATAATAATAATAATAAATGTAGCAGTACACAAAATTTTACAAGTTAATCAGGGCAGCAGTTCATCGCGTAATTTGCCTCACGTACCAGCTGCGGTCGCGAGTAGGACTTAACAGCGACGCTGCTGCCGCTACGCGAAGTGGACTAAAGGAGCGTTTCAAGATTAACGAGTTAGTTCTCCTGACTTGTGGATCGTAGCATTTACAAAGGAGGAGCGGAAACTATTTGGATTGTTATCAGCGCAGGTGGCCTGCGTGGGAGCAGAGCAACACGCCCCATGCCCGCGTTGCGTCAGTCCTGTGGAATGGCCGTCCGCTGTGGTCGGCCTTGACGTATGTGTGTGTGTGGGGGGGGGGGGGAGGGGGGGGGGGATCTGTGCGCGCCTGTGCGTACAGGCGAGGTACAATAGCCGGAGCAGGTTTTACGCTGACCGCGTCCATTTAAATCCATTTGCATTTCCCCGCTACTGGGGGAAGCGAGGAACAAAAGAAAAGCGGCCCGGTGACTTTTCGGTTTTTACGAGCTGTGGCAGGCTTTACGCTGCCTGCTGGTCAGTGGCGAGGAACCAAAACAGCTAACGACGAGAGCTTCTGGTGGCGTCTCCGCTACACGTCCATCATATGTCAGGCAGCGGAAACGTGCGTGTCACGAAAGCCCACCCCCACAACCCCGGCCCCACCACCGCCCACGTCGCCGTCCCCGTCCCGACGTAGGAGCCAAAATGTCTTTGAGGCATCGCTTCCTTCAATCCTCCAACAAAAGGAATCCAATGAAGGTGATGCCATACCATGTGGCCTTAGAACCACGTGACAGGCTTCTAACTAGCACTTATGAATCAAGCAGCCAGTTTGAACAATGATTAATCGAAATAAATGAACAGGAAGGACAGTACCACGATCATAACACTGGGAAGACCCCAAATTCGACTCTTGAATTGCGGTATACCCCGCATTAAACATTTACAAAGCGTCGGAAAATGAACATTAGACACTGAATCGGGCGAGAACAGTGCCAAGTTTACATGCTGTGAAGCATCAGTTAAAATAAAGGCTGCAAATATGTGATAGTCGAAGCGCTTATCAGGTTGAGCAAAGTCATAGCAGTGAGTAGCAGCAGTGGAGCACGATGGCGCGTTCGTTACTCAGCCTGTAGCCTATGATGCACCTCGCTGGCCGGCCGCGGTGGTCTCGCGGTTCTAGACGCGCAGTCCGGAACCGTGCGACTGCTACGGTCGCAGGTTCGAATCCTGCCTCGCGCATGGATGTGTGTGATGTCCTTAGGTTAGTTAGGTTTAAGTAGTTCTAAGTTCTAGGGGACTGATGACCACAGCAGTTGAGTCCCATAGTGCTCAGAGCCATTTGAACCATTTTTGCACCTCGCTGTGTTGTGCCTGCGGCGGCTGGTGGTTGATGTGACGGACATGGACGCTACGTGTTGACTGCTCCAGGATACTGACTGAGTCCGGGTGACCTCGTTGGGTCTCGCTCAAAAACTGGGTCCAAGCAAGAAAACAGCAGACTGCCAGGGTAGACACTGTTTTCTGTAATCATCCTAAAAGGCCGTTCCCATAAAACTCTTTCTTGAATTTTATTCGTAGTGGACGCTGTTGAACTCCGTGACTGTTCCTTTATAGGCTGTAGAGAAATTTCCGCTACCCGTTGTAAGACGTGTGTATTTCTATTGTCTGTTGTCAAACCACAATTTATGAAAGATGTTTGTATTTTATTAATAGGATTAAGTAGGAATAACTAATATTTGTCATTTTGGAAATAATTGTGGTAGCAGGGAATGTCTGCACCAAAGTATTGTTGGCTGGAGAGACCGCACATTGATATAATTTTAAAAAGGGCGGGAGAGACCGCGTATGGATACATTTTAAGAAAAGAGCGGGAAAGACCGCACATTAATACATTTTGTAATGATAGCAGGGATTGTCTGCACCAGAAAGCATTGTTGGCGGGAGAGACGGCACTTCAGCGTTCGTAGGAAGTCATTAGTAAGCGAGATGTGAAGCGAGTTGGTAGCATGTCTGAAGCGAGAGGTTGAGAGGAGCGATGTGCCTGCCAGCCACCAGCTATGATTTACAAGAGATTATAAAAAAAATGGCTCTGAGCACTATGGGACTTAACATCTATGGTCATCAGTCCCCTAGAACTTAGAACCACTTAAACCTAACTAACCTAAGGACGTCACACAACACCCAGTCATCACGAGGCAGAGAAAATCCCTGACCCCGCCGGGAATCGAACCCGGGAACCCGGGCGCGAGAAGCGAGAACGCTACCGCACGACCACGAGGTGCGGACTACAAGAGATTATAAACGGATGCACAGAGACAGCAGCTAACTATTATCATAAGAGGAACTAATATTATTGAATTATTGTTTTTAGAAACTCAAGATTACTGAAGCTATGTTTGCCCACTGCTAGTTGTAAGATTGGTGTAAAAAATAAGTCCCATTTGAACGTCAGTACAATCATTTCATTACCAACAGTAAATAATAGAAGAGCCGTTTTCAGAATATAATTCATTTTTGCCAGCAATTTTGCATTACTGATTATAATCCATCCCAAAAACCATCAACGTAAAACTTTGCAAAATTTTATTGTTGTCAAGAAAAAGTTTAACTATGAAATACGAAACTTCAGTCAAATTAAAGAATAACGTCAACATTGCTATTAAAGAATAACGTCAGCTTTGGTAATAAATACAGCCACTTATTATGACAGCCCACCAGCAGCTAATATAGTAAAACAGAGAAAGTATATTCATGTCGCAGTTCGATGTAGCAGTCAGATGGAGATCCAGTAACAGTGAAAAAGGTAAGGAACAGTTTTGGGTTATTGCAGGTAACGACTGAGGACCACGACGACGACACATTCTATGTTTCGTTGAAATAATCAGCAAATAACTTTTAATAAGCATCATTTAAATTTGTATGCGAGGATTACACTTACTATTATTGAGAAAGAGAATTAATTTCAAAGGGAAGATTTCATTTGTTATTATTAAGCAAGAGATAGAAATCCTAAGGGGAGGTTTCATAGGTTATTCTAGAAGGGAAGGTTGCGTAACAAAAGAGATATAGAGGAGACGGGAAGGTTTCACAGTCATAATAAAAGATTATTTATTTATCACACGACCGGTTTCGGGCTTATGCCCATCCTCAGGTGTTTATACATTCATGTACATGTTTATATTGTTGGAGATCACTGTATAAATACAAAGAAAATTATTTGCTGGTGGCTGAACAGATACAAGTTGAATAACTGTGTCACAGGGTAGCATTTGTCGAAAATATGTGTGTACTTACATAAAGATAAAGCGTCATTATTATAATTACGCTGTGCTGGCAGTTTTCTCTATTTAGTTGCACATTTGTTATCATTTTCGCGTCCATGTTTCACTTTTATAAAATTTCGCTGCACATTTCACTATTGCGACGTGCACCCGTGACACGAACTCTGTTTACACTAGCTAACGAAATATGTAAAGGTTTTTTAAAATTACCTTTACCCGTCATAAACTTTGGCAACTATTGTATTACTTATTTGTTGCGACATGTTTCGAGGGTTAAACCTCATCTTCAGGGTAAATGGCATTACAAAAACAACTTTACAATAAGGTCACATTGATACTAAATAGTCTTTTCGAAAATGCTGTGGTTTATTTATTTATTTGTTTAGAGTATAGCATCTACAGAGTAAAATTGCACACATACTATTAATTAATATAATAAACGAATTACAAATATATTATTAAATGATTGATCGCAAACAACAATATGCGAGAGGTTAGGGAGACAGCCACTGCAGCTATTACAAGTCCACATCTAAGCAGGTCACCCACTGAACACGACGTGGAGTAGCATTCATGATATCCTTCCATTCTCCTTCAAACCTCCTCGCAGGACATTCGAAGATCAGATGAGGGATTGTTTGTTCTTCTGCACCATCGCATCGTGGGTCATCAGTGAGTTTCCATTTGTGGAGAGTGGCCTCACACCTGCCGTGGTTAGTCCTCACACGATTAAGTCTGCACCAAGTTGTTCTGCGCTTTAGCATTCCTTCCACCGGTATCGAAGGATCAAAATCAGTGATGAGAGGATGGTGATTATTCAGCAACCAGTATTGCCTCCATTCCCTTGCTATGTCGTACCTTTCTTGGAATTTGAGGACTTCGTTTTCCCATATAAGTTTCCTGGATTTTAGGCGGGTAGTTGGTAGATGGTCCAATATTTTTCGGATAGGTATATCTTCAGAGACAGAGGGGTCATTAATTTTTTTCCATTGTCGAATAGCTGCTTGTTGCCTTGTGAGGGAGGGAGGAGCTATATTGCAAAGGGCATGAAGCCAGGGAAGTGGAGTTGATTGCAGAGTTCCTGAGACACTCCTCATGGTGGTATTAAGCTGGACTTCTATTTCCTTCGTGTGTGTGCTCTTGTACCAGACTGGGGTGCAGTATTCTGCCACCGAGTAAACAAGAGATTGTGCTGCGGTACGAAGTGTAGACGACCAAGACGGTGTACCCCGGGCAACGGTCCGTGGCGACGGAACAGCAAACAGTCTACACACGTAGTAATAGACGACAAATCATCGAGTAAAACTGAAGCGATATCAGGTGTTCCCCAGGGAAGCATCCTGGGACCTCTGCTGTTCCTGATCTATATAAATGACCTGGGTGACAATCTGAGCAGTTCTCTTAGGTTGTTCGCAGATGATGCTATAATTTACCGTCTAGTAAGGTCATCCGTAGACCAGTATGAGTTGCAAAGTGATTTAGAAAAGATTGACAAGCGATTTAGAAAATATTGCTGTATGGTGTGGCAGGTGGCATTTGACGCTAAATAACGAAAAGTGTGAGCTGATCCACGTGAGTTCCAAAAGAAATCCGTTGGAATTCGATTACTCGATAAATAGTACAATTTAACGAAGTACCTGGGTGTAAAAATTACGAACAACTTCAGTTGGAAAGACCACATAGATAGTATTGTGGGGAAGGCGAGCCAAAGGTTGCGTTTCATTGGGAGGACACTTAGAAGATGCAACAAGTCCACTAAAGAGACAGCTTACACTACACTCGTTCGTCCTCTGTTAGAACATTGCTGCGCGGTGTGGGATCCTTACTAGGTGGGATTGCGGAGGACATCGAAAGGGTGCAAAAAAGGGCAGCTCGTTTTGTATTATCACGTAATAGGGGAGAGAGTGTGGCAGATATGATACGCGAGTTGGGATGGAAGTCATTAAAGCAAAGACGTTTTTCGTCGCGGCGAGATGCATTTACGAAATTTCAGTCACCAACTTTCTCTTCCGAATGCGAAAATATTTTGTTGAGCCCTACCTACATAGGAATGATCATCAAAATGAAATAAGAGAAATCAGAGCTCGAACAGAAAGGTTTAGGTGTTCATTTTTCCCGCGCGCTGTTCGGGAGTGGAATGGTAGGGAGATAGTATGATTGTGGTTCGATGAACCCTCTGCCAAGCTCTTAAATGTGAATTGCAGAGTAATCATGTAGATGTAGATGTAGATGTAGGCGGCCGAACTAGAATGAATTTCTCTCACGGTCAAGAAAATCTACAGAGGAAAATGAAAAAGCAAAAAGGTAATGGTTCTTATCAGAACCACCTAACAAGAGATAACAGAACTTTAGTCCGTAACTTACAACTAAATGTTGAAGGTTTAAGCCGAGACAAATGCGAACAATTGAGTAGGGCAGCTAAAGATACTGTGGTCAGCCTGTGGAAGAAGAGAAAAATTAGTAAGAGGCAGTCACAGTCGAAAAATAGTCGAAATGGCTTCAGACTAACGAAATAATTTCCAGACCACTTTAGTGCACCGTGCATCTACCATATGTGATCAAGACATTTGTGATTAAAAGAGTGTTAGCCGCTAATGTTAATGGTAATTATGGACGTAGAGGCATTGATTTTTGACAGAAGGTCGCGCAGATAACAATAACCTAAGCTACGTATTCGACGAGGCGGTGGGCACAGTATTACCGAGGCGGGGACTGTGGCACTACGGCGCGTGCCCACAATGCAACGCGGCGCCGCCATTCTCCATTGGCTGCCTGGGCGCCAGTCAGCAGACGGATCCATTCAGACGTCCGGCAGAAAGGCTGCGGGCGCGGCGTCTGTCTGATCCGGACGAGCTCAAAGCACTGCCGCCTCGTCAGGGCTACAAGGAAGGCCCGAGCAGGGCGGCGTCACAGGAGGCGAGATCTCCCACTGGATAAGCCGCCGCCTCTTGTTGACGTCTCTCTTATCCCGCAAGCAGGAATTACGCCGCTAACGGCACGACTTAATTGCTAGAGCACTGCTCACTGACGGTCATTATCGCTGACAAGTCGAGCGTTTTTCTGCTCTGACGCCCCTCGTCTCTCGTCTTCGATCCGTTTCGTCGAAGGAATGAAAGAAGACTTGGATGTAGCGTTTTGTCGACGACGCGGTCATTAGAAACGGAGTTCAGGCTCGGACAAGAGAAACGTGGGGAAGGAAACAGGATATTTTCATCCTAGGAAAAAAAATGCAAGATGAGGATTTAAAAGTTCTGTCGACGACTAGGCATCACAGACTGCGCATAAGCTCGATATGGGTTGGAAGAGGGGGAACGAAATTACCCCACAATCGATTTATGGACCGCATCAAACCAGTCAGTAGACTAATGACAAAAAAAAACTAAAAAACTACAAGTGGACTGTCGGACAGAGACAAAAAATGTAGATCTTTCCAGGTGCGTGTCGTTTGTGTTACCCTATGAGCCACCTCACCCGGTGCACTAAAAAGTCAGCTATTATTGCTGCCACAGGCTCGCTCCACGGTTGGTAGTGTAAAGGAGCAATCTGAAAAGTTGGTACCACTTATTCCTAAAGATTCTGATGTTGCCTAAGGGGTCCTTGTGTTTAAATACGCGTAAACTGTTTGCCTCGCAGACTCGATAGTGAAGTACCGGTCTACCAATGCAAAGGACTCCTGTACGATCTCTGGTCATTCCTAGGATTGTTATACAGGGTGTTACAAAAAGGTACGGCCAAACTTTCAGGAAACATTCCTCACACACAAATAAGGAAAAGACGTTATGTGGACATGTGTCCGGAAACGCTTAATTTCCATGTTAGAGCTCATTTTAGTTTCGTCCACCTACGCGCAATGGAGCACGTTATCATGATTTCATACGGGATACTCTACCTGTGCTGCTAGAACATGTGCCTTTACAAGTACGACACATCATGTGGTTCATGCACGATGGAGCTCCTGCACATTTCAGTCGAAGTGTTCGTACGCTTCTCAACAACAGATTCGGTGACCAATACCATGGCCTCCACGCTCTCCTGACCTGAACCCTCTTGACTTTCATTTATGGGGGCATTTGGAAGCTCTCGTCTACGCAACCCCAGTACCAAATGTAGAGACTCTTCGTGCTCGTATTGTGGACGGCTGTGATACAATACGCCATTCTCCAGGGCTGCATCAGCGCATCAGGGATTCCATGCGATGGAGGGTGGATGCATGTATCCTCGCTAACGGAGAACATTTTGAACATTTCCTGTAACAAAGTGTTTAAAGTCACGCTGGTACGTTCTGTTGCTGTGTGTTTCCATTCCATGATTAATGTGATTTGAAGAGAAGTATTAAAATGAGCTCTAACATAGAAAGTAAGCGTTTCCAGACACATGTCCACATAACATATTTTCTTTCTTTGTGTGTGAGGAATGTTTCCTGAAAGTTTGGTCGTAACTTTTTGTAACACCCTGTATACCTCTTAGGATTCCTTCTACCTCTGGAAAATTATATTATCAAACGGCAATAAGGGTCACCTTATCATCCATTCCGCGTTGCGTTGATTTTCAGAATTTCATATACATGTTCATTCTGTCGTTATCTAACCGTTAAGAGCTATAATGTGACGTTAAAGGTTTAACAGAACATGTCAAGTATTTAAAATTACATACTTTTTTCAAGAAGCGTAACTCACGTCGCGCAAATTACGCAGACTATATTCATCCAGTATTTGAAAAACAGAGCACTTAACGACTTCCAACTACACTCCTGGAAATGGAAAAAAGAACACATTGACACCGGTGTGTCAGACCCACCATACTTGCTCCGGACACTGCGAGAGGGCTGTACAAGCAATGATCACACGCACGGCACAGCGGACACACCAGGAACCGCGGTGTTGGCCGTCGAATGGCGCTAGCTGCGCAGCATTTGTGCACCGCCGCCGTCAGTGTCAGCCAGTTTGCCGTGGCATACGGAGCTCCATCGCAGTCTTTAACACTGGTAGCATGCCGCGACAGCGTGGACGTGAACCGTATGTGCAGTTGACGGACTTTGAGCGAGGGCGTATAGTGGGCATGCGGGAGGCCGGGTGGACGTACCGCCGAATTGCTCAACACGTGGGGCGTGAGGTCTCCACAGTACATCGATGTTGTCGCCAGTGGTCGGCGGAAGGTGCACGTGCCCGTCGACCTGGGACCGGACCGCAGCGACGCACGGATGCACGCCAAGACCGTAGGATCCTACGCAGTGCCGTAGGGGACCGCACCGCCACTTCCCAGCAAATTAGGGACACTGTTGCTCCTGGGATATCGGCGAGGACCATTCGCAACCGTCTCCATGAAGCTGGGCTACGGTCCCGCACACCGTTAGGCCGTCTTCCGCTCACGCCCCAACATCGTGCAGCCCGCCTCCAGTGGCGTCGCGACAGGCGTGAATGGAGGGACGAATGGAGACGTGTCGTCTTCAGCGATGAGAGTCGCTTCTGCCTTGGTGCCAATGATGGTCGTATGCGTGTTTGGCGCCGTGCAGGTGAGCGCCACAATCAGGACTGCATACGACAGAGGCACACAGGGCCAACACCCGGCATCATGGTGTGGGGAGCGATCTCCTTCACTGGCCGTACACCACTGGTGATCGTCGAGGGGATACTGAATAGTGCACGGTACATCCAAACCGTCATCGAACCCATCGTTCTACCATTCCTAGACCGGCAAGGGAACTTGCTGTTCCAACAGGACAATGCACGTCCGCATGTATCCCGTGCCACCCAACGTGCTCTAGAAGGTGTAAGTCAACTACCCTGGCCAGCAAGATCTCCGGATCTGTCCCCCATTGAGCATGTTTGGGACTGGATGAAGCGTCGTCTCACGCGGTCTGCACGTCCAGCACGAACGCTGGTCCAACTGAGGCGCCAGGTGGAAATGGCATGGCAAGCCGTTCCACAGGACTACATCCAGCATCTCTACGATCGTCTCCATGGGAGAATAGCAGCCTGCATTGCTGCGAAAGGTGGATATACACTGTACTAGTGCCGACATTGTGCATGCTCTGTTGCCTGTGTCTATGTGCCTGTGGTTCTGTCAGTGTGATCATGTGATGTATCTGACCCCAGGAATGTGTCAATAAAGTTTCCCCTTCCTGGGACAATAAATTCACGGTGTTCTTATTTCAAATTCCAGGAGTGTAAATTTAGACATAATTTGAAACCTTTTGGAAACTTTTCTCGCTGTACCCCAGGCCTCCCACAAAATAATCTAAGGAGAAAAAATTTATCACTTACTACGTTTTCGCTGTTCA
Source organism: Schistocerca piceifrons (assembly GCF_021461385.2). Lineage (NCBI taxonomy): Eukaryota > Metazoa > Arthropoda > Insecta > Orthoptera > Acrididae > Schistocerca > Schistocerca piceifrons. The sequence goes on from NC_060145.1 coordinate 422,191,963, forward strand.
TGTAGTAGGACTTGAGTACTGCTTTACTAGTAGGTCTGTTCGCAACACATTTTCAAGAGAGCATCCACATGTACCACTGAATCTATTGCAAAATCATAAATATGGAGATGCGTGAAACCTTTCCTTTTTAAAAAATTAAAAAGTAAAAGTAACGGAGCGTAAATTACGTTTGCAAATGTTTCGTACATGGGAGTTCGATTCTTTGAAGAACGGGAGTCGGAGGCGGGGTGTTACTGATGTTCATTAACGTGGAAAATGGCGACTTGCATTCTGCGTCAGGGTCCACTTTATACTTACGTGCCAAAGCCATGTATAGCGATATGCACGCATACAGATGGCGGCAGTATCGTGCAAACAATGTAGAAAACGTCAGTGAATTTGGCAGAGCTGCCATTTGTACTCCGGTGATTCGTGTGGAAAGGTTTCCGACGTGATTATGGCCGCACGACGGCAATTAACAGACTTTGAACGTGCAGTGGTAGTTGAAGTTACACATGGGGCATTCCATTTCGGAAGTCGTCAGAGAATTCAATTTTCCGAGATCCATAGTGTCAAGAATACCACATTTCAGGCACTACCTCTCACTACCCAGAAGTCGACGGCCTTCACAACACGACCGAGAGCAGAGGCAATTGCATGGAAACTAATGTGGGACGTACGACGAACGTATCCGTTTGCACATTTGTCGAAATTTGGCATTTGCTAACAGCACGACACCGCCTGCAGCGCCTCCCCTGGGTCGTGAGGAAATCGATTGGACCCTAGACGATTGGAAAATTGTGACCTGGTGAGCTGAATACCGATTTCGGTTGCTAGCCATTCATGGACTTCATATTCCCAAACAACAGTGGAATTTTTATGAATGACAGTGCGTCATGTCATCGTGCCACAATTGTTCGCGGTTGCTTGGAAGAACGTTCCGCACAATTCGAGCGAATGATTAGGTCACCTAATCGCCTGACATGAGTCCTTTGAAACATTTATGGGACATAATCGAGAGTCAGTTCGTAAATAAAATTCTGCACCGCCACACTTTCAGAATTATGGGCGGCTATGGGGACTTTATAGCTGAGTATTTCTGCAGTGGCTTCCAACGAGTTGTTGAGTCCATGCCACGTCGAGTTACTGCACTATACCGGGCCAAAGTATGTCCGACACGATGTTAGGAGGTATCCCATGACCTCTGTCACGTACGCCCCTCTGTAACTGGCTGGGTCAGTCAGTTCAATGGTTGGAGGAATGGGATGGCTTACCATTTCGAATACGAGCCTGCCTAGTAAGGTTCTATAGTGTTCAAACAAACATTCGGTTTGATGATATCTTTACCTATGAATGTGTAATTTTTGACACAAGGCTCAACTACTTGTAGTATTTTAATTTGCTAGGGGTAATTGCAAAAGGAAGTAAGTATTGCATTTCTTGTATGTTACGCGTATGAGAGGCAATTTGGCCTATCAGAACTATCACCGCATTCACGATGTAATGTGACTGCCTGTCGTGCGGTACTTTTTTTTTTGTTTTGGTATTTTTGGCATTTATTTGAGAACCAACAGCCATCTTATATATTATACAACTACCATTATAATTCGCAACACATGTCCACAAAATTGTGTCCCCACGATCAGACACACACCCACGTAAATAACCCCCTCCTCCCTCCCTCCCTCCCTCCCTCCCCCCCCCCTCTCTCTCTCTCTCTCTCTCTCTCTCTCTCTCTCACACACACACACACACACACACACTCTTAGCGAAAAATTTGTTTCCTTCTAATGTATAGTTTACCACAGATTTCTTTTAGTAAGGCTTAATTCAGCCACTCACTTTTATGCACCGTCACTGTGAGGGAGTTCTATAGTGGTTCGAAGAGACTGACGTCGACTCCAGACAGAGGAGTTGTGATTTTGTATGGCCCCCTTTATCACACGTTCAGCATTTCACCGAGCAGCATACCCATTAGGTGTTTCTTTCGCCGGCGGGCGAAAACAATGTGCGTACATCCCTTTCCTCTCACACGTACAGTATGGCGAGTCTCCTTCCAAGTTTGTTGTTGATGTCTAAATCGCCCTTGGCTGAAATGAAGGCCCGCCGCTTTTACGTAACATCTTCATGATATATATCGAGTAATATACCTCAGTATAGCTATGGCCTGTGGCAGCGCTAGATCTTTTGCATTAGCAGTTCCAGTTGTTCTTCACGTTTCATTCAGTTGAATTACGAAGCCTGAGTACTCTTGACTGCTCATGGTACTCGCTTCTTTCGCTGGCTCCATATCTGTGAAGGCCGGAAAGGCTGTATACCCGTATAAACATAACTTGGTTTTCAAGAAGGGTCTTTCGACAGGCTTACATCGCTGATGCACTGTTGTAGAATTGTGGAGCACGTTTAATTCTCATGTATTATAACTTTTTTGGAGAAGGAAAATCTTTACAAAAATCAGCGTGCGTTCCGCAGATAGACGAAAATCTTTACAAAAATCAGCGTGCGTTCCGCAGATAGACATCTTGCGAAACTCTGCTCGCTCATTTTGTCCGCGAGATGCAGTGGCGCAAACAACGCGACCCGTGATGCCGTTACCCTTGACTTCAGGAAGGCACACAATACCGTCCCGACAGTCGTATAGTCAAAAAAGTACGAACTTACGGAGTATCTGAACCAAATTTAGGATTTAGGACTTTCTTGGATACAGAACTCAATACATCGCGCTGAGCGGAACAAAATTGAGAGATGTAAATGCAATTTCAGGAGTACCCGTAGGAAATGTCATAAGACTGTCACTGTTTACAGTATACGTAAATGATACAGTATATAACGTCAAAAGCTCAACGGCGGTGTTGGCAAGGCGAATTACGCGACGACCCACAGAGGATTGATGACTGCTGCAGGAACTGAACGTAAATAAATGCAACATATTGCAGATAAATAAGCGGAGGAATCCACTACTGTCCGATCATGCTGTTAGTGACGTATCACTGGAAGCAGTAACTACCGTAAAATAGCTTCGTAGCGACCAAAAGTGCAATGACTCCATGAAACAAACTGTAGGAAAAGCAGATGCCGGGTCGAGATTGATAGGAAGAATCATTAGGAAATGTTATTCATCAGTGAAGGAAGTTGCTTACAAAACACTCGTTCTACCGATTTTTAAGTTTTGCTTATCTGTCTGGGATACTTACCAGACTAGATTAATGGAAGAGACAGACAAGATCCAACGAAGAGCGGCGCGTTTCGTCGCGGGATCGTTTAGTCCGTACGAGAGAGGTAAGGAGATTCTCAACAAACTCACATGGCAGACACTACAAAAGAGGTGTTGAGCATCATGGAGAGGTTTACTGTTGAAATTTCGAGATAGTACGTTCCGGGTCTCGCAGAAGGACCCTGACGGTAAAACCCGATCAATCAGCGCTTATCGGACGGTTACCATCAATTATCCTCCGTACGCGTCATTCGCGAGTGGAACAGGGAAAGAGGGGTCAGATAGCGGTACCAGAAATACCCTGTGCCACACACCGTAAGGAAGTGGACCAGAGAATTATTTACCGCTTTGGTGATACGTTGAAGAAGTTTTTTGTAAAGAACCCTTACGTATCATTATCGAACAAGAAAAGAGGAAAATATTTAATCACTAAGTACAAAATATTCCTCTATGAACGGCCATACATCGGTAAAGGGATCATTCAATGCAGTGCGGCCGTGGGGATGACTGTCTTCGATAATGCGCAAATTTGCAACCAAGGACCTGCGAGTCTCACAACAATGGACCACCTTCATCAAGCTTGCGATTGTCTCCTCCCGCTTAAAGGCCAAAAGTTTAAATATGTCAAAGAGCTGGCCAGAAAGTATGTTGGGCAAAACGAAATGTGGTTTTACGACCAGTTGACGTCAGATGCTTCAAACGATCCTGAGGTGACTGAAGGGGAGCTAGAAGACTGAAGAACTACTGCAGAATTAATGTATGATGCCAATAATGTTGTACTTTCTTCATTAATAAATGTTTTTTTAAACTGAAATATGGTTAATTATGAAGAAAATGGTCCTACAAAGAGTTTTTCATTTACTTTGGAGCAAAACGGAGGCAGCTCCAAAATTCAAAACCCTATTGCACGTACCTGAGTGCATGCATTTGTGTGTATTCTCGTCAGTAGTATTAGATACCCCATAACCTAAAACAAGGCTGACAACTTTTTCGTTTTGGTGAAAACCGAATTTTTAAAACGTTTTCTTTAATTTGCCACAAACTGGACAAGTGGAGCTGGCTCCTTCTTGCACCAAACCCTTCAATTGTCATCGTAATATCGTCAGTTTCAAAGTCTAACAGACCTCGTACTTCTCCCTTCCAAAAATTCTTTTTCAATCCCAAATGTGCAATTATAAATTTATTTGCCAGCGGCGTAATAATGCTTGCTCACGGAGTAGCATTGCCATCTTTGCATTATCATTCGTGTTTTCGTAAGAAACATGAAGAACCTTATAAATGAATTGAAAGAAATATTTTACCATTGATCTTAAGGCCACTGCTGACTTCGTTGTCTAGGAGAAGCACATTTTTCCCTGTCACTGTTCCGATGTAGCAACAAATCAGAAGGGGGAAGCTGTAGACGGAGGGAGGACGGAGTAGGAAGTGGAGAGAGAAAGAGAAAGAGGTGGAGGAGGAAGTGGAGAGAGATAGGTGGAGGAGGTTAGAGGCGCCATGTCACTGACTGCGCGCCCCCTCCCGCCGGAGGGTCGAGTCCTTCCTCGGGCATGGGTGTGTGTGATGTTGTTAGTATAAGTTAGTTAAAGTAGTGTGTAGGTCTAGGGACCTATGACTTCAGCCGTTTGGTCCCTTAGTAATTCACGCACATTTGATCATTTGAGGAGGAGCGGATGGAGAGAGGGGGGGGGGGGGGGGCAGGAAGAATTAAACAAAGACGGGGTTGTGGAGAAGGTGGACAGAGTGAGATCAGGAAGAAGGAGATTATGATGTGTATTCAATTCCAATACATATTTAGCAATTGTGGAGCATTGCCGGGTTCTGTAGTATTAGTATAGTATTGGCCATATGTGAATAATAATTGTTGTCTGTGGACATGCAAGTAACAAAATGGGATGTTTCCAGAATGAGATTTTCACTCTGCAGCGGAGTGTGCGCTGATATGAAACTTTCTGGCAGATTAAAACTGTGTGCCGGACCGAGACTGGAACTCGGGACCTTTGCCTTTCGCGGGCAAGTGCTCTACCATATGAGCTACCCAAGCACGACTCATGTCCCGTCTTCACAGCTTTACTTCCGCCAGTACCTCGTCTCCTACTTTCCAAACTTCACAGAAGCTCTCCTGCGAAATCTCATCGTGGAAACATCCCCCACGTTGTGGCTAAGCCATGTCTTCGCAATATCCTTTCTTCCAGGAGAGCTAGTTGTGCAAGGTTCGCAGGAGAGCTTCTGTGAAATTTGGAAAGTAGGAGAGGAGGTATTGGCGGAAGTAAAGCTGTGAGGACGGGGCGTGAGTCGTGCTTGGGTAGCTCAGATGGTAGAGCACTTCCCTGCGAAAGGCAAAGGTCCCGAGTTCGAGTCGCAGGCCGGCACACAGTTCTAATCTGCGAGGAAGTTTCTCGTTTCAGAATGGGATGTGTAAATAGAAAGTGTCGCAGCACCTAGAAATTGCAGACGTACGACTTCAATGCAAATGATATATTTATGTGAGACATCAGGAAATCTGAGACATCAGAAAATCACTTTAAACAAAGTTTTTACGTCTAAATAAAGATAGTACAACGCCCAGTTTCATTAAGGAGTGTTGTTCATGACTTGCCTGCCTTTAAATACTCTCCACTAATCGATGGCACTTGTAGTCGACGTTTCACACAGGGGAAAGTTATTTATTTCCGCACACCTGCCCCCTAGTGTAGGTACAGCAGTTAGTGCGGTATCCTGCATTGTCCCTCGCCCCTGGATGACGTTACATCACCGGCCCACCGCAGCCACTGTGCGGGGACAACCTGCAGCCGGTGAATTTTTTTCCTGGGGCGGCCAGTTAGCGGCCGTTTGGCGGCGGGATCGCGCCCGACACGCACAGAGCGAGGCGGCTTTTTCCCGCGCTCGTCCACACACAGCGGCCATTGACGAGGTGCCCGGAGCAGCTCCGCGCCGGCCGCGCTGTGTTTACCGAGGCGTCACGCCGACACCGACACCGCCACCGCCGCCACAAACAAACCGAGCCGGCGCCGCCCTCTGACGGCGTGGGAACCACCGCTATCTCCCTGTCCGTGTAGCTAGCCGCGTCACCCAGCCACCGGCTCGTCTCCCACCTGACTTCCTCCAAGCTGTAGCAGACCCGACATCCGCCAAAAGAGGTTTGCAATCGGTCATTAAGAACAACTCTGTGGTATCGATAGCTACGATGCCACGCCGTAGTTCTTAAGTCGGCGCTGTAGAGCTCTACAAGCTCCGCTCCAGATTCGGCCCATCTCATCAAGAGCAGACGGCTTGGAAACATCGCTTCAACTTCAGAGGGTGTTGGCTTACTATTGACACTTTGTACTACTTACGACGAGTCTAAGGCTTCGCACCTCAGTGCAAAGTTACGTATTCATCTTCTTGCTAAAGTAAAGGTGATTTTAATTCACACTACAGTACCGAGAGATTTCACCTTTTCCTGTTCCTACTCACTTCCTGCATTCGGGCAACCTTTCAGTTTTCAGGAGCAGACCCAAGCACAGCCTTCCAGGCGGGATACAAAACACTCCACCAGTGATTTTAGGCAGCACCCCGGCGTCCAGTCCGCCACTACTCACGACGAGCACGGAAATTAAGATGATTATCAAACAGCGGAAAGGCTGGTGAAAAACTTTCCGGTTACCAACCGGGTGGCAGTGACCCTTTCGCTGCTACATACGAGGTCTTTGCCGCGCTGAGGCTGGTTTCCTTATGGCTGAACTGCTCGCCAAAAGGTGGGGCCTTCCCTAAGAGACGGCGTTCCGGCCGATATAAAATACTTGTCGCCTGATTATTCGAAAACCATTAGATGAAAAAATTTGATTTTTGCACATCTTACTGTTTGATATCTTCACTCCGACATGAATTGAATTCCTTTTCGTTACCCGTCATATTTTCTGCGCTGTATCAAATTAAGTAAAACATTGCACTAATATTTAAAGAGTTCGAAGAGCTAGAAACACAATGAGTAAACTTTGCGTGTGGTCGAGTTTATATTATACATGGCAGTAAATGAAATGTAGACGTCGATGTTTTAAATGAAATTGAGAGCAGAACGATATCTCATTTCGTTCCCGAGTTATTGGGTATTACATCCGAGGAGGGCACGTCCTTGCGCATAGCGAATCATGTAGCCATATCTTGTAAACGATTCAAGATATCAAAACGATGTTTTCGGCAAACGATTGCACGCAATGAGGCACATATATTGTGTGATACATATTCGAAACTTTGTTATTCACTGAGAAGTAACTCGTCTGCGGCAGTGGCACAGACCGGCGCCTCACGACGCATTCCGACGTCCATAGTATTGTAGGAAAATTGACGCTTATACACGTCCACAACGCCTGGGGAACGGCGTAACAGGACGTTTTTACACGCCAGTCACACTAGTTGATGGCGCTAACAAGTCTGACCTTTATCTTATCATCTTTTTACTGTCTTTGTAAAACAACAAAATTTTATTTATGTTTCAATCTTAAATTATTTGTTACTTTAAAAAAGGGATTCATTCCGTGAAAATTGATACAGATAAAAACAAAACAAAGAAAAAGAAAACTAAGCAGGTGATAAACGGAAACTGTAATTTCTCCTAGCAGTTTTAAAATGTTAAGTAACAGGTCTTTCAATTTGCAATATATAAATAAATAATTTAATAAGAGCCAGGAAAGGACACAAACTTCTGACTATTTATATACCGATTAGCCTGCGTAGCACTATAACGACGGTAGGCAATGAAGATTTCGTAACTCCATCTCTCTGTGAAATTTCGTACTTCCAGTAACTCCATAATCAGAGAGCGATTTGAAAGTGCATAGATTTCTCTGACGTGTAAATAATTAGGCTTTTACTATACAGTAACACTTGTAGAAACTTTCTGTACATTATTTTTTAAGATACCCTTTTTTGCTTCACCTGCAAAATTTAATAAAATGGAATTACGGGGTTTTCATTGCCTACCATCGATAACCCAAATACTCGAACGAATAGTCCTCAGGCGCATCCAACAGTCTCTCTCGGCAGACGGCGCCAAAAGACCTGAGCAGTTTGGATTCCAGAAGAGGATGTCTGCAGAAGTGCAGGTAGTCCGCTTAGAGGGACAGACTTCCCGCAGCCTTAATTCCTCCAAAGCCACAGCCGCTACTTTTGTAAATTGCGACAAAGCGTATCGCAGAATAGCCTATGGCAGGAACGACTGATCCCAAAAGTAGCGACTGTTACCTGCAAGACCGACGGATCGTCGTCACTATCGAGGGGAAACATTTGAGTACGAAGACCCCCCGCTCAGGAATTCCCGTAAGTGACTGTCCTCTCACCGGCACCCTCCAGTATCTGCATTAACCAATTACCCTGAGCAGAAGACGACCTCCTTGCACAGTGTGCCGATGATAGGACGCTCTTCACAAGCGGGGGGCAACATTTTTCCAAGGCCTCCCGGATACAATGACCGATGGACAAGGTGGTCTCTTAGCGCAAATCTAATGAAGTCAGACTGAATGCAGACAACTCAACGATGGTATGCCTTTTGAAATGGCAGCCAAGAATGGAACCCGTGCAAGTGAATGGCCAGTGAAAACCATTTTAAACTAACTAGGTATTATCGTCATTTTTACCTGTTTTCCCTTTAGTTGCTCTAAAGTCGTGGAGGTACATACCTCCACGTAACTAGGTATTACCTTAGACTCCAGTTTATTTTTCCACACCCGTACCCAGCAGAAACAGAAAAATTTCCTACAAATGGCAAGAGCCTTGACTCCATTCTTCATCAGTGATGAGCTCCTTCATACCATTGAACCACTGCTACATAGGGTAGCCGTGCTTATGGCCCTTCTGTACGGTAACACAGTCTCTCCAAGTGCTTCAAAACCAAGTCCTACATTGGATGCTCATAGCACCCCTCTCCTGGGAATATATCCACGATTAGCATGTAACTACCCACCCCAAACGGATACCGTCAAAACAGCATAACAATTAAAAAGAAAATCACCGTGCCGTAAGATGAAATAGACCATCTACGACACCTTTATCCCAAGTGTAAGACATGGGCCTCAAGGTCCCACATCTCGTCCTAGAAGATGACTGGTAGGTAATAATATCAACTGGATATTCATCCAATTGACCACGTCACAGTATGTTTGTTCAGGGCATCAAAGGTCCGCTGTTGCCTTTCTCTGCAACTGCAGTTTTCTTAAATAAGTAAATACGCCTTAATACGCCCCCCCCCCCCCCCCCCACACACACACCACTGAGAAAAGCCCAGAGTGATCAGTTCCACAGTTGAAATGTGAAACGTAGCGTACCAAAGAAAGAGTTGAAATTGTGTACTACATTGAACAACGAGTGTAGCTGGTACAGTAATATCACAAGTTAAAAGATACTATTAGGCCAACGGGGTGCGTTCCCATGTAGTGTTCCAAAAGGAACCCTGGAACCAAAAGGAAACCCTGCAAACCAGATTCTCACTATGATGATGATGAAAGATTTAATGTTGGCTGCATCTGGCTAACGTATGATGCACACTTGTGCCCGAATCAGTTCGTGAATAAGCAAAACTGGCGATTCCTCGTTTTCGAAAATCCGTTTGTGTGTGAAGCGAAACCAGTGAACTCTCCCAAAGTTACTGTTTGGGCTGCAGTATCCAGTAGAGACATTGTCAGCCTTTTCTTCATGGAATAATCGACCACCTGTAAACGTTACGTTGCAATTTTGTAGCAGGTTGTTGCCAAGCAGCAAGATTTGGAGGATGGACCAAGCACAGAGTGATTCATGCAAGATGTGGCCCAACCATATCGCACCGAACAAGAGTTCACTTTCTTGATAAATACACTCCTGGAAATTGAAATAAGAACACGGTGAATTCATTGTCCCAGGAAGGGGAAACTTTATTGACACATTCCTGGGGTCAGATACATCACATGATCACACTGACAGAACCACAGGCACATAGACACAGGCAACAGAGCATGCACAATGTCGGCACTAGTACAGTGTATATCCACCTTTCGCAGCAATGCAGGCTGCTATTCTCCCATGGAGACGATCGTAGAGATGCTGGATGTAGTCCTGTGGAACGGCTTGCCATGCCATTTCCACCTGGCGCCTCAGTTGGACCAACGTTCGTGCTGGACGTGCAGACCGCGTGAGACGACGCTTCATCCAGTCCCAAACATGCTCAATGGGGGACAGATCCGGAGATCTTGCTGGCCAGGGTAGTTGACTTACACCTTCTAGAGCACGTTGGGTGGCACGGGATACATGCGGACGTGCATTGTCCTGTTGGAACAGCAAGTTCCCTTGCTGGTCTAGGAATGGTAGAACGATGGGTTCGATGACGGTTTGGATGTACCGTGCACTATTCAATGTCCCCTCGACGATCACCAGTGGTGTACGGCCAGTGTAGAAGATCGCTCCCCACACCATGATGCAGGGTGTTGGCCCTGTGTGCCTCGGTCGTATGCAGTCCTGATTGTGGCGCTCACCTGCACGGCGCCAAACACGCATACGACCATCATTGGCACCAAGGCAGAAGCGACTCTCATCGCTGAAGACGACACGTCTCCATTCGTCCCTCCATTCACGCCTGTCGCGACACCACTGGAGGCGGGCTGCACGATGTTGGGGCGTGAGCGGAAGACGGCCTAACGGTGTGCGGGACTGTAGCCCAGCTTCATGGAGACGGTTGCGAATGGTCCTCGCCGATACCCCAGGAGCAACAGTGCCCCTAATTTGCTGGGAAGTGGCGGTGCGGTCCCCTACGGCACTGCGTAGGATCCTACGGTCTTGGCGTGCATCCGTGCGTCGCTGCGGTCCGGTCCCAGGTCGACGGGCACGTGCACCTTCCGCCGACCACTGGCGACAACATCGATGTACTGTGGAGACCTCACGCCCCACGTGTTGAGCAATTCGGCGGTACGTCCACCCGGCCTCCCGCATGCCCACTATACGCCCTCGCTCAAAGTCCGTCAACTGCACATACGGTTCACGTCCACGCTGTCGCGGCATGCTACCAGTGTTAAAGACTGCGATGGAGCTCCGTATGCCACGGCAAACTGGCTGACACTGACGGCGGCGGTGTACAAATGCTGCGCAGCTAGCGCCATTCAACGGCCAACACCGCGGTTCCTGGTGTGTCCGCTGTGCCGTGCGTGTCATCATTGCTTGTACCGCGCTCTCGCAGTGTCCGGAGCAAGTATGGTGGGTCTGACACACCGGTGTCAATGTGTTCTTTTTTCCATTTCCAGGAGTGTACTTTGAGAATAGAGTCATGGCAATGGATTCTTCTGTATTTGCTGGCACAGGCATAAATTGGCCTCTGTATTCACTCGATCTGACTCCTTGTGACTACGCTTTAAAAAGGATACACCACGAAGGAATTATTCGATTAGAACGGAACTTAGTAGATGTCATGTACATGTTCAGGCAAACAAATGATCGCAATTTCAGAAAAGTTGGATGATTCATGAAAGAGAACAAGATTCACAAATTGAGCAAGTCAGTAACATTTTGGTCCACCTCTGCTCCTTATACAAGCAGTTATTCGGCTTTGCACTGAGTGATAGAGTTGTTGGATGTTCTCCTCGGGGATATCGAGCCAAATTTCCTCCAATTGGCGCGATATCTCGTCAAAATCCCGAGGTGCTTGGAGGGCCCTGCCTTAATACTCCTAATGTTTGCAGCTGTAGAGACATCCTCCGATCTTGCTGGCCGAGTTGGGGCTTGGAAGGCACGAAGACAAGCAGTAGAAACTTTCGTCATGTGAGGGCAGGCATTTCCTTGCTAAAATGTAAGTCCATGAAGGGGAATAAAAGGGGGCGTAGAGCATCATCGACGTCCTGCTATGAAATGAAATGAAATGAAATGACACACCAGACGGTCACTCTTGGTTATCGGTCGTATGATGGGTGAAGTGAGGTTGGTATCTCACCGTTGTCTGAGGCGTCTTCAGACACGTCTTCGCTGCTGATCAGTGCTCGGTTCGTAGCAGGACTCGCCACTGGAGACAATTGCAAAACAGTCAGCGAGATTCCAGGGAGAAGACGCGTCTGGAGACGCTCTACAAACCTGACCGTCGCCTTCCATACGGCCCGACATCCAGTAGTCGTGGAGTCAACAGGTGAATTACTGCTCGCTTAGTTCAAAATGGTTCAAATGGCTCTGAGCACTATGGGACTTAACATCTGAGGTCATCAACCTAAGGACATCACACACACCCATGCCCGAGGCAGGATTCGAACCTGCGACCGTAGTGGTTGCGCAGTTCCAGACTGTAGCGCTTAGAACCGCTCGGCCACACAGGCCGGCACTGCTCGCTTAGTGGCCAGGGCTTGACCAACGCGCGTTATACAAGTAAACAACGTCTATTTGTAAAAACTTGTTCTTTTGAATAAATCAAGCAATTTTTTTGAAGCTGTTATCATTTATTTCTCTGTACATTAAGTTTACCAATTTCCGTCCCATTCGGATAATTCCTTCTTGATGCGCCCTTTTTCTTCTCTTTTTTTTCGTTTTAGAGTGCACTTTCTGTGAGCCATGGTTAAAGAATTTGTCTACCAGAACTGTCCCACGACGATGGACGAATTTGAATCGTTGGTCTGTGTGGCAAATTACATTGTTGGTTTGCGTCACCTCTCTGCGTTAGAAATTTTGAGAAGATTGGCATGTGATTGCAGAGACTGCTCGCTGAGAACGAGTTTGTTGTTGCATGCTGATACTAGTTGCACAGCGTACAGCACCGTCTGTCAGCAGATTTGGAACTGCTATATAGAAACTCGTGCTAAAATTTTTACGGCTTTCACAATAACCACCCCGCTTCTTGCATTTTTCTATCGATTTTCGTGTTCATCGAGCTTAATTTTAAAATAGGGAAGTTTTGATGTTGATGGACACTCTGTACCTCCACAACAAAGAAAAAGATTGTGATATGCAACACAGAAGACAGAATTCCCAAATTTTTACCGTAATTTATTTAGACGGAATGTACTAGAATTTAGTCAGTACAAGTGCAGGCTGTTATACAGGGTGAACATGAAGTCTTTCCCTGATTACAAAATTTATTTCTAAGGAGCTATGCTGGATACAGTTTTGCGGTTTCTTGCAGATGATAGCTTAACTCATGGTAACTTAGTGTGTTAAGCTAACGTTTGCAGCAAACCACACAGCCGTATCTACCATAGGTCCTTAGAAATAAATGTTTGTAGTCAGGGAAAGACTTTTTGCTCACCCTGTATTAGCTGCTCCTCGTCCCCATAACGAGCCAAAATCCACCCTTCATATCCCGCAGTATCATCCGATTTGAGTCGTTTGACGGGTGATTTTTCTTCGCCTCCCGCATAAAGCATCCGGTGTCTGTCAGGGTTGGCAGCTGGGTGATGAATGACTTCTTCGACATTCGAAGTTGCTGTGTGCCCTCCAGCCCCACTTCACAGCAGCGAGAAACTGCCGTATGGTAGTTTTAATACCCCTCCTGTTTAATGTGCCCCCGGTAGCCGGCATTGCAGCAGATGTCACTTTAACAGCATTTATTCGCAGCAAAGTCTGTGTGATCGTACGTCCCGTTTAAACGAACCACAGTTATGTGAAAACTTAATGTAACATGTCTTCTCTTTGCAGGTACGTCTTCCTTTGCACATGAACACTAATTTGTTATAACAGCCCCTCAAATAGAATCTTCTAGTTAAATTAACACCAGCCGACGACGAAAAAAATAAAAAAAAATAAAAGCTCCTTGTATTTTTAATATTCTGAATCCTTGTAGACGGCAGAAATGACATAAAGGTTACCATTATTTTAGAATGCATCCTCAACATTCAGAAAATGCATTTATAGGTGTTTTTAATGATACTACAGGGAGAACCAAAACACGCACACTTGGACACGACAATGCTATGTCTCGAGCACAAAATGTCTGTAACGGAATTTCGTCCCAGACTATTTTGAAACACTCCAAGGGAGAAGCTAGCGACCTGCTCGCCCTACTGGGAAGTGACGTCAGAATTACGTGTCACTCGATGCGACATATGCCGTTTCGATTTCGTCGTATTCCGCTGTTTTTGTATTATAACTTGCGGTATGCCGTTTCCAGACTACGACGCGGTGAAGATTTATTACAAACACGTTACGCTTGGTATTATTTCTTTTAATTACGAGGACCGTTTGAAAAGTCTGAGAGATGGCACCACCAGCGTGTATCGAGGTCATGTTTAGTTAGTAGCATCTTTGGAAGGAACGCACACCAAGTTTCAGCCATATTGGTCTATTTCTTTGCGTTTGGCATTCCTGTGAATCAAGGAAGTCGAGTGATTGTCAAAAAAATGCACGAAAAAGAATTTCGTGTGGTGATTAAACATTACTTTATGAAAGTCAAAACGCCTCAGGAAATAAAAGAGAAGCTTGATAAACATTACAGTGACTCTGCACCTTCGATTAGAACAGTTTATAAGTGGTTTCAAAATTTTCGGAGTGGCCATATGGACACAAGTGATGCTGAACATTCTGCACGCCCTGTGGAGTTTACGACACCGGAAATCATTGATAAAATCCATGATATGGTGATTGATAACAGAAGAGTTAAGGGGCGCGAGATTGCTAGTGCTGTGGGCATCTCGAATAAACGGGTACATAACATTTTGCATAAACGTTTGGACATGAGAAAGCTATCCACAAGATGGGTTTCGCGATTGTTCACGCTTGACCAAAAACGGAATCGTGGGAAGTGTTGCAAGGATGGTTTGGAGCTGCTCAGGAAGAGTCCGCAGGACTTTCAGCGTCGTTTCGTCACTGTGGAGGAAACATGGATACATTACCATACTCCTAAGACCAAACAACAATCTAAGCAATGTGATACCAAGGGAGAATCTGCATCAAAAATGGCGGAGACCATTCCTTCGGCCGGAAGGGTCATGGCGACTGTCTCTTTTGGATTCGCAAGGGATAATCCTCATCGACTATCTGGAAAAGAGTAAAACTATTATAGGTGCATATTATTCATCGTTATTGGACTGTTTGAAAACCGAGCTGGAAGAAAAGCGCCGGCGATTGGACCGCAAAAAAGTCCTTTTCCATCACGACAATGCACCAGCACTCACCTCAGCAGTTGTGGTCGCAAAATGAATGGAAATAGGATTTCAACTCGTTTCACAAACCCCCACCCCCCACTCCCCCAGTTCTCCAGACTTGGCTCCCTCGGACTACTATTTGTTCCACAATTTGAAGAAATGGCTGGCCAGTCAAAGATTTTATTCAGACGAGGAGGTTATTGCAGCAACTAATAGCTATTTTGCAGACTTGGACAATTGCTCTTATTCGGAAGGGATCGACAAATTAGAACAGCGTTGGACGAAGTGTATAAGTCTAAAAGGGACTATGTCGAAAAATAAAGGTTTACCCCAAACACGTAAGTAGTTTTTATTTTTGCACGGACTTCAAACGCCCCTCGTAAAAATCAGCCAGTGACGCATTTGCGGTAAAATTCTTGAAGAGAGATACTGAACAACACTGAGGTAAAAGGTAAATGTGTAGTGGCTAGGAGGTCCTTTATAGAGTCGTAGACAGTAGGTTCGTGTCCTGCTGTCTGCTCATATTTCTTTCATTTTAGCGTTTTTAATACATTTTAGGAATTTCTTATAAATGTTTTTGTATGTTTTGCAATATTCGATGTTATTTACACATAAGAGTGCGCTGTGCCAGGAATGAGTTTCTTCGATTTTGTGACTCCTGCCCGACAGGAAACGTAGGATGAAATTGGTGCGAGTGGAGCGACCAGAATGGCATTTTTATTCTTGCTTTTCACAAATATTTGGTCCTTATACGAACAGTTATTATCTTGGGATGCATTGGCTGTCCTCCTGAGGGATAGTATGCCAAATTCTGTCCAGTTGCTGCGTTAGACCGTCAAAATCCCGAATTGGTTGCAGGGCCCTGCTCATAATGCCCGAAATGTTCTCATCTGGGGAGAGATCCGGCTATCTGGCCGGCCTAAGTAGGATTTGGCAAGCACGAAGACAAGAAGTAGAAAATCTCGCCGTGTGCGGGCGGACACCATTTTGCAGAAATGTAAAGCCCGGGTTGGCTTGCCATGAAGGGCAACATAACGAGTAATAGAGTATCGTCTACGTTCCGCTTTACTGCTAAGGTGCCGCGGATGACAACCACATAGGTCGTATTATGAAATGAAATGACACCTCGGACCATCACTCATGGTTGTCGGGCTGTATATCGGGCGACAGCTACACTGGTATCCCACCGCTGTGTGGGGTGTCTCCAGATACGTCGTCGCCCTGTAGTCTCATTAACAGAAGTAGAATCGTCGTCGGTGATGAGTCCCACTTCGAACTGAGAGCACCCAGCGCCAGCTGGAAGTATTCAGTTTCACGGTGGGCAATAGCCATAATGCTCTGGGTCATCTATCTATAACTGCAGTTAGCACGTGCAGAGGAGGACTTGAATGTTAGTGACAAGGCTGTATTGGTGTCGTTTGTCTACGCCAGCAACACAGAAAACAACAGGCGCTCTTGTGTGAGGTTAGCGGGAAACGGCTGTTGTACGGTCTGATTCGTGCGCGCGAGCAAGTAGGCGAGAATAGCACTCGTCGACGAGGTCGGGAGCAGAGTGCATCCTGCGAACGGATTGTTTGGATGCGGTATGCGTCTCGGCTGGCTCGCAGCCACTTTCGAATCCAGACTCGCGCTCAGAATGAGAGCGGGCACCAGCGCTTTGTGCTGGGACGCTGGGCGGCCGACTGCAGCAGGACATTGTTCCCAGCAGACGTTGTACCTGCATTGTTCTGTTCTGTTTGCGTTTGATTACATTCTCTTCTCGGCCTGTTTACGTTTTCTCGACTTCACCGTCTCATTTTCGCGCTCGTGAATCACCCCAGTGCAGGATTATTCTTTTCAATTGTGCATACTTTACCTGCTAAAAGAAACAAATGCTCCGTGAAATTCAGTATAGAATTGGAAAGGAAGTCAACGTGGTGCTACGTACGTTACGTCAATTTTCGTAAAGATCATCGCCGCACGCTCAGATCAATAAAGATATCATCTTGACAATAGCTTCTTTTCCACCGATAAATGTGTGTTTTTAAACTTCTAGCGTAAAGGTGTAATGTTATAATTTGTTGCTGCCATATAACTCAGGTATTTTGACGCAGAGTTTATCTAGATAGCAGTGTGTCTACTGTTCCTTATGATGCGTTTCGGATGTGTCCATAGTCAAATAAAAATACATGCACTTTAATGCATTGTATGTATGCTTCAGACCGCAGAATGTTGTCCTGGACGGAAAGAAATCGTCAAACGCAAATGTAATCTGAGTTAAAGTGCCATTATTTTTCACAATATATAGTGTGATCTCAAATATTTTTGAGCCGTTTAAGATTTTGTGGCACAACTTGACAAGAAGAAGGAACCGGTTGATAGGACATGTACTGAGGCATCAAGGGATCACAAATTTAGCATTGGAGGGCAGCGTGGAGGGTAAAAATTGTAGAGGGAGACCAAGAGATGAATACACTAAACAGATTCAGAAGGATGTAGGTTGCAGTAGGTACTGGGAGATGAAGAAGCTTCCGCAGGATAGAGTAGCATGGAGAGCTGCATCAAACCTGTCTCAGGACTGAAGACCACAACAACAATAACAACAAGATGTCGTAATTCTGACTGTACGCAAATGAATTGCGAAAAGGTGTTCATGAAATGACGTACAGCAACTTTCACAGCTGCTTCAGTTGAGGAGATACCGGTACCAACCTCCCGTTTTGTAATAGAATCGTAGAGATTGCATTTGTTAGTATGGTTATTATTGTAGTTCTAGAAGAAACGATTACAGTGGCATTTCACTCTTCAAATCCGATTAGTAGTAACAGATTTACCTGTTTTGAACAGCAAACGGATTGTTGTTTTATGTAGAAATTCGTGTTGTTATACTGAAGATAAAATAGTCCCCCATTCGGATCTCAGGGCGGGGACCACTCAGGAGGACGTTGTTATAAGGAGAAAGAAAACTGGCGTCCTAGGTATCGGAACGTGGACTGTCAAATTCCTTAATCGGGCTGGTAGGTTAGAAAATTTAAAAATGGAAATGGATTGGTTAAAGTTAGATATAGTGGAAATTAGTGAAGTTCGGTGGCAGGAGAAACAAGACTTTTGGTCAGGTGAATACAGGGTTATAAATACAAAATCAAATAGGGGTAATGTAGGAGTAGGTTTAATAATGAATAGGAAAATAGAAATGCGGGCAAACTACTACAAACAGCATAGTGAACGCATTATTGTGGCCAATATAGATACGAAGCCCACGTCTACCACAGTAGTACAAGTTCATATGCCAACTAGTTCCGCAGACGACGAAGAGATTGATGAAAGGTACGATGAGATAAAAGAAATTATTCAGATAGTGAAGGGAGACGAAAATTTAATAGTCATGGGTGACTGGAATTCGGTAGTAGGGAAAGGGAGAGAAGGAAACGTAGTAGATGAATATGGAATGGGAGTAAGGAATGAAATAGGAATCCGCGTGGTAGAATTTTGCACAAAGCATAACTTAATCATAGCTAACACTTGGTTCAAGAATCATAAAAGAAGGTTGTATACATGGAAGGTATCAGATTATGTAATGGTAAGACAGAGATTCAGGAACCAGGTTTTAAATTTTAAGACATTTCCAGGGGCAGATGTGGACTCTTACTACAATGCGTTGATTATGAACTGTAGATTAAAACTGAAGAAACTGCAAAAAGGTGGGAATTTAAGGATATGGGACCTGGATAACCTGGAAGAACCAGAGGTTGTAGAGAGTTTCAGGAAGAGCATTAGGGAACGATTGACAAGAATGGGGGAAAGAAATACAGTAGAAGAAGAATGGGTAGCTTTGAGAGACGAAATAGTGAAGGTAGCAGAGGATCAAGTAGGTAAAAAGACGAGGGCTACTACAAGTCCTTGGGTAACAGATGAGATATTGAACCTAATTAGTGAAAGGAGAAAATATAAAAATGCAGTAAATGAAGCAGGCAAAAAGGAATACAAACGTCTCAAAAATGAGATCGACAGGAAGTGCAAAATGGCTAAGCAGGAATGGCTAGAGGACAAATGTAAGGATGTAGAGGCTTATCTCACTAGGGGTAAGAAGGATACTGCCTACAGGAAAATTAGAGAGACCTTTGGAGAAAGGAGAACCACTTGCATGAATATCAAGAGCTCAGATGGAAACCCAGTTCTAACCAAAGAAGGTAAAGCAGAAAGGTGGAAGGAGTATATGGAGGGTCTATACAAGAGCGATATTCTTCAGGAAAGATCACCATCTGGTGAGCAAGATGTATGAGACAGGCGAAATACCCTCAGACTTTCAAGAAGAATATAATAATTCCAATCCCAAAGAAAGCAGGTGTTGACAGATGTGAAAATTACCGAACTATCAGTTTAACAACCCACGGCTGCAAAATACTAATACTAACACGAATTCTTTACAGACGAATGGAAAAACTGGTAGAAGCCGACCTCGGGGAAGATCCGTTTGGATTCCGCAGAAATGTTGGAACACGTGAAGCTATACTGACCCTACGACTTACCTTAGAAAATAGATTAAGGAATGGGAAACCTAGGTTTCTGCCGTTTGCAGACATAGAGAAAGATTTTGACAATGTTGAATGGAATACTCTCTTTCAAATTCTGAAGATGGCAGGGGTAAAATACAGGGAGAGAAGGCTATTTACAATTTGTACAGAAACCAGGTGGAAGTTATAGGAGTCGAGGGGCATGAAAGGGTAGCTGTGGTTGGGAAGGGAGTGAGACAGTGTTGTAGCCTATCTGCGATGTTAATCAATCTGTATATTGAGCAAGCAGTAAAGGAAACAAAAGAAAAATTCGGAGTAGGAATTAAAATCCAAGGAGAAGAAATAAAACTTTGAGGTTTGCCGATGACATTGTAATTCTGTCAGAGACAGCAAATGATTTGGAAGAGCAGTTGAACGAAATGAACAGTGTTTTCAAAGAAGGATATAAGATGAACATCAACAAAAGCGAAACGAGGATAATGGAATGTAGTCGAATTAAGTCGGGTGATGCTGAGGGAATTAGGTTAGGAAATGAGACACTTACAGTAGTGAAGGAGTTTTGCTATTTGGGGAGCAAAATAAGTGATGATGGTCGAAGTAGAGAGGATATAAAATGTAGACTGGCAATGGCAAGGAAAGCGTTCCTGAAGAAGAGAAGTCTGTTAACATCGAGTATAGATTTAAGTGTCAGGAAGTCGTTTCTGAAAGTATTTGTATGGAGTGTAGCCATGTATGGGAGTGAAACATGGACGATAAATACACTCCTGGAAATGGAAAAAAGAACACATTGACACCGGTGTGTCAGACCCACCATATTTGCTCCGGACACTGCGAGAGGGCTGTACAAGCAATGATAACACGCACGGCACAGCGGACACACCAGGAACCGCGGTGTTGGCCGTCGAATGGCGCTAGCTGCGCAGCATTTGTGCACCGCCGCCGTCAGTGTCAGCCAGTTTGTCGTGGCATACGGAGCTCTATCGCAGTCTTTAACACTGGTAGCATGCCGCGACAGCGTGGACGTGAACCGTATGTGCAGTTGACGGACTTTGAGCGAGGGCCTATAGTGGGCATGCGGGAGGCCGGGTGGACATACCGCCGAATTGCTCAACACGTGGGGCGTGAGGTCTCCACAGTACATCGATGTTGTCGCCAGTGGTCGGCGGAAGGTGCACGTGCCCGTCGACCTGGGACCGGACCGCAGCGACGCACGGATGCACGCCAAGACCGTAGGATCCTACGCAGTGCCGTAGGGGACCGCACCGCCACTTCCCAGCAAATTAGGGACACTGTTGCTCCTGGGGTATCGGCGAGGAGCATTCGCAACCGTCTCCATGAAGCTGGGCTACGGTCCCGCACACCGTTAGGCCGTCTTCCGCTCACGCCCCAACATCGTGCAGCCCGCCTCCAGTGGTGTCGCGACAGGCGTGAATGGAGGGACGAATGGAGACGCGTCGTCTTCAGCGATGAGAGTCGCTTCTGCCTTGGTGCCAATGATGGTCGTATGCGTGTTTGGCGCCGTGCAGGTGAGCGACACAATCAGGACTGAATACGACCGAGGCACACAGGGCCAACACCCGGCATCATGGTGTGGGGTGCGATCTCCTACACTGGCCGTACACCACTGGTGATCGTCGAGGGGACACTGAATAGTGCACGGTACATCCAAACCGTCATCGAACCCATCGTTCTACCATTCCTAGACCGGCAAGGGAACTTGCTGTTCCAACAGGACAATGCACGTCCGCATGTATCCCGTGCCACCCAACGTGCTCTAGAAGGTGTAAGTCAACTACCCTGGCCAGCAAGATCTCCGGATCTGTCCCCCATTGAGCATGTTTGGGACTGGATGAAGCGTCGTCTCACGCGGTCTGCACGTCCAGCACGAACGCTGGTCCAACTGAGGCGCCAGGTGGAAATGGCATGGCAAGCCGTTCCACAGGACTACATCCAGCATCTCTACGATCGTCTCCATGGGAGAATAGCAGCCTGCATTGCTGCGAAAGGTGGATATACACTGTACTAGTGCCGACATTGTGCATGCTCTGTTGCCTGTGTCTATGTGCCTGTGGTTCTGTCAGTGTGATCATGTGATGTATCTGACCCCAGGAATGTGTCAATAAAGTTTCCCCTTCCTGGGACAATGAATTCACGGTGTTCGTATTTCAATTTCCAGGAGTGTAGTTACGCCTATGGAAAATCATCCGCAGCATAGTATGCTCGATACAATTTACAGGATGTGCACTATAATGACCTAGTTTGTTCTGCGCATTAAACTACGCGCGACATTGATTTCAAGAGAGACGGTGAAAGGTTCCTTAACTTCAAAGAGTGCTACATGATGGAAGACATAAGATGACGAAATTTCAAACAAATTGTCAACTTGACGATGCACAGAAAACTGACAAATCGACCCGAAAATTTGTAGACGAGGTTAACAAACGTATCCCATCGTTCAGTAAGGAACACGTTTTCAACTTCGACTAATCGGGACTGGAAGAGAAAATGTTTATGAAAGGAACCCTAGAAATTAGATGTGTCTATGCTGACAGTTAATCTGGATGGTAAATTGGCTGGGAAGTTATTTATTGTGCTGCGAGAAAGTGGAGGTGATCTTTGCGCTACGATTCTTTCGCGTGTGTGTGCCTTTCCAAGGATAGTAGGGAATATTTACGTCACAGGAAGCACCCGAATTGGAAAATGGGCCTAAGAGAACTATCGTATGAGCATTGCCTTTGGTCAATAGCTGGTCAAAATAACTTACTTTTGCTTTATTCATCATATGCGTATAAAAATGTTACTCCTTTAGGGCAAACTATCCTTTCTGAAAAGTATGTGATTTGCTGTTCATAACGCCTGGAACCACTGGATGACTTCAGACTTTGGATGTTTGTTTTTTCCGTGCCTGCAAAACTTAAATACATCCCATAGAAAGTTGATCCCTACACCTCCCGGACACTAATTTTCTGTCGCCCTTCTGATGTACATGGTGAGTCATTAGCAGCTAATACTTTTTCTGTCCTAATTGTTTACACAACACTTTCAGATTAGCCTGACTAAAGACCGAACTCGCGACCTCGCATTCAATGGGTTCCTTGTACAGTAGGCAAGAATAAATGTATTAAAACTTCATGTACGTGCTGCATTTTTTCACGCTTCTCAGTTTTTGTGATGTCATATATCCTGCCTCATCAGTATGTCATACAGTGATATGCTTTTGTATGTACTTTCAGCGGCATAGGTGGATATTGTCTGCAAAATATGTTGCGAGTAGAATTAGTGGTAAATAAGTAATAAATGTAAACGTCGCGCACAATGCGGTAGTTTTTCAAGCATGTCATTGTTTATGACAACGTATTTCCTGAATTATGTATGGTACGATGGTGTAATTTAGTAGGTGCATTTAGTGGTATATGTGGATACTGCTTGCGAAATTTATTGCGTGGTGGCGCAGAAGTAATAAATGTACATGTTATGCATCTCGTTGTTTATGACGTCATGTCCCCTGAAATATGATAAGTAGGTGATTCTTACACCTACAGCGGTTATTGCCTGACACTAACGGATACGTGTACGACGTTTGGTCGGAATCGATCCAGTGGTTTAGGCGGACATATGAAATGTACACACATCTATACACGCATTTTTATAATATGTATGGATGTGTCTGAGCCGGCCGAAGTGGCCGTGCGGTTAAAGGCGCTGCAGTCTGGAACCGCAAGACTGCTACGGTCGCAGGTTCGAATCCTGCCTCGGGCATGGATGTTTGTGATGTCCTTAGGTTAGTTAGGTTTAACTAGTTCTAAGTTCTAGGGGACTAATGACCTCAGCAGTTGAGTCCCATAGTGCTCAGAGCCATTTGAACCATTTTTGATGTGTCTGACATCTTCAATAGGCAGACCTCCTATGTATCGATGTCTTGGGTAAGACTTTGAGTATAAATAGTTATTTCGATTTATCGATTGGTCCATACAAGTTAGCAACTGTCACTCGGCAGTTTCTACCTATCGGTTTATAAAATCTGTGGATATTTATGGATGTGACGATATTACCAGGCATATCGATTCTGCTTCGATATATCGAAATACTGTAGTTTAGTGTGCAAGTTAGGCACAGCTACCCTTTGTGTGCAGATCATTCTCGTGCGGGGTGTTCAGTGGTGAACGTCTTCACGTTGTCCCTGAACGACGGTGTACAGAGCGTGCGCTCCATTCTCCAGAACCACAGGATGTAAGGAGATCCCTTGGCGCTGCATCCCGGTCGCGTCTCTCTGTATGCCCGCCACTTGCCTGCCCGTGACGTTTGTCGTTCGGTCGCGGGCTTGAGTGCCGCCAGGTGGCCGCCTGTTGCGTGACACCAGGGGGCGTGGCACGCGCCGACCTCCACAGCGCGCGCCAACATCTCTGCGCTGTTCCGCCCTTCCCAGATGCCACCCGTTCGGTATACAGCAAGAAAATGCCATGCCGTGACCGAAGATTATCGAAAACGCCCTAATACCGTTTAGTTACGCATTGCGGACTTACGATCAGGGCTTTATGGCCCCTCTAGCTGAAGAGCACAAAGAGTGAATAGCGAAAAGATTCTACATCTGTATCCATCCTCTGCAGACTGCTGTGAACTGCGTGGCGGAGGTTACAGCAAGAGTGCATTTTCGGTGTCTGCAGTTTTTCTGGGGCGTGCAGCTGTTAGCAGCGGCTTCCGCGCGACCGCTACTGTCGCAGGTTCGAGTCCTGCCTCGGGCATGGATGTGTGTGATGTCCTTAGGTTAGTTAGGTTTAAGTTCTAGGGGACTGATGACCTCAGAAGTTAAGTCCCATAGTGCCCAGAGCGATTTGAACCATTTTTTTGTAGCGGCTTCACTATTGCTCACGAAAATAGCTCAAATTCTGTAATATAGAATTCATAATACTTCATATAATAACACGATTTTAAAATGTAAGCATCTGCAATTAATACACTGTCTCACAGTAAATATTCTTAGTTATGGAACGTTTATGCTGAAGGCACAACAAATTCTATGTTCTGTAGAAGTAAGGGTTACGGCCTTGCCTCAGTAGCTACACCGGTTCCCGTGAGATCACAGAAGTTAAGCGCTGTCGGGCGTGGTTGCCACTTGGGTGGGTGACCATCAAGGCCGCCATGCACTGTTGTCATTTTTCGGGGTACACTCAACCTCGTGATGCCAATTGAGGAGCTACTCGACCGACTAGTATCGGCTTCGGTCACGAATACCATCATAACGACCGGGAGAGAGGTGTGCTGACCCCACGCCCCTCCTATCCGCATCCTCCACTGACGATGACACGGCGGTCGGATGGTCCCGGTAGGCCACTCGTGGCCTGAAGACGGAGTAGAAATAAGAGTTAAAATATTTCTTTTTGTTTCTCATTTGGGATCTTTTAGCATTTGTTGGAACGAATCCCATAATTTTAAAAACAAGCCTACAGCAGGCGTCGTACCCTTAAATGATACGTTACAGAGGACATGTCTTACTGATCGAAGTGCAGGTCACTGATGAAGAAGTGTAAGGCCTTCTACGATGAGAAAGACCAGAGCGGTTGCTAGACAAAGGAGAGAACACGTGAAGGCAGAGAATGAATTAAACGCTTTTGGGGTGCGAACATGACTTCCAGAAACCCCTTGTAGTTACTTGACGTGATCTCTACAGGCCCTAAAAGAGAGCTAAAAACTTAGTATTAAAAGTTGCTTATGAGGTTTTTTTAATTTCTCGTTAATTAATAGGAATTCTCAATTTCTCGCTTTATGTTAGACTGGCTTAACGCCCACTGCTTCGCTAGCATAGACTGTGTGGTCCGCACAGATTTATTTATTTTTTGTTTATTTTTCTTTAACCTAATTTTTATGTTGTTCATGAATAGCAACATGGGCCAAATTTTTCGTACCAATTAAGGACGTAGAAGTATGATCTTTTCCGAATGGACTTCTCATCAAAAGGCTTTTGGGTTCTTGTGGTGATATTTCCATGGAAACCTTCGACCCATAATGCACATTTCTTCAACAGTCAAACACCAGTTGTCATAGATTTAGCTTCAATAATGTGTTGTTATTTATTATTAACGTATGGGACCAATAGGACCACGCGAGGTACAATCAGATAGTTGGCCTTCCCTTGTGTCTAAATTTGTTTCATCCTTTCAGAATGGCATCTCTCTTTTTCATCAGACCTCGGTGTTCCAGCTCGTTTTCTAATTTCCCTCTGACCGACTTTCCAATTGCATATCTCTTGTCTGGATGGTTTTTTATCTGTAACGTCTGCTGAGTTGTACCGGCTGCTTTAAGATCCTCCTTAATCGCAGCGACCCATTTAATTGGCGCAGTTCGGACCTTCTGTTTTCGTAGAATTCTACTTCTTGTTTTGTAATCCTAGCGGGTGCCATTCTTTTAATGTGCCCATAAAATTTAAGTCCTTGTTTCCTCATGTCACCATGTATCTCTCTTTTTTCTTCTGTTTCCCTAGTACTTCTCAGCCTATAAGTTTCTCCATCAGTAATTTTGGGGCTTAATACTGAACGCAGTTGCCATTTTTCGACAGTGAACTTCGTTTGCTGCTTTTTCCAGACCTTTTTTTTATGATTTCGCCAAAGTATTTAAACTGAAAAACCCTTTTTATTTTTCCACATATCGTTTTCAAAAACTCTGAAACACGTATTTTTTATTCCTATCCTAGAAGCCAAATACAATTTTTTTATACGTTTAGCTGTAATAATTCTTTCATAATGAAATAATTTCATAAAAATTTTCATCCTCTATTTCAGCTCTTTAGCAGTTGAATTTCCAAAAACACTGAAACACATATTTTTTTATTTCTCTCAGAGAACCCACACACAATGTTTCAGAGATTTAGCAGTAAAAATGCGTTCATAATGAAATGTTTCATAAAAATTTCATCCTCTATTTCACCCACTTAGGGGTTCAATTTTCCAAAGCACTCAAACACGTATTTCTTTTTTTTTTTTATTTCCATCCCAGAAGTCAAACACCAAATTTTCTTAGATGCCGCTTTAAAAATGCTTTAGTAGCAGTTTAATAATGGTATACTTTCAAATAAAACTTTCATTCCCTTAGTGACTGAATTTCAACAAATGCCGAAACACGTATTTCTCTGGTGCTGACCGCAAAACAACATACAAAATTTCATAGATCTAGTTCAGAATTGCATTAATAGCGTCATATTTTCAAAAAACATTTCATTTCCCCCTAAGGGTCTAATTTCGAAAAATCTCCTCCTAAAATGGTTCTCACAGTATAAGATCAACACCTCCCAATTTCAAGCTTTTGCGCTTAGCGGTTTGGCCTGGGCGATGATGAGTCATGTCAGTCAGTCAGTCAGTCAGTCAGTCAGTCAGTCAGTCAGCCAGCCAGTCAGTCATGACATTTCCTTTACTATATACAGACATAAAGGCTTGCTGAATGGCTTTACACCAAAGCACTTAACTACTCTGTTAACCCTCGACAAGGACATAAAGTCTACTCGAAAATAACTTTTGTCTCTTGTATTGCATTATGTTGAAAACAGTTGCTCTGAAACTGATTTTTATTGTCATCAACAAAACCCGTTAAATACAAAAAACACGTCGCTATATTCAAATCCTGGATCTACACGTGAAAGGCTGCAGACATGTGCTGGCAATGAATGTTCCTTTGACAATAACCTTGATGGGGAAAGGAAATTAAACCAGCGCTGAGGCGAGATGGACCACCTCGATTGTGTAACAATGCCTCCTCAATGGGCGAATAATTTTTATTGGACAGTAGTATGTAGTAATATAGTTCGTGTTCCCTGAAAACAGGTTTAAGAAGAGATATACTGCGTCGTATCAATTTCGTATTCGCGAATTCACTTTTCTTGTGGATAATAGTGCAAGTGAAAGAAATTGATATTCGTAGGCATGTTTACTCAATACGAATTCACTTTTCTTGTGGAAAACAGTGCTAGTGAAAGAAATTCATATCTGTAGGTTTGTTAACTGTAATGGCATACTCTGTGATACGTGATCTTTAACTTTTATGTTTCGCTTTTGTTTTACAGGTAAGCTGTGCGAAGTACGGATCTGCTCAAGAGAAGCTTGCGTGTTTTTTCTGTACACGACCCGACCGCTACTGTTGACTGCTGGTATGTAGGTCTGTTTATATACTTATTTATTTATTATCGCCATCTAACTACGATGGAAGGGGACGATTCTGTGGAAAATAGCTTCCTCATTCTCGGAATACTGTCCGGTACGAAGTACTTCGACGTTATTCCCTCTATTTGACATACATTCGAACTGAACTCGTAATATGTGTTGATCACGAAATTAATGAATAATAATAATAA
This sequence comes from Schistocerca piceifrons, assembly GCF_021461385.2. Lineage (NCBI taxonomy): Eukaryota > Metazoa > Arthropoda > Insecta > Orthoptera > Acrididae > Schistocerca > Schistocerca piceifrons. The sequence continues at coordinate 422,220,040 of NC_060145.1, forward strand.
TAATAACTCTCTCTTAACTACACTTCATCTAGCTAACAAATCTAACAATGGTAATTTTTCATGCTCTGTAATAAAAAGGAGAGATATAGAAAGTAAAACTTCCTGCTATGAATGCCGGCCGAGGTGGCCGAGCGGTTCTAGGCGCTACAGTCTGGAACCGCGCAACCGCTACGGTCGCAGGTTCGAATCCTGCCTCGGGCATGGCTGTGTGTGATGTCCTTAGGTTAGTTAGGTTTAAGTAGTTCTAAGTTCTAGGGGACTGATGACCTCAGGAGTTGTCCCATAGTGCTCAGAGCTATTTGAACCATTTTTTCTGCTATGAATCACTTCAAATGTGAGCTAAGAAGGTACGTATGTACAACAGAAAACAAACGGCGCTTTGTAATAACTTAAGTTAGGAAGTAAGTTCGTTTGTAAAGCACTGTAGACCATGAAAATTCGTTTCCATGCAGTTCGCCCAGTAAGGAAACAAAATATTCATAGCCGGGCGCTTTTGACACATTCCTGCAAGTCACAGACAAATTAATTACCGTAATCTAATCATAAAAAATACATGGAAGTTCAGAAAAGATATTATTCTGATGGACTGCTATCTTGTGTCACTTCAAGCATGCTACAAAGAGTTGAGAATGCACTAACGCTTGTCAAGAAATAGTATTTTGTTGGCGATGTTTCCGGTCTTCGTATCACCTCGTAATCCTGTGTCATTGACTCTTTAAGGTTCTCCTGTTGCCGATATGTTGTTCTACTTCTTGTAACACATTCTTTATCTTAATGTTTAATCAAACTAACTGTTACAATTTCGATTAACGTTCATTTCCGATTTGTCTCGGTACTAAGAATGCAGCTATAACGCACGGGATGGAGATAATGGATTCCACTCCGGGTTCCGCTTCGGATAACTATTTGCGTCTGGTTTACGGAACGCATTAAGTTAGGAAGCGGCCACCGTAGCCAGTAAATTATTGGGGATTTGGAGAATGTGCTGGGATTGTTCCCCAGATTGTTCTAACAGAAGATGTATGAGAGATGGAGCTGCCTTTCCAATAATTCCCACGGAAGCAGCGGTCGTTGGAGCGGCCGATATTAAATTATATATTGTGAGTAGTCAGCAAATGGGAACAGGGCTTAATATTTCCTGTAGGCTACCCATTAAAGGTGCACCCTCCGTTCTGCTGCATTTGTTCTAGTCTTCGAAATGCACATGGTGACGTTAATTGACTGAGTATTGTGCGACTACAATTACCTATTGCTTTGGGTCTTAAATTAGGCATCTTTAGCCACACACAGGTCGCCTTTTTCGAATAGCGTAGTTGGAAATGAAGAACACCTTTACACAGTGCTGACAACCGTGTACGGACAGGCTACTATATCTTATGCATCAAAAGAAGGGGCTGCATTATCAATATAGATGCTCACCAACTTAGATGGCCGTCCCATTGAGCAATGTTTGTAACTTTGCACGTAAACATGATACGCCGTTAACAAACATTAGCCTCTCATGTGGATATTAAGACGTGTTTCTTTCAATGATTCATTTGTCATTCCGCTTCTGCATGTCCTTACAAACGCTTCCCCAAGGTTTCTCCTGGGGGCCCCCTCAAATAGAGAAAATTAAATTATAACCACTCCATACATGAGCAGTTTTCTGCTAGAGAATATTTTTTACGGAAAAATCGTATATTTCTAAATACTCAAATTCCCGTATGTGGAATAAATGAATAGGTTGAAATTATGTAGGCACCCGTGTAGTGATACACAAACGATTTCACCGTATCACCAATAAATATCTAGTAAAAATTCTATATAAAATACCGAAAAATAATTCATAATTTTGTTTATTTCGTCGTCACAGATCATATACTTTTTTAAAAAATGTAGAAGTTTCCGACTATTTATCCCAACCTTTACCCGCAGATGGGTATATGTTCTACACGTGAAAGTAAAGTGAACAATACCTTCAGCTGTTTGCTTTCGATTTCTGGCATTATTACAGACGATTATGTTGGTATTCATTAAAATAGAAAAATTATACGCTATGTGATCAAAAGTATCCAGGCACCTGGCTGAAAATGACAGACAAGTTCGTGTCGTCCTCCGTCTGTAATGCTGGAATACAGTATGGTGTTGGCTCGCCCTTAGTCTTGATTACAGCTTCCATTCTCACAGGCATACGTTCGATCAGGTGCTGGAACGTTTCTTGGGGAATGGAAGCCCATTCTTCACGGAGTGCTGCATTGAGGAGAGGTATCGACGTCGGCCGGTGAGGCCTGGCACAAAGCCGGCGTTCAAAAACATCCCAAAGGGGTGTTATTGTCGTGTAATCACTCAGCCACAGGCCGTGCATTATAAACAGGTGCTCGATCGTGTTGAAAGACGCAATCGCCATCCCCGAATTGCTCTTCAATAGTGGGAAGCAAGGAGGTGCTTAAAACCTCAGTGTGGGCCTGTGCTGTGATGGTACACACGCTGGCAGATGACGTTCATCGGGCACTCGCCATGCCTACACCCTGCCATCGGATCGTCACATTGCGTACTGTCACTCGTCACTCTGCACAACGTTTTTCCACTTTTCAGTCGTCCAATGTTTACGTTCCGTACACTAAGCGAGGCGTCATTCGGCATTTACCGGCGTGATGTGTGGCTTATGAGCAGCCGCTCGACCACGAAATCCAAGTTTTCTCAACTCCCGCCTAACTGTCATAATACTTGCAGTGGATCCTGATGCAGTTTGGAATTCCTGTATGATGGTCTGGTTAGATGTTTCTCTGTCAGTCAACAGACGAGGTCGGCCTGCTGTATGTGTCCCATCACTTTTCCACATCACTATCACATCGGAAACAGTGGACCTACAGATGTTTAGGAGTGTGGTAATCTCGCGTACAGACGAATGACGCAAGTGACACCCAATCACTTGACCACGTTTGAAGTCCGTGAGTTCCGCGGAGCGCTCCATCCTGCTCTCTGACGATGTCTAATGACTACTGAGGTCGCTGATATGGAGTACCTCGCAGTAGGTGGCAGCACAATGCACATAATATAAAAAACGTACGTTTTTTGGTGTGTCCGGATACTTTTGATCACATAGTGTATATGTCTCCGAAATATAGACTGAATGGTTCACGTAATTATCTTCAGGTGGAGAATTACATACTTACATTCTTCGTGTTAGCGCGGCCTAGACTGCGGACGCCTTTTCACAGCAGCGGGCCAAGTAGAAAATAGATATTTTCTCCATACAGAGGTGATGGTGCAAAACATCGAAACGCCGTATGTTAAAGTCTACCAAACATTAACGAATATTTCGGTCTTCTTTCTAAAGGTGTCACAAATGTTAACGGAATAGCACACGTTTTATTAGTTCAATGTTTCATTTTGCTATACTACTCGTACCATAGTCTGTACGTCGATAGGTTACTGTATCGTTAGTAACTAGTGTAATTAGTTTCAAGGATTAGTTGGCACGTGATGGCCGAGTTCTTACTTTGAGACCTTTTTGATCAAATCGCAGTACTGCTGGAATTATTGGATGAATTGACACAGAATAGCAACCTTTGATGTTAGACCTTCTTGACCATTCGTCATACCACACTGTACCCTTGAAACTTCCGAAATGGCACACCGAGACTCACGTGTGGAGGTGACACACTAGTACATGAACTGGAATTTGAAATGTGTCGAAAGGCAGGCTGGCATCTGCATGAGGGGGATGTTCACGGGAGAATTGTGGTACGCCTGTCATCGTCCACCAGGGGCCAACGATACCTGATTTGCTGTCCAATCTTGAGCCAATATTTGTCCATCCCCTGCGCTCGGCTGCGGATTTGAGAACTCATTAGTTACGTGGTTACGATGACAGGAGGGTGTTTGATTGTCGCTAACCCCATTGCACACAACGAGGATGATGCTGATTGGTTCACGCCTGCGTTGGAAATCAGTATCTCAAACCACTCAGCTGTAGCGTATTGGAGCTGGTCTGCAACTATAGCAGCCTACGAAAGAAGTCCACATAAAAAATTCAAAATTGGATAATATTAAAAGTATGGTAACACCAAGAAAACAGACACCTTTCGATGATTGGGGGGAAATATGAACGTAAGGAGTGAAAAAGAAGCAGTTAAGATAAGAGCTGGAAAAAATGAAAACAGCATGCAACAAAATTGAGAAATCTGTTCAATAATTTCTTTTGCAACGATGTTAAATTCATGTATTAAACTCAGTTGTAAAACTAGAAGTTCTGTACGTATTGGAAACATTTGTTTTATGTGGATGGGAAATAGCATTAGAAGATTTGGGAAAGAAAAAAAGAATAACTTGCGAAAAATATACGTCGAATCAAGAGGAAATTAGGAATTGTAGGCAGTCTCTCTGAAAACAACAACTTGTGGATATCTAGAGAGAATGAAGGAAGACATACTAACGATGAAGTTCCAGACATTCTTTCATAACATCAAGGCGTGGTGAGCAAGACAGAAAAGGACTTAAAGAAAGTGCAGATTGAACAGGAAACCTTACCCAACAAAAACAAATTCAGACTGGATGTCAAGAGATTGTAATATCTTTGTCACGTAGTAGACCGCATCGTGGAGGCTCTTAAGATCTCAGAAACATTAGTCTCGCGCGACAGTATATGTGTTAGGCATTGTTTTAGCGTTTTTGTATCCGTGCGCTGTGTGTTGTGAAGAATTTTTCCAATTGAGTTAAAATGGAACAATTATATTTGATTAAAAACAATTAAAGTTAACATGTAAAAATATAGTAATTCGTTTTAGAATGCCAGAATATACAGGGCTATTACAAATGATTGAAGCGATTTCATAAATTCACTGTAGCTCCATTCATTGACATATGGTCACGACACACTACAGATACGTAGAAAATAAAGCCGCACTTCAGGTTTCTGCCGCCAGAGCGCTCGAGAGCGCAGTGAGACAAAATGGCGACAGGAGCCGAGAAAGCGTATGTCGTGCTTGAAATGCACTCACATCAGTCAGTCATAACAGTGCAACGAGACTTCAGGACGAAGTTCAACAAAGATCCACCAACTGCTAACTCCATTCGGCGATGGTATGCGCAGTTTAAAGCTTCTGGATGCCTCTGTAAGGGGAAATCAACGGGTCGGCCTGCAGTGAGCGAAGAAACGGTTGAACGCGTGCAGGCAAGTTTCACGCGTAGCCCGCGGAAGTCGACGAATAAAGCAAACAGGGAGCTAAACGTACCACAGCCGACGGTTTGGAAAATCTTACGGAAAAGGCTAAAGCAGAAGCCTTACCGTTTCCAATTGCTACAAGCCCTGACACCCGATGACAAAGTCAAACGCTTTGAATTTTCGGCGCGGTTGCAACAGCTCATGGAAGAGGATGCGTTCAGTGCGAAACTTGTTTTCAGTGACGAAGCAACATTTTTTCTTAATGGTGAAGTGAACAGACACAATGTGCGATTCTGGGCGGTAGAGAATCCTCACGCATTCGTGCAGCAAATTCGCAATTCACCAAAAGTTAACGTGTTTTGTGCAATCTCACGGTTTAAAGTTTACGGCCCCTTTTTCTTCTGCGAAAAAAACGTTACAGGACACGTGTATCTGGACATACTGGAAAATTGGCTCATGCCACAACTGGAGACCGACAGCGCCGACTTCATCTTTCAGCAGGATGGTGCTCCACCGCACTTCCATCATGATGTTTGGCATTTCATAAACAGGAGATTGGAAAACCGATGGATCGGTCGTGGTGGAGATCATGATCAGCAATTTATGTCATGGCCTCCACGCTCTCCCGACTTAACCCCATGCGATTTCTTTCTGTGGGGTTATGTGAAAGATTCAGTGTTTAAACCTCCTCTGCCAAGAAACGTGCCAGAACTGCGAGCTCGCATCAACGATGCTTTCGAACTCAATGATGGGGACATGCTGCGCCGAGTGTGGGAGGAACTTGATTATCGGCTTGATGTCTGCCGAATCACTAAAGGGGCACGTATCGAACATTTGTGAATGCCTAAAAAACTTTTTGTGTTTTTGTATGTGTGTGCAAAGCATTGTGAAAATATCTCAAATAATAAAGTTATTGTAGAGCTGTGAAATCGCTTCAATCATTTGTAATAACGCTGTATTTATATATTTTGAATGGGCCACTAGATGTGTAGGGAATGTGATGCAAGCAGCTCACGTTGCGGGGAGCCCAGGCACAAATTGCTTGGCGCCTTCCTGTTGGAGGATGATTTAATGCCAAAACTGTCTGCAAAGTGGCAAAGGAATGAACTTTAAATCGTTCCCTAGACAGCCAAATAAACAGAAACTTTTACAGAGATGGTAAGTAACGTTACGACCCTCGCCCCCCTATACAGAGACGTAGAGAGAGAGAGAGAGAGAGAGAGAGAGAGAGAGAGATGACAAGTAGCCGCTGTATTACGTAAGTTACACAAAGATCGATTTACTATTTAAATTACTGTATGTATTTTAACCGTATAAGCCCTATCTTTCTATAATATTCTTATATTTAAAAAAATAAATATTCCGTTTCAGTGCTTTCATTTTGCATCTCACTGTTACGAAACAATATGTCTTTCTGGTGTTTCCTGATAATGTGTTGTGTATTTTTAGATAGTTCTCTATCACTATACATGGATGTCCTGCTTCATGTAAAAAAATTTTGCGTGCAATTGCTGACTTGATTAAAAAATGTACGCAGGCCATTCGTCTAGTGTGATTCCCGAAAATCCTCGAAAACGAGGACAGTTTGAATATCCCAGATGGGGTCTGGTGATGAGGGGCCTGGGGCAGAGGCTATACTCTCGCCTCGTCGCACAGAGCCGCGGCCTGCAGAGAGAAGAGCTCACTGTGGGCTGAGTGGCAGCTGTCGGCCGATTACATGTGTGACGTCACCGCTGGTAACACCAGGCTTCCCCGCTCACTAAAGTGGTGCGCCTTCGCTGTGTATCTGGTGGATTAATTTTTTTGCGGCTGTACTGTCTTTGGTGGCTGTCCTCAAGACTCAATATGGACAACATGCACTAACTGCACAATTTAACGCATTGCTATATAATTTAAATCAATATAACACGAGAAATATGTCTTGAAAATACTGCAGCTAATGAATGCAGGCTGCAGGCTTGTAGAAACGAAAATCTGACATTTTACGTAAGTTGCACTCTAGACCTACGCTGATTCAGGGTTTCCATGGTTTCCCTAATACGATTGAGGCAGTTGCATGGATTTTCTTTAAATGTACACTGTTGATTTCCTTCACTATCGCTACTAACTAGTTTTTCGTCTCTAATAGCATTGTAGTTGACGGGGCCTTGCTTCTTTCCTTCAATGAGTAACTCAGCATTTTATTTACGTATCTCTAACGGTTAGAATGGGGTGAAAGTCATACATTCGGTGTATGCTAACGCTCTGTTGCTCCACTATCCAAATTTAAGGAGTCCATTAAATGAAAGAACGTATTGGCTGTGTAACACTCAAGATCTGACTACTTGTTAAAGTAGTCAGACGCAAAGCCTGAAAACACTTTAATCAGTCGTAGACAAAAAATTCAAACAAGGCATATCCAGACACTGCCAGTTCAAAACTTACCACATCCAAAAACTGAAGTGTTTGCGTATCTTGGTGCGGTATTAAGACAAGGTGCATGATGCACAGAGTAGATAACCGCTATTACTACAATCTCAGTCACTTCCTGATAGGACAATTCAAACTCCTGATATACACACATCAAAAAAAGTTTTGGATCACCGCGGTTCCCAGAACTGCTGAAGATCGGTGTTGACTATGGGAATTGTATTACAGACACAATCCCTTTGACTGTTCAGAGATGTCACTAAACCAGGCCAAAGATGAGCAGCCCCTATTTCACGGACGGGGTCCGACAGCCGATCAGTTCTAGTGATTCCACCAGGAAGGAGGTAAACGGCTCGTGTTGTCTGTAGTTCAACCACGCCTAGACGGTCAATACCGCAGTTCGATCGCGTCCTCATTGTTACTTTGTGTGAGGAAGGACTCTTAACAATGGAAGTGTCCAGGTGTATCGGAGTGAAACATAGCGATGCTGCTCGGACATGGAGGAGATAGGGAGGGGCAGGAACTGTCGGTGTCGTGCCTCGCTCAGGCTGCCCAAGGGCTACTACGGCAGTGGATGACCGCTACCTACGGATTATATTTCGGAGGAACAATAACAGCAACGCTACCATGTTGAATAATGCTTTTAGTGCAGCCACAGGACGTTGTATGACGACTCAAGCTGTGCGCACTAGGCTGCATGACGCGTAACTTCACTCCCGACGTCCACATCGAGGTCCATCTTTGCAACCACGACACCATGAAGTGCGTTACAGATGGGCCCAACAACTTGCCGAATGGACCACTCAGGATCGGCATCACGTTCTCTTCAACGATAAGTGTCGTTATGCCTTCAACCAGACAATCGTCGGAGACGTGTTTGGAGGCATCCCGGTCAGGCTGAACGCCTTAGTCACATTGTCCAGCGAGTGCAGCAAGGTGGAGGTTCCCTGTTGTTTTGGGGTGGTATTATGTGGGGCCGACGTACGCCAATGGTGGTCATGGATGGCGCCGTAACGGCTGAATGCCATCCTTCGACCGATAGTGCAACCAGATCGACATCATATTGGCGAGGCATTCGTCTTCATGGACGACAATTCGGCACCCCCTGCCCCCCACCCTTCCCCATCGTGCACATCTTGTAAATCCTTCAGGATAACGACATCGCTCGACTATAGTGGCCAGCATGTTCTCCAGACATCAACCCTATCGAACATGCCTGGTATAGATTGAAAAGGCTGTTTATGGACCACGTGACCTCCCAACCACTCTGAGGGACCTACACCGAATCGCCGTTGAGGAGTGCGACAGTCTGGACCAACAGTGCGTTAATTAACTTGGGATAGTATGCCATGACGAATACAGGCATGCATTAATGCAAGAGGACGTGCTGCTGGGTATTAGATGTTCCATTGTGTACAGCAGTCTGGACCACCACCTCTGAAGGTCACGCTGTATGGTGGTACAACTTGCAATGTGGTTCTCAAGAGCAATAAAAAGGGCGGAAATGATGTTTATGGTGATCTCTCTTTCAATTTTCTGTACAGGTTCCGAAAGTCTCGGAACCGAGGTGATGCAAAACTTTTTTGATGTGTGTATAAAAAACTAATCCACTTCTGTGTGTTAATGTGAACAAGAAACATACAGCGCTTGGAAATTGGGTTACAACCATCTACTTACATTGAAATGGATGATTGTAACCGAAATATATGACGCAATACAGGACGCTATGGGTGACTGGCGCATTCGCTATAGTTAGAATTTTGAGGAATTATAGTAAGGGCGAAACGTGATGGGCATAGTGAGGAGCAAGCGACGCAGAGGGCATTGCCCCATCCCTTAGCTGACAGGTCCTGAGTTAGAGATGATTTAGGGATGGCATGGGTTTCCGGGAATTCCACGTCTAGATATTTAACAGATTGTCCCGAGCGACGTTAGCATAGGTCATTCATGTAGAATAGTATACCGGGGACTTCTTGAAGAATGTAACTTCCTTAACCCTGATGTCGCCCAGAGGGTAAGATCGGGACCTGCCGGTAATCCATCTGCTGCTGTGGTAGTGTAGATGATCAACAAATGTAGTATCTGATTTAATGGTTTTGGGTGGGGTTTCATTTTATTTTATATTTAACTACCGACAAAGTATCTACAGCCGGACGACTTTTCTTGCATAGCTGTAATTTTGTTTGCATGCCAGTGCGTAGAATTATGATCCAAATGAACAGAGCAACGTCAAGTACATCAGTATCACAGCAACTCCCGTAGTGCTGCCAGCCGAGCATCAAAGACTCCGCTCCGGCGTGGCTGCTCACTTGTCCCGCTATGTTGTACTATACACTAAGGTGACAAAACATATACCTCCTAACACCGTGCCAGACTTCCTTTTTCCCTGCGTATTGCAGCAGCTCGACGTGGCATGGAATCAACAAGTCGTCGTAATTCCCCTGCAGAAATAAAGAGTCAAGGTGCCTCCATAGCCGTCTGTGTACCGAATTGTGAACGTGTTGGCCGTGCAGGATTTTGCACACGAACTGACCTCTCGTTTATGTCACATAAATGTTCGATGGGATCCATGTCGGGTGATCTAGGGGCCAAATCATTCCCTGGAATTGTCCAGAATGATCTTCAAACAAATCGCGAACAATTGTGGTCTGGTGACATGGTGCATTGTCATCCATAAATATTGCATCGTTTTTTGGGAACGTGAAGACCATGAATGAATGCAAATGGTCTCCAAGTAGCCGAACATAAATAGTTCCAACCAGTTAACGGTTCAGTTGGACCAGAGGACCCAGTTCGTTTCGTGTAAACACAGCCCACGCCATTTTGAGCGACCGCCACCTTGCACAGTGCCTCCTTCTCAGCTTGGGTCCATGGCATCGTGGACTCTGCGCTACACTCGAACCCTGCCATCAGCTCTCATCAACTGAAATCTGGACTCATCTGATTAGGTCACTATTGTCCAGTCGTCTAGAGTCCAACCGATATGGTCACGAGCCAGGAGAGGCGCTGCGGTCGATATCGTGCTGTTAGCAAAGGTAATCGCGTCGGTCATCTCCTGCCGTAGCCCATTAACGCCAAATTTCGTCGCACTGCCCTGACGGACTTTTTCGTCTTACGTTCCACATAGATTTCTGCGGTTATTTCATACGGTGTAGATTGTCGGCCACTCTGTTGTCCGTGGTGTGAGGTAATGCCTGAAATTTGGTATTCTCGGCACATTCTTGACACTATGCATCTCGGAATATTGATTTTGCAAAAACAGACATAATGCCTGATGGGATAACAGCAATCAGTGATTTTATAATGTTACTTATAATCCGTCTTGGTTGCAAATTTTTTATTCATATGACCGGTTTCGGTTCATTCAGAACCATCTTCAGATCGGTAACAATAATGATACTAATTTACTATTTTACGGAAGCAAATCTTTTTCATCCTATCTAATCAACATCAAATGTACCAGAACGTACTTGATATTTCAGCTACAGGAGTAACACCTCCAAATCCAGCAACTTTCACATGCTGCGTCACATGCTTTCGTAAATCCGACGTTAAAATAGGGTTCCGAACAAATAACACGTTAAAATTGAAGCTCCGGAATAAACTTCAGGATTCAGGTGTATATAAGATCAAATGTAATGACTGCTGTAAACAATATATAGGGCAGACTGGTAGGAACTTTGAAACCAGATTCAGGGAGCACACCTACTCTCAAAACAAAACAGCTTTTGGCGCGCATATGGCTGCGTCAAAGCACTCAGTCACGAACATTGAACACAATTTAGACATCCTGCATAGAGCTCATAAGGGACGGTTTCTTAACATTTTAGAAGAAATTGAAATATACACCCACAAAAATAAAGATCCGGATTTAATTCTTAACGAGCAAAGCGAATTCAATCATAACGCCTATTTTAGCATTTATGACGACTTCCTAAGATGACAACTGTTGCGTCTGGAGATCCATGCCGAGGGATGAAAGATGGTGCGCGGTGGAGAAGCCGGAAGACGCGTGCAGCGCCTGGCGTCGTTGACGGGGCCCTCCTGTGCGGCCCTCTTGCCCGCGGCGATGGACAGCAGACGACTGAGCGGACCGCGGCACAACACCGTAATGGCGGGAACCACGGAAGCAGACCGTAGAGGAAAACAATTTCACACCAGCACCATAGATATATAAATCGCCCTATGTTTTTTAGATCGTATAAAAATGATAATTTTACTGTTTTTTAATTTTGATAAGTACTTGACATCTACATGTTTTAACTATTTTTTAACAAAAAATCTACTGAATACTGTACGTGCAAATGTAATGTAACAAATGTACCAGACGCAACCTGTCGGTAATAGTGTTCTAATTAATATAAATGACGCGCACTCTGCCAACCAATTTTATGTGACGCAGCATGTGAAAGTTGCTGGATTTGGAGTGGTTACTCCTGTAACTGAAATATCAGGTACGTTCTGGTACATTTTATGTTGATTAGATAGGACGAAAAAGACTTGCTTCCGTAAAATAGTAAATTAGTATCATTGTTGTTACCGATCTGAAGATAGTTCTGAATGAACCGAAACCGGTCATGTGAATAAAAAATTTGCAATCAAGACGGATTACAAGTAACATTCGGAATATTGAATTTTCTAACAATTCCCGAAGTCGATTGTCCCATGTTCCGTGTTAATTGCCGTCGAGCGCCCCTAATCACGTCAGAAACCTTTTGACATGAATTACCTGAGCACAAATGACAGGTCCGCCAATGCATTGCTTTTTATGCCTTACGTACGCAATACTACTACCGTCTACATATGTGCGTATTGCTATCCCATGACTTTTGTCACCTCAGTGTTCGTATACTGGCTATAAGAGCCATACAAATCTTTCTCGTGACGCAGTCTGCCTGTTGGTCGAAACTGGATCTAAGTTCTTACAGTAGCTCCTAAAATTAATCCGAACATACAGACGGAAACTCCAGCAGAGGGCTTCAATTTGTACACTGGAGCGCCAAATAAACTGGTATAGACTTGCATATTCAAATAGAGAGATATGTAAACAGGCAGCATACGGCGCTTCGGTCGGCAACGCCTATTTATTAGACAACAAGTTCAAATGGCTCTAAGCATTATGGGACTTAACATCTGATGTCATCAATCCCCTAGACTTAGAACTATTTAAACCTAACTAACCTAAGGACAACACACACATCCATGGCCGAGGCAGGATTCGAACCTGCGACCGTAGCACTACCGCGGTTCCGGGCTGAAGCGCCTAGAACCGCTCGGCCACAGCGGCCGACAGACACCAAGTGCCTGGCGCAGTTGTTCGATCGGTTACTGCTGCTACGATGGCAGATTATCAGGATTTAAGTGCACTAGAAGTGGTGTTATAGCAGACGCACCAGCGATGGTACGCAGCATCTCCAAGGTAGCGATGAAGGGGATATTATCACGTACGACCATTTCACGAGTGAACCGTGAATATCAGGAATTCGGTAAAACATCAGATCTCTGAGATCACAGTGGCCGGAAAAAGATCGTACAAGAACGGGACCAACGAAGAATCGTCCAACTTGACTGAAGTGCAACCCTTCCGCAGATTGCTGCAGATTTCAATGCTCGGCCATAAACATGTGTCAACGTGCGAACCATTCAATGAAATCTCGTCGATATGGGCTTTCAGAGGCGGAGGCCCCCTCGTGTACCCTTCATGACTGCACGACACAAAGCATTAGGCCTTGCATGGACCTGTCAGCTCCGACATTGGTCTGTTGATGACTGGCCGGCCGGAGTGGGCGAGCGGTTAAAGGCGCTACAGTCTGGAACCGCACGACCGCTACAGTCGCAGGTTCGAATCCTGCCTCGGGCATGGATGTGTGTGATGTCCTTAGGTTAGTTAGGTTTACGTAGTTCTAAGTTCTACGGGACTTAAGACTACAGCAGTTGAGTCCCGTATGCTCAGAGCCATTTGAACCATTTTTGTTGATGACTGTAAACATGTTGCCTGTTCGGACGAGTCTCATTCCAAATTGTATCGAGCGGATGGACGTGTACGGGTATGGAGACAACCTTATGAATCCATAGGGGGCTGTTGAAGCTGGCCGAGGCACTGTTATGTTGTGGGGCGTAAGCAGTTGGTGTGATATGAGACCCCTGATACCTCTAGATAAGACTTTGACAGGTGACACGTACGTAACCATCCTATCTGATCACCTGCATCCATTCGTGTCCATTGTGCGTTCCGACGGACTTCGGCGGTTCCAGTAGGACATTGCGACTCCCCAAACGTCCAGAATTGCTACAGAGCGAGTCCAGGAGCACTCTTCTGAGTTCAAACATTTCCGCTGCCCACCAAAATCCCCAGACATGAACATTATTCAGCATATGTGGGATGCCTTGCAACGTGCTGTTCACACGAGATCTCCAGCCCCTCGTACTCTTACGGATTTCGGGACAGCCCTGCAGGATTCATGGTGTCAATTCCCTCCAGGACTACTTCAGGCAATAGTCGAGTCCATGCCATGTCGTGTTGCGGCCCTTCTGCATCTTCTGCATGCTCGCTAGGGACCTACACGATATTAGGCAGGTGGACCAGTTTCTTTGGCTCTTCAGTATATATTATGTACAGATTTATTCAGCTTTTGTAAGTGCTTAAACTACATTAAAAATAACGAAACGATTGTTTGATGACTAATCACTTTTGTGTAAAATTTTCTGTAGCTATGAGGAAACACGACCCGCATGAGATTCTAGGTGGCTGCCGTCGAGATTGTAAGCAATAATAAATAAATGAATGAATGCATAAATAAACAAGTTCATATGATCTGAAAGAACGTATGTATACCTTTGACCTTTAAAATTTTCGTTCTTCATGAGAAGTGACCGCATGGCAAGCCAAGAAACTGGTTTCCCGAGTACAGGATCCAATACGGTCCTTGATGCAGTAGTTCATGAGACCGAAGAGTAATGTAAGAGCTGTGAATGCCAAGGTGAAATATCGAACGTCTTATACGCGACAAATGTCAACATCCATGATGTTTACACTGTGAGTCCTTGTTTACGCGACGAGCTGTTGCGAGGCGGCCACGATTTCTCACGGCGTGGAAGCCGAGGAATTAGCGCGCCAGTCGAGTACAAAACCGTGTTGCTGGAGTGAGCGCCGAGTGAACGGAGCCAGTGGAACGATTCCCAGACCAGCAGGCCTCGTTTAATTTTCCCAGCGTTGTTCAGCGCTCGCGAACAAAGGGCACGGTCAGTTGGCGGTGTGAGCTGAGGCCTGTTTTTAGCGAACGCTGCTCGTTAAGATTTCGCGACGCTGAAACCTATTGATATTTTCATTACCTTTAGGTACTCTTAAGTACCAAACCTTGGATTTGTTATCTGTCCGCTTAATATTCTGCATCTTTCTGTAGCATTGCAATTTCAATGCTTCGATTCTCTTACCGCTCGGTTTTCCCACCACCCATGAGTCAATTCGATACAATGCCTTATTGCAGACGTAAATCTCGTGCTAATGATCCTTGTCGACACTAGTGAAAGTATTTTGAGAAAGAACGCTTTCTGTGCCTGTGGTGTCCTGCTATTTGCAACGTCCTTGCTTATTCTGTCATGTATTACTGCCCTTCCGGCCGAATTCCGGCTTCAAAAATTATTTATACCGCCAGAAATCGAACCAGCCACCTTTTATTGGAGAGCCCCTGCGTTTCAGTGATTCGGTGATCTCTGTGGCACAAGCGATTAGAAGTGCGCTCACTAAACGCAAAATCCCAGGGATTTCCTAGTTCAGATGTTCAGAAGTGTATGAAATCTTATGGGACTTAACTGCTAAGGTCATCAGTCCCTAAGCTTGCACACTACTTAACCTAAATTATCCTAAGGACAAACACACACACCCATGCCCAAGGGAGGACTCGAACCTCCGTCGGGACCAGCCGCACAGTCCATGACTGCAGCGCCCCAGACCGCTCAGCTAATCCCGCGCGGCATTTCCAAGTTGTGGTCGGTTGTTGCCTCCACTTAATCTGCAGCCAGCCGTTTGGAACCTCCCCACTTCTTTATCTGTTGACTCCAAATTGAACCAGTTTTCTTTGCGGCGCCTGAACATCGGTAAGATATAGTTAATAGACAGAACGCAATTCAACACGAAACCTGACTGCGTTGCCTAAGCGAAAACAGGTCTCTCTTCTTTACTAATATTAACGTCCTCAGTTCTTCAACTCAAGTGGAAAGGTTGCTTTGAATAGAGAAATGCCGCTACGATTTACTTTGTTGCTTGAGTCTGTAAGAAGCACACTTGTTAACAATGCCTGTACTCAGAAACACCCATATCAGTTTTAAAATGTAATGTCACTTTCGCACTGAAAATAGCCATTGCTTTACTCTTCTTCCAAATTAAACCGTCACATTATAACATTCCACTGTCGCCATAATAATCGTTCAAGTAGTAACACGGCCTCCCATCGGATGCTACTGGCTAAGAATGAGGAAAATGACTTGTGCATTGATTTCGTGCGTAACTCCGTGCATCTCCGCGAATAAACGGGTTAACCGCTCGCTGGTTCCCTACCTTTAGACGGGAGACTTTCAAATTTACATTTTATCAACATTTACAGACTGCCCATATTTGTTGGTGCGACTCGACCGCGTGCGGCCTTTCCACTCGAGACCGGAATTACTCCTTCGTCTCGCATAAAGGCGTGAAATTCTTAATTTCTTTTCATGTCTTTCGTTCCCAGCAGCCGACCGATGGACACTGGGTAGAGGGGCTCCCAGCTGACAAATGAGAATATTTGGGAGAGGACTTCCAGTTACAGTATTCGTCTGAGGACCCTGGGAAACCTCGAGAAAATCTTGATTGGAATTGGAGGACAGGACCTATTTCTAACGTATTTCTGGGAGAATGATGTCCATTGTCCCAGACGAAAAAACGAAATCAATGTTCCAGCTCAACACGTGTGGCCACCACAAAGGAGGGTCCCCATGCTGTGCACCAAACGCAATGCAACCGCTTAACATCTGCGTCTTCCACTCGAGAGCAAGTAGCACACTCCCTACAACATTCTGTCTCATCCCACACCGTTTGCTGGAGACTAGCAGCAGCTGTGCTTCGACTGGCGTTAACACTACAACACTAATGCCTGCATATGGAGAGGTGCCGTGAACCGTAACTATGGACTGTTGACGAGTGCAGTCGGGTATTGTGTTAAACGATGAATCGCGGTTCTGCACAACCCCAGATGGCAACTGTCGGCGAGTATGGCGGATACCTGGGGAGGGGTTCCGTTCATTGTTCTGGAGAAAACAGCGGTGTTACTCGGTGCGTTACGGCGTGGGGAGCCGTGGGATATGGGTTCAGGTCACGCCTCGTAGTGATGGAGGAAACTTTAATGGCACTACAGCTCTTCACGGACATCCTGCGTCCTGATGTGTGTTACTCTCACGCAACAACATCGTGGTGCCATTTCTCAAAAGAACTACTGTCGCCCTTAGATGGAAAATGTATGAAGTGTCTGCGTGATGTTGGAGTATTACTGTGCTCAGCGAAATCCCTAGATCGCTTCCTTATAGAACATATGTTGGACCTGCTCGGACGTCAACTGCATCAGAGTAACTGTAAGCATGGTATCAGGCTGTAGTTAATATAGTTTTGGGACAGCTTGCCTCATGAGAAGATGCAGGCTTTGTGATACCCTTCCCAACCGGGTCAGTGCATTCAGTCAGGCCAGAGGGGACAGTGCAACGTCATACTAAATGGCCTCATATTGCCACATTCTTTGTAAGTTATTTCGGTGTTGTGAACACTAAAGTATCATCACATTCCCCTTCGAAGCGATCATGTTTTATTTCGTTTCCTCCACGCCTTCTGACTATTTCTTTTTTTTGTCATATGCACGGCCCAGTCACATTAACGACACCACCGCTTATGTTTGATGTTAACGTGCAATAACCAGTCACAGAAGACAGCTGGCAGCGCTAACAGTGGAGGGTATAAAAAGCGTGTCGGGGGTACGTGGAGAACGGTGCAGTCGTTGTCATAAACGGAAACGCAGCTATTGAATTGACTTCCGAAAAGACGAGGCAATTTGTTTTCGGACCAAGCGTCGAAGGGTTTCCGAAGCGGCTGTGTTTCGTAAAGTCTTCGCAAGGTAGTGTAGTTAAAGTACACCGTGCGTAGCAAAATGGCGTTATCCAAAACCGACGCCGAGGCAACTGCGGTGCACCACGGGCCATAAATGACAGGGGTGAACGACTCCTGTGGAGATGTGTATGTGCAACTGTTGAGCAAAAAAAAAAGAAAATGGTTCAAATGGCTCTGAGCACTATGGGACTCAACATCTGAGAACTTAGAACTACTTAAACCTAACTAACCTAAAGACACCACACACATCCATGCCCGAGGCAGGATTCGAACCTGCGACCGTAGCAGTCACGCGGTTCCGGACTGAAGCGCCTAGAACCGCTCGGTCACAGCGGCCGGCCAACTGTTGAGCAACTGACAGCCCAGATGAACCAAGGGCCGACCAACAGTGTTTGTCAATGACAGTTCAGCGAACGATGCTGGGTGTGGGTCTCCACCGTAGGCGCCTGGTTCAATCATGCTGACTGCTGCTCATCGGTGACGAAGACTGGAATTTGCACGCCAGTACCGCAACTGGACGTCCGCTGAGTGCCGACAGGTGGCCTTTTAAATCACGTTTTATGCTCCATTGAACAGATGGTTGTTGGTGTGTACGGTGTGAAACGTCCGAAAGCAAACAGCCTGCTACAATCGTCGGAAGGGTCGAGGCCAGAGGGGGTCATTCCCTGGCTGATCTCATCATTCTGGAAGGCACAGTATCCATCTATACTTGGGGACCACGTCCACACCTTCATGCAGATTGTTTTTCCTTGAGAAGATTGCATCTATTGGCGCGACAATGAAACGTGTCACACAGCTCGCAGTGTACACCCGGGGTTCGAAGACGACGACGATGAGTTTACCGCATCCTGGATTTAAATCCAATCGAGAATCTGTGAGACCACCTCGTTCGAGCTGTTGAGCGTCAACCGAGGAATGTACAAAATGTATTCAAATGTGGGTGAAATCTTATGGGACTTAACTGCTAAGGTCATCAGTCCCTAAGCTTACACACTACTTAACCTAAATTATCCTAAGGACGAACACACAGACCCATGCCCCAGGGAGGACTCGAACCTCCGCCGGGACCAGCCGCACAGTCCATGACTGCAGCGCCTTAGACCGTACGGCGAGGAATGTAGCAAAGCTGGCTCCCCATCCCTGTCGGCACCTTCCACAACTTCATTGCCTTTCTTCCTGCAAGTCTCGCGCTGCAAATGGTGGTTATTCAGGCTTTTGACAGGTAGTCACATTAATGTGACTGGACTGGGTATATGCGCGCACGGGTATTGTTGAACAAAACAGCAAGACAATACCTCCTGCTGGAAAAGCCGCGCTCAGCTTCTGATGTTCGAGAGAATCAGCGACGAGTATGTGTGACTAAGCCATACCGGCGTTGGTAGTGGTATCCCCTAGGACAGCGAGTGACTGGCTTTCCACGCTACAGAGGCAGCTCGTTGGTCTGTGGCTGGCGCGGCAGCAGCTGCGGTGGGGTTCCAGTCTGCTGGCTGCGTTCTGCGCCCGGGGCGGGCTTTCACCGCTGCCGGAGGCCCTCGCTGGGCAACCGGGCACTCCTAATACCGAAGCCAGAGTTCACCCGCCTCCGACATACCGCCTAATTGCGGGAGAGTAGCCGACTTGTTTCTTTGCATAGCAGGCTCCTACCTCTTGCTGGCGGCGGTGGCCTCTCACTGTTCACCAAGAGCGTCCCAGTGCTCTTCCAGTCGTTGGCCGGGCAGAACTGCACAAATGGCGTTGTTGTCGCTGTTGCAGTCATCGCTCCAAAACCTTATTTTACTTACCGACTTCGATTCCGTACAGAACCGTTGTGTACAGCGACTGTATATTATTATAAGGAAGAATAGGAACCCAGTAATCTCATTGGTTTTTTATTATTATTGCATATCCAGATTTCATATATAAATAGCCATCTTCCGTCCTAAAATAAAAACTGCTGACTTGGTTAAAAATGGACGCACACTTCCTTCTCTGAGGTCAAGTGTCAGGTTGTTGCTCAAATCTAAAAAGGGCAGATTCATGGACCTCCTGGAGAGGCGGAGATCTACTGACATCTGAGGTCATGTAGTGTTCACCGGTTCAGTGAGCAAGTGCTGGTGCAGAGCAGCCGGATTTGGAAGCTCTTCGACTACCTCCTTGCCTCAGAGCAGGAAACATCAAGATTCAGGAGGAAACTAATATCGAAATGTTGGCGTGCCCTAGCTATGACGACACTAGGCATGGTAGTATGTGAGATCATAATTTACTATTATCAGTGGAGCGATTTGTCTTCCAGTCTGTTGGTACTATCCAATGTTGTATCGGTTTTACCATCATCAACTATTAGTGTTGGCGACTAAGTATAAGGGAATGTGTTATATCCTACTTTGTAAGCAGCACATCACAATTGAGCTACACCATACGTTGCGTAAGTCTTGTCATGTTTATCGTCAGTATTTTACTATGATGTTAACAGATCTTTAAAAAAAAAAAGATCTTGCATGAATTTTTATATTGCTTTTAATTAATTAATTGGTGGATCACGTACCCACTATGATACTGGTGACTATTCTAGATTTTAACTTTTGAGGAATTCCAGTTGGTATGTAGCTATATTTAATAAAGGCAGTTTTCAAAAAATGTTTTAATTTTTGTTTCGAATGCGAGTAGTAATTCGTAATGAGACAGTTTTAAGAACTAGTCAGCGATCTTTTGCATAAGCTTTAGTGCATCGATTCATCACTAACAAAGTGAATAAACACAATGTAAAACAGCGTAATGGCCTAGAAGACTAAGAACGAAGTGTTATGATTAAAAAGGAAGTAAGACAGGGATGTAGTTTTTCGCCGCTACTGGTCAATCTACAAGTATAAATCGAATAAGCAATGACGGAAATAAAAGGTTAAAGGGGGGGTTATAATTCAAGGTGAAAGGATATCGATGATATGTACGATTCGTTAATGACATTGCTATCCTGAGTGAAAGTGAAGAAGAGCTTCGAGATCTGCTGAATGGAATGAACGGTCTAATGAGTATACACTGTGTGTTGAGAGTAAATCGAAGAAAGACGAAAGTAATGATAATTAGCAGAAATGAGAACAACGAAAAACTTAACACCAGAATTAGGTTTCGCGAATTTAGAATATTATGATACTTGGGCAGCAAAATAACCCACGACAGACGGAACGAGGACAAAAAAAAAAGCAGACTTGCACTTGCAGAAAGTGGATTCTTGGCGAGGGGAGGTCTACTTGTATCAAATATAGACTTCAACTTGAAGAAATATCTGAGAATGTATGTCTGGAGCACCTCATTGTATGGTAGTGAAAGATGGACTGTGGAAAAACGGGAACAGAAGAGGTTGCAAGTGCTACTTTGAGATGCAAAGGTTGGTGCAGATTAGCTGTTCGAGGCGAGCCGAAGAAGACTTATGGCAGAAAAAAAGACATTTACAATGCGACGTTACGGGGGGTGGGGGATTTTTTTGGAAATTTGTGGTAAGGTCTTATGGGACCAAACTGCTGTCATCGGTCTCTAAGCTTACACACTACTTAATCGAACCTATACTAACTTACACTAAGGACGACATACACACCCGTGCCCGAGGGAGGACTCGAATCTCCAACGGGGGAAGCCGCGCGGACCGTGACAAGACGCCGCCTCAGACCGCTCGGGAATGGGTGGGGGGGGGGGGTAGCAAATTCGTTTAAAACAGAGTATTTGCGAAGTGACCGTGACCGGTGATGTACTGCTCCACCTCTATACCTGTCCCTCCAGTGTCTGTCCGGGCGTCCGCATTAGGTTTTTCCGTTGTCTGCCTGAGGCAAATGCTGTGATGGTACCTCTCAGGAGGGCGTGGCCAGTTTCTTTACCCACCCTTTTCCCACCCGACTTCATTCAGCAATTGATATTTGTAGAATGGAGTGTGCGTAAATTTTCCCCGTAAATAGTCTGAGGGAACGAAATCTCACTCATTGGAGTCGTCGTAATTGATTCAATGAAAGGCTTTACGTACAGCCCTCATGTGCTGCAACCCGTTGCTGTATAATCGAGGACAACACTATTGGACGAGTCCTTGGACCCTTAACGAATCGTTCAGCGTAGTGCTGTACAGCTTCCACTCCAGCTCACGTTCCTGTTCCCGGACGGTTGATTGTGCAAAGCGCAGCGTTTAGCTGGCTGCGCACTGCCTATCATGTCCGTGCCTCGTGTTGACTATCACGGTGTGGCGGGCTGTACCGGGAAGTTGCGGTGTCCGGTGGCGGGCACGTGCTGTGCACCGCGCTGCTATCGATACTCGCTGTTTTCGATAAGCGCAGGCCACTTCGCGCCGGCCCCGCTCCCCCAGAGTCGTAGGTATGTCACAGGACTAAATCTCCAGTAGTGAGCGAGTTAAGTGCTGGAGCTGCATCCGTGGACAGGGAGTTCGGGAAGTTCATTAGTTACATCTTCCGCATATCATTTGAAGGTTTCTTGTATCGAAATGATGTGAAACCAGTCAGTTTACAGGATACGTATACATGATTACTATTAACATTAATGATCAAACTATCATTTTATGTCTACTCATGCAACTACACTTGAAACTTTTTTTTTTTGGCTACCGGTTTCTAAGAAGAAATTCGTCCGCGATAAATGATCTCAAATTAGAGTCAAACTTGCTACGCTACCTGTCAGACATTTTATGTCATTGGACAAATGATCAAAAATTTTTATTGCTGCATATAGAACTCCACTCTGGGCCACTTACAGCTTTGACAGGGGGTAATAAAGGTCATTTTCCACTCTAGTGTTGTAGGTATAGATATCATCGTTCTTCTCAAATTGTGGTGGATTACTTAAGACATATTTCATTAGCGAAAATATGTAATGCGACGGCGCAGTTAAGACGCCTAACTGCTTGAAGAGGTACCTACATTACATCTGTGGATAAACACCAAATGATTGTTGTTACTGCTCGCTTTTGCGCAATCAATACTTTCTTTCTAAGCGATGAGTGACCCAAGAAAGTTATTCCGTACGATACTACTGAGTAGAAATATGCGAGATACGTCAGGAGATTGACATGTTTCTTTCCAAGATTAACAGAGCAAAAGTAGCCGAACTTAAGTCTTTGAGAAGCTCAGCAATACGTACGCCTTTTCCGGTTCAAGATTTAATCGACATGCACATTCAAAAATTGGGAGCATTCTACCCTACGTACTGATTCCTGCTCATGTGCTACATCAGTTGTTGGTTGACTCTAGTTGACACTATTTGATGTGCAGAACTGAATGTAGAGAGTTTTTTTTCTAGACTCAGTGTCCGTTTTCAGAAAACCAGGCGATAATTTTTTTTGGAAATTATCACACGTCGTCCGAAGCTAAGACATTAAGCTACAAAACTGGCGCAATTGTCCGAAGAGAGTACGTGTTCTTGGTTTCCCGCACGCACAGTTCTGCTACGGTACGGACAAGTGGTGAATGACAGTCTAGGAGTGAAACGACGTAGCAGCTGGAAACGTGCTCCAGAAGTTGAAGAACACGGGACATTACGATTCTTGTAGGAAAGAACTCCCAATTGCACGCAGACTCACTGTGAAATTCTAGCGGCATATGGACCAAACGCATTGCCGCCTCCAACCGTAGTGAAATGGTGTCAACAGTTTGACCAAGGCTGCACAGACATCGGTCACGCTGCTCGGGAAGGACTTCCATAGATGTTGACCATAGACGACGCTGTCCAGGCAGTCGAAATGATTCGCAGCAATCTGCTAAGGTCATCAGTCCCTAAGCTTACACACTACTTTACCTAAATTATCCTAAGGACGAACCTCTTCCGGGACCAGCCTTCTGTGAAGTGAGTCACGGCATAACAACATAGTTAATGGTCGGAAAACAGTTGCACGCTAATACTCAACGTCAAATAGCTCCTTAGTAAAGCAAGCATTTTCGTTTCTTTTAGACAAGGACAGTGACGTCTGGCGTTAAATAGTCTGCAGTGTCTCAAGATGTGAGACTACGCGACAGTGTTGGTGGTGATCCACCCGTCTCATGGGGACTGAGTTCGGCGGCTTCCTTTGTGCTATTCGAAAGGAGAAGGCTTTGCGTCAAAGCCTGCATGAGAGACACGACGGAACGAGATATAGCTGTCTTAAGACAGTGGACTTTCGGGAGGACTATGGTTCAAATCGCAGTCCGACCGTTCAGGCTTAGGTTTTCCGCTATTCCCCCAAATCGCTTCAAATTAATGTTGGGATGGTTCGTTTGAAAGTGCACGACCGATTTTCTTCCCCACCATTCCCAAAACTGAGATTCTCTTCCTCTCCAGTGACCACGTCGCCGACGGGACCAGCTCTTAATCAACGAGCTATGATAAAATTACACTTGATAGGATTTTATAACAAAACGAGTGGAGAATAATATGGTGTATTGGAATCCTGAATAAAACCAACGTGCTTTCAGAAAAAAAATACGTTGCATTATTTACTGGACGCCCCTCGTAAGTAAAAAGGCCGTGACGCTGCACAAGCGGTGCCGCTCTAGAGAAAACGAACGCCACGACCAGGCAAAATATTGTTGAATGTCTAAATTAGCTGCAAACGGACTAGACACAGACGAAGTTTACGAAGATTCATAGGTATCTGTATACCCATAACTACAGACTATGCGCGGGTGATACTGAGGGAATTAGATTAGGAAATGAGACTTAAAGTAGTAACGGAGTTTTGCTATTTGGGGAGCAAAATAACTGATGATGGTCGAAGTAGAGAGGATATAAAATGTAGACTGGCAATGGCAAGGAAAGCGTTTCTGAAGAAGAAAAATTTGTTAACATCGAGTATAGATTTAAGTGTCAGGAAGTTGTTTCTGAAAGTATTTGTATGGAGTGTAGCTATGTGTGGAAGTGAAACGTGGACGTTAAGTAGTTTGGACAAGAAGACAATAGAAGTTTTCGAAATGTGGTGCTACAGAAGAATGCTGAAGATTAGATGGGTAGATCACATAACTAATGAGGAGGTATTGAATAGAATTGAGGAGAAAAGAAGCTTGTGCCACAACTTGACGAGAAGAAGGGATCGGTTGGTAGGAGATGTTCTGAGGCATCAAGGGATCACAAATTTAGTATTGGAGGGCAGGGTGGAGGGTAAAAATCGTAGAGGGAGACCAAGAGATGAATACACTAAGCAGATTCAGAAGGATGTAGGCTGCGGTAGGTACTGGGAGATGAAGAAGCTTGCACAGGATAGAGTAGCATGGAGAGCTGCATCAAACCAGTCTCAGGACTGAAGACCACAACCACAACAACAACATGCGCGACAGTAAAGAACACGCGATATACGCCGTATTCTCAAAAATAGAAGCTGGTAATTAGCGAGCAAAGGTGTTAATTTGTGTGCAAAAAAAAAAAAAATTCTTCTGGGCACAGCTGCCCGAGACTTGGTTCAGCCATGCGTTGGTAATTTTCTAATATTATGGTGATTGATTGTTTCCAGAAGAAATG
Source organism: Schistocerca piceifrons (assembly GCF_021461385.2). NCBI lineage: Eukaryota > Metazoa > Arthropoda > Insecta > Orthoptera > Acrididae > Schistocerca > Schistocerca piceifrons. The sequence goes on from NC_060145.1 coordinate 422,245,185, forward strand.
AAAGGGAGTATGTAACACATGTTAATGAAATTAGAAGGAAGGTCAGCGTTGGCCGTAATATTGATGGTTTATTGACAGCAAAATCGATTTTCAATCACATAGTGATCATCTTCAGTGCTGTGGTGTACAAATTAAACTCATAGGCACTGGTATCAAGTTTTTATCAGTAACCAAAGCTAAGAAACGATCAAATGTTAATGACTTTTCTCTATAGACTGAATACGTGCCCACACCGCACTACAAAAAAAGCTGTACTCAAACACATTTACTGAAAAATTATGTCTTTTCTGAGTTCTTCTGAAGTTGGCCAAAATATAGCTTACACCAGTCACTAGTAAAAGCGAGTTCTATGATCGTGTCTAGAAGAGATAAAACTGGTACAATCCATGTCAGTCACGTTTCTCCACAGACCTAATGTGTGGCTGTTCATTTCTAACAAAGATCCTCTTTGTTGTGCTTTCTTTTTTGTTGATGTGTAGTATATACACGCCGGTGAGATGTCAGTTAATGCCCCGGACGCTATAAACGCGTCCGTCGTTAACGGCTTCCGCAGCTGCAGCAGCAGGCACCCCACAGAGAAGTGTTGGCTCCTGCTGCGACTCATTCGTTCCGTGAATCACGGCCGTCCCGGGCCGGGTCACGAACTGGAGACCTCGCAGCTGCTGGGGCGTTCCCCACGTTACCCTGGCTGACAGCTGCCGGTACCGAGGCCGGCGCGTGAGGTAGTGGCAGTAGACGAGAGTTTTGCTCTGGTTTGCAATACCAGGAACACGTCACATCGCTATTCAATTGAATATTGCGTGTTTATCAAAATCTTTAGCTCGCCGGTGCGCTTTCATAGCACACAAATTATATCACGAAAGCCTTTAACCATCAGTAGGTCGTTCCCCGTCGTTTTATTATAAAAAATTTGACCAAATACGACTCGTTTTCGATAGATCGTCACTGTGCTAGTGCTTGGAAATAGCATGCGCTGTGACAAAAGTCATGTAAGCGTGATATGTACATATAGGCCTACAGATGGCTGTAGTATCGCGTAAAAAAGGTATAAAAGGTCAGCCATTGAGGGAGCTATCATTTGTAGTTAAGTGATTCATGTGAAAAGGTTTCCGACGTGGTTGTGGCCACACGATGGGAATTAACAGATTCTAAGCTCGGAATGGTAGTTGGAGCTAGACGCATGGGACTTACCATTTCGGAAATCACTAGAGAATTCAATATTCCGAGATCCACAGCGTCAAGACTGCTCCGAGAACACCAAAGTTAAGACATTACCCCTCAGCACGGAGCATGCAGTGGCCGACGGCCATCACTTAGCGACCGAGAGCAGCAACAGTTGCGTAGAGTTGTCAGTACTAGCAGACAAGCAACACCACGCGAAATAATAGCAGAAGTGAACGTGGAACGTACGACGAACGTATTCGTTAGTACAGTACAGCAAAATTTGGCGTTAATGGGCGATGGCAATAGACGACTGACGCGAGTGCCTTTCTTTGCTAGCAGCACGACACCGCGGGCAGCGCCTCTCCTGGGCACGTGACCGTGTTAATTGGACCCTAGACAATTGGAAAAGCGTCACCTGTCAGGTGAGTCCCTATTTCAGTTGGTAAGAGCTGATGGTACGATTGAACTGTGGCACAGACCCAACGAAGCCGTGGACCCAAGTTCCCAACAAGGCACTGCGCAAGCTGGTGGTGGCTCCATAATGGTGTGGGCTCTGTTTATATGGAATGGACTAGCTGCTCTGGATTTTGGCTACGTGGACACCATTAGCGCCACTCACGGACGTCATGTTCCTGAACAACGACAGAATTTTAATACATGACAATACGCCATGTCAGCGGGCCACAGTTGTTCGCGATTGGTTTGAAGAACATTGTGGACAGTTCCAGCGTACGATTTGGTCAACTAGATCGCCAGAAATGGGCCACGTTAAATTTTTATGGGATATAGAGGAGAGGTCAGTTAGTGCACAAAAGCCTGCACCGGCAACACTTTCGCAAATATGGGCGGTTACAGAGGCAGCATGGCTGCAGAAAGTCCCCTGCAGAAATCTGAAGGGGACTTTCAACGACTTGTTGAGTCCACGTAACGTCGAGTTGCTGCACTATGCCGAGAAAAGGAGGTCCAACGTTATATTAGGTATCCCATGACTGTTGTGAACTCAGCGTCTGTTTGTAGCACGTAAGTTGTAGTGTAAACGAACAGTGATACGTAATTACTGGAAATGACGTAATACAACATGGTGTCTCCTAAGCTTTGCTTGTGACGTACAAAGCGCTCTTGCATGACAGTGGCCACGTTTCTCTTCACACTACAACAGTCTGACGTGTCTGATTCTGCAGTTCACATTTGGGAATTCCGCACAACGCGAAATTCGATAGTATGACATCACAAAAGTCCGCCGGCAGAAGATGAAGACGGCATTACACTAGTTCTGCGGAAAGGGTTTTGACGGGGGCGTCGGTTGTGCGGACGGATACGGCTGAGCATCGTCACGCATCGACGTCCGTGGGAGCCGAGCTTTCTACTGTAGTTTCTTCACTCCCGGAACAGTGACGGTGTCGGTGGTGGGGCGTCAGAGCGTTGCCGCAACGACTCAAAGGGCAGGCCGCGGGATCAGCCGGAAGGCGGCGACCGGCCCGGGACGGACCAGACCAGCGGATCACGACCGGCTGGCGCCGCCTGCGCGAACCGTAGCCGCCGCGGGCTGCTGCCCAGTGCTGGGATGTCCCCAGGGCTGGGGTGGAGCTTTTGAAACCACCTATACTGTGCTATGTGTTACAAGCCCCAGGAACTCTTATGACTGATTACAGCACGGAGGAGCAACCGACGGCCCGCAGAAAGAATTCGCCGGAGAGCGTGGCGTTCTCATTGTACTCCGCCCGTTACGCGACTTACGGATATTCTCCACTGTGTTTCCGCATCTATCCAGTTTGGGTTCTGTATAATACAGCCGATATACCGCGAAGAGCCAAAGAAACTGGTACACCTGCCTAATGTCGTGTAGGGCCCCGTGAGCACGCAACACGGGACTTGACTAATATATGAAGTAGTCTTCGCGGGAATTGACACCATGAATCCTGCAGGGCTGTCCCTAAATCCTTAAAAGTACGACGAGGTTGAGATGTCGTCAGAAAAGCACGTTGCGAGGCATCCCACATATGCTCAATAATAATCATATCTGGGGAGTCTGGTGCCCAACGAAAGTGCTTAAAGTCAGAAGAGTGTTCCTGGAGCCATTCTTTAGCAATTCTGGCCGTGTGAGGTGTCGCATTGTCCTGCTGGAATTTCCCAAGTCCGTCGGAATGCACAATGGACATCAATGGATGCAGGTGATCAGACAGGATGCTTACATACGTGTCACCTGTCAGAGTCGCATCTCGACGTATCAGGCGTCTCATATCACTCCAACTGCATCCCTCCCCCTCCCCCTCCCCCCCTCCCTTCACACACACGCACCATTACAGAGCCTCTACCAGCTTGAACAGTTCCCTGCTAATATGCAAGGTCCATGGATTTATGAGGTTAACTCCATACCCGTACACGTCCATCCACTCGATTCAATTTTAAAGGAGACTCTTCCGACCGGGCAACATGTTTCCAGTCATCAACTTTCCAGTGCCGGTGTTGATAGGCGCAGGAGAGGGGTAAAGCTTTGTGTCATGCAGTCATCAAGGGTACACGAGTCCGCCTTCGGCCCATGTCGATGATGTCTCGTTGAATGGTTCACACGCTGACACTTGTTGATGGTCCAGCATTGAAATCTGCAGCAATCTGCGGAATGGTTGCTCTTCTGTCACGTTAAACGATTCTCTTAAGTCGTCGTTGTTCCCGTTCGCGCAGAATCTTATCCCGGCCGAAGCGACGTCGGGGATTTGATGTTTTACCGGATTCCTGATATTCACGATACACCCGTGAAATGGTCGTACGGGAAAATCCCTCCTTCATCGCTACCTTGGAGATGCTGTGTACCATCGCTGGTGCGACAACTATAACATCACGTTCTAACTCACTTAAATCTGCAAGCTCCATTGTGGCAGTAGTAACTGGTCTAACAACTGCGCCAGACAACTGCTGTCTTATATATGTGTTCGCGACAGCAGCACCGTATTCTGCCTGTTTACATATCTCTGTATTTGAATACGCAGGTCTATGCTAGTTTCTTTGGCGCTTCAGTGTACGTTAAGTTCAAGCGATTTACGCTTTTAAATATTTTAAAATGAACTAAGAAATGGTGGCTTACATCATCAGAAACAAACCATGTCTATACGATCAGCCTTCAGAAGTCGTTTTTGAAAAATATTTAAAAACTACTTGCTAATAGTGTCTGGATATTTATACACTACATCTCAAAGAACTTCCCGTAGCCAAAAATCGTAAAGTTGACCCTAATTGCTTGTTGACTGGGACTGGTTATCTCATTTCAGTATTTTATTGTTCTGTTCTTTCTCATAGTAGTGAATAATTGTTGTCCATTGTCGACGTATTAAAACATTGCAAGTTTTAATATTCAAGGTAATTTATAATGATTTAGCTGCAACTGTTTCCATTCGAGGCGTTTATTTTTCCACGATGGCATTTCAAGATGCTCGGCACTCCATCTTCAGATGTTTACATGTATTTAAATGTTTTATACATTGTTTTCGTACTAACGTCGTTGCAGTTTTGCAATGTCAGTTTTTAAGACATGAATTTAAAACTCGGTAACAAAAGAGACAGTGTTCACGATACGTAAATAAACGTAAACATCTTCAGATAAAATGAAGGTTCTATCAAAAACGGTAGTTGCATGTTCTGAGACATAGTTTGTTTGCGTGGCGTGTCGGGAATAGGGCACCTGTCATGCCATGCATATAGGTGCATCATTCCATGCACATTAACGCCACGGGCGCTATAGATTTGACTTTCGGCTCTAGGTGCACTGTTGTTGGGTCACAACACGATCAGGGCCGCGAGCTTAAGTATTTAAGTGAATCAGGCGCTCGGGTCCCCAAAGGTTGCCCATTCCTGGAGAATATAGCCTTGAATAGAGAACTGACTTCAGAACGGTGCCGTAGTCCAGCGGTTGAATTATTCGGCGGGTAGGATGGAAGTTGTCTTCCGATCACTTCGGGAGCTACCTATTTTTTTCACAGTTTTCTCGGACAGGATGGCGACATTTTTTTTACTCAATTAACTGGTTTTAACATGATATTTTCCATTGTACTTTTTTCATTTCTTCGAATTAATTTGTTCGCTATTGGCGTTTTGTATTTACGTCCATGCTATAGCAATCGTCTTGTAAAGAAAAACAAATTTTTGATACCACTGCACAGCCAATAAGTTAATTCATCTTTTGTTTTGTATTCGATGCGTTGGTATTTCACCCGTTTATTTAAAACACGTGGACATACGTTCAAAATGAAAAAAGGCTAAAAGGAAGCAAGAAATGAGAGCAAGTAAAAAAGTTAATTCAGTGACTAAAATGACGCGGGAAAGGATTAGAAACGAAAAAGAATTAAACCAGTTAATTAAATAAAAAAACAGCGCTCGGAATCTTTTCGATAACAATATAGCTAAACATATTGCACTAGATAGGATTTCAACTCACTACTTTGACCATACCTCATAAACAACTTAGCCACTAGATTGCGATACCTCTTATCAAAAGAAATTCTGAAATTGTTTTTTTAGCCTCAAACGGGGGCCTGCCAGGGTGTGATGTCTGGAACGCTAACATACAGCACTAGCAGATGTGTTCAAAATGTCGTAATTAGCTCACTGGGATCTCTTATTGTGAGACACCTAGCAGTTTATGCGTGGCACATTGTCTTGCAATCACATCTCTGGTCGAAACTCGCTAGTTCTTACTTTCTAGACTTTTTATTTGAATTTTATATTATTACGAAATGGAAATATTAATTAATAAAAATAAATATCGAATCATAATTTATAGTAAAAATTTGTTTATTTTTTAGTTGCTAATCACATCAAAATAATCAAAATTTTGCACGGAAATACAAAATGCCTTACTGTCAAATGAGAGACTGATTTATATCAGTAGTACAGTTCAGTCTGTAAAAATAAAAAAGTCATATTTTATGTATTTGGTGTTTCGAAATTTTGTACCAAGTTTCATTATTTTTTTGGAATTTCGTGGTAAATGTTCAGGAAATAGAGGTCCGTGCACTGGCCTGCAAGGACTGCATGTATGAATAAAAGCGAAGAGGGCCAGTGAGTAAGGTCTCTATGTTAGTCAGTCGTCTGGTTTTCACCTGCACCGCCACACGCCACGAAATCCGTCGTGTCCCACAATGCGGGCCGTCGGAGGCGCCCACTTTCACCGACGTATCGGGCAGTGCACTGCAAGTACCCAGCGCCTGTTTTGCTAGGTCGCTGGTGACATTTGAACGCTACTGTTTTGTTCACGAGAAAGTCCTGTGGTACTATACTGAAGATATTGTGTAGGGCCCCAGAGAGGACGCAGAAGTGTCGCAACACGACTTGGCGTGGACTCGAGCAATATCTGAAATGTCTCAAGTAGTGCTGGAGGGAATTAACACCATGAATCCTGCAGGATTCTCCATCAGACCGTAAGAGTACGAGAGGGTGGAGATCTCTTCTGAATAGCACGTTGGTAGGCATCCCAGATATGCTCAAAAATGTTTGTTTGGGGAGTTCGGTGCTCCTGGAGCCACTCTGTAGCAATTCTGGAATGTGGGGTGTCGCATTGTCTTGCTGGAATTGCCCAAGTGAGTCAAAATTCACAATGGACGTGAATGGATGCACGTGATCAGACACGATGCTTAAATACGTGTCATCTGTCAGAGTAGTATCTAAAAGTATCAGGGGCCCTCTATCACTCCAACTGCACTCGCCCCTCACCATTACAGAGCCTCCACCAACTTGATCAGTCCCTTGGTGATACGCAGAGTCCATGGACTCATGAGGCTGTCTCCATACCCGTACACGTCCACACACTCGATACAATTTGAAACGAGACTCGTCTGACCAGGCAACATGTCTCCAGTAGTCAAGACTCCAATGCCGGTGCTGAGGGGCCCAGGCGATGGGTAAAGCTTTCTGACGTATAGGAGAGGGCCTTCGGCTCCAAAAGCCCATATCGATAACGTTTCGTTGAATGGTTCGCACGCTGACACTTGGTGATGGCCGAGCAGTGAAATCTGCAGCAATTTGCGGAAGGGTGACACTTCTGCCACATAGAACGAGTCTCTTCAGCTGTCGTTGGTCCCGTTCTTGCAGGATCTTTTTCCGGCCGCAGCGACGTCGGAGATTTGATGTTTTACCGGATTCCTAATATTCACGGTACACTCGTGAAATGGTGGAACGAGAAAAACCCCACTTCATCGCTAACTCGGAGATGCTGTGTGCCATCGCTCGTTCGCCGACTATAATACCACGTTCAAACTCACTTATGTCTTCATAACCTGCCGTTGTAGCAGCAGTAACCGACCTAACAACCTTGCTAGACACTTGTCTTATACAGGCGTTGCCTACCGCAGTACAGTATTCTGCCTGTTTACAGATATCTGTATTTGATAGGCATGCCTATACCAGTTTCTTTGGCGCTTCAGTGTAATAATGCAGTCACTGCCCGCTGTTTCCGTCGGTTCGAAGCGTAACGTCTGCTTTCGATTCTTTGGGTATCAGAACGTCGTGCTGTGCGAATAATCCAAGAGAAACGAGATTCTTGTATGGTATCTTGAATCACTTCGTACGTCGCTGGCGCGGAGAAATTCAGGCAATTCTGGACGGAGCCTGTTCTCTCGCAATACTCCACTGTCCCTCATGACTGAAATAGACGAATTGTAAGCTTAATCATGCAAATCTTGTAATTTAATAAAGTTACACGAACTGCTAAATAAATTTTTACCTTCTGCGGTACAATTTAGTCGAACACAAATCGAATTAAAAATTATCCGTACAGAATCGAAATAGTGGGGAGGTAATGGTTTGAGGGGAAACTTTTGTTCAGACACGTAGCATTTGCACGCTGCAGGAAAAATAAATTACAAAAGAATGTCGTCTACTCTCATACATATGCCGAGTGTTAACAGAAACTTAAAGTAACCATAGAGTCTCCCTGTAACATCTACTGTGCACTGTGAATTTTATGGGTGATGTTGACTGTGTGTCTGTTTCTGCGTTAGAGGCCTGTAAGAAACCTCAAGTAAACCATTTTCCAAACACGGCATTAACTGCACAGGGTTACTCGAAAGTACCTCCAGTGTAGACGACAGTGCCAGAACTACAAGCAAATAGGTAAGTGATACACGTCAACAGGCAGAACATTTTTCCGATTTTCAATTCGCAATACGCATTGTGCGCTGCATTTGCACTAGCGGGTAGGCGTGTCTGAACATTTATTTAAGTTATCAGCTCCGAACTGTTGCCGCGAATTTTTCGCGCACTCAGATAGGCAACCCAATGAGTAAATTTAAACAGCCGTCTGCTGTTGCGCGCTCCCAGACAGTTCATGTCAGCGATTTCAATGGATTGCACACATCTATTGACGTTCTCCGCGTTGCGAACGGTGACTCTGTTGAGCCGCCCGCATCTCGTGGTCGTGCGGTAGCATTCTCGCTTCCCACGCCCGGGTTCCCGGGTTCGATTCCCGGCGGGGTCAGGGATTTTCTCTGCCTCGTGATGGCTGGGTGTTGTGTGCTGTCCTTAGGTTAGTTAGGTTTAGGTAGTTCTAAGTTCTAGGGGACTGATGACCATAGATGTTAAGTCCCATAGTGCTCAGAGCCATTTTTTGACTCTGTTGAGCACCTGTAATGTGAGTTAAAAACTTGGCTATATGCTCTGTCCTCTGTTGTGTGTGTATCCTTCTGAAACTCCGGAGGTTCGTATGAACAACCTTACACAGAAAGACCTCACCATTAATTAAAAATTACGTGTGTGTGCGTGTGCGTGTGTGTGCATATGTGTACGCGTGCGCTGTTACGAGCGCGCACGCGCGTTTTGTTTGTTTGTATTATACATTATAAGCCAAAACATTGTGGCCACTGCCCACCGTGACGTTGGATGCTGCCTGGTGGCGTTGCGGGCACGTGACGCCGTAACAAAAGTATTTAAGCGAGGCAGAGACGGAAGGGTGGTCACTCTAGCGAAGACAAGGGCTACAAATGGGGAAATTTATTGAGATAAGCGACTTTGATAAAGGGCAGATTATTATTAAGTAGAGCCTGTGGACGAGTATCTCGAAAACGGCGAAGCTGGTCGAATGTTCACGTGCTACTGTCGTGAGCATCTGTGGAAAGAGCTAGGACAGTGAAACTACAAGTAGGCGCTAAATGGTTGGACGTACAAGACTCGTCACAAAACGTGGGGTTCGGAGGCTTGTCTGCTGTGCAAAGTAGGGTGAGTGGTGGTGGTCTGAGGCATCTCCGCCGAAAGAACATAATGATGGTGCAAGCACAAGTGTTTCGGAGCACACCGTTCATTGTACTTTGTTAAGCAGGGAACCCCGCAACGGACCACCTGTATATGTTCATATGTTGACCCAGTAACGACTGCAGTGGGCACGGGACGATCGGGATTCGACCGTCGATCAGTGGAAATGTGTCGGCTCCTCGGGTGACTCACATTTGTAGTACACTCGGTCGATGGTCGTCTCCACAAACACTGTTATCGACTTGAACAGCGGCTCGAAACGTGCAGCGCGGCACGTACGCAGGCTGGTGGGAGAAGTACTATGCTGCGGGAGACATTCTCCTGCTTGCGTGGTACCTGTGGTAGTAGTACTCAAAGTCAAGCTGACAACTACGAGCCACCTGCATCCCTTCATGCTTGATGTCTTTTCCAACGACGATGTCATCTTTCAGTAATATAATTGTCCGTGTCTCGGAGCCAGAACCGTGCTACTGTGGTTTGATGAGCTTCATAGTGAACTCACCATAATTACGTGATGTAAATCCTACGGAATCCATCTGGGTCGCCATCGAGCGCCATCACTACGTACGCAAATCGGCGTCCCGTTATTTACGCGAATTACGTGTACCTGTGTGTAGACGTCTAATGCCACATATCTCCCACAAACCTACCAACAAACTGTTGGATTCTTGATATGCAGAATCAGTGATGTTATTTTGTTCCAAAGACGGACAAACAAGCTATTAACCAGGTGGTCATAATGTTTCGACCCACCAGTGTATATGCAATGTGACATACGCAAGACGAACGGTTTTGAATTGCGCATCGCTGATAGCACGGTGGTGGGGGTAGTTCTTCTCCACACAAGACCTGCTTCAGTCTTGTGGGACTAGCAACATCGTTTGTTCGTTAACGAAAGTTTCATTAGGAGTGGAGAGCCTGTTACAGCTACGCAACGAATGTTTCCTGTACAATTCAGTCTCAGTCGACACAGGTTTTTTCCGAGTCGGAGCACAATCCTAAGATGGGTGAAACCTTGAGTGCATAAGATGCGTACAGGCCCGAGACGCAGTGTAACGACGCCGGAAAATGTTGCAAGAGTGAGGGAAGCGATAGTCACTAACCCAGGACGGTTAACTAGACGTCATTATAGTGAGCCAGCAGTCAGTCGTGAAGCGGTTAAGATGAATTTTCCGCTGTATGCGAGGACTTTGCTTGCAGAATACAACTGATTTTGAGTGGTAACGTGATTTTATTGATGAGGGATGACGTTCATTTTCATTTAAATGGGATCTTCAGTAAACAAAACCTCTCTTACTGGGATGCTGAGCGTGCATATCTTATTCACCAGCGTGCTTTAGACTGAAAAAGTGGCAGTCTAATGTGCTCTTGCCTCCTTCGGTATTATTGGACTTCTTTTTTTCACTCTTAATTATACTCGACCACTTCTTCGACGCATCTTTCTGGACAGATTATCTCCCGTTTTGCCAATGGTCTTGGCGTCCCAGATCTCGAAAATTATCAATGTATTAATTACATTAAGAGCCGTGTCTATAACCACAAACCGCGAAACCTGGACCATCTGAAGAATGCAACCATTCACGAAATTGCTGCTATCCCAGCAGAGACTTTGGTATGTGCGATGGGGAATTTGGAGAACAGAACTGAATCGTGCGTTCGCAGTTATGGACATCACCTCGAAGACATTATTTTGCACAAATAAGTCTGGGTTACATTAAATGGAAAGAAATGAGCTTTGATTAAATGCCACTAAACATATATTAGTTGTAAAATTGACCGAGTATTCTTTATTTTAAAATCATCCGTCTTCTTCGTGTCACCCTGTATATTACAGCAGAGGAGACAGAATAAGACAGTAGCCCATACATCGCAAACATCACACATAACTAGAATAATATACGAGAAAACAAATATACAGACAAAATCGGACTATCGTATGGACTAACCATGTCAGCCAATTCAAATCTGTTTTATCGGTACTGCCTCTTAGTTATTTTTAGCGACAGATGTCGCATTAGGGATTAGTGAGATTCAGAACTTCTTAGCGTCATCCAGGTTAGGTTTTTAGGTTTTCCGAAATCGACCAAGTTCAATGCTGGAATAGTTCTATTGGAGATGATACATTCTGTTCATTTCTCCAGCCGAACGCGACGTCAAAGCTTAGTCTTCATTCCTTCTTTTTTTTTCCTTCTCTAAGGCCATCTAGCGACCACGTTCAATTTTCAATTCTTAATCCTTTGTTATCTTTCCTCTTCGTACAGTTTTCCATCATTGTTTCACTCTTCTTCCTGTCTTCAGACCAGTTTCGCCTTTATTTTCTTGAAAATCCTAAAAAATATTATAACTTACGCTGCTTAGGTGTATTTTAGTTGACGATAGTCAGTTTACAGTTTTTGGTGGGTTACAGTTTGGCAGCAGTAACATTTCACAACTGTTCTTACCTGTCCCATAACTAGTCATCACTGGTTTTTCCTCAACCATATTTTCGCTTTCAAGGGTTTTTACACCTAATGCACATTTTTAGTTATGTCCAAATGAACTAAGGAGCTATTTTAAAAACAGTCGCAGACTGCACAATGTTTCACGCGTTTCACCCGGATAGGGCATCATAAAGTTATGTTAAAAAATCAAAAATTGTGGTGGCCTATTCGGGTGGAACGCGTCATTCTCGATTTAGTAAAGAACACTACGCAACCTACGGCTTTTTTAAGTAGTAGCAATTAGAACGTTGCTGTACCACCACGTCAAGGTGGAATGGAATAATTTTTATGAACTAAGAAGTGTCTCCTCTCGACCGCCCATGCAGTCTGCCTATTAGTTATTACCATTACGTTTTTTCCGTTACAAACACTTCGGAATAAAAATCTTTTTACAAAGAATGATAATGTTTTCACCATTAATAATAAAAGCTGTTATAAAAGTAACAAACGAACATAAATTATATTTATAATTATGTTAATCCGTTGCCCAGTCAGTGCGAAACGTCGGATAGCACGATACTCAGTCGGTTTGTAAAATCCGACCTACTGGGGCTTCGTGGAAATCCGAACGTGATGGCTTGACTTGCCTAGCTAGCGCAGCGTTGTGAATCACGAGGTGTTTGCCAACGGACCATTCCGCTGTAAGAGCTGCAGTAAACGACGTTTACTCTTGGGCAGCTGAGCTGAGAATGACTCAGTTCTCGCATCACAGTTCAGGCATGCGTATGGCCTTTAGTGAGCGGATGTACAAATTGCGACAAGCCCCCGGCAACACTTAGGCGCCGCTTCCTCCTGGTGATTGATAAGATCCAGCCAGTATTGGATGCGTGATGTGCTTCATTACCAGTCAGCGCCGCCAGACGATCTCATTGCCGAGTGGGGGTGATATATTCATGCCTGCAGTTGGCAGCTTATTGCGGTTAACGGACGTAAACCGCTGGCGAAGCGATTGGCCGGCCGCCAGACCGATATCCGACGGACCATCTCTGCTTCACGGCGTTTTAATGGCAGCTTTATGGAGCACAGGTTAGATTTACGGCGCGCCCTTTGCCGCTTGGTTCGCTGCTCCCGACTCGAACGTGTTCTGTCCTAGAGCAGCACAGGTAAATATTTCCCCGACACCTTATCCTGGAAGAGACTGCTGGCCTGTGAAGCTGCTATTACACGACACAGCTATCTTATACAAGTGTGCACCAGCGCCCCATGCGTACAAGTCTGGAACCGCCAACTTCTCCGCTAGCCCTGTTACACGATACACCTCTTCCGAGGTGCTTATTCGGAACTGCAGTCTTGTTTACGTATTCAAGTGTGAAAGCTGATATTTTTGTAAAGCTGCTTCTTTCTCATACTGAGCTTCTGAGACTTCTAGTTTCGTATTTATTAAGCAGTTATTGTTATATCATGCAGCTAGAATGAAATTACATTACGATTATATGGAATTAGGGACTAATGCGTTTGTTTTATGTCAAGCTGATAGTAGCAAATGATTATCTATGTGTACGTTTCACAGAATTTTAGACATGGGGAATTAAATTATCTGACAGCATTTGCCGTAACATTGTCAACCTTAGTCGTTAGGAGAATGGCAGGACGACGACGTAACGCCGGGAGAAGAAATTGGATTCGACGCTGGCTGGGGAGAAGGGATAAGGGCGTGGCCACATGGCCCCTGTTAATGGAGGAGTTGAGGCCCGAAAATGAACAGGAATTTAGGAACTTCCTCGGAATTAATGTGCCTTGTTGTGACAAGCTGCTGTCAATCGTACATGACGGGATTCGCGCAAGTGACACGGTAATAAGGGAAGCTGTTTCACAATAGTGCGACCGCAAAGATTCGAAACTGCTTTTACAGTCCTCACTGGACCGACCGCCGCAACTCCTCTGACTCTTGTCGCTAGTCTCTCAACACTGTCCTTATTGGTGTGCTTAAATAATACAAGAGGTGCAATCAAATCAAAAAAGTGCGGTACTTTCACCAATTAAGGTGATACGTACAAATATCGAAAGTAAAATTATATCCACGTTTACGTAAAAGATACAATCTCAGAATGGCTCTGAGTACTATGCGACTTAACTTCTGAGGTCATCAGTCGCCTAGAACTTAGAACTAATTAAACCTAACTAACCTAAGGACATCACACACATCCATGCCCGAGGCAGGATTCGAATCTGCGACCGTAGGATACAATCTCAGAATCTAATACTTGTAGACGTACCTTATTATGATACAACGTATCTGAAGGATCATGCAGACACCTTTCCTTGCTGTATGCCTCAGTAAGCACGCTTACAGTTTCTTTGTTCCGTTCTATTTCTATGATAAGAAGCTGTCATTAGGTATACAACTTTTCTCAACGGCTGTACAAAGAAGATAATTTTCATTTGTTTTAGTACTGTATTTATAAAAAAATTACTCACTAAAAAATGTGTGGACCATTTCGCGCAATAGTGAAAAGAGTCCTCAAGAGCTCACATATTGCTCGTCTGCTGATCACAAGTGAAAACGATTACAGGCAGAGATGCCTCTCGAATTGCTGCCTTCTGCACATGCGCGCCTGCACCTCTTCCACTGTGCATGCGCAGGTGCACGGCAGAATAGAAATGTTCTTCGAGACACAAGGGAATTAAAGACAGTAGCTGTCAGAAGGCACTGATATCAATGGAACAAGTTGAAAATTTGTGGCAGACCGGGATTCTAACCTGGATCTCCTGCTTGCTGGGCTGACGCACTGAGCACTACACCATCCTGACACAGTGGCCACCACAGCTACACGGACTGCCCTAGTATGCATCCCATCAGACTCAACGTATACCACACAGTGTTGATGTAGCTCCTCTGCTCATTAGCCTCATTACTTGCAGCATCCCACCAATTCGAGCTTAGTGTGCGTCTGCACTGAAGGAACCATAGGCTCAAGAACGGACACCACATGTATTGAACTGTAACTGTTCCTCTTTCCTCCTGCCGGATAAACCGTCTGAACCCCCCTGGCTAGCTAGAATCTGTGAATCATGACTAATTCATAGTACTGCACTGCTATCAGTGACAGTAGCTAGTTTCTGGCTCACCTAATGGATGAACACCGCGGCACCCGGCTTTGACTGACTGATAGTAATTCATTAATAACTGTGGCAGCTGGCCGAGTGAAGCTAGACGGCCGCTCGGATCGGTGGTCGGTGGACGAATGGTCGTCTGCGAACTACGAGTATTTATCTGACTTCCCTCGCAAGCAGCTGAAAGGGAGCGTGGCTGAGGGAGGGTGTCGTCGTTGAGTGACTGAAGGAGGATACAAGATGACTTAGACAAAATTTCTAGTTGCTGTGAAGAATGGCAGCTAGCTCTAAATGTAGAAAAATATAGGTTAATGTAAGTGAGTAGGAAAAACAATCCCGTAATGTTCGAATACAGCGTTAGTAGCGTACTTCTTGACACAGTTACGTCTATTAAATACTTAGGCGTAACGCTGCAAAGCGATGTGAAAGGGAAGCGGTCACATGGAAGGATTGTAGTATGGGAAGGCGAATGGTCGCCTTCGGTTTGTTGGGAGAGTTTTAGGAAATTGATGTTAATCTGTATAGGACGCCACATACAGAACACTAGTGCGACCCATTCTTGAATTCTGCTCGAGTGTTTGGGATCCCCACCAGGTCGGACTAAAGGAAGGCATCGAAGCAACTCAAGAGGCGTGCTGCCAGATTTGCGAACTGTAACTTTGATCAATGCGCAAGTTTTACACAGATGTTTCGGGAAGTGAATGCGAACCCCCCGAAGGGAAGGCGACGTTCTTTTAGAGGAGCACTACTGAGAAAGTTTAAGAGAGCCGACATTTTTGCTGACTGCAGAGCGATTCTACTGATGACAATGTACATTCCGCGTAAGGATAACAAAGATAAGAGAAATTTGGACTCTCATGGAGGCGTATAGGCGGTCTTTTTCTCCCTCGCTTTACTCGAGAGTGGAACGGGAAAGGAATTGACTAGTAGTGGTAGAAGGTACCCTCCGCCACTGACCATACCTTCCGGAGTATTTATGTAGAAGTAGGTGTAGGTTGTCAGGTCCCTCGCTGGCGTCAGTTATTACTATTAGCGGATGCAAAGGGCTATTTACAAGTCTTGTGGCGGAAGCATAACGTAGTTCCCGTTATGTGCACTCACTCTGGCGATTAACCGTGATAATGTGGCCTGTGTCGTGTGGCGGCCTCAGTGGCTATTACTGAGAACCGTATCAGGCAGACAACGCATTGCTGTGTTTCAAAACGACTGTGGCTAACCTGGACTACTGTAGCAAAGGCATCCAGCAGTATGTTTATCAATTCACAAAGTGCAACGATAATTCCAACTGTTTCTCTGAATTCAGTTTACTTCACAGCGTACTTGGAAGCTGTTAAATCATTAATAGGTTTCTGGAACCTATTACCTGGCAGGAACTGTCAGGTTGCTACGTATTGCTCGTAATCCATAATGAAACGCTCTGCAGCATTTGAGTCATTAATGGGTTGGGAGACTGCTCCATGCTTTTTAAAGCGTAGGCTATTGTGAACGAAGTGATTTTGAATAGGATGAAGGATAACAAGTGGTATTGAACTGAAAAAGAACTTATTTAATTTAGGAGGCGTACTTTTCATTTGTATGAGATGAAAAGCTGTACATACGAGTAAATGCTGATCTACTTACGGAATTAAAGAAATCGAACTGCGAGCAATCCTATATCCTGCCCAGCTAATTTGTAAAATACTGTAGCCACTATCACTTTTACTGGCAAAGGCTCTCGGGCACAGTCGATGACTGGTGACAAAATATTCACTGATTCTCTGCACGTGTTTAGGGTTGCATATGTTTCTCGTTGGGGTGTTTTCTGTCTATTCCAAGTCTCCAAAATGTTGGAGTGTAATAATGTTACACCACTACCACTTTCCTCAACGCGTCTGACCTAGATGCGTGTAACGACACAGTTCTACGCGCACTAATCTGCGTGGATAACATTTTTAAACATATATTGTTTATCATTCTCCCCATTCTCCTTTCACAGTTTGCTGACGTCCCTAAGTAAATTGTACTCTACCGAGTGATATATTCACTCTGCAGCGGAGTGTGCTCTGATATGAAACTTCCTGGTAGATTAAAACTGTGTGCTGGACCGAGGCTCGAACTCGGGACAGAGGTTCGCAGAAGAGCTTCTGTGAAGTTTGGAAGGTCGGAGACGAGGTACTGGCAGAATTGAAGCTGTGAGGACAGGTAGCAAGTCGTGTTTGGGTAGCTCAGTCGGTAGTGCACTTGCCCGCGAAAGGCAAAGGTACCGAGTTCGAGTCTCAGTCTGGCACACATTTTTAATCTGCCAGGAGGTTTCAGACTGTGCTCTCTCTGTATTAAAAATATTCCGATGATACTGATGACCTCACTTCATCGTACAGACTTAGCCCGAACACCTGAATTTCGGACACAATTCGTGTGAAACAACTGACGCTCGGAAAAGCGATTTTTTATTGGGCTGTAAAAAATCTTCCCACATCTAGCATGCAATTGCGACCGCAAATTATTATTATTATTATTATTATTATTATTATTACCACTATTTGCGAGTAAGCCCATTAAGACTTCGCAGAGTACTTTTTTTGCTGCCCATATTTCTTTCATTCTCTTCCTATGGGCTTCCTTTTTTTCTCTGCAGATCATGTTCTTCCGCTCTTCTTTGGTTTTTCCTCTTGGTCAGCTTTTCATCTGCGAATTTTGCACGAAGAATATATGGTTTTGCACATGTTCTATTGCAGTTCCTACTAATTTCAGATTATTTTTGTTATTGCCAATCCATTTCATCTTGTCCTTTTGGGCATTAATCCTGTTGACAAAGAATTCGACTTTGCAAAAGTCGGTGTGTCCGTAGATTCTTAACTTGCGATTTCTAACGTCACTATGGTAATTTGTCAATTGTTTGGTTTCCTGTTTGTCTCTAAGCCTGCATCGTTCTTGTTCAAGTTTTAGGCCTAGGAATTTTTCGAAATTTCTTTCTCAGTGTTTCCAATTTCTGGTGTCCTGTTCAGAACTAGTGTTTCTGTCCCATAGGGCACTGTAGTTTAATTACTGTGTTTCAATGTCTTAATTCTGTGTGCTTGGCGATACATTACGTGTTGTGTACATTTTGTATAAGTCGGTGTGCAGTTTCCATCTTTTGGCATCTAAGTTCGTTTGTTTTTATCTCTATTCCTTATTCTTGAACGCATTTTCCAAGATATGTAAATTGTGGAGCTAATTTTGCGATATTTCGTGGCTTTGAATTTTGTTACTTTTTGCAAGTCATGTATTCTGTCTCTTCAAACGATTCCTGGGGACAGACTTTTCCAGTAGTTTACTTTAAGAATTCAATCAGCTTTTGGGCCGATGACACGTCGCGAGTTAAGACTGCTGCAAATTCATGTATTCGTATTTGTGGTGCTTCTCTAGAAAATTAGAATACGCAGTGGAACAAACCGTCAGTCGCAGACATTTGACTTAACATTAATAAACTCGATTACTTTACCTTCTGCTGTTTGAAGTTATCATGTCACCTCAACTTCTCCGATCTGCTTCTTTATTTTCTTCTCCTTTGGCAACTTGCATCGTACTTCATTAATTTGTAGTTTCGTAAAGTAAAGATCCACCGACTGAGTAGAGGAACTCTAGCAAACAGTCCTGGGGTCGGTTGTGGACAGCACGCTCAAATAGTGGACTAAGAACTTGCAGATAACATATGGAGGGTGTGAATAAGGTACTGCCAAATAGAGAGGCTAAAATACTCACGAAACACGTTAAGATGAATTTCAAGGGTCTTGAAGAAAAAAATGGTTCAAATGGCTCTGAGCACTATGGGACTCAACATCTTAGGTCATAAGTCCCCTAGAACTTAGAACTACTTAAACCTAACTAACCTAAGGACATCACACACACCCATGGCCGAGGCAGGATTCGAACCTGCGACCGTAGCAGTCCCGCGGTTCCGGACTGCAGCGCCAGAACCGCACGGCCATCGCGGCCGGCGGTCTTGAAGAAAATAGACCTTGTTCTCCCTTCGTGAAACACACGGTCAAATAACGCAAGTCCTTCACAGATTTTGGATGAATTTACAGAGCGTGAGAAATGGACACAAATCATGTAAACGTTCATCAGAGGCATTGTATTTACTTCCTCCACAATCTAACAGGCTTCAGCTGAACGTACAACTTCCATGTTACATACCACAATTGCCTCCACACTATTTCCCGAAACACTGCAATTTATTCAGCGTAAGTGCTGTGTAAAATTTTTGCGCCCACTGTTTACTGCTCACTGCTCGCCTTTTTTTAGGTGAGGTGAAACAGTTTTTTGACCCGGATTTCCGTCTGCCATAATGTAACCTTGTGAAATGAAACCCGAATGACATTTAGGCCTGCGAACCAGAGAACAATGATGCTTGCATCCCATGTTCCGGCTCGAAGTGTATAGATTACCATTCGTAATTTACGTCTGCTGTTCCCAGAAGGAACAGCACAGTACGATAACAATATCGCCGGTCCGCCGGTAATGTGTGCTGACGTACTGTCAGTATACGTCACTTTGGACTTATATTATGCTTCGCGGATAAATTTAACCACAAATTTAGATTAAAAAAGTGTATGAGTTATGTATTTCTTGCCATGGACAAAAAGAAGTGGCTTCATTTCTTCTTCCATTTTTCATGTTGCAGATAATACAAATATCACCAGTTTTGTTAATTTATTCGGCTCTCAATCGTTAACATTAGAAAGTTACAATAGCGATGAAATTTGCCTTTGAGTGCTTTGACACAAAATTCTGACTATTGTCGTAGAACAACAGGCATTTTGAGGAATACAGGAACGTGTCTATGTTATCCATTTTCACTGCAGAATGTGTGAAGCAAATACCTTGTATTGATGGCACGCCCCAACATTTATGAAACCACAGCATTTCCTTCGTTACCAGCATTGAAGCTGCTGGTCTACTCTTAGTCATTTTCAGTATCGCATGTGTCATCTTCTTCTTTAACTCTATCGCCTAGATCCAGACAGAAGACTTGGTACTCCAGGGCTGTGTAAGGAAGTAGGTTATTGGGGGCTCTGTAGCTCTTGCTGCCGCTGCCCACCTCATATGCCGTTCAATAGCATCGTCAATTTGTCTTTCACTAGCATTCAGGCTACCAGTTCTAAATTGATTAGAGTTTTGGAAATGTATTTTTTTGGAATATGAAAAATTGAAACCTTAATTAAAAAATTCCCTGTAGGCTGTTTCTTTAATGGGTTGCATTTCACGTTCCCAGCAAAAATTTAAATACGAATCATATGAAGCGATACGCTGAATTACTCTCCCTCGTATTGTATTACACGGAAATTTTAACCATAAATTAAGAAAATACAAATGTTTAACGTACAGCTGAGATTTTACTTTCTTTTATCGTCTGCAAAGTTACTGTAAATACAGAACACCAGATCGCAACAGATGACGTTCAGCGTTCAGTGGACATGATCCGTATTTTCCCTAAGAGATCTTTATGTCGGCTGTAAGAATAATGCCTAACTAAAAAGTTATAGTTGGACATGATTCACTTTTTTTACTTAAGTGACCGAACGTGCACTAGGACGAAACCGGCTATCCAAACGAAAAAAAGGATTCTTGAGGGTTCTGTCGTTGCAACTACAAAAATACGTTTTTTTTTTTTTTCACCAGACGCGTTTCGCTTTATTGAGATACAGCATCATCAATGGTATGTAGTTAAGTTAGGTACATTTTTATTTGCTTTAAGATTGAAAACAGTTCGTTAACAGTACGTTGATTTCTCACTTACATCGGGAAATACCGTCTGCTAGCACATCGTTGATGTTTTTCTGTTTTAGACGCTGATAGTTGTAGTCTAATGTTTAGTTGTCCTAGAGAATTATGCATTTCTTATGTTCTTCACCGTACGATTTTCGCACACCACTGTTTTATGTTTATTTTTATGCTTCCAAGTATGTGTTGTGGTTTGTGTTTTGTAGCGTTACCAACATAACCTTGACACTAGTTTGTCTTTGACCTAGAATGTTTCTTTTTGTTCATTAGATTATTGTATGTGTGTAATTCTCTTTTTAATTATGTTGCCGTGTATTTATATACTGTGCAAGAGTAGGGAAGGAGTAGTGATGGAATTTCTCTTTTTTTGGATGGGGGAGGGAGAAACCAGGATGAGTGGACGTAAGTGTACAGTAGTGTGAGTTAGAGAAGAAAGTGAGGAGCAAGAAGTGAAATGAAATTGGGAGGGGAGTACGGGCTGAGTGGGAGTGGGTGAAGGATGGAAAAGGCTCTTTTCTTTTTCATATAATTTCATCAAGTACTTCGTATAGAGTCTGGTTTCCAATATTTATTTGGTCATTGAGCAACTGTTTATTTTGTGTTAATGTTTTATGCATGTGGATATTTTCTTGGAAAGGGAGGAGGTGTGTATCTTTACTGATTCTTATAATACATCTTTTTCGATATTGCATGGTCTGTGGTGGTCTGGTTTTACACGATCTGCGTATGTTGAATGGTTTGTATCGTATTTAAATGCTCTGACGTGTTCTTTATATCTTGTGTCGAAAGTCCTGCCAGTCATTCTGTTATATATCCTTTCACAGTCTCTGCAACTGAATTGATACATGCCAGATTGTTGGTATCTGTCTGGTTTTGATTTCAGTTTTGGGATGTGCTTTGGAATTGAGCTGTTTGTTTTGTTAGCAATGTTTATGATTTGGTTTTTGAATGTGTTGCCTGTTTCTTACCTACACATGAAATAGGTAACATATTGAGTTGTTTGCTTTGGAAGCAATGTTTATGCCTTGTTTTTTGAATGTGTTACCTATTTGTTACCTACAAATAAAATAGGTAACATATTCAAAAAACAAGGTATGAAGCATTTACACAAAAACAACCGTTCCTCAATGACCAAATAGTGGAAACGAAAGTCTATATAAAATACTTGATGAAATTACATGAAAAAGAAAAGAGCCTTTTTCATCCTTCGCCCCTCACACCCAGCTCGCACCCCCCCCCCCCCCCTCCCGGGTTTCCCAATTTCATTTCACATCTTGCTCCTCTCCTTCTCCTCTAACTCACACTCGATCACACTACTATATACTTACGTCCGCTCATCATGATTTCTCCCTCCCCCACCTAAAAAAAAAAGAGAGAGAGGAAGAACTGCATCACTGTTCATTCCCCACTCTTACACAGTGTATATATATATCAACATAATTAGTAGAATTACACACGTACAATAATCTAATAAAAGAAAACAATATTTATGTCACAGACGAACTTGTAGCAAGGTTATGTTGGCAACACTAAAAAACACAAACCATAACACATACTAGGAAGTATAAAAACAAACAGAAACGTGTGGGGAAAAGCGTCGTGTGGAAAACATAAGAAATGCATAGTGCTGCATAACAATTAAAAATTTGACCACGACTATCAGTGTCTAAATCAGCAAAAGATCAACAGCGTGCCAGCAGACGGCATTTCCCGATGTAAGCGGGAAGTCAAGCGAAATCCACCGTAAGTACAAATCAACATATTGCTAACGAACTGTTTTCAATCCTAAAGCAAATCAAGAGGTAAGTAACTTAATTACAGACCACTGGTGATGCTTTACCTCTATAAAGCGAAACGCGTCTGGTAGAAAAAAGAAACACATTTTTGTAGTTGCAACTACAGAACAAAAGTACCCTCAAGAATTGTAAAGCAACTACGGACAATATGGCCACACAAATAAAGGAAAAGGATGATGACATTAGTAGACGGTTTGTTTTGTGAAAGACATAATCGGTAACTTGAAGTTTCTTTTCGTTATCCTGCGTTTATATTAGAGGGGAATATGTAAAAAAAAAAAAAATCGCATTTTTTCCCGATGAGCATATTTAAGTAGACCTATCCTCATGTTCCAGAGAAGAAATCGCTGTTTGAATAAACCTTTGAGGTAGATGTTGGCACCACCAGTGTGCGATTTGCAGGGGGGGTGGGGGGATTCCCCCCCCCCCCCTCCTCTGCATCAGACCACCCCCTCCTCTGGTTTTAGTATATGCATCCCAACCTGGGATGTTTATTTCCACGCACTGGAGTAAAACTTTACATATAATTTAAATTTGTGGAGCCGAACACTGAAAGTTTTTAATACTGTCTTACTATTAATACTATTAATATGTTTGCTTATTAATTTTGAAAAAGTGTTATGTAGTAGGTAAGCATTTCAAAACATTTAGAACAAAACGACAAGACGTCGCCCCAGCGTAAACGAGGCTTTAGAGCCAAGCCTGTATTGTATGGTGGATGTTATGTGTTGCGTACGAAACTGAAACCTGCGATCAGATCCAAACGTCGTGGAAAACTGTGAAGAGGTGTCATCCTACAGCAAGATAACGCTCGCCCACATTCTGCCAAACGGACAGACGACGCAATAAAGGAGTTGAGATTTTCACATGTTTGGACCCTTAACAGAAGCACTACAGGGAAGAAGATTCGAAAGTGATGAAGTGATGAAGACGTTATTGATGCGGTGCGGTGCGGTGCAACCGATAAACGTATTTTGGTTCAAATGGCTCTCAGCACTATGGGACTTAACAGCTGAGGTCATCAGTCCCCTAGAACTTAGAACTACTTAAACCTAACTAACCTAAGGACATCACACACATCCATGCCCGAGGCAGGATTCGAACCTGCGACCGTAGCGATCGCACGGTTCCAGACTGAAGCGCTTAGAACCGCTCGGCCACACTTGCCGGCTAAACGTATTTTCTGATGAAATAAAAAAACTCGTAAAACGTCGGGAAAGCTGCATTGAAGTCCAGGGAGGTTACGTAGAAAAATAACGCATGTTTCAGTTTTCTATCATCTGAATAAGTACAGCTTTTCACAAATGTGCCTTTACTTTCTGAATTCCCCTCGTATACCTGTATGTAGATGATTTTGTAAGTAAGCTTTACCTATAACGTACTTTTAAAGATATAACAAGGGATGGCTTTTCTGATAGTGCTTACGAGTGAATAGTGAGTTTCGGCTTTAACATCTATTTATAAACAACTGTTTAATCATGAGTAACGCCACGGTTCAAGCTAGTAACATGTATAATTATACTAACCCCCTAAGACATCCCCCCCCCCCCTCCCCACTGGTAAAAGCACAAATCGAACACTGGTTGGCAGCGCATTTAGCGAGTGTGGCGGCCACGGGGCTACAGTACTGCTTCGTCCTCGCGGCCTCGGCACGGAAGCGGCCCGCCGGCTATCTGCGCGCAGTAGGCTACACACAGGCGGGTGGGCGGCGCGGACGGGTCGCTGACACTCCGAGCCACTCCGCACAATGCGGGCGCCACGCGCCGTGACGTCACCGGGCGCTAGCGTAGCGGCCCCCGGCTACGTGCAGGTATCGGCCGCCAGCCGTCCGAGGACGTCTGGGGCGGCTGTTGCTGTTCCGTCACACTGACTGCGTGCCCCCCCCCCCCCCTCCCCCTACCTCTGCTGCCTTCAGGGGGAGGGAGAGGGACGACGAGGAGACGCGCCTGTAGGAATCGTTAGCGCTAGGATTTCACCCGGAACAAGTCCCGCCCACTCACCCCCGGTCTTTGTTCGGCGCCTGGGCATCGTTTCAGTTGACCCACGTGGTTTACCGGGTTCGGCAGCACTTGGAATGAATGTTACATTAATATCTTGCTAGGTCTTAAATTTCGCCACGTAGGTAAAAGACACGTTACAAAAAACATGCACAGTTGGCCTCAGCTGTGCCAGGTACTTCCATAGCAAACATAAGGGAAAACAATTTAGCACTAAATTTTTTAAATACGAGAACTCAGTATTTAGATGAATAACCTATGAAGAAACATACTTCTGTGTGAGGAAAAGCACCCAAAGCTAAAATAAGATAAACCTACCCTCAAATAATAATTTGCTCGGAGAAATATGAACCACGGTATACTTGACACTCTGAGTTTCAGAACTCAGACAGTATACGCGAAACAGGCGTCAGTGTTCACTATAATTCCAGAGGGCATCAAAATTTCTTTGTTCCTGCTAGATCGATCCACGCTGTTTTCGCGTTTTATTCACTGAATAGTTTTGCTGAAAAGTTTTAGGGGTGGAAGAAGAGCTAGCACAGCATGAAGGACGTTTTACAGCCGTGAAACACTGCAGCATTTATTTCCTCCATAACTGTTCTGTGACAAACATACACATCATCATTATTATTTTTTTAAAATGGTTTGAATGAAATTTACAAAATTAATGAATCTTTTGGTTAAAAACAGACAGGACAAAGAGTAACGACAGATTATTTCCCTGAGACGTTTGCAACAGCATATAGTACATTAATCACGCAGAAACAGCCACAATTCTTTGTAACGTCTTTTATAATGGGCAGGTATGGCATTGGAAGAATTTACAAGTTAAAATTCACCCATTACCCATGCAAATACCAACGAAATATGTCATATAAGGAAATATCGTACTGCCTTCATTAGGCATTTCTACTTTATGGCATTCTTATATTCTTTAATTTTCGTGAGTTACTATGAGGGCCTACATAAACAAAACGACTTTCACTTATTTCTATATAACGTTGATTTTAGACAACAGAGTTAGTCGACTGCATCCGTGGCTTTACTATCTACATAACAGATTCAAGACCATTGTTTTCGCATTGTATGTTTGCTCTGCTGTTACCCTCAAATAAACGTATTATTAATAAGTGAATTAGTTAATGAAAATTTGTCCTTATTGCCCTTAAATAACATCACGTTATTTTTTTGTTTTCTATTGCTGGCGATGCTATCAATTCTCTATAAATATTTTTATTTCTTTAATAATGCAAATTCATGTTATATTACCATCCAGAACAACTTAAATTTCTTATCATTACTGAATTTCATCACAGTGTAACGTGTGTTGGACTGTGACGATAACAACTTTGTTGTAGCTTCCAGTTTGCGGAACTGGGAACTGGCGGCTGTTTAGGGGAGGGCCTTACACTATGGTGAGGTGTGGAGGGGGGGGGGGGGGGAGTGAATGGGCGGGACTTGTTCCGGGTGAAATCCTAGCGCTAAGGGCACGTCGCGCCTGTAGGAGTGGTGGTCAAGCTTTGGCTGACATCTCGAAAAAAAACTGAGGGTCACCCTCAAACGTACTGTTAGTCCTTCTCTCTCTACTGACGCTCCAATGCCACAATGAGATACGGCTTGACGAAGACTTGGGCAGTAATTGTATACATTTTGGTGGGTCCTTAGGTTGCGTTCCACCTCAAAAAATCACGTGTTCGTCATTCTCGAAATTCTCGCTACCACCAGAGTATAGGGAAATGGGAGAGTTGATCAGAATTTGACAGATCAAAGAAGAAGCACAGCACGTATGACCGTGTCCTGTGTAGAGCGAGGTGGGGCTTTGTGGAGCAGAATCACTTCCCTCAGTATCTTCCTACGACTCTTAGTCTTGAAAACCTCTCATAATCTCGTCAGGAGGTTTCGTTAGTATGCGCCAGCGACGGTTAGCCCCTTCCGAGCGTAATCTGTTAGCACCACAGCATGCCAGTCGCAAAAAAATATCCAGCGTCGTCTTGCCTGATACTGGCCGGGTCTTTGCCTTTTTCTGCAATGGCAATGGTGAATGTGCAGAATCTGCGAAACGTCCTAGTACCTCCTGGTATCGAATGCTAATTGGTTTGATTTGTCTTAACACAAATAGGCCCCTGCTTTCTGGAGGTTGGAGGTTGATTTGGGGGAGAAGACCAAACAGCGAGGTCATCGGTCTCATCGGATTAGGGAAAGATGGGGAAGAAAGTTGGACAGTCAGAATATTTAGCACTGAAGGATGTGCAGATGAGGTCTTGCAAGATCCAGGATGATGAGCTGAAATCGGTCTGCAAATTTAAATACCTGGGGTCGTACATACAGAGGGATGGAGATACAACACCGAATAAATTGCGGTTGGAACAACTGGAGGAGTGTTGTGTGACAAGAAGCTGAGCATTGGGTTGAAAGGAAAAGTGTGTAAGTCGGTGGTAAGGCCTGCTGTGATATACGTGGCAGAGACGTGGCCAATCACAGTAGCCCAGAAAAGGAAGATGGAAGTGGCGGAAATGAGGATGCTGAGGTGGATGTGTGGGGTAACAAGGAAGGACAGGATTAGAAATGAATTTGTTAGAGGAGCTGTGAAAGTGGGACGCATGGGGAAAAAGATACAAGAGAGCAGACTAAGGTGGTACGGACACTTACAGAGAAAAGGGGAAGAGTATACCGGAATCAGAGTTGAAGGTATAAAGATTGAAGGAGCGAGAAGGAGAGGAAGACCGAAGATGAGGTGGAAGGATAAGATATCCGGGGCCCTAAGGGAGAAAGGATGGAAGAAGGACGAGGCAATGGATAGAGAACTATGGAGGAAAAGGATCCAGAACAGCAACGCCGACCCTACGTGACGTGGGACAAGGCGACGATAATGAAGAAGAAGACGACGAAGAAGAAGAAGAAGAAGAAGAAGAAATTTGGCCGTTCCGCATTTGCCTGAAGCGATTTAGGGAAATCACAGGAAACCTAAATCGGGATGGCCGGACGCGGGATTGAACCGTCGTCCTCCCGATTGCGAGTCCATTGTGCTAATCACTGCGCCATCTCGCTCGGTTCCCTACTTTCTGTGTCCAGTATATCGCTATGTTCCCCAACATGCTGTAAACATTTCCATACGCCTTCATGTTCGTCTTGACGTATTTTTGAGCATTTTTATAGTGCGAAATCCATCCTCTGCGCAGTTCTTCGTTCGTAGCATAAGGACGTGCAGATACAAAGGCCTCAATGATTTCCTACAAAGAGTTTTCAGCTGTGGCGAGGTCAGGACTTCTTGGTGGCCGTTTCAAGAGAGCTGCGTTTGCTGATGAATCACGACCTATCCACCGACCTGGGAAGTACTCATTTATGAGCTCGCGCACTTCAAGAGCGTACTTATGTGGTCCTCCGTCTTGCTGCAACCATATTGGTTCTGAAGGTGAAGTATTAAGCGTGTTTGTAACATGTGAAAATAATTTGCGCCATCCACAGGTCCTTCAAATAAGTACGGTCCAAGCAGATGTGATGTAACGTGAGGCGGATTCCTTCCTTAGTCAACTATGTAATGATGATTCTCTTTGGCCCAAACGATAATATTTTTAGCACGTGAGCTGCGATAAATGCTACATTCATCTGTGGACACAACCTTTGCACTGCTTACTGTATTTGGAAACTGAGTTAACGAAGCACGGATGCTAAAACGTGCTCATTCCGGTCTGTATCCGCTAACTCGTTTACGAAAGTCGGTCGAAAAGGTCTGACCTTATGGTCTTCTTTCATGTTGCCTTGCATTGTCTTCGGTATACCGAGTTCCGATGGAGGTGTACGTGCCGAGTTCCTAGGAGGTTATTTAGTCGAAACAGAGACTCCGGCCCATGTCGCTTGTCGTGTATTCTTCATTGCACTCCACATTTTGTCTTTAACATTACCAAAAGCAAAAGTACGTCCTCCCAATCCAGAAGTGTCGCCTTTCGCTGTGGAGCCTTACTAAATCATTCCTGGAATGCTATCATGATCCGTCGCATTGTCTACCGTGTGTGTTTCGTTAGTGCAACCACACATTCGTAAGTAAGCGCTTCTCAATAGTGTGACTACAGTATGACCGCGCACATCTGCCATGGCTACAAACTAGAACACGGCTGCGACTGCGGAAACATGTACACATGAATTCCAACGATGGAGCCCAACAATTTATGAGAAGTATTATAGCTGCCGACCAGCATAATAATATCTGATGCTAAACCGGGGTTACAGGGTACGGAGACTGTTCGCCCAGCTTGTACATCTTACAGCTGTTTGCTTTGCTCCTATTTCCGCTGCTGCCTCGGTTAGACGGGCTGACTGAACAAGTGTTAGCCACGAAACTCAGCATGTGGCGACCTTTATCATGTTCAGAGCACCAGGGCCTCCACTTGTCTTGAGATTATCGGTTCTTCGTAGAGAAATGGACTGCCACTGTGTTCTTCATTGTCTCGTTTAATTAGAATGGAAAAGCCTGCGCCATCGAAACACTGTGTCATATGATGGAGGGTTGTTGCCGTACAGTCTGTTAAATAAGAACGTGGTCGGCATTACTCACAGATGGTAAAAGATATCGCGTTAGTTCTTCCAAAGCCCAAGAAAGGTCATCTTTCTCTTTTGTGCAATGTCCACAAACCATTAGTTTACATTGAATTCTTGACTGAGATACACAAGAAGAGACATGAGTGCAGTTTCCGTGTCGCTTTTTATGGCTATTTTTCTCTGTAGCCACCCCAAAGGTCCGAAGATGAATCATGCTGCGCCGTATAACATATGGGGAAATCACAGTCATCTGGACAAAAGTGGATAACATGCCATAAATTGGTTCAAAACGTTGATGACTTT
Source organism: Schistocerca piceifrons (assembly GCF_021461385.2). Taxonomy (NCBI): domain Eukaryota; kingdom Metazoa; phylum Arthropoda; class Insecta; order Orthoptera; family Acrididae; genus Schistocerca; species Schistocerca piceifrons. Next base: position 422,274,492 of record NC_060145.1, read on the forward strand.
GAGAATTGGCACAGTCGGGAAATCGACTCCAAAAGTGGAAAAAATTATTATTAGCCTTTTTTCGCGAAACGCTTTCTTAGCATTGCGTCAAGCACAAGTAAAATTAAAGAAAAAGGGCTACGATGTGTCGTATCTAATCATTAGAAGCGAATGGAAATTGGAGAAAGATGCGCAGGCACTGGATTGGCCCTCACAATAGCCTGGCGCTAATGCTATTGAAAATGTATGCTCTTAAATCAAAAACAAGTTGCAGTGAAAAAAGATCTTCACATTAAAACAGCTGTCAACTCAAATTCGACGCAATTGGGGGTATATTCCACGTGAACAAACGGAAAACAGGCCTCGGAGAAGCCAAGCAGTTATCGACGCTGCAGGTGACTGGAACTATTATTAATTGTAATTGTAATATTGTTTTGTTCATATATGACGTAAGTATGTGTATGTTTTAGTTTGCTGTCAAATGCGTTTTTGTATTGATTAACCCGACTACGATGCTACTTAACAAACTGTACACATGCAACAACTCGGCACGGATTCTTACAGCATTTTTCCCCTTCAAATACAGGAAACTTATTACCGTGCGGTACTCCACTTCGTCAGTATGATGGTCTCAAGCGGCGTGCTATGGTACTAAAACACGAGATTAATTACGTAACTATATTGTTTCGAGGTGATAATTAAAATATTATGCCCACCGTTCGTAAGTACAGAAGGAAGAGGTCTTTAGACCGGATGTTTTGAGATAAAGAACCAATGATTGAAAATAAAGTTTAAAGAGATACGAGCGCATTTATGAGCACTGCCTGTGGAGCTCGCGTTTCGTATCAAACAACTGTCTTCAGCATGGACGATGGTGGCGCAAACTTCAGCTGCGCTACAATCTGTAGTCCACGTTCAGCTGTAGCCTGCAAGTCCCCTCTGACTCCATGGGTAAACCATTTAAAAGTCTTTAGAAACGCCAGAGCGTTAACACCACCAGTACTGGCGAGAGCTCGTCTCAACACAACCTCGATTGTTATTGCTTTTCAGTGGAATTCACTGCAGTGGTCCAGCATATATGTATTCTTTATTCCCCGGTACTAATTTCAAACTTAAGTAAAGACAAAATGTAATTAGCAAAAGCTGATGATTGGTGGGAGGAGGGCACCAAATAGGGAAATATCCTTTTCTTAGCATTTGTACAAAAATCTGTTTCATACTCTCTTCGACTAAGAACTTCCGAGCCGCCACCCAGCCTCGGGTTCTGGGGAATGCAGAAACTGGAAGGCAGATGAATATGCGGTGCAGCCACGAAGTAAGGGACTAAACACCACGGAGACGACAGTTGGCTCTTGCAGAGTCGAAACAAGAAAAATCTTTTAAAATGTATTCGGCAGTCTCGGCACTGTACCCGTTCTAGACTGCCGACTGCGTGTTTCCGCCAAGTCACGGCTATTGAAGTTAACTGAATCGTGGTTTAAAACACAGAAAATTTATTTCTAGGAACATCTGTACACTGCCGAATACGAAGTGAGACAGTTGGCTTGTTGTTGTAATTGTGGTCTTCAGTCCTGAGACTGGTTTGATGCAGCTCTCCATGTTCCTCTATCCTGTGTAAGCTTCTTCATCTCCCAGTACCTACTGCAGCCTACATCCTTCTGAATCTGCTTAGTGTATTCATCTCTTGGACTCCCTCCACGCTGCCCTCCAATACTAAATTGGTGATCCCTCGATGTCTCAGAACATGTCCTACCAACCGATCCCTTCTTCTAGTCAAGTTGTGCAACAAGCTCCTCTTCTCCCCAATTCCATTCAATACCTTCTCAGTTGACTTATTATTATTAATTTTGTCGTTCTGCATTCTTTGTAGTTTAGTCATATCCGGAGCGGCGGAAGTTTATTATGAGAGTTAGATGCATATTCTAGGGCCCCAGTAAAGGTTTTTACACTGGTAAATTAATATTGTCAGGAAATTTTTATTTTAGTCTCCTAATAATAGCAGCTGAACAGGATGAAGCTCTACGGGATGTAACTAAATTTCCTTAACAGACTTTGGAAACAGGGTTCTTGCAGCAAAAGAGGAAAAAAACGTCTAATAAACGTGGACTCTGAAACGCTTACCTAAAGAGCTATGATCACTTGTTTGTCTTCCATACTGTCGAACATATCTCTCTTCTATTGAAAGCTCTTCATTTTTCATATTTTGGGAGGCGGTGGTATGGTTCAAAACAAGGGAAAAAGTCTTGTAGTAAGCATGGGCTCTGAAATTCTTGCTTTAGAAGCTGTGAGCGCTTTTTCAATGGAAGGAATGTGTGTTTCACAGCCTAGCGAAGATGAGCTATTAGCACTTGTTCAATAGAAGGGATGTGTTTTGTAGTATCGAAGATGTGGATGTGCTTGTCTTTCTTCAGGTATGCGTTTTAGATCCCATGTTTAGTAGACATTTTTTTTCTTTTTATGCTGTAAGGAACTTGTCCTCAAAGTCTATAAAGATAATATAGCTACACCGAGTATAAAATCTTCGAAATAGTCATTGGATTGGAATTCTGATTCGTTTTGTCAGAAAAGAGATCCACCACACGTTGAACACGACAACTTCCTGGCTCAGCATACAAATTTTTAGCAGGGTGGTTTTAGTTTTTCCCGGAATATGATGATTGTGAAACGATTTTAATTCCGAGTATAGGTAAGGTTGCAACTTCTACTGTTTTCTCCGTGCGGTTGGAAACAGTTCTCCGCGGTTCTTCTTGCAATGGGTTACCCTCCAGTGGTTGGTATATTGCGGCTTGTCTCCATGTTGCCCACTGACCCTTTTTGTTGACCTCGATGCCAGCTGACTGCATAAACCCATGCCCACGAATGAGGGGACAGTATTGCTGCCATTTGCAGGTGGCACACAAACAGTTCTGTTGTGTTGGCGTCCAGGCTGCGACATGTGCAGCGAATCCGTTCCCTCACCAGGACCAAGCTGATTCGTCTGGTGATCCGGATGGTGGCATGAGATCTGATGTGATTAATGGCCTTCGAAAAAGATGGTATGTTTCGTCTGTCTCGGCATCTCAGCAGGAAAACAGAGGAGACCAGGAGGTGTCCTTTCCTATTCCGAAACGTATCCATCTTCTTAACTTTGCTGTACATCTCTTCCCCGTAGAATACTCGAAGTGTGATGGGACCGCCTGACGATGGGAACAAATCAGCTTGCCAAAATGTCACTCCATATGGACGATCCCACCTAGCTGAGTGACCGCGAACATTACAGTGTTCAAGTTCTCTTAAATTACTGTCGCAACGGAGAATTAGAGAAACTTCATCCCAAAAATTATTTCTGATTTGCGCCATATTTGAACTATGGAGTAAAGTCGTTTTTGCGGTCTAGGTTGAATTTTAGGTTATTTGGGTTGGCTAGAATCTTGAGAGTCCGGACATTCAGGTACCCAATTACAATGTCGTGGATTAAATGCCAATACATTATAAATAAATTTTGACGAAGTTTTATACACAGAAATAACTTGTATGTTTCATTTTAGCCAGACTCGTACGTCGTTTAAATGTGGCACGATCGTTTCACAAGCGTTAATTTGCCTAAGTTGTTTCCGCCTGCCGTTCCAAGTAAACTGTTACTCTGTCCAGCTGCGTTACTGCCTCTGTAAGTGTCACAGTTTGTATTGCTGAATCTGTATTGGTGAATGGCTAAATCGGTCACCCGGTTCCAGCTGCAGGTCGCCTGTCTAATGGCGTTCCGTGACAACAAAAGTTTTACCGAATTTAAAAATTCAAAATGTTGACATAGGCTCGTTAAGAGATACAATTTTAGGTTACAGGTTTAACACTGTGAGACAAGTATTGAAGTTAGAAACTGCGTATACAACGTGTTCCGAAATTCCCGTTACTAACTGCTAAGACTTGTAGAGGGGAGTGAGTACATATAACAGAAAACCGTACCTGCAAATGTGCTGTTCTGTGCTGGAGTCGTTTGAAAATATGTTTGTTAGTTAGGTATGCAACTGCGTAGTCACGGTGAGGGGGGAGTGGTTATGTCGGATCGTCAGATGTCGTTTGTCCTACCTCCTTGACCTGCTTCAAATGGCTCTGAGCACTATGGGACTTAACATCTGAGGTCATCAGTCCCCTAGAACTTAGAACTACTTAAACCTGCGGCCGTAGCAGTCTCGCGGTTCCGGACTGATGCGCCTAGAACCGCTTGGCCACACCGGCCGGCCCTTGACCTGGTTCGCGCGTCATTCACCTTTCTGTGAGTGTTGGAGCAACATGGTTGAATACACGTTTGCAGAGTATGCCGATATGTTCCTCTGAATGGCGAAGCTCCGGTAATAGGAAGAGCTCCTTATCGCCTTTACTACACAGCGTCCGAGTCCGTCGCATACCCTTTTCCCCACAATCACGCATCCGAGAAAGGGTGCCTTCACTGTCAGCAGGCAAGAATGTCGTGCTCCAAGAAGACTCCGTGCACCCGGATTGGAAGAGGCCGTATTGCATCACGTTGAAGAGAACCCGTCAACGAATACACGAGCAATGTTTCCGCCTGAATGGAATTGTAAAACAAGTGATGTACCAGGTCACGCCTAATCACTTCCTTATAAAAGCGGTCACATTTCCAACGTGTATTCAAATCGTAGAACGGAAACGATACATCTCCAGATACATGTACCAATTCAAAATATTATCTCCCCTCTTCCCTGTGCAAGTCCTACAAGTTTGTATCGCAGGTTCGAATCCTGCCTCGGGCATGGATGTGTGTGATGTCCTAAGGTTAGTTATGTTTAATTAGTTCTAAGTTCTAGGGGACTGATGACCTCAGAAGTTAAGTCGCATAGTGCTCAAGCCAGACAAGTTTGTAGCGGGAATTTCCGGACACACTGTATACCTTGAGATAGCGTAATTCGTGGCGCGCAAATTACCCAGATCATATTCGTCCAGTATTTGAGAATTCGAGCACTTAGCAACTTCTAACAAACTCACCATATAATTTCAAATCTATTCCAAAATTTTACTGGCTTACAGTCCCAACAAAAAATGAAAGGAAAAAAGTTTATTGGCTACTTTTCGCTTTTCATGCAGTAAAATCGAGCCTCAGGCATGACGCTCTAATTTATTACTTCTTCACTTCTATCTCTGTTCGCAAGACATTTTGAAGATAGTATCGACATATACCACTGAATTTAATTGCGAAATTACATCATTGAATTTACTTGCGAAATTTTACGACACACAGTTCAGAAGGTATCACGTCATGAACATTAGAGATGCGTGAGAAACTACTGTTTCTTAAAAAGGAAAGGAAATTACCCACAGTACACAGTTGCACTGTTAGCACGTAGCTACTTCGACAAATTTTAAACATAATTTCAAACCTTTTCTAATGTTTTTCCTACTTTAAAAGTTGTACTTGGTTAACGTCAGGTATTTAACACATTAATATGAAATAAAAACTTTGAGGTTCGCCGATGACATTGTAATTCTGTCAGAGACAGCAAAGGACTTGGAAGAGCAGTTGAACGGAATGAACAGTGTCTTGTCCAGCGGGAGTGGCCGAGCGGTTCTAGGCGCTACAGTCTGCAACCCCGCGACCGCTACGGTCGCAGGTTCGAATCCGACCTCGGGCACAGATGTGTGTGATGTCCTTAGGTTAGTTAGGTTTAAGTAGTTCTAAGTTCTCGAGGACTGACGACCTCAGAAGTTAAGTCCCATAGTGCTCAGAGCCATTTGAACCATTTTCAACAGTGTCTTGAAAGGAGGATATAAGATGAACACAACAAAAGCAAAACGAGGATAATGGAATGTAGTCGAATTAAGTCGGGTGATGCTGGGGGAGTTAGATTAGGAAATGAGACACTTAAAGTAGTAAAGGAGTTTTGCTATTTGGGGAGCAAAATAACTGATTATAGTAGAAGTAGGGAGGATATAAAACACAGACTGGCAATGGCAAGGAAAGTGTTTCTGAAGAAGAGAAATTTGTTAACATCGAGTATAGATTTAAGTATCAGGAAGTCGTTTGTGAAAGTATCTGTATGGAGTGTAGCCATGTATGGAAGTGAAACATGGACGATAAATAGTTTAGATAAGAAGAGAATAGAAGCTTTCGAAATGTGCTGCTACAGAAGAATGCTGAAGATTAAATGGGTAGATCACATAACTAATGAGGAGGTATTGAATAGAATTGGGGAGAGGAGGAGTTTGTGGCACAACTTGACTAGAAGAAGGGATCGGTTGGTAGGACATGTTCTGAGGCATCAAGGGACCACCAATTTGATATTGGAGGGCAGCGTGGAGGGTAAAAATCATAGAGGGAGAACAAGAGATCAATACACTAAGCAGATTCAGAAGGGTGTAGGTTGCAGTAGGTACTGGGAGATGAAGAAGCTTGCACAGGATAGAGTAGCATGGAGAGGTGCATCAAACCAGTCTCAGGACTGAAGACCGCAACAACAACAACGTGGACATCATGGCACATGAGGCAGATCATCTGATAAAATCATTGTCACGACCAATAAAAAGTCATAAAAAACTGCTTTCATGGTAGTTCTTTCCATAAAATATAAAACTGAAGTTACGAGATGAAACTACCACTGCTCGCCTAGCCTAACACCGGTCGGCATCATCACTGCCCTATTCCGCGCGGGCTTACCTGCTGAAACCGGTCGTCTAGTAAACGATATTGAAGCGACCGTGGCTTTATTAAGTGTTTGTACTATTGTGCGAGAAAGCAGTGTACAGGCGGAGGAAAAAGCTGGGGATAGACATCGGCGGCAACGGACGGACGGGCAGGGAAGAGGCTCCGAGAGAGGCCGGAAAACCATGACGACGTGCCGGTGAAGTCGACCGAGCGAGAAGAGAAATCCAGCGGGAATTGACTCGCCTCGCCGCGCCGCCCGAATATCGCAGACCTCAGCTCGGCCGCTGATTGACTGCCTCGGTCGCCTCCTCCCTAACCTGCCCGCCCCTCCCCTCAAACTCGCGGAAACCGACGTCCTGTCGCTCCATGTTATTCCTCCTCCTCCTCCTCCTCTTCCTGATCTGTCGCTCAGCGTCGAAGATTCGCCCCCCTCCCTCCACCGTATAAATAACTTCCGGTTTCCAGACTCTTGCAAACAATCAAGAGGCCATTCCTCTTCTCCGGCAGATTAATCTGCGTCTAATTTCGGCGTAAAGCAGCCACTGGATCGCTTGGCGGTGGCCATTGAGTTGTTTGGAAAAGACCCGCGGCGTCCGATTGGTTCCTTCTAGAACTTGCGAGGCCCGTCTCTCCGCTTTGCATTCCGATCAGGAAAGAATGTGAAGCGGTCGGGGCGATAGAGCGAAGAGCGCAGTCCAGTCCACTCGGGCTGACGTAATTAGTTTCCAACTCGCGAACTACTACTGCACCATTTCATTGGCACGCTGCCGAAGAATTCGGTTCCGAGAGCCATAGTTCAGTGTTGTCAGCGTTTTAAAAATGTAGTAGGGCAACTAGAAAATGTCACAAGACAAACGAAATAAATGTGCTTATCTGAAAATTCGCGAGCGAAACTTAAATGAGTAGAAAAGAAGCTAATGAAGAATTCGCAAGTACCTAAGCTAATTACAGTGTTGTCATGCGAATTGCTACCTTTTTTCATCTCGTTCACAGTGAGATCTTTACAAGAATTCTTTAGCGGAAAGCGCTATGAGCATAAAGCCTTTCCTTGATTAGAAAATTTTATTTCTAAGGAACTGTGCCAGATGCAGCTATATTGTTTGTTGGAAATGCTAGCATAACTTGGGAAGTATTTACAGACATACATGTATACGCGGCTTTTGTTTTTCTACACGTTCTCAATTACCTCAGTTACAGGAATTTGACATACGAGAATTTCAATATCGCGTAAATGTTGTACGAGCAACAAATCTAGCACATGTGGAAGAATATCCAGTGAAAATCATTATTAGTTGAGTTACCATTTGCAACAAACAGCTTAGTGAGGTCTAGCATAGTTTCAAAGAAAGAAATTTTTGTAATCACGGAAACACTTGATGCTCACCTGTGTAATCAGTGGATTCGTTCAGTAAGCTCTCTCTCCTCTCATCATACGTAAATGAGTGAAACGACACAAAGTTCAAATGTTACCATTTATATTTTCCTTTCCTGGAGATTTTGCTGTTGCGAAATAAGGAAATTTTGGGGAATTTGTGATAAGTCCCTACGGGACCAACCTGCTGAAGTAATCATTCACTAGGATTACACACTACTTAATCTAACTTACGCTAAGGACAACACACACACCCATACCCGAGGGAGGACTCGAACCTACGACGGGGAGAGCCCCAAGAACCGTGGCAAGGCGCCCTAGACCACGCGGTTACCGCGCGTGGCAGAAATATGGGTTATTGCTAATGTGGAGTTGATATATCTTTAAAAGGCTGGTTTGCACATGCTGTGGTAATAACTTTCCATCCCCATTCCCACACACTGTTATAATTTTTTTTATTTTCCCCTCAACAAAATGGTTCAAATGGCTCTGAGCACTATAGGAATTAACATCTGAGGTCATCAGTCCCCTAGACTTAGAATCACTTAAATCTAGATGACGTAAGGACGTCACACACATCCATGCCCGAGGCAGGATTCGAACCTGCGATCGTAGCAGCAGCGCGGTTCCGGACTGAAGCGCCTAGAACCGCTCGGCCATTCCCCTCAACAACATTAGCAATCCGAGGATCAGGTAATACGCAGATTATTTAGGGTAGTGTAACACATGTGATACACAGCCGGGAGCCAGTAGGGAGATTACGACTTGCAGTCACCACTCAGACGGGGTGTCGCTTCTGGGCGTTCGCACGCAGTGAATGGAAAGCAAGCCATTGGCCTAAGGAACTTCCGGTAAGTTTCACTGACGGCTCACACCTTTTTAGGTGATTTACAACAGCATCTCAGCAGCTGTTGATAGAACTCATCGCAAAGCAAGCTGTTTTTATTATACCGGGGACGTCCTGCTTAATGCTTATTCTAAACTTAGTACGTCAGATTGAGTATTCTATTACACAGAACAAAGAAGGATTGCAAGATTTTTATTCACGCCCTCGGTAAAGTGGAATGACACATTAAAACAAGTTTATTTTTATACATTGCTCCCAACCAGAGCCACAGTTCGCCCACGCACAGGGATAATAACATACATGTTGTGTTACTTTTTAATCAACCCACGCTCAAACGCGTATAAAGAGGCTGATTACAGGTAGTCGCATGTTTTCTTTTTAATTCTTGTGTGGTCCGTTTGATGTTGCATTAATTTGCACGCAGCCAGCAGGTCATGGAAGAGAAGCATTTCGCCGTCTGTCGTGGACTTCAACCATACTTTGATTCATACCTTCGCAGTAGCGAACGCTCGTTCGCAGACAATTCGCCTGCGTTCATGAGAATTCAATTGTGTCTGTGAACAGTAGAGCGAACGGAAGAGAACACCGGATAAGGATCATGCCCTATGAAAGCTGCGTTATTGTTTTTTGGCGCTAAAAATCGCCACACTGGATACAACATTATATAATTACAGCCGCGATGCTAGACTCTGACATTCAGAGACTATTATTGACGCACTGTTTTTGACGAAGTAAGCAACGTGGCATAGGAAAAGAAGCGTATACAATATGTGATAAAAAGTATCCGGGCACCCCCAAAAACATACGTTTTTATATTCGGTGCATTGTGCTGCCACCTATTGCCACGTACTCCATATCAGCTACCTCAGTTGAACTACGCTGATGCAAACAAGTTGAACTTAGCTTATGGAGGAGGCGATTAATCTTCAATATCCCGTCGACAACGAGGTTTTAGAGACGGAGCACATGCTCGGGCTAGGGTAGAATGAGGAAGGAAATCGACCGTACCCTTTCAAAGGATCCATTCCAGCATTTGCCTGAAACGGTTTGGGGAAATTACGGAAAACCTAAATCAGGATATCTGCACACGGGTTTGAACCGTCGTTTTCCCGAATACGAGTCCAATGTTCTAACCACTGCACCACGTCGCTCAGTAACTCGGCTTACGACAGAAACTAGCGACAAAGGGATACGCAGATGAGTGCAGTCTGTTTTCTTTTACACTTGACTGAATGCGTATGCAAAGGAAGAATTTCATGTATAAAGCAATAGACTTAAATTATTTGTCAGTTCGAATGCATTCTACAACCTCCTCAAAACACATAATGAACGTTTCACACGTACTACATTTACCTTCGTTCGTATTGCTGCATCTGATTCCGTTCATCCGAGAGAACATTGCTCTCTGTTCGGTCAGAAAGTCTACTGTCCATTAAAGGGAACGCATTTCATGTTGTACCTGGTCGTAGCTACTGGATTCCGGTTGCCAGGAAACTTCGCAGGGACCTAGTTCGATGTAATGCAGTAAAATTCCTGTCCATCCTTGTAACAGGCTTTTGCGTGCCAACACGAACAACCATTAATGTGCTCTGAGCACTATGGGACTTAACCTCTGTGGTCATCAGTCCCCTAGAACTTAGAACTACTTAAACCTAACTAACCTAAGGACATCACACACATCCATGCCCGAGGCAGGATTTGAACCTGCGACCGTAGCGGTCTCGCGGTTCCGGACTGTAGCGCCTAGAACCGCTCGGCGATCTCGGCCGGCTGTAAGAATACAAGAAATAAAGTGTTGTGCTCAGAGGCTGCAAAAATGGTCGTTTATACTTCTACAAAATAAATTAAATGCACTAGAGTGAAACAAATAGATCAATGACGATGAAATCAATGAAAGTGTTTCTACGTGAATCGTATCAGTGTAAACCGTTTAGATATGATGAACCTGCGGTACAGCTAATATGAAATCTTCGTGCTAGCCCGGGGCTCTAACCCAGTATATCCTGCTTATCCATCACCAGCACTCCCTTTAAAAATTAGGTGGTTTGTTTTTATTCCCAGGAATATGAATTTTTTAAATAGTATAAATTGTTTTTAACTTTTTTGCTGATCATTTTGTCTGCAATATGTGGAAATATTGTTTGAACTGCTTTTAGAGGTAAATTAGAGAAATGTTGCAGAATTGCAACAATTAATGCAGAATACATGTTTCCCTAAATAATAATGTCGTCTGTATTACAAGAATATTTGATGCAAATGTCAGTATGTGATATAAATGTCAATGATATGAATGATTTGTTGAAATTTGTGATCTATTCAAATATTTATGCGTAGCCGAATACGTCAGATAACTAACACACACACACACACACACACACACACACTACCCACGATTCCTTAAAGAACAGAACTCTTATGTATAAAACTATCTCAGACGTACGATTACTTCACAGATGAGTTAATGTGTTAAATATTTGATGTTAAACATGTAAAATCCATATGCTTGATGCCAAAAACTCTAATTACGTTGTATGTTGGTTTTATTGTTTTCGGATTATTCACCCATACACTAATGAAAAAGTCAACATACACAATAGTCAGCTTTACTACATATGGCATGGTACTCGCATCATATCTCGTTGGCCATGTTTCGTACAATGATATAATTGTAGAGCTACATTCAGCGGTATATATGGATACTATCTGCAAAACGTGTTGTAAATAAAATTCGTAGGAATGAAGCAATAAATTAAAATGTCGTTCCTGAAGCCGCAGTTTTAGTGCGTGAACAGCAAAAATGTATTAAGCGACAAACGGTTTTCCTTTCATCATTCTGTGAGGCGGCAGGGGGGGAGGGGCGAGTCAGTGCGAATACGTACATATAGTTTTGAAGTTGTGTGTTGAGTTTGTTAAAAGATGTTATATACTCTTTCTCAAACCCTGGATTAATATAGTCTGGGCAATTTGCGTTCTGTGTGTTAATGCTGCATCAAGGCAAATACACAGTTTCCAACTTTAATACTTGCTTTGTTGAACCTTTAACGTAATATTATGTCTCTTAATGTGTAATTTATGATAGAATTATAAATTTTTCAGTTCGGTCAATAATTGTATGAAAAATACTGAACATCAACTTCTTGTTGCCCTTAGAAGTCCTTAGATAGGCAACTTCCAACGGAGATTGGATGACGGTTTTAGGCTATTGGTAATATAGATATTTGCTAGTAAAATCGTAACCTTGAAATTTGCCTAAACTTTTTTTGATCAATTTGTGTGGCGATATTTGGTTTCCATAGGATGCTTATGAGCTCACTGTAGAAGTTGTTGATAGACTCCTGCCAAGAATTTGCCTCAATGTTCCCTCTTCAATGTAGCTTGTTTCTATGTAGTAAATGCAGAGATACCTGAAAATTTTGTCTTTTGGATCGATATAAATTGGCGGTTTTGAATATACTCAGCATATCAGAACGTTTCACACGTCAGTCATAAACATCTGTGTCCTGTTCTTCGCGTCGCCTTTCGTGCTCTTACTGCGAAATGAAAACTGAGCGTGTGTTTCGAAGGGTCTAACGTAACGCGTCGCTTTTTGGACGGATAGCTACGTATTAAGCACGACTGCTGCATGCGAGGAAGGACAAAAGTTTGCCGTGCGCCAACTGCCAAGTCTGATTTACGGTGGAGCGAATGGAAGCGAACACAAGCGAACGCTCGTTCGTAGACAATTCTTCAGTGTTCGCTACAATTCGCTTGTGTCTGCGAACAGAGAGGGAACGGAAGAGAACAGAAGATAAAGAGCATGGCCTATGAAAGTTGCGTTATTGTTTTTCGGCGCTAAAAATCATCACACTGGGTACAACATTATACAATTACAGCCACGATGCTAGACTCTGGCGTTCAGAGACGATTATTTTGCATGGCGACGCACTGTTTTTGGCGAAGTAAGTAAGATAGCATAGGAAAAGAAGCATTTGTGTGTGTGTGTGTGTGTGTGTGTGTGTGTGTGTCACATATGTCGGTTGACGCTTTTCGCTGGCTTTTCATTACAACCGAGGAGCAAATTTAAAGTCACGATACTTATTACCGACAGGCAAAATAATCTGAAAAAAGGCTGGTATTTACACTCTGGTTATTAGTAACCGAAGACATTTACGTCTGTTATTGTTTCACATTTGAATAGATGCTATATGCCAGATAGTCCCTGATGTCAGATGAGTGCAATGACATGCGCGAAGCAGTTCATAAATTTGGTTGAAATACGTGTAACGAAAATAATGTCGATAAAATATGATAAATAAAATGTGAAATACGAAAGGGTAACAAAAAGTGGCCGAACAAATTTTTTGATGGGCAGTGCTTTTGCAGTACGGTGCTTTCCCACTAGGAGCGCAAAGTTTGTCGTGACAAGTGTTTTGTGTCATTGTTGTTTTTGCAGTGGCTTTTTTCAGTGGACAGCGAGCGGCGGTGAAATTCTGCTTTTTGCTCGGAAAAAGTGGAACAAAAACTCTTGAAATGTTAAAAACAGCGTTCAAGGATGATGCTGTGAGGAAAACTCAAGTGTCTGGGTGGTTTTTCCGTTTCAAAAATGGTGAAACGTCAATTGATGACAGACCTCGTTGCGGTCGTCCTTTCACGGTCCGAACACACGATGATGTTGAAAACATTCGTGCAGTCATTAAAGAAGATTGACGACAGACCATTGAAGAAATTATGGAGTTGTCGGCAGTGACTCGGAGTTCAGTGGAGCGTAATGTGACAGAAGATTTAGGAATGAGAAATGTGGCTGCCAAATTCGTGCCACGACTGCTGACGGCTGACTTCTGAACAAAAACAAGGGCGCGTTGAAGCTTCCTGTTCTTAGCAAAAAGAGTCCCGAAATGGTCCAAACTTTTTTTTTTTTCAAAAATTATCACAGGTGACGAAACTTTGTGTTATGCTTACGTCCCTAAATCAAAACAAAAATTTACCTTGTGTCGAAAAAGCTCGTCAGATGAAATCAAACATTGAGACAACGCTGATTTGTTCTTTGGATGTGAGACGAGTCATCCATTCAAAGTTTGTTCCGCAGGATCAGCCAGTTAACCAGGTTCTCTACTTGAAGGTTTCGAAAAGATTGCGCAACAGTGTGTGGCGGAAGCGTCCTCGTTTGTGGAAGTCGGGTGACAGGCGCGCATGCATACTCGTGCGCATACAACCTATCACATGGGTTACTTGATGAAATCTGCTGTACGGGGTGTCCCATGAGGAATGGTCAATATTCAGGGATATGCCAGGAATGCTCGTTCGAAGGAAGCAAATCTAACAGACGTGGACTCTAAAACGCGTACCTTAAGAAGTACGAGCACTTGTTGAGTAGAAGAGCTGTGCTTCGCAGTAGCGAAGATGAACAACTGCTCATAGCTCTTAACGTACGCATTTTATAGCCCATTTTCAATAAACTTTTTTTGTTTAGAATGATAAATTTCTGCCTTACCCTTCAATACTTAACATTATCCTGGGAAATCCTGTCCGGCCGCTGTGACCGAGCGGTTCTAGGCGCTTCAGTCCAGAACCACGCGGCTGCTGCGGTCGCAGGTTCGAATCCTGCCTTGGGCATGGATGTGTGTGATGTCCTTAGATTAGTTAGGTTTAAGTAGTCTAAGTCTAGGGGACTGATGACCTCAGATGTCAAGTCCCATAGTGCTCAGAGCCATTTGAACCAATTTGGGAAATCTTGTATAGTTTGTTAGAAGACAGCGTGATCCCGGGTAAGTAATTTTTATTTATCATCAAAAATATCTAACATGACAGTAATATAACAGCCATGTAATTACAGATACCATGACCATAGAAGAGTCATCTGATCTTACATGTTTTTTTTTTTTTTTTTTTTAATTTTAAACAGCATAATAGATCCATATTCGCACTTCTTTTCTCTCAAGACTTTATTGTGCTTTTCCTTTTTAGTAAAAATAATTACAAAACTCGTGCTTAATCACTTCGTTCCCGCCTGAAGCAAGGATTTGATCAATTTTTCGTCTTCCTCTCGTCCGCAGTAGAAGATTTGAGTGCTTTGGGAATTCTCTACCGATGATTTCACCATTTATGCTGTTTATCTCTTCTATATAATAATTCCCATCGAAAAGAAAGCAGATGTTGACAGATGTGAAAATTACCGAACTATCACTTTAATAAGCCACTGCTGCAAAATACTACCACGAATTCTTTAAAGACGAATGGAAAAACTGGTCGAAACCGACCTCGGGGAAGATCCGTTTGGATTCCGTGGAAATATTGGAACACGTGAGGCAATACTGACCTTACGACTTATCTTAGAAAATAGATTAAGGAAAAGCAAACCTACGTTTGTAGAATTTGTAGACTTAGAGAAAGCTTTTGACAATGTTGACTGGAATACTCTCATTCAAATTCTGAAGGTGGCAGGGGTAATATACAGGGAGCGAAAGGCTATTTACAATCTGTACAGAAACCAGATGGCAGTTGTAAGAGTCGAGGGGCATGAAAGGGAAGCAGTGGTTGGGAAGGGAGTGAGACAGGGTTGTAGCCTCTCTCCGATGTTATTCAATCTGTATATTGAGCAAGCAGTAAAGGAAACAAATGAAAAATTCGGAGTAGGAATTAAAATCGATGGAGAAGAAATAAAATCTTTGAGGTTCGCCGATGACATTGTAATTCTGTCAGAGACAGCAAAGGACTTGGAAGAGCAGTTGAACGGAATGGATAGTGTCTTGAAAGGAGGATATAATATGAACATCAACAAAAGCAAAACGAGAATAATGGAATGTAGTCGAATTAAATGAGGTGATGCTGCGGGAATTAGATTAGGAAATGAGACGCTTAAAGTAGTAAATGAGTTTTGGTATTTGGGGAGTATAATAACTGATGATGGTCGAAGTAGAGAGGATATAAAATGTAGACTGGCAATGACGAGGAAAGTATTTCTGAAGAATAGAAATTTGTTATCATCGAGTATAGATTTAAATGTCAGGAAGTCGTTTCTGAAAGTATTGGTATGGAGTGCAGCCTTGTATGGAAGTGAAACGTGGACGATAAATAGTTTAGAGAAAAAGAGAATAGAAGCTTTCGAAATGTGGTGCTACAGAAGAATGCTGAAGATAAGATGGGTAGATCACATAACTAATGAGGAGGTATTGAATAGAATTGGAGATAAGCGAAGTTTGTGGCACAACTTGACTAGAAGAAGGGACACATTCTGAGGCAACAACGGATCACCAATTTAGTATTGGAGGGCAGCGTTAGGTCGCAGTAGGTACTGGGAGATGAAGAACCTTGCACAGGATAGGGTCGCATGGAGAGCTGCAGCAAACCAGTCTCTGGACTGAAGACCACAACATCTCTTCTGTCACCAATATTACATTGCATCGCTCACGGAACTCAAGTCAACAACGACAACAACGGTATACAAGACAGCGGATGAAACCTTTCTCTGCTGCTAGTGCCGAAGCGGAGAGGACGGGAACTTCCTTTCGTGGTCCGCTAAAAGACCGGCAACCAGCGAAGCACGAGTGAACGCGTGCGAATGCGAACCGAACTTGACCGAATGTAGTTGGTTCATTCGAGCGTAGCGTGTACACCAGAAAGAAATCTGTTATTGTTGCACCTCTGCTTGTGTTCGTTTCGGTGTGAAGGGGGCTTTACATGCCGTATCCCCGCTCAACCAGTATCCAGACTAACTAGATGCGGTATCGTTTCTCAGATTAAATTTCTGAGAACGTTGCCAATAACGCTCACATCATATCTAGCGCATTACAAAACTCGCCTCTCACTATGTTTGCTGCAGTCTGCACATAAACGCCGGGTAAAAGCCGAACAAAACTGATAAAGTGAAGGCAAGCAACGCTGAAGAATATTTCAAGGCTACTTCTTCACTTTCAGTATTGGGCCATTTATTGCTTGACTCAGTCAGGTCGTTTAAATATCTGGGCGTCACGTTGCAAAGGGATATGATAGGGCGCGATCATGTGAGGATAGTGGAAGGAGATGGTGAATGGTCGACTCCGGTTTATTGTAAGAATTTTGGAAATGTGTGTTTCCTCCGTAAAGGAGACAGCACATGAGACGTTAGTGCGGCATAACTTGGCTGGTATCCTTACTGGGTATATTCTCTGCTGTAGTTCTGTTATCTGGTAATCTACCTGTGTGAAGATCTTTCTTATCCTCCTCAGTTTTCAACCTGTCAATACATCTCATAAAATTATACTTGCGGTTCTTTTCGTTTTCGTTCTTAGTTGCTGTTAACTGTTCCACATTAGTTAAACATGTCCTCTCATTTTGTAATGTTTTATAGCGTTATCCCATGGCTACTGACGTTGTCATAGCTCATCTGTTTTATTCATTGGCTAAACCGGATTCGACAGTTATGTCATTCTCAGTAGCCCTATATCTTTCCTTTTGTTCTGTTTCCTTGTACACTACCTATCTCAATTTCACCTCTCCGACGCACACTGATTAGTAAGACAGCACGTGCCAAGAAACCCCTGGAAGACCTGCATTGCGCTTCAAGTGCGACTAGAAAGCATTTAATACTGACTGCGGCAAATGGGAGAAGCTCGTCGAAGATCGCAGCATATGGAGGAAATTCACCAACGATGGTACGCTTGACCTACCCGTGGGCAATGTTGGATGTCGCATTGATCTGAGTCACCAACGAAAACGCTTGTGTAATGCTACTGGAATCGTCGATCAGCTAGTGTAGGCCATTGAATGACTTCTCTCGAGCTGTTTCCCAAAAGCCTCATTTTTTAAGGTGTAGACGCGAGATAAGATATTGTCAAAGCAATGAAAACTGTTATACTTGTAAAATATTGCATTAGAAACAACGGTTTTAATTAGTATACGGCTATATCCGTTAGGGGGGGGGGGGGGGGGGGGGGGACGGAGAAGTGCGGGTACGACTCGCGATGCAAGCGTTTCGTAGAGACTTAATTATGTATACAGATAACAACAACAATATGTGACTCTTCAGGCTTTCCCTGCGGATATGTTGTAAATAGTCTTCACGGGTGTGCCGCCGGATGACGTTGTGCAAATCCCACAATATTTCCTCGGAGCAACTGTCCGACATCATCAGGTGGTTGAACCTCGTACCTAGCCACAAGCGAGGTTCAACCAGCTGATGATGTCGGACAGTTGCTCAGAGGAAATATTGTGGGATTTGCACAACGTCATCCGGCGGCACACCCGTGAAGACTATTTACAATAACAACAATAATTTCCTGTGGTTTAATGGCCTGATGCAAGTCTTTCTATTGGACGGCCTTCCGCGTCTCTAGCCAACCGGGGAAAGGGGACCTCCAGTCTGACGTGGAATCCGACCCACGCTTTGTTTCTGGCGACTTCACACATCGTTGAGAGGTGAAGGCTAGGTGGTCCGCCCGAGAGTCGATCCCACCACGTCGTGGTTTACAGGCACGCACTCTACCGCTAGATACCCAGGCATGTATACAGATAGTTCATCTATAGCTTTGTGATGGGTGAGTTTGCAAGTATCAAAATACATGACGCAGATGGCCGTATCTTTTGATTCCATTAACCTAGAAGTTGTTTATGCCGTCAAGGGACCTTAGACTTTAGAATTTCACATAAAAATCAGCTTGATACCTTTGCCCGTTCCTGAGAAAAAGGGGTCTTTTAGACGCCAATTGACGTAGAAGCTCAAATTTTGTGTACCACCAAGGGACCGTAGACGTTAGTATTTGGCATAGATTTCAACTTGATACCTCAACCAGTTCCTGAGAAAAATGGGTCTTAACAGACTAACAAACAGACGCACAAGAAATATAACAAAAATTCTGTGATATAATAACTTAGAAATAATTTTCGCATCTTTTCCTTTACTTGTGCTGTGAAACCCTACTTCTTGTCAAACTTCATGATTCTAGGTCAACTGGAGGTATACTACAGATTTTTGTGAATAACTTTGAAAGCATCGAAATGTGTGACATAAATGGCCGTATCTTCTGAGACCGTTGACATTCGTACGTGACATAAATTTCAACTTATTACGGTACGCAGCTCGTGGTCTCGTTGCTACCATTGCGGAGTCCCGGGTTCGATTCCCTGCTGGGTCGGGGATTTTCTCCACCCGGGTACTATGTGTTTGTGTTGTCATCAGCATTTCATCATCATTCGGTAGACGAGATTGGACTGTGCAAAGATACGGGCGCTGATAACACGCATTTGATCGCTCCACAAACCAAACATCATGGTCATGATCATCACATCATCATCATCATCATCATCATCATCATCATCATCATCATAATCATAATCATCAACGTAATACCGCCAACCGTTCGTAAGAAAAATAGGTCTCAACAGTTGGACAGACAGATTGTCAAATGAACAACAAAGTGATCCTATAAGGGTTCCGTTTTTATCGGCTGAGGTACGGAAACCTAAAAAAATAGAGAAATTTAATGTATGATGTTATTCCCGTCTGTCAATGCGAGTGAAAGGCAAAAGCCAATTTAAAGACAGGAAGCACGTCTGTTGTTTATTTCAGCGTGTATAGATTTTCGCGGAATGTTTTAGAATACATGACGGTGTCGCATTAAACCCGTCCTTGGATATGTCTGTACAGAGAGATTGGAGCTCTTTGAAGCTTCCACGTAATAAAGGAGTAAAATATTATCGGCTGTAAATATCGTGATTGGATGCTGTCGAAGTCGAAGCGTAATGTCTAAAAACGGTACATCCGTCTACGAGGAAAGCGATGTTATTTCTCTGCGTAATTTCGCAAGTTGCGTTCTTTCTTTTTTTATATTGTTCTGCATAGATTTCCCTCTGACGCTCGGCGAAAGCACAGAGCAAGTTGACCTTCGACTCAGTTTATTTGAATGCATGATGCACAGGTCGTAAATTCGTAATTCCCGTCTTGCAGATGGAAACGTTGCAGTACCGTAAAACTGCCACACTCAGTCTTGCCACTGCCCGTCGGATTAGCTGCACATCGATGTAGAGCTGACTTAATACTTACGCACACACACACACACACACACACACACACACACACACACACACACACACCTGGAGTGGTCTTCAGAGGCTCGCAACCCATGACTAATTTTCACTTTTTCCATTATCGCCTCGTTTGCGATTCCCGATTCTTCACACAGAAATGATCTGAGACTGTTCAAATCGAATGGCTCTGAGCACCATGGGACTTAACTTCTGAGGTCATCAGTCCCCTATAACTTAGAACTACTTAAACCTAATTAACCTAAGGACATAACACACATCCATGCCCGAGGCAGGATTCGAACCTGCGACCGTAGCGGTCGCGCGGCTCCAGACTGTAGCGCCTAGAACCGCTCGGACACAACGGCCGGCGATGTGCCACTGTGTTCGTGATCGTGCAGGCTTCTTTGAGCACGCCACTTCCACCTACCCAGCACGAATCCTTTCGGCGTTGTTCCCCTTCAAATACAGAAAAAAAGTCCACGCGATCAGCGTTGCCTTGCTGTTAGCGTTGCCATGAAGAATACCTGGCAATCTGTGGCTAAGGCGGAGGTTTTTTGAGGTTTTATGAATTCGAAACGCCCGCGTTTCAGTGAGCTTCCGACCTCAAAACATAGAGCTGCTACCAGACTGCCGGGAGGGGTTCTGGCCAAGAACTCGCCGCTGGGACTTACAGAACCGGCAACGTCTTCTATCCATAGAGGCTTCACATCCTGCCTCGACTCCAACCGCTAAAACATTGGTCGCCCTCGCATCGCTATGCTTCCTCAAGGAAGAAGAGAACAGTTTATATTTTTATCTGAATTTACCGGCTGCCGCCATCTTGAGTAAATTAAATGCTCTTAAAATGTGCTGTGACCAGACGAAACGGTAATAGTCAGCCAGAACTGTGAGTCCTTTGATTGCTCTGAGAGAAGGCTCGTCATACTACAATACACTTCTTTGACACGGGTTTGCATAATAAGATACGACTATTATTGATTGTCAAAGCATCATTTGATGCACTGATTAACAAGATGTTCCCTTGCAGTATACAGTTCCACATTTAAATCAACAGGTCCATCAGAATCTTAAACTATGTCGCTGGTCCTAGATGACGATGTGACCATGTCTGCTATAACCGAAGTCTCGAAATGGGGCTGCGCTCTTGCATGCTGGATGTATATTGACCTCAGTGTGATGGCGCTGCTGTTGCTGAGAGGGGAGGTGTAGTCTTTAGGAATGCCTCCCATACTTCATTGCGGACTGCAGCGAGCCCTCGCTGATGTCTGTGGCATCGCTATGTGTTTCCGACTTTGCTCTGGCAACGCGACCTGTGTACGATCCCACATGATGATCACGTCTGAATTCAGATGCAGGAATACCATCCCTCAGTATGTGGGAGAACTTTGTGTATGAAGGTTTTTTCTTTCCTCTGGAACTTTTAATTTGGTGTTAATTTGCGTTCAGTGTTTGGGGGGCCTCGAAATAAAATTGGTAACCCGTCAGTAATTTCAAGATTGACTGTCATTAAGAATGGGTCCAGAACCTGCATTGATAAGCATTGATTATTAATTATTCGGAGCTTCTCTCTTTCGTACTGACCTCCTGTAATATTTCCTTTCTTAGCCACCTACGTGTGCTAGACTCGTCCCATATTGCAACTTGCAATAGTTTCCGATTGCAGGGGGAAGGGTGTTTATGTTCGGCCTGAAATTGGGCAGCCGTGCTTTCCCTAATCCTCCTAAATGGGTGGTGTTCGGAGACGACTAGGTTGAATTCAAGGGCGAGTTCATTCCCCATGTACGCCTCCGTCGCTGAGTACTCAGCACGGTTAACTGCTGTGTGGGAGACCTGTCTCCGACTTCTGGCATTGCCAGGGGATTTTCCGTGGTGGAAGGACTGGAACGGGATCCACTAAGCCTCGCGATGCCGATTGAGGAGATACCTGAGTGAGACGTAGCGGCACCAGATCTGCTAACCCGACAACCACCAGGAGAGCAGTGTGCTGGCCTCGTGTCCCTCCATGCCTCTTTTCTATTAAAGGACATATTCTATACACCATGAGCTGCACTTCTAAGAACACAGTAAGAACAGAAATGAGATCAAATTCGAAAAGAGCGAGCAAGTATAGAAAGATAAATTCACAACCTTATCATACTGGGGTCACATTTCCGACAAAGTAAGTCGTTTGTTTCGAAAAACTAGGCTGCAAATTGGCTTAAAGACAGAGAACGATGTAATATCACGTCTTGTACACAAAGAACCAAACGTATAACACGTTAGGTGTGGGTAAAGTGCCGTGTATGAATGTGATAAATTTTATGTTGGTCAAACTGGGAGGAACTTCAACATGAGATTTAGAGAACAAATTAGTCTTCGTGAAACCAGTCCCCCAGCATTCAGTGCTCATTTAGAAGAATAAAAGCATTGTGCTAATGGCATTAACATAAACTTTAGCGCTGTCCATAAAGCAGAAAAACGCAGACTATTTAATATTATAGAAGAAATTCAAATATAAACCCACAAAGCAAAACAACCAGACAACATACTTAATGAGCAGAGTTGCGGAATAAGATGTGTAAAAAAAATTTAAACGGGGTTTTAACTGAATAATTTTGTTTTGGAATCTATGCCCTGCATGTAAAAATGTCCAGTTTGACGCGATATGTTGGATTATTTTGCAAAAAATGGCTCTGAGCACTATGGGACTCAACATCTTAGGTCATAAGTCCCCTAGAACTTAGAACTACTTAAACCTAACTAACCTCAGGACATCACACACACCCATGCCCGAGGATTATTTTGCAGTTTTATATATTGTCGATATATCAATTGTCGAAAGATTGTAGTTTAGATATATGAATCCATGTCACAGATCTATATAAACACGATTTTTGAAGTAACAAAAGACAGGTAATATATACTCTTTGACCTATCAGTTGCATGTATACACTATATGAAACTTTTGGCAAAAGTTATCAAGAATTGTCACTGCCTAAGATTTGAAAGCAGTAGTGTACTTGACAAAGTATATAGTACGCGACAGGACAGATATTAGATCCTATCGTATTAACTGATACGCATGTCATTGCTATAGAGATACATAATGGAAGTAGACTTATATTACTGGTAGTGTATGTACAGTTGTCATTTTGTTCCTCTGTAACAGATGCCACTGATGATGGGTTATAAACCCGAAAACCGATTTTGGGAAAGAAGCGATTCTAATACAGCTAATGGTGTGTAGAGAAAGTCCTGTAATAAGCATATGAGAGCTCCGGAGCAAGAAGCCCTCATGGTTTTCATACCTCATTTCTGTGACGCCACTGGCGAAGGATGACACGGCAGTTGGCTGGGCGTGCCCGTTTGGCCCATCTGTGCTTTTCTTTTTCCAGTTTCCCCTTAAATTAAAATAAGAGTGAGTCATTAAGGTCCAGCCAGAAGGCGGCGCCTTACCGGTGCGTTCTTAGTAGGTGTAAGAAATGTCCGATGAGAATTTCTGATTGGCTGAAAGGCCTTTATGTTAAATAATTTCTTGGAGCGGTTCCTGAGCTCGCGAAGTCGGGAGCCCTTGTGGAACTGACTTGGCAAGTCGCGAGACTAGAGGGGCGGAGTTTGTGTTTTAAAGTAGTTATTGTTATTTCAGAATTCTGGAGTTCGTAATACTTCGTGATCGAAAAAGTTACTTTTGCAGTATGGAAAGCTTACAAAGCATTCGAAAGTGAGTTCACGTGCATCGTATGTCGAATCCTGCTTAGGTACTTTCCTGCTTTTCTCTGTTAAGTGTTGCATGTTTGTCAGGCTGGACTTTTTCGATAAAAAGCGGCCTCATGGCAGAGCCTGGAGACTATAGCAGAGCCTGGAGACTATAGCAGAGCCTGGAGACTATAGCAGAGCCTGGAGACTATAGCAGAGCCTGGAGACTATAGCAGAGCCTGGAGACTATAGCAGAGCCTGGAGACTATAGCAGAGCCTGGAGACTATAGCAGAGCCTGGAGACTATAGCAGAGCCTGGAGGTGGTGCTGGACTTGCCTAGGATTAACTGATACCAAAAATTTCATTTGGTTCTTTACAAATTTGAGTATGAAGTTTTTGTGTGACTTTTTTCATGTTGGTTTTACATCTATTACTGCTGTGTTGTGTTTGTTATCGCGATGAGTTAGTACCCATTTGGAGCGAATGAACCGAACTGTTAGCGCTGAACGTATTCCAGTCCAGTGGTCGCATGTCGGAATATTTTCTGATGATATTCAGGTAGCTACAGGGCTTCCAATTATTGACTGAGAGGTGTGACAAGCTTAGCGCTGTTTCTCTGGTCGAAACAATACTGGCGTCCCGTGGTTAGAGGTGTAACGATTTAATGCCGTCAGTACTTACGTTCCGTTGGGGCCACAGCATAGTATACAAGAGTAACAAAGGTGAAATCTACAAAATTTGCTGTAATAAGGTAATATATTTAATATTTTACTCGGCAGGCCTATTTCGTCTTAATTGCCATTGTCAGGTGACCTACGAAAATAATATTGGTTAGATTATCTACACGTAGATCTTGGCTGTTTTATGTTTAGTTGTAAATGGATACTTTTATCTAGTTGGAAGTGACGACCACATTGCATGTATAGTAAATTTTTTTCTGTCAAGTCGTGGCAAGTGTATTACACATGCCTTGCTCATACTGTGGCATCAAGCAGTCAGGCCTGCAAGATGAGTGGTCTGCCAAGCGAGTGGATTCATCCTTATTTATCGAGTAATATGAACTCTCGTACTCTGAATTAAGTTACAAATTATCCTCCTGTATGAATAATACGCAACGGAAACGCACATCTGACTAAAAGTAATTTACAGAACTCTGACTGTTCACTACGCACTGGCAATACCACATTTTCTTTTTGTCTTTTATTTAACGGCTTTTATCAACACGTGTCCACCGCACTGAATATGAATGGAGCACACATTATAAATTCGGGACATCATGACAACATACAATTCGAAGGAAAAGTCCACCAATCTTTTTCTTGTCACTATCTTATTTATTCCGATAAATTCTATAACCTAAACACACAAATTCTATAACCTACAACAATAACACATGAGAAATTCCGCCCAGTGGGCATGGCTTTACATTGGTGAATCTCTATATTATGGTCTCGTAATTATTTAACGCTACAGTGCACTTTCTGGATAGGATGGTGGATCTTTTATTATTTCTCACACTTCGACTCTCACAATCATCATCACGAAACTTTCCTCCAGACCGAGCGGTACCGAAGGAACAGGCATAACCCACTAATCTTTTGAAACTACCTTGCTACTCACCCATGCAAACCACAAATACCCAAATTACATGACATACACCACACTACGACATGGAATACAAAACACTAAATAGTCACAACACTATCACTTTCAGCTTTCCCACTTCAATTAGTATTTATCCCAGTTTCACACGACACTGCCCCACTTTGTAATTCTACTTTCCTACTATGAACTCTGGAGATATTTGCACGTCTTCCTGTGCAATGCAAGCCAAGTGGCGTTGCTGGATAGACGGCCGACTCACCTTGCTTCTCTCTCAGAGTTTGAATCTAGCGCACACGGAATCATATCACGCAAAGTAATATCAAGAACGTATTCACCACGTGGAAGTACTCGTCTCTAATTTCAAGTGCAGCACACGCCATTTCTTAAATATTTCAACTTATGGTACACACGCTATTTCTTAAATATTTCAACTTATTGTACACACGCTAGTAATTCAGCTTAACTTAAGCACACGGAAATATTTCAACTTATTGCTACACGTGGTTTCATTGTGACCGTTGGTCACTTCCGAAGATTACTACAATCCCATTAATATTACCTGCCTGACATTTAATTCTCCCCACAAAAGTTCCTGAAATAGAGAAATCATTATTTCAAACTACTCTTAAATATTCCACATGCATACCATGTCTCCACTCTTTCGTCTTTACGGAGCACAACTAAAACAGGTCTTAACAGCACAAGATCCAGCGGCAGAGTGCTGAAACATGGCCGTTCTCGAGGTCCTCTCCACCTCTGCTGAAGTGGGGGAGCACCTTGCTACCGTATTGGTCAGCCACATTTCAGGCGCTCAAAGCTCAGGTAAATTTCATCTCTTTGGTCCAACCAAAGGTGGCCAAAGGATCGTCTCAAAGATGATCATATATTCACATTCACTATCTGCAGTTAGCAGATGACCATACATTCATTCATTTCACAGATCTCACCAAACTGGATGTAGGGATTTGCTTTGTGGGAGTGCACATGTGATCAATTAAATAAATAAATTGTCATTCTTTCCCACACTGGTATCCGGCATCGCTGTATTAATTGAAATTGAGTTATTTTACAAAAAAAATGTGTTGTTCTGACAAAAATAATGAAGCATGTTCTACCTATTTTAAATGTCTGGCGGTACTGTACACTTTCATTGCAAAACGTAAAAAATAATTTTTTGACAGACATTTTATTTACTTTGTAAACATTCAGGATCGTAGTAAAGAACTGTCAGAATATTGAATTGTTCGACATCTGTCAAAAACGTTTTTTTTACATTTTGTAACTACAAAAAAATGTGATTCTTACCAGGGCAGAAAAACTTTACATTAGATGCAATATGGTTGTTGCTTCCAACTAGACGTAAGTACCAGTGTAGATGCAATCATAAAAGAGCCACGATTTACGTATAGATAATTTTATCAATGTTATTTCCACAGGCAATTAAGCCGAAGTAGGCTTATCGTGTAAAACATTAAATATATTAAACTTCCTGGCAGATTAAAACTGTGTGCCGGACCGAGACTCGAACTCGGGACCTTTGCCTTTCGCGGGCAAGTGCTCTACCAACTGAGCTACCCAAGCACGACTCATGCCCCGTCCTCACGGCTTTACTCCTGCCAGTATCTCGTCTCCTACCTTACAGACTTTACAGTAGCTCTCCTGCGAACCTTGGAGAACTAGCAATCCTGAAAGAAAGGATATTACAGAGACATGGCCTTGGGGATGTTTCCGGATTGAGGTTTTCACTCTGCAGCGGAGTGTTCGCTGATATGAAACTTACTGGCAGATTAAAACTGTGTGCCGGACTGAGTCTCGAACTCGGGACCTTTGCCTTTACGGGGCAAGTGCTCTACCAACTGAGCTACCCAAGCACGACTTACTAGTTCTGCAAGGTTCGCAGGAGTGGTTCTGTTAAGTTTGGAAGGTAGGAGACGAGGTACGGGCAGAAGTAAAGCTGTGAGGACGGGGCGTGAGTCGTGCTTGGGTAGCTCAGTTGGTAGAGCACTTGCCCGCGAAAGGCAAAGGTCCCGAGTTCGAGTCCCGGTCCGGCACACAGTTTTAATCTGCCAGGAAGTTTCATATCAGCGCACACTCCGCTGCAGAGTGAAAATCTCATTCTGGATTAAATATATTACCTAACTGCAGCTAATTTTTGAGCTTTCATTTTCGTTATATCTTATAAATTAACACGGGTCCACCAGAAAACTTTTCCGATTAATCTGCGGAGCACGTCGTATACGGCCAGGAGGGCGCGGATCCAGGCCGCGGACGCGGGTGTAACGTCGCGCGGCTGCACGGTAGCCTGGAGGTACGAAGGGGACGTTTCACTCTCACCGACGGACATGTATACATCCCGTCACGTGTCGGTTGTGTTAAGAGGTCACCACCGTTTCGGGGAAACGTCTGAACAATAGTGCGCGTGACCAACCTGCGGAGGAGTTCTCGGTCGAAACCACCGCCCACGCGTGACACCTCACGTGACGCGACGTGCTGGCGCTTCGCTTTTGGCGTGTGCCGCGGATGAGCGCGCGTGCGCGCATCGCTGCCCGCCTTTGCCGTGTCGGACCGCCCAGCTACCGCGGTCGGCGAGTGGTGGGCGGGGGGAGGGGGGTTTGCCCTGCGCGCTCCGCCGAGCGTCCTCCCACCCTCGGCGTTGCGAGCAAAAATAAAGCAGCGGCCACGGTGGGGGCGGGCCGCTCTGTTTAGGACCTCGTAACGTGCCGGGGTCGCCGCGTAATTACGTTCCGGCGGCGAAGCGGCTCGCCGCGAATGACCGCCGCGGATTGCGGCGCCTGTCTGGGGGGCTGCAAAACAGGGATAGCCCATCCTCCACCCTCGTCACTACTTCACTCACATACTATACTGTGCCCGCCACGAAGTTGGGAGGAACTCTCTTATCACTGTTCTCTTCCCAAAGACAATGTTCTCCAAGTACTGCATTGCACTTCTCATCTACAGCCTGTTCTGTTTATAGGCTCTGTACGCTAGCCACGACAGCCTACCAGTGATTCCTGCACCTCCATCAGTGTTGAGTTTCTCGCCGGAGGCGTGCAGTTCCTTGCAAGACTTGAAGCAGCGACGTTATATTATCTTCCTTGTACCTCATTACTGGTGCAAGACTTGTCACCAGGGTTGCCACAAGTGCTGGCAATCAGGGTATATCAGGAGATACCAAACGTTCTGGAAAATTCGAAAAAAAAGCACTGGGAAGTCTCGTTTTTTGGCTCAACGGATGAACTGGTGTTTTTTTTTACGCAATGTCGCTGACTGGACGCAGCCGAGTAACTGCCGAGTGTCGTGTACACCCTTACTACCCCCATCCTTCCTTATGTTATACTATGTTCTTTTATAGTTCTTGTCCGATCTGGCACATTATGTCGCCTGGAAAGCTCATAAATGCGGAGTGGGAGACGGAGAAAATCTTTTTGTTGTTTCGAAGTTCAAGTTACCTCTGTTCTGTACCATTTCGTGCGAAATAGTAAGGAGAGGTGAGCTGCACAGTCGTGCAGCAACTATCATCTTATGAAAGCTGGGCAGGAGCGGAAGTGATTAGTTAATAGTTAACAAACAGAAGATTAATTTAACTTGTATTTTTCCATACATGCAAAGACTTATTACAGATGATGCAACAAGAAACAGAGTCCAGCTATCGGTGACACAAAGAAGCAGCACCAACGTAGGTGTCGTAGTGAAGTGTCTCCACGCGCAAGTGGTTTGAGTTGCTGCCACCGGCCATCCTGTATTGTGGTGGCAGCGGCTACTGGGGATGTGGCTCAGCGGGGCTGCTCCACTGTTTCCATCACTGTTGGATGGAAACTCACAATTCCGTTGCCAACTGTGATAGGCCATGGCACAGTATCGATACATAGTAGCACAAATTCGTTAATAAACACAGAAATCCCTTAACTAAAATTGGGTTTAATTTAAACAGCTGTTTCAATAAACTTCAGGCAATAAATCTTGTAAAGGAGACAATAACTTGATGTTCATTAAAACATTAGAATTAATAATAGCCGGCCGTTGTGGCCTAGCGGTTCTAGGCGCTTCAGTCCGGAACCGCGCTGCTGCTACGGTCGCAGGTCCGCATCCTGCCTCGGGTATGGATGTGTGTGATGTCCTTAGGTTAGTTAGCTTTAAGTAGTTCCAAGCCTAGGGGACTGATGACCTCCGATGTTAAGTCCCACAGTGCTCAGAACCATTTGAACCATTTGATATGCACCGAATTTCTCGATTTCATTAATTATTCCAATCTAACATGTATTTATACGACAGTTATGGAAAATCGTTCTCGTAACACCCTTTTCCATCCATCGTGACTGAGAGGTCACGGTTAAACCTGGGTCATTGTCATGCAGTTTAGGTGATACAGAGCTGCAGCATACTTTAGCAACGGCGCCAACTTAAGCGGTTAGTTCATTACTTGTTCTTGGATGGCATGCACAGAAGTGAAGCGGTTACGATATACTTCGTGCACAAAGCGGCGATCCTTCCTTGTGGTGTGGCCAGATGTAGTTCTCTGGAATCCTGAAGACGAATCTGCCTGCCCCCATATCCCCATATACCAACGTCGGGTGGCTCTCACATGTAAATTCCCCAGAGATCTGGATACTGTACAATTCGAACATGGTTCAAATTGATCTTTGCACTATGGACTACTTAAACCTAACTAACCGAAGGACATCACACACATCCATGCCCGAGGCAGGATTCGAATCTGTGGCCGTAGCGGTCGCGCCGTTCCAGGCTGAAGCGCCTAGAACCGCTCGGCCACAGCGGCCGGCTGTACGATTCGACAAGGTGGCCAAATGGAGATGGACAACGAGGCCACTGTCAAACTCTGTCAAGTGCTGATAACGCTATCTCATACGAGGTCACGACATCTCCGTATACTTCAGTGATCACTCAACATCTGACGATATTCACGGCCCTTGTGTACCTACCCCATCAGAACTGGCGACACTAAATACGAACAACGCTAATTCACTCTGATGGCCCATCTACCTGTCACAGAGAACTGTGCCTATAATCATTTACATATTCACCGATGGTGTGCGTGTCTAATAAATTTCACTGGCATCTGACTATGTCTTCTGCGCGCTTCACTTTTTTTGTCAGGCAGTGTATTTTAATTTCACATGGATGAACGATGTTATACGTGTGAAATGATTGAAATTTTATTTCACACCTATTGCTTGTGTAATTCATCAATAACACGTTCAGTCAGAAGTAAAGGTCTGAAAATCATGTCAAGTTGTACTGGCACTGCAAGTCATTACGAGTTAGAGTACACCAGTAACGTGTTCAAACAGGAAAAATACTCTGAAATACGTGTCAGGCTGAACTGTAAATACCACACAATACTTGTTATGTAAGGTGTAATTAATAAACCGCTAACGTTCGGAAAGAAGATCCTGAATTGCGTATGTGTCAACTGTAAATAAATTTGACTTTTACATGGCATAGTTTCCACACCATTTTCATTTTCAGTCAGGGAACAGGGCTAGGTCTCTCTCTCTCTCTCTCTCTCTCTCTCTCTCTCTCTCTCTCTCTCTCTCTCTCTCATATTTTCTTATTTTTTTTGACTGTCCTTCCCTTGAATCAATTTAGTATTTCTGTATTTCCTTACTGTACCTGAGCTGAAAGTGTTTCTTCATAATGCCCTTCGAGTCTCAGCTTTCAGTTTCATCATTTGTTTACCGCACATCGCGTCGTGTTTCACGTATGGTTCGTGAATCAGACACTGGCTTCTCTTATGTGTGCACACCTTAAATAAAGACTTCTCTTGCACTGTGTTTGGTACCAAGACGACTAGTTATTTGGAGCCATTCTTTCTGTCCAATTTCCTTCCAACAAGCGGGGGGAAACCCCTTATCTTTGTTGCTATTATAGCATTTAGTTCCGGTTGGATATAGGAATTAAACTGTCGCTGCGTGTAATAATAGGCGAACAAATTGTATGTAGTTACAAGCACAAGCACCTCTCGGTAAATTAGCCCCCCGGTGATCACGCCGACGATGAAGTCTGGTCTGGAAACAATGCGGATCTGCCAGTTAGTGGAGTCAGTGGGCCGTTGGTTGAAAGTGAACTTGTTTTAAAAACTGTTTTAGAAACCCTACTTAGTCCGCACTGTTAATCACTGGCAAAAAAGTTATTAGTTTATCGAATGCCTACATTGTTGCAGCGGCAAATCAGAATACCGGCAACTAATTATATCTGATTTTCGGGTTCGAGTCCGGATCCGACACACAGTGTTAATCTGTCACGTGGTTTTAAAATAGTGCAGATTCCGCTGGAGGCGGAGAGATTCATTCTGTCTGCATCACGTGCTACGAAGGTTGACCGTCACTTCAGTTTTGCTCGGAAATGCAAGTATTTGGTTTGTGTTTCCGAAATTCCAGAATGAAAAGTGTCAGAGCATATGTTTATTTGGTGTGCCTCACTGTTACGCCGAGTTGAGTTAGATTAGTTGTATCTCTCGTTCAAGACGAGGAAAAGGCAAGACGAGAAGGGATTGCTGTAATGTCATTCAAGAACCTATCCCAGAACTGGTCTCAAGGACCTGCTGGAGACAGTAAAATATAAACGGAAAGTAATGGATTTGTATTTCCATCCATCTGCTCTTTAATACGAAGGCAATGCCGTCAACAGAGGCTGCAGAAATGAATGAGCATGTCTAATTAGGAAATTAAATAAAACGAAAATTGAGAAACGTAACTGATTTCTCAGTAGAATGTAAGGGTAGATCGTCGCCGCTTGGCATGTATTTTGGTTTTTGATTTATCTGTTGTTTTGTGCTGTACTTGGAGAGGTTGTGCCGAACATAACTGATTTCTCGGTAGAATGTAAGGGTAGATCGTCGCCGCTTGGCTTGCATTTTGGTTTTTGATTTATCTGTTGTTTAATGTTAATACTTGGAGAGATCGTGTCGAATGCTGCGGTAGCTTAAAATTTTGATTACAAACAAATGTAGGAACATTTTTCCTAACAGTTTACAACTATGCCAGGGACTAGTTGGGCATACCCTAGGGGCGAGTTGTCATAAGCTGATATGCTTAGGGATACTTCGGCAGAGCACAGCAGTCTTTGAGGGAAAACAATTTATTTTATCAAACCTCGGGGTAGCTTCCTGTACAAAGCATGAATTATTGTTCAAAAAATAAATTCCCCATGAAGGAATAATACTTGAACAAAAATAAATTCTAGTTAAATATAGAATGAGCTGAGTTGTACGAAAAACAATGCATTCTTCAAGAAAAATAAATTCTGCTTATTATCATGACTGCCTATAGTTATTCAAATAGAATAATAAGCTCAATATTTTGAATCAACCACAAATGTTGGCGTTTGGCGCTCGTTTATTTGAACAGGTTGATTCATTTTCCCGCCACGCGGTCTAAGGCGTCTTATCATGGTCCGCTCGACTCCCCCCGTCGGAGGTTCGAGTCCTCCCTCGGACATGGGTGTGTGTGTTGTCCTTAGCGTAAGTTAGTTTAAGTTAGGTTAAGTAGTGTGTAAGCCTAGGGACCGATGACCTCAGCAGTTTGGTCCCATAGAACTTACCACAAAATTTCATTTTCCGCACAATTTTAAGTTTGTTGTATCCAACTGAATAATTCTCGTCTGGGCATCTTACGGTGGAGGACATGCAAACCTCATTGCCATCGCTTTCGACAATCTTCGTAAGAAAGAAAGATGGAAGATTAAGCTGTATCGTCTCGTCGACATCGAGGTCATTGCAGTCAGAGTACAGGCTCGGAGTATTTTAAGGATGGGGAAGGAAATCGGCAGCACCGTTTCAAAGGAACCATCGTGGCATTTAGGGAAATAAGGGAAAACCTAAATATGGATACCTGGACATGTATTTGAACCGTCGTTCTCCCAATACGAGTCCAGTGTGCTAACCACTGCGCTACCTCTCCCTGTAATCTTCTCAGTATACTGGCGGGGGATGGTACTTCATCAAAAGAAAGTCATTTGCGTGGAATTCAGGGTGATCAGGACGCCCGGGGGCCCTTGAGGTTGTGGGGGGTTCGTTGTTGATCTTGTTCGATCTGGCCTGCTGGCATATTTTTTAGATGCTCCGGGATTCGTGGGAACGGCGGAAAGAGAACCCTCACCATCGTCTAGGCATGAGGCTCAGGGTGAGATCTCTTCACCAAGGAGATGTTTTTCAGGCTCAGAGCTATCACTGAGGAAGTCCAAGCTGTCGTCGCTTCCGGCATAGCTCATATCTGTCACGCCGTCGTCAGAATCCGAAGAAGAAAATTTAAATCGACGTTTTCTGGGAAATTGTTTCGTCTTCGACTTGTCAGCCGTTTCGTTCTTCTCGACTGTACGTAGCGTTTTCTCCTTACTGGCCGTTTCAGCACGGTTCTACCTTTGATGGGACTATCTGTTAGAGTAACAGTAAACTTCCTGTTATGGACATGGTCTGGTTTCTGTCGTGGCCTGACTGTAGGGAAAGGGTGAATTTTCTCTGAAGTGATGTGTATTTGTTCATTTTTTACAAAAATGATTTTTTCTAATTAATGGTAGTGAAGGTGTTACTTGCCGTGGCGACAACTAGCCCCACGGCGATCTCAGAAACGTAGCGGATCGACGCAATCCCAAAAATCAGAAACAAAAATCATACATACTCTTTCGAAATCCGCCATTAATGGCACATCAATTCGATATACAAGTTTAGTAGGAGGGAAAAATCTACAACGAAAAAATTTACGCACCAATCAGAAAAACGATCAAACTAGGGTCCTTCCTTCCTTCGTAACGCTTCCAAGCGGACTGAAGTTACGGTGGATGTGGCACCTTTACATACATTCTACAGTAGCACGATGACAGCGATGGCAAGAAATAAAAGCTGTGTGCCGACTAGCTTCTTATGCTAATTAACCTCGGTCTCCGCTACTACTCGGAGAAAGCACTGATGGAGTGTTTAGACTGATTGTGGAGACTGCTTCCGCTATACAGGTAGCCTACATCACGTGGAGATAAAAGATTCACGACATCAAAACAACATTTCGTGACAAATGGTAATACGTTAAGAGCTGCGGATCTTACTTTGTCGTTCGAACCCAGCGTTTCTATGTCCATGGCCATAGAAAAACTACCGTTTGAAAAGCAAAAATTAAACACTTTACTTTTGAAATTTTATACCCAGCGAAAAGAGAACTACAGTGACATAACTCTTGTTCGTATTTACAGTCAAGGTTATTTGCCCGTTTCGTCGTATAGGAAAAAATATTACAAACTCCAACTGCCTGTCGGGATATCGTTTATTTAACTCTGTCACTTGCAGAAAGTGAATATTTATCTGTTAGTTATCTCCAGTTATGTCACCCAGTGGAACAGGCACCGAATTCGCTACAGACCTGGACTGCATTAAAATTGCATTTTTCTTGAAGTAAAATTGCGTTTCAGTTGACACATTTTTATTAACGTTGCGCAACATTTCAACAACTTAAAACCATTTACCGTAACCTACCTTAAACCTACTTCCAGGATTGTATACGGATTAAAGAAAGAGATCAAATATGGTTGTTAACAAACGCCCGACCACAGACATTTACGTGTATCGTGATTTCCCTTAAACGGGTAAGTTAAATGCTCGGATGGTTGCGTTGAAGACGACACTGCCTATTGCCACCTATGCTTACCTAATCCGAGACTGTGCTTCGTGTCTCAGACACGGCGGTAACCGCCTTCACCTGTATGTTATCAAACTGCTGGATTCGAAAGCTGTTGAATGTTGCAGACAGTGATGAAGTGAGCGAAGTGACGCTCCCAAGACTTCACCCATTCCTCGAAAACGTCGGTCGGGTAGATATATCAGGATTTTCTGTGGACAATCAAGCCGTTATACGAAAGCGCACGCTGGCAGCACAAATATTGAATAGAGTCAACGCACAAGCACTCTCTGCAGCAAACTTGGGAAAGTGATGATATTAATTGCATCGGGACTTTGGGCGGAATCAATGGCGACGAGTGAAAATGTCCGAAAGAACAGGCACCACGCATTCAATTAACTGATTGGCCGCGACGGGCAATGAATCCACCACTTTCAGTGCGTGTGCACTATTACGGTGTATCTCCAGAGGGAACCTAAAATTAGCGAGCGTGGAGGGACTGCAGGAAGGTGGCGATTGGTGGGAATGTGAGTCAGCCGAGATGTACGCCGAGATAGTCTGCGCATTTGCGATAAACACTGTGTCCGAGTGGCACAGTGGCTAACACATTTTCACTCGTTACTGCTGCTTCCGCAGAAATTCCCGATGCAGCTCATATCATTATTTCCTTTCCTCCCCTTCTTCCGCCTTCAATTTACGCAATATGTGTCACAGCTGCGGTTACCGCGCATTCGTATAATCATGTAACAAGTACTGGTCCGACAGAAGACACCGACTATAAGCTGTTCACATTAAAGGTATGCGCGAGTCAAATCAAGGACCTTTACAACAGAATTAAATAAGGAAGGGAGCAGTACAGCCGCTTAAAAATGTAACTACAAGTCCTGATAAACTAGACAACATCCTACCCCACTCGTCTTTAATAGTACCGTACAAATTAATGGGGAAAGCACAAATGACCATGATTTCAGGTGCGTTTTTCCGGATGTATCCGAAGCACCAATTATGTCATGAAGGCTAGAAATTTAGATATGAGCGTACCGTCTATACCAAGGTCATTGGAAAGGAGCTCTAGCGCAGTAGAGAATGACAGGGAAAGCAATTGGCGATAGCCTTATGTAGGAATTCCGATATTGGCATGGATCGATGACCTCGCATTGTCTCATTCAGCGAGAGTGGAAAATTTAAAACAGCCTTTGTCATGCTACACACCTCTTTCGTCATGAAGTACCTCAGCATAATAGAAGAAAGGGAGGTGTTGACATATCGGCCGACGGCGCTATGTACCGGCTGACAGGCTACTGGCCTGGTCAGAAGGAGGGCGTTAACCAGCGCCACAAGTCAATTTCTTTTTTCCCCTGGAGTTGGCGCACGGAGAACAATCGTGCAATATCCGCCAGCACTCTCATTTGCGGGCAGCGGCTACACACCTAATTCGGGGCGGCCGTGTGTTGGTCGGGCAGCGGTCTGGAACTGAAGGTGTGAGAGGCATACTGCCGCTGCTACGGTCTCCACCAGTCCCGTGTCTAGTGTGTGGTGTGCCGGTTTGTTCCGGAGAACAGGCCAGCGGGTGTTAGTATACCTACACTGGACTGTTACCTTTTGGCGGAATAACTTTGAAAGTGGATCAATGTGTTGTGTGGAGGAGAGGGGAAAGCGCGAATGATGGTGAGATAAGTATCCGTATTTTTTTTTTTTTCAGCATAATGAAATAGCGTGGTTAACGTAGATAGTGTCCCGTATCCCCAGGTAATTCGCGTCTCACTTTATCGAGTACAATGCTCTTGGGCTTGTTCGCCTCTGCCTCATGATAGCGTTTATTACTACCGAGTAGCGGATGCAGTGCTTTTTGTTGCGGCTGGTTGGGGACCCAAGTCGATATCAATGCCTTCTCGTTTCCTTGTTTCCCAGTATTTTTTCACTTTTCCCCAATTTCCCTTTTATCTTTCATAAGACCATGTAACCCCTTTTCTCATACCGTTTCCAGCGTGCAATCCTTTTAACTTGAATACTTTTGTTTTGACGACGTTTGTGTGCTGCGTTCTTTTTTTTTTATACTGTGTATTTCTAAACATTTTTTTAAGTTCTCGGATATTTCTTGTCGCAGAGACTATTAAAGGCATGTTAGTTCTGGCCGTGTACTGTGGTTGTGAAGCATTCGTTTAACGCACATTGTAATTTACTTGTATTTCTCGAATGAACTTCAAGCCATTTATGCCATCCTATGCATTTGTTTAGGCGTCAGTCTGCTTTTTGCTTGCAGTTATTGTGAGTATACAAACTCTTCAGAATTTTCCACAGCTTAATATCTACACTTCGTCATCGATCTACTCATTATAGAGTATTTTCGTCTTATTATAATTAACCTTCATTCTTAGTGTCATAGCTTTTGTCTTCAGTTCCTCCAAGCTTTGTTGAAGGTCTTCTGAATCCGAAGTAAACAAAACAGTCAGCAAATCTGCACATCGGAGGTTCTTCAGGTAACGTCCATTTGTGGGTACTTCTTCATCATCACAGCTTAATGATTTGAAAAGCTCTTCACTAGCTACAGGAAAAAGTTTTTGTGTGCCTTGTCCATACTAGTTTGTCAATTCTGGACTTCCATCTTTTTTATGTAATCGAATGGAAGCTGTAGCGTTGTATAGGTCTATATTCTCCAACAAACTGACGTAGGTAGAGTCAGTCCTTTGGTACTCAAGTAGTGCCAGCAAAGATTGGAAATGAGTCCACAATTAATCTTCTAGTCTGGAGGACAGTGTACGCTGCAATGCAGTTTCGTAAGTCCAGCGTAAACAAATCTAATTCGTAATCATGGTAATGTAAGGGGTCGGTGTCTCTGTGGGATAGAAATACGCGTAGACTATGTGTACTAGCACACAGGTTTATTTGCATAACTTCATTCTTATCAGCGCATGCAACTAGCGACTGGCTGGATCACCGTACAGGTGCAGACTAGGGGGTGGGCTAGATATTCCCCAACTGTTACAGATTACAAGCAATTCAGAATTCACAGTGTTACCGAAATAAAAATTTACCAGCGTTAGGCTGTGATTTCAGTTACATTTACGCCATTAGTTTAATGACATTCATACTACCATTGAAATCACACAATATTTCGACTGTTGCCAAGGACAGTATAAGAGCTAAAAGTAGCATTACAACATTCAGCGCTGTGTGTCATGTGCTGGCCGAAATTCGCTCGTCTTTCTAACAAACTCGTGTCTCGCGCTATCGATGTATAGACCTATCTGTGGTCGAGGAATAAGCCACAGCCTTGAATGAACACACGGGCCATAAGTCATTGGGAATTTGCCAGGAAATTCACAAAGTGAAAGAGGGTTTCAAATATTGCGTCTGCTCGCTCTCCGATTTTTCTAGGAGGAGGAAATTAGAGTTTAATGTCCCTTCGACAATGAGGTCCTTAGAGACGGCGCACAACCTAATTAGGGAAGGACTGAGAAGAAAATGGGCCGTCCCCTTTCACAGGAACCGTCCCGACATTTGCCTTCAGCGATTTAGAGAAATAATGGAAAAGCTAAATCAGAATCGGCGGACGTGGGTTTGATCAGTCGTCCTCCCGAATACGAGTCCAGTGTGCTAACCACACCGCTACCTCACTTGGTGTTTTTCCTTAGGTTTTCTTCTTGTTGCTGCCAACATGATGCGACCGTTGACGTGCGTGTTGTGTAGTTATTTCGCAAAAGTGTAGTATGTGCTGAAAAAATGTCGAAGAAGCATCTTGAAAGATCACGCGTATTGTTTAAGCCAGCATCGAGCTCGACATCATGATCCGTGGCCCCGTGATGCCAGAAATAGATATGTTGCAACGACTGACGGTTTTATGGCAAGCGTAGTTACATTTTGTTTCTGGACACTCTTTTAGAACTGCTGTAGTAACACCGAAGAACAGCATAGTAGGCAGTGTCATGTTTCAAGAAGTTAATATCGGGAATTGGGTCTAGGATTGTACTTTTATTTTCTCTCTCTTCGCATCTGCGTTCAAAGTGTGGCATTGCTCGTTGGGCTAAACTGACCGAGATAATCCCACCGCCTGTAGCACCAGAGTTGTGCAGGCCGGCCGACCGGGGTGGCGGAGCGGCTCTCGGCGCTACAGTCTGGAACCGCGCGACCGCTACGGTCGCAGGTTCGAATCCTGCCTCGGGCATGGATGTGTGATGTTCTTAGGTTAGTTAGGTTTAAGCAGTTCTAAGTTCTAGGGGACTGATGACCTCAGAAGTTAAGTCCCATAGTGCTCAGAGCCATTTGTGCAGGCCGCCGCGATATTGGAGACGTCACGTACAGTCCGATATGAACGCCAGCCACAGCCGTTTACCAAGGGGCGAGCGCTCCCCATCACGTGACCGACTTATTTCGAATGGCACCTGAACACTTGCAGCTACAATACTTACAGCACGTAAACTGTCTCAACTGTGCCAAAGTGTTCAGCTTCTCTGTGTGCAAAAGTGACACTGTAAGAGCTACATTTATAAATAACAGCAGGAACAAAGAGCAAGTGCGGAGAGATACAGTTAGTAAGACTGCTGTAAATCACAACCAAAAGTTTAGTCCATCCTTAGCGCAGAGTGGCGTTCTTACCAAAGTACGGGCTAAATCGATGACCCGACGTTCCGCAGAAGTGAGCAGCACCAAGTCTATATTAGTCAGTGTCAGACTGCACGAGTAAATATATTCATTACAGCGAGAGTCAGGAAGTGGCTTGTGCCCTGCCTGTAATCTGCCGGCACGCCGGCAAGGAGTGAAGACAAGCCTTTAGCAGGCTTAACCCTGCCAGACGCGTCCGTGCTGGGAACAAAAGCAGCAGTAGCAGCAGCAGCTACTGCGGGGGCGGCAGCAGAACCTCCTCTCCTCCCCCGCCTTTGGGGTGGCCCTCGGCGTGATGGATGACAGCGGGAATGTCATCGCCAGGCAGACGCGGCTGTGGAGAGGGTTCGCGGGGAGTCCTCCTCTGTTGTCCTCAGAACAGAGAGACGGGCAAGAGAGACGCGGCCGGACCAGCCGGCGAGTAGCCTTCCGTCAAGGCGGAGTAGTCGGGCGTCTGACAGCGAAGGGGGAATCTCCAGCCCTCTCCTCTCCACGACCCTCGCTGTCAAAGCGAGTGCCGCGTCAGCTGCTTTGCTTCTGGGGACACGCGCACACTGTTAGCTGAGCGCCAGAGCGCTCACGTTGAGACGGCCGCTGTTAATTAAGTACAGTAATGCTAACAGGCATACAAACTGCATTACCACCGCCTCATATCTGAGCATGTACACTAGCTGTTCAAGTAATCACCTCTAAGTAGTGCGAAATTATCATAAAGAGTTGATATTCCTGAGACATTGTGTCCCTCGTTCGTCTGCCATAATGATGTCACCTGAAGCAATGAATTACAATTTGGAGAATCGCCGGGATTCGAATCCAAGTCTCCTGCTTACCAGGTAGATACACTACCCGTTATGCCATAGAGCACTCCAGACGCCTGTAGCGACTACCCCAGCTCGGCTACCTCCGCGATACAAATTCCAATTCACGCCTCTGCCCATTGCTGTTCCGCTTCCAAACTCGCATCGCTATTGTCCAGGCTCTGTGATATTGGAATATCACCATAGCAATGAGCAACATGGGGTTAATTCTGCTTGTACTTAATGTGTTGGTGATGTGTTAATCGTATAGGGAATGAAGTTCATGAGATATATTGAGTCTCACCTTCATGTACAATAATAATGTAGACTGAAACATGTACAATAATAATGTAGACTGAAACAATGGACCAACTAGTGAACTGAAATTTGTATCTGGAAAGGGAGACGTATAAGAGTAATCCGTGCAGCCGTGGTAGCCGTAGTACCAGTGTGGCGCAACGGATAGCGCACCTGCCTGCTACGTAGGATACCAGGTCTCTAATACCGGTACCGGTACTGGTACAAATTCACTGAAACGCCAAAGAAACTGGTTGAGACATGAGTATTCAAATACAGAGATAAGTAAACAGGCAGAATACGGCGCTGCGGTCGGCAACACCTATATCAGAAAACAAGTGTCTTGCGCAGTTGTTAGATCGGTTACTGCTGCTACAATGGCTGGTTATGAAGATGTAAGTGAGGTTGAACGCGGTATTATAGTCGGCGCACGAGCGATGGGAACAGCATCTCCCAGGTAGCGATGAAGTGGGGGTTTTCCCGTGCAACCATTTCACGAGTGTACCGTGCATATCAGGAAGCGGGTGAAACATCAAACCTTCGACATCGCTGCGGCCGGAGAAAGATCCTGCAAGAACGGGACCAACGACGACTGAAGAGAATCGTTCAATGTGACGGAAGTGAAACCCTTCCGCAAATTGCTGCAGGTTTCAATGCTGGACCACCAGCAAGTGTCGGCGTGCGGACCATTCAACGAAATATCATCGATATGGGCTTTCGGAGCCGAAGGCACACTCGTGTATTCTTGATGACTGCACGACATAAATCTTTACGCCTCGCCTGGGCCCGTCAACACCGACATTGTTGATGACTTAGAACATGTTGCGTGGTCGGACGAGTCTCGTTTCAAATTGTATCGAGCGGATGGGCGTTTACGGATATGAAGACAACCTCATGAATTCATGGACCCTGCATGTTAGCAGGGGACTGTTGAAGCTGGTGGAAGCTCTGTAATGGTGTGGGGCGTGTGCAGTTGGTGTGATATGGGACCCCTGACACGTCAAGATGTGACTCTGACAGGTTAGCCGCGCGGGATTAGCCGAGCGGTCTGAGGCGCTGCAGTTATGGACTATGCGGCTGGTCCCAGCGGAGGTTCGAGTCCTCCCTCGGGCATGGGTATGTGTGTTTGTCCTTAGGATAATTTTGGTTACGTGGTGTGCAAGCTTAGAGACTGATTACCTTAGCAGTTAAGTCCCATAAGATTTCACACACACACACACACACACACGCACACACACACACACACACACTCTGACAGGTCACACATACGTAAGCATGGTGTCTTATCACCTGCATCCATACATGTCCATTGTGCATTCCGACGGACTAGGATGATTCCAGCAGGACAGTGTGCCACCTTACAGTGCAGAATAGCCACAGAGTGGCTCCAGGAACACTTGTCTGAGTTTAGACACTTTCGCTGTTCACCAAACGCCCCAGACATGCCATGCCTTGCAACGTGCTTTTCAGAAGAGATCTCCACCCCTCGTACTCTTACGGGTTTATGGACAACGCTGCAGGATTTATGATGACAATGCCCTCCAGCACTACTTCATACATTAGTCGAGCCCATGCTACGTCGTATTGCGGGACTTCTGAACGATTCGTTTCGATTGATATCAGTGTCTGCCAAGTGATAAGTCATTCTACGCCTAACACGTTCATTTGTTTGGTGTCAAGCGCACTTGGTGAATACAACGGCCGACGATAAAAACGAATGTTCCAGGTGGTCATTTCAAGGAAAATAATCTCTAAACCAACGCCCATGCGTTTTGCTGAAAGCATGTAAACCGTCTGACAATGACTGTATAAACTGGCAACGGTTCTTTTATAATAATGTGGACAGAAACCGAATGGTGGTTCGCTGCTGCTGTGTACTATCAACATTCTGTGCCACATAGCGCCCACAATTCTCAATAATGTCTTAATTTAACGAAATAGCAATATACAGGATGATTCAAAAGTATGGAAAAGTTTTCTAATATCGCTACCAGTCACAAAATTTGTTGACAAACTACTTATTCAGCTCCATGTTTCGAGCATTATATCTCATCATCAGGCTATATTGGCATTATAAGAACATTTAACGCGTTTTTGTATCTGTACAAAAATGTGTTAAATCTTGTTGTAATGTCAGTATAGCCTGAGGATGAGTTATAATCCTCGAAAAATGTCACAAAATGAATAATTTAGTTATCAACAAAATTGTGTCTCGTGGTGGCATTTGAAAACCATTTCATAATTTTGAAACAGTACGATCGATTAATAATAATCAATACGGATTCAAACTGATTCAAAAGTAACTATACACACTTCGTGGGTATAACGTATGCATCAAAATAAGAGTAAAATGTTAAATAAAACTTTTTTCTGAAATTACTTTATTTCCGAGTAATGATGCATATTATCGTTTGTGGTAGGCATTACATCATGGGCCAGTACAGGCTTTTGGCGTGTCTTTCTCGCGTGCATATCGGCCGATGTTGCTTTGTACACTCCTGTAGACAGCTAGGTTGAGTTTGGTGCGAAGTGCCTTTGTTTACTTGACATCGATGTGGTCTGTTGTACTCTATGCCGCTGTTGTAGTGTAGCGGGACCAGACGTACTACGTACATTCATTATGTCGGGAGTTCATAGACTGCAT
Organism: Schistocerca piceifrons; assembly: GCF_021461385.2. Taxonomy (NCBI): domain Eukaryota; kingdom Metazoa; phylum Arthropoda; class Insecta; order Orthoptera; family Acrididae; genus Schistocerca; species Schistocerca piceifrons. The sequence continues at coordinate 422,317,548 of NC_060145.1, forward strand.
TTATTGTGTATGGTACGTTGACATATATGGTGAATACGGTGACATGTACTTCCTTTGCGGTGCAGCAGTAGGCAGTGTACCAATAGCAAGACGACGGTAGATGGAAATGTTTCCAAACAGAAGACTACCAAACCGTCAAGACTTTTACGGCGGTGGACAAGCGTTTAAGGGAGTATGGCATTTGTGGTGCGCCACTGTTAGGTTAGTCTCAGCTGTATGGAATCGGTGTTGAGAATATCCTGTAAATGGTAGATGAAGATCCGAGCATAAGTACCCGCCGTGTAAGTACCATTGTAGGGGTTCCTTAATTAATTGTGTGGGGCAGGCTTCGGAGGCAGCAATTCCGTCAATTCATGTGCACTAGACGCAGGAGCTGACACGTGCAGATGTCAGAATTTCTGTCATACTGCTGATCCGTTGTTGGATCGCCGGGTACTGTTTACGGATTGAAATCCTCTTTATTCTTGCAGGTATCGTGAACGTTCATAACATGTGGGCGCATGAGAATCCTCACGTCACTACAGTACCAGGATATCAACATCGTTTTGCAGTGAACACTTGCTGTGGTATAGTGGACAATCTGTTATTCGGACCGTTTGTTACTGCATAACGCCTGACTGCTAGGGAGTGTTTCCGCTCTTCTTGGAACATGACTTGCAAGGTCTGTTTCATGATGGCCCGCTCGCTACAGGAATTAATTTAACTTACGATTCATGCACGACGGTGCCCGTGCACATTCCAGTCGGGAGGCAAGAGAGCATCTCAGGTTTGCTTATCCCGATAAGTGGATAGGTCCTCAAGATCTCCGGATCTTAAACCTCCTCGATTTTTACTGCTGAGTCCGTCTTTAGGAAATCGTGTATAGTGTTGCAGTTGAGAATTTAGCGCAACTACAGCAGCTATCTGAAAACGGCTGTGTAATTGTGCAGAATTAGATGAACGGTGACTACATCATTCCGAGAACGGTGAGACGTCGGGCACGTTACTTACTGCCTTCCTCTACTTGAGGGTAATTTTCAACGTCTTCTCGGGTAAATGTGCAGTACGTAGTTGTGCTGAATTTCTGGTCCCTTCGTGTCGTTGCTTTCTGAGTGGAATTAAGTTGTTTGTGTTGCACGGTGATCCTTACTCTACTGCATAATTCTAAAATAAAGCAATTTCAGACAAAACTCACTTTTATTTTGATGCATACATTATGAAACGCCTGGTTAAATCCGTAGGACAGAACAGGTTGTTGGAATTGTGGAAAGGGGCCAAAAATGAGCGACTGTCAATTACACTCGAACACCAACTTTATTTAGTAGCCCGAACATTACAGCGCAAATTTCCGAGCTTAACTGTCGACTCAATAAGTCACACAATCTTATGGATTAAGGGCACAACCTCTTCAATTTTTAAAACGGCTGAAGGCCCATCTTTCAAAACACAACTATAATAAATTTTTGCAAGGCAGTAAGTCCAAGGCTTTATCCTTAAATAATTTCTTTTTTAAATGAGGCTGAAGGTCCAAAAAATCTAAGACTTGACAAGTAAGGAATTTTAATTTTAAAACGACTGAAGGTCCATTATTTAAAACCCAATTAAAAGCATACAGATTCAAACCATCGGCTATGAGCCATTAAAATGCACAATCAAACACCAATAAGAAAAGGCAGTACAGCCAGCGGCGCTCAGAAGTTTCCGGGGGTCGGTCTGCACTTGAAATACTAACGTTCGCTTAGGGGAGACAGGTAGTCGGCCCAAGTATATCCGATCCGCCGGCAACCCAACCAAGAGACAGTCAACGGACCCACCGACAAGACGACTTGCCTTCCACCGACCATTACATAAGGAACTCCAAAGCCAAAATGTAAAAGGCGTAGCCGCCCACAACCAAGTATGCATAAGCTGTCAAAACTACACACACGTGTTGGACAGCGACAACACGGTGAGGAAAGGACACTGCCTGAATTTTACGTCAGCGGCGAGGGCAGGCAACCGGAACGCTAACGGCCACAAGGCAGAAAATTCCGCCGGTGCGCTTCGACTTCAGATAACCAAAATACAGTTAAACTCCACCGGATAGTGGCCAAACTTTCGCCAACTCGAACACTCGCTGTTGCTCACGAGAATACCCCCAACAGCCAACCATGAAAACTAGCGGTGCAATGTGAACAGGCTGGTTTCGGTAGTTAAATCACCACTCAACTTTGATGTCCTGGGTCGGTGAGCCACCAACCTCGTAACAACCGGAACAGCTCCCACACACTCCGAAACTGCGTGGAGACTGCCAGCGGGCCCGGCCGACTGCTCCGCGCGGAGATTTTCTGGCTGATCCACACCAACTGACCGACTCTTGAGAGCCAGTACGCCGACAACATTTAAAATAATTTGTCAGTCAGAATCACAGAAACTACATACTGTTTCACGAACACTTGCACGAAGAACTAGACCATGCTAACGGCAGTGACTGTACAATAACAGGGACGAATCACGCGTCGGCACGAATCACGCGTCGGCACACACAGCCAACCCATAAGTGATTGCCGGCCAAATACACGTCGTCCGGCATGACGACCGACCGACGACCAACCAAAGTCGTCGCAATTCCAATAATGTGTTTCGGCAACCGTCGGGCGAGTGATGTCGGTCAGGATCTCACTGCTGCCGCGCCCCGACTGAACTTGTGCCGTGTGACAACTCCAACACTACCCGGTCCCGAACTAACTCAACAACACACAGCAACCGGGAAGTAATAGCAGTCCAGCAAAGATAATACGGCAGAGCCGATATCGAAAGCGCTGCTGTTGCCGCTCACGGGCAGGCAAAGCAGCAACTCAGTGACACCAGTAAATGAAAATTAAGATAACGAGGTGGCAGTACGTTAAAAAAAAAGATGTGAAATAAAATGGCACGAACAAGAGCCACATACGGCTCACATTACACCTACGAAGTGTGCACAGTTACTTTTGGATCACCCTGTAGACAAATTTATCACCATTACTTATCTGTCTCATTGTGCTCCGTTTTGAGCCCTACCTACTCCTCCCCCTCTACTATTAGTATAATCTTGACCCTAAGGGCTTGAGCACCCTGTAGAAGCTAAGAGTGATGGATGAAGTACGGGAGACTGTTTTGAAATTAATAACTGGAGCCTTAGCTGCAAGTATGTAAACAGAGGTGGCCTGATGTGATGAATGGAAAGGCCTGGCGGTAGGGGAAGATGGTGGCGTAGCGGACAAATGTTTAGCGACAAAAAACCGGGTTCCACGTTGCCCCCATTCAGCGACGAACTCCGTGCGAACTTTGTTCGTGAGACTCGCCGCATCGGTCTTCAGTGGAGAAACAAGAAAGGTCCTGTTCTTGTGCTGCAAGGGTATGCGCATGAAAGACAACGGTGCCTTCACTCGTAGGCTTTTAGCATAGTTGTCGACGTCAAAGAGTGGTGCAGGGTCGTCTTTCTCGGCGGATCCCACTGAATGGGGCCCCGCACACACACACACACACACACACACACACACACACACACACTTATACAGGGGATTCCCCCGCGCGGAGGGTGTTCACCCTGCAGTGTCGGGTTGCGCTGGTGTCGGCTTTCGGCTGCTGTTTTTTTTTTTTTGCGCGCAGCCCCGCGCCAGCTCGGCGTAACAAGAGTCGCGTGTGCGCCCAGCGCTCGCCAGCGGCAATTATCTCGGCCGCGAGTAATCGCCCGACATTTTAATTGGCCGTCATTATGTCTGATTCAGTTAGCAGGCTGCAACTGTAGACCCACTCGAGGCGAACCTCTGACGACTTCTTCGTCCTTGAGAGAGGTTCTCAACTCTTTCGCGCTTATTAGATACAAAGAGCGACGCTACTGTTAACAGTGTTATTAAGACTGCTTACCACGTGTATAAGAATGTTACTCGCCTTTTTTTGTTTTTAACCATATTTCACCTGATTGTACTAACAAGGGAACCTCCCCATCGCACCCCCCTCAGATTTAGTTATAAGTTGGCACAGTGGATAGGCCTTGAAAAACTGAACACAGGTGAATGGAGAAAACAGGAAGAAGTTATGTGGAACTATGAAAAAATTAGTAAAATATACATGTGTAAGATATGCAGCATCAAGGAAACCTTGAGGCCACGAGTACCGTGGTCCCGTGGTTAGCGTGAGCAGCTGCGGAGTGTAGGGTCCTTGGTTCAAGTCTTCCCTCGACTAAAAATTTTACTTTTTTTATTTTCGCAAAGTTATGATCTGTCCGTTCGTTCATTGACGTCTCTGTTCACTGTAATAAGTTTAGTGTCTGTGTTTTCCGACCGCACCGCAAAACCGTGCGATTAGTAGACGAAAGGACGCGCCTCTCCAATGGGAACCGAAAACATTTGATCGCAAGGTCATAGGTCAACCGATTCCCCCACAGGAAAACACGTCTGATATATTCTATACGACACTGGTGACGGCATGTGCGTCATATGACGGGAAAATGTTGTCGACCCACCTAACTTGTACACTTAGCGAATGGGTAAAAAGACTCTTCTGCCTTGCCCGATTTAGGTTTTCTTGTGGATGTGATAATCACTCCCAAAAAAGTGATGAAAACATAAGAGTTTGTCACATATACTGAAAATAAAAAAATTAAACTGTTCACTCGAGGGAGGACTTGAACCTGGGACCTCTCGTTCCGTAGCTGCTCTCGCTAATCACGGGACCACGGCGCTCCCAGAGTCCCATTGTCCTTGATGTTGCCTATCTTCGCGTGGACTACTCAGTTTGTATATTTTACTAATTTTTTTTCTAGTTCCACACAACTTCTTCCTCTTTTCTCGATTGATCTGTGTTCAGTTTTTCAAGGCCTATCCACTGTACCAACTTATAACTAAATCTGAGGGGGGTGCGATGGGGAGGTTCCCTCGTAAGTGCCATGAATTGCACTTCATTGTAAACTTGTGTACAAAGAAGTTTCAGTCGAGGAGTGTTTACAGACAAGCCGATGTATATACGTATAACATAGGAGACATACACATAAGAGCTTCATCTACATCCTTTATGTAATGTAAATACTCAGTTAATCTAAAAATGCTGTTCTGAAATACTACTTATCTAAATACCAGAGACTGAAACAAAAATTTTGCAGCCAAGCACGTAATATTATTTCTAGAAAAGGAAGTCAGATGGAGCCTAGAAAAGGTTCACACACATGGCCCTGAGCACTATGGGACTTAACTTCTGAGGTCATCAGTGCCCTAAAACTTAGAACTACTTAAACCTAACCAACCTAAAGACATCACACACATTCATGCCCGAGGCGGATTCGAACCTGCGACCGTAGCGGTCGCGCTGCTCCAGACTGTAGCGCCTAGAACCGCTCGGCCACTCCGGCCGTCGCCTAGAAAAGGAAAAGGAACAGAAACAACATCAAAGCTTCAGATACAACACACAAAAAGTATTTTAGAAATACGACTACTATGCTGTGCTCCTATCATACGTTGCAGATCATATAGCCGGCAGGGGTGGACGAGCGGTTCTAGGCGCTACAGTCTGGAACCGCGCGACCGCTACGGTCGCAGGTTCGAATCCTGCGTCGGGTATGGATGTGTGTGATGTCCTTAGGTTAGTTAGGTTTAAGTAGTTCTAAGTTCTAGGGGACTGATGACCTCAGAAGTTAAGTCCCGTAGTGCGCAGAGCCATTTGAACCATTTTTGAACAGATCATATTTGACTTTTTTTTATAAGAAAACATTGTCCGTTGTAGGCTGTGAAATTTTCCGTTTATTCGTTGACATTGGCCGGTTTCTACTACAAAGTCATTATCGAGCACATACAAAACGTACCAGCTCACAGAAAAGTAAAACACACAACTTGTACAACAAATCAAAAGAAAAATCTTAGATACATACGAAATGTCAGAGTTGTGAAATCGACATGGGGCAACGTCCAGTACTTTTATACATAATATCTTTAAGTAATACGCCGCAAGAGCTGTGACACGAATTAATACATCAGTCCACATGTGAAACCATACATCGCATTAGCGCCATCTGTATGGAATAAGCCAAGAAATGTTGTGAAACATGCGGGAAAAGCATGTACAACTACAGCTTTTAGTCTACTCCCTCCTTCCTTCTTGTAGCTATTGTCCCCAATAAGCAAATTCTTTCATGAAAAATTTGAGAGGAGCGAAGATCACACTAAACTTCCTAGTTTACTTAGCTTCTCATGTTGAGTTGGCTCCATTTCTTCTTGTCTAGTGGTCTGATTCTTGTAGCTGAAAACCTCAAATTTTAGGTCCTCACGGTGGGATTGAACTAAGTGCATTTGAAGATTGTTGTTGCAGAAGTTTTGTTTTTACATAAATATATTTTTTCACATTTTAGTATATCATACAGTCTTTTGATTTTTCACGTCAACAAAGCCGAAATTACATTGTTCGCACAAAATACTAAAAAATGTCCGATCACATCAGAGGCATGCTTACGACCCTCACATTCCGCGGAAAGTAATCATGTTCCAAAGGGTTTGCAATCTTTCTTAAAATGAATTTCTTCTAGCTCCTGTTCCATTATTAATTTCGATTATAATTTCATAAATGAATCCAGAAATAAATATAGTAAACAGTGCAGAATTGCGTAATTAATAATACAAAAGTGTGCCAATAGTTCGTAATTTCAAATGTTTCTAACAGAATAATTTTAACTGTATATTCAGAACTAGTACTTAGCGATTATAACATCGAGACTAAAACGATTTATAAAGTAATTCATTTACATACATTTTAGCTTGAAACATACTGCGTATAAAATTATACGAAAGTTTTCAGGAAAGCAACTGAGATAATATTGACCTGTCCAAAATTCGAAAAATACTGTTAAGGAAAAAATAATGCTGGAGGAGGATGTCCCGTTACAAGCTTAAGGATTAACTTGACATCCATCCCCTGAAGAACCGCGATTTTATCATATCTGCATCTCAGCTTATACAGTCGTTACACCTGTATGCAGACTGAAGTCTAATCAGCGTCCTGGCGTATACCAAAGATACAACTAAAGATACTACACATGTGTATCGATACTGAATGCCTATGCATAATACAAAGTTCACTGGCGTAAAAAAGTCAAATTTCCTAAATATACACAATATTAGCTACATCGTCTGAGAAATATGTAGCTAATAAGAGGTGTGTGAACTGTATATCCACATCGTGAGCTCTGTACAATCTACTTAAAAGCCTCTTTAGCATCATCGATGAATAGCACTATCAATGAATAGCGTAAGTATTCAGTGAATGTTATAAAGTCTGAATTCACATTAATGTAGCGTAGGAGGGGGAACGGAGATAGGCAAGGTGTTGACATTATCATAGCTGCATATTCAGATTGTAATACAAGTGGCATTGGTCCTAATGATAGGAACATTACATGTGTATTACATGCAACGAGGAAAATAAAATGCACATGTAAAATGTCATTTTCATCATGAAACAACAACTATAAGACGTACACATGCAATTGAAGGTACTGTTATACTCATATTAGTGTTACAAAACCTGTCACCGATTCACATGGGGAGGAGGAATTACGAAATAAGAAATGAGTAAACGTCGTGATACATGCATTCTGGAATTACAGTGTATGCAACACTGATTGTAAATTTATAGCTAAGTAAGGCAAATAACTTGAATTTAAATAATATATTACAAAAGGGACATGAAATTCGCTTATAAACTTCCTTTACAACATCAGTGTTTTACAGTTTCATGAACTGCATATATTTACAACGTCATTCAGCTTCTCAGTCCAGCTGAGGAAGGAATTAAGGAACAAAAAAAAAGCGTGATCGTAAACCGAAGTCTTATGCTATCTCCTCTCAGTCCTTTAAGCAGGGATTGGCTGTAATATAATGTAGCTGAAATATAATTAATAACAAATTATTCTGCACGAATCTTCCTTATGTCATGAATAAAACTAATCTACAAATGGTTGTAGTGTTACAGAAAACAAAGGGGACTGATGACCATAGATGTTAAGTCCCATAGTGCTCAGAGCCATTTGAACCATTTGAACAGAAAACAAACGAAAGAATGTAGAAGTGTTATTACTCTTATGTGTAAAATGTTTACTCATAGATGGAAGACACACCGAATCAGATAAAATATACGGTAATAGAAATAAGGCTACGTTCGCGATGTATCAAATAAAAATCAAGAGCACCATTCCTTATATTGTAAAATATGGTATAAAATCACCAGGTACACAAGGAAAGCATCTACGCTGAGGTGACAAAACTCGTGGAATAGCGTTATGGATATACACCAATGGCTGACGTACTGCGTCACAAGTTATAAAAGAGCAGTGCGTTGGCAGAGCTGTCATTTGTACTCTGGTGATTCATGTGGAAATGTTTCCGACGTGGCTATGGCCGCACGACGTGAATTAAAAGATTTTGTATACAGAATGGTAGTTGCAGCTAGACGTATGGGACATAGGGAATTAAATATTCCGAGATCCACAGTCTCAAGAGTGTGCCGAGAATTTCAGGGATCACGTCCCACCACAGTGAATGCAGTGCCAGATGGCCTTCACTTAACGACCGAAAGAAGCGGCGTTTGCGTAGAGTTGTCGGTGCAAACAGACAAGCAGCACTGCATGAAATACTACGGAAATCAGTGTGGACTTCAGACGAACATATCCATTAGGACAGTGCGGCGAAATTTGGCGTTAATGGGTTATGGCAGCAAACGTCCGACGTGAGGGCCCTTGCTAACAGTACGACATCGTCTGCAGCGCCTCTCCTGGGCTCCTGACCTTATCGCTTGGACCCCAGACCACTGGAAAACTTGGCCTGGTCAGATGAGTCTCGATTTCAGTTGGTAAGAGCTGATGGTACGAATGTGGCGTAGGCCGTAAGAATCCAAGGACTGAAGCTGTCAAGAAGGCATTGTGCAAGTTGGTGGTGGTTTCATAACTGTGTGGGCTTTGTGTACATGGATCACTGACTGGAAATGGTAATATCTGGCTACTTGTAGAAATTTGTAGCAATTGATGGACCTCATATTCCCAAACAACGATGGAATCTTTATGGATGGCAGCGCGCCCTGTCACCGGACCACAACTGCCTGTGGTTAGTTTGAAGAACATCCTGGACAGGCCGTCCGCGGTAGCCGTGCGGTTCTGGCGCTGCGGTCCGGAACCGCGGGACTGCTACGGTCGCAGGTTCGAATCCTGCCACGGGCATGGGTGTGTGTGATGTCCTTAGGTTAGTTAGGTTTAAGTAGTTCTAAGTTCTAGGGGACTTATGACCTAAGATGTTGAGTCCCATAGTGCTCAGAGCCATTTGAGCCATCCTGGACAGTTGGCGCGATTGATTTAGCCACCTAGATCGCCCAACATGTATCCCATCAAACATTTATGGGCCATAATGTAGAAGTCAGTTCGTGCACAAAATCCTGCACCGGCAACAGTTTCGCAATTATGGACGGCTATAGAGGCAAAATGGCTCATTATTTCTTCAGGGGAGTTCCAATGACTTGCTGAGTCCATGCCACGTCCAATTTCTGCGCTGCGCGGGGCAAAAGGAATTCCGACACGATTTTAGGAGGTATCCCATGACATGAGTCACCTCATTGTAAATAAGGCTTTGCCATAACATATTAACATGAAATGTTAATCACATCACGCTCATCATTCATGTGGAGGTAAAAGAGGTGGGTGTCACGTTCGTTCTTAAGCCGAGTGCCAATGCTTCCCCCTCCCCTCCCCTCACCCCATTCCATGATTTACAATCTTTCTGTTAGTATTCGGTATATATTGTTTTAAGGTTGATGTGTGGTTCAGCGTGTGATCTGATGCATTAATTCATATGTCACATCTCTTGAATTGCGTTGCATAGGAATACTAATTATGTAATTAATGGAAGGTACCATGTGTAGAATTAATGACTGCGCCATTTTAAATGGTTTAAATTTCTTTTATTTGTTATACAATTCACGTGTTATATTTTTCTGTAGTGCGTACACTTCGTAGATACTTGATAATGACTTCAGTAGAAATCTGCCAATAGCAGCAAATAAATGGAAAATTTTAAGCCTGAAACAGACCTGTGTACAAGCAAAATTGTCAGCACATTTAAGATTTCAATGTACGACCACAGCAGCTGCCTCTATTGCAGTACACCTAGAGACGTTACATACACTAACTGAAAAAAAATCGCAACACCCAAGAAGAAGTTGTGCAGTATAAATGATAGTTGGTAGGCGTGTTTCTACATCTGAAAGATGATGTCTCCTCACATTTCGCGCAGGTCGCATAAGAGTGGCGCTAGTAGCTTCACTATGAAAATACAAATCAGATTTCGTTTAAATACACGCTGTAACGGTTGTGAGCGTCGGTTATCTCTGAGCGTCGTCATAGTGGGTCGATGTTAGTCAAGAATGCCTTTAAGGCGACGATGACCCCATTATCAGCACCTCTGTGAGTTTGAACGAGGTTTGCAGAAAGACTTGGCGGGAATGTGTACAGTACATGTTTGCGGGTAGCGGTGGTCACGAGAATGTACAGTCGCAAGAACACCAGGCCCTGGAAAGCCACGTGGCATTACCGAGAGGGATCATCATAGTGCGCGTACGGCTGTGGTGCAATGCACTGCATCTGCAGCGGCAATAGGAGTAGCAATTGGCACTACAGTAACACAGCGAACAATTAAAAATCGTTCACTTCAAGGACAGCTCCATACCAGACGCCCCGTAGCGTGCATTCTAAAGACTCCAAACCACCATCATTCGTGACTCGGTGGTATCCAGCGAGAGCCCCATGGAGGGCAGGACGGAGTTATTTTGTGTTTTCTGATGAACGCTGGTTCTGCCTCGGTGCCAGTGCTAGCCGTGTGTTGGATAGGAGGAGGCCAGTCGAGGGCCTGTGTGCTTGCTAGACGCAGTGAACCTACAGCTGCAGTTAAGATCCCGAGGGCGATTTCGTATGACAGCAGGAGCGCTCTTGTGGTTATCCCGCGCATTCTGACTGCAAATTCTTACGTCAGTCTGCTGTTTCGACATGTTGTGCTTCCTTTCATGAAGAGCATTCCAGGATGTGTTTTCCAACAGGACAACGTCCGCCCACATACCGCTATTCTAGGGAAACGTGCTCTACAGAGTGTCGGCATGTTGACTTGGCCTGCACGATCACCAAATCTGTCCCCAGTCGGGCGCATATGGGACATCATCGGACAACAACTCCAGCGCCATCCACAAACAGTATTAACCGTCCCTGTATTGACCGACCACGTGCATCTAACATGAAACTCCATCTCACAAGCTGACATCCGACACTTGTACAACACAAGACATACACGCTTCCATGCTTGGCTTCAAAATTCTGGCGGTTACACCGGTTATTAATTTACCAGCATTTCACATTTGCTATGGCTTATCTCACGCTTGCGTCAATCTGTGGTCGTGCAATTTTAATTACTTAAATAAGTTACCTAGACAAATATATTTCCAAAATTTCATTGCTCTGCATTAACTATGTTTTGGTGTTGCGCAGTGTAGTTCCATTATACGGAGGAAACAAATTGAACGTGACACACCAAAATCTTTCAAAACTCATGAGTTATTCATTGTTTTAAAAAATAAAAGATTTGGGAAAGAGGCTGGTGCTAAGGATTGCTCTTCAGTTGCGAACATTCCCCAAAATCCGTAACTGTTTGCAATGCAAAATCAGGCACTTTAACACTTGTGATTGGAGACAGACAGATTATGTCATTGAAGGAAGTGGGGAAAAATTAAGCGCGTTGTTCCAACAACCACTCCATTATGAAATGCTTGACTCGTAGCTGCCTATATGTCCTTTGTTATTACTACCAGTTCCACTCATTGACCACCGTCACAATACCTGTGCGCAGTAAAGAACGTGCGAAATAGTCAGAAGCATATAGAATACAATTTATTATACGTGAGGTGATATAGCGTATAGAAATTCATGTAGTATTTACTTATGATTCTATCTCATGTCAATACAGCAGTGTTGTTAATACAGTCCCATGAGATCTGCTGAACATCAAAAGAAGAAGCAGTTTTCTGTACACAAGAAGTTATAGCGGTGTAACTGAACATCATCTAATTGTAATCAAATCAAAAACTAATCAACAATGTGAATGCTTTGAAAAGCACACCAAAGCAAAAAAGGGCAGTGATGAAAGTCGCTAAATATCGACTCTAGACAATTGGACAATTATATGCTTAAAGGTTCAGTTATTCTATTTATTGTGTACGGTGTACAGATGGAGATAGTATCGCGTACACAAGGTATAAAAGAGCAGCATCAATCGTACTGTGGTGATTCACGTGGAGAGGTTTCCGACATGACGATGGCCGCACGACGGAAATTAACAGACATTAACATGGTAGTTGGAGCTACACGCACGTGTCATTAGGGAATTCAGTACTCCGAGACCCACTGGGTCTAGAGTGTACAGATAATAACAAATTTCAGACATTATCTGTCAGCAAAGACAACGCAGTGGGCGATGGACTTTACTTAACGACCGAGAGCAGCGGCTGTAGCATGGAATTGTCCGTGTCAACAGACAAGTGTCACTGCTTGAAATACCAGCATAGGTCAGTGTGAGAAGTACGACAAACGTATCCTTTAGGACAGTGTAGCGTACTGGCAGCACATAACCCACGTGAGGGCCTTTGCAAACAGTACGACGTCGCCTGCAGCGCATCTCCTGGGCTTGTGACCGTATTGTTTGGACCCCAGACCACTGGAAAACAGTACAAAGCCATGGACCGAATTTGTCATGAATGCACTGCGCAAGTTTGTGGTGGCTCCATACTGCCGTGGGCTATGGTCACATGGATCATTGGCTCGAAATGGTTATGTTCGGCTACTTGGAGACCATTTGCAGCCATTGATGATTTTTCCAAACAATGATTGAATTTTTGTAGATGACAATGCGCCATGTCACAATCGCTTGCGATTGGTTTGAAGAACATTCTGGACAGTTTGAGCAAATGATTTGGCTACTCAGATAGCTCGATGTGAATCCCATAGAATATTTACGGGACATAATGGAGAGTTCAGTTTGTGCACAAAATCGTGAAGTGGCAACACTTTAGCAATTATGCTCGGCTATACAGGCAGCATGGCTCATTTTTCTGCAGGGGACTTGTTGAGTCCATTCCACGTCAAGTTTCTGCTCTACGCCGGGCAAAAAGACGTCCGACTCTATATTAGGAGGTGCATCCCGTGAGTTGTGTCAGTTCTGCGTTGAGCATTATCTTTACCCTTTTATTTCCTCCTGGTGCCATTACTTTTGTTTTCTGTATTGATTTCCGTTCCGTACAATTTTCGTTTAACTTCAGCGGTAACGAGTGTATCCCGTAATTGATAGACGATGCACGCGTTTGGAAAACGCCGTGGTGCACCATGGTGCAGAGTCAACGTGCGTTTTTGGGGGGCGACATCAACTGTTCAACAATCTTTGGTTATCTTTTTCATCCGAAGGAGTTTCTGCAGCGTCGTAAAACTTTAATTCCTTTTCATAAGCTGCGACATCGTCGCGAAAAAACAGTGACCCGTATATGTAATCAGCTTCCTTTAATTTACGTCTATGGTCACAAACTTTTTGTTAACAGATTACCGGTTTCGGTCTTTAATGACCCATCATCAGATCTGTTTCATAAAAACAAAGTCCTAATGTACTGCAGCCATACTGGCATCGACAAATGTTAAATGCGGAATCAGTACCAGCATCGTCAAATACATATAAATAACATCACATGCACGAGTCGTGTTGTCAGTAGTACTACTGACAACGTGACTCGTGCATGTGTTGTCAGTAGTACTACTGACAACGTGACTCGTGCATGTGATGTTATTTATAGTACTACTGACAAGGTGACTCGTGCATGTGATGTTATTTATATGTATTTGACGATGCTGGTACTGATTCCGCATTTAACATTTGTCGATGCCAGTATGGCTGCAGTACATTAGGACTTTGTTTTTATGAAACAGATCTGATGATGGGTCATTAAAGACCGAAACCGGTAATCTGTTAACAAAAGGTTTGTGACCATAGACGTAAATTAAAGAAAACTTACTAATTTCTTTTGTCTTCTCGGTCCCTTCGACCGTTCCGGTGGTTAGTAGCGTTATTTGTTACGCTTTATCGATAATGTTCCACTTCTATTCTTCGAAGCCAATTTTCTTTCGCCCGGAATCAACTACCGCAGTTAATTTGGATGCGGCATTTTTCGGTTGTATCTGCACATTCGGAGATTCCATAGATTGTGATTACTATCATATTTTTAAGGTTTTACTCAAGCCTAATTACTTTCTCTTATTAGATATTTTTAATTAAATCGGTATTCTGCGTCTTAACGGTACGACGTGGCCTCTTCTCACCACTTCGATTGTTTTTTTATGTAACATTTCAATTCATTGTAGCACTTGCAACGTTACCGGTCTGCTTCGATTCTCCGTGCATATTCATCTTCACCAATCTTCTTCCGATGAGTGTTAGGTGCTTTAAGCAGTTAACGAGAATTCAGTACAGCACTGTCGAGTGCCCTTGTCATTACATTCTCATTTATTGCTAGTAAACACAATGATTGGCTTCTGGTTAGTAACTTCGGCTTACTTGGTAACACAAGACGGCAGCTCACATAGCTCTTAAATAGTTCAGCATAGTTCAACAGTATGTTGTTCAAAATGTAAGTTTATTGTTTCTTCTGGCTACGGTAATCATCGTAACTAAACATTTCGACTAGTGCACTGGTGGGAGGAGACACCCTACCACAGATGGTTGCGCACTGAATGACGGTCGACGACTGACGTGCTTTTGTGCGCGACGCCTGTTTTAAGATGTTACGGGATGATGAAATTTAAGGCATCGACGTTTCACATACTAACACAAAAGACATCAAAAGCAAACAATACAGAAGCACAGTAGGCACAAACCTTGTTTAATTTAACTATAATATAAGTATCCTTAAACTGACTCAAATAATGAATTACAGTATTTTATGAGACATAAATACTGGTGGCGCACTTTGCCAAGAATTTTCTGAAAACTTAAATTTTCTAATTTGGATGTTTGCTAAATTAATACACATTTTTGGAAAGGAAGAAATCAGGTTTTCGATTTTTTAAAATATTACATTTTAAGATTGTAACGTCTCCGAATGCGATGATTTTGAATAAGTGTAACCGCTACGGTCGCAGCTTCGACGACTGCCTGGGGCACGGATGTGTGTGATGTCCTTAGGTTAGTTAGGTTTAAGTAGTTCTAAGTTCTAGGGGACTGATGACCTCAGCTGTTAAGTCCCATAGTGCTCAGAACCATTTGAAGCATTTGAAATGTTCTGCCTATCAGCAATCACGTTTGTGTGTGTGTGTGTGTGTGTGTGTGTGTGTGTGTGTGTGTGTGTAGTATGTTTCTGACTCTGGCATTTGGGTCACGAAATAATATTAATGCGGACCCGTAGCAAATGGGTCATTTATGAATACAACCCGTGCGGCTTCTTGTGAACGAACACCGCAACTACATGTAGCCAGTGTTTACGCTTGCGAAATATTTGTAAATACTAGTTTAGCTCGTGTAGACTGTATGGCGTGAAATTTTTTTATTTATTTTATTTTTTATTTAATCGAATTTTTTTTGTTCAAAAATTGCAACACCTAAGCGTTTCACGCCATATAATTACAAGGCTATGTAACCATGGTCTTTTCCGAATGTACTTCCGACCAAAAAGCGATTCTGGTAGCTGGAGTCCAAAGTTTTCGTCAACCATGCCTCTTGCGTTGTTGTGGAGTTAACTTCCATCCACTAACAAATGTTTCTTCATATGTAACTGAGAAGTAAAATATCAATTTTCATAAATTTAGCTTTAAAATTTTTTTAATGCAACGAAATATTTTCTTAAAAATTTTCATCTCCTATCCACTCCCTTCGCAGCCGCTCGTGGTCTCGCGGTAGCGTTCTCGCTTCCCGAACACGGGGTCTCGGGTTCGATTCCCGGCGGGGTCAGGGATTTTCACCTGCCCTGAGATGACTGAGTGTTGTTGCGTCGTCTTCATCATCATCATCATCATCATCATCATCATTCATCCCCATTACGGTCGTAGGAACGCAACGGCAAACGACCTCCATGAGGACCTTGCGTAGTACGGCGGTGCGTGTCTCCCGCATTCTTCCCCTCTGTCAAGAAGCATGGGACTTCATTTCAACATTTCAGTGCACTCCCTTAGGGGTTTATTTCCACAAACACTGAAACACATTTTTTTAAATTTCTAACTGAAAAGTCAAATACCATTGTTCACAGAAGTAGCTTTAAAAATACTTTCGTAGTTCTTTACAAATGGTATAAGAGTGTTCAAAAAGAAACGAGCTGGAGGCATAATTACGGAAACTAGTACCCGTATGTGAGAAGTATTGACCCTGGCTGTTGAGACACTTGTCCCAGTGTGACACAAGGCGGTGAACGGCTGTCTCATAAAATTCCCGGGGCTGCGACGTGAACAAGTTCCCGGATTCCTCTTGCTGTCGCATACTTACCCCCATGTACAAATTGTTCTGCGCCAAGCAGAAGACACGCAACGCCAAGAAGGAACTGTGTGACACAAACGAAAGGACTGCAACGCCACAAGATCACTGTTGTTAGGTCTGTTTCTACATCTGAAAGACGACGTTTATTGAAATTTTGCATCAGTCGCATGAGGGTGACGTTAGTAGCGCCGCTATCAGGATGCAAGAAAGATTTGCTTTAAGCATACGTTGTAACAGTCGTGAGCGTTAGTTAGACGTGGTTAGTTGATGTTAGTCAAGTAAGCCCGAAAGGCGGCAAAGACGTTGTTATCAACACCTCACTGAGTTTGAACGAGGTTGTGTAACAATACTACGAGAAGCTGGATGTTCTTTCTGCGACATTGCACAATCGGTCGACGCGAATGCGGTGGTCACGAGAATGTAAGGCCACGTGGCACTACACTTGGAAAGACCGGTGTATGGCTCTGGCGCATCGTACTGCATTTGCAGCAACAATCTGAGCAGCAGTTGGTATCACAGTGACATAACGAACTGTTACAAATATGTTACTTCAAGTTTCGAGCGAGACGTCCTGTAGTCCGAATTCCACTGACACCAAACCACCACCATTTGCGACTTCAGTGGTGTCAAACGAGAGCTCATTGGAGGGCAAGGTTGAGGTCTGTTTTGCTTTCTGATGGGAGCTGGTTCTGTCTCGGTGCCAGTGATGGCCTTTGTCGGTTAGGAGGAGGCCATTTGAAGGCCTGCAAGCAGCCAGTCTGTGTGGTAGACACACTGGACTTACAACTGGAGTTATGGTCTGGGGGTGCGATTTACTATGACACCAGGAGAACTTTCATGGTTGTCCCGCGCACCCTGACTGCAGATTTGTACGTCAATTTGGTAATTCTACTTGTTGTGCTGCCATTCATGTACAGCATTCCAGGGAGTGTTTTCCACCAGGATAGCGCTCGCCTACGTACCGCTATTGTAACACAACGTGCTCTACACAGTGTCGACATGTTGCCCTGAGCCTGCGTGATCACCAGATCTGTCTTCAATCGAGGACATGTGAGACATCACCGAGCGACAACTCCAGCGTCAACCACAAACAGCATTATCCGTTCCTGTATTGACCGACCGTGTCCAACAGGCATGGAACTCCGACCGACAAACTGACATACGGAACCTGTACAACACAATTCATGCACATTTGCATGTTTGCATTCAACGTTCTGGCGGTTATACCTGTTATTGATGTACCAGCGTATCACATTTACGGTGGCTTATTTCGCTCTAGAACCCGGCCTCGGGGAGGATCAGTTTGCATTCCGTAGAAATATTGGAACACGTGAGGCAATGCTGACCTTACGACTTATCTTAGAAGAAAGATTAAGGAAAGGCAAGCCTACGTTTCTAGCATTTGTAGACATAGAGAAAGCTTTTGACAATGTTGACTGGAATAATCTCTTTCAAATTCTAAAGGTGGCAGGGATAAAATACAAGGAACGAAAGGCTATTTACAATTTGTACAGAAACCAGACGGCAGTTATAAGAGTCGAGGGGCATGAAAGGGAAGCAGTGGTTTGGAAGGGGGTGAGACAGAGTTGTAGCCTCTCCCCGATGTTATTCAATCTGTATATTGAGCAAGCAGTAAAGGAAGCAAAAGAAAAATTCGAAGTAGGTATTAAAATCCGTGGAGAACAAATAAAAACTTTGAGGTTCGCCGATGACATTGTAATTTTGTCAGAGACAGCAAAGGACTTGGAAGAGCAGTTGAACGGAATGGACAGTGTCTTGAAAGGAGGATATAAGATGAACATCAACAAAAGCAAAACGAGGATAATGGAATGTAGTCGAATTAAGTCGGGTGATTCTGAGGGAATTAGATTAGGAAATGAGACACTTAAAGTAGCAAAGGAGTTTTGCTATTTGGGGAGAAAAATAACTGATTATGGTAGAAGTAGAGAGGATATAAAATGTAGACTGGCAATGGCAAGGAATTCGTTTCTGAAGAAGAGAAATTTGTTAACATCAAGTATAGATTTAAGTGTCAGGAAGTCGTTTCTGAAAGTATTTGTATGGAGTGTAGCCATGCATGAAAGTGAAACATGGACAATAAATAGTTTGGACAAGAAGAGAATAGATGCTTTCGAAATGTCGTACTACAGAAGAACGCTGAAGATTAGATGGGTAGAACACATAACTAATGAGGAGGTATTGAATAGAAATGGGGAGAAGAGGAGTTTGTCGCACAACTTGACAAGAAAAAGCGACCGGTTGCCGGTTGGTTGGACATGCTCTGAGGCATCAAGGGGTCACAAATTTAGCATTGGAGGATAGCATGGAGGGTAAAAATCGTAGAGGGAGACCAAGAGATGAATAAAAGAAGCTTGCACGGGATAGAGTAGCATGGAGAGCTGCGTTAAACCAGTCTCAGGACTGAAGACCACAACAACAACAACAACAACAACAACAACATCTCGCTCTGACATTAACCTGTGATCTTGCAATGTTAATCGCTTAAATATGTTACCTAGACTAATGTATTCCCGAAATGTCATTACTGTACATTTTTATATCTTGGTGTCGTGTTTTTTCTGCTTCCAGTACATGCTCAGTTATCGTGTAATCCGTAGACTATAGGACTATGCATGCTAGCAGTCAGCGACGGTAACCACCAACTGGTAGAACACGTAATTTTTCTGCTGTGTGTAGCTGTTTTGCGAAAGTTACGGTCCCCTGGGTGAAGTATCGCGGGTCAGGTATATTCTGGGCTGGACGGCATCCTGTGATGCAGGATGCTGCGGTTGCCCACTGCGGCAGCACACGCTGCGCGGATGCTCTCATATGTTCCGAAAACACTGAGCTGACGGCGCTACAGTATACAGTATGTGCTTCTGTGGCGCGGCTTCTCGGCGCTCCCGCAAGGTGAGTCGACTAACAGGCTCGCAATTACCTTCTTCTGCTACATCATTTTATTTCGAAATTCCGTGCCAGTAACTGGCAGCGCTAATAGACATGCAGCCGAGTATTGCGAGGCTGATTGCGTCATTCCAAGTTACTAATTGGTCACAAATTCGCGAGATACGGCACTGGCATTAAGTCCTGTGACTTAAGTCCACCGGATGACAAGTAGAAATAGTTCAGTCAACTGTTTATAGGAACTGAGCTGTAGTTGTGTCACATCGAAGAAAGAAAGATAGAGATCGAGAGAGAAAGCAAGAAAATATTGTGTTAAGGCCTAGTGATCCAGCTTAAGAGACCGGAAAGTGAGTCAAGCCAAGATCAGGCTGGGTTAAGCCATTGGTCTGGTATACCGACCAGCCCGAGAGCGGATTTTAGGCGTTTCCCACGCTGGTTTAGGCAAATGACTACTCGGCCACTGTCTCCGCCTTAGAAAACACGATACTATGTAGCATAAAGATTACACAATAGGCTGACTTCCTCGCTTAGAATAGCGGTAACCGTGACGTCTGGAACGGTATTCGCCCACGAGGATCACCACTACCACCACCACCACCACCACCACCACGACCATCTTTCTGCTCCAACATGCCGGGTACGGTTGTAGATAAGTCTCTTTCAACTTTACTCGTCCTTAAGCCGTTGTTGCTCGTTTATCTGATGCCAATTGGTACTTCGAATTTTGAGGATCGGCCTCTCCCAGCCTCGACGAGGTCTCGTTCTAGGTGTTCTCCATAAGAAATATCAGTCAAAGCAAGCCCGAGGGGTCCTACGGAAAGCCACCCTCTTCATACGCACTGCAAAGCTCTCCAGCAGACTTATTTCTAATCCGAGCCGTTGTCAAAGGTTCTCATTCCTTATTTTGTCCGATTTTGTTTTCTGATTGCAATACCTGTGAAACTTCATTTTCGTTGTTTGGTGACGCTCCTTGTTCGGTCTGACAACTGTTGCTGTTCCTAGTCCTTGTTTTGTACAGATCGATCTTAGATGTCTGTGGAAATGTTGCATACCAAACTGTCTGACGCACTGCATGGTCGAATCTTGAATCTTTCTGTATTCTGCATCCATGTCTTCATGTATACCAAACTAGATGCCACATACGTACGACGCTCGACTTGTATTCGGAAGGACGAAGCTTCTAGTTCCCGTCCGGCTATTCAGATTTAGATCTTTCATGGCCTGACTAATGGTGAATGGCTCCTTTGGTTGTCCACCAGTAGAATTGAAATAGTTTATTTTTAGCGTTCACTTAGGTTAATGCGAATATGATTTTCCATATTCCGCCAAGAGCACTAACTCTTGAAAAACGAAAACACAAAGTAGACAGGTAAGTGATGAATACCGTACAGCAGACTCCCGATTTTCCGGGTCAATCGGGACGCGAGACTGTACGGACAACCGAAAATCGCCGATAATGCAAAATACACGTATTGCCTAACGGAAAATACAGTATTACCTGTTGTATTTACGAAACACGAAACATATCACGTATGTAAGCCCACTGCATTACTGACACGTTAGTTATTAGAAACTGACTACTCATTTACAAAATTAGACTTGCGTTACGTATCATTTAGTTTCAGTTCACTTTCGGGAATTGATTGTAAGACTTTTTCTGTTTCTGTTTTTTCGTTGACTTTATTCCTGATGATCGTTCTCATTCTTCGGCGAGTCACAACACAGATGTGGCCAGCCGAATTCTGTCCTTTATTTTCTATTAGGAGATAAATGCATTTCAGTGTGCATAATGGGTTCATCCATAGCCTCATCTTCACTCTCTTAGTCTCTTCCTCTATCGAGGAATAGACTAGAGTTTAAACCCGAGTAGATTCGTGCAAAGAAGAATACAGCAACCAGCCATTGTTTATAATGCTATTTTTTCACAAATAGCGACGTTACAGGTTTCCGTCCGACTGGTTTATCGCCAAGCTGTTCACGTTTGTGTTACATTTATCGTTGTTTACATTAGTTGTCGGCGTGTTTTTCCTCTTGACCCGAGTGTTCCGTGGAGAGATGGTGCCCTACAGCAGGAAACGCTATAAGAAACCACATATTTAATGTAACTATTTTTAAAAGCAAATAAAAATAATATAAACAAATCTCTGAGGTAAAGCTGTTTCGGGTTACTTGCGACGAAAACAGTTCTACCTTAAGAGATTAGTTTACATTGTTTCCATTCGTAGAGCTGCAGTTAAACAGGCCGTTTCTCACATTTTCGTGCTGTAGGGCACCACCACCCCGAGGAACCGTGGCCTTAACGGGGACAAAACGGCCGACGTTGTAAAGAACAATAAATGTAAATTTAAACGTGGAGAGCTGTCTGAAGATAAAACTGGTAATGGCGCTAACTGTATAAAGAACAGAGTTACTAACAGTGGCTGGTTCCTCTTTTCTCCTTTGCAAGAACCATCTTTATTTTGCACGCAACCCGGGACTCTAAGCCGGCCGCGGTGGCCGAGCGGTTCTAGGCGCTTCAGTACGGAACCGCGCGACTGCTACGGTCACAGGTTCGAATCCTGCCTCGGACACGGATGTGTGTGATGTCCCTAGGTTTAAGTAGTTCTAAGTCTAGGGGACTGATGACCTCTGACGTTAAGTCCCATAGTGATCAGAGCCATTTGAACCATTTTAACCGGGACTCTAAATGTCAGTTTTCGACAAAATAGCGGAATCTATTTTATTTATACACACAGAAAGGTCTCGTTTATAAGCGTGCAGATTGGGGTCTGCATCGTGTGAGTGCCGTAAAACGTAAGTCACGTGCATAAACAAAAAATCAGCTAGTACATAAATCATTAGAGTGACAAGTAGAACTGCCGCCATGGTGCGTTAGTGTTGTTCGTTTTATTGTGTCGTTACCAGATCTGGTAGGGTATGTATGTGGCGCGAATAGCGTCAGATGTTAAGTGATCGCTTTAAAGGACACGGAGATGAGGCACACGTGTCTGAGACATCGTTATCAGCACCTAACAGTTTGAAAGGGGCCTCACTGTCTGTCTCCATTTGGCCAACTATCCGAATCGGGCGCAATATCCAGATTTGTGGGTCATTCGTATCTGACGCTGGTCCGATGTTAGACTGCATGGGAACGTGAGTGCAAGCATACCCGTTAACGTTCCAGTTGTCCACGTTTGGCCACCTCAAGGGAAGATCGCCGTATCTGAACTTAGCCTATCGTTACCTGTGTGCATCTTCGTCTGCCATCCGAGAACAAGTAATGGAGTCCCTGGAGACACCTTACGTGTTCCAAAAACATTGGCCGTAGGCAGACAGTAGCCGCCTTAGGGAATTACCGTCCCATGGTTAGGAAGCCGTCAACACCAGAAAAATGGCTCTAAGCACTATGGGCTTAACATCTGAGGTTATCAGTTCCCTAGACTTAGAACTACTTAAACCTGACTTACCTAAGGACATCAGACACACCCATGCCTGAGAAAGGGTTCGAACCTGCGACCGTAGCAGCCGCGTGGTTCCGGACTGAAGCACAAACACCAGAATCAAACGGCTGAGTTTGGTGTAGTGCCGTGACCGGAAAACATGGACTACTGATGAATGGCATCGCATTGTGTTCAGCGACGACTTGCAGTTGAGTGATGAATCGTCGGCGAGCGTGGTACCGAGTTGGCGAGAGGCCCGATTGTGGCATCATGGTGTGGGGAGTCTTCGAGTGGGACTTCAGGTCAGGGCTGTTTGTGACTGACGGAACTCTTGAGGGGACAACGCTACGTCACGGACATACTGCGCCCTCATGCGACACTATCGTAGTTCCATTTTTCAACAGGACAATGCTCATGCACACATGGCGTGTTTCTCTATGAGCTGTCTGCTTGATGTAGAGCTACTAATGTTAACAGGAAGCTCGCCAAGTCTGTCCCCGAAGGAACATCTGTGGGGTCATCTCAAACGTCCACTCCGTCGCAGTGCCAGTATCCATGATGCAAGGAACCAGTTAAAATAGTTCTGAACCAGCTTGTCTTAGGAGAGGATACAGTGGATTTATAACACACTTCTCACCTGAATCATTGCATGCATCCCAGCCAGAGGAGGCGCAAAGCCATACTGATCAGTGGCCTCATTCTGCCAAGTTCTTATTAAATATGAATCGATTTTGTAATCGCGGAAATGACATCACATACGCTGTGATCGCTGTAAGTTTCATGTAGTTTCCTCCTCCGCTTTTGGACGCTTCACTGGTTTTTGTCAGGCAGAGAGAGAGAGAGAGAGAGAGAGAGAGAGAGAGAGAGAAGGGCTATTTGGTCCAGTCACAAACACCGCCCTTCACGGTATCCCATCATTGTGCTAATCGCTCTGAACTTCGTCCAGAAAGCACTGCCCCGGTGGTAGGGAAGGAGGCGTGCCCCTTCAGCTGTGCAGCTGCAGGTGCTTCCTGTTTGGCGACAGGTGCGCCGCTCCTCTGCTCGGCGTGCCCGGTTGCTGGGCAACCTTGTGCAAGCAGCGCCAGCGCCAAGGCCGCGACTGCCCCACCGCGCCCTTTCCCCGCCGTTGCTGCAGCTCGGCTCCGTTACACACACAGCCTAGCCGCCGTCCAGCCGCTGTGTCACGCCAGCGTAACGTAACGGTGCAGCTGCTGCACTTCGCCACGCATGGCGGCAGCGTCACGATCAAGCCTTACGTCGTTCAGACTAGAGATGGGTAGTTCGCGAACGAACGGGTGCAAAGGAACGGTTCATCAAGATGAACGAAAGGACCAAGGAACGAATTCCAAGGAACGATCAGTTCATAGTTCACTTCGGTCGCGGCGGTCTATTTATAGTTCCAGGGAACGAGGAACGATGGGTTCATAGTTCACTTCGGTCGCGGCGGTCACTTCGGCAGTTCTCGTTCCAGCCTCGGTCGCGTGCTCGTCTCAGTCTCGGTCTCCCTCGGTCGCGCTCGTCGTTCTCCGCATGACCACCTGTCTCAGTTCCACTGCCGACTGCTCATAGTTGTTCAGTACCCAGTTGTTCGTTCCGGTCACTGCGCTCGCCCATTTTACGTGTTCCCAACTGTTCTTGCACTTGGTTCTGGCTATTCAGCGTCCACGACCGGTAATCAAAAAGTGTTTTATAGTTACGTAAATTTCACAAAAATTACGTTGTATCTAATAGGTAGGGGTTGGGCTGGGTTGTTTGGGGAAGGAGACCAGACAGCGAGGTCATCGGTCTCATCGGAAGGATGGGGAAGGAAGTCGGCCGTGCCCTTTCAAAGGAACCATCCCGGCATTTGCCTGGAGCGATTTAGGGAAATCACGGTAAACCTAAGTCAGGACGGCCGGACGCGGGGTTGAACCGTCGTCCTCCCGAATGCGAGTCCAGTGTCTAACCACTGCGCCACCTCGCTCGGTCTAATAGGTACGTCTTTTCAGGTAACAATAGGGCATATCAGCTCACTTCGTTATATCGATGAACAGCAGAAGACATACTCATAACAAGGCAAGTTTTTTTTGTTATTCATATATTTTTTGGTTTCATCGACTTGATTTAGCAAATAACTTTCAATAATTTGCTTAATTTTTAGTGTAAGAAAATTCATATAAAACGATTTTCGTTTATCTTTTTATATACAAAACATTGCATTTAGGAAGGCTCTAATTATTTTCAAGTTTGGTTGTTTCCAATTTGCATTACCTGCTAGTTAGGTTTCTATGAAAAAAAAGAAAAAAAGTGGGTTGTGGGTCATTTTGGCTCAGTAGGAAAAGCGGTGCCTCTTCATTTGAAAAGACATAGATTGCCATAAAATCGTATTTACTTATTATCTAAAAAACATTTGTTCAGAAGGAGCTTCCAAACCAAAAACTTAATTACTACGAACTTAATTATTATTATTGCTGCATTAACTTTAATAATGCAACATAAAAACCTAATTTATACTAAGCGTGTGACGCAAGTATGATGAGAAAACCACATTTTATTTTATGCTTCCATAAAGTCTCTACTTCGCATACAAACTCAGAGACAATGTGAAGTATACATAAGGTGTAAACCATTATTGTTTACAACGTCGCATAACTATGTAGTGGAAGTCGAAACGAAGAATTTTATGCAAGACACTTTTGGTCTATTAAGTTGGGAAACAGCCACCAACAGGTCTACAAAACTACATGAGCTATAGCCCATGCGCGTCGCGTGAGATTTTCATGTTCTGTTCTCCAGCTCTCTACACATCGTCATCGATTGTTTCGCAATTGTTGCTTGCATTAGCTTGTTATTTCTTCACTGCCTAATTATTACATGTTTGTCTGTTTGTTGTATCTGCTCGTAATGGGCAACACATCGTCCGTAATTGGCGAGCAGTCTGTACTCGGGGCCGGTTTTCCGTGCGTCATCCTATATTATTTCCCTACGATCAGCAACACAACGCTACAGTTGGCTAAACGAGTGGTTCTGCAGAATCACGGAAATTACTTCTAAAAGTGTGTAAGAATTCTGTAATGAATAAAAACTCTATACTCCAGGGGGGGAGGCAAGTGCCCCCCCTTGGTGCCCTCCATCCTTCAGTCACCTACACCACTAGTTATCAGTTTTTCATAAGAACCACATACCAAGCACAAATGAACGGTGAACGAGAAAAAATGAACGGTTCCCAAAAAAGAACGGTCAGCAGTGAACTAGTTCCCAAGGATGAACGAGTTTGCCCATCTCTAGTTCAGACACTATACAACACACTGCGGTTTCGTAGGCTGGTACTCAACAGATCACGTCCTCCATCGTGGTGCTACTGCTTGCATGTCAGGTTACCAGAAGGAGGATCCACTTTCGTTTACCAGACGTAGGATCCACGTCCAGTCCACAGTTCTGCAAGAAACAAGAAAGATTCAAAATACACCACTGTGTGCTGCCTGTTTTGTGCCAGACCAAAAGGATCTGTTTGTATTACTCGGTGAGCTGAACTGACACAAATTTCTGAGGTTTCTAACTGGGTTAGTTCGTCGAAATAGCACAATGTTTCGATGATCTCCAGTACCATCATCTTCTGGTAAACTATGCATATTTTGTTTCATATTGCTTATGTGCAGGACATAGGGCCAAGACAGGTGATCAGAGACTTAAGGGGACCTCGACGTGAAGTGACTGAAATTTTCGAAAACATTTTTTTGTCACCATCTGAAACATAATTTCATCCCGTTTCAAAAAAATTATTATTAAAATGTATGGAGAACAAACAAAAACAAAACGTGGGTAATGGAATGTAGTCGAATTAAGTCGGGTGATGCTGAGGAAATTAGATTAGGAAATGAGACACTTAAATTAGTAAAGGAGTTTTGCTATTTGGTGAGCAAAATAACTGATGATGGTCGAAGTAGAGAGGTTATAAAATGTAGACTGGCAATGGCAAGGAAAGCGTTTCTGAAGAAGAGAAATTTGTTAACATCGAGTATAGATTCAAGTGTCAGGAAGTCGTTTCTGAAAGTATTTGTATGGAGTGTAGCCATGTATGGAAGTGAAACATGGACGATAACTAGTTTGGACAAGAAGAGGATAGATGCTGAAGATTAGATGGGTAGATCACATAACTAATGAGGAGGTATTGAATAGGATTGGGGAGAAGAGAAATTTGTGGCACAACTTGACTTGAAGAAGGGATCGGTTGGTAGGACACGTTCTGAGGCATCAACTGATCACCAATTCAGCTTTGGAGGGCAGCGTGGAGGGTAAAAATCGTAGAGGGGGACAAGAGATGAATACACTAAGCAGATTCAGAAGGATGTAGGTTGCAGCAAGTACTGGGAGATGAAGAATCTTGCTCAGGATAGAGTAGCATGGAGAGCTGCATCAAACTAGTCTCAGGACTGAAGACCACAGCAACAACAACAACAACAACAACAACAATACTTTCCAGTTGTTGATTTGGTCTTAAACGATCTTTGAACAAATGTCTGCAAACCAGCCACTCATGCGACAGGCAAGGAATATCACCATAAACATTTCTTGCCTGCCACAGTCATGGAAACAATAAAGTCATTATACCGGGACCTTGCAGGTACAAAATTACTTATCAAATGTCTACATGGCCGTACACTAAACAACAGCTGCGTGTGTCGGCGAGTACCAAAAACAGTGTTTGTTGGATGGACAGTACTCAAAATGGGTATGATGGATGCTGACATCTGTTTCAGTGATAATCAGCAGGACAAAAGTAATGGGCAAATTAGGCATCTAGTCAGGACATAGTATGATAGCTTTTCTGACTGCCACAGATCGTTAGCGACTAGTTGAAACTGAAAGGGCTGTGGAAGCCACCACTAAAGAGTCCAGAGTAAGGAAAAGGCTCCTGAAGAAGTTTACAGAGGATAAAGAAGCAGCTGGCCAGCAAGATTATGCTGCTAGAATGTTCTGAAAGAGGCATACGGTGAGTCAAAAACGTTGTGAACATTCTTTTCTTATTTTCTCGAAACTATATTTTCAGAACATTAGGTACATATAACTTCACAATAGTTTTATCCATGAAACTTCCTGGCAGATTAAAACTGTGTGCCGGACCGAGACTCGAACTCGGGACCTTTGCCTTTCGCGGGCAAGTGCTCTACCACCTGAGCTACCCAAGCACGACTCACGCCCCGTCCTCACAGCTTTAATTCCGTCAGTACCTCGTCTCCTACCTTCCAAACTTCACAGAAGCTCTCCTGCGAACCTTGCAGAACTAGCACTCCTGGAAGAAAGGATAGTGCGGAGACATGGCTTAGACACAGCCTATGGATGTTCCTAGAATTCTAGTTTTATCTATGTTCACCAAATTTCTCTCAAGTGAAGACTGCGATAGTATCTTTGTATTATGCCTAATACATCGCAGAAATGATCTATGTTTTTCATTCTGTATATAATTTAAGCGTTTTTTTTTAGACAAAATAGTAATGTGGTATTATAAGAGTGTTTCTATTTCCTCAGATACACTCCAAACTACAAAACGAGAGGCATAAATTGTTCCTATGAATGTTGACAGCAGGCTGCCACAGTTTGAATGCTATTAGACTGATGATGGACCAGAAAATGGTAGCAGAATGGGAACGTGTATTATAAAAACATCTATTAGGCAAAATACTGTAATTCTAAACTATAACAGATATTTCAATAAATTTCCTTTTACAGCTTGAGTTAATGTCAGTCATTGTTGGTTTCTTAAACCACAACTTCCTCCGAACTGTAGATAAAGATTAATGTGCACTGAGAGCGAGGTATAAAAATGCAGCTCGTTCACGTCCAGGTCCTCTTAACGCCACCACTCCTTCTGCCCCCTCTGCTGTGAACGTAAAGGGAAAATTGCCAACAGCGCGCGGCGTATCCGAACGGTGGCCCATCCAAGTACTGGCCAGGCCCGACTGTGTTGAGCACCGGTTCCCGTCATATCACCGAAGTTCAGCACCGTCAGGTGAGGACAATATTTGGATGGGTGACTGTCCGGGTACGCCGCATGCTGTTGCCAGCTTTCCCTTTATCTCCATGACATACTGTACAGGAGCAGTGTTGACGCCAAGTCCCAAATCGCCAATCTTTGCGGCACTATCGTGGATTAAATTCCAAACCTCTCCGTAGTGTCTAGTAGAGTGAGGACATGTGACCCTAGTGATGGTGATCCAATCATCGGATGGGGATGTTAAGCTTGGTGTTAATTCGCGAGGAGTGGGCTACGTGCCGGCAAGGGGTTCACACTGACCCTTCTCTCATCATCATCATCATCATCATCATCATCATCATCCAAGACATACAGTACATGACACTTGACTACACCTATATCCATCAGTCACCTACACTTAGCAGCTACACTTAGGCAACACGCAACACACAACACTTACACTTCACGAAGGAAAGGTGCCTGTGGGTGCGAAGGATAGGAAACACCCTTCCAATTCAGGCAGCTGAGCCTGCCTTCGGGATCTCCCACACATTACTGTATTTGCGTTGTTAACGCTTCCTGTAAAAGCTATGAGGGGCCATAATAATTAACTAAACAATAGGTCCAGGCCGGGGTGGCGGAGCGGTTCTAGGCGCTACAGTCTGGAACCGTGCGACCGCTACGGTCGCAGGTTCGAGTCCTGCTTCGGGCATAGGTGTGTGTGATGTCCTTAGGCTAGTTAGGTTCTAAGTTCTAGGGGACTGATGACCTCAGAAGTTAAGTCCCATAGTGCTCAGAGCCATTAAACAATAGGTATTTTTTTTACGTTTGTTATTTAGTGGTATGGGTGTCACACCTTAAATTAACCGTGCAAAATTCGTTACTAACCATGCCAACCCTGCGCAGATGCGGGAGAAAGGCACTAGGACAAGAAGAATAATAATAAGAAGAAGAAGGCAGCAAGGTGAACTGCATCTAGGGTGCACTAGTAATGCAGAGCTAACAGGACTTTCACTAGACAGACTAGCGTGGAGAACTGCATCAAACAGTCTCCGGTCTTAAGGAACCAGCAACTACAGAGAGGAACTTCGCTTCCAATCTTTCCTTTTTTTTCATGCGCTATTAGTGGATTAAGTTTTCCATAGAGATACTGCTATTTATATACACATTACCTATCGATTTAAGGGCTGTGAATTATCACTCCCCAAGGGCACAGGACATTGTATTTTTTGGGAATACAGGTAATAAATCCGTCTGCCATATAACAAAGAAAAGTAAGTAGAAGGAGATACCGTAAAGTCAGAAAGTATAAAAAGCCGAACATTACACGAAACAGCCAAGAGAACAGTAACTGCGGCTGTATAGGATTTACGGGCCACTTTAGTCGCACAGTGGTCTTTTTTGTCTGACTGTGTGATTTTCGGGGATTGCAAGTTCGTAATTTTCACGAGCCGTTATGAAGCCGGGTGAATGGTGTCAGTGTGTCCCCCGCAGAGAAAGGGGTGAGAGGGTCCACCATCCGTGGGGGAAGCGCCCAGCGCCGCTGGCGGCAGATCGATCGGCTGTGGTGCAATAATTGTCAGGTCGCAATCTCGCGACGCGCCCCTAGCGTAGGGCGAGGGGAAGGGCGAGATTTGTGCGACGCCTTGCTTGTCACTCCCTCGCCCCCCCCCTCACTCCTATCCCGTTCTCTCCCCGCCCAACACTGACGTGATAGTCCAGGGTGTGTGCGTGTGTCATCGCGACTAGCCAGTGACTGGATGCGTTCCCGTCTGCGCACGTGGTTGAAACGGAGCACGTAGCTGTGGGGAGACTGACTGTATGTGCCCTAACCCTCCTTACTTAGTCTCATGAGCCCTACGATACATACAAGATAGTGACAGCATAGTGGTTTCAGAGTCTGTTTCAAACGGGTTCTCCAAATTTACCCAAAAGAGGGTACTACGTTATCTTTCTTACAAGGATTCTCATTTAAGTTCCCCGGGCATTTGTTCAAATGGTTCAAATGGCTCTGAGCACTATGGGATTTAACTGCTGAGGTCATCAGTCCCCTAGAACTTAGAACTACTTTTAAAAAAAACCTAAGGACATCACACACCTCGATGCCCGAGGCAGGATTCGAACCTGCGACGTAGCGGTCGCGCGGTTCCAGACTGTAGTGCCTAGAACCGCTCTGCCACCCCGGCCGGCCCGGGCATTTGTGTTACACTTTCGTATGAGCTGTTCTGACCTGTAACAATCCCAACAGTGCGTCTCTGGTAAGTGCTGGGATATTGTAACTGCTCAAACATTGACGATACCAGGAAAGTTTTTCTTGCTGCTGTTCAATAAAATGTGTGGCAATTTGCACCCTAGTGATATCAAATTATGCACTTGCTTGACAGGACAGCACTAAGACAGAAATGTGCCAACACAATAAGAAATAATAATAATAATTCGCCTTCCCTAATGCTGAGCATTCCGTTTCATAGCGCTTGTTAGTGTTACATGTTAGACATGATGTGTACCGCGCGGGGTAGCCGTACGGTCTTCGGCGCCTTGTCACGGTCCGCGCGACTCCCCCCATAGGAAGTTCGAGTCCTCCCTCGGGCATGTGTATGTGTGTGTGTGTGTGTGTGTGTGTGTGTGTTTGGGTGTGTGTGTGTGTGTGTGTGTGTGTGTGTTGACCTTAGCGTAAGTTAGATTTAGTAGTGTGTAAGCTTGGGGAGCGATGACCTCAGCCGTTTGGTGCCATAAGACCTTAGCACAAATTTCCAATTTTATCACGTGATGTGTCGTACTCGAAGTGTTCAGGACTAATCTTGTAGCCACAAGCTATCGGCTTCTTTCTCTTTGTTATAGGAATTACCTTACATCCATATTTAAAGAGAGCGGCCATTCAGGACAGCAAGTGAAAATCTTCTTCAAGTGTTCTGCGATTCCCTTAGATCGTCCAACGACGATACTTGCCCATACACCACAGGGAGTATAAGACAATTAGCTGTGACACTAGATGACAGAAATCAATGTGCCGTTGTTAATGATAGAAGAAAGGCTGTGGCACAAACCTAATGAAATAACGAATAGAGTTTTGTTGAAGTGGACATTGCACGAGGACTTTCGTCGGCAAGCTGCCTCAGACAAGCTGTGGCAACGGCTTCTCATGTATCGTCAGGGAACTGCGGTTCCAGGGACCTTCAGTGGCATCGGCTGATGCACTCGCGGCACGCAGAACCGAACCTAAGAGGAGTCCTCACCAGCCACATGTTGTTGCGGTCTTAAGTCCGAGACAGGTTTAATGCACATCTGCGCGCTATTCTATCCTGTGCGAGTCCCTGTCTACCTACCGCAACTTACATACCGTTGAACCTGTTTACTGTAGTCAAGCTTTGGTCTCGTACAATTTTTACCTCCATACTCCAATTAGTTACCAAAATGACAATCCCTTGGTATCTGAGGATGTATCTTATCAAAGTACCACTTCTTTTGGTCAGATTTTCCATAAAGGTCTTTCTCCCCAGCTCGATTCAGTACTTCTTTTTTATCGACAAATACTTTTAGGAAAGACTTACTGTTGTGTTACTTTATATTTCGTGAAATCAATTTGTCTTTTTCAGAAACTGTCTGTCCCTGTTGCCAATGTAGATTTTGTATCAGCTCTCCGTCAGTCACTCACATACCATGGCTCTTCTACTTTTAGTGTCTCATTTCCGGATATCATTTTCCCAGCATCATCTGATTTAATTCAGCTAAACTCTGAAGTGTCTTACTTTTGTTGGTGCTCGTCTCGTAAGCTCTTTTCGACTCATTCTGTTCAGTTGCTCTTCCTAGTCACTATCCGTCAGTGACAGAATTACTATGTCATCAGCAAACCTCAAAATTTTTATTTCTTCTGCCTGAATTTTATATAGACCCTACATGTCGATAATAGCGTACGTGTATACTTTTGCTGAGTGATTTATTATATTTCGCATATTTCCCTTAATTATTGGACACAGCTGCTTCCCTGCAAGGGTGATTCACAGTGAACCCGAAATGAACATGAAAAAATTCTGAGGTTGTTCAGGGATATTTTCTGAGTTTTTGGAGAGTGATAATGTAATTGCGATTTACTCTCTGGTCGGCAAAGATGTAGCGCGAACATCGACAATAGGCCTTGGATCAAGCACGCCTATCAGGAGAGAGGCCGAAGACACACCGACAAGCAACTGGCCGCCAACGCCCTCTCGACAGCAAGTATTTAAATCGCCGCCACTGACCGGAGGGTCTCAGTCATTAGCTCACTGGCTCACTCGGGCTATGACAGTGTATAGAGACCAGCAGCTAGATTAAAGTTGATAATAGCAAGATTACCGATATTGTCTGCAAGAGGACTATTGTTACTGAGCTTGTACCACGACACATGGACTCTGTTCAAGATAAGCAACTACCTATTCTTGTAACTAAAGAACCGTATTAATCGACGTGTGCATTTGTGTTGTAGAAAGAGGATACCGGCCACCCATAACAATATCCTCTCCCTTCGTCCCTTGGTATAAGACCCCACAGATTGCTGTCTGTACGGGAACAGCTCGTAATAGTGTCGTTGTGCCGCGCTCCTGTAGCATTCAGTGAACCCATATACGAGGTGCTTATCCTTTGACTATTCATCACCAAACCTATCCATACTGTAGTGTATCATTGGTCACGTGGATCTGGTGGGAGGAAAAAAAAAAGTCGAGACAGACCCGAGCAGCACTGAAAACTAGAAAAAGAGCGGCCATTATTGTTGTCCACAGCAAGTAGCGTGAGAGAATGAAACAATATTGTTTCCAACAAGACATTTGCAAAAATCTTTTTAGTGCAATACATATAGAATGATAATTCGTAAGAAATCTGTAACGAGCCACTGGAGACACCACAGCTTCTTCACACCAAAATAGACAGAAAATATTATTAAGTTTAGGTCCACCCCATATAAAGTGAAGCCCGTGTTAACGTAGACAACAGCCAGCGATTTCGTACTGACGATGATTTCGACGTGAGAGCGACATTTCCCTATACGAACGAAAGGTATAAAAACAGAACAGGCTGGCGCAGTGTGCTTAGCAGAGCGTAGGCCTGGCCGGCGGCGGGCCCCACAAATCGATCTACAAAGCCACACCCTTTGTCAGAGATCCCTCGGCCCTTCTCCCCTGCTGAGAGCAATATTGTGGCAGCCACGTGTACAGTATGGTGTCTGTTCGCGCTGCGGTGTCCTCTGCCCCACAGATATGCCGAGTAATAAACGAGACATGCCGACGAGAGAAGGGAAAACATAACAAAAAAACTATTACTTTTTATGGCGTGATTCTCACAACACTGGCATTTCATCCTGTCGCGGATTTATTGAATAAGCGCGTATGTGCAAATTTTTACGCGACTGCGAATTTATTTCTTCACAGCACGCCGAGCGGAGACCTTTTGTATACATACGTAAAATACTACTGTGCTTGTCATACGCTACGTAAGTTGAGCATAAAAGCCATCATTTCGCCTTCATTAACTTTTTCGTACTAATATACAGGGTGGTCCATTGATCGTGACCGGGCCAAATATCTCACGAAATAAGCGTCAAACGAAAAAACTACAAAGAACGAAACTTGTCTAGCCTAAAGGGGGAAACCAGATGGCGCTATGGTTGGCCCGCTAGATCGCGCTGCCATAGGTCAAACGAATATCAACTGCGTTTTTTTTAGATAGGAACCCCCTTTTTTTATTACATATTCGTGTAGTACGTAAAGAAATATGAATGTTTTAGTTGGACCATTTTTTTCGCTTTGTGATAGATGGCGCTGTAATAGTCACAAACATATGGCTCACAATTTTAGACGAACAGTTGGTAACAGGTAGGTTTTTTTTAATTAAAATACAGAACGTAGGTACGTTTGAACATTTTATTTCGGTTGTTCCAGTGTGATACATGTACCTTTGTGAACTTCTCATTTCTGAGAACGCATGCTGTTACAGCGTGATTACCTGTAAATACCACATTAATGCAATAAATGCTCAAAATGATGTCCGTCAACCTCAATGCATTTGGCAATAAGTTTAACGACACTCCTCTCAACAGCGAGTAGTTCGCCTTGACGCATGTTGTCAGACATCGTCGGTGGATCACGATAGCAAATATCCTTCAACTTTCCCCACAGAAAGAAATCCGGGGACGTCAGATCCGGTGAACGTGCGGGCCATGGTATGGTGCTTCGACGACTAATCCACCCGTCATGAAATATGATATTCAATACCGCTTCAACCGCACGCGAGCTATGTGCTGGACATCATCATGTTGGAAGTACATCGCCATTCTGTCATGCAGTGAAACATCTTGTAGTAACATCGGTAGAACATTACGTAGGAAATCAGCTCACATTGCACCATTTAGATTCCCATCGATAAAATGGGGGCCAATTATCCTTCCTCCCATAATGCTACACCATACATTAACCCGCCAAGGTTGCTGATGTTCCACTTGTAACATGCCATCGTGGATTTTCCGTTGCCCAATAGTGGATATTATGCCGGTTTACGATACCGCTGTTGGTGAATGACGCTTCGTCGCTAAATGGAACGCGTGCAAAAAATCTGTCATCGACCCGTAATTTCTCTTGTGCCCAGTTGCAGAACTGTACACGACGTTCAAAGTCGTCTCCATGCAATTCCTGGTGCATAGAAATATGGTCCGGGTGCAATCGATGTTGATGTATCATTCTCAACTCAGACGTTTTTGAGATTCCCAATTCTCGCGCAATTTGTCTGCTGCTGATGCGCGGATTAACCGCGACAGCAGCTAAAACACCTACTTTGGCATAATTTGTTTGAGGTCGTGGTTGACGTTTCACATGTGGCTGAACACTCCCTGTTTCTTTAAATAACGTAAATATCCGGCGAACGGTCCGGACTCTTGGATGATGTCGTCCAGTATACCGAACAGCATACATAACACACGCCCGTTGGGCATTTTGATCACAATACCCATAAATCAACACGATATCGACCTTTTCCGACATTGGTAAACGATTCATTTTAACACGGGTAATGTATTACGAAGCGAATAGCGTCCGCACTGGCGGAATATTACGTGATACCACTTATTTATACGTTTGTGACTATTACAGCGCCATCTACCACAAAGCGAAAAAAGTGCTCCAACTGAAACATTCATGTTTCTTTACGTACTACATGAATATTTAATAAAAATGGGGGTTCCTATTTAAAAAAAACGCAGTTGATATCCGTCTGACCTATGGCAGCGCCATCTAGCGGGCCAACCATAACGCCATCTGGTTTCCACCTTCAAGCTAGACGAGTTTCGTTCTTTGTAGTTTTTTCGTTTGATGCTTATTTCGTGAGAGATTTGGCCCGGTGACTATCAATGGACCACCAACTATATATAATGATTCAGCTGCACCTACCGCTGGGTTTTATGCAGTCCGCAATACCTTGAAATATAACGTGCAAGATTTTCATATTCTCTCGCTAAATACGCACAAACTATTAGTGCTACAGAAAGAAGGAACAGGAACTTTTTCGCAGGAAATACAATGTAGTTAAATTTTTGTTCTCGAGTAAGTTTCCGCTAGAGGCCACAGAACTACGGCTTCCAGCAGACACATACCTTACTACAAAATGTAACTACATAAAATTTGCTACAGAACGTCCCATCAATTTTTTGTGTAGATCTAACAGTTTGTGCATAGCGAGTGAGAAAATATGAAAACCTCACGTGTTGTTTTTGCAAACGTTGCATAAAACCCAGTGGTAGGGTCAGTATAATGTGGAATACGTGGAGCAGGTGACTGGATTATAGGCAACACAATCAGCATACGCACACTGTAGTGTGTACACGCCATGGGGTCTTTCAGAGCCAAGAGGACACCTACCTTCGCCGGAAAGCATCAGCAAACATTTTATCCATAACAAAACTTGTTCCCCATGACGTCGTCTATCAAACCTCTTGAGTTTGATACCAAGGCGAAAAATCGTGCACATAAAGTGTATTGGTGAAATTAACTTTACCTCCAAAACTACCCACCGTATTTCATGTCAAGAGCTTCCCTTAATTCCATCGCTGTGCTGTTGTAGCTGTTACGGTTGTGCAGACAAGAGATTCTCAAGTAGTTACGATGGTATCTCGGTGGTCACCAGGACATCTGTCTCTTCCGGAGCAATGCGTTATTTGAGGCAAAACATTTCAGATTGTTTTAAAATGTTCTCGAATTTTTACAAATGAACTTAGAACTACTTAAACCTAACTAACCTAAAGACATCACACACATCAATGCCCGAGGCAGGATTCGAACCTGCGACCGTAGCAGTCGCGCTGTTCCGGACTGAAGGGCCTAGAATCGCTCTGCCACAACGGTCGGCCCCTGTTAAGAACCATGTCCTACTGTTCTGTGCTGTGGATGTTCCCTATACGTACGGTCTAAATTTCATCGAGCAGTGTTACTCGGCGGTGACACGTTATGCGAAAGTTACTTTCGTCCTAAACGTTTTACACATCAGTAGCGCTCTGTGCAGAGGAGTGCTATTAGTGGAAGCAGGTTGGTTGGTGGCTTCGGGGGAGGGTACCAGACAACAAGTACATCGGTCCCATCGGATTAGGGAAGGACGGGGAACGAAGTCGGTCTTGCCCTTTCAAAGGAATAATCCCGGCATTTGCATGAAGCGATTTAGGGAAATCACGGAAAGCCTAAATCAGGATGCCCGTCATCCTCCAGAATGCGAGTCCAGTGTGCCACATCGCTCGATAGTGGAAACAGGGATATTGCCTGCGTGTACTTACTGTCTGTGACTGGCCAAAAGGCCTGTATGTTACTAAATAATGTAGTGATTCTTTAAGCTAGGGAAAACAGGGAGTCAGCTGACAGTCCACACAGATGGAGGAGAAAGGTAATTTTATGTGCTGTAGGTCAGAGGTAGTGATTTAACATTTCGGAAGTTGCTAGTTAGTTATTTTTCGTGACCAACAAAGCTACTTTCACGATACGATAAGCCTACAAGAATTAGAAAGTACGTTCCAATACACGGGCGTGGAGGTCTGCTTAGCTGTTTTCCAGTTCTCTAGACGAGTGTTGCGATTTAGTGACGGAGCTCGTGTTCCGTATGAAGAGACTACATTTCAGAACAGAGAGCCGGTCATTCAAGAAAAAAGACTTGATGAGTTAAAATACAAGCCAATATATAAATTAAATTTGTTTCTGTGAGAAATTGTAGTGTGGTGTATTTTTGTAACTTTTGACTTGTTGACTTTGAACTATTGTGTCGTACTGACGATTACCCTCGGAATTTACTATTCAGAGCTGCAGGTGGCGCATTGACTGTCAGAGGTGCACGTTCCGCAGTTCACTGGTCGGTTATCCGTCTGAAAGTAGTTGTATTACTACAGGATATTGACTAGTGGTATAGGAGTAGTGACAATTTTAACACGACGTCGCGATTCGAAATCACGCTCGCTACCCTCATTTATATCGATTTTATAAGCGTAGTCGCGCAGAGAATTAATCGCGTTCCACCAGTAAACGTATCCTAACAAGTCTTCAGAATAGAACATTAAGTAATAATTTGTCTTGGGCACGGCACCTCCGTAGAGCTCCCTTCTCACCGAAGCGAACACAAACGAAGGCGCAACATCGAACGAGAATTCTCTGTGGTGCAGTGTGATCCACTGGGTGTCTGCTTTAGAGCAAACCCTCAAAGGAAGTTCGCGTCCTCTCCGCTTCGGTGACGGCTTCCATGATTGACACAGTGCACTCGCTTTGCTGCAGTGTGCTGTTTTTCGCGCGCAGACTGGTGTCGTTGGTGTTTTTTATTGTGTTTTTTTGTGGTGGTGGAGTAGAAGGATGAAAACATAGTTCTGTTGATAGAAGAGCACAGATCCCTTAGGTGTTCGTGAGGGCCTAAAAATCCACAACATAAAATGCTCAAACAACAGAAAAATGATGCTTGGCAAGAAATTGCCGAAGTACTGGTAGTGCCGACAGAGAAACGTATGGTAAAAATGAACTCGCTACCGTCTTCTTTTAGGCGTGAAGAGGCTAAACAACGTACAATATAAGGAATGAGCGCAGTCGAAAAATAAAGTCCCAAAAGGACTGCATAAGTGATAGATAATGTGCTGTACAGACTTTCTGATACCATCTACGTACTGTTTTTTGGTTACTTCTTTTTGTTTCACTAATTGCTGTAAGAGAAACAAATGACATCACAATAAACAGTTAAAGTAGATTCGTGTAAAAAAATTACGTGAAAAACATATCCTTCTCGTGGCTGACATTCGAGGTATCTTTGTTATTATCATAATTTAGCTACTACTTTACGA
The DNA here is from genome assembly GCF_021461385.2 of Schistocerca piceifrons. Taxonomy (NCBI): domain Eukaryota; kingdom Metazoa; phylum Arthropoda; class Insecta; order Orthoptera; family Acrididae; genus Schistocerca; species Schistocerca piceifrons. Next base: position 422,356,659 of record NC_060145.1, read on the forward strand.
AATTTAAATGCAAGGACAGAGTAATTGTTTTCCATCCTATAAAGATGTGGCTAGTCTTTCACGTAATTTTACATTACATTTTTAATAACTGTATCTCCCTTGCATTCACATTTATAAAAATCCGCGATTTTTTCGAAAACCGGTACGCCACTACATACTTCAAGAATTATTTAATAAACAGATGCGGTTTATTTGTGAAATAGATATTTGAGGCTAGCGTGACAATCACCTGTTGTTAAGAATCGCAGCGTTAGTGCTGGTGTCTCTCTTGCTGATGTGGACCGTTGATAATTTGTGTCTTGCTTTGAAATCTACGGTTCATCTGCAGCTAGAAGAAGGCGAAAATCTTTCATCGATATGCAGGTGAAACGTTGGAATAAAGTAAGTGATGGTTGCAGCTGCTAATTACTAACCGGAGCGAAATCACTTCTTTCACGCCTACACAAAAAGTTAGACACTCACATTTTCCTGTGTCTACGCCGTTTTGCTTTCATGACCAACAGCGTGCTCGTTACAGAAAATAAACCGAGTTGTATGTTTCTTTTCTTTATCACCGTTTGCTGAATATAGGTTAAGCAACTCCACCGTGACAACGTTTTAGCACCAAAAGATAAAACACACCGTAAGCTTTCTCTTCAGTCCGGCCTGGTGTTAAGTGCTTATTCGCAGGTACAAGTCAGTGACGGCGCGCGCAAGCGAACACCCTGCGCATCGCTTGCGAATGCGCATTCGCTCGTAATCGCTTCGGTGTAAAGGGGACTTAACAGTGTGTGGATTCTGGGCGCGGCCGCGAATGGGACTTCGGGCGACGGCACCTCAAATCTAATGACGAGGAGGAGGACCGTTTCAGGAGATACAGGGACAGCCCACTTACAATTAGAAAAGCTTAGTTGTCGGAAGTATTCCCCTGCCGCGTGCCGGAAATATGCGCAAAAAGAGCGAAGGAAATTCCAGGTGGTGACGAGTCGTCTTTAAATTGCACATCACAGATAGGCACCGGAGGTATAAATTGATGCAAAAAAGTGCTTCTGAAAGGTTTTCCGTCTCGGTGATGATGTAATTTGCCTAAGAGCCCGTAGTATCACGACAGCGTCCAGTTCTTCGTCATTGCCCTAGACATTTCTTGTAGAAAAGTGGAACTTCAGTTGTTCGCCAAGCTTTCTAATCTCCAGCCATTTCTCGTTTCATGGTACCTTGCAACTTCTGGTTCTTTCGGGAGTAAAGACTCCATTAACAAAAATCACGCTTCGAGAGTGGTGAGAAGAAAATTCGGAACTCGTAGCGGAGCAGCAGACTAGTGGCGGACAGAATCGAGAGTAAGGAATCGAGAGGCGCGCGCAGTGGCCACGCGGTTTGAGGCGTGATGCACGGATTGCGTGGCCCCTCCCGCCGGAGGTTCGAGTCATCACTCGGGCATGTTTGTGTGTGTGTGTGTGTGTGTGTGTGTGTGTGTGTGTCGTCTTAGCATAAGTGAGGTTATTCTTAGCATAAGTGAGGTTAAGTTAGTTCAAGTAGTAAGTTTAGGGACTGATGACCTCATCAGTTTGGACACACACACACACACACACACACACACACACACACACACAGACACACACACGAATCGACAAGTGTGCTCTCAAAAACAAAAAGGAGTCGGGTACGCATAAAAGAACAGGGGACCTCTAAGAGGTCATTGCTGACATATGAGAACCGAGTACTTTCAGGAATAAAGGGTAGCTGCTATAGCCAGAGAGCGCTTTAGGTACGCAGCTGGTGGTACTCGTACAATTTTCGCTAGTCGGATATGTGTCTGGTGTTTTGTATTCCCATTGTGCTCTTCGAGCTCCTGTTAATAATAATTTTTTCCGTATATGCAGGAAAGCGGCATCTATTTCGGTAATTAGTTTTTCGGATGAGATTTATTTTTGCGTGAAAATAATAAAAATCTTATTGGATTAGCGTATTTTATTTCCTATGCATGCAATTTTTCTAAACTATTGGGTAAAAAGATGTTGTTTACGTTATTAAAGTCTCAGGTCGCCACTTGGTAGTGAATTGGTTATTCTTAGCGAAATCCTTTGTGCTAATGCAAAAATAATGAATGCATTATCCATTATTGTTTTTTAAATTACATTCTTCGATGCAACATTTTTGCACTGCAAGTGAGTGACAGCCGTTTCCCGAATTGCAAAGTAATTCGCCATTTCCTGCTGCCACTGTTCACACAGTTACGTCAAGTGCTGTCCTCTGTATAGGCTGCTGAAAACAGATACCACCCTGTGGAGAGTAACAAACCTGTAAGCAAGCCTCTTAGAACTATGGACAGACCGGCATACTGTCAGTGTCGACAATAGCGGGCACGACGCGCAAACACAGACGCGGCCAGAAAGTGAGAAGTCGTAGTGTAACAAGAGTGCGCCCAGGTTCATATACAAGTTTCGACTGTCTGTCTGACATCCATTATCCATTGATTCATTCACTCATTGTTTTTCGTCGAGCCTATCACAAGGACGAACATTCAGGGATGCGGAACGAATCAAGGTATACATTAACAGAAGACAAAAAAGTCACAGAAACGTAAAATAAATACTTCTTCTTCTGTTTCGTCTTCTCCTGCCTGCGCAGGTTCGACATTTCTGGCAGGTTTCCTTCACTTTTCGTCGTACTGCGTTTCGTCTCCGTCATTTGCTTTTCTGTCTTGTCCTCTCAAATGCAGTACGCCAGTTTCTTTTTAGCCCTTCTTCTTTGCCTGGGGCCTTCCTTTGGCATCTCCATCGTTCTTCTCGTGTCCATACCACTGGAGTCTTTTCTCCTGCACTTTCTTGCACACTTCCGCAACTTTTAGGTTCCTCGTATTGTCTCATTTGGAATCCGGTCCTTTCTGATGACTTCACACATCCATCTCAACATTTTAATCTCATTTACGTCAAGTTTACTGCAGTGAGTTCTCAGTTGTTGACCATAACCTCTCGTCCATACAACAATACTAGCCGTACGACTGACTGCCTTTTATGCCACCCCCTTGACTCTGAAATTTGTGTTATCGTTAGAGAGGATTTCAAACGTCCTTTCCCAATTCTTCCAGCCACCTTAGACTCCGATTTTTATACTCCGTTAACGATAAACTATCGGTACACTATCTGATCAAAAGAATCCGGATACTTATCAGTGAGCATGAACGTGAGATGTGTCAGCACTTCGCCTTTTTGATGGCTTGAACTCTTCTGGAGGAGTGAGGTGTCTGAATGTCTGTGGAGGAATGGCAATCTATTCTTCCTCAAGAGCCGAAACCAGAGTAGATAGTGATGTCGGACGCTGGAGTTTGGAGGGAAATCTATGTTCAAAGGTCTTCCATTGGGCTCAGATCGGAACTCTGGGCAGGCCAGTATTTCTCAGGAATTTGACTGTGCATAAACAGTTACCTCACAGATACTGTTCTATGATAGCATTTATCGTCATGCAGATACGATTATCATCTCCGAACTCACTACTGTACGCAATACGAAAATCTGTAGAATGTTTTCATATTCTTCCACACTTACGGTTTTCTTAAGCGCAATAGCAGCACGACATCACAACCACGAAAGGAGCGAACGCACAACACCACCACATTATCCGTACTTCTGTTGACACTACACATAATGGCAGGTGGTGTTACACTAGTATGCGCCAAAGCGGAACGTTTCCGTCGGGTTGGCAAAGGATGTATGCATGATTCTCCACTCCAAATCACTCGTTACCACTCATCCACTATCTAGTGATATCGCTCTTTTCACAAATGTCACGTAGTGTTGAAATGGAAATGAGCGTTTGGCGTCATTGGCCGGGAGGCCCCTTACGGGGCAGTTCCGGCCGCCTTGGTGCAGGTCTTAAGACATTCGACGCCTCATTGGGCGACCTGAGCGCCGGATGGGGATGAAGTGACGATGAAGACAACATCCAGTCCCTGAGCGGAGAAAATCCACGACCCAGCCGGGAGTCGAGCCCGGGACCCTGAGGACGGCAGGCTGGCCATTCAGCTATCGGGGCGGACGTCACGTAGTGTTGACCTCACATAAGTGTGACTTATGAGAAGCTGCTCAACCACTGTACCCCATTCCATACAATTCCCTGCGCACAGTCATTGTGCTAGCTGGATTGGTGGTCAAAACTGACATCCAGCGACAAGTCCACATTCGAAGTCACTACGCTGGCCTGGCCGACCCATTTCCCCCTCTCCTTTTCTACCCATGGGATCGCCTCTGGTGAGATCTAGTGGTCAATTCCGCATTAGGTAGTGATGTCCGAATACTTTTCATAAGTCAGTGTATTGAATAATATTATTCGCGCTTATGGCATCTAAATTTTATCAAGTAAATGAAAATTAAAGCTGTTGCTTTGGAAAAACGTTATACTGCGTAGCTGGTGTTTATCTGTACAGAGTGTGGCCTCAGTACTGCGTTGTCCCAGATTAGAAGAAAATAAGTGACTTACCTGATCAAATGAGAATGAAGCAGTTGTAGAATAAGGACGGGTTCAGATGGTTCAAATGGCTCTGAGCACTATGGGACTTAACTTCTAAGGTCGTCAGTGCCCTAGAACTTAGAACTACTTAACCCTAACTAACCTAAGGACATCACACAGATCCATGCCCGAGGCAGGATTCGAACCTTCGAGCGCAGCGGGTGCGCGGTTCCAGACTGTAGTTAAGGACGGGTAACTAGGTGTGAAGCCGGCACGTCCAGAGGGTGGTGAGGCGACTTTCCACAGGCGCTGCCCCCCACTTTCGAGAGCAGACCGCGACGTGCGCGTAGCACGCGTCCGTGTGTGTTCTGCAAAGGATGCCTGCGGTCGCGGACTCTGACCGCAAGCCGCGTCCAGCCTGCAGCAGCCACCGGCCAGGCACGCACAGGTGATTTCGCCTCCGCTCCCCCCCCCCCCCCCCCCCCCGGTTTTCTCCCCCAACGGCCCTGCGCCCAGGAGACGCCTTCGGTTTCTCGAGCCGACCACCGGGCCGCGCCTGCAACACCTTCTTCTGCGCGCGGCAAATTGCGTCCGGCCATTGTGCGGCGTCGCTCTGACGTTCCGGTTCCGCCTGCTGAATCAACCCGCGGCCTCTTCAGTTGCAGGAAGCTCGGGCGCAGGTAGGAAAAGACCGACCGCCAACCCGTGCTCCACCTCAGATTTTTGGGCCTTGCTACGAGGGTTGGCGTCACCTTCGAAACCAATCAAAATGCGACACTGGAGCATCGAGATCCTTCTCATCCTTGTCTGTGTTCTCAGCCTGCAGTACGATAAACTTTACGAAGACTCCAGTGACAGAAGTCTGCATTTTGGCTGTTCTTGAAGCATTATACGGGGTGATTCAAAAAGAATACCACAACTTTAAAAATGTGTATTTAATGAAAGAAACATAATATAACCTTCTGTTATACATCATTACAAAGAGTATTTAAAAAGGTTTTTTTTTCACTCAAAAACAAGTTCAGAGATGTTCAATATGGCCCCCTCCAGACACTCGAGCAATATCAACCCGATACTCCAACTCGTTCCACACTCTCTGTAGCATATAAGGCGTAACAGTTTGGATAGCTGCTGTTATTTCTCGTTTCAAATCATCAATGGTGGCTGGGAGAGGTGGCCGAAACACCATATCCTTAACATACCCCCATAAGAAAAAATCGCAGGGGGTAAGATCAGGGCTTCTTGGAGGCCAGTGATGAAGTGCTCTGTCACGGGCTGCTTGGCGGCCGATCCATCGCCTCGGGCAGTTGACGTTCAGGTAGTTACGGACAGATAAGTGCCAATGTGGTGGCGCTCCATCCTGCTGAAATATGAATTGTTGTGCTTCTTGTCCGAGCTGAGGGAACAGCCAATTCTCTAACATCTCCAGATACTGTAGTCCAGTTACAGTAGCACCTTCGAAGAAAAAGGGACCAAAAACTTTATTGGCTGGAATGGCGAACAAATGTACAACTAAATGAAACTTTATAGCTCCCTTAATTCGCCGACAGATAGTGCTTAGCTCTGCCTTTTGTCGTTGCAGAGTTTTAAATTCGTAAAGTTGTGGTATTCTTTTTGAATCACCCTGTACATCGAAAATCACACAGAGCGAAGTACCCAGTGGTTAACACACAGGGCTCGAATTCCAGAGGACGACGGTTCAAATCCGCGTGCGGCCATCCAGATTTAGGTCTTCCGTCATTTTCAGAAATCGCTCCAGGCAAATGCCAGAATGGTTCTTTGCCCAATCTGAGCTTGTGCGTCTTCTCTACTGATGTCGACGGGACGTTAAACCACATTCTTTCTTCCTTCCATCGGAAATCACCTTGTCGTCATTCTGTAAATGCCGGAGAAGGGGTTGTTCAGCAGAGACAAGAAAACGGAATCATTGGTTTCAATGTCAGGAGAATTGGGGAAGAAACATCGTGTGTGATAATGCCTTGTGAAGGACGAGCTGGGTAGCAATTTTAGTGGTCGGTAGTGTATTATGTGAACCCTGTTACGTCTTCTCGTTTGTTTTGAAACTCTTACTCTTTCTCTCTGTTCTTTGGTGTCGCAGTGGTTTTCATCATCCTACCTCCCCCCCCCCCCCCCCCCCCCGCCCATCCCTTCCCGGGAATAATACAAAAATACATGCATCTGTGCATGAGAAATTATTTTACGGAATCAATGTTCCAAAGCGATGTTATTGCAGACACTCTTTTACTGGTTCTAGTTTTCAGCAAATAGCAGCTGCTACATCGGAATATACTGTACATAGTACTGTATTTAGAACGCTGCTGGAACTGAACTGCACCAAATGCCAAATTGTAACTGTCTGAGTGTCTGCGGCGTACCCAGTTTTTGTGTCTATCGGCGGGGGGAATTTCAGGTCCGCAATGACATGGTAGAGGCAATTTAGTCCCCAGCGTTTCCTATGGTGTCTGCCCGCACTATGGGGGAACGTACACCTCATTCTGCAGGAAGCGATGCAGAAGCAGGACGAGGTGCGTGTTACGAGCGCCATCTGGAGGCTGCCGCATGGCACAGACACCCGCATTCGCTCTAGAGCCCGAAACTCGCACCTTGCGACTTCCATCGGTTTGCCCAGTCAACAACGCACACAGCGGGAAGCAGTACCTGGATGATGGGGAGGTTACTGATGCGACAAGACGTTGGCTCCGAGTCGACCAGTACAGTGGTACCATGCTGGAATGCAGGCCCGTTGTATTGAACAGGGCCAAAATAATGGGAAATAATAGAGCGTGTTGGAATCCTGAATAAAACCAACCTGTTTTCAGAAAAAGAAATGTGTTGCTCTTCTTCGTCTTTTTCTTCGTCTTAGCGTTAGTCTCGTCTAGTACGAGGTCTGCTGTACCAAAATTTGACGAATTTACTTTTACTTAACTTTGCGACCGGATGCTTCCCTATCGCAGCAGTCGTGATACATCTAAACGAGAGAAGTCGTGTACAGTACTTTCTGCATGTGATAATATTTTTACTGGTTGTGCTACGTATTTTCTAAGCCGAAAATTAGGAAACACCCGAGCATTTGCCGAAACGAGAGTGGTAAACCGCCTGAAAATCACTTAAGCTGGACGGTGCACCAGTGACAGAGGTAATCCGTCGTACGTACTCGTTTCTGGCCTCACTCACCTACCTGTCTCGCTAGCTAGCACGTGACGCTATACGACAAGATCAAATAGTGTGTGTAGATTCTTAGATCAAGATCTTTATCATGGTCAACATTACATTTAATATAATTTTTTGGTCACGTCGAGTTCAGCACCAACTTCGTGCTGTACTGAGTAGGTTCCAACTTTCAGGGTGGGCGTTAGGCGATTGGAGGTTGAAGATGTTTTCATTAGCATTTCATAAAATTTTGTCATAAAGTAATTGGTGAGTAGTTATTATTACGCGTTTTAACTTGCCGCAACTTTGCTTTATTAATTTTATAAAGTCATGTTACTTCCCTATTTTACAAATCACCATTACAATGGAACTCGTGGGTGGTCGGAAAATAGAGATACAAATGTGGGCGGCAGATAAGAAAGGCTCGCTACTTCTGGTTTACAGTGAATTCTTTTACCTTAGCCGGTTCAGTCTAATCAATGGTTTATTGTATTGCAGCCACAAAATACATCACTGCACCCATTTCAATAGTGGTACAAGTGGAATAGTCTTTCGAGTTCGGCAGTAAATTGTTCCAGTGGTCACTACAATGCCTACGGAGCAGATTTATTACATACATTTGCCTTGCCATGGTACTTTGCTCGCATTATCTATAAAATAACTAGCGAAAACACATCTTCTACTATTACGTCGCTTTCCTCCTTGCGTTTATATTGTTTCATTGTACAGATCACATAGCACGCTCTTCAATTCCTCTGACATTTTTCAGCCACTTTTCGTCTTTGAAGTTCGATGTGCCCTCTTTGTGCAAGGTATTCCACACAGCTATAAAAACTTTCTTTGGGTTCTGGTGGTCGATTCTGTATTGATAAAACAGATCAATTATAGTACAACCACTATCCAGGTGTGTGGAAAAGATGAACAGTTTACACTACAGGTGTTGTTTTACTCTTAATTCATCAAACGGTTATACGTTCATTCGAAAATAAGGAATTTAGTTTCACCTTCTCCTAAATCCATCAACGGTGTCACGAAGACTTCTTACAGCAAATGCGAATTTAACCATTGGCTGAGTCCAAAGGCTTCTGTTGAGTTTGTTAATGCATCCATAAGTGAAATAAGCAAACATTGCCTGCTTTCTTCTATCTGAGTGCATACTGGTTGGCTTCGACACTAGTGCGGCTGCGCGCTTAATGCTGCAATAAATGTAAATGTCGTGTGACTAGGGCCTCCCGTCGGGCAGACCGTTGGCCGGGTGCAAGTCTCTCGATTTGACGCCACTTCTACATCTACATCCATACTCCGCAAGCTACCTGACGGTGTGTGGTGGAGGGTACCCTGAGTACCTCTAGCGTTTCTCCCTTCTATTCCAGTCTGGTATTGTCCGTGGAAAGAAAGATTGTCGGTATGCCTCTGCGTGGGCTCTAATCCCTCTGATTTTATCCTCATGGTCTCTTCGCGAGATATACGTAGGAGGCTGCAATATACTGCTTGACTCCTCGGTGAAGGTATGTTCTCGAAACTTCAACAAAAGCCCGTACCGAGCTACTGAGCGTCTCTCCTGCAAAGTCTTCCACTGGAGTTTAGCTATCATCTCCGTAACGCTTTCGCGATTACTAAATGATCCTGTAACGAAGCGCTGCTCTCCGTTGGATCTTCTCTATCTCTTCTATCAACCCTATCTGGTACGGATCCCACACTGCTGAGCAGTATTCAAGCAGTGGGCGAACAAGTGTACTATAACTTACATCCTTTGTTTTCGGATTGCATTCCCTTAGGATTCTTCCAATGAATCTCAGTCTGGCATTTGCTTTACCGACGATCAACTTTATATGATCATTCCATTTTAAATCACTCCTAATCACTGCTTCTAGTTGCTGACCTGCTATATTGTAGCTAAATGATAAATGATCTTTCTTTCTATGTATTCGCAGCACATTATACTTGCCTACATTGAGATTCAATTGCCATTCCCTGCACCATACGTCAATTCGTTGCAGATCCTCCTGCATTTCAGTACAATTTTCCATTGTTACAACCTCCCGATATACCACAGCATCATCCGCAAAAAGCCTCAGTGAACTTCCGATGTTATCCACAAGATCATTTATTTATATTGTGAATAGCAACGGTCCTACGACACTCCCCTGAGGCACACTTGAAATCACTCTTACTTCGGAAAACTTCTCTCCATTGAGACTTGCCCGTCGATGGGGATGAAATGATGATGATGACAACACAACAGCCAGTCCCTGAGCCGACCCTGCCGGGAATCGAACCCGGGCCCTGAGGATTGACATTCAGTCGCCCTGACCGCTCAGATACCGGGGGCGGACTAATGCTCCGATGCCGCCGTGTTTCTGTGCACTAAAACGACCTCTGACGCTGCGTGATGTCGCTGCGAGCACGTGCGGCTGTTAGTCACTTTTGTGCCTCGAGCCTTTAACGTTATGTCGATTGCGTGACGCAACGGAACCTGTGGACAGACGACCAAATGGAAGTTTCCCATCAGTACTTGCGTTTCATCAGAGTGGGCGTGACTGACGGAGCAACTCGCCTTGCGTTTGCGTAAGCGACCTCTACCCAGGCACTGGAGATTCCACCTAAAGCGACGCCGGCAGCTCTGCAGGCTGTTCCTATGTTGTGCTTTAGTACGGAAGCTGTTCCCGCACGGTGGGTGGTGGTTGCTTGTACGTCGGTGTAGTAGACTCGCTGTACCGGGGCGCAGCCGATCGGTGTTTATGTTAATACGAGGCGAGGGCGGAGGGAAATTGTGGGGGTTTATCGGTGAGACGGGCCCGAGCAGGCGGCCAGCAGATGTTGGGCGGGCCTATGGGGAAAACTGCGCAGCTGGCGGACAGAGGTTCCGCTCGACGCGAGATAACGACGCCTGCCAGATAACGCGCAGCTGCCGCCGATAGGGCGTTTGGCGTTGCAACTGCCCTTCCCCACCAGGCTGTTACAGTTCCACTCTGTCTTTTCCCACGAACAACAGAATTGTTTCATAGAAAACTCAGCTGTCGAAGGCGCATGTCATTCCAAACTGCTCAAAAAATTACCCCCACAGCCACTGTCGCCGCCATAGTTTTTTTTTCTTTTCCTTTTTTCTTTTTATCTGGTATTACGTCTCATTTTCATTAGACCACAAGAAATCTCTACTTACGGGCATCTGTGTTACGGAGTCAAAAAAGTAAACATGCATTCTCTATGCAACCAGAAATCGCCACCCCGATTTTCTAAAGAACAGAATGCTTACGTATAAAACAGCGTCGAACGTCCGTTGGTTTTTACTTTATCGTTAGATTATCGGTGAATAGTGTAAAAGAAGGTTGTATACCTGGAAGAATCCTGGACATACTAAAAGGTATCAGATTATATAATGGTAAGACAGAGATTTAGGAACCAGGTTTTAAATTGTAAGACATTTCCAGGGGCAGATGTGGATTCTGACCACAATCTATTGGTTATGAACTGAAGATTGAAACTGAAGAAACTGCAAGAAGGTGGGAATTTAAGGAGATGGGACCTGGATGAACTGAAAGAACCAGAGGTTGTAGAGAGTTTCAGGGAGAGCATAAGGGAACAATTGACAGGAATGGGGGAAAGAAATACAGTAGAAGAAGAATGGGTAGCTCTGAGGGATGAAGTAGTGAAGGCAGCAGAGGATCAAGTAGGTAAAAAGACGAGGTCTAATAGAAATCCTTGGGTAACAGAAGAAGTATTGAATATAATTGATGAAAGGAGAAAATATAAAAATGCAGTAAATGAAGCAGGCAAAAATGAATACAAACGTCTCAAAAATGAGATTGACAGGAAGTGCAAAATGGCTAAGCAGGGATGGCTAGAGGACAAATGTAAGGATGTAGAGGCTTGTCTCACTAGGGGTAAGATAGATATTGCCTACAGGAAAATTAAAGAGACCTTTGGAGAGAAGAGAACCACTTGTATGAATATCAAGAGCTCAGATGGCAACCCAGTTCTAAGCAAAGAAGGGAAGGCAGAAAGGTGGAAGGAGTATATAGAGGGTTTATACAAGGGCGATGTACTTGAAGACAATTTATGGAAATGGAAGAGGATGTAGATGAAGATGAAATGGGAGATATGATACTGCGTGAAGAGTTTGACAGAGCACTGAAAGACCTGAGTCGAAACAAGGCCCCTGGAGTAGACAACATTCCATTAGAACTACTGATGGCCTTGGGAGAGCCAGTCATGACAAAACTCTACCATCTGGTGAGCAAGATGTATGAGACAGGCGAAATACCCACAGACTTCAAGAAGAATATAATAATTCCAATCCCAAAGAAAGCAGGTGTTGACAGATGTGAAAATTACCGAACTATCATTTTAATAAGTCACAGCTGCAAAATACTAACGCGAATTCTTCACAGACGAATGGAAAAACTGGTAGAAGCGGACCTCGGGGAAGATCAGTTTGGATTCCGTAGAAATGTTGGAACACGTGAGGCAATACTAACCTTACGACTTATCTTAGAAGAAAGATTAAGAAAAGGCAAACCTACGTTTCTAGCATTTGTAGAGAAAGCTTTTGACAATGTTGACTGGAATACTCTCTTTCAAATTCTGAAGTTGACAGGGGTAAAATACAGGGAGCGAAAGGCTATTTACAATTTGTACAGAAACCAGATGGCAGTTATAAGAGTCGAGGGGCATGAAAGTGAAGCAGTGGTTGGGAAGGGAGTGAGGCAGGGTTGTAGTCTCTCCCCGATGTTATTCAATCTGTATATTGAGCAAGCAGTAAAGGCAACAAAAGAAAAATTCGGAGTAGGTATTAAAATCCATGGAGAAGAAGTAAAAACTTTGAGGTTCGCCGATGACATTGTAATTCTGTCAGAGACAGCAAAGGACTTGGAAGAGCAGTTGAACGGAATGGACAGTGTCTTTAAAGGAGGATATAAGATGAACATCAACAAAAGCAAAACGAGGATAATGGAATGTAGTCAAATTAAATCGGGTGATGCTGAGGGGATTAGATTAGGAAATGAGACACTTAAAGTAGTAAAGGAGTTTTGCTATTTAGGGAGTAAAATAACTGATGATGGTCGAAGTAGAGAGGATATAAAATGTAGACTGGCAATGGCAAAGAAATCGTTTCTGAAGAAGAGAAATTTGTTAACATCGAGTATAGATTTAAGTGTCAGGAAGGCGTTTCTGAAAGTATTTGTATGGAGTGTAGCCATGTATGGAAGTGAAACATGGACGATAAATAGTTTAGACAAGAAGAGAATAGAAGCTTTCGAAATGTGGTGCTACAGAAGAATGCTGAAGATAAGGTGGGTAGATCATGTAACTAATGAGGAGGTATTGAATAGGATTGGGGAGAAGAGAAGTTTGTGGCACAACTCGACTAGAAGAAGGGATCGGTTGGTAGGACATGTTTTGAGGCATCAAGGGATCACAAATTTAGCATTGGAGGGCAGCGTGGAGGGTAAAAATCGTAGAGGGAGACCAAGAGATGAATACACTAAGCAGATTCAGAAGGATGTAGGTTGCAGTAGGTACTGGGAGATGAAGAAGCTTGCACAGGATAGAGTAGCATGGAGAACTGCATCAAACCAGTCTCAGGACTGAAGACCACAACAACAACAACAACAACAGTGTAAAACTAATAAAATAAACATCATAAGGATTGTACATCTTGAAACATGAAGTTTATACTGTGGCATCACAAAGTACTGACATACCTACAATTATATACACACTGGAATGAGATTTTCACTCTGCAGCGGAGTGTGCGCTGATGTGAAACTTCCTGGCAGTTTAAAACTGTGTGCGGGACCGAGACTCGAACTTGGGACCTTTGCCTTTCGCGGGCAAGTGCTCTACCATCTGAGCTACCCAAGCACGACACGCCCCGTTCTCACAGCTTCACTTCTGCCAGTATGTCGTCTCCTACCTTCCAAACGAGATACTGGCAGAAGTAAAGCTGTGAGAACGGGGCGTGAGTCGTGCTTGGGTAGCTCAGGTGGTAGAGCACTTGCCCGCGAAAGGCAAAGGTCCCGAGTTCGAGTTTCGGTCCCGCACACAGTTTTAATCTGCCAGGAAGTTTCATATATACACTGATCAGCCAGAACATTATGACCGCCTAATAGCCGCTACGTCCATCTTTGGCAAGGATAACAGCGTTGATGTTTAGGTGCTTCAGTCCGGAACCGCGCTGCTGCTACGGTCGCAGGTTCGAATCCTGCCTCGGGCATGAATGTGTGTGACGTCCTTAGGTTGGTTAGGTTTAAGTAGTTCTAGATTTAGGGGACAGATGACCTCAGATTTTAAGTCCCATAGTGCTTGGGGCCATTTTGAATCTAGTTCCCGCAAATTCCGGGGAGAAGGGCCGTGACCTCTAACGCCACGTTCAATCACATCCCAGACATGTTCGATCGGGTTCATATCTGGCGAGTTGCGAGGTCAGCACATCAATTGGAACTCGCCATTGTGTTCCTCGAATCACTCCGTCACATTCCTGGTCTTATGATATGGGTCATTATCTTTTTGAAAAACGCCACTGGCGTCGGTAAACATAATCGTCATCAAGGAGTGTACGTGGTCTGCAACCAGTGTACGATACTCCTTGGCCGTCATGGTACCTTGCACGTGCTGCACTGGAGACATAAATGCCCACGTGAATGTTCCCCAGAGCGTAATGGAGCTCGTCTCCGTCCAGCAGTAGAGTTGTCAAGGAGCTGTTCCCCTCGTAAACGACAGATTCGCGCCCTCCCATCGGCATGATGAAGAAGGTATCGGGATTCACTATACCATGGAACGCTCTGTCACTGCGCCAACTTCCAGTGCCGATGGTCACATGCCCATTTCAGTCGTAATTGCCGATATCATGGTGTTAATATTGTCACGTGCATGTGTTGTCGGCTTTGGAGGCCAATATTACGAGCGTTCGGTGCACTGTGTATTCAGACACACCTGTACTCTGCCCACGATTAAAGTCTGATGTTAGACCCGCCACAGTTTGCTACCTGCCCTGTTTTGCCAGTCTGCGCAACCCAAGACGTCCGACGTCTATAATGAGGGGTGGCAGCCAAACCCCGCGATGTCCGGACGTTGCTTCATCTTGATTTCTCCAAGTGTTGAAGACACTCACCGCAGTACTCCTCGAAAAACTGACAAGTCGTGCAGTTCGCGAAATGCTCGTGGCTAGCCTCCGGGCCATCACAGTCTGCCCTCGGTCAAATTCAGATAGATCGCGCTCCTTCCCCATTCTACACACGGACAGTTGGCCTACTCTCTCTGATACTACATGCACCGTGCGTGTCTCTTGACTAGCAGTCGTTCCTCGCCAGGTACCGCTGCTATCGCCTGGATGGATTTATATTGACAGTAGTAGTCATAAAGTTCTGGCTGATTAGTATACATTACAAACAAATGAAGATGATGCCCAGACACTGTTACAGTTATTTAAATTTACAGCAGTAAACATAAGGCTCTTCCTCACAACAAAAATATTTGTGTACAAAAAGAAACCAATTGCTCTACACATCAAAAATGTATTAACAGACCTACACAGAAATGAAGTTAAAGTCTCCCTAATTTATGTAACTTAAATTCTAGTAGCCTTTGTGCATACCGTTGGCATTGATGACAGCTTGTAGACGTCTTGGCATGAAGTGAAGCAACTGGAGAGATCTTCAACCATTCCTCTAATAACAGCGTCTGAAACCACCTCTTGTCATGTAGAGCAAAGTTTTCGCACATTTCTATCCAAGTGTGCCCAGAGGAGCTCTATCGGGTTACGATTAGGGCATTATGTTGGAGTGAAACCGATTCTTGGAGCATTATATAATAACCACTCCCGAGATCCCAGAGCCGTATGTTTAGCGTTCTTGTCTTAATGAAAGTAACAGATGCCATCAAGACCCAGTTTCTGTACACCTCTACACAAATGGCCTCGCAAGACATTTACATATTTACGATGTTCCATGACATCTCCAATAATTTTCAAGTCACTGACACCAGAACCTGCCATGCATTCCCAAACTATTATGCTGCCTCCCATATTTTACTGTAAGCAGGAGATGTCCTGATTGGAGCTGCGTGTTTGGTTTGCGCCACACTTTCTCCTGTTCGTCAGACCCAAACAGGTTAAACCTGGATTCGTCAGAAAATAGCACTGTATTCCACATTTCAATCGATTTATTGACATAATCTTTGGCGAATTACAAGCGTTTTCACCGTTACCTTCCGAAATAAATGAATTCTTTCTCGGAGATCTGCCACGAGTATAAGCTGCTTTCAAAACATTCCTAATAGCTTGAGCACTGGCCTGTTTGTTGGACGTTGACTGCCTGTCCGGTACAAACGACCCCGCTCTTTAAAGGGCTCTTTTTGAGCCACACAAACTGTCCCTCGACGCTCTCTACGTGTAAGTAGCCTTGGATGTCCAAATCTGCGTTTATTGTGTGCTGTGCGAGTCTTTCCAAATTTTTTGATGATTGCCTGCATTGTTGTATGGTTAATAGAAAGTTATTTACCAAACTCGCTGTCACTTTTACCCATTGAATGCAAACCTCCTGGTTGCGTAACGAAACAGAATGCTCCTTCCCGTTCGGACCCATCGTGACAAGTGAATGCCTCTTACACTGGCTGTCGGGCAAGCGACTCTGCTGTTCGTGAACTCCGGTTGCACAAATCTGGTTCGCGCGGCGCCGTCTGTCAAGCACAGTAACGAACTTCGGACAGTGCGCCAATACTTCCTTGAGCAGGAGTATACCCTCATTTAATTGATTACATGTGTTTCTGTTGCTTTGGGAACATATTTTAACATACAGATTATTTCCTTTGCTGAATCACAGTTAATGGTATACATGTAATGTTCCTAGTACTTATACATTTTGTATCAGATGCGAAAATGTGTCTGTGGCAATACTTTCTGATGCCACTGCACTCCACTTAACGTAAATTTTTTAACTCATTTGTAAAGTATTCAATCATGTACATGGGAATTCTGAAAATCATATTTATATTGCCCCTGTAAAACGTTAGGTAGGCAACCCGCAAGAGCGATCGCAAGCGTGGTTCAGCCGCCAAATAATGTAGATTCACCACCCATTGTCTCACCAACCGTGAACGGGAAAGTCCAGCTTGTGTAAACTGTTCAGTCTGTTAAACATGCCTGGGAAGCTAATTTCAAGCGCTGTCACTTTACGGTGAGAGGCGTTGTCACTACGGGAACTACACCACAACTGCGTCGTTCGAAAATTCAGCCGTTATCGCGAGGCTGAAAACACTGAACTGCCACGTTGTGGTCGCCCGCGGTCAGCAACACAAAGTGAGGACCACTGTCCATAAACCATGGTTCGTATTTAAATGTCCCGAGGAGAATGCGAGAGAACTGCACGTCGCCATTTTGGAGGCAACTCGAATTGCGAAGGAACCCTAGACAATACACGACCCCCCCACGATGAATTTGGTCTCTTGGGAGTCAATTGCCAGTGAACAGAAAGATGAAGACAATCTTATCTTTAGTGTGCCTGAATTTTAAAACTTTCTGAACTTGTCAAAACAGACACAAAGGAGGATGTTTTGAATGCTTTAAGAAAAGCAACTAAAACGTCGCAGTAGCTTGTGCCTGTACATCATAATATAATGTATCCTTTTTGTGTGGCAGTAAAGAGCAAATGAAAATGATAAAGATAATTGACTGTGCTAAACAGTATCCAGTGCATAAGTAAAAGTTTCCCGTCTAAAGGATGCATGACAAAACTGATGGCATGACGCACTGAATTTAAACCCACACGTCATTTACTTAATCACTCAATTGATTACTGACTGGCTTACCTGAAATTTAATAGCCTCGGTTTGTTTGATTGATGGGTGTATCAGGCAGTGGGTGTTGCGGCACGTACCGTCGTTCGATAAGCGAAATGACCGTGAAGAATAATAATATAGTTTCCACCTTAATTAGTGGTAGTAGTACTGGTTGGGACTTCGTATTAAAAAAAAAGACACATGTTCCGTTTGAAAGGAAATGCTGCAAAAGCAAGACACGATACTTGATTTTAGTCGGGGGGTTTCAAACAATGGACGTTACCTTTCCCGAAAGATCTTTTCTGGAACAGAAAATACATATTGTGAAAACATACATGAGAAATCTATAGGAGACTACATTGGTTGTAATTATTACTGTTAACAGTGGTATAATTCAGAATAAATCAGATTACAAAATTGGCACAGCCGAAGGAACAGACGCATGATAGTTAAAAGGGAAGAAGCCGCTTCCCTGGAAAGTCTTTCTACTGTCTTAACAACTGACATTATGGACATAGCTAACAAAAATTGTTCATTTATACGAGTCGCCTTTGCGTTTACTTACTTAACAGACCATAAATATTTTTATCTCACATTTGCTCAGGTACACTTCACCGTGACAGGAAGAACAAAAATATTAAAAAAAAAAAACCTTATGTTTTTACTTCATATGGTTTATACACCTGACATTATTCGGATCCATATCTTGAGACAGAGGAATTTTGCATATGACGTCATGTGCGACATTGAAATTTTCCACTCTGTTCTCAGTCCAATTAACTCTCTCTTTAAGAGCGCACAGATAGTTATCCACACGGGAATTCATCATAATTACGGACTAATATCTTCTACAAGTATGTCTTCAGAAATGAATTTAGAGTAATTTGGATGGTAAGTTGACGTGTAATCTATTTAAAATAAGTGCTTGATGGGATATAAGTATAAAATGTTTTTGCCGTAATGTGACAAAATGAAACGATCGTATATCATTATCGGCTGGGAGACCCCATATGGTGTAGTTCGCCCGCCTGGTGCGAGTCTGTGTTCCACGCCACTTCGGTGACTGCGCATCTTCGTGATGGACATAAGGCGAAATAATTAGAACAACTTGAAACACCCAGTCCCTGAGCGAAGAATATCTCAGACCTAGCCGGCAATCGAACCCGGGACCTCTCGATCTAGTGGGAGCCACACTAAGCACCACAGCACAACCTGCAGACTGCTTGATGTGAGAATAAGTTTCTCATTTTCTGGCACGCAAAGTCGCATATTGGTATACGTTCCTTGTACCGCAAGCCTGAATCGTGGAAAAAGGATGGTCGAAAGATCCCCGCGACATTTGGAAATAGGAAATAGAGGGAAAGCTTCCCGTCGTCTTGTTGTAGGTCGTCATGCAACGCATGAGAAAGGCCTTTAGTTATTCTCCGTTCTAGAAATGGATGCCCCAGAATTTCCTTTTAAATTTCATCCTTTTGTTTTTCTTACTCAGTACGAGAAGTTAATAGAGTGGCATCCTCGTGGTCAGACTCCATGACGAAACTGAAGTGCAGCGCTGCAGCAGCCGGCCTAAAGTGGCAGCACTATCAAAGCTGCGCACGACGACTTACGGCTGCGCCTGTTTTCAGTGACGGCGTGCTGCGACGCGCAGTGTGGAGGTTGGAATGCGCTGCACGGAAGAGTTTCTCGGCGGCGTCGTGTAATGACGGCCTCCGTGTTGCAAAGTGACATTGTTGGCGGTCTATTGTCAAACAGCGTGGCCAGGCAGCATTTCATTGTGGTGAATGCCAGGTCGCGTTTCGTCTTCACTTTTGTATGACTACAACAGGAATACTTCCGACTGTGATATAGAAATAAACAGAATACAATTACAGTTACGTAGAGACAGGAGGAATTTTCGACATTAATTAACGAGTACCAGCAGTCTCCTCTTCATTCCATTGAGAAACTTTTGCAAGAAAATGGTTCCCCGCAACAACCGCCCGCTGGACGTAAATCCTGTTCTGCAATCTTACAAGGATAAGATCCTTAGCTGTAATATGCCAGTCATCTCTCTCTCCCTCCCTCCCTCCCTCCCTCTCTCGGCTAATGCTTTTGCTGCTAATAAATAAGAGTTGTGCGTCACCTTGCCTGGTGCATGGCTTGCCTCTTAACGGTGCACGGGCGACTTGCGTGTCAGTTTTGCTGCT
This sequence comes from Schistocerca piceifrons, assembly GCF_021461385.2. Lineage (NCBI taxonomy): Eukaryota > Metazoa > Arthropoda > Insecta > Orthoptera > Acrididae > Schistocerca > Schistocerca piceifrons. The sequence continues at coordinate 422,376,197 of NC_060145.1, forward strand.
TTCATATCCAAGCAACTTTCCGGTTAACCTCATAAGGCTGAGGGGAACTCTTTCCTGACCTGCCCGCCAGAGGAAAGTTTGAGGTGATTGGGAACCGAAGACAGGCTATGAGCTTTACTACCCAAAAGCTGTAAGCTCTATACCATGCAGTCAGTTCGGTTTTGCAGCTGTAATGTTAGGTATTACCGTTGTGACTTGTTAGACTAGGAAGGCCGTGTATCACGCCAAAAGAGTGTACGCAGCTCGTGTTCTAGTGGCTAGCATTGCTGCCTCTGAATCACGGGGTCCCGGGTTCGATTCCCGGCCGGGTTGGGGATTTTCTCTGCCCGGGGACTGGGTGTTGTTTTCTTCATCATAATCATCATTCGTGACAGTGGCTAGACTGAAATGCGAAAAAAAAATTGGACTGTGTAAAAATTGGGAATTTGTACGGGCGATGATGACCGCGCATTTGAGCGCCGCCCAAAACAAACATCATCAAAATCACGCCAAAGAAGTGAGTGATGAATACTGGAGGAGAGCTCGTACTTTCACGAACGAGGAAAGAGAAAATACAGCAAAATCAGTCGGCATAGACTGAAAGAAAGAGTTTCAGTTATCATCCGAGATTGAAACAGCAGATGACTAGACAACAAAGAACCCTGATATTGTCAAAGAAGGTGGTTTTACGGATACTGTCAGCGAAGCTTCGTGAGAAGCAAGGATGTGAGGTACTGTACGCTATTTTTCTGTCCTTGTCATAAATGAGCGCTTCATGATTCGCGCGTACAGGCATATAGAGTGAGACAGCGCTCCGCTTGTAAGGATACCATAGTGTCCGCTGTCGCTACCTCCCTCCACCCTTCTGAGGCGCAATCACGACGGTGCTGTCGCCATGGCCAGGTAACAAGTTCGCTTTGCTGAGTAACACCTATGGATATTCCACGCAGTACAATGGAAGAGCATGTACGGCCACTGCATCTCTGACAATATTTTACGGATTTGTTTTGATAGAGACAGGGATGTGTGTCGACGGTACCCTCTTTCCCCTCTCAAAGAGAGAGAGAGAGAGAGAGAGAGAGAGAGAGAGAGAGAGAGAGAGAGAGAGAGAGAGAGAGAGAGAGAGAAAGGGGGGAGGGAGACTGACTCCTTTCTCTCTCACATAGACGCAATCGCGTGATTGTTGGCGCCCGTATATATCACGCAAGCATTGGATTCATATCAACACTCTACAGAACCACGTGGAAGGAGTGTACGATATGTCGTAGGGTTTACGACGCTGAATTCGTATTCATTTGGAGCGGAGATGAAGTCCCAGGGAGGCTCATTCTAATTCAGAACTTGAGTGCTCCCCCCCTCCCCCCCCCCCCAAAAAAAGGGCTCACTTGTTCATACAGTTCCCTCGAATTATTCTCTTTCAGCCAAATTAGCACTCTTAACCTATGATTGTACCGGTTGGTTAGCCTCAACCATCTATCAAGTGAAGATAGGCTTCTCCACGTCAAATTTATCTGAATTACTTTTAGCTTCCACTTGCTACAGCAAGTACTCAAACGACGGATAAAAGGACATTTCAATCTAAAAAAAAAAAAAAAAAAAAACCTTGTGAAGGACCACAGCCAATTATTAATTTATCGTAACTCTGCTAATCGCTCGACGGAGATGTAGGGCTGCATTTGTTAGTTGGAATATCACCCGTAACATCAATCTCTGTCTCTGCCCCGTTGTTAAAGCGTAAAGACTTCACGAATTCACAGGACCAGCGTTCGCAGTAATTTGACTGGTTCCAAGCTTTTCTGTAATGGGACGTCCTCATTAGAGCGTTTGTGGAGGAGGAACGCATCCAAAGTCGCGCCAGTTTGGTGTTTGTTATGCGCGGCGTAATGGAACGGGATTGGTATCTCGGAGAGCAGCGCGCTTCGGGGTAAACAAACTGGGCTGACCATTAATCATCTGGCGGGCGGGCACAATTGAATTACCGCCGGCGCGGCTTCCTGCGGCCCGCGTTATATATACGGCCCGTGTCCGCCGCCACCAAGTCGACCCGAATTGTCTCGCGTTATAGTAGATGTAAACGCTACGTCCGTCCAAAAAAAAAAAGCCACGTCTTTCTTTAACTCTTCGTGCTGACGTTGTGGACTGGCGCCAAATGAGTCTTTGTTAGGCTCGAGTTTTCTGAATGCCATGTTGCGGATGCGTTCGAAGAGGGATTGTCATAAAAATAATTGGTGCAATACAAACTACACACAAATGGAAAATGAGAAGCAACGAGTAATATCAAAGTGAAGATTAATCTTCTTCGCACACACGTACCGTCTGAGTGGAAAGGCACTAACTAAACAAATATTTCTCTATTTCTGAAAAAAAAAGAGATTGACAGTGGCATGGATTACGAAAATAAGGAAAAAACTAAAAAGGAACAACATTAAAAATTGAGAAGAAACAAAAAGAAACCTATTTAAGAATAAGAAACTAACTGTAGAAGACTGTCACGGCTGTAGAAATAGTTAATAGAGAACGACATGGACAGAATAAAGGGAAGGGCAACATGGTGAGAGAATGGAGTACTGGCAGAATAGCAGACAAGGACAGAGGAGAAACTGAAGTCGTCGTGTGTTCCTATTTGGTCAGAGCAAACTGTTACTGAGATGAAACGTCCGTCAGCGTGGCGAAGCAGAATGCGACTTCAGCCTGCAGACCTCCCCTGCTCATCGCTCGGTCGGATTGCTTCTACCGCGATATATCGCCTGGTACGGCGCAAACTGCTGCAACAGTGTTGCGTGGGCGGATTGGATGGACCGACGGACGGTCGTACGCTAAACGAGCGGGCAGTGAATTACGCAGTGTCACGGAATGTAACATCGTCTATGGATACGCTGTCTGAATGTCTGACCTTATTGTGTCTGTACTCCCAACAAACAGAAGGGGTGCGAGCGGATCATACCAGCGTTGATTGAGGACGGATCTGAAATTCAATCTGCCCAACGAACAGCGCTTCGGACGACCCTGACTCCTGTAAATCACTGCCCACATTTACAGCAGCACATCGCGAGCCACCGTATGTAGTGTGTGGCGAAGAGTACTTGGTCTTCCACTGTCAGTAACTTTTTCTTTTGTTACCGTCGCGAGTAGGTCGTGGGAAGAACGATTGCTTCTAAACCTCCGAGTGCGCTCGAGTCTCTGTAACTTCACCTCCATGGTGTTTTTGAAATAAATACGCAGGAGGAAGCAGTTTATTGATTACCCCTTCCACGAACATACGCCCTCGGAGTTTTAACTGTAACGCACACTGTGATGCACAATGCCTCTCTTGTAGCGCCAGTCACTGGAATACGGCGACCGTCTTTGTAGCCCTTTCGCGCATACTAAATGGACCAGACGCGGAATGCGCTGCTCTTCTTTCGATCTTCTCTGTTTCCTTTTTGCCCGCATCTCGTGGTCGTGCGGTAGCGTTCTCGCTTCCCACGCACGGGTTTCCGGGTTCGGTTCCCGGCGGGGTCAGGGATTTTCTCTGCCTCATGATGGCTGGGTGTTGTGTGCTGTCCTTAGGTTAGTTAGGTTTAAGTAGTTCTAAGTTCTAGGGGACTGATGACCATAGATGTTAAGTCCCATAGTGCTCAGAGCCATTTGTTTCCTTTTTCAATCCTATCTGGCACGGATCCCTGACTAACAATCAGTATTCAAGTATTGGTCGAACGAGGGTTTTGTTAACTGCCTCCTTTACGGATAGACTACGCTTTCGGGGCCTTCTTTAAATAAATCTGCCTTGCATCTGCTTTACCCATGATTACGTAATCGTTGCCCTTTAAATAGTTCCGCACGCCTACTCCTGGATGCAGTCGAATTTTTCAGCAAGATAATGCGCCGTGTCACAAGGACGGGAGTGTGATGGAGTGGTTCGAGGAACACAGTGGCGAGTTGCAGTTGATCTGCTGGCTCCCAACTGGTCAGAACTGAACCAGATTGAAGACGTCGTGGATGTGATTGAATGTGGCGACAGAGATCATTGCCCCCCTTCCCGGAATTTACGGGAATTGAATGACTTGTTTGTGCAGATGTGGTCCCAGCACCCTCCAGCGACATATCAAGGCCTCATTGCTTTCATTTCTTGCCAAAGGTGGACGTACTAGGTATTAGGTAGGTGGTCATAATGTTCTCGCTGATCAGTGTATCCTTCCAAAGCTGTAAAGTCCTTTTTGACACACCCTGTTTTTAATACTGTAGAGAATCACCGTACAGATTGATTGAAAAATTCGATCGCACCGTTGGTGACCTTCCTTGTTAGTTTTTTTAACTCTGTTATTTTCATTATTATTATTGTTATTATTATACTATTTTAATTGTGAGAGAAGATGTTTTTGCATTACATGTCTAATTTCGTATGCACACAGTTTGATTAACAAAACCTACACATATTACTTTCATTTACAAAAATGTGAACAGTTCGTTGATATCATTAACATAAATGTCGCCTTTTTAATTTCCGGTTATACACGCGAAATTCTTATTACATGAAAAAACATAAATTCTATACAGTTTGTTGCAGCTCTGCTATTTGATTTGTCTGATTTGCAGCTACAACCAATTCAAACACTACACATCATAGAATAAAGAAAATATTCTGGAAGAAGTAGTGCAGTCGGTTTACGCTAGATCCTGTGTATACAAAACGATCACTGCTGTAATCGATCTTTTTGACCACCATATTACACACATGAAAAAAAAAAGTTTTGCATTATCTCGGTTCCGAGAGTTCCGGAACCTGTACAGAGAATTGCAGTAGAGATCAACATAAGCATCATTTCCGCCCTTTTTATTGCTCATGAGAACCACACATTGCATGTTGTACCACCAAAAAGCGATACATTCAGAGGTGCTGGTCCAGACTGCTGTGCACACCGCTACCTCTAATACCCAGTAGCACGAACTCTTGCATTGATGCATGCCTGTATTCGTCGTGGCATTCTCTCCACAAGTTCATCAAGGCACTCTTAGTCCAGATTGTCCCACTCCTCAACGGCGATTCAGCGTAGATCTCTCAGAGTGGCTGATGGGTCACGTCGTCCATAAACAACCCTTTTCAATCTTTCCCAGGCATGTTCGATAGGGTTCATGTTTGCAGAATATGCTGGCCACTCTAGTCGAGCGATGTCGTTATCCTGAAGGAAATCATTCACAAGATGTGCACGATGGGGGCGCGAATTGTCCATGAAGACGAATGCCTCGCCAATATGCTGCCGATATGGTTGCACTATCGGTCGGAGGATGGTATTCACGTATCGTATAGCAGTTACTGCGCCTTCCATGACCACCAGCGGCGTACGTCGGCCCCACATAATGCCACCCCAAAATAGCAGGGAACCTCCACCTTGCTGCACTCGCTGGACAGTGTGTGTAAGGCTTTCAGCCCGACCGGATTGCCTCCAAACACGTATCCGACGTTTGTCTGGTTGAAGGCATATGCGACACTCATCAGTGAAGAGAACGTGATGCCAATCCTGAGCAGTCCAGTTGGCATCTTGTTGGGCCCAGCTGTACCACGCTGCGTGGTGTCGTGGTTGCATAGATGGACCTCGCCATGGACGTCGGGAGTGAAGTTGCGCATCATGCGGCCTATTGCGCACAGTTTGAGTCGTAACACGACGTTCTGTGACTGCATGAAAAGCATTATTCAACATGGTTCCTTCGAGCCATAATCCGTAGGTAGCGGTCATCCACTGCAGGTAGTAGCCCTTGGGCACCCTAAGCGAGGCATGCTATTGACAGTTCCTGTCTCTCTGTATCTCCTCCATGTCCGAACAACATCGCTTTGGTTCACTCCGAGTCGCCTGGACACTTCCGTTGTTGAGATCCCTTTCCTGGCACAAAGTAACAATGCGGACGCGATCGAACCGTAGGATTGACCGTCTAGGCATGGTTGAACTATGGACAACACAAGCCATGTACCTCCTTCCAGGTGGAAGACTGAAACTGATCGGCTGTCGGACCCCCTCCGTCTAGTAGGCGCTGCTCATGCATGGGTGTTTACATCTTTTGGCGGGTTTAGTGACACCTCTGAACAGTCAATGGGACTGTGTCTATGACACAATATCCATAGTCAACGTCTATCATCAGAACCTGGGTGATGCAGAACTTTTTTATGTGTGTATTACCTATTCTTTCTTTAATGTAAATACGTAAAAGGATACACTGACAATGTTTAAGCCCTTCATCAACGTATGTAAATCTTGTAATTCGGTAAAATATTTAGTTAAAAGGGCGCTTAACGCACACCTCTCTGGTGGCGCTCGACTTGGAGGTAGCTGGTTAGAGTGCTGGTGCTGAAAGAAATTTTCAGTGACAGTATTTAGCTGGCACCGGGAGGCGGTGTAGTGGTGTAAAGTTCCCGATAGCCAGTCTCTGCGCCAATTTACTGGATTAAATACCATAGTTCTCTGCACCGTCTCACGAAGTGAGGATTTGTAACTCTGTTGATGGTGTTCCGTCCGTCGGATGGTGATGTGAAGGTCAACGGACCCCGTGGTGCTATTAGAGAGGAGTAGACGGAGTGCCCGAAATGGATTTCATCTTCTGCCTTCTCTCATCATCATCATCATCATAAAACACAAACATGTCACTACACAATATACGTATCCATCACACTCACATACAGTCTAGAAATACACATACACCATCTCTCAACCTGCAAGCGAAGGGACACACATCTCTCCCTTTCAACAGGTGAGGTGAATCCACATCCCAGCCAGCAATGCCATACGACATTTAACTCGTTGAGAAATCTCACTTGAATTGTTACGCAGTGTATGTTTTTCTTTCTATTTAATATTGTCAGTGCGATGTGTTTACCCTTTCATCCTACGCTGAAGTGATAACATAGGTGTTGAGTCTGTGCGTAAGTTCGTAGCGCTTTTCCATAAATTTGCAATAGATGCACATAACAGAGACTTTACTCATCAATAATAGATTCTCCTTCACTGTAAAAGTATGCCAACTGTGGGATAGTTTTTCGATTCTGTGACTGTAGAAATAACGTGGTTTCGAGGCAAAGAGCTCGTTGAGTCACCGTCGGAGCGCATTTTCATCCGGAAAAAAAGTTCCTTGAACCTTGTTCCATACAGAGTGGGAAAGCTGAAAATCTGAGGGCGCAGGTTCATGTGAATAAGGTAGGTCGGAATGACTTCCCAGCCCAATGCCTGTATAATGTTTTTTTGTCAATCTAGCTGAATATAGGAGGGCGTTATCATGGAGTAGCATCGCTTCACGCAATCTTCCTGACTCGATGTTCTTGGATTACTTCTGCAAGACGTATCAGTTGTTGATAATAAATGTTAGCAGCGATGATTACACCTGCTGAGAATTTTTCCGGGTTGTATGGCCGTGGTCCATGGAACTCTTCAATCTCCCTCTTAAAGAGTTCCATGGACCACGACCATACAACCCGGAAAAATTCTCAGCAGCTGAAACATCCGGTCGTGAAAGCCTTTATTGTATGATGATTACACCTGTTGGAAGCAATTCGAAGTACATGACACCGTCACTTTTCCACCACATGCATAACATTCTCTTTTTTGGATGCGTGCAGGTCTTTGTACGGAAAGTTGCTGCTTTGTTTGCGCTCAGCCATTCCGTTCTTTCCCTTATGTTAGTTAGCATAACGGCACCATTTCTCGTCACCAGTAACGGTACAGGAGAGGAATGGCAGGTGTTTTTCACGAGGCAATAGATGACGAACAAGCAGAGATGTACATTAGGCCACCTGCTGAATTTTGTGATTTTGCCATGGTTCCCATATTCCCGATTTTTGGTCCTTCCCCACGGCATTCAAATGTGGCACGATCACGACATGATCGCAGTCGGTCACATGTGCCTGTTCTTGACCACAGTGACATGGATCATCGTAGAAAATGCGTTTACAGGATCTCCATTTAACCCCGAACATCTTCCTGAACGACCCTCCTAAAACGAGAAAATCATTTTCTTGCCGTTCCCTGTCCAATGGAATTATCCCCATACTGCTGCAGTTATCCCTTTATTGTGCGCCCCCGGTAGCTGAGTGGTCAGCGCGACAGAATGTCCATTCTAAGGATCCGGGTTCGATTCCCGACTGGGTTGGAGATTTTCTCCGCTCAGGGACTGGGTGTTCTATTGTCCTAACCATCATCATTTCACCACCATAGACGCGCAAGTCGCCGAAGTGGCGTCAAATCGAAAGACTTGCACCTGGCGAACGGTCTAACCGACGGGAGGCCCTAATCACTCGACAATTATCATGATCACTCTACTGAAATCAAACAGAAGAGTATGTCGATTTCTGTACTATGCATTCCACTTTCCAGCGCCCGCAGCTCTATCTATATGATAAAAATGACAATATGTAGGCTTAAATAACGGTAGTGAATTACAAATAAAAAATGACAATCGATAAATAAACCCATAGCGACCGGAATACCAACATGTAAAACAGGAACGTTACTAACTTATGCATCAACCTAATAGATATGGCAGGCATTTAAGAGCGGTGTGGTTTAGAGCTTGTGATTTACTGAGCGGAGAAGCTGCCGCGTCCGCAGCGCAGGAAACCTTTTCGACGATACGGCGGTCTGCAGGCGCTTCGCTAATGAGCGCTCGTTAGCTTCCAGTCTTGATGCGCCTAATAATCTGCCATTGGCGCGTTCTTCACGGCGCGGCCGAGATAGCGTTTATGGATGCCCGTCCACGCTTATTTCATTTTGTAACGCATGGCACGAGCTCGCCTCCGTCGCATGCACGCTTCTGCCGCGGTACTCGACCTCTAGCAAGGAGACGGTGCGAGGCACCGGGTTCCAAGAACTTCGGCATACTGCAGTGCCTGACAGTGAAACTCCAAGAAGGTGAAGAGGAAACGAAATGAAACTTAAGCAATATAAGAATAACGCGATATTATTTCAGTGATTACAAAATTCAACGAAATTTACAAATAACTTGGCAGTACGAGCCCATTTCTCAGTATGAATTTGCACACCTTCAGCCCTGAATGCGTGCGCTGATCCGATTCGGAAGGGTGTCATAAAGCCGTTGTACCGTCTCCTGAGGTGATCTGGCGCACATCTGCTGTAACTTGACCTTGATATCGTGGGTACTGCCTCTGGGACGGAGTTGGGCGTCCGAGCTTGCGGGCTTTCAGAAAGAAAATGATGTGGCGTGATGGCCCTCAACAACGTACCCTCTGACTCAGAGTTGAAATATGAAAAGTTTTGGCTGGTTTCGTTGTCTAGGGGCTGGGATACTTACTTGCCGCATTACAAGCCAAATACAGCTGGGTCTACAGTATACAATATGACTTACTCGCCGCATTACAAGCCAAATACAGCTGGGTCTACAGTATACAATATGAATATACACATGAATCGAATGGTCGAAGGTTCCTATCATTCGGCAATTGCGAATTTTGAATGTAACGTAGAAATTTATAAATGAAAGATTGCAATTAAATAAAATCTGCAGGTACTATTTTTAACGACTTTAAATGATGAGTACGATAGCAGAAGAACCTTGAAGAATGCTGTTTATTAATGCAAACACATTGGTGTCGATGGTCCAGCAATTAAATAAAATATAAGTTGAATAACAGGGAGACAATAGATTCGTACTTCACGTAATTAGTTATGAACAACAATATAGCTCGCGACTTATTCACTTCTAAACGCATACTACGTCTTCACTGCAGAAGCCACGAAAGTCTCACAAGTGCACTACGAAATATTTCTATCTCCTGCGACCAAGCGCCAACTACTGCACTCTCCAAGTCTTTCCCGTGACTGCCCCTCGCTGCTTCCTGTCCAGCACCCCCCCCCCCCCCCCCCCCCCCGGCAAGCACTTTCATCCAGTCTCCCCATTAACGAGCGCTGTGATTGGCTAGAGCGCTCTCGCCATGTCTTCAGGCCAACGCACACTCACAAACATATTGAAACACACATGAAGTACAGGATTTACATTTAAATAACTTGAAATTAAATAAATATTCCTACAGCTGGACAATAAACACGCCGTTAACACACAGTATTAAATACATAAACAAATCAAATAAACATAAAGGAATATAAGCAAAAGGTAGGCCAGTAGCCTAATGTCTCTATGCTTTCTAAAACACAGTATATATTTAACCAATTTCTTCATGAATAGTATATATCGGATGTAAACAAAGACACAGACGAATAAATATATTTATAAACATGATGCTACCGTTTTTTCGTGTAACTGTGGAGTACTTATGACCTCATGCGATCAATAGTAATCGGCCACCATGACCTACAATAACTCATGTACTATTCAAGTTACATGCCTGTAATTCATATCAATTTAGGTTTACACTAATAGCTTTCTAAAGACACGTCGATCGACAAAATCGGATGAACTAATTAGACTTTGGAAATTCCTTGCTGGGTGTTACTTCTATAATTTATCGTCAGATACTAAACTTTAAACTAATAAAGATATTGCAAATCTGATTACACCATCAGAATCGTCGTGCAAACAATGGTAATGTCCTTGTTTCTTTTTAAGGTATCAAGATTCCTCTGGCTATTATTAATTTCTACATGAGCTGTGAAATGTCTGCTATTATGGTTTCACAAAGTCCGCCACCTTTGGCACTCCTGGCATACACATCTCCTTCATCGATGCAAAGCACAGTCCTCGATACAGTGTCAACGTGGAATTCCCAGCCACGCGGTCGGTCTGGACCACTCGCTGGGGCTGCCCCTCTTGCTCCGGCCGATGCTCGCCACCACGCGGCCGCTGACGAGCCGCCCCCGCCCGGCCACGCCAACTCTGAACATAGAATATTTTCAGGTCGCCACAACTCGCCCATTACCTCACAATCTGGTCCCACTCATATTCCATCGGAGACCGATTTGTTCAGCATGTTGGCCACGGGAATACCTCAACATAAAGCATGCAGTTCATTGACATGCGTGCCACGCGCATTGTCCTGCTGAAAAATGGTATCACAAGACTGTCGCATGCAGGGTAACTCAGGAGGACACAGGATGTGCGTGAGACCCTGTTGTTCCTTCGGTCGCTACCAGCCGTGATGGGAGGCTATACCCTGCGGCTCCCCACACTAACACCGGGATTAACACAGCTATGCCTCCCCAAAACAATAAAACAATGGAGGAGTAGTAGCACCCGTCTCCATGCCGCCGCCATGCGGGTCGAAATGGTCATCTGGGCTATTGCTAAACCGCTTTTTATCGCTGTACAAAATGCCACGGCCTTAATCAGCAATGCATGCTTCTCACTCACGCCACCACTCGAAACGCTACCGTTTGTGCTGTATACTACAATAGGATAGCGATAAGCACATATACATATGGCGGTAATATTACGTACACAAGGTACAAAAGGACAGTGCATTGATGGAGCTGTCGTTTGTACTGAGGTGATTCATTCAGACGTCGTTATGGCCGCGCGACGGGAATTAGCAGGCTTTGAACGCGGAGTGGTAGTTGGAGCTGGACGCATGGAACATTCCATTTCGAAAATCGTTATGGAATTCAGTATTCCGGGATTCACAGTGTAAGAGTGTGCCAAGAATAACAAATGTCAGACATTAACCCTCACGGTGGACAACGCAGTGACAGATGGTCTTCACTTAACGACCGAGAGCAGCGGCGTTTACATAGAGTTGTCAGTGCTAAGAGACAAACAACACTGCTCGAAATAGCCGCGGGAGTCAACGTGGGATATACGATGCACATATCCGTTAGGACAGTCCGGTGAAATGTGGCGTTAATGGCCTTTGGCGGTGGACGACCGACGCGAGTGCCTTTGCTAAGAGCACATCGCCAGCAGCGCCTCTCCTGGGTCGTAACCATATATTTTGGACTCTACACGATGGAAAACCGTGGCCTGGTCAGGTTAGTCCCGATTTAAGTTGGTAAGAGCTGATGGTGAGGTTCGAGTGTGGCGCAGACACAACGGAGCCACGGACTCGAGTTGTCAAATGGTTCTAACCACTATGGGACTTAGCATCTGTGGTCATCAGTTCCCTAGACTTAGAAGTACTTAAACCTAACTAACCTAAGGACATCACACACACATCCATGCCCGAGGAGGGATTCGAACCTGCGACCGTAGCCGCTGCACGGTTCCGGACTGAAGCGCCTAGTACCGTCAAGTTGTCAGCGAGGCACTGTGTAAGTTGGTGGTGACTTCATAATGGTGTTGGTTATTTGTGCATGGAATGGACTGAGTCCTGTGGGTCAACTGAACCGATCATTAACTATAAATGGTTATGTTCGGCTACCTGGAAATCGTCTGCAGCCATTCGTGGACTTCATGTTCTCAAACGACGACGGAATTTTTACCAATACCGATGCTCCGTGTCACCGGGTCACAGTTGTTTGCGATTGTTTTGAAGAACGTTCTGGACAATTTTAGCGAACGATTTGATTAAACAGACCTCCCGACATGACTCCTATCGAACATTTATCAGGTATAATCGAGAGTTCAGTTCGTGCACAAAACCCTGCATCGGCAGCAATTTCGCAGTTATTGACGGATATGGAGACTATATAGCTCAGTGTTTGCACAGTGGATTTCCAACGACTTATTGAGCCCATGCTACGTCGAACTGCCGCTCTACGCCGGACAAAATGTCGTCCGACACGATATTAGGAGCTATCGTATGATTTTTCGTCATCGTAGTGCATTGTTAACGGTAGCCTAAACATGTGACGGTAATTCCATAGTCCGGCTGCTGCTAATCTCTGATCAGTGCTGGCGGATGACACACAATGTTTGCAGGGAGTCCATTATTTGTTCTCGGAGGGCAGGTGGGGGTGTGACAGGGTTGCGATATGCTTACTGTACAGATGGACAATCCTTTCTTGTGATGCTGGTCGACTGTAATCTTGACGACGAATATACTTGCCTTGAAGTTCCCATGCAGACCAACATTTGGCCATTGTCACATCAGAATGCCCCAACAAATGTGGATATTGTACGATTCGACCAGCCAGCCTACTGGAGAACCACTGAGAGACTCCCTTCAGATACTGTCAGGAGATGATAAACGCTGTCTCACTAATGCACTCCGGTGACCGATGCAACGTTAACCATTCACAAAAGATTTCATCAGGCGAACATCCACAATCGAGGAACATGGAAAAGAATAAAAAAATCCGCTTCACTTGCCAGTAATTTCTGTTTATTGCGCGACCGGTTTCGTAGCCTATAACTTTATCTTCAGAAAACATAAACGTGTGGCGTTCGGGCCGGTCAGGCTTGGAGGATCTCACTCACGTCATAAAACGAATCGAGCGACAGCCACAGCGCCCGCCAGGACATCACTCACATGTCTGTCTGGCCTGATCGCCACACATTTATGTTTAAATAATTATTTGGTGGTACCACAAGATGAAGCAATAGGTTTCGAAACCGGTCGTACAATAAACAGAAATTACTGGTAACCCAAGCGGAATTTTTTAGTCTATAACTAATCATTCACATAACCGCCCGTGTTGTGTTCGTGTACGAAGTTTCATTGACAATGATCTTCTGTTCCGGGTGCTAGAAAATGACTCTCCTATAAAAGGGTTTAGGGTCGCTACGCTTTCGTTTTCCAAAAAAGATCGCGGTTTAAAGTTAGTGCGCTCGGATCCTTTCCGGACCAGTAGGAATCTTAGAACACACTTAAAAATGGGAGTTTATTTACCAAGCTCGCAATTTAATACTTCCGGAGAAACTTTAGAATTTGTTATTTTGCGTCGTCGCAGATAAACTTAATTAGGAAAGTCTTCACTAATTGGATCGATTGTGTAAGGCCAGCGATGAGACAGCCGTCAACTTCTGTCCGCGTGGGATTGGATTATATTTCTTTTCAATATTCTTTCACCCTTCGGAAAGAGAGTGAAACCATTCGTAAAACTTATATACTGTCATTTTAAATTATTTAGTATTGCTGTGAACAAAGAAGTGATGAGCGTACGTGTCTGCAAAAATTAACGGTACGTTTTCAATCCTGAGCGCGAACTCTTTGCTTTTTCTTGTTTTCTGCTATGTCTGTATCTTACAAAATATCTTCTTCTAGGGAAAGTTAAAAAGACAAAGCAAAACTGTTACCCAATTATTGGTTTCTTCCAATGTGTTTTTCCGAAGACTCAGTTGTTTTCCTCCTATCGCGGTAAATCTACGAGTATACGGTCCATGAGGTTGTACCATTCACCATGGAAACAGGCAAAAATGAAAGATTCTGTCCACGAAACACACTCGACGAAGGACATTTTCCTGCACACTTTCTAGCCTGATACGGGATGAAAAGGAAATTTGTTTTACGTTGCTGAAAAACAGCTCTGGAAATTTAATTTTGAGTGCACAGATAGTTAATTGACAAAACTGCTATTCTAACTCCACGCGCCTGATAACTGGTATGTGTCCACAGGACTCACACTTCCTATTAGCAAGAGGCTCTTCTCCTAAATCTGTCTGCAGCATCATGTAATCCCTAATTCCCCAAACTCCTGGAGAGTATTAGTTTGCGTGCCTGATAAGCACAAAAAAATCCTTATTTCTTAGTGTTTTAGTGGTTCCACTTGGTTTGAAAAGGATCTTCCGTCATGACCTGGGAAGTACAATAAGATATGATGGATTATGCATCGAGGACATGAGAAACGGTGTGACACGGGCAACGAAGATATTTCCGCTAAACGAAATACTGTCGACCATAAGCCGACCGTCGAAGTAGTTCCGAGACTGATTTTATTCCTGGTGTATAAGCGACGTCAGCGCGATAAACTAGGGTGCAGCTGCAATTAACAGCTGTAAACAACAGAGTTACAGTCGACTCGTCGGTTAGAAGGCAGTGTTAAGTGGACGGGGGGCCGTTGTGTATCAGCGCCGTTGCATCTCAGATCGCAATGGAACATCATGTCTCAGTAAAGCGTTTCAGACACTCTCCATAATGTTTTGAAGAAGAGGAGTGCATCCAGAGTTCGTGCCGTGCACCTTTACTCCCGAACGACGTGTAGACGCGCGCCACGACTTGATTGAAATGCAAAACGCGGACAATTCTTTTCTCGGAAAAAAGTTAATCACCACTGACGAGGCTTAGTGTTATCAATACGAACCTCCCGAAAGTAACAGAGTGCAGAAACTGACGTGAAGGGTCAGCACTTTGACGACGTAACCGACATTCAAGCCAATGTGACGCGTGAATTGCACAACATTCTAAAGAAGCACTTTTCTGTTACACGTGGTTGTATGAACGTTCTGTGCGTGCTACTCATATGGTCGAAGACTATGTAGTTCATCTGAAGCATTAAAACCATCATCTTAAAACGTGAACTTCCTGAACTGACCGGGTTGGCCTTAATGTAAGGGAGAAAGTTTTGAACAATTACACACGTCTGGAACACAGCAACCTTTACAACTAAATATTGGACTGTGGACCAATATTTTATTTAGTTCACTTTTTATATCGAATCACCTACTGGGACTTTCGGCATGTATTTTTTTCCAAACAGTTTTATTGGAAGTTACATTTATGCGTTACTGATTCTTCTTCGTGCTAATTTCATTAGCTGACGATCCCAGAAGATTTTTCACATTGAACGTTACTGCGTTAAGAGAGATACTGAGAGGAAAACTTGATGGCCCTCCTTGGAGCAGGCCGTCACGCGCTTGCGCCCTTCGTCTGGCTTTGTTCGACGAGGGGCCATTAATCTCCGCGCGAACGTCGGCGCATCTACACGAGATAGCCATTCTGAGAGAGCTGTTAACGTTGCCTTTTCGTCGGCCCAGCTGCAAGAAGCCTCCGCATGGGAGGTACGCTTCGTGACTATGGCTTCGTTAGGAAGTGTGTGTAGCATGAAGGGCATTTGAAAGTGATTTGCGAAATATACAATTGCTTCCAAATCCATATATATCCAGGTGATCAAAAAGTCAGTATAAATTTGAAAACTTAATTAACCACGGAATAATGTAGATAGAGAGGTAAAAATTGACACACATACTTGGAATGACATGGGGTTTTATTAGAACCAAATAAAAACAAAGTTCACAAAATGTCCGACAGACGGCGCTGGACAGCAAAACGTCAGTGACTACGCATGACAATCGTGTATAAAAGGAGCTGTAATGAGAGAGAGAATCAGATGCGCCAGCAGTCGCAGAATGTTGACGTTACCTGAAAAGGTGCTTTTTGTGAAGCTGTATTATCGGAGTGGGGAATGTGCTAGTTCAGCGTTACGATGCTATCGCCATAGGAAGGGGATTCGAACGGGTAAAGGTCCGTTGACAAATGCAGCTGTGGCCAGAATGATTTCGAAGAAAGAAACCACGGGTTGTTTAGACGATAGACCCCGTAGCGGCCGACCGAGCACAAGGCGTAATGCTGCTGAGACCAGGAAGAAATGGAGACTGTAGCGGGTTCGTCTATGCACGGGGAAGTCAGCGCTCGTGCAGTCGCACGTCGCACCGGCATTTCATACACTACTGTTTGGTCGGCACTGAGGCGTACCGTCAGATGCTATCCGTACAAAATCCATCGGCATCATGAACTGTTACCTGGCGATTTAGTGAAGCGGTGGGTATTTGCGGTGTGGGCGTTTCAAAAGACGGCGGAAGATGACGATTGGTTGAGTAAAGTGTTGTGGACCGACGAAGCTCATTTCCCGCTCCGAGGGTCTGTCAACACCCACAACTGCAGAATTTGCGCTACCGAAAATTCTAGTACTGTCGTGGAAATTCCTGCCTCGAAGGTCCCTACAAAATTGACAGTGTCCAAGAAATTATTGTCACCTCGCGTTTGTGGTTTTGGCTGCCGTTTCTGTGTGTGTGTGTGTGTGTGTGTGTGTGTGTGTGTGTGTGTATGTATTCGACGTTCCCTACGAAGCTATGAACATTTTATCAGGTTGTTTCTAAGGTTCCGTATCTTCGTTGGTAATAACGGAATCCTTATAGCATCGCTTTGTAGTGTGTTTGTCCGTCCGTCCGTCTGACTGTTAAAACCCCTTTTTCTCAGCAACGAGTAAATGTATCAAGCTGAGGTATTAAAATTTATGTCACTAAGCTGAAGCTTTTAAGTCAGTACAGTCAAAAGATACGGTCATTTATGTCGCAAAGTCACTTATTAAAAGCTATAGGTTACTTCCCGTTGGTTTAGAATGGTGAAATTAGGCAAGAATCAAGGTTCCACAGTAGACGTATAGGGAAAAAAAAGACAGTAAGTAATCTGTAACTATATCAAACGAAAAAAAAAATTTGCGATTGTTATCCACCTTTCAACTTTAAATTCAAACATTCTCGAAGCTCTTGGAATCTCTGGGACCAGTATCCTGCGAGTATCAGCGTTAAGTTCTCCGATTTCCGGAGTGGATGAACTGTCTACATACATAATTAACTCCGTACGGAATCCTTATTGCGCGAGTCGCACCTTGCAAATTTTTTTGTACGACGTGCTTGTGTGTCATGGTCCTCGTTCGTCACAAATCACATTTTTTACAGTAAACATTGGAAATTACCTGCCTCGTAGGTCGCTTCAGTGTTGACCTCGTAGAAGACATGATTATCACACCGTCTCGAAACTTCCTTGCATGTTGCAAATGAGTGTCGCGACCACAACTTCCGCGAGTTCGTCGCTGATTGGCTGCCGTTTGTGTGTGTGTGTGGGGGGGGGGGGGGAGGCGGTGCTCGATTCGGCGTCCCCTACGAGGGTGTGACCGCTTTCGTCAGGTTGTTTGTTTCTCTGTCCTCTGTATATCAGAGACGACAGTGAACTGTTAGGTTTACAGATGTCCAGTACTGGGCAGAGCCCTACTAACGGTGCTGGTGTTGTGGTTGCCGACAGGTGCAGCCGGTGGCGGAGCTGTCGGAGCTGACCCGTCGCTGCGGTCTGGACGGCGCCGCCTTCGAGCTGGACGACTCCAACATCAGAGGCGGCACGCTGAGGCGCAGCGGCAGCAGGCGGTTCGCCACGCAGACCACGGTGAGTACACGGCAGGCCCTGCTGGCTCTACTACTGCTCGCCGCGTAAGCTGCTGCCATTCCATGAGTTTGGGGCATCACAGCGCCTCTACGTGGAATACTTCGTAACACCAGCTCTGTCCAGGAGACAGGTGCAACAGTGGGTACAAGGTGACCCGCAGGCAGAGACCTGCGTCTCGTCCAGTTTTTTTTTCTTTTCTTTCTTTTCTTTTTAAATATTGCAAATGAGTTGCCATCACTGTTACATTCCTCGTCTGTTCCGACGACCTGCATTGCTGAGCCTCAGGTGGAAGCCTCGAAACGAAACGGCACTTGTGCCATGTTTCATGAGGCACCAGGCCGCCGGGTCACTGGGTCCCAAGGTCGCCGTGGCGGCCATGGCTGTCCCTGCAAGATAGTTGTCTTTCAGACACTATCTCGGCAAGCACCCACGCCAGCCAAAAGTTGACGTCAGGAAAAGCTGTTATCTTTGCAGCCATTAGCGCCGCGACTTGTATATAAGGGACACGAAATCGGTGTACTGCACAATGTCTTCGACTGATATACAACCAGTTGCTACTACTTCAAGGGATTGTACATTGGAAGAATTGTTTGTAAGTACACTACGGAACAATGGCTTCATTATATAATTTATGTAGAATTATTGTGATTGGACACTTAGAGAATGCATTAGATTGTTTGCAATTGCATCTTCCACACACTATAGTACAAGATATTATATTACATTTCCGAAATGAAAAAATTAAGTATCAATTATCTCAATATAGATTACCAAACAATTATATTTTTGAAAGTAGTGTAAATGTGCCTATGATACGTGAAATTGTAGTTGATGCCACTATTTTTGGAAGGAAATTTAGGTTAAACATACCAATGAACTGGGCCATAATATGTCATTTAGCTATGGCAGATATGCAACCATTTAATTGGTTTAATAGCACATTTAATGTTGAATATTATCTTATCAAATTATATATAGCAACAGATAATTTCAAACAGATCAATATTTGTGGACCATGTCTGCATAAATTGTTGGAAACTAAGCCTAGAGAATTAATACGTACAATGTTTAATATCGATTCCTTGGCTTTAATTATAATGCTCAGCAATCCAGCCATTAAGGGTCCAGGATATCCAGGACGCCCTACTCCACTTACAAAGCATGAGGAAAGAGGTATCCTTCTGCTGGGTGCCAGGACACATTAGTATTTAGGGGAATGATGGGTGGATGTGGCAGCTAAAGGGGCGTGTTGTGATCCTCAATCCAGCACACTACATGCTGCTGCCTCGCATTTTAGGTACATTGTCCTGTGTCCATGGGAGGAAGAGTGGCCGGAGGTGGCAGACACTAAGCTGCGTCTAGTAAAGTCCCCAACGCGGCCGTGGTATACCTCCTCATCGTCTCATAGGCCACAGCCCTATAACGCGCGACATTTTGCCCCGACCAGAAGACCCTCTAATGTGTGATGCTTGTGGTCTTTCGATTGTTGTTCACCACGTTTTACTAGAACGTGTTTTATTTTCAGACCAGAGGACAGCGGCAGATTTACCGACAGATTTGCCCGCTATTTTAAGTAACATTTAGACAAATGTGTGTAGAGTTCTACAGTTCTGTGCTATGTCTTAATATGGTGATGTTCTTAGTGTACGAGGATAATCCCAAAAGTAAGGTCTCAGATTTTTTCATAAGTACATAGACCTGTTTATTTCTACAATGATTTACATCAGTTTACAGCTATTTTTAGACATAATCAACATTTCTGTCGATGCATTTTTGTAGACGCTGTGGAAATTTTTGTTTTCCCATGTCATACCAGCTTGCCGCCATGCTGATCACAAAGTTATGAACCTCTTCTTTCACCTCGTCGTCGGAGCTGAATCGCTGGGACCGCAATTAACTCTGACAGTTCCTGTGAGACTCTGAGAAAACTCAAACGGGCAATTCAGAACTGAGAAGAGGAATGTTGAGCAAGGGCGTACACATTCTCCATGTCAACGCTCTCCCACACACCTCGCGGCAAACCGTTGCTCTCCTGCAACAGTTTCAGTAAAACATAGTCACCCACCCACTCTATAGTCCTGGCTTGGCGCCCAGTGGCTATCTCCTGTTCCCTAGGTTAAAAGAACATTTGGCCGGAAAGCGATTCAGTTCCGACGTCGAGGTGAAAGAAGAGGTTGATAACTTTCTGAACAGCATGGCGGCGAGCTGGTATGACACGGGCATACAAAAACTGCCACGACGTCTACAACAATGAATCGACGGAAATGGTGATTATGACGAAAAATATTTAAATTTTCAAGCTGTAAACCATTGTAGAAATAAACGGGTCTACGTACTTATTAAAAAATTAGGAGACCTTACTTTCGGGATTACCCTCGTATTAACAGGGTGACTGGCTCACTCGTGGTTTTTGTAAGTAATTTCTCCGTGCTGTTGTTTTACCTCCTTTGCCGTTTTCTTAGTATTTCAACCTCAGCATTAGTACTTTTCACGCTTTTTCCGCTGTCTTACGACATGTGAGATGAAGTTATTGTGTGTTCAGCGCGAGTGTGGTGGAAGTGAGTCAGTATCATTTTGTAGTTTTCCTTCTCACAGTCTGACAACATTTTGTCCTTTTATCCAAACCCCGCCGTTGAGCGTCCGTAAACCCAAAATACACACACACACACACACACACACACACACACACACACACACACACACACACACACACACACACACAAAGCTAATACCGGAGCTTGCAGTGAAAAGTAATTATTTCTGTGGCCGATAGGAAATGAAAATGTAATCTGCTCGATGGATATTAAAACCAATACCGCTCATACTGCGACAAGCCAGCACACACCACTAGAAACATAAGCACATGGCGTGCTATAGCCTTTCTAGGAAATGTATTAGCTCTCTGACTCATATCCAGCACCAGACTGAGCCAAGAGGAGACCTACACGCAATGGAAATAATGTTCCGAGCTCCGCCACTTCACGGCAGCACCGTGCCAGCGCGATTTCAGCAAATTAAAGATGCTAGCTGGACTATCTTTGGTCGAGTATGTGTGAATAGAATTGGGGAGAATAGAAATTTGTGCCAGAAGAAGGGATCGGTTGGTAGAATACGTTCTGAGGCATCAAGGGATTACCAGTTTAGTACTGGAGGGAAGCGTGGAGCGTAAAAATTGTATAGCGAGACCAAGAGATGAATACAGTAAGCAGATTCGGAAGTATGTAGGATGCAGTAGTTATTCGGAGATGAAGAGGCTTGCACAGGATAGAGTAGCATGGAGAACTGCATCAAACCAATCTCAGGGCTGAGCAACACAGCAACAACAACAACAAAAACAACGTTGGTGGAAGCGGACTGTGAGATATAACTATCTTGTCGATAGGCTAGGACATATTTGCTAACTTGATTTCAATGACATAATCCTCGAGTCTACATCGCAAAAAACCCAAAAATACAAACTAAAATTATAATTAGGATACAGTTTCTGGAAAGGGATATTTTCTCTATTTTGACTTAGTCTTTTTTCTTTATTGATATTTTACGGTTTATTAATAACCTTCGAGGAGGAAACAAAATCTATTATTTATTTCTGTATCTATTCTGCATCAGACGAAAAATTATGTACAATAACTGCCATAAACAATTCTGTACATACTTTGTTTTACTTTCAATTTTTTAACAAATGTTATAAACCAGTAACTTATTTGTTGCAGTCATAAAGCATTAGCTGAGAGATGAAGCTGCGTATATCCCTTGGCTTTTTAGAAGCAAATCCAGAGAGTCCCACGACGATTTAAAACTCTTCAGATAGCTACTGGAACAAGGTGTGCATGTCACGAAGACACACATTTGCGCACTATTGTCGGCATGGAGACAGTTTGTGGTGTGACCAGCGAAAGAGAAAAAATGTGTAGTTTCTTTTTATCCTCTCCATTCTGTACTAAGGTTATAATACTCATACACAGCCGTTTTTCGTGAATTCAGCTACACCACAGCCGGCCGATCCAAGAAGAAAACTTAGATCCGGAAGCATGGCACTTCTACACTGTCTCACTTGGCTTCAACGGCACGGTCACACTCACGTCATCGGAAAGTCCCTGGCGAAGGAATCATTGAGCAATTCAATCAATTGCGTAATTCCGCCCTCGCATACAATGTCATAACGAAATACGCACGCAGCCGTCTTTCCGAGTCACCGCTTTCTCCGGCAGCACGCCTTGACATTTCAGCTGTTACGATACATTGCATAATGCAAAGGCTATATGCAGTGCCAGTAATGAGACAAACACCTGCTGGTCTACGTTAGTTTCAAGAACCTCTTCGTAAGCAGCGCGCATTTTTCTACCAGCACCTCTCTCTCTCTCTCTCTCTCTCTCTCTCTTTCTTTTTCTCTTTCCAGTGGAACTGTCATCCCAAAGTTAGCTTTTTTGTCTCTACATTTTTCAAAGATAAATAATAAAATAAATGTGGGAACCTTTGCAGCAGATGAGTATGGTATCATAATTGAAATAATTGACATAGCTACACACAAATTCTGATTCTTGCTTATTCGTACGGGCTGTGGCTTTAACCATTAGGCGGTCTGAGCACGCCACCTATCCCAATATTCTTTCGTGGTAAATGATGTTTCCACCTGTATTTCCGAACATGTACTCCTACCACGGCGTGTTTGGGCGTACAGGATTAGCATAGTCATTTCCTGATTTAAAAAATTTACTTCTGAGTAGACACGGGTATGCGGTTTGTTGCAAATGATAGCGTAACACTAAGTTTTTTTATTTATTTATTTATATTTTTTTTTGGGGGAGGGGGGGAAATACAGTATCCCATGCGTTCCGTTTAGGCGACACACAATTTCTCCCCATGGTTTTGCAAACATCTACTCCCTCATGGCCCCTACAGTGTCTCGTATTTTTCCCCTTCAGGAACTGGTAAACAGAACACTTAATCCGTAACGTAACCTCACAAAAGAAGGTAAAGATGGATTACATTGGTTCAATGATAATGTGCAAACACGGCGAGAAGTGCATGCTGGAACACAAATGCAGATGCTAACCAAGTCTGCAGGTTGCGCATATTTCTTTGTTTCTTTCTTTTTTTTAAATTATTGGATTTCGGGCCGTGCCCATTCAGCCATCTCAATAGTAATGTCAGTAATGACGACACGAAAGTAAGGACAACGCAACACCTTTTGAGGGGGAAAATCTCCAATCGGCTATGAATTGAACCCGAGCACCTTCACGTAAGGTTGCGCTATTGTATGTGATCACGAAAGGTACCGCTGGAATGTCGTCAATACGGTTGCCAATGCCAGTTGTGGTCTGAACGTTCGGGCAAATGGTTGGTGCTCATATGGTGGTTGCTTCCGTAACGAAGGGTGCCGCAGTGTTTGGTGTTTTAAGAGGCACCGTATTGGTGATTTTTATCACACACAGGGAAAGTGAAATACATCATCCGCTAATCAACAACGAGGAAGAAAGTTTGTATTGAGTGGTAGTGATAAACAGTCGCTGAAGAGGTTCAAATGGCTCTGACCACATCTGAGGTCATCAGTCCCCTAGAACGTAGAACTACATAAACCTAACTAACCTAAGGACATCACACACATCCATGCCCGAGGCAGGTTTCGAACCTGCGAAGAGGGCTGTGACGAAAACTAAGATGACTACACTGCAAAAGTCATTGCAGAACTGCTTGTCGCCCTCGCGATACCTGTCAGCACCAAGACACACGAATGATGCTCCAGAAGCTGGGAATTGCAGGGCGGAATTCCAAAACCACTTATCACTGACACAAATGCCCGTGACAAGGAAACATGATGCGAAGCCATAAAACCTGGACTATGAACCAATCGAAGAATATCATGTGGTCGGATGATTCTTGTTGCACATTGTTTCCAATTTATGGCCGAGTTTACGACCGAATAGAGAAATATGTGGGGGTTTCGTGGTGATGTGGGCAGCCATATCGTGGTATTCCATGTGCCCCATGGTCACTCTGCAAAGTAGCATTACTGCCAAGGATTACGTGACCATGGATGATCAGGCCCATCTCAGGGTACAATGCTGTGTTCCAAGACGACATAGGCCCAGATCGCGACGTCCAGAACTGCTTTTGTGAGCACGAGAATGAACTGTCGCATCTCTCCTGACCACCACAATCACCAGACCTCAATGTCATCGTTCCCTGAACGTGCCACTGTTTTGCGGGAAGGACGCTGTAAGATTCCCCTTGAAAACAATACAGGATATGTATTTCCACAGTCCGAGACGGCTGGAAGCCGTATTAAATTCCAACGAATGCCGTATTAGACACGGTAATGTATGTTGTTTCTGTGGTGCTTTCTTGTTTTTGTCCATCACCTGCATGTTCAATAATAGCGCGCGCGCGCGCGCGCGCGCGCGCGCGTGTGCGTGTGTGTGTGTGTGTGTGTGTGTGTGTGTGTGTGTGTGTGTGGTCTTCAGTCCAGAGACAGGTTTGAAGCAGCTCTCCATGCTACTCTACCCTGTGCAAGCTTAATCTCCCAGTACCTACTGGAACGTACATCATTCTGAATCTGTTCAGTGCCGACCGGGGTGGCCGAGCGGTTCTAGGCGCTACAGTCTGGAACCGCGTGACCGCTACGGTCGCAGGTTCGAATCTTGCCTCGGGCATGGATGTGTGTGTGATGTCCTTAGGTTAGTTAGGTCTAAGTAGTTCTAAGTTCGAGGGGACTGATGACCTCAGCAGTCAAGTCCCATAGTGCTCAGAGCCATTTGAACCATTTTTTTCTGTTTAGTGTATTCATCTCTTGGTCTCCCACAACGATTTTTACCCTCCACGCTGCCCTCCGATACTAAATTGGTGATCCCTTTATGCCTCAGAATATGCCCCACCAACCGATTCCTTCTTCTAGTCAAGTTGTGCCACAAATTTCTCTTCTCTCCCGTTCTATGCAATACCTCCTCATTAGTTGTGTGTTGTACCCATGTAATCTTCAGCATTCTTCTGTAGCACCACATTTCGAAAGCTTCTATTTTCTTGTCTAAACTATTTATCGTCCATGTTTCACTTCCATACATGGCTACACTCCATACAAACACTTTCAGAAACGACTTCCTGACACTTAAATGTATACTCGATGTTAACAAATTTCTCTTCTGCAGAAACACTTCCCTTGCCATTGCTAGTCTACGTTTTATATCCTCTCTACTTCGGCCATCATGAGTTATTTTGGTCCCCAAATAGCAAAACTCATTTACTACTTTAACCGTCTCATTTCCTTACCTAATTCCCGCAGCATCACCCGATTTAATTCGACTACATTCCAATATCCTCGTATTGCTTTCGTTGATGTTTATCTTATATCCTCCTTTCAAGACACTGTCCATTCCGTTCTGCTGCTCTTCCAGGTCCTTTGCTGTCTCTGACAGAATTACAATGTCATCGGCGAACATCAAAGATTTTGTTTCTTCTCTACGGATTTTAATTCCTGCTGCGAATTTTTCCTTTGTTTCCTTTACTGATTGCTCAATAAACAGATTGAATAACATCGGGGATAGGCTTCAACCCTGTCTCAGTTCCTTCCAAACCACTGCTTCCCTTTCATGCCCCTCGACTCTATCCGAATAATCGTGGTGGCCGTAATTATGAATCCCTTCTACCAATCCAGCAGTCCGAAAATGTTTCATACCAGAATTCGCGAACTTGTAACTCCTAGTGTGGTGGTGTGCCATCTTGTGGGCTGCACCGTCCATGCTTGAAATTCCTGCAGCTGAGGCGCAATATAGAAGTCCAACATGCATCCATAAAAGCTTCATGACTCAAGAAGAGATTTGAAACAAACCGCGTAGCTGTGTCTAGCGTATTTCCTTAGAGAGAAATGTTTGTAATCAGGTAAATACTGTACGTTCACCCTGCAAAACAGCACAACGGTACGTGTTGGGAGATACAGGGAAACCTGCGTTACACTGCCGCAAAAGATATAGCTGCACTGAATTAATGGCACTGAAATTGAATGAATAAACCAACAGGGATGTAGTCAATGAATATGCAATGGCGTGAAATGATATCAGTGCAAGCAAGCTGCATCTGCAATAAATCATTATGCAGTGATGATTGAAAATTAGCCAGAGCGGGCCTGGAGCCGGCTTGTATGATATTGTTCGGAAATAAAAGGTTTAAACATCAGTGACAAAGTCTGAGTCAGGCCTGCGGGCGAATTTAGATACTTTTTTAAGGTGAATGAACAGTGCCATCAAATAAAGCATTCAAAACAAAATACCAGCCGCGAAAACAACTTGTAATTCATCGATAGTGTAATGAATCAAGACGAAGTTGTAAATCATCCGACTGAATTCTTGAATTCACTTGCGTACGTCTAGATATCAAAAACTGACGTGCCTCTAATTCTTCTTATGAATATCAGTGTACCACTATTGTGCAACGTTACCAGAATTTTGGTGAAAAAGATTATGAACAGTATAATTTAAGCTGCAGTATTAAAAGGAAATTTTAAAGGAGAAGGTGTACTGTTACCACGCATCCCAATGATTCCAACAGCTATGCCTGTCGAGTTTAAACGCTTGCAGTTTCCGGTGCGACTCGCTTTTGCAGTGGCCATCAAGAAGGTGCAGTGGTAGTCACTACAAGTGTGTGGGCTAAATACGGAAAATCCATGCTTCTTATATGGACACTTGTACGTGACTCGCTGGCGCGTCGGGAAACCGTGACGTATTCGTGTACGCACCAGACGGAAAAACCAGAAATGTTGTGTACCCAAAAGCACTTCAGTAAACAGAATGTAAAAACAAGCATGCCAGGTGCAGCGAGTATATTCTGAAACTTAGGTGCTTTTCAGTACATTGATGTATTCGTTGCTTTGTGGAATAAAAGTTTTTTTCACCGAAGTTCTCCTTGCTACGTATCTTAATCCCAATGAAACTCCCACAATTCTCTGACGATAGAGATTCTTCAAAAATGATTGCAGTACGGTTTGTAACATTTCTGAAACATCTGAAGTACAAGATCGTAGTACCTTGTTGTGATTGAAAATATGCTTTCTGACTGGAAAGCATGGAGAATTGTGCAATTTTTGTATGAGTATCATAAAGTAATTGACAGTTGTAATACACATCATTCTGTTAATTGTTTTTGATGCGTTATGTTAAATTTTGAAAGATGTATACTTTCACATTAGATTAACATGGATTACTGAGAGAAAGGCCTGTAATTTGTCTTGAGCAGTTCGTTACTGGTTTAAATAAAAGCTTCAAATTGTGATAGGAGGCTTTGTACGCAAAGTCAAAAGTGCAAAGTTATAAGTTGTTCTGTGAAACAATCTAATTGTCTTTTTGTACGCCGAGCGGTTCTAGGCGCTACAGTCTAGAACCGCGCGACCGCTACGGTCGCAGGTTCGAACCCTGCCTTGGGCATGGATGTGTATGATGTCCTTAGGTTAGTTAGGTTTAAGTAGTTCTAAGTTCTAGGGGACTGATGACCTCAGAAGTTAAGTCCCATAGTGCTCGGAGAGATTTGATTTTTGATTCGATCTTTTTGTACATGGGTAATCATTTTGTAAAATTTGGATCTATGTAATGAGCTGATGATAAACTGATTCAGAAGACAGACATTAGGGCTGGCTAGATGTCTTAAATATTAATTTCATTAACTTACGATCAGGCAACAACTTTTTTGCATGTTGACTGGCTGGATGGCTTAGGTGATATTGTCGGAGTTTCCGTATTTGACTCATGTAACACACATTTTATGTAAGGATATTATTTGTCTACTAAGCCATAACGCTCCTAGGTCCTATGTAAGCTTATTTCTGCTCCATGGTCATTGTCAAGCTATCTGCAAACAAATGGAATTGTTTGGGGATATATCTGTGTCTGTTTGTAACTAATAAGAATTTTGTATATATCTATCTTTGTACTCACTTCCATAATATTGCGCTAACTTTGCCGCTGTCGAATACCTCTCACTACAGAGTATCGTAGGTGTAGAGCAGACGAAATTGAAGATATGTAATGTCACAACTGACTAATTTGTTGCTGAGCAGTATTCGCACCTGTTTAATATTGACAGTTTCAGTGGACAGCTAAGTCAACGATGTTATGTGCTTACATAATTGGCTTATTCATCTATGGCGCTGCGTGTGGTAGTAGTAAATTCTTTGTTAATGTTCGGTTGTATTGTCTATGTCCGTAAATTTACTTTATCCATTATCGTGTTCTGTAATTTCAATGCCGGCCGGGGTGGCCGAGCGGTTCTAGGCGCGACCACTACGGCCGCAGGCTCGAATCCTGCCTCGGGCAGGGATGTGTGTGACGTCCTTAGGTTAGATAGGTTTAAGTAGTTCTGAGTTCTAGGGGGCTGATGACCTCAGAAGTTAAGTCTCATAGCACTCAGAGCCATTTTTTATTTTATTTTTTATTTTTTTTTACGCACGATGAATGCAGTGTATGTTCAAATTACAAAAGATATTTTTTTCTGAGATATAATTACAACTTAACAAGTTACAAATTTTTTTCCAGAATGAGATTTTCACTCTGCAGCGGAGTGTGCGCTGATATGAAACTTCCTGGCAGATTAAAACTGTGTGCCCGACCGAAACTCGAACTCGGGACCTTTGCCTTTCGCGGGCAAGTGCTCTACCAACTGAGCTACCGAAGCACGACTCACGCCCGGTACTCACAGCTTTACTGGGAGAAGTAAACTGTGAGTACCGGGCGTGAGTCGTGCTTCGGTAGCTCAGTTGGTAGAGCACTTGCCCGCGAAAGGCAAAGGTCCCGAGTTCGAGTTTCGGTCGGGCACATAGTTTTAATCTGCCAGGAAGTTACAAATTTTTTACTTTTATTTGTAATACGGAATCTTGCTTCTTGCCGAATTTTATGATTGCAGTTTATCGGAATGTATCCTATAAATTTTGACGAGTGAGTTTCTGTGTATCAGAATACTTGATATAAATGGCCGTCTCTCTTGATTGTATTGACTTAGAAGCTTAACAATTTTTACACTACCAAGAGACCAAAGACTAATATGTGACGAATTTGAACTTGATACGCCAACTGTTCGAGAAAAAAAGAGTCTTAACAGACGAACAGACAGACATAAAATATGACAAGATTTTTTCGTATTGTGTAATTACAAATGAACGATTTTCGGTCTTTCCCCTTTACTTGTGCTGTGAAACCTCGGTTCCTTGAATCGTGGCGGGGAGGTGTTCAGTTTGCCTCACTGTCGTCGCGGTGTTGTCTCTCTATGGTACCCTATCTCTTCGGTATGGATAGCTAAAGAGAATCCGGAAACCAGAGAAGGAAGGAGGAAATACGGGCTGGACAGCGCCAGATGGCGCGCGCGGCTTTCGCTTTCTGGCTGGGAATGCGGAGAGAGGCTCGGCGCGCCATACTCGGTCACCTGTGCGGGCTGAGTGAGTGCACACACAGGTGGCTGCGTCATGACCGCCAGCACTGCACCTCTGCCGACGGACCGTCCGCGCGGATTATGCACGCAAATTACCGCGGGTGACTCCGGCGCCTGCGGTAATGGAGTGGCTGCGATGTTGATCCAGCTGCCGCGGCTGAGAGTGTGCTGTGAGAGGGAATGTGAAAGTCCGCGCGCGCCTTCAGCTGTTGCCGGTAAGAAGGCACCGCTGGAACGCGGCAGCGAAGCGCTCCGCGCCATTTCTTCTGCTTACATTACACAGACCCTGCTGTGGAGTTTGTGGTGTTCCGTACCGGTCAATATACAACAGGGTTAAACGTCAAAGAAAGTAACCCCTCTTTTGGTGTAAATATTAACCGATCTTGCGCTACCTAATTGTTATTAGGTTCAAAATTGTTCAAATGGCTCTGAGCACTATGGGACTTAACTACTTAGGTCATCAGTCCCCTAGAACTTAGAACTACTTGCCGGCCGCGGTGGTCTAGCGGTTCTAGGCGCTCAGTCCGGAACCGCGCGACTGCTACGGTCGCAGGTTCGAATCCTGCCTCGGGCATGGATGTGTGTGGTGTCCTTAGGTTAGTTAGGTTTAAGTAGTTCTACGTTCTAGGGGACTTAACTGCTAAAGTCATCAGTCCCTAAGCTTACACACTACTTAACCTAAATTATCCTAAGGACAAACACACACACCCATGCCCGAGGGAGAACTCGAACCTCCGCCGGAACCAGCCGCACAGTCCATGACTGCAGCGCCCCAGACCGCTCGGCTAATCCTGCGCGGCTAGAACTTAGAACTACTTAAACCTAACTAACCTAAGGACAGCACACACATCCATGCCCGAGACAGGATTCTAACCTGCGACCGTAGCGGTCGCGCGGTTCCAGACTGTTGCGCCATAACCGCTCGGCCACCTCGGCCGGCTATTATTAGGAAGAAATAATTTAAAAAATACGTTACATTCATCTTTCTCCCTTTTTTCGTGCTCTGTGTCTAAGTTCAGGTTTACTGCGTGATGGTTGAAACATTTATTGGCCTTTTTTAATACACTGGTCAACAACAATTTTATTGCATTGCTATCAGCAGTTGTTCGTACCTAATTTAAGGGTGCTGATTTCAGAACTGAGCTACCCAAACACGACTCAGTCGGTAGAGCACTTGCCCACGAAAGGCAAAGTTCCCGAGTTCGAGTCTCGGTCCGGCACACAGTTTTAATCTGTCAGGAAGTTTCAAAATCAGCGCACACTC
Organism: Schistocerca piceifrons; assembly: GCF_021461385.2. NCBI lineage: Eukaryota > Metazoa > Arthropoda > Insecta > Orthoptera > Acrididae > Schistocerca > Schistocerca piceifrons. The sequence goes on from NC_060145.1 coordinate 422,406,811, forward strand.
CGCTGCATAGTGAAAATTTCATTCTGGAAACATCCCCCAGGCTATGGCTAAGCCATGTCTCCGCAGTATCCTTTCTTCCAGTAGTGCTAGTCCTGCAAGTTTCGCAGGAGAGCTTCTGTAAAGTTTGGAAAGTAGGAGACGAGGTACTGGCGGGAGTAAAATTGTGAGGATGGGTTGTGAGTCGTTCTTGGGTAGCTCAGTTGGCAGAGCACATGCCCGCGAAAGGCAAAGGTCCCGAGTGCGACACTCGATCCGGCACACAGTTTTAATCTGCCATGATGTTTCAAGGTGTATAAATATTTAAATCTTTTGAACTTGGCTGGTAACGCATGTTAAATTGAAGTAAATACAAATGAAATAGAAACAGTCTCAATCTATTCAGTGGTACAAATCGAAAAACATGCCATCATGAAGAAGTTTACAGATTGGCAAAAGCGACTTATAACTAACAGTTGCTGTTGAACCAGAACTTTTCTTTTCCAGTTCTTCCGTTTGTGGACTACTCCAGGGAGAACTCGTTCAGTACTCCTCCAATAGTCAGTCATCATAGCTTTGTCGCCTACTGCTTGAGATCATGATGGAACCGTTCACCTTCCTGGTCAGTGACGTCTCCCAAGTTGTCAGGCAAGTCATCAAGATGACAGAATAGGAAATGGCGTTTGACAATGGTTTTACACTCCAGCACATGAAATGCTGACAACGTATCATCTATGAGACTTTCATACTTAGCAAATTTATTACTACCAAGAAAGGTTTTCATTTCCGACACGAATGACACCCGTGCAGTCCTTTCCATGACGTTGATATTTCTGATAAATTGGGTATGTTAGGATATGATATTTTTGTGTATGTTTTTCCAATCAGTTCCCTTTGTATTAACAATACGAAAATAGCAATCACTTACGTGATGTACTGGTTCTTACTACAATATGGCAATAGAAAGGTAAACCCTTAGCTTCCTTTTCGCCTCATAGTTGTGATATATTGTATGTGTGGCTCATGCTTTGCCTTTGTCCCCAAGAGTAATTCCAAAATATGTTTTATAATCTTCCCTCACATAGGATGTTCTAGTGCGTCTTTGGCGAATAATGATGTAGTGTCCACAAACGTAACAGAAACTGCCTGGATGACAGTCGTTTCGTAGCCATGATGAAGTGACATTACATCCGAAAGAAAAAAGACGTAATATCATGACCCTGTCGGTGATATAAACATGTAAGCAATTAATCTAACCGCATGCGGATCGAATGGAAAACTTCTAACTGCATGAAAGCCAGAGTACGGAAAGCTAAACCGATTTCAGATTGAAATCAGCTGATCAAAAGTATTAAGAATAAGTAAAAGAATCTCATGCAACCGAGAGTTCGAAAAAATTTGTTGACCAGTGTTATCATGAGATAGTCCATTAGAAAAGGGAGTTGATTCAGAACCCCTGTGCGACCAATACTTGAAAATTGCCTGTCAGTCTGGGATCCGTACCAGATAGGATTAGTAAAGGAAATAGAGACGATCCAAAGAAGGATCACCCGTTTCGTTACAGTTTCGTTTAGTAAAACCAAAAACGTTACAGAGATGTTCAGCGAACCCTAGTGGTCAACGCTGCAAGACAGGCGCCCTGCAACACAGTATGTCCTACTATTAAAGTTCTGAGAGCTTACCTTCCTAGAAGGTATACTCTTTCCTCCTACGTATATCTTGCGAAAAAACCATGGAGAGAAAATAGGAGAGATTCGGGCCCCATGTACGCTTACCAACAGTCGTTCTTCCAGACTGGAAGAAGAAAAGGGGGAAGGAACACTGCTCCATAAGACAACCTCCGTCACCCACCGTGCGGTGGCAAGCGGAGTGTAGATGGAGATGTAGAAGATCAGGTGTCCATGACAAAACTACTGCACGCAACTGAGACAAATGACAAACATCTCCAGAAGCGTGGAATAATGCAGTATATCTCAAATAGTAAGTTAATCATAGACTGCCTGGCGTAGTATCTGCACATGTCAAAAACTAAACACAGACTCCCTTGATTGGCGCGCAACGACGCTATTTATAATCTCGCATTTCTCGCGAGAATGTTCGAGAAACAAACTTTTTGATTACAACAATTTTATAGTTAGCACATTAATCTCAGCAAAAGTTTATGTTGTTAGAAACCAGAATGTCAGGGCTCCAAAAATGTAGTATTGGTTATTCAAATGTTATTCAATTTTACAAAAGAATATTCTCGAATGCGAAAGTGTTTGTCATCAGTAACTTTGCAAACAAATTATTTTTGGCAAAATAAAATCATTGTTTCGAAAATAAAGTGGGACTTCCTGTAGGAGAGCTTCTGTGAAGTTTGGAATGTAGGAGACGAGGTACTGGCGGAATTAAAGCTGTGTGGACGGTGCGTGAGTCGTGCTTGGGTAACTCAGTTGGTAGAGCACTTGCCCGCGAAAGGCAAAGGTCCCGAGTTCGAGTCTCGGTCGGGCACACAATTTTAATCTGCCAGGAAGTTTCATATCAGCGCATACTCCACTGTAGAGCGAAAATTTCATTGTACTGGCGATCATTATTTATACTGACTTAAATCTGGCCGTGCAGGGAATCAATGCGGGTCATTCAGTAACCGTTCCCTGTTAAATCGATGGAGCAGTACGTTCCTTATTTTGTCTGGCGCGCCGCACACCGCCAGTTGTGCGAAGATGCTGGCTGCGACTGGGGAACGGACTGCAGCAACGTGTCACATTGACATGGGCCTCGGAGGCCTACGCATTTGTAATTTTAACCCCGTCTCGCAAATCAAAGCGGGGCTGACAAACTTTAGAGTGATTTTGTAGACTCTTCAGTCACAGCTATGTGATCACCTGTCAAAAGCCTGAGTAACCGGGTTTTGCAGCACGGATCGTAGCGAGATGTTGACGAAGAGAGACAGTGAAGTTCTGGAAGGTACTGACAGGATGTGTAGCCATGCCGACTCCAGTGCTGTGGCCAGCTGCTCTAGGTTTCTCGGCTGAGGATCCATGGTGCCAACAGCCCGATCTAGGTCGTCCCACAGAGTCTCAATCCGGTTTAAATCCATGGAGTTTGGTGGCCATAGGAGTACGGTAAACTCAACCTGATGCTCTTCGAACAATGCGCGTACTCTGCGCGTTGGGTGACACGTTGCATTGTCCTGCTGGTTGACGCCATCGTGCTGAGGATACACAAACTGCATGTAGGAACGGACATGGTCCCCAAGGATAGATGCATAGTTATGTTGATATTTGTACCTTCGAGAATGACGGCATACGACGAAAACAGTCCCCAGATCATGACGCCCTTTCTCCGACCTGGATCCTTCCGACGACTGTTGCAGTATTTATACGCTTCACACCGCACACGCCAACGGCCATATATCCGATGGAGCATAAAACGTGATTAATCTGAAAAGGCCACATGCCGCCACTCAGTGGACGTCCAGTTGCTGTGTTGTCGTTGAAATTCCAGTCCTCGTCGCCGATGAACGGCAGTCAGTATTGGTGCAAGAACCAGGCGCCTTCTGCGGAGGCCCATACACAGCAACGGTCGCTCAACGATCGTTGAGGAGACACTGTTGCTAGCCCCTTTCTTCATCTGGGCGGAGGGTGGACACATGCTCACCAGTTGCACATCTATTCGTCCGTACACTTCTCCGCAGTTGTCTTTCACACCTGTCATCTGCTGCCAGTTCTAACAACCCTACCACAACAAAGGTCAAAAATTAATTATGATTGTAGTGTTGCTCACTCTGCTAAATATTGCATTTTCGGGCAACAACAAAGTTACATTATGCGGCAGGTGTCATTAGAGCACAGTTAACCCTTTCGTGGTTGATGGGTCATATATGTCCCACTAACTTTGAGCGCCAGTTCGAGTGGTGGGGTATATGTTACCCAGTTCTGCACGGTGCTGCCATCTAGGGACGACTGTACTGAACCTGAGAAAAAATCGGGACTGCACTGCAAAGGCAGGAGTGCTAGTTCTGCAAGGTTCGCAGAAGAGCTTCTAAGTTTGGAAGGTAGGAGACGAGATACTGGCAGAAGTAATGCTGTGGGGATGGGGCGTGAGTCGTGCTTGGGTAGCTCAGTTGGTAGAGCACTTGCCCGCGAAAGGCAAAGTTCCCGAGTTCGAGTCTCGGTCCGGCACACAGTTTTAATCTGCCAGGAAGTTTCATATCAGCGCACACTCCGCTGCAGAGTGAAAATCTCATTCTGAGAACAAAAGTTATTTGCACTGCTTGTGGTGTACCACTTTCTGCCACACCATGCTTTTCCAAGTTTCATGGAATGTAAAGTTTTGTAAGTATTGGTCATGTATCATGAAAACTGAAATGTAATGAATATTTTTACATTGGCTCTACACAAATAAAAAAATTACATTCATGTATAATTTGTAGTTATTTTATTCTCCAAAAAATCCAGTTTATGGCTAAAAAAGAATAAAATTACAAAATCAGTCAGTCAGCAGAAAAGGTATCTCGCGTTGGTTCATGGGACATATGTGTCCCACTTCCTGTTGTGAAAAAATGGAGAACTTAAAAAATATTTTGGTGGTGAAAATATAATAATGGGACTGAAATGAAAACGTTATCACCTTAATATTTTAAAAATCTGTAAAAAATGAATTTTATCCATGGAAGTGTTAATAAAGTCATTTCTTGAAATAATGGATAAACTAGGCACTCATCTTTTCGTGTTTCCCACGCTGGTCTCGTTGTGAACTCGTGGCTCAATCGTCGAAAATCTAGGTAGTGATGATTCCAAGCTCGGATGCAAAGAGCCCTAGGTGTTATTCTGCGATATTCAAAAGTTTTATAGACGTGTTTCATAAACCATTCTTGAAGATTAAATTTTTGCAAGTTAGGACAATGGTGACGTAAAAAAGTAATCAGCACTCCGAATTTAAGTTACACTTCTTTTTTATTACTTTTGTTGCAATATCACGTAACTCCTTCCAAAACATCACTTCACAATATAAAACATACTTGAAAATATCTTCCTCACTGTTAAAGTTCGCATTTCATAAACTGACTACAATTTGCGTCTTTTTAACATGACGACCAAAGCTTGACTCTCTAATAACCGCTTACGCGCCCAAAAATCAGAGTTACAAGTACGTCAAAAATCATAGTGACAAAAGAAAGAATACGCATAAGAATAATATCATTGTAATATATACATATCGATGTATCGAAGTACCTCTATATTAATGAAATCAAATCTGAATGTCGTCACAGATATATGTTAACTATTTTACAGGAACACAGTAGAATATTGCTGGTGTCGAGAGGTTGAGGTGAGATGCCGTAATGATTACGTAATTCAAATACCATTACACAGTGATGCACCACAGTTGCCTCGGCGTCGGTTTGGATAACGCCATTACGCCATGCACAGCATACTTCAACCGTGGCGTCACGCGAACAGTTTATAAACTTGACGTTTCGGAAATGCTTCCACCTTTGGCCCGAAAGCCATTGACCACGCCCTTATGGACGTCAGATAAAATCGCTGCGTTTCCGTATTATGACGACCACTGCAATGCTTTTCGCGTCCCCCTGACACCCATTGTATGCCCACGACTGCTAGTGCTGCCACCTGCCGTCTGTGAGTGCTTATCGCACGTTGAGGTCGAACATAGACGCCGGTCACGTTAGTGTGACCGGACTGCGTACGTGTAGCAGTGCAGAGAATTGATGCGGGTCCGCCGACAAATGTTTGTTCGCTAGTGAGTGGTGCAGTATGTCGAGTAATGTGTCTCACACGCCTCATATCGCTACAGCCGCGCCAGCTATGGCTGCGGACGTGTAAAGCTTCGCTCGTCATCACGGAATCTCCCAGCACGAATAGAAGGAATAATGCAAGACAACCGCCGTTGCAAGGCAGCCGCTTTGAGAAGGCTGTAAGAGAAAATTTGCAAAATTCCGACCTCACCTACCGAAGTACAGGTCGTTGTTTCACCACCATACTAACGCGCCTGCTTCGTCAGCTTTATCAGTTCAGCAGGTGCTTTTTTTTTTTCCTCCGAAAATATTGTTGCAGATAAAGCGGAGTAGCACAGTCACCATGGTGTAGTGGTTATGAATGTAGACTGCTGCATTGAGGGTCGTGAGTTCAAAACTCACCTGAACTGTAAAATTTTAATTTTTATATTCGGTTCGAGTACATTCTAGAAGTAACCACAAATGTCAAGAATCAGTGTGCTGGAATGTTCTGTAACTCTATATATACCGTACGTGTTCTGGCCGGAGGCAGTTCGCTCTGCGCTCTTGTATGTGCAAGTGATGATAAACCTTCGAAAAGTGAAGTTAGTGTTCGTCATTCATCTAATTACACCTTCTGCTAAGTGACAATTTTATAGTCCCCCCCCCCCCCCCCCCAAATCAGGATACACCATGTCATTTTTGTTTTGTTCCAAAATTAGGACCAGTGCAATGGTAAAAGGACGTGGGTTGGGTAGCATAAATGATAAGGAGAATTGGCGCCGAGCGCCGAGCGCCGAGAGACTTTGCGAACACTTCTGAGGCGAAGTGGGAGTACAGGAACAAGTATATCTATTGGGGAGAAGAGATAAGGATTGCACCTGAGAGCGAGGGCACTTCCGTCGGCTTATCGTGAGTTTTTGTCGTGGTATTTCACGAGTACACTCTGAACCACTTGAAAGTATATGACTGTCTTGAAGTCATTCACAGTGCGGTGTGTTTTCCTCAGTCACCAATGTACTCGTTTCCGATAACGGACACGGCAGACCAAGTGCAATAATATCGTGGTAGAGCAGTACAAATCCATCTTCACAATATTGTACGTCCACGTGAGCAATAAAAACAAATTAAAAATATTCGTAAATAGAAGTAAATAGAAATTTTTTTGCAGACAGAATGTATTTTTAAAAAGACAAAATGTATTTTTAAAAAACTTCGTTTGCATTTGACAAAATATCATCTGCTCCAGAGGTTGTGTCTTGTATGACCACGATGTGGTTCGCTTTATGAAAGAGAGAGAGAGAGAGAGAGAAAGAGAGATAGCACTTATGTATGGCTGCCTTTGTCCCTGTGAATCTCTCTCAGCTGGCTTCAGAGCGCCTGAGGAACTCATCAGCCCTGGGGCAGTTCTTGTGGGCGGCAGCAGAAATGACGCGTAAGCTGTAACGCAGCCGTGCCGGCTCGTATATACACATAGCGCCTCCACAAACACGCGCGTCCTTGCTGGGTCGCGGGCACGGCACGCAAGATAACCCTCCTTTTACGGCCGCCCTGAATTCCGCCCAAGAAAGCAGTTTGCCGCACCAAGTAACACTGTATAAACCAGAAAACAATTACGCGAGTACTGCACCGTCCACTCATAAAGCACACGTGTGCTAAGATATTGGTTTACATTGTCAATTTCAATTTGGCTAATTCGTGTCGTAGTCGTTTGTGATTGATCCACACAAGGGCGTCTGTGACATTGGTAATTAACCTATTGCTGCAGACTTACTTGTGTTATTTAGCTCGTGGTTCTTATTTTATCCCACGGTGGAACGAAGCATTTGCGTGATAATGGAGTAGGAAGTTGTTCAGTATGACATACTTAACAATAACATGCATCTAGTAACACTAGCCACAGAAATAACAGTACAATACGTATAGCAAAGTGAAGTGTCATATTTTCATCCCGACTGGCAGTGACAAGTGAAACTTCGGGAAGCATGTCACTCTACAGTCGTATGTAATATACTGCGCTCTCCGACTGTCCTCTTCGCAGTCATACGACGGAGTTGGTCGAAACCATTACACTTGCGTTACTTGGGAGAAACAGTGCACAAGCGACCCACTGCTTTTGTCAAGTAATACGTAGGTCAAAAGTTCTCGTAGATACATTTTTGAATCAGAAGAATCATGACATGTCCTAAGACTAGATTCAATGGGGCACTCAAATACTTTTGAATTATTCGACGCAGAACTAAAAGGATGCTATGATATGTTCACACTTGAAATAAGTGATAGTGCAACATTTCAATTAGTTCGTAGCCTATCTGTCCCAAATCGAAGTCCACTAGAGCCCAAAACAGAACAAGGTCGTTTAACCGCAACGACACGTTTCTCAGTCATCCCAGGCAACGTCGGTGGCTGCTCGAAGATCCGAAGTGTTCTTACACGATCTTTTTTTGTTTTTGTTTTTTCTCTTTATTGTTACTTCAGTTCTCCGCGAAGGGTGTCCCTTCACCCAAAGGTTTATAGAAGTTTTGGCTGAAATGGCTCTGAGCACTAAGGGATTAACATCTCAGGTCATCAGTCCCTAGAACTTAGAACTACTTAAACCTAATTAACCTACCGACATCACACACGTCCATGCCCAAGGCAGGATTCGAACCTGCGACCGTTTGCACGCGCATATCAGTCATAATTTGCACGTACAGGTTTTAGATTTGAAACAGTTAATTGAAGTTTTGATAAAAAAATGGAATAGTACTTATAAATCAGCGTCTGCCGCGCGATGTACCCCGCGGTCTAAGGTGCCTTGTCACGGTTCGCGCGGTTCTCCCCGTCGGATGTTCGAGTCCTCCCTCGGGCATGGGTGTGTGTGTGTTGTCCGTAGCTTAAGTTAAATTTACATTAAGTAGTGTGTAAGTCTAGGGACCGATGACCTCAGCAGTTTGGTCTAACAGGAACTTACCATAAATTTCCATCATCAGTGTCTAATTCGTTATTTATAAGCCAGACAGATTTCTCTCACGTGACAAACCGATTGAAAGTTTGTTGTCTTCCTCGTGTTCGAAACATAGCACTATAACTTCCGTTTTCAGTGTCAATAACGTCATTCGTTTCTGTAAGTGATGCCAACTTTCTCAGGTTTCTGATGCATGTGCTGCGTGTGTGTGTTTTATTTTATTATTTATTTTTACATATGTGTTATTGCTTTTTACTCTTTATTATTATTATTGTTGTTATTATTATTACTTCTTTTTCATTTTTCATTTTGATACATGTGAGAGAAATGGAATTTGTGACACCCATTACGATTACTATTACACTCCTGGAAATTGAAATAACAACACCGTGAATTCATTGTCCCAGGAAGGGGAAACTTTATTGACACATTCCTGGGGTCAGATACATCACATGATCACATTGACAAAACCACAGGCAAATAGACACAGGAAACAGAGCATGCACAACGTCGGCACTAGTACAGTGTATATCCACCTTTCGCAGCAATGCAGGCTGCTATTCTCCCATGGAGACGATCGTAGAGATGCTGGATGTAGTCCTGTGGAACGGCTTGCCATGCCATTTCCACCTGGCGCCTCAGTTGGACCAGCGTTCGTGCTGGACGTGCAGACCGCGTGAGACGACGCTTCGTCCAGTCCCAAACATGCTCAATGGGGGACAGATCCGGAGATCTTGCTGGCCAGGGTAGGTGACTTACACCTTCTAGAGCACGTTGGGTGGCACGGGTTACATGCGGACGTGCATTGTCCTGTTGGAACAGCAAGTTCCCTTGCCGGTCTAGGAATGGTAGAACGATGGGTTCGATGACGGTTTGGATGTACCGTGCACTATTCAGTGTCCCCTCGACGATCACCAGTGGTGTACGGCCAGTGTAGGAGATCGCTCCCCACACCATGATGCCGGGTGTTGGCCCTGTGTGCCTCGGTCGTATGCAGTCCTGATTGTGGCGCTCACCTGCACGGCGCCAAACACGCATACGACCATCATTGGCACCAAGGCAGAAGCGACTCTCATCGCTGAAGACGACACGTCTCCATTCGTCCCTCCATTCACGCCTGTCGCGACACCACTGGAGGCGGGCTGCACGATGTTGGGGCGTGAGCGGAAGACGGCCTAACGGTGTGAGGGACCGTAGCCCAGCTTCATGGAGGCGGTTGCGAATGGTCCTCGCCGATACCCCAGGAGTAACAGTGTCCCTAATTTGCTGGGAAGTGGCGGTGCGATCCCCTACGGCGCTGCGTAGGATCCTACGGTCTTGGCGTGCATCCGTGCGTCGCTGCGGTCCGTTCCCAGGTCGACGGGCACGTGCACCTTCCGCCGAGCACTGGCGACAACATCGATGTACTGTGGAGACCTCACGCCCCACGTGTTGAGCAATTCGGCGGTACGTCCACCCGGCCTCCCGCATGCCCACTATACGCCCTCGCTCAAAGTCCGTCAACTGCACATACGGTTCACGTCCACGCTGTCGCGGCATGCTACCAGTGTTAAAGACTGCGATGGAGCTCCGTATGCCACGGCAAACTGGCTGACACTGTCGGCGGCGGTGCACAAATGCTGCGCAGCTAGCGCCATTCGACGGCCAACACCGCGGTTCCTGGTGTGTCCGCTGTGCCGTGCGTGTGATCATTGCTTGTACAGCCCTCTCGCAGTGTCCGGAGCAAGTATGGTGGGTCTGACACACCGGTGTCAATGTGTTCTTTTTTCCATTTCCAGGAGTGTATATGATGAATCAGTGTAAACAGAATGGTTAGTCGTATTCACTTGGTTGTTTAGTAGTGGCTTGTTTTCAGCCTTCGTTTTATGTATATGGTAAGGTTAGGAGCAGCATTTCATTATTTCTGCAAAAGTTGAGCGGCGTGTCCCATATTTCCATGCTCTGATATGTTCTTTGTACAGCGTGTCTGCTGGTTTGTCCTACATATCTTCCATGACTTGTTTTGAATTGTAGATGGTATGATCCTTTGTGTCTGTGTCGTTTGTTATTGCTGGAATGTACTTTTGGATTTAACTGTTTGTTTTGAATGCTGTGTTTCTGCCTTGACTTTTGAAAATGTTTGTTATTCTTTGTGTGAGATAGTGCTTGTAGGTCATTCTGTACCATCTTGAATCTTCTTTCTTATTCTCATCTCTTGTTTGTCTAGCTGTTGTTCTGTTGCTGTGTGTACTTGTTTGTGTGGTATTTTGTTGTGCTGTTGTATTTCGCTGTGTATTTCTCGTGTTTATTGACGGTATTTGTTGTTTAATTTTTCTTTATTTTGTGGCTCGATTGTACCCATCTTTTTTGCTGTCTGTGTGGTGATGACTACTTCTTTCTGGTAGTTTTCTGTGCTGAGTAGTACTGACGCAACCAATCATACACTCACCAAAGAAATCAGCACTCTGATACATGCCTTATATACTCAACACAGTACCTGTAACTAAAGTGCAACGTGAAGTATAGAAGTGTGTTTTAAAAAGTTCATGTGTTAACTAACATTTGCAACAAATTGCATAGCTGTATGTAGCATAGCTATTTAGAAGTATTATTTTGTAATCAGGGAATAACATTATGTTTACCCCGTATTTTAACGTTCGTGTATCATATTTTTGACTGTGGTGGCAGCCCATCATTTGTCTAAACGAGCGAGGAAAACCGTCTAAAAGCCACACTCCGGCTGGCTGGCGCAACAGTTAATTCGCCTCGAGGATGCGATCTGCGTGTGGCTCACCTCTCAGTCCTGCGATTAGCGCGTTAAGCTATACTAGAAGGACGTGTATCTATTAATAGTAATAGCTCGTGATTTTCTTCGTAACGTAGTCGGTGAATTGTAATGGTACTCTCTGTTTTTAGCTTTCGGAAAGTACCATATTACCGCCAACGAGCCTGCAGATCCTGAACCACCGGGCCAATGAGCGGTGTAAGCACGTGTGCCGTGTACACTATTGTTGTGGGACATCGTGGAGTATTCCCGCTTCGACCACTGTGATTTCATGAAGTTCCCATAGGTGGCGGCGCTATAGATAGCCTTCAAAATGGCAGGAGGTGGGTTCCAAGCACAGAGCTGTCTTCGGCGTAAAACAAGAGTATCGCAGGCATTCAAAGACGTTTGTAGGATGTCTGCGGAGACATGGCAGTGAAGAAAAGCATGGAGAGTCGTTGGGCGAGGCGTCTATCACGACCGCAAAGCCGCGCAAACCTGTCCAATCTCCCGCTTGCCGGCTGGCCGCACACTCCTGCAATGCTGGAACGCGCGGACACTCTGACTCACAATCAGACACCTCACTGCTCAATCGGACGTCTTTGGTGGTAGCGATGACGCACTCGCCCTCCAGTTGGAGTACTCAAACGTGTGTGCTCAGCCTCGTTCTTAGCCACCTAACAGAAGACCATGAAGAGCAGTGACGGACAATCTGTGCGGAACTCCTTGAGCGTTACGAAGCTGATTGTGAAAATTTTTCGTCGAACATAGTCACAGGCGTTGAAACATGGGTTCATCACTTCACACCGGAAACAAAACAGCAATCCACGGACTGCCACCGAACCGTCTATCCTCCGAAAGAAACGTTGAAAGTTGAAACATCAGCCGGTAAAGTCATTGCGACGGTCTTGTGGTACTCTGAAGGGTTATTCTGTTAGACGTTCTCCATCATGGTGCAACGATCAACTCTGACGTCTACTGTGCTACCCTGAGGAAATTGAAGAAACGACTTCAGCGCGTTAGTCGCCATAAAAATTCAAACGAATTTCACTTTCGTCGGGACATGTCAATCGAAGACCTCATACAAGTCTACACACCCGAGAGGACTGTTCTTCCTCAGCCACCCTACAGCTCCGATCTCCCAACTTCTGACTTCCGTCGGTTTGGCCCAATAAGTAATGCACTCCGCAGGAAGCAGTACGCGGATGATGGGAAGGTTATTGGTGCAGGAAGACGCGGGCTCCGTCGTCGGCCGGTGGAACGGTACGATGTGGGCATACAGCTCTCCTCCCCTCCCTGTATAAGAGTAATAAAGACTGCGTTCTGCATTTGCTCTTAGATCAGTGTGCATTCATCCTGAAGAGACTCCTTTCATTTAAAGCACAGCTGTGCAAATACGGAAGATGCTGAGAGATTATAAAGTGGAGCTAATCGTGGAAATAGCAAATTTAATATGCACGAAGCGAAATGTTCGCTGTCCGAAAGTCGAATATAAGGAATTTCCCGAATAGTTGGAATCACAAACATGTGGAACAAACGTAGCAGTTGTGGACTCTGGGACGCGATTTGGATAATATAGAGACGAGGAATAAAAATCTCTACTTGCCTTTAAAAAATTAAAAAAGCTACATGAACTAGTGCAACTTCTTACCGTATAGCATCTTGAGCTCTGTTACGTCCCGTGAATTGTTACGATGTCAAAGTGTTGGAACAGAATCTGCAGTAGTCTACCAAAATTTCGTCGCTGTTCACCCGTGCTGACATCTTCTCTTTAACCAGTCGAATTCAAGCACGTTTGTTCTTTTTATTTTGTAGTTATTTCGAGTACACGAGCCTAAACACCACCATTACCAATGTTGCTGACACAAGATGCATTTGAGAGACAAAAGTATACTTCAGTACTCGCACAACGAAGTGACAAAAGTCATGGAATACCTCCTAATACCGTGTCGGACCACCTTTTGTCGGGCGTAGTGCAGCAGCTCGACGTGGCATGGACTCGGGAAGTCTTTGGAAGTCCCCTGCAGAAATATTGAGCCATGCTGCCTCTACAGCCGTCCATAGTTACGAAAATGTTGGCGGTGCGAGATTTTGTGCACGATCTGATCTCTCTATTATGTTCCATAAATATTCGATGGGCTTCATGTCGGGCGATCTGAAAGGCCAAACCATACCCTCGAACTGTCCAGAATGTTTTTCAGACCAACCGCAAACAATTGTGGATCGGTGACGTGGAGCGCAGCCATCCTTAAGAAGTCCATCGTTGTTTGGGAACATGAGATCAGTGAATGGCTGCAAATGGTCTCCAAGTGGCCGAACATCCAGATGTCCTAGTCCATTCCATGTAAACACAGCCCGCACCATTATGGAGCAACGACCACCTTGCACAGTGCCTTGTTGACAACGTGGGCCTATGGGTTCTTGGAATCTGCGACACACTCGAAACTTAACGTCAGCTATTACCATCAGAAATTGGGAGTGATCTGACCAGGCCACAGTTTTCCACTCGTCAGGCTCTAACCGATATGGTCACGAGTCCAGGAAAGGTACTGCAGGCGATGTCGTGCTGTTAGCAAAGGCACTCGCGTCGGTCGTCTGCTTCCATAGCCCAGTAACGCCAGATTTGGCTGCACTTTCCTAACGGATACGCTCGTCGTGCCTCTCACATAGATTTCTGCTTTTATTTCACGAGGTCCTGCTCTCGGTCGTTAAGTGAAGGCCGTCGACCACAGCTTTGTTCGTGATGAGAGGTAATGCTTGAAATGTGATATTTTCGGCACACACTTGACATTGTGCGTCGCGGGATATTGAATTCCCTAACGAATTTCGAAATGAAATGTTCCATGCGTCTAGCTCTGAGACCGGTTGGTAGTCAAGGAAAGGCAGGATTCGGTTATGACTGTGGACGGGGCCGTAATCAGTTACTATTCGTTGCCTTTTACAATTACACACAATTTATTTTAAACCAGTAATTTCAGCCTCAACAATAAATAAAAAATGCGACATGTTATTAATAAACAACAGTGTAAATAATAGTGTTTTGAGTTACAATTTAGCAAATCACCATTAAATACAGATACAACACATAATGTTTCAAAGCAAGCCACTCTGATCTGGACAGAAGGCCTTACACGCTAGGAATGGCAATGAATTAAGAATTGCTTAAAACTCGCTGCAACTTACAAATTACAGGTATTGAGATACACTACTGGCCATTAAAATTGCTACACCACGAAGATGGCGTTCTACAGAACGCGAAATTTAACCGACAGAAAGAAGATGCTGTGATATGAAAATGATTAGCTTTTCAGAGCATTCACACAAGGTTGGCGCCGGTGGCGACACCTACAACGTGCTGACATGAGGAAAGTTTCCAACCATACACAAACAGCAGTTGACCGGCGTTGCCTGGTGAAACGTTGCTGTGATGCCTCGTGTAAGGAGGAGAAATGCGTACCATCACGTTTCCAACTTTGATAAAGGTCGGATTGTAGCCTATCGCGATTGCGGTTTATCGTATCGCGACATTGCTGCTCGCGTTGGTTGAGATCCAATGACTGTTAGCAGAATATGGAATCGGTGAGTTCAAAAGGGTAATACGGAACGCCGTGCTCGATCCCAACGGCCTCGCATCACAAGCAGTCGAGATGACAGGCATCTTATCCGCATAGCTGTAATGGATCGTGCAGCCACGTCTCGATCCCTGAGACAACAGATGGAGACTCTTGCGACAACCATCTGCACGAACAGTTCGACGACGTTTGCAGCAGCATGGACTATCAGCTCGGAGACCATGGCTGCGGTTACCCTTGACGCTGCATCACAGACAGGAGCGCCTGCGATGGTGTACTCGACGAACCTGGGTGCACGAATGGCAAAACGTCATTTTTTCGGATGAATCCAGGTTCTGTTTACAGCATCATCATGGTCGCATCCTTGTTTGGCGAGATCGCGGTGAACGCACATTGGAAGCGTGTATTCGTCATCGCTGCTACGGTCGCAGGTTCGAATCCTGCCTCGGGCATGGATGTGTGTGATGTCCTTAGGTTAGTTAGGTTTAAGTAGTTCTAAGTTCTAGGGGACTGATGACCACAGCAGTTGAGTCCCATAGTGCTCAGAGGTATTTCGTCATCGCCGTACTGCCGTACCACCCGGCGTGATGGTATGGGGTGCCATTGGTTACACGTCTCCGTCACCTCTTGTTCGCATTGATGGCACTTTGAACAGTGGAAGTTACATTTCAGATGTGTTACGACCTGTGGCTCTACCCTTCATTAGATCCCTGCGAAACCGTACGTTTCAGGAGAATAATGCACGACTGCATGTTGCAGGTCCTGTACGGGCCTTTCTGGATACAGAAAATGTTCGACTGCTGCCCTGGCCAGCACATTCTCCAGATCTCTCACCAACTGAAAACGTCTGGTCAATGGTGTCCGAGCAACCGGCTCGTCACAACACGCCTCACTACTCTTAACGAACTGTGGTATCGTGTTGAAGCTGCATGGGCAGCCCTGTTTGACTCAATGCCCAGGCGTATCAAGGCCGTTATTACGGCCAGAGTTGGTTGTTCTGGGTACTGATTTCCCAGGATCTATGCGTGAAAATGTAATTACATGTCAGTTCTAGTACAATATATTTGCCCAATGAATACCCGTTTATCATCTGCATTTCTTCTTGGTGTAGCAATTTTAATTGACAGTAGTGTACCGTGTATACGCGACTCTATATATTTACATATGTATACATCTGTGTATGTGCATATCGCTATCCCTATCTTAGCACCACACTGTAGAATGCCAGAATTGTAGTCTGATGTCGCCGTGCGAGGTTCGCCACTCTGGTTGCAAGAGACCATTTTCAGGACATAGTTGTCCGTGACGACGATACCTAAGCTGGCGTTAGCCGAGCGGTAACCCAAAGATAACTACTGTCGGAAGAAAGAGTACCCTGCCCCGGCCAAACGCGGTGTGCCTACAGCGGGTTCCCCTCGCAAAAGAGTATCGGGAGTGGCGTCTATTTTCCCACGACATTTTAGTCTCGTGGAAAGGGCACAGAGTGAAAACCTGCCCTCTTCTCTCGCAAATCTGCCGAGCCTTGCAGCACAGTCGCAGTCAGTTTGAGACGCGGAGCCGTAAAACGGTTTGCCTTACGGCTACGGCTGTGAGGAGCGGCGCGTGAATCATGCCGGATGAGCAGCGGCTGTAGCTGTTACTGCAGCAGCCAAGAGAGGCCGCGGTCAGCGTGCCAAGGCCGCGGCGAAAGTCCAGCTGCAGGCGCCCCAGCCAGCGGCCGCCTATCCACTGCAGCAGAGGCGGCCCGGCGCCACGAGACTGGATATACCGGGTCATCGAAAAGTCAGTATAAATTTGAAAACTGAATAAATCACGGAATAATGTAGATAGAGAGGTACAAATTGACACACATGATTGAAATGACATGGGGTTTTATTAGAACCAAAAAAATACAAACGTTCAAACAATGTCCGACAGATGGCGCTTCATCTGATCAGAATAGCAGTAATTAACATAACAAAGTAAGACAAAGCAAAGATGATGTTCTTTACAGGAAATGCTCAATATGTCCACCAATATTCCTCAACAATCGCTGTAGCCGAGGAATAATGTTCTGAACAGCACTTTAAAGCATGTCCGGAGTTATGGTGAGGCATTGGCGTCGGATGCTGTCTTTCAGCATCCCTAGAGATGTCGGTCGATCACGATACACTTGCGACTTCAGGTAACCCCAAAGCCAATAATCGCGCGGACTGAGGCCTGGGGACCTGGGAGGCCAAGCGTGACGAAAGTGGCGGCTGAGCACACGATCATCACCAAACGACGCGCGCAAGAGATCTTTCACGCGTCTAGTAATACTTTGTTTTTTTTTTTTTTTGTTCTAATAAAACCCCATGTCATTCCAAGCATGTGTGTCAATTTTTACCTCTCTAACTACATTATTCCGTGGTTTATTAAGTTTTCAAATTTATACTGACTTTTTGAACACCCGGTACGTCTACAGAGGGATAACTCTACCATCTAGTGAGCGCGATGTTTGAGACATGCGAAATACCTTCAGACTTCGAGAAGAATATAATAATTCCAATCCCAAAGAAAGCACGTGTTGACAAATGTGAAAATTACCGAACTATCAGTTTAATAAGCCACGGCTGCAAAATTCTAACATGAATTCTGTACAGACGAATGGAAAAACTGGTAGAAGCCGACCTCGGGGAGGATCAGATTGGATTCTGTAGAAATGTTGGAACACAGGAGGCAATACTGACCCCACGAATTATCTTACAAAATAGATTAAGAAAGGCAAACATACGTTTCTAGCATTTGTAGACTTAGAGAAAGCTTTTGACAATGTTGACTGGAATACTCTCTTTCAAATTCTGAAGTTGACAGGGGTAAAATACAGGGAGCGAAAGGCTATTTACAATTTGTACAGAAACCAGATGGCAGTTATAAGAGTCGAGGGGCATGAAAGTGAAGCAGTGGTTGGGAAGGGAGTGAGGCAGGGTTGTAGCCTCTCCCCGATGTTATTCAATCCGTATATTGAGCAAGCAGTAAAGGAAACAAAAGAAAAATTCGGAGTAGGAATTAAAATCCATGGAGAAGAAATAAAAACTTTGAGGTTCGCCGATGACATTGTAATTTTGTCAGAGGCAGCAAAGGACCTGGAAGAACAGCTGAACGGAATGGACAGTGTCTTGAAAGGAGGATATAAGATAAACATCAACGAAAGCAATACGAGGATATTGGAATGTGGTCGAATTAAATCGGGTGATGCTGCGGGAATTAGGTAAGGAAATGAGACGCTTAAAGTAGTAAATGAGTTTTGCTATTTGGGGAGCAAAATAACTGATGATGGTCTGAGTAGAGAGGATATAAAATGTAGACTGGCAACGGCAAGGAAAGCGTTTCTGAAGAAGAGATATTTGTTACCGTCGAGTATAGATTTAAGTGTCATGAAGTCGTTTCTGAAAGTATTTGTATGGAGTGTAGCCATGTACGGAAGTGAAACGTGGACGATAAATAGTTTAGACAAGAAGAGAGTAGAAGCTTTCGAAATGTGGTGCTACAGAAGAATGCTGAAGATTAGATGGGTAGATCACATAACTAATGAGGAGGTATTGAATAGAATTGGAGAGAAGAGAAATTTCTGATACAACTTGACTAGAAAACGGGATCGGTTGGTAGGGCATATTCTGAGGCATAAAGGGATCACCAATTTAGTATTGGAGGGCAGCGTGGAGGGTAAAAATCGTAGAGGGAGACCAAGAGAAGGATACATTAAGTAGATTCAGAAGAATGTAGGCTGCAGTACGTACTGGGAGATGAAGCAGCTTGCACAGGACAGAGCTTGCACAGGACAGAGTAGCATGGAGAGCGTATCAAACCAGTCTCTGGACTGAAGACACCAAGAACAACAACAACAACGAGGGATACTCACAGAATTTTAACTATCACTTCTAAACGAATAAAGTGGCGAGATTATTTTTTGTTTTTTAATTAATTTATTTATTTTGAGTCAAAAGTCTTCTCACTGATACGGCACGCCACGAATTCCTCTCCTCTGCCAACCATCTCGAGTAGCAGTTGCAACGTACGTCTTAAATTAGTTGCTGGATGTGTTCCAATTTCTCTCCCTTCTTCTACAGCTCTTACCGTCTACTGCTCCCGCTAGTACCATGCAAGTTATTCCGTGATTTCTTGACAGACGTCCTACCGGTCTGTCCTTTCTTCTTGTCAGTGTTTTCCATATATTCATTTCCTCGCCGAATCTCTGGAACACCTCCTCATTCCTTACTTTGCCAGTCTACCTAATTTTCAAGATTCTTCTGTAGCACCACATCTCAAATGTTTCGTTTCTCTGCTTTCCCGGTGGTTTCTCCACAGTCAACACACAATACTGGGCTCCAGACTTACACAAATTAAGATCTATGTTTGATACTAGTAGACTCCTCTTGCTTGTCTGCTTTTGATGTTCTTCTTCCTCCGTCCGTTACTGGTTATTTTTCTGCCTAGGTAGTGTAACGTCACCGGTTTTTCTAGTTGGCAGTTGACAGATCAGTATTGATCGGCCCTGGCTAAAACTCGGCGATAGTCGGTAGAGCGATGATACCGTTATTAGGTAAACACGACGTTACAAAAAAACAGTGCTCAACTGAACTCGACGTGTGCGTGATATTTAGTTCACCAATTGTGACCAATATTACGCTACTCGTCGTAATTAACTCGTTTATATTCGATGGTTTAACAGTTGCTATTAAAATATTAATGATAATTTCAATTCAGTTCCACCGACACCAACTTCCCCATAGTTTGGTTGTAATTTCAAATCTCTAATAAGTCGTAACATTGTGATTGCTTCCTAACTTTAAAGAGTTTCTATATATGCGCCGAGCGCTTCAGTCAAATATTATCGCAGCACGATCACAGTTATGTCTCCAAACAATTTTGTAATTTGGAATCACAAATGCGTAAATTGGCACGAAAGAGTGGTTTATTTCACAGTAACAATCAGTTCCTAACAAGGCCTTGAGGAAGAAGTTTTGCAAGGTGGTGGGGGAGGGGGGGAATTTATAAATTATCTGCTTTAAAACTATTGCCAAGTTCCAGAGTACATTTGCAAATACGAATGAAGTTAATTGTCTATCACTGTTCAGTGCCTAACTAGAGCTGTATTCGAGGTATCTAATTAAAAAGTTCACTTCGGTCTAATATAAGGTAGTCCTCTATCTGAATTGTAAACGATGTTGAAGTCAATGTTTCGTTTCACTGCGTCATAGTAGGTCGTAATTATCAATCCTCGAAACACAGTCTAACAGCGCCTACATATACGAGTATTCAAACAAGTCGGACCAACTTCGGCTAACTCTCGTAGCGTAGTGACAATGGATCAAATTTTCCTTAGCCATTACTCACGATTCTCAAAGACTACTCACACGAAGTATTCTTTGAGAACGTTGGTTCTACTTTGCTAATTTTAATTATAGTGATTTTGCGATTTATTATGAGTTTGAGTTTACTGAGATTCTGTCTCTCTTTTGTAAGCTGGTACATTACTAAGTATAAGGTTCTTGTTTCAATTACTGGTTATTATCCAAATAATAGTGTTAAATGGAACTTTGGTTACTTGTTCACTTTTAATGGAATTTGGAACTTGTTTTGGGGAAATTTTTGGGGTATTGGTTGCTATTTTTTCTTTTTTCAATTTTCGTCCGAGGAAGTGGCATTACGGTAGCAGAATTCCTTAAATTCATCTACTTCGTCTCCATCAGTCCTGATGTGAAGTTTCTCGCTGTTCTCATTTCCACTACTTCTCATTACTTTCGTCTTTCTTAGATTTACTCTCAGTCCACATTCTGTACTCGTTACACCGCCCATTCCGTTCAGCAGATCATGTAATTCTTCTTCACTTTCACCAAGGATAGCAATGTCATCAGCGAGTCGTATCATTGATATCCTTCCACCTTGAATTTTAATTCCACTGCTAAATTTTTCTCTCATTTCCATAATTGTTTCTTCGATGTATAGGTCGAAAAGTAGGGGCGAAAGACCACGTTCTTGCCTCCCATCCCTTCGCACTTCGTATTTGATTTTCCACTCTTATTATTCCCTGTTTGCCATTGTACGTATTATTACCCGTCTTTCCGTACAGCTTACCCCCATTTTTCTCAGTATTTGTAACATCTTGCACTATTTTACACTGTCGAACGCTTTTTCGAGGCCGACAAATCCTATGAACGTGTCTTGAGTTTCCTTCAGTCTTGCTTCCAAGATCAACCGAATGGTCAGAAACGCCTCTCTGGTACCTTGACCCTTCCTGAAGTCAATCTGATCGTCATCTAACACAGCCTCAATTTTGTTTTCCATTCTTCTGTATATTATTCTTGTCAACAACTTGGGAGTATGAGCTGTTAAACTAATTCTACGATAATTCCCGCACATGTCAGCTGTTGTATTCTCCAGAATTGTGTGGATGATGTTTTTCCGAAAGTCGTATGGTATATCGCCAAGCTCAATACATACTACATACTAACACGAATAATCGTTTTGTTGCCACTTCCCCCCAAAATTTTACAAATTCTGGTGGAATGTTTTCTATCCCTTTTGTTTTATTTGATCTTAAGTCTCCCAAAGGTCTTTGAAATTCTGATTCTAGGATGGACCCTCTGTCTGTTCTATGTATGTCGACTCTTGTTTCTTCTTCCATAACATCAGACATGTCTTCGCCTTCATAGAGGATTTCAATGTGCTCTCTCCACCTGTCAACTGTCTACATCTAACAGCTTTGTTAGACGCTTAATTTTATTTGGGGGTGTTGACTGACATCTCATTCAGTAGGCCCTATGCTTTGTTCTACATGATACGTGCTGTCCACAATATCGTGAGCTTCAAACAGCTACACGAAGACATAACTTCGCTCATAACTCGTCAGCTAAAGAACCCTTAATGTCTCCCAGTGGGAAGCCCTGCTCATAGCAGGTCGTAACCCAATAATGTCAAGTACGTTTAACGTAAAAGTGCAGCGAAGTGCGCGCATCGGCATGTTTGTTGTCCCTGGACCATAAAAGCATAAGAGATGTGCGAGCGAAACATTACGTTGGGCGCGTTGTTTACCTATGCGACCAAGTTGGAACATGTTTGGCTGGGACGTGCCCTACAGTAAAACCAGTGCCTCGCATAACTATGCTTACACTATCCGTCCTCGTAGGGTGGCAGTTACTTCCACGTACTGTAGAACACACTCGTAGTTGGTAATCTCCAGTTCCAGAAACTATTACATAACAATCATGACAGGGCGTATGTCTACATTGGGACGGAAAAAAAGTTGTCTTTACGCTCTGCAGAAGGCATTGAGAGGTACCACAATTTACATTTGTGCTAGTGGGTTTGGTACAGGCTCTGCCGCGCAAAAAATTAAATGTACCTCTTACATTCAAAAAGCTGCTGTACACACACATCTAACACTCCTTATAGTCAGGCTGATGACGAAAATACTAACAGCTCGATCGACTGTTTAATTACTGAGAAGTTGCGGCTTCTTGTCTGGTCGGAAGTTACCACTACTCTGCACGCCAAATAGCGGTAAGATATGCGTTGTAAATCACGCTGACATGTACACAGTGTGTGTATACGATATAGGAGTCTGGAAGAGAGGGTCCTTGCCCCCTCCTGGAATCTGGGTTTCAGACAATTTATTGGTTAAAGATTTTTCGTACATTTATAGAAATGGATTGCCCGTGGTTCTACTAAACTGCAGATAAGCATTGCCAAGTGCAAGGACGCTATCTTGTTTGTCAGGTTGTTCACGGGAAATTATATAGTTTTCTTACAGTGACGGCGTTTTTGGCTCTTTTTTTGGCGTGTAGGAACAGTTGCAGGACATTGCAGAAATAGAGTACCCGATATTTTTTGTGTCACTTCCCTGTACAGCCTTTAGTGAAGTGGAGAAAGGGATGGCCTCAACGCGTAACGCAATATAAACATGGCTGCAGTAACTTATATGTGCCCAATGTCAATCACTATTTCTAAGACATCACACCTTCGCTTTCTACGCAACTTAATCGCAACTGTGACTTGGCGCTTGTATTGCATGAAGTGATCAGTTTCGCAAGGTAGAACTATTGAAGTAGTGTATGGAGAACACTGTCATGGTATACTGTAGGTGTAATTGCTTATACTTCATCTGTGGACCCAAATGCGGAGTTATTGTCGTTTTCTAGGCTACAAGAGAGCCAAAAGGTGTTGGGATCTTCTTTAACTGTATAGCACAAAACCCAGGGCGACTTGCAACCGTAGTGGTATGAGGTTGTGGAGTCCAGTTCCCATAGTTACACAGCCGTGTGTCAAATTAGTGAGGCAAGGGCCATTTTGGGTCAGTCCTAAGCTGTTACGAGTTGGTTCTGCCGACCAATGCGATGATTGTCTTCTAAGATTTCTTCCATCCATATCCATACTGGTAATATAAAAAGATGTGCTTTCTATATGCTAATGAAGTATGGTTTCCATGAAGGTGTACCCGTATGCTGCCTTCACAAAATTATCGACTGAAAAGCTTCAAACATTTAAGATCAGTAACTTTTGTATTTGTTGTGAAATTTGTTTGTTGGAGTCAGACACTTTCTCAACAGACCAAAGCTGAAAATGTCGATACTTTTTCAATTTTGACTCCTATTGGATAGTTTTCTGCAGACGCCGATGGGTATGCACGGTAAATTACTTTCAGGTGTTGCCTGATGGCTTCATCATGGCACATATTCCGCCTAGGAAGACGTGGTCGTGCGAGTATGCAGTGATATAATAAGAAATGTTTTCATAACTTAACTTACAGAATACAGGGTATATCTTCTATTAGATTTTCATGTAGCATCTAGCACTGGCCGCCTCTATTTATCAGCATAACATGTCCCCCTGAGTGGCCAAGATCAGGAGAAGGGGACTCCTCTTACGTATCAGTATAAACATGTAAAATTGTTAGTAAAACAGGACGTAACTTCGGATAAGCTTGTGCTACTGAATTACGTCAGACACGGTAGCCATATGGAATCGTACAACCGCGTTGCCGCGTGCTGGGAACAACGTTTAGTCGCCGCTGACGTCTGAGCAGAGACGTATTGCAAGCTCGAGGATTTCCTCTCTTTCACAGCGACTGACTGCTGCTTTGAATCAGAAACCTTTTAGTGCTAGTGCCTTTAAACTTCTAACGAGTCTTTCCTTCTCTTGTCGGAACAACCAATTAAAATTAATTACCATCTTCTGAAAGCAAAGGAACAATCTTTTTATGAAAAGATTCCCTTTTATTTCCTTTTACATCCAACTCTTAAACGCTTGACGTCTTGAACGCATTGTGCACAACCTCAACAAAGCTCACATTACAAGCGTTTGCAGTCATTTCTGGTACTTCATTATTCGTATATTGGTAAGAGAAATAACCAAAAGAATTATGGCACATTATAGCGGAACTCCCAGATGCTGAGAATAAACAACTACTATAAAAGAATGAATACAAATTATATGGATAGTGCAGGACACGAAAAGAATTGTATTCATCTAAATGTTTAGAATTAGAGCGCGATAGAGAAACACCCACAGGATTTGTCGACCTAGAAAAAGCGCTCGGCGAAATACAGTAGTATAAGATGTTCGAAATTTTGGGAAAAAATTAGAAAAGAAGAGAATCGAAGCGTTTGAGGTGTAAATTTATAGAAGGATGTTAAAAATTAGACGAACTGATAAGATGAGAAATGAATTTCCTCGCAGAATTGACAGGGAAGGAAATACGTGAGAAACACTGAAAAGAAGAAGACACCTGATGATAGTTGAGACATCATAGAGTAACTTCCATGGTACTGCGAGGAGCTGTAGAGAGTAAAAACTGAAGAGGAGGAGAGAGATACGAATATATCCAACAAATAATTGAGGACGTAGGTTAGAAGTGCTACTCCGTGATGAAGAGGCTGTCACAGGAGAGGACTTCGTGGCGCAACCTCATTAAAAAAAAAAATATTTTCTGTAAACGTCCACATTAAGTGTACATACACTTTACCCAAAACATTTGGCGTCCAAAATATGTTGCCGAGATAGGATTTTAGACTGAATACTTAGACCTAACGAACGAATCGTGAGAAATAAATATTTAGTTCCTTTATTGGCACTAATAAATTAATTTGATTCCAGTAACTTCATGTCACATTAATTGATAGTTTTCAGTTGCGACCCGGAAGCTGCCATCCTCCGACCGTTAGTGCAACCATATCTGTAGCATATTGGCGAGGCATTTGTCTTCATGAACGTCAATTCGCGCCCCCATCGTGCACATCTTGTAAATGACTTCCTTCAGGCTAACGACTTCGCTCGATTAGAGTGGCCAGCATGTTCTCCAGTCATGAGCCCTATCGAACATGCCTGGGATACATTGAGAAGGGCTGTTTATAAACGACGTGATGCACCAACCACAGTGAGGGATCTACGCCGAATCGCCGTTGAGGAGTGGGTCAATCTGGACCAACGTGTGGATAGTATGCCACGACAAATACAGGCATGCATCAATATAAGAGTACGTGGTATTGGGTTAGCAGTCTGGATCACTGAAGGTCTCGCAGTATGGTGGTACAACATGTAATGTGTGGTTTTCAATTGCAATAAAAAGGGCGGAAATTATTTTATGTTGATCTCTATTCCAATAATTTTCTGTACAGGTTCCGGTACTCTCGGAACCGAGATGGTGCGTAACTTGTTTTTATGTGTGTATTTATCGTTCACGTTTCAGTCCCTTGCGTGGTTACACTCCATACAACTACTTTTCATAAAAGGATTCCTGAGACGTAAATCCATACTCGATGTTAACAAATTTCTGTTCTTCAGAAACGCTTTCCTTGCCATTGCCAGTCTACATTTTACATCCTCTCTACTTCGACCATCATCGGTTATTTTGCTCCCGAAATAGCAAAACGCATTTAGTACTTTAACTGCCTCATTCCCTCAGCGTCACCTGATTTAATTCTACTACATTCCATTATCCTGCCCTGGGCAGTTGATGGTTGGAGTGCTGGCACATTATCTGCGTATCCAGTAATGCTGGCAACTGATGGGTTATGCATGGGGATCATATCAACCTGTACCGCATCAAAAACAGCCTGAATATGACGCAATGAAGCGTTGAAACTGGTAGCGACATAATAAAATCATAAGGACGGCTGTAGGTGTTTTTTATTTTTGTCAACCTAGGCTTCCAGACACGCACCTTATCCCTAAGACCGTGACGCCCGATGTTCTGGTAACACTTGATCTAGACTCAGGGACATTTTAGCCAATACGAGTCTAACTGGTAGTAGCGGGGAGGGAATGCCAAATCGGGAGAGATTTCTGTTCCGGTATTTTCTTCAGAACCAAAGGCAAACCTGCCGTAAACGTTGCTTAGAATCCGTGTATTGGAGCCGTTTTTAATTTTATTCTGAGACAGTTTGGGAAGGAAACACCTTGGTGGAATGATCGGGTGTAGACAGCAATAAAAGATAGGAACTTACTGAAAAGAAAAATTAGACCATGAAAAACAGAAAACAGGTGATAGAGGAAATGAATTAGCAATTGACTATCTAGCTCAGGAATACCGGGGAAAGGAATGCCTGTAAAAAGACTGATCCAGGAAGAAAATGAAAAGTTCTGGGAAGACTTCACTACAAGAATAGAGGAAGATTGTCACGGAAGTAGGAATTTACTGTACAAAATACTAAAGAGTAAACGGAATGAAAATGTAAATACCCTTGCACTGGAAAAAGATGATGGTAACTTAGTACGAAGAGAGGAAGGGATCAGGGATGAAAAGGAAAAGTACTGCAACATGTTGCTAAATGGAGAGATGGGGACAACACAACCACCGACGATTGTTGAGTAATTAATGAAGTCCAAACCAACGGACACCCATTAACAAGGCGTGAGGTAGAAACAGCATTGAAGAGCTTGCGAAATGGAAAATATTCAGGCTCTGATGATCTCAGTTCAGACATGATAAAGGCAGCTGGAATATTAGGCTTAAACTGGCTATACAGAGTGTTATCAGTGATTCGGAAAGAAAACAAAATCGCAGGAGATTGTAGTAAAGGAATCGTCATCGCTGTGTTCAGAAAGAGCAGTCGATAAAAATGTGGAAATTACAGAGGCATCACGTTGCTGTCACAGACATGAAGCTGTTAGAAAAGATAATAGAAATGAGACTTAGAAAGATAACAGAACATTCGCTTGAGGAAGAACAACATGGATTCAGCAGAGTTCAAGGTACTATGGATCTCGGTTTTTGCAGTAAGAATGCATACAGAAAAGTACTGGCAATACGGAGGAAATCTTGTGATTGTATTTGTCGACATTTAAAAAACGTATGACAATAGTCTTTGAAGCAAAATACTGGAATGCTTGGAAGAGCTAAAGGTGACAGGGTATCTAATGGATAAAGTCAAGATGCTGTACCAAAAGCGTTACAGCTGTGTCCAGAGAGTCAATAAATGTCCAACAAGGAAGTGCCCTATCACCACACTTATTTTAATAGTAATGGACAAAATCATAAAATTTATCAAGAAAATAAATAGTGAATCAAATCCCCTGGTTTTTTGCGGATGATTTGATAGTTTGGGGAGAGACAGAAGCTGAAGCACAGAAGAAACTTAACGGTTGGAAGAACAAATTCAGATCAGTAGGAAAAATAACCTCAAATATATTTCTAGAAGGAGTCGATTTAGAAACTGTTTTCCATTTCAAGTACCTAAGAAGAACGATCTCGAAATACAACTCCATTAAGCAGGAAATACTCGGCAGGACACAGAAAAATCAGAAGTCTTCTCCGGGATGATAAAATGCCACGACAAGCAAAAGTGACTATGCACCACACCTATTTCGTACCAATCCTAACATATGGTTTAGAAACATGTACCCTACTAACCAAAACCTCAGGAAAGTTCAGGCAACAGAAATGAGATTCATTAGAACTGTGAACCAAACAACTAGAAAGGATAAAATTAAGGTGAATAGGAAAGTAGGAGGTATCGAGGTTCCTGTTAAATCATAAAGAAACGCAGGCTTCAGTGGTATGGGCACTTAACGAGAAAGACAGCGAAAGACCTGTCAAAAGGTATTTCAACCTGAAACTCGTAAGAAGATCACGGGCAAGACCAAGGAAACGCTGGATAGAGACTATAACATCAGATGTGGAAAGGAAGGGACAAAAATGGAAACTTGTCGTGGAACAGATGATGTATGAAGACCGAAGGGAATAGAGAGCACTTGTACACCACACTCAGGAAACTGGAGTTGGAAAACGATGATGATGGTGATATGTCCCATACACAAAAACATCAAAGTCTAGTTCGTGGTGAAGTTTCTTTTTTCTTTGTGTGTGTGTGTGTGTGTGTGTGTGTGTGTGTGTGTTTTCAGAGTAAAGTCGACGATTCGCCCGGGAGAAACAGTGTGTGTGGCAGTGATTCTGCTTACTGCCTCTTGTAGGGAACACGTAGGCGCAGGATTTTGCCCTGAAGTACGATCCCAATGAAGAAGAGTTCACCGTTAACATTCGCAGAGGGTAAAAGTCAAGGGCCTGGCTGCTACGCCTCCACGATTTGGATGAGGTCGGCTCGAAACGAATGGTTAGGCAAGAGTATCGCCGAGGCAAAAGGTTTTTGCTGCGAAGCAGTCATGCACTGCTGGCGCTAGCCAGCTACAAGCAAGTCGGCAGTGTTTCGTGGAGACTGTCAGTCTGCCAGAACAGCACAACGGGAAGGCGTCACATACCGCAAAATTGTGGATTTTTTTCATCAGTGTTTGATTGACTTGATTCTTTCTTCATTTTTTCCTAGTTTACTCTAATATTTTCAGTTTTGTTTTTATGGGGGTCCACAGCCTCAACCTGCTTTGAAAATGAAAACATGGTCCAGATAGGCTGATTTTTTTTTTTTTTAATTAGCTATGGGATTGGCCAGTTTCAGCCCTTGATCATTTTCAAGCACATATCTTAACCTTAATCTTCCAGTTTCATTTTACATTATAATATAGTAGTGGTTCATGTGGACTGGAATACACCTTACTGCTGTGCGTATGTGCCACAGAAACATACGCTGTTGTACATGGTTATATCTATTAGCCTACACAAACAGAAAGATGCCTGTCTGCATCGGCTGATGTACGTAACCATGTACGATAGTGTATTGTTTTTGTGCCACATATGCTCGAATGTAAGGTGTATTCCTGTCCACATGTACCAGCGATATATTATAATGAAGAATGAAGCTGGAAGCTCAATATACGTGCTTGAAAATGACCAAAGGTTGAAATTGGCCAATCGTATAGATAACAAAAGGAATACAGCCTACCTGAACCAATTTTTCGTTCCCTAATATTTTCATCTCAGCATATTAATCCCAGCATATTGTAAAGTCTGTTTTCCATAGTCCAGAGTACTATTTTTCTCCTCTAGTGCCCCTTTCAGCGCCACGTTAGCTATTCCTGGATGCCGTAGATGATGTTCCGCCATCCTGTCCCTTGCCGATACGGTAGCTCAGCGTGTTCATTCAGAGGGCTGGCTGTCCTCTGCAGTAAAAAACTGAGCGAACTATTCAACGATGTACGTGAAGGTTTGTCATGTGACGTCTGTCCACACCAAATCCTGTCTATTCTTCTGGTGTCTCCTATACATCTCATTCCTTAACTATAGATTCTATTTTTTTCTGTTCTGTTCTCTCGTGTCTCCTGTGTTAGCTACAGGTGTCGGCTGAATCATTGACTCATTCTTTTGACTTAAATTAGTCTTTTGTAACAAGCGAATGAAAGTAGTCGATCCAGTCGGCTGTAGCTTTACACGTCGATTGGATTATTATTCATGCATTTCTTTCGAGTGAAACCAGTCAGGAGCCTTTCTGTCGGTTCTGCTGATAAGCCTGTGTGTGATGTTTAGGCGGTTCCCCTACATTCCTCTAGGGCAATGCTTGGCTTATTAACCATTCAAAGATAAGAAACAAATATTTTTTGAGAAATAGTAATTTCTACAGATGGCACTATATGCTAAAAAAGCAACTGATTAAGTCACCAAAGAAATATAAAATTTTTATTCTATATGCCTACTATTCAGACCACTTCACCCTTTACCAAAATAGAATTAACGGTGACGATTGCAAACTGGCGGGAAGAGAGACAAAGCTTCGATAAATTTAAAATGTAACTCCAGCTATCAATCTTTTAAAACCAACAAAAAATTGATAGCTATTGCCAGTACCAGAAGCACGAACAATTCGTATTTGCTTAAACATACATATATTATGAAAATGGGTGTATATATGTCAGTATGTGTGTGCGTATGTACACTGATGCGACGAAAGTCATGGGATACATCCTGATATCGCGTCCGACATCCTTTTCCCCGGCGTAGGCCAGTAACTCGACGTGGCATGGACTCGACAAGTCGTTGGAAGTTCCCTGCAGTAATACATGAAAGGATGCAGGTGATCAGACAGGATGTTAACGTACATGTCACCTGTCAGAGTCGTATCTAGACTTATCATGGGTCCCAATCAACTCCACACACCGCACACCATTACAGAGCTTCCACTAGCTTGAATAGTCCCCTGCTGACATGCAGGGACAATGGATTCGTGAGGTTTTCTCAATAACCGTGCACGTCCATCCGCTCGATACAATTTGAAACGAGACTGTTCCGACCAGGCAACATGTTGCCAGCCATCAGCAGACCAAAATCAGTATTGACGGGCCCAAGGGAAGCGTAGAGCTTTGTGTCGTGCAGTCATCTAGGGTACACGAGTGGGCGTTCGGCTACGAAAGCCCATATCGTTGATGTTCCGTTGAATCGTTCGCGCACTGACACTTGTTGATGCCCTAGCATTGAAATTTGCAGGAGTTTGCGAAGGGGTTACATTTCTGTGACGTTGAACGATTATCTTTAGCCGTCGGTGGTCCCGTTCTTTCACGATATTTTTCCGGCCGCAGTGATGTGGAGATTTGATGTTTTACCGCATTCCTGCTAGTCGTGGTAAACTTGTGAAATGGTCGTGCGGGAAAATCCCCACTTCATCGCTACCTCGGAGATGCTGTCTCCCATAGCTCGTGCGCCGACTATAACACCACGTTCATACTCACTGACATCTTGATAACCTGCCATTGTAGCAGCAGTAATCGATCTAACAACTACGCCAAACACTTGTCTTATTAGGCGTTGCCGACCGCGGCGCCGCATTCTGCCTGTTTACATATCTCTATATTTGAATATGCATGCCTATACCAGTTTCCTTGGCGCTTCAGTGTACATACATCCAAATACGATGTCTGGGCGCACAGCACTTTGGAACAACCGCATTTGAGGTCCAAAGATCTCGTCACGTTATCTAACGGCAGTTAAAGCTGCGTATTCACCCTACAATTTCGTGAAGATGTGTTCTAGTGGTGAACACAATCCCTGTCTACACGGTTAGGGATCCTCTTCGGTCTCTTTCCGCAATATTTGGGTGCTGAATCGTCCCTTTCAGATGCAAATCCATCGAGTATCACTCTCCAGACTAAATCGGAACTCATCTGTGAAAACAACTTTGGCCAACTGTTCGATAGCCCAGGTGGCTTGTTGAGTCCATTCTATTCTGAAAGGACGCGTCAGAGGTAGGGATACAGCATGTCTCCAACAGTAAAATGCCACTCTGCCGAAGCCTTCTGCGCACCGTTCACTTCGACTCAACACGTGCAGTGGATGCTGCGAGCTCACGTGCCAAATGCCGTGCAGCCCTACGGCGGTAGCGTCGTGCCCTTACAGTCAAATAACGGTCTTCTCTTTGAAGTCACACGTGATCGGCCCTGCGCTGGTCTTCAGGATACACTTTCTGCCTCATGAACTGTCCCCACATCAGAGATAGAACAGAACTGTTCATATTAAGCCATCGGGCCTCAACAGTTTGCTACTGCCCTGGTTCCTTTCTTTTTATGGCCCTGCACTGCAGAGAGTCTGGTAGGTATCTTCTGTGTGCCGTACTGCACCGTCTGTGACTGTGTGCACAGCGACTGTGGACGTGGGACTACCTGGCGAACACTACCTCGTTTCCTTGGCACTCTGACGTCATCGTTGGCATGGTTGTGGTTGTCCGTTGATCGGAATGCCGTCTTCCGTGCAGAGCATGATCGGACGGACGTTTGATTGACAGTTTGTATGATTTTCTCGTGAATTAGACACAGGACGGTGAAATAGCGGTTTGTTGTTTAATTTTGGAAACCAATGTTGTTCCGGAGATATGACGTCATAAACATTAAGCACAACGCTAGTTGCTGCGTGGTACGGTCGTGGATACACAGCTGTAAATAAATACCCGGGCAACAGCGGGTTTCTCCGCTAGTAAATTTATACAAGGGCCACTCCAAAAGAAATGCACACCATTTTTGTAAAAAATACAGTTTTCATTCTACATGTGTGAAAGTTTTACAGTGTGTAGATACATCTTTCCCGCTTGTTTTCAAACTTAGTTCAACCTGTTCCCGTGAGTGGCGCTGTCACTGCATGTCTTCAAGATGGCTGCTACACTTGACATTCGTCAGAAGTAACGTGCTGTCATAGAATTCCTGTGCTGTGAAAACGAGACAGTGGGAAACATCCATCCACAAGAGGTAGGAAAAGGTGTATGGAGATGCTGCTGTCGATCGCAGTACAGTTAGTCGGTGGGCAAGGAGGTTACATGATGAAAGCGGGCACGGCAATATTGGGGATTGTCCTCGCAGCGGCAGGCCTCGTACTGCATACTCTCCAGACAATGGGTAGAGAGTTAACGAATTGGTGACTGCTGACAGACGCATCACAGTGAACGAGTTGTCACGATACGTTGGGATAGGGGAAGGAAGTGTTTGCAGAAGACTGAAAGTGTAGGCGTTAAAAAAGGTTTGTGGCAGGTGGGTTTCCAGGATGTTGACAGTGGCTCACAAAGAAACAAGAAAAATGGTATGCAGCGAACTTTTGGAACATTACGAGAATGGTGGAGATGAACTTCTTGGAAGAATTGTGACAGGTGATGAAACATGGCTCCATCATTTTCCACCAGAGACGAAGAGGCAATCAATGGAGTGGCATCATGCAAATTTACCCCCCCCCAAAAAAAAATTCAAAACCACACCTTCTGCTGGAAAAGTTATGGCTACGGTGTCCGAAGGACTCTTGCTTGTGGACATCATGCCAAGTGCAACCACCATAAATTCTGATGCATATGTGACGACACTGAAGAAACTTCAAGCTCGACTGAGTCGTGTTCCACCACATCGGCAAAAGCAGGAGGTTTTGCTGTTGCACGACAATTCACGGCCACATGTCAGTCACAAAACCATGGAAGCGATCACAAAACTCTGATGCCGGCCGGTGTGGCCGAGCGGTTCTAGGCGCTTCAGTCTGGAACCGCGGGACCGCTACGGTCGCAGGTTCGAATCCTAACTCGGGCATGGATGTGTGTGTTGTCCTTAGGTTAGTTAGGTTTAAGTAGTTCTAAGTTCTAGGGGACTGATGACCTCAGATGTTAAGTCCCATAGTGCTCAGAGCCATTATTAAAACTCGGATGGACACCTGACCTGGCTCCATGTGACTATCATCTCTTTGGGAAACTGAAGGACTCTCTTCGTGGAACAAGGTTTGAAGATGATGACTCCCTTGTGCACGCTGCCAAACAGTGTCTCCAACAGGCTGGTCCAGAATTTTACCGTGCGGGTATTCAAGCGCCGGTTCCAAGATGGCGTGAGGCAGTTGAGAGGGATGGAAATTATGTGGAGAAATGAAAATACTGTTCCTAAAGGATGTATCTACACACTCTAAAAGATGGATTAAAAAAATTGTGTGCATTTCTTTTGGAGTGACCCTCGTACATTGTTTTTGCAAATATTCTTTTCATTCACCTCCTCTTGAAATAAGATACGTTATTTGTCTGTAAAAAAGTTGTCAGTCCGAGCCGTGGCTCACCTATAACCGAAAAGGCTGAATAAATAAGTGAGCGACAAGACTTCAAACTGGAGACTGAATGAAAACACGCATGTAATGCTCGTAATTGACAGAGACATGTTAGTAGCTTGTCTGACACTAAGCGACACGACTGATACCTAGAGAGCGAGTGAAGAACACTCATCTAGCTGACGCCCCTCCCCCTCCTCCCAGAGAATAGTTTAATTCTGTTGTTTTATTCGACTGAGAAAGCCGACTGAATGAGAGAAATATCTACATCTACGTGATTACTCTGCTATTTTCGATAAAGTGCCTGGCAGAGGGTTCAATGAACCACCTTCATGCTGTCTCTCTACCGTTCCACTCTCTAACGGCACGCGGGAAAAACTAGCACTTAAATTTTTCTGTGCCAGCCCTGATGTCTCTTATTTTATAGTGATGTCACTTCTCGCTACGTATGTGGGTGCCAACAGAAGGTTTTCGCAATCGGAGGAGAAAACTGGTGATTGAAATTTCATGAGAGGATCGCGTCGCAACGAAAAACGCCTTTGTTTTAATGACTGCCACTCCAGTACACGTATCATGTCTGTGACATTATCTCCTCTATTTCGCGGTAATACAAAACAAGCCGCCCTTCTTTGTACTTTTTCGATGTCATCCGTCAGTCCCACCTGGTGCAGATCCCACACCACACAGCAATACTCCAGAATAGGACGAACAAGCGTAGTGTATGCAGTCTCTTTGGTAGACCTGTTGCACCTTCTAAGTGTTCTGCCAATGAATCGCAGTCCCTACCCACAATATTGTCTATGTGATCGTTCCAATTTAGGTTATTTGTAATTGTAATCCCTAAGTATTTAGTTGAATTTACAGCCTTCTGATTTGTGTGACTTATCGCGTACTCGAAATTTAGCTGATTTCTTTTATAACTCATGTGAATAACTTCGCACTTCTCTTTATTCAGGGTCAGTTGCCGCTTTTCGCACCGTACAGATATCTTACCTAAATCATTTTGGAAGTCGTTCTGATCGTCTGATGACTTTACAAGACATCTGCAAATAATCTAAGACGGCTACTCAAATTGTCTCCTATGTCGTTAATATAGATCAGGAACAATAGAGGGCCTATAACACTTCCTTGGGGAACGCCGGATTGTTTAGTCGGTTGTTCAAACGAGTCGGTTGTCACATCACTACGTAAATTGTCAGTGGAAACTGACAGCAGTTGCTGATTTTTTGGAGGAAAAAAGAAAACAGGAAGTTTGCAGGCTGAGGTGTTGGAGCACGGAAGTGAACTTGACAGTTCGTTCAGTGGGCCTTTACTTTTTATTTCTTGATGAGAGCGCAACAGGAACGGGCAGGCTGGTGAACAGGCGGAAGCAGAGAGTAGAGGCAGCGCGTTCCGCGTGGGGCCGGGTCCCTCAGCTACCTGCTGCCGCCTGCATATTGCATTCCTGGCGCCTCACCGACCCTGGCGGCGTGCCACGCCAAGCCACGCCGGGCGGGGCTGCCAGGCTAAAAAGCACTCGACCGCGCTGCGTTACGGCATAATGAATCGCTGCGTAGTCGGCCTAGCCAGGCGGCCAGCCAGCGGACTCGCGGCTGCTCCTCATAACCCGCCTGCCACAGCTCGCCAACGACCGAGGCAGTTCATCACAGCCAGCATCACTGATGCTCGTTCTCTGACAACGCGCCAGACCACACAGCGTGCTGTCCCACACTTAAACCACTGTATGATTTCTATAGTGCACTCGCAGCTGGTCAGATGTATTACACTACTGGTCATTAAAATTGCTACACCAAGAAGAAATGCAGATGATAAACGGGTATTCATTGGACAAATATATTATACTAGAACTGACATGTGATTACATTTGGGTGCATAGATCCTGAGAAATCAGTACCCAGAACAACCACTCCTGCCTGTAATAACGGCCTTCATACGCCTGGGCATTGAGTCAAACAGAGCTTGGGTGGCCTGTACAGGTACAGCTGCTCATGCAGCTTCAACACGACACCACAGTTCATCAAGAGTAGTGACAGCGTATTGTGACAAGCCAGTTGCTCGGCCACCATTGACTAGACGTTTTCAGTTGGTGAGAGATCTGGAGAATGTGCTGGCAAGGGCAGCAGTCAAACATTTTCTGTATCCAGAAAGGCCCTTACACGACCTGCAACATGCGGTCGTGCATTATCCTGCTGAAATGTAGGGTTTCGCTGGGATCGAATGAAGCGTAGACCGACGGGTCGTAACACATCTGAAATGTAACGTCCAATGTTCAAAGTGCCGTCAGTGCGAACAATAGGTCACCGAGACGTGTAACAAGTGGCGCCCCCGTACCATGACACCGTGTGATATGCCACTATGACGATGACGAATACACGCTTCCAATGTTCGTTTACCGCGATGTCGCCAAACACGGATGCGACCATCATGATGCTGTAAACAGAATGTGCATTCATCCGAAAAAATGACGTTTTGCCATTGTTGCACCCAGGTTCGCCGTTGAGTACAACATCGCAGGCGCTCCTGTCTGTAATGCAGCGTGAAGGGTAACCGCAGCCATGCTCTCCGAGCTGATAGTCCATGCTGCTGCAAACGTCGTCGAAGTGTTCTTGCAGATGGTTATTGTCTTGCAAACGTCCCCGTATGTTGACTCAGGGATCGAGACGTGGCCGCACGATCCGTTACAGCCATGCGGATAAGATGCCTGTCATCTCTACTGCTAGTGATACGAGGCCGTTGGGATCCAGCAAGGCGTTCCGTATTACCCTCCTGAACCCACCGATTCCATATTGTGCTAACAGTCATTGGATCTCGACCAACACGAGCAGAAATGTCGCGGCACGATAAACCACAAACGCATAGGCTATAATCCGACCTTTATCAAAGTCGGAAACGTGATGGTACACATTTTTCCTCCACACGAGGCATCACAACAACGTTTCACCAGGCAACGCCGGTCAACTGCTGGTTGTGTATGAGAAATCGGTTTGAAACTTTCCTCATGTCAGCACGTTGTAGGTGTCACCACCGGTGCCAACCTTGTGTGGACGCTCTGAAAAGCTAATCATTTGCATATCACAGCATCTTATTCCTGTCGGTTACATTTCGCGTCTGTAGCACGTCATCTTGGTGGTGTAGCAATTTTAGTGGCCAGTAGTGTAGATGTCTACGAATCATCGGCAGTATTCCATTATTTCCATCAGTGGTACTGTTGTCGGGATGGAATCCGCAGGGCTCAAAAAACAAAAACTTTTAACGGCGCGGTGCGCGGCGCCTGTGACGGAGGCAGGTGCCGGAGGCGGGGGGGAAAGCGGCGCGTGCAGCGCCCCGCCCACGCCTCGGCTCTGCGCGTGGCCTACCGCCGGCTGGCGTCGGCCCGGCCTCAGGTTACTCAGGTTAGCACACTTGGCGGGCCGCCAGCTCACGGCTTCTCCAGGGCGCTCACAGGTGGCGCGTGGGCGGCCGCCCGCTGGGCACCGCCCACGCACCAGGGCCGCCGGGCACCGTCTCTCTCCAAGTACACGGGCCGTCTTGGCCGTTGTCATTGAAACTTTAATGTTTTATGTCTTTAGGCCGCACCACGCTCCTCTTCTGTTTCTTCTACTCGATCGACATTTCCACCCCTTTTCTGGGACACTCTTCAGGAGCACCACAAGATCCTGAAAAAGATCTCATCTGAGGGGGTCGAAACGACCATCGTCTATAAAGAATTGAAGAGGAACACGATACGGTCCAACAACATTCAAGATTTTACCTTATTTCTGTCTGTGCAACAGAACCAGTATGGAAAGCAAGTAAAGATTCACATCAGCCATAGCTGCAGCTGAACTTGATCAGGGTGAAGATCAACATCAGCCATTGATTGTATTGGTCTTCATTAGGTTAAGCAGCAACCGTTGATGCTAGAGGCTTTCTTCAGGATGACGAACAAGCACTGATCAATGAGTCGAAAACGCAGTCTGTCAGCTCATGCAAGTATCTGCACGTAACAGTGTGTAGGTATGTTGTTGTGGTCTTCAGCCCAGAGACTGGTTTGATGCAGCTCTCCATGCTACTCTATCCTGTGCAAGCTGCTTCATCTCCCAGAACCTACTGCAACGTACATCCTTCTTTATCGGTTTAGTGTATTCATCTCTTGGTCTCCCTCTACGATTTTTACCCTCCACGGTGCCCTCCAGTACTTGATCCCTCGATGCCTCACAATATGCCCTACCAACCGATCCCTTCTTCTAGTCAAGTTGTGCCACAAACTCCTCTTCTCCCCAATTCTATTCAATACCTCCTCATTAGTTACGTGATCTACCCATCTAATCTTCAGCATTCTTCTGTAGCACCACATCTCGAAAGCTTCCATTCTCTTCTTGTCGGAACTGTTTATCGTCCACGTTTCGCTTCCATACATGGCTAGACCCCATACAAATTTTTTCAGAAATTACTTCCTGACACTTAAATCTACACTCGATGTTCACAAATTCCTCTTCTTCAGAAACGATTTCCTTGCCATTGCCAGTCTGCATTTTATATCCTCTCTACTTTGGCCATCATCAGTTATTTTCCTCCCCAAATAGTAAAACTCATTTACTACTTTAAGCGTCTCATTTCCTAATCTAATTCCTGCAGCATCACCCGATTTATTCGGCTACATTCCATTATCCTCGTTTTGTTTTTGTTGATGTTCATCTTATATCCTCCTTTCAAGACACTGCTCGTGGAGGTATATTAAATGAAATAATCTCAAAGGCCCAGTCGTAGCTAAGCCCGGTGCCAGATTTTGGCTCATTGACAGAATATTGGGAAAATGCACAGCTAAAAAGGTGAACGCTTACAAATCACTTGTGCATTCCGTCTTTGGATGTTACTCAAGTATGTGGAAACCGCATGAAATAGAACTCACAGGTACATTGAAAGTATACAAGAAAGACTGACGCAGATGGTCACAAATCTGACGCTCGAGAGTGTGTTACAGATTTGCTAAAAATTTAACTCATACTCGCTTGAAGGTAGACACATATTATTTCACGAAAGACTGCTCTAAAGCTTCAAGAACCACTGTTTAGTAAAGAATCTAGGAATATACTAAAACGGCTACGTATAGCGTCCTTAGGGACTGTGAAGACAATATTCGCTCAATTACCACGCTGACAGAGGCATTCAAGCACCCATTCTTCCCCCACGCCATATGCCAGTGAACAGTAAGAAATCCTAATGTGGAATGTATTGCTCCGGCTGAAACGAGAAACGGTAGTGGATGCTGTATTTGACAACAGCAGCGCAGTTAAGAGGACAAGGCGCAGAAACAAATACAAGAAACGAGCATCGAACATTAGCAGCAGGAAAACCTTCAGCACTGAGTACTGTTCTCGGCACAAATTAACAAAAGAGAAGAAGATTATAGTTCTGTCGACGGCGGGACCATTAGCGACCGAAGATTAGCTCGGGTTAATGAAGTATGGGAAGCGGTATCAGCCATCTCCTTTTCAGTAGCGCCATTCCGGTTGTTGCCTTAACAAATTTAACGAAACCACAAAAATCCTGAATTTTGATGGCCAGATCGGGATTTGAACCGACAGCCACTGGAATACGAGTTCAGTGTCTTACCAATGCGCGAGCTCACTCGATGCCCTATAACAAGTAGCCTATTTATTTCCGGACGTTGGTTTGTAGTATAATTTTTTTCTAGGTTTGTCCTATACTGTCTCCTGTAACAATATGAGACTCCTTTTAACGCCTGGAATAAATACATAATTTTTGTAGTTAGTTTAATTACGGGTGGCCACGCTCGTTGCTTTCATCACAGCCCTGACAGCTGAATT
Organism: Schistocerca piceifrons; assembly: GCF_021461385.2. NCBI lineage: Eukaryota > Metazoa > Arthropoda > Insecta > Orthoptera > Acrididae > Schistocerca > Schistocerca piceifrons. The sequence continues at coordinate 422,446,473 of NC_060145.1, forward strand.
TAGATATATATGGTCATTTATTGATATATAGTTTCCATTTGAAAGCCGAGTAGACCCCTATCGTTGTGCCAATCAGACACAGTCACCGTGAGCATTGAGGCAATCAAAAAATGGTCCAAATGGCTCTGAGCACTATGGGACTTAACTGCTGAGGTCATCAGTCCCCTAGAACTACTTAAACCTGGCTAACCTAAAGACATCACATACAACCATGCCCGAGGCAGGATTCGAACCTGCGACCGTAGCGGTCGCGCCGTTCCAGACTGAAGCGCCTAGCACCGCTCGGCCACCATGCCGGCTTAAGGCAATCGCCCCTCCGACACGTGCGGGGTTGAAGATAACCATCTGATAAAATACCGTCCTCTGCTGCCTGCAGAGGTCGGTAACTGCCTGCTGCACATTTTCATCCGACGGGAATCGGTGACTCTGCAAGGACTGAAGGCGCGATAATCGCATGGTAAGAGATCAAGAATATACGACGGCTGCCCGAGTGACTCCCATTTATCCGTAATGGATGAGGCTGGCCTCTCAGATCGACCAACGGAACTTGGAGCACCATTCCGCAAAATGGTGGTTTTCGGCAGAGATGCTGCCCCATACACATTCCGCTATTTGCCCTCCGTCAGCCAAGGAAAGAATAACAGCACGTTGTGGACGAACTTGGTAATAGGGTTTCCATTTTTGACATTTCCGCACCTATCGCACGCACGTCATAAAGACACGAATGACACACTGACCCCTGGCCTACTTGTCGGTGGTTATATACCGGTATCGGAGTAGCATTACGTTGCATATACGCTGCAGCAATGCTCTCAGACGGGAAGTTTTTGATAGATCCTTACACATACACTTGTCTCTCTGTGTGTGTGTGTGTGTGTGTGTGTGTGTGTGTGTGTGTGTGTGTATGTGTGTATTTGCTTGGCCAGCATCTGCAGCCGCTGTTACATACGCTGGGAGTTCAAAAAGTACGTTATACGTTGTTGTGTCAAGCTGACGAGCTTTTATTGAATACACTACTACACGTGGAAGTGACACAGGTACATAACACTGTTTTTCAACGTAGACACCAAATTTGTGTAAACAACGATCGAAACATTTTACCAACCACCTAGTTTCCCAACGATAGGAACCCGATCCTTGGTCACGGTGGCATTCGATAGTAGCTGTGTCAATATCATCGGGAAATCTCTTTCCTTCCCCCCCCCCCGCCCCCTACCCCCCCCCCCCGCCCCCGCCCCCGCCCCCTCTCCCCCCCCCCCCCTCGATGCCCTTTCAGCTGGCCGAAAAGACGGAAATCGCATAGTTCAACATCTGGATCTCACAGTCGCAGTCACCCACGTTGTATGTGTGTGGGGTGCCGTCGTGAAATTGTTGGCACCTTTTTACCACCGATGTGGACACGACGTTGCATTTGGTCCATATTCTGCCAGAATTTTGCCGTGAACCTGTCTACAACCTACATATTTCGCTTACAAGAATCGTACTCTCCCGCGCATTTCATATTCGGAGAGCATTTCCAGTTGTCACGCCATTTCAATCGTTGTGCACCTGTTATCTGTGCAATAGCAGACTTGCGTCTGCAAGAAAGTACGAATATATACTATCTTCCGTTCTCGTTGCGCAATGGTCTTAGAATGGTATAAAATCGATAACTAATTTTCAAAGTCCCTACGTTTTATTATCATTGAAATTTCCTAGTCTTTACCTTGAAATAGTGTTCTGATGTATCTTCTGTTTTCGAAGATGTATTCTGCTATACATGCATATAATGTGTTCTGTGTTAGCTTCAATATGAGGGTGAGCTCCACTTGAGTGCGTGAATCTTTTCTTGACCTTGATTCTTAGGTAAATGATTAACTGAAATAAGAGACTTACAGCTATTCATTTCCGGTTATACCTTATTATTTCCACTTCGTTTTGCGGCACCAACAGGTACCATACAATATTATCATTAATTGCATTACACTTTTCACCAATTTTAACTCTTTATTGAAAAATAAACTTGTTCGATGTTTTTCTTATTTAATACTCACACCTCTCTTGTCCCCTCAGTATTTGTGCAGCACTGCCGTATCATTCGTCGTCGTTCACTCTCACGTCCACGACTCAGTGCGTCTTAGGCCGCTCTCCCTTGCTCTGAAGCTACATTGACGTCTCTCTCAGCGTCCCTGTGTCGCACGCTTCTCAACGATTGCACAGTGTTCTTTCACATGACTTACTGAAGATTGCGATACTCTTTCAAACAGTTACCTTTTATTACCGGTGCTTTTTATCATAAAAGTACTACGTAAAAATGGGTCTCAGTTTTGGATGAATTTAAATATTCATTTACGATGGGCGTTTGAAAAGGCCGTGCAAAAATAAAGACTACTCAAGTGTTCGCGGTAAACTTTTTTTTTATTTTTCGACATAGTCTCCTTTTAGACTTATACACTTCGTCCAATGCTGTTCTAATTTGTTCCGAATAATAGAAATTTTCCAAGTCTGCAAAATAGCTATTAGTTGCTGCAGTCACCACCTCGTTTGAATAAAATCTTTCTCCTGCCAGCCATTTCTTCAAATTGGGAAATAAATGGTAGTCCGAGGGAGCCAAGTCTGGAGAATAGGGGAGATGTGAAACGAGTTGGAATCCTATTTCCCTTAACTTTGCGATCACAACTGCTGAGGTGTGTGCTGGCGCATTGTCGTGATGGAAAAGGACTTTTTTGCGGTCCAATGGCTGGCGTTTTTCTCTTAGCTCGGATTTCAAACGGTCCAATAACGATTAATAATATGCACCTGTAATAGTTTTAACATTGTCCAGATAGTCGATGAGGATTACCCTTGCGAATCTCAAAAACAGTCGCCATAACCTTTCCGGCCGAAGGAATGCTCTTCGCCTTTTTTGGTGCAGATTCTCCCTTGGTAACTCATTGTTTGGATTGTTGTTTGGTCCCAGAAGAATAGCAATGTATCCATGTTTCATCCAGAGTGACGAAACGACGCTTAAAGTCCTGCGGATTCTTCCTGAATAGCTGCTAACAATCCTTGCAACCCTTCACACTATTCCGTTTTTGGTCAAGCGTGAGCAGTCGCGGAACCCATCTTGCGAATAGCTTTCTCATGTCCAAATGATTATGCAAATTTTATGTACCCGTTCATTCGACATGCCCACAGAAGTAGCAATCTAACGCACCTTAACTCTTCTGTCATCCATCACCATATCATGGATTTTATCAACGATTTCGGGAGTCGTAACCTCCACAGGGCGTCCAGAACGTTCAGCACCACTTTTGCCCATATGGCCACTACGAATATTTTGAAACCAATTATAAACTGTTCTAACAGAAGGTGCAGAGTCACCGTAATGTTTAGCAAGCTTCTCTTTAGTCTCCTGAGGCGTTTTGCCTTTCATAAATTAATGTTTAATCACCACACGAAATTCTTCTTCGTCCATTTTTTGACAATCACTCGACTGCCTTGATTTACACGAATGACAAACACAAAGAAATACGACAACATGGCTGAAACTTGGTTTGCGTTCTCTGCAAAGGTGCTAGTAACTAAACATGACCTCGATACGCGCCGGTGGTGCCAACACTCGGGCCCGCATCTCGTGGTGGTGCGGTAGCGTTCTCGCTTCCCACGCCCGGGTTCCCGGGTTCGATTCCCGGCGGGGTCAGGGATTTTCTCTGCCTCGTGATGGCTAGGTGTTGTGTGCTGTCCTTAGTTAGGTTTAAGTCGTTCTAAGTTCTAGGGGACTGATGACCATAGATGTTAAGTCCCATAGTGCTCAGAGCCATTTGCACCATTTTTTTGCCAACTCTCGGGATTTGCACGGACTTCTCAACGCCCCTCCTACCTATAGAACAGCTGTAATCATTTGTCAGTTAATAAAAGAGTGACGTGACCTCGAAATCTTCGGGCGATATCATGACCCAACAGTGGTTTATACACACTGACCTCGATTTCGGAATTGTTCAAATAACCCTTTGGACATCCAGTTTCAAGTTTCTCGTAGTCATTCAAAACGAACCAAGACCAACGCCGGGGTTGTTTCTTTGGGAAGGCCGCCGCTGGTCTCTCTCCGAATCCCTGTTAAATTCGAGATTGCGCTCCGCCTCCAACGATCGGGACGCCAAATCCTAATTTACGATACTTGCCTTTCTTCATTTACCGCTTCGCCTCTCCATTCGTCTTGGAGCGGCCGAAGCACACGCGGCAAAGATCTCGCCAAGGCGCGACACCTTGACACCGCCTGCGGAGCTCACACTCAGCTCGTTAGTGGAACGCCCTTAACGAGGCGGCTTCCCGTAGGGGAAAGGATTATGGTGGGAGGGCGGGTAGGATAGGACAGGATAGGGTAGGATAGCATGGGCGCTCCAATTACCGAGCTGCCGGCGCGCTACACACCGCACACCACCTGGCCCCGCCAGCGCTTAATTGGAGCAGAAGCCACTTGGTTTCGCTCTTCGTTGCTTTCGAGTAATGTCTTGTATACGCCTCGACCTCCTCAGGTCGCGCCCACGCGTCCACGCCGTTGAATCCAACTGTCGCGAATTGATAAAAAAACTCGCGTTCTCATTCACGTCGTTGAGCATATCTATCTTGCCCTCTGCGTAGATCCACTATCTTGGACCGCGTTTAAGCTTCCGACACAAACCATCATCTTCATTGTCAAAGTTCTTGCAATTAAGTAGCTCTTCAACATGCTACAAATTCGTTCGACGACATCCTTATCGTCATGGATGGGAGGAATGCACTGGAATACTTGGAAAAGCAGCAATGGGACTGCAACACTAACGGACCTGAGCTCTATGTCATTTACTTAATCTATCAGTGTGAAAGTCTACAGCCGGCCGGGGTGGCCGAGGGGTTCTAGGCGCTACAGTCTGGAACCGCACGACCTCTTCGGTCGCAGGTTCGCATCCTGCCTCGGGCATGGATGTGTGTGCTGTCCTTAGGTTAGTTAGGTTTAAGTAGTTCTAAGTTCAAAATGGCTCTGAGCACTATGGGACTTAACATCTGTGGTCATCAGTCCCCTAGAACTTAGAACTACTTAAACCTAACTAACCTAAGGACACCACACACATCCATGCCCGAGGCAGGATTCGAACCTGCGACCGTAGCAGTCGCACGGTTCCGGACTGAGCGCCTAGAACCGCTAGACCACCGCGGCCGGCAAGTAGTTCTAAGTTCTAGGGTACTGATGACCTCAGCAGTTAAGTCGCACAGTGCTCAGAGCCATTTGAACCATTTTTTGAAAGTCTACATAAACGTGTCCAGTTATTATGGATCAAGTGACACTGTGGTATCTTATCTAACGAGATGGCGGACCATCCGACGAAACAAAGAGTGATTGATGGTCAGTCTTACTACACTAGCCTTCCACATACAGATTTTGTTGCCGGCGTAAAAAAAAAAGAAGAAAAAGGCCATCAAGAGTGGTCACAGACGTGAGAGAATTTACAACAGTCCAGAGGAAGACATTATGCTGCCGTACAGTCGAGTATTCCGCGAAAAACCTGGCTCTCGCAAGTCAAGCTATCCAGGCGTCATACCAATGCTATAACGCGCGTCCGGCTGTTACCATCCACATCTTCATAACATGAAAGTCCAGCCATCTCCGTAGTGTCGAAGCCCAACCAACTGAGATTGCAGGCCTCAGCCATGCGATGCTAGGGTCTCCACGGTATAAGAGACAACGTCTCAAGGCCTTGATCAGAGATGGAATACCCTAACCTACATCTATTACGGTTCTGTTTTGACAGCTGTCCACAATGGAGTATGCCAGTTTCTACAAGAAGCAGAGATCCATTTATGAGCTACACACAAAGGATCCAGCGTGTGAAGTTGTGATACATCGACTATATTGAGTGAGTTAATGTGCAAAGTGTACCATAAAGTACCTGTAATTATGTTCAAAATGGTTCAAATGGCTCTGAGCACTATGGGACTTAATATCTATGGTCATCAGTCCCCTAGAACTTAGAACTACTTAAACCTACCTAACCTAAGGACATCACACAACACCCAGTCATCACGAGGCAGAGAAAATCCCTGACCCCGCTGGGAATCGAACCCGGGATGTAATTATGTAATTTCTAATTTCTATACGGCATATACACTCCTGGAAATTGAAATAAGAACACCGTGAATTCATTGTCCCAGGAAGGGGAAACTTTATTGACACATTCCTGGGGTCAGATACATCACATGATCACACTGACAGAACCACAGGCACATAGACACAGGCAACAGAGCATGCACAATGTCGGCACTAGTACAGTGTATATCCACCTTTCGCAGCAATGCAGGCTGCTATTCTCCCATGGAGACGATCGTAGAGATGCTGGATGTAGTCCTGTGGAACGGCTTGCCATGCCATTTCCACCTGGCGCCTCAGTTGGACCAGCGTTCGTGCTGGACGTGCAGACCGCGTGAGACGACGCTTCATCCAGTCCCAAACATGCTCAATGGGGGACAGATCCGGAGATCTTGCTGGCCAGGGTAGTTGACTTACGCCTTCTAGAGCACGTTGGGTGGCACGGGATACATGCAGACGTGCATTGTCCTGTTGGAACAGCAAGTTCCCTAGCCGGTCTAGGAATGGTAGAACGATGGGTTCGATGACGGTTTGGATGTACCGTGCACTATTCAGTGTCCCCTCGACGATCACCAGTGGTGTACGGCCAGTGTAGGAGATCGCTCCCCACACCATGATGCCGGGTGTTGGCCCTGTGTGCCTCGGTCGTATGCAGTCCTGATTGTGGCGCTCACCTGCACAGCGCCAAACACGCATACGACCATCATTGGCACCAAGGCAGAAGCGACTCTCATCGCTGAAGACGACACGTCTCCATTCGTCCCTCCATTCACGCCTGTCGCGACACCACTGGAGGCGGGCTGCACGATGTTGGGGCGTGAGCGGAATACGGCCTAACGGTGTGCGGGACCGTAGCCCAGCTTCATGGAGACGGTTGCGAATGGTCCTCGCCGATACCCCAGGAGCAACAGTGTCCCTAATTTGCTGGCAAGTGGCGGTGCGGTCCCCTACGGCACTGCGTAGGATCCTACGGTCTTGGCGTGCATCCGTGCGTCGCTGCGGTCCGGTCCCAGGTCGACGGGCACGTGCACCTTCCGCCGACCACTGGCGACAACATCAATGTACTGTGGAGACCTCACGCCCCACGTGTTGAGCAATTCGACGGTACGTCTACCCGGCCTCCCGCATGCCCACTATACGCCCTCGCTCAAAGTCCGTCAACTGCACATACGGTTCACGTCCACGCTGTCGCGGCATGCTACCAGTGTTAAAGACTGCGATGGAGCTCCGTATGCCACGGCAAACTGGCTGACACTGACGGCGGCGGTGCACAAATGCTGCGCAGCTAGCGCCATTCGACGGCCAACACCGCGGTTCCTGGTGTGTCCGCTGTGCCGTGCGTGTGATCATTGCTTGTACAGCCCTCTCGCAGTGTCCGGAGCAAATATGGTGGGTCTGACACACCGGTGTCAATGTGTTCTTTTTTCCATTTCCAGGAGTGTATGATGATGTGTACAAACTCTGTAGTGACTCACTTCTCTGGATGATTGGTTGGTGCCAAAGGCCAATAAATTAAAAAAAAAATCTATTTTGCACGGAAAAAATTAGCCCCTAAAACCATTGCGTACTCATTCACACATCTGAACACGAGTATTGTGTACGAAAACGGCAGTGCGTGTAATATATATATACGTATGCACCGGGAGAATCAGTACTGTGGAGAAAGGATCCTCATTAAATTCCACATGATTAAATAGTATTGACCTATAATCCCCCACTCCCTTGATTTTTTAAATAATCGAACTCCATTTGCAAATCAGCTACAACGTATGATTAGTTTACAAATGAGTTAATGCGTTAAATATGTTCGCACGTTAAGCGTTAAATATGTTAAGCATGTAAAACTTTTAAGATTGACGGCGCAAAACCCTAATTATTTTGATTTTATTTGTTTCGAATTACTAAGCCATAGATTAATAAAAATAGCAAAACCTGTGTTAATAACATCAAATCTTCTCTGCAGTCTCGTACAATGATATGATTTTGCAGGTACGTTCAGAGGGATATGTGGATACTGTCTACAAAATGTTTTACTGATGGAGTTACCGTAGTACGAAAGAAGTAGTAAATTTAACGTCATGTCTGATGCTACATTCTTACTGCATAAACAGCGAAAATGTGGTATGCGATAAACTTTTTTTTTATGTACTTTGGTGCTCGCTAGGTGCTGTTATCCTCAAAATATTGGAGCAATATAGTGATGGTAATTTGCGTGCTGTGAATTACGTTACCTGAAGACATATGTATAGTTCTTGCTATAAATACTTGACATACTGTGGTAAACCTGTAACTTATGATTCTACCTCTTAATGAGCAGATTGAATTCGATCAGTAATTATATGAAAAAGAAATTTTGATGGACCCTAGAAACCGTTAGATAGGAAACCTATAAGTGGAACGTGTGGCCCTTTCAGCCATTTAGTTATACACACATTGCTACTTTTTTTTTTTTTTGGCACTGTCACAGAATATGGTGATCACATAATGTAAATTTCCTTTTCTTATCTGTTCCTAACAAAAAAAAACTAGTTTTCATGATAAAATAGTAATGGGTACCGTGTCACTCGATAATTTTATGTTATCAGTATATTTTTCTGATGTGCGGAATGCGATTGAAGATCATCTGCATAACGAACTAGTTTTAATTAGGAGGACACAAAATAAGAAGACTTGCAATTCTAATTTTAATTGAAATAGACAACAAGAAAATAAAAATAATATTCTATTGAAAATTTATCGTCTAGTTGTAAACAATATAGGAGATCTGCTATTAAATAAACGTTTACAAAGCAATTTATAAAAAACCAGGACATTTCTTCAGTTAAAAAGAAGATGGCGGAAATTAACATTGAAAATGGTATGTGGTCTACTGTCGATAGTTCGAAGTTCAGGAGATCTAACAAAAAGTTCGAACAATTTAGAGGTTGTTTAACCAATGTTTGACTGATGAAGGAGAAACCAGGAAAGCAGTCTAAATAAGCGTATAGTTTAAAAAGTGGTACTCTTGTTTGAATAATAGACTTATTTCTTTACAAACGGAAGCAGAATCTAAAACTAGAACTGGAAATAGTGTTCAATTTTTAACCACTTATCTTTTATTATTGTTAATATTTTGGGCGCAAGGCACACACAAATTTCGCAAAAAACGCAAGAAAACTACGGTTTCATTTACCCCTGCTAAACAAACTGTGTCATCAGCGTTCGCATTTTCACGACAAATCTTAAAAACGAAGTATTCTCTCTCTCTCTCTCTCTCTCTCTCTCTCTCTCTCTCTCTCTTGAAAGAACATAAAAAATAAGAAACATTATTGTGCCACCCCTTGCATGTTGCAGACCCTCCAGCGAATTTCTTCCGACTTTTGTAAGCATGTTTTCTCCGACAGTTATGTTTCGCCCTGTACATTGACTAAAAGCCATTTCAACAAACGTTCTCCAAGAGGCGGGAACTCAGGTCGTTACACTAGTCAGTTCATAAAAGCAAGTAAAGCAAAAAGTTTTTGTGAAGTCCACAGCATCTATATAAAAATGAGTCCACTGGCATGCTGAAGGTGGCTAGCGTATGGGCGAAACCGGTTATGGTTGTTATCATATTATGTGATTGTAGATAAAAGAAAAAGAAGTGTATAAATGCCAGACAAAGCTACTTGCTGTGGATCAACTGAGGTATTTTAAGTGCGAATGTTGGAACTTCCGTCATGTTCGCCAGAATTGGCCTCCTATGACTGCGTCCTATTCTCACGTCTAAATAAATCTGCGTTTGAGAAACGACTGGAGAGCGATGTGTATCTGCTCGTCATGGGTGGGTAATTTGTAGTTTCCAAAATGACACTTCAGTGTATGCTTCCTGGGATTCAAAAAGTTTACTGAAAGTTACGGACACAAAGAGGAGAAAAATCGATTTGTTTAAACCTACAACGCAGTCTTTCGCCGCTAAGCCAGGGTATTTCCTTCTTGTTCCTGAACTTTCATTAGACGAGCTCTCTGATTCCATAGTGAGGCCGTAGTCCGTGAAACACGTTATGCTAGGAGAATTAATGAAACAGGACGTTCCACGGATGGATTGTCACCGCGAGACGCGTGTATCAGTAACAAACCAAAAGCAGTGGATTTGTACATTCCAGCTCACGTGTACTATTTCATTACAATAATTGCGTCTGGTATACAAAAAAACGCAACAGTGTTTTCATTTTGTTGCCCAGTTACACTTTCCGCGGGTTATTAACGTCAGCGGACTGAGGTGAAGAGGACCTTTACCGATGTAGCCGTTACTGCACTCGATACTTCGGTACGTTTATTGCTTAAAAAAAAGATAAGCGTAGCCAGCCATAAGTTCGTAGACTTCCACCGTAAAGTCGTCTCTAGTCGTCCGTACCTTGTGCGCTGTGGCTGTTGGACTGAAAGACGCCAGAACAAATTTACGGTCATTACGCTACAACGTCGTTTGAGATTTAAGTGAGCTTGTTAGGAATGGAGTGGAATTCTCGTTCATTGAGAACAATGTCGTAAATGCTAATGAAACGACCAGTAACATTATAGCTGTCTGTGAAAACTCTAAATCTATGTTCCACGAGCAGCTTGGTACTTTAATGGCTTTTGTGTACGCTATCTGATCACTGGCAAGTACAGAGAAGGCATTTATGTCGGGACAGACATAAATATTTTTAGAAAGAAAAATGTTTTTGCCTTTGATTGTCCATTTATTTGTAGTCAGCAGGATCGCAGTTTCAAGTATAGCATCATTTTCAAGTGAAGTCTGTTGACTAAGGTTAATCCATAATACAAACTCTACATCGTAACCAACACTTGATACAAATCACAGGCGCGTATAGTATCGATTCATTCAATTCGGAATCCATCTGTTATGTCTTCCGTATGTGTCATCTTCTTTTACCGTAGCCATACTGGTAGTGCAGCCATTTTCATATTTCAAAAAATACGAGATTTAAACGAAATTATTCCATAGAAAATGGCGATAGAAGCAGTCCTGAGGTTTCTGAACTAAATATTAGTAAACGTCGTACGAATTATAGTCTGTGGCATTGTAAATTTGATAACATATGTAATGTGTAAATATTTGTGTTCCAAGTAAATGCCTTACATAATTAACATTTCCTTTTGAATGTTGCTCATTACGACTTTTGCTGAGACAGTAGGCATTAGAGGGAACAATCAAAGTTTGCTTCTTGTATAAACTGAGTTACGAATTTATTTGTCTTTGTTGTCATAACAGGACACTGTAGATAGGCTCAAACACAGCCGAATGCGTAGACAGTAGTTCTTCGAAATTAATTTCTTAATTGTTACGAAATTACTTATATTTATAGGTGTGATATTGCTCTGCTGAAATTTTGTTTTCATTGTGCTGAATTACAGCGCGGAAGGTGCTTTGCTTTAACTTTTCATGTTTTTTAAACGCCAAACTGGATGGTTGTGGTTTTTCGCTTTAAATTGAGTAGGTAATATGTTATTTGTCGATCGTCATCTTGAATCAGTTAGTTAGCAGCTTACTCATTACTTGGAAATTACAATTACCAACGTGTCTAAAATCTGGTATAATGCGAAGACGATTATCGGGTTGTGGCATGAAAGTCCGTTTTTTATAAATTTATTGTTGTATTTTATGTTAATTTTAAAGTCATTCTCTCTCCATTGTATAAATATGGACGCCCTAACAGACGAGGCAGTCAGTACGCAGAAAGTTAGAAGTATGGGGTGATTCCAAAAGAAAGAACAGATTTCATTTGTTTATTGCAGACAAACTATTGAATGTAGAAAAATATTGCATTGACACGCGAAAGAGGAAGATTCAAAGTTCATTTTCGCGCAGACACTATACCATACACTCAGCATGCGCACCATGCGGTGATAGAGAGCTCCGTGTGAGCGCATCTCGGATACGCTCTACATTTGTATCTGACGTGCGTGGCCTACCAGTGCGCTTCTCTCTGCAAATGCAACCAACTTCAATGAATTTCATGTGCTAGTGGTAAATCTGCTTGTACAGAGGCGACATCTATTGTGGAATGTATGTTCCATTCGTACAGTGGGTTGTCTTCGCGCAAATTCCAACACACAAAATGGTTTCTCTTGTGGTGTAGTCGCCATGTTTATAGAAACAAACAACAGCTCAGCTGCGTCAGAACTTTGAATCTTCCTCTATCCAGTGGATGGCGCAATGTGTTTCTAATGTTTTATAGTTTGCATTTAATAAACAATTGAAACGTGTCCTTTATAAGAGCTGTAAATAGACAGACAAGAGACGACAGACTTCAAAATTTGAAAATTAAGAAAAAACTGAATATATTTAACAACCTGAATAGAATACAAAAAAACAGTAGAAACTGGAATGAACAGCTGGAAAGAATGAGTGGAAAAAGATAGCCACTGCAGATAGGATATAAGCTAGTTGGAAGAAGTAGTGTCAGGAAACACCGAGAAATCGATGGGTAACGTAACGGGCAGAGGAAAAGGTCCTAGTGCTTGAAGTGAAGGTGATTAGATGGGATATGATGTTCGTATAGAGGCAACGGACGTGCAAACTAATGCGCGAAAATGATACAGCATCTACTTCCCACCGACATACCGCTACCATACAGTGGCTTGCATAGTATTCTCGGCAACTGAGTATAAAACGGGTGGGCAGTGTTAATGGACATGGGCTCTAACATCGAAGGCACAAAGGCCATCCTAGGTTTCTCAGCTCGGCGCATATGAGAAAAGAAGTGTTACCATTAACGAAGTAGAGGCCACATGAATACATTCGTTAAAATCAGTATCCTCTCCAAACAGTGATTGTTACCTCTTTGACGAGGACGTTGTACACACACTGATGGAATGTGAGAATTGTAATCATCCGAGAGCTTACCACTGTACGACTACAATATTTTAAAAATTAAGGACTATTATTCTCTCAGATTAGCTCTTCGTTCCCTCGGTAGGTAAGTACACTACTCAAAAAAGTTTGGAATACTATCTTAAAATGTAGCCTATGGTACTAGAGGTCTCATTGACTAGGCATTTCATGCACTATCCAGTCAGAGCCCATATATTGGGCGGCGTTTACTACTGGCGTATTTGGTGGCCGTTTCTTAGTCATGTAAACATACCGCTTCCGCAGTAGCACAACGCGAGCGGTCCATTATCGACAACAGCTTCATTCAGTTTGTGTTCAGTACTGCAGTAACATGCCACGTAGAGGCATACATCACTTTGATAGAGGCAGGACAGTGGCTTTCATTTCAGCAGATCGTACACAGTAAGATGTTGCCAATGGGTTGCATGTCACTCAAAATGGTGTGTCTGAGGTATAGAGAAAGTACAGAGAGACAGGAAATGTGAACGATAGAACTCGCAATGTTCATCCTCGTATAACAACACCAATGCATAATCGTTTCCTCCAACTGCCGGCTCGCAGGCATCCGACATCAACAAGCAGAAATATTGGAATTGACTTCTCCCGGGCAACTGCGATTTATATCTCATACCAAACAGTGTGCAGAATATGGCATCGTTCCAGAAGATCTATTTGAAGTTTTGCACTGAACAAACGAAATGGACGCAATCGAAGGAACTGGGCTCTTGCACATCAACATTGGACCATTGCAGAATGGAATAATGTCATTCTTGAGTTTCTCCCGGCGTATTTGATAATCAAAATATCCACGGGTATGCTGCCGGTCTATAGTGTCCAACGGGCACAATATTTCGGCGATCATACATGTCGCCATCATCAGGTGAACTGACGGACTGAGCTCCTGTGAACGTGCCGGCACGGAGATCCGTACGCTATGGCTACTCAGAGGGAACTGAGCAGCCACAGCGTACTGATCTCCGTGCCGGCACGTTCACAGGAGCTCAGTCCGTCAGTTCACCTGATGCTGGCGACATGTATGATCGCCGAAATATTGTGCCCGTTGGACACTATAGACCGGCAGCATACCCGTAGATATTTTGATTGGAATAATGTCGTTTTTGCTGACGAGACCAGGTTTGGTTTGCGACCTAACACTAGACGTGTTAGGGTTTGGAGAAGCGTTAGATGACTTCAGGAACGCCGATAAGTTCAGGAAGTTCATCCGTTTGCAGGTGGATGTGTAATTTCCAGGTTCTGGGCGGCAATAATGATGGGACGGCGGTTCCCCCTAATTCCCGTCTACAGCAATTTCACTGGTCCCCGATACCCGCAAGAGGTCCTACAAACGATTGTAAGGCCCTACAGACGTGACGTCTGTAAGAACTTCATTCCAGTCATGCAAGACAGCACTGTAACGTAGTAGTGTCTCGGTCTCTTCAGAGATGCGACATCATCCGAATACATGGGCCAGCACAGTCCCCAGTCATGAATGCAATTGAGCGTGCATGGGACCTTTAGAAGGTGGCCATTGCACAGCGTCCGAATCCACCTGAAAATCTGCAAGACCTCACTGAAGCTGCCATTGAAGAGTGGGACCTCATATACAAGATAAACTTGATGGTTTCGTCCAGAGTATGCCTCGCAGAGTGGAAGAAATCATCGGTGTGCGGGAAGGACTTACTACTCATCATCAAGAGAGAAAGATCTTGCTGAAAACCCAAGAAAATTCTGGTCTTACGTAAAATCGGTAAGCGGGTCGAAGGCTTCCATCCAGTCCCTCACTGATCAGTCTGGCCTGGAAACGGAAGACAGCAAAACGAAAGATGAAATTTTAAATTTAGCATTTGAGAAATCTTTCACGCAGGAGGATCGTACAAACATACCGCTGTTTGAGTTTCGTACAGATTCCCGTATGGAGGACATAGTGATAGACATCCCTGGGGTTGTGAAGCAGCTGAATGGGTTGAAAATAAATAAATCGTCAGGTCGTGATGGGATTCCAATTCGGTTTTACAGAGAGTACTCTACTACATTGGCTCCTTACTTAGCTTGCATTTATCGCCAATCTCTTGCCCAACTTAAAGTCCCGAGCGACTGGAAAAAAGAGCAGGTGACGCCTGTATATAAGAAGGATAGGACGGATCCTCAAAATTACAGACCAATATCCTTAACATCGGTTTGTAGCAGGATTCTCGAACGTATTCTCAGTTCGAATATAATGAATTTCCTTGAGACAGAGACGTTACTGTCCATGCATCAGCACGGCTTTAGAAAGCATCGCTCCTGCGAAACGCAACTCGCCCTTTTTTCACATGATATCTTGCGAACCATGGATGAAGGGTATCAGACGGATGCCATATTCCTTGACTTCCGGAAAGCGTTTGACTCGGTGCCCCACTGCAGACTCCTTCCTAAGGTACGAGCATATGGGATTGGTTCCCAAGTATGTGAGAGGCTCGAAGACTTCTTAAGTAATAGAACCCAGTACAGTGTCCTCGATGGTGAGTGTTCATCGGAGGTGGGGGTATCATCTGGAGTGCCCCAGGGAAGTGTGGTAGGTCTGCTGTTGTTTTCTATGTACGTAAATGATGTTTTGGATAGGGTGGATAGCAATGTGCGGCTGCTTGCTGATGATGCTGTGGTGTACGGGAAGGTGTCGTCGTTTGACTGTAGAAGGATAAAAGATGACTTGGACAGGATTTGTGATTGGTGTAAAGAATGGCAGCTAACTCTAAATATAGATAAATGTAAATTAATGCAGATGAATAGGAAAAAGAATCCGGTAATGTTTGAATACTCTTTTAGTAGTGTAGCGCTTGACACAGTCACGTCGATTAAATATTGGGGCGTAACATTGCAGAGCGATATGAAGTGGGACAAGCATGTAATGGCAGTTGTGGGGAAGGCGGATAGTCGTCTTCGGTTCATTGGTAGAATTTTGGGAAGATGTGGTTCATCTGTAAAGGAGACCGCTTATAAAACACTAATACGACCTATTCTTGAGTACTGCTCGAGCGTTTGGGATCCCTATGAGGTCGGATTGAGGAAGGACATAGAAGCAATTCAGAGGCGGGGTGCTAGATTTGTTACTGGTAGGTTTGATCATCACGCGAGTGTTACGGAAATGCTTCAGGAACTCGGGTGGGAGTCTCTAGAGGAAAGGAGGCGTTCTTTTCGTGAATCGCTACTGAGGAAATTTAGAGAACCAGCATTTGAGGCTGACTGCAGTACAATTTTACTGCCGCCAACTTATATTTCGCGGAAAGACCACAAAGATAAGAGAGATTAGGGCTCGTACAGAGGCATATAGGCAGTCATTTTTCCCTCGTTCTGTGTGGGAGTGGAACAGGGAGAGAAGATGCTAGTTGTGGTACGAGGTACCCTCCGCCACGCACCGTATGGTGGATTGCGGAGTAGATGGTTTTCACTGTGTTTTCGGGATGTACACATACGAAATAGCCTGATTTGTTTCGTAATGATTTTCTGCAGCTAACCAATATCGTTCGTGTTTTCAGAAGCAGTTACGTTTATTTTGTTAATAAGGTATGCGGAAGAAAATGCACGTGATGGACTGAGGCGATCTGGTTAACGCTCCGCTGCGCAGCTCTCTACCATTACGTAGCGTAATATGAAGCGGGAGATTTGAAAGTGACCCAATCTTCAAACTTTTTTATATCCAAACGGTACATATCCAGACATGGGTTCCTTGTACAGACTTTATCCGCTAAAGCTCCTCTACAACCCATAGAGGTCTGTAATATGAAGTGCGAAACACACTGCATATTATTACATTTTATATTAAAAAATTATGCTTTTTATTGAAATAGTGCAATCAGACTAATGTAGTTTCTCACAATGATGTTTCATATTTTGTAATGAAGGCAGGCAAATGTCCTGTTTATGCGATAATGCAGCGCCTGTGTCGTTCTGAATTACGAGGCAATTTTCCTTCGGACTTGCATGCATGATGCATGTCAGAAGGAACAGACGCTGCGGCGACTACACCCGTTATGAAATGAAATTTTGTGACGGACCGAGAATCGAACCCGGATTTCACACAGTTGGGAATCGATTTCTTGTAGTTCATAATGGCTGTAGTGGCTGCAGTGCCTGTTCTTCGGACAGTATCCATCGATACCTGGCAAACGACTGAAAAGTAAAATGCCTCTTTTGTACATGAATATACACAACGAATGTAGAAGTAACGACGTAAGGAAGTTTGGGTGTGGCTGTGAGTCGTGCTCGGATAGCCAAACGGTAAACCGATAAGCCGAAAATCCGGGTTCGAGTCCCTGTCCGCCAGAAATTTTCATTGTCGTCATTCCTTTCTACAGCTTATGGTTGTCCGCATTCGCAATTGCGAGTACATTTCTGGAATGTCCAGTTTGTGTTATTGTCTGGCATGATTCCCTGTGGTGGAATGAGTTCTGAAACCAACAAAATAAAATAAAATATGTTAAGATTCTCGTCGCCAGTTGTTATGAGGACAGGTGGCCAGTGCTAAATAGAAACATGTATTGCAGGTTTGGCAGCGAAGTCGGTAAGGAGCTGGCTACATACTCTGTATCTGCAACGACTAAAATAATTAGTACTCGTTGGCAAAACATAAATAATATATTGTACTTAACTTGTGTCACAGGCTTCTTCATATGCTCCATACATATAATTACAAACACATCTAGAGAGGCATTACTTATGCCATACTTGACTAAGCGCCTTGTTCGAGGTTGCCTCCTATCAGCTGTAGGCTATGCCACATTCCTAGTTGACGTCCGGAGCAAGAGTGGATGAGAGCTCGCTAGATACTTATCACAAGCCATGGAGCGGCGCTAGTCGCGACTCCCGGGTCCAGCGATATCTATTACGGACCGCGGTCAATATCTGCAACCCCTAACAAGTGTGGTATCGAAACTTGATACCAAAAAATAAACTATAGATCCCCCGTATAACTGGCTGGGTAAATCCGCAGGAGCAAAGCAGGGACAGCGATTTCCAATAGGACCACGAATAATAGAGCTTAAAGAGCGTACCGGTATCTTAGGACATGGGAGAGCAGTGTACAGTAACGTCACATATGATCCCTACTGTAAATATTGCTGTGTAGTCTGCGCGTTTCCAGTCTCTCAGCGCTATTTTGGGGTTTCTGGCTCCGTTCGAATGACTACGCTGATGTTTTCGGACAGGTGAACATGACTCACGACCATGCAGCCTGTGAGTTTTCACAGTCAAAGCAACGCTTGTCTGGCTGCTAGCTGACGTGAACATAGCCCCGAAGTATTGTGGTGCAGTGACACAGTCATACATCGTTGTGAAATTACGCCATCGGAAATCCTGCTGTCGGTACGAATTGACACGATGGGGTGGTGGGCGAGTGTGACCGTTTGTGGCGGAACGTAATGAGTAATGCTAGCGGACGCCACTGGGGCGTGTAGCTGTCGAGCGGGGCGGTAATCGACCCAGCGCGCGTGTTGGCGGCTTGCTCCGGGCGGGCCGTCTGCATTATTCATAGCGCGCTATTGCTTCCGCTCATTGCGGGGCTCCCCGCTCGCGAAGCACCGGCCGTTCCAGAGGCCGGCCGCTCAAAGGCGTGGCGAGGAGGGGACAGGCGGACCGAATTTCGACGCCGCCTCCGCCTCATCATCACAGCGCCGTGTAGGTGCTATATTGGAGGAGGCGTCCAAAGGAAACACGCTGTGCATAGCATTACCTGCCAATCTGAGGGTAAGGTACCCTGCTGTGTATAGGATGGGCCACACATACATACCTATGTATACACTGAGCCGACAAAGGATATGGGATAACAGTTGCGCGCATACAGATGGCGGTAGTATCGCGTACACGAGGGCAGTGCACTGGCGGAACTGCCATTTATACTAAAAAAAAGGTCCAAATGGCTCTACGCGTTATGGGACTTAACATCTGAGGTCATCAGTCCCCCTAGACTTTGAACTACTTAAACCTAACTAACCGAAGGACAGCACACACATCCATGACCGAGGCAGGATTCGAACCTGCGACTGTAGCAGCCGCGTGGTTCCGGACTGAAGCGCGTAGAACCGCTCGGCCACAGCGGCCGGCGCCATTTGTACTCAGCTGACTCATGTGAAAAGTTCCACTGTGTGTGAATTGCTAAGGGACCGAACTGCTGAGGTCATCGTTCCTAGACTTACATGCTACTTAAACTAAATTATGCTAAGAATAACATACATACCCA
Organism: Schistocerca piceifrons; assembly: GCF_021461385.2. Taxonomy (NCBI): domain Eukaryota; kingdom Metazoa; phylum Arthropoda; class Insecta; order Orthoptera; family Acrididae; genus Schistocerca; species Schistocerca piceifrons. The sequence continues at coordinate 422,465,625 of NC_060145.1, forward strand.
TGCCCGAGGGAAGACTCGAACCTCAGGCGGGAGGGGCCGCGGAATCCGTGACATGGAGCCTCAGACCGCGCGGCCATGTGAAAAGGTTTCCGAAGTAGCTGTGGCCGCAGGACGGGACTTAACAGACTTTATGAATATGAAGATGGTATCTGTTCTTTCGGACATGTCTTTCAGTTCTCGAAGAATGAAATTACAATGAAATCCAGACCATTAGCTGCTTACATCTTCATATAGATAAGGCTTACGGGCCAGTGATCTTCTTCAGTGCAGATGCGTTCACATCGCTCAAACTCTTACGGGAATTGGTAGATTTACTGCCGCCAGAAATGAATATAGTGGAATAGGGCACTACAAATGTAGTGTCTGGACAGTAAGCTGGAAATGTGGGTCTCACGGGGAGCGTGCCAGAGATAAGTCCCTGCAGTCGCACTATCCTCTGTGTCCTTGATGGCTCAATCAGGCAGAGCGTCTGCCTTGTAAGCAGGAGATCCCGGGTTCGAGTCGCGGTCGGGGCACACATTTTCAACCTGTCCCCGTTGATATTTATAAACGCCTGTAAGCAGCTAATGGTAAGGATTTCATTATAATTTCGTTAATAGACTGAACGCAAAACGGTAGTTGGAGCTAGATGCATGGGGTATTCCATTTCGTAAATCGTTATGGAATTCGATATTCTGAAGATCAACACTGTCAAGAGCGTGCCGTGCATTCTACATTTCAGACGTTACCTCTTACCACGGATAACGCAGTTGCCGACGACCTTCATTTAAAGATAGACTTGGGCGGCATTTGCGTAGATTTGTCGGTGCTAACAGACAAACAATACTTCGTGAGATAACCGCAAAAATCAATGCACGACGTACGACGAACGTATGGTTTAGGAGAGTGCCGCGAAATTTGGCGTTAATGGACTGTGGCAGAGGACCGGCGCTAGTGCCTTTGCTAACAGCACATCGCCTGCAGCGCCTCTCCTGGGATCGTGACCACATCGGTTGGACCCTAGACGGCTGGAAAACCGTGGCCTGGTCAGATGACTCCCGATTTAAGTTGGTAAGAGGCGATGGTGAGGTTCGAGTGTGGTACTGTCCCAGCGAAGCCATGGACCGAAACTGTCAGCAAGGGCACTGTGCAAGCTGATGGTGGCTCGATAATGGTGTGGGCTGTGTTTACGTGGAATGGACTGGATCCTCTAATGAACCGATTATTGACTAAAAATGGTTTTGTTCTGCTACTTGGAGATCATTTGCAGCCTTTTATGGACACAACGGTGAAATTTTTGTGGATGACATTGCCCCCTGCCACTGGCCCACAACTGTTAGCGATTACTTTGAGGAACGTTCTGGACATCTCCAGCGGACTTTTAGACTACCATCGAGAATTTATGAAACATAATCGAGATGTTATTTCGTGCACAAAATCCCGCACCGGCAACACTTTCTCAATTGCGGTGGCTAAAGAGGCGTCATGAATCAATACTTCTACAGGGGGCTTCAACGACTAGTTCTGTCCATGCCACATTGAGTTGCTGCGCAACGATGGCCAAAGGAGTTCCGACGCGATATTATAAGATAATCCATGTCTGTTGGCACCTCAGCATACTTTGCAGTTGCATGGACTAGGTTGCGTCGTAGCAGTGTTACTCACAACCTGTCATATTCTATTCGCTTTTCAACTGAGCAAGATGTTACTACATTATTCCTCCCTCTACAAATTTTACCCCCGTCTCTCCACACTTCCCTCCATTGCTAAACTGATGCTTTGATGCCTTAAGATGTGTCCTATCAATGGATTCCATCTTTCAGTCAAATTGTGCAGTAATTTTTTTGGACATGCACTACAAGATGGGTCATAACTTTTTTGGATATGCACTACAAGATGGGTCAACAATTTTTTTCATAACATAGTCAACATAAAAAATGTTCGGTTCACAATGGATATTGGCAAAAAATCCCCAAACGTCCTAGATCTAACCACTAATGTCAGTTCGCAAACTACTGCTAGAGACCCAGTAATACCTTCTGGCACACAACACCCAGCCTTCTACTCGGTGGGGCACGGTCTTATATCTGATCGCATATCCAAAAGAGATTTCAGAGCAGAGTTAGATATAAAATTTGGTGCCTCAACTAGTCGCTACAACTCTGTCCTCACTGACCCCATGTCGCATAGGAGCTGGTCGGTGTGGCCGTGCGGTTCTAGGTGCTTCAGTATGGAACCTGGTGACCGCTACGGTCGCAGGTTCGAATCCTGCCTCCGGCATGGATGTGTGTGATGTCCTTAGGTTAGTTCGGTTTAAGTAGTTCTACGTTCCAGGGGACCGATGACCTCAGCAGTTAAGTCCCATAGTGCTCAGAGCCATTTGAACCATTTTCTTACTACGTTCCCCAGAAAACCAAAGCAGTGAACAGTCTAGAAACTGAGTGAGGATGTATAAAGGGCCGTGTAACCTACGAACCATTTTTGTTCTACATAGTTATGCTCCTGTCTGTTACTTAAAAATGAACAGTATTTTATAGCGAAGTGAACTTGTCAATGTTTAATCCATGTTTTATCCGAAAATTGTTGATTTGTAATGTGAAGCAGAGATGTTGTAATAAAAATAAAGAAAATAATACTGAATTATCATACTGCGCTAAAAAAAGCAGTTCCCTCAACAACAAGGTAAAATTTTAAAAGAAGGCAAAACATTAAATATCAAACATTGTTTCAATACTTCGTGGAACTTCATTAACAACTTTCCCATTTGCCAATAATAACAGGAAACCCCTGACTTTGCTCATCATGAAGAACGTTCTGTTGGGTACAAAATAACAATAACCGAGCGAGGTGGCGCAGTGGTTAGCACATTGGAATCGTATTCGGGAGGAGGGCCGTTCAAGCCGCGTCCCTAAATCGCTCCAGGCAAATGCCGGGATTGTTCCTATGAAAGGTCACAGCCGATTTCCTCCCCCATCCTTGACATAATCCAAGCTTGTGCTCACGTCATGTATTGTAGTGTACCAGAACTACCGAACACGTTGGGAGCCCTGGAAATCAGGAAACATCTGGCCCACACTCGTCATGTTAATTCACCAAACACAGCTTAAAACTTCTCATCTTCTAAACGCCGCTTAATCCTCACAGTTTTCAATTGCTCCACGTACTGTATGTTCCTTTCTCTTCCTTCGTTATCCTGTATTTAGTTATTTTAGTGTGAATGCCTATGTACTCCATATACTCTGTTATTGCAGTTGTCGGCCCTATTTTTACCATGTTTCTGTATCATGTCCCATATGTAATACTTCTTCAAGCCATTCTGTAGTATTCCTGTGAAGCATTAATTTAATTTTTTTGGGACTACTTATTCAACATAAGTTTTTAGATAGGCACTGTTTCTCGAGTTTAATGTTTCCCCCGGTTTATTATCTATATATTCATTTACTGTCCGATTTTTAAATTTTAATTGCAAAGATGACATTTATTCTGCGCTTGTGTTTCGTTCTCGATGAGTAGCATTTTTCTCATTGTTGTTAAAAATATTATAAATTCATTGATGAGGATAGTCAGTTAAAGCCTGACAATGGCACTGTAATCCGAAAACCTATTAGCTAAATTAATTAATCCTGTAGAAAATAAGGAATGTTGTGCTTTTTATTTATCATGAAGTTCTTCTACCAACACGCAATGGAAGAATTGATTAATATGATACATTTTTTCTACCATTTGGATTCAGTACCTCCTCATTAGTTATTCGACCGACGCATCAGACCTGTAGTATTGTTCTGTAGAACCACATTTCAGAAGCCACTAGTCTCTTCTTGTCTGAACTGCTTATTGTCCACTTTTCACTCACGCACAAGGCTACACTCCTTATGGATACGTTCAGCACAGATTTCATAACACTTTTAAATGCAATATTAACACTTGTTTTTCAGAAATACTATTCTTGCTATAACACGTCTACATTTCGTCACCTCTTTACTTCGGCCATCATCAGTAATTTTGCTGTCTAAATAGGAAACCTCTTCGACTACAGTCTGTTACACTTTTTTAATTTTGTTGAGGTTCGTTTTATAACCTCCTTACGAGACACTGTCGCTTCCATTCGACTGTTCTTACGAGTAGTTTGCTGTGTGTGACAGAATTGCAGTATCATCGGCAAATCTCAATTTTATTTCAGTTTTTTGGACTTCGGTTTTCTTTCCAAATTTCTTCTTAGTTTTCTTCACTGCTCGTTCAGTATACAGACTGAATGGCATTGCGATAAGCTACTACTCTGTCTCACTGCGCTTCTCGGCCAGTGCTGCCCTTTCATGTCCTTCGGCGTTTATAACTGCAGTTTGGTTTCGGGACGAGTTCTGAATAACATTAAATGTATTCGAAGTTGCGAATAAGGACAACCATCAGCTGTAGAATGGAATGATTACAATCAAAATTTGTGTCAGACCGGGACTCGAACCCGGATTTCCCGCTTATCGCGTGCCGTCGCCTGACGATTCGATTATCCGTGCACAACTCACGTCCAGACCGAAACTTCCACATGTCGTCAGCCATGCGTCTACGATCTGTATTCGTACATTCATTGTGCATATTCTCGTACAGATCAGACGTCGTACTTGAAAGTCACTTGCCCGGTATCGGCAGATAAATACAATATTACAGTGCCTGTGTTATTCTGATTACGATGCAATGTTCCTTTGGAGATGCATGCATGTCGTATAGTTCTACATAACGTTTTTCTCCTAGTATTTTTTCCCATATAGCTGCAGAATTTCAAAGAGCGTATTCCAGCCAGGGCTTTCAAAAGTTATCTCTAAATCTGTAAACGCTATGATCTTAGGTTTGCCTTTCTTTCACTTACCTTGTACGGTAAGTTGTTGGCTGAATATTGCCTCGCGTGCTCGTACATTTCTCCGAAATCCAAATGATCTTCCCCGAGCTCGGGTTCTACCACTTTTTCCATTCTTCTGTAAATAAATCGTGTCAGCGTTTGGCAACCGTTATGTGACCTCCCTTTATCTTACAATAGCAATTCCTAAGCGAGATATCCCCCCCATGATCCATGGACCTTGCCGTTGGTGGGGAGGCTTGCGTGCCTCAGCGATACAGATTGCCGTACCGTAGGTGCAACCACAACGGAGGGGTATCTGTTGAGAGGCCAGACAAACGTGTGGTTCCTGAAGAGGGGCAGCAACCTTTTCAGTAGTTGCAAGGGCAACAGTCTGGATGATTGACTGATCTGGCCTTGTAACACTAACCAAAACGGATTTGCTGTGCTGGTATTGCGAACGGCTGAAAGCAAGGGGAAACTACGGCCGTAGTTTTTCCCGAGGGCATGCACCTTTACTGTATGGTTAAATGATGATGGCGTCCTCTTGGGTAAAATATTCCGGAGGTAAAATAGTCCCCCAATCGGATCTCCGGGCGGGGACTACTCAAGAGGATGTCGTTATCAGGAGAAAGAAAACTGGCGTTCTACGGATCGGAGCGTGGAATATGAGATCCCTTAATCGGGCAGGTAGGTTAGAAAATGTAAAAAGGAAAATGGATAGGTTAAAGTTAGGTGTAGTGGGAATTAGTGAAGATTTGTGGTGGAAGGAACAAGACTTCTAGTCAGGTGACTACAGGGTTATAAACACAATATCAAATAGGGGTAATGCAGGAGTAGGTTTAATAATGAATAGGAAAATAGGAATGAGGGTAAGCTACTACAAACAACATAGTGAACGCATTATTGTGGCAAAGATAGATACGAAGCCCACGCCTTTTACAGTAGTACAAGTTTATATATCAACTAGCTCTGCAGATGACGAAGAAATTGAAGAAATGTATGATGAAATAAAAGAAATTATTCAGATAATGAAGGGTGACGAAAATTTAATAGTCACGGGTGACTGGAATTCGGTAGTAGGAAAAGGGAGAGAAGGAAATGTAGTAGGTGAATATGGATTGGGGCTAAGAAATGAAAGAGGAAGCCGCCTGGTAGAATTTTGCACAGAGCATAAGTTAATCATAGCTAACACTTGGTTCAAGAATCATAAAAGAAGGTTGTATACATGGAAGAATCCTGGAGATACTAAAAGGTATCAGATAAATTATATAATGGTAAGACAGAGATTTAGGAACCAGGTTTTAAATTGTAAGACATTTCCAGGAGCAGATGTGGACTCTGACCACAATCTGTTGGTTATGATCTGTAGATTAAAACTGAAGAAACTGCAAAAAGGTGGGAATTTAAGGAGATGGGATCTGGATAAACTGACTAAACCAGAGGTTGTACAGAGTTTCAGGGAGAGCATAAGGGAACAATTGACAGGAATGGGGGAAAGAAATACAGTTGAAGAAGAATGGGTAGTTCTGAGGGATGAAGTAGTGAAGGCAGCAGAGGATCAAGTAGGTAAAAAGACGAGGCCTAGTAGAAATCCTTGGGTAACAGAAGATATACTGAATTTAATTGATGAAAGGAGAAAATATAAAAATGCAGTAAATAAAGCAGGCAAAAAGGAATACAAACGTCTCAAAAATGAAATCGACAGGAAGTGCAAAATGGCTAAGCAGGGATGGCTAGAGGACAATGTAAGGATGTAGAAGCGAGTATCAATAGGGGTAAGATATATACTGCCTACAGAAAAATTAGAGAGACCTTTTGGAGATAAGAGAACCAGTTGCATGAACATCAAGAGCTCAGATGGAAACCCAGTTCTAAGCAAAGAAGGGAAAGCAGAAAGGTGGAAGGAGTATATAGAGGGTCTATACAAGGGCGATGTACTTGAGGACAATATTATGGAAATGGAAGAGGATGAAGATGAAATCGGAGATACGATACTGCGTGAAGAGTTTGACAGAGCACTGAAAGACCTGAGTCGAAACAAGGCCCCCGGAGTAGACAACATTCCGTTAGAACTACTGACGGCCTTGGGAGAGCCAGTCCTGACAAAACTCCACCATCTGGTGAGCAAGATGTACGAGACAGGCAAAATACCCTCAGACTTCAAGAAGAACATAGTAATTCCAATCCCAAAGAAGTCAGGTGTTGACAGATGTGAAAATTACCGAACTATCAGTTTAATAAGTCACAGCTGCAAAATACTAACACGAATTCTTTACAGACGAGTGGAAAAACTGGTAGAAGCCGACCTCGGGTAAGATCAGTTTGGATTCCGTAGAAATGTTGGAACACGTGAGGCAATACTGACCCTACGACTTATCTTAGAAGAAAGATTAAGGAAAGGCAAACCTACGTTTCTAGCAATTGTAGACTTGGAGAAAGCTTTTGACAATGTTGACTGGAATACTCTCTTTCAAATTCTGAAGGTGGTAGGGGTAAAATACAGTGAGAGAAAGGCTATTTACAATTTGTACAGAAACCGGATGGCAGTTACAAGAGTCGAGGGACGTGGAAGGGAAGCAGTGGTTGGGAAGGGAGTGAGACAGGGTTGTAGTCTCTCCCCGATATTATTCAATCTGTATATTGAGCAAGCAGTGAAGGAAAGAAAAGAAAAAATTGGAGTAGGTATTAAAATCCATGGAGAAGAAATAAAAACTTTGAGGTTCGCCAATGACATTGTAATTCTGTCAGAGACAGCAAAGGACTTGGAAGAGCAGTTGAACTGAATGGATGGTGTCTTGAAAGGAGGTTATAAGATGAACATCAACAAAAGCAAAACGAGGATAATGGAATGTAGTCGAATTAAGTCGGGTGATGCTGAGGGAATTAGATTAGGAAATGAGACACTTAAAGTAGTAAAGGAGTTTTGCTATTTGGGGAGCAAAATAACTGATGATAGTCAAAGTAGAGAGGATATAAAATGTAGACTGGCAATGGCAAGGAAAGCGTTTCCGAAGAAGAGAAATTTGTTAACATCGAGTATAGATTTAAGTGTCAGGAAGCCATTTTTCAAAGTAATTGTAGGGAGTGTAGCCATATATGGAAATGAAACATGGACGATAAATAGTTTGGACAAGAAGAGAATAGAAGCTTTTGAAATGTGGTGCTACAAAAGAATGCTGAAGATTAGATGGGTAGATCACATAACTAATGAGGAAGTATTGAATAGGATTGGGGAGAAGAGAAGTTTGTGGCACAACTTGACCAGAAGAAGGGATCGGTTGGTAGGACATGTTCTGAGGCATCAAGTGATCACCAATTTAGTATTGGAGGGCACTGTGGAGGGTGAAAATCGTAGAGGGAGACCAAGAGATGAATACACTAAGCAGATTCAGAAGGATGTAGGTTGCGGTAGGTAGTGGGAGATGAAGAAGCTTGCACGGGATAGAGTAACATGGAGAGCTGCATCAAACCAGTCTCAGGACTGAAGACCACAACAACAACAATAAGCGAGATAAACAGGCTGTTCGGAAATTCACTTTACAGACTTCTAGGACTTGTAGAGAGGAGTGAGTACATAAAATTTTGAATCGGAAGTGATTTCCGGAAACTATGTCCAACGGTGCTGCAGAGCGTTGAAGTTATAGTCGCCGGCGCCTGTAATGTGTGTATATATCCGGGTGATTCCGTGATGCTGTTACAAACTTTCAAGATGATGGACACAAATAAATGTATCAGTTTGAGACTGGGATCCCAATTTCAGAAATGAACAAGTCGAAAGCCATAAGGGAAAATCGTTCTGACACATTTGACATTGGAATACATGTAGCGTTACTGTTGTTGCTAAGAATGTGGGGTAAGCAACTTCCAGAGTAGTAGTATAGACAGAACAAGGAAGAAATGGTCTGTAAACTTAGGCTCTAAAATGCAGTAGCGTTATTGGATAACGTTTCCGGACATAGGTTCCTATTCAAAGTATTATGACTCACTGCCCTCTACGTCCTGGAAGACTGTAACGGAAATTTACAAGCACCCTGTCACCCTGTATGTTGTTGGTTTTCGCGTACTGCAACTTTGCTACATATGACAGCATCGATTTCGTTCTCTCTCTCTCTCTCTCTCTCTCTCTCTCTCTCTCTTTCACTCACACACACACACACACACACACATACACACACACACACACACACACACTCACTAAAGAGTGCGAGGAGCAGGAATCGTGACCAGATTACGCTGACTGGTGACGACGTGTGGGCCGTGGTAGGCTATACAGGAGAACTCTCAGCCTGGGACTTGAGCGGTGACAGACGCGGCGCGTGGGGCGGCGTAACTCGTGGTTTCCGGTGGTGGGAGGCGACGCCCCACGTTTCGCGTGGCAGGCAGCGACAGCTGCCGCGTGCCGCCTCCCTGACAACACTACCAGGGGCCTGACACCCGCCTTATTTGTCCTGCCCTGTCTGCTTCTGTCAGTACCTGCTACAGAGTTATATGCAAAGTGAAAACAAGTGTGAAGCCAGTACTAAGCCGAGTGTTACTGTCGAACTGCGGTAGTGCTTGTCCTGGAGACGGAACCTCGGCGCAAGTACCTACCTCTTTCGGCGGTATAAAGCTACGCTCTTGTAAATTCAGACAGAACAAATCCTGCCGGCCTTTGTGGCCGAGCGGTTCTATGCGCTACAGTCCGGAACCGCGCTGCTGCTACTGTCGCAGGTTCGAACCCTGCCTCGGGCATGGCGGTGTGATGTCCTTAGGTTAGTTAGGTTTAAGTAGTTTTTAAGTCTAGGGGACTGATGACCTCGGATGTTAAGTCCCATAGTGCTTAGAGCCATTTTTGAACAAATCCTGTCATGGTCGCCATTTATAACTGCACCCGCCTCTCTTACAAACTGAGTAGCGCTGTATTAATTCCTTCCCTTTCGCAGACGACGAACGTGACTCTATTTACCACTCGGTATAGTGACTCTTCTTACTTAGATCTTGTCATGAACAGGATTTGTCCTCTTTGAATTGACAGATTTACAAATGACGGTCACTGAATTTATTCCCAGTAAGAATCGTACCACATTAGAACATATCCATAAACTTCATTAACGACATGTCAGTGACCATCGTCATTCCGTTCCACACTGAATCCTGTCATTTACGAAAACAGATTGGACTTTACTGTCTTGTACTGCGAGATACTCCCACGCTCTCGCCATCTGTGCGTGACATTGACGACCAACAATCCATTATTGTTAGATTAAGTAATATCTGGGTACATGGCACGCCACGCAGCAGAGATGCAAATAACCGAAAAGGTAAAATGAAAGTGATGTCAAAACCCCCACAGCTCGACGTATGAGTACACGGAACCGCATAGCACAAAGTGTGGGAAGTTAAAAGTAATTGGTTATAGCCAAGTGCCCTGTGTTTCCGTCAGCAGTTTTTGATCCATTGGGATACGAAAGTTACCAGAAATTTTCTTGTACATGTTTGGTTCACAGGATTTAGAAGTACAAGAATGGGGAAAATTGTCTAAAACTAATGCTATCTTTTGGACACGTATTAATTCTTAATAGTAAATTACGCATAAAACAGGCTTTGAAACTGGATTTGTTTCTCTCTGATGACGAAATTGTTAGGATGAGGAATATAAAAAGAAAAAAATATAAATACATGTTTTTGTATTTAATAAAACAAATGATTGGTTCTGACCATTGACTTACCCTTCTTCTCCTTAGTGTTTTTGCCGTCTACTGCGGCTCGCCGGAGTAGCCGTGCGGTTCTAGGCTCTACAGTCTGGAACCGCGCGACAGCTACGGTCGCAGTTTCGAATCCTGCCTCGGGCATGGATGTGTGTGATGTCCTTAGGTTGGTTAGATTTAATTAGTTCTAAGTGACTGATAGCCTCAGAAGTTAAGTCGCATAGTGCTCAGAGCCATTTTTCTACTGCGGCTTCCGAGTTTTTATGATTTGGTTAATTTTATTTTATTAATAACTCTGCGTCCCGATGCCGTTCCTGACGCCAGAGGACGCAAAGTAAACTAAGTGAGCGAAGCCGTGTACGCCACCTATACGTGAATCGCGTTAACTATGTTCTATGTATTATTGTATTTCTAAATTTTTGTGTATAGTATCCTCGGAGGCAGACTGTAGGATCCAGCCCAGCATTTGCGTAAACTTGCGTGGAAAACTACCTTAAACCCGCCCGGCTTGACCAGTGTACCAGACCACGACCGTTAATCCACCATGGATTCGATTGGGGTCTGGACCACCTCCCTATCTAGCAAGCTAGCGCGCTGCGCTTTATCCTATACGAGCACGTTGGTTCTGGCCAGTTACATTGAATAAAGAAACCGGGGCATTGAAGTTACTCATAAGTAATCGTCACTTAGGGACGAAAAATCTCTCTTCTTCTATGCTTCTCCAGACGTGTGCTACAATCATCGTCTTCATTTTTGCATATGAAGGTGTCTTCAACCTAAAATCTTTCTAAGAAGTGAAAGAAGTGAAAAGTAAAGTGAAAAAGACGGAGACTGATCAGGAATCCCATCCCGGAGCTTTGAGTCTGTACTCCGAAATGTACTAACTGAGTGACATGCATGTGCTGTATTTAAATACTGTGTGGCCAGAAATATTTCGAAAAGCTCGTAAGGCTGTTGCAGGGTAGGTCGCGCTGATAAATAATGATTCAACAAAAAATTCAATACGTTGCATTATTTCCGAGTTCATTAGCATTGAAGTTAGCCAATAATTCCGTTACGCGCGCAAATGCAAGTGGCCTGCCAGATGAAATTAGTCAGTTGTTCTCGTAGCATTGATGACAGCGCACGAACTACTCAGCCGTAGGTTCTGGTTCTTTCCTAACTACTGTCCTACACTATGTGATCAAAAGTATCCGCCCGCATCTCGTGGTCGTGCGGTAGCGTTCTCGCTTCCCACGCCCGGGTTCCCGGGTTCGATTCCCGGCGGCGTCAGGGATTTTCTCTGCCTCGTGATGGCTGGGTGTTGTGTGATGTCCTTAGGTTAGTTAGGTTTAAGGAGTTCTAAGTTCTAGGGGACTGATGACCATAGATGTTAAGTCCCATAGTGCTCAGAGCCAATAGCCAAATCAAAAGTATCCGAACACCCCCAAAAACATACTTTTTCGTGCATTGTGCTGCCACCTACTGCCAGGTACTCCAAATCAGCGACCTCAGGAGTCATTAGACATCGTGAGAGAGCAGAAGGGGCGCTCCGCGGAACTCACGGACTTCGAACGTGGTCAGGTGACTGCGTGTCACTTGTGTCATACATCTGTACACGCGATTTCCACACTCCTAAACATCCCTAGGTCCACTGTTTCCGATGTGATAATGAAGTGGAAACGTGAAGGGACACGTACAGCACAAAAGCGTACAGGCCGACCTCGTCTGTTGACTGACAGAGGCCGCCGACAGTTGAAGGGAGTCGTAATGTGTAATAGACAGGCATCTATCCAGACCATCACACAGGAATTCCAAACTGCATCAGGATCCTCTGCAAGTACTATGACAGTTAGACGGAAGGTGAGAAAACTTGGATTTCACGGTCGAGCGGCTGCTCATAAGCCTCACAGCATTCCGGTAAATGCCAAACGACGCCTCGCTTGGTGTAAGGAGCGTAAACATTGGATGATTGAACAGTGGGAGAACGTTGTGTGGAGTGACCAATCACGGTACACGTTGTGGCAATCCGATGAGAGGGTGTGGGTATGGCGAATTCGAGGTGAACTTCATCTGCCAGTGTGTGTGTAGTGCCAACAGTACAATTCGGAGGCGGTGGTGTTATGGTGTGGTCGTTTTTTTCAGGGAGGGGGCTTGCACACCTTGTTGTTTTGCATGGCACTATCACAGCACAGGCCTGCATTGATGTTTTAAGCACCTTATTGCTTCCCACTGTTGAAGAGCAATTCGCGGATGGCAATTGCACCTTTCAGTAGTTACACGACAATAACATCCCTGTAATATACTGGCCTGCACAGAGTCCTGACCTGAATCGTGTAGAACACTTTCGGGATGGAACGCCGAATTCGTGCCAGGCCTCACCGACTGACATCGCTACCTCTCCTTAGTGGAGCACTCCGTGAAGAATGGGCTGCCATTCCCCAAGAAACCTTCTAGCACCCGATCGAACGTATGCCTGCGAGGGTGACAGCAGTCATCAAGACTAAGGATGGGCTAAAACCATATTGAATTCCAGCATTACCAATGGAGGGCCCCACGAATTTGTAAGTCATTTTCAGACAGGTGTCCCGATACTTTTGATCACATAGTGTATGTCTGTTTTTTGTATCGCTTTCTTGTTCATTTGGCAACACCGTCTCTGGTTAGTCGCTTTTCAAAATTATTTCTGACCACCCTGTACCTTTTTTTGTATATGGTATGTAATGCGTACCACAGCACCCATTGAGGAGTTTGACTGCTCTTCTTGTACAAATTAGCACATCCTCCGTTTCCTTGCAACCTGCTACGGCAGTACGTGAACCGCCTTGGAGCACTTTACTCCGAAACCCCGACTCATTCATCACATAGTTGGATCCGCTGAGCCAAACGATGATATTGGACTTCTTGTTTTTATGTACGAGGAGGAAGACATAAGTTGTAATTACCACCGCGAAAAATGAATATGCGCCCGTGAAACTCGCTGATGGCGTTAGTCCTTCTCTACATATTTATCCACTTAAGTGACACATTTTGCGCAACGATGGATGCGAAGGCCTTACTTGTAGTGGTACGATCACGAAACGTTCCACCTCGCAGATCACCTCGCCGCTGCTTGGGAAATGCGTGCTATACAAAGCTTTTCTCATCTAAGGAAAGACGAAGTTACAGGATGCCATGTTTGGAGAACACCGTGCCCTGTGCAAAATGAGCTGAGGCGTTCTGATGGAGCAGAAACAACCCCTCGGACAGCTTCCCGCGACGATTCGTTTGCCACTCTCCGTATGGTGGTGGTGGTGGTGGTGGTGGTGGTGGTGGTGATCAGTGATTTAGAGCTCTAAGTGACGAGGCTATCAGCGCCCTAGCATATCACTAATATGCTCCTGTAATGGTTTGACAGTTGAAGGCATAATCTGTAAGCACCATACGAGGGCAATCGCAAAAACACACAGTCTTCGCCTTTTTCGGTGTTGAATCCACGTGTTTCCACTACTCGATTTGCTCCTTTGTTTCGGTGTCATAGCCGTTTGCCTAGAATTATTAGTTCACGATGATTGGCAACTGAAGACGTCATCTGGATTGGCCTGGTGCATATGCAACTTTCCACTGCTGCCGAGAACGAATTACAGCGCGACACTCCACGTTATCAGTGGGCTGCGCCGGTTTGTTTTAGCTCCTCTAATGGCGGATTTCTCTGTATTCTAGAATTGTATACATGTAACGGCAAACAAATAAAACAATAATTACCTAACTCTATGTTTTCGAGGTGATACTTGAAACTTCATGAATATCGCTCTTGAGCACCAGGCTACCGATCCAAATGACTGAGATTTTTTATACTTGCCATTTGTTTCTCCTCTGGCCACATTTGGTAATGAGAGTAATTGGGCATCACTGCCATGGACGTATATATCCATCCGATGCGATCTGTGGCCGGTAGCTAGTGAGAATGACAAGCTATCGTCCTGCCGTTGGAGCTATAGTATTAGCTGAGCATCGTTCACTATATAGCAGCTCTCTCCAGGCAACACAGCGTATTTTGGGCTGGTTGTAACATTTTACACTCGAGCGCGCGTAGACAGTATGCGTCCAGTGAAGCAGCCGCAAAAACGCACCTTTTTCGTCGGTGTTTACCGCCGCGTCATTGAGTGATCTTTTGCAAAGGCCAAAAGTCGTTTGTCAGATTCGGAGATAGTGCAGCTGCTTTTTTCAAAGTGACAACATTTTCAGTGACACCTCTGGAAGTTTTCAAGGTATGTATATTGACGCTAGTGAAAGTGACTTCAGAATCATCTGACGACGAGACACTACCGTAGCAGACAGTACCTAGTGCATTTGAGTGTGCTAGTTCTGTTTGTGATCAGTATTTGTTCAGTGTTATTGTGGTATAGTTGTTTCTCTAAAACAATATGATGTAATGAGATGTTTTTTGTGTTTCGTGGATGATGCTTTTACAAAATAATAGCTGAACAGAATACCTTCATGCACAACAGTTCGTAGCTTCTTATCCCATAGTAGTACTATACTGCAGCGTTCGCAATTGGCAGGATAGTACAAGTGATGTGGTAGAAATACTTATTTGAATTGTCATACCCTTCACAGACCGGAACACAAGATGTACTTTTCAAAGAGAGAATCAGTTGACTTACGTCTTCAGGAATCGAATGAGTGAAAATCGGGTTCATCTTTTATTGAAATTCCTGCACTTCGCTGGGAATACCTTGCGTGATCCTTTAGGCTATATCAGCAGAAAACTATTCGTCCAATTATGGAGTATCTACGGCGTAAATTCAGGTCAGCATACGTACAAGCGAGAAAGGAACATCATCGGTGACGAATTGTCGTCGTGCTTGGAAGGATGGCTTGAATGGAGGCAATGTATTCCATTAAAGCGTAGCAGATTCCCCATTTTACAACTATGTGAAAGCAGCTCCAGGTATGTACGGGATTTTATTGTTTACGCTAAAAGAACACGAATTACGGTAACCGCTATTGAGAAGAAATAGTAACATCTCGAATTGTTCTGGAACTCGCTCATGATCACTCGGGAAAGGCCATTGCTTTTATCTTGACAACTGGTATACCTGTCTAGATTTGTTGGACAAACTAACCAGTAGTAACATTGACATAGGCGGTACAGTGGGGCAACACAAAAGGAAAAACTGAAGAAAGGACAGTACTTGACAGGGTACAGAAGCAACCAGACGGTAATGAAATGTAAGGACAAAAGAGACGTTATAATGGTAGCACCTTCCATGTAAACTCGGAAAGAGAATGGTTCAAGTCACATGTTGTCGTTGATTACAACAAGAATATGAGTGTGTGGATAAGTGCGATTCTCAATTGCAAAGCCATCAGATGGCCAGGAGGAGATAGATTGTCGACACGCGCTCGAATGGAAGATGTTATAAATATACCAAAATAATCCTGTGTTGCCTGAAGGGGCTGCTACTTGTTGGACTTAGCAAGCCTCAATGCAGACGTTCTGTACAAGAAGCATGGCGGCAAACAAAGTAGAACGATCTTCATGATTAGTCTTGGCGAACAGTTCACCATATTCAGCACGACAATGGGCCTCAATCAGACGTCCACCTCGAACACCGAAAGCAACACGGCTTACAGCCAAGAATTTCCCGGACCTTGTGCCGCCTACAACGAAGAAAAGACCAACAAGGAGGCCTGTGGTGCGCACGAGAAAAATCCTTCGCAAAGAGACTTCATACCGGTACGCGGAATGCAAAGTTTCCCCGTGTGCAGCACCTTGCTTTAAAATATTTCGCACTGAAAACGACTTGAAATATCGTGAAAATAAATTCTCTCTAATTTCTGCCATATACTCGTATTTTATTCATTCCCAGCCAATTTCAATTTCCATTCAAAAACGAAAACATGATGAAAACCTTTTTTGTGTGAGAAAAGTACACAGCATCACCGCAACAGGGCGTGTGTGAACTACCCACATTACAGTTTAAACTGTAGGGCCCGCATAACTGACTGAATAAGTAATGTCGAAGGTCGGTGGTATACAAGGGCATACCACACTCAGCAGCACTACGCCTAGTAAAGTTCTGTGGTTTTTAAACCAACATTTGACTTACCTTTACCGGTACACAGGGTAATTAAAAACAGAACTGGCCCAGAAAATATTTCATGCTCCAAAAGACAGGTAACACAAATTACACGATACACGTCGGACGCAGATGATGCAAGTTGGGTTGCCGATCTCATGGTGCACGAAATATTTTCTGGCCAGTTTTGTTTGGGTCAGTCCTGTATTACACTGACTCTGCTACTGCAGCATTACGCAAAACAGAGTGCTAATTCTCTAGTCAGAGATATATGGCTTAGTCGGATGGAATTCAAGAGCCAGATAAACACAGGCAAACCTGTGTGTTTTTTATTACTTTTTTAAGCGGTTACACGAGCTTCTGTGCCCAAATATCGTGCTTGTTCCCCATCCGACGTCAGGAACGCAACAAGCCACTAACATACGATAATACACTGAACAGACTTTACGAGACTTGCTGATGTATGACGTGTACAACCTGCCGGCTGAGCGGAGTGACATTTCAGATAAGAACTGGATATCTGTCTTCACCGTACATTGCCTCCTAGTTCACGTGAAGTCGGTATACCAGTTCCGGCAGGGTAATTATTTTCAATAGCCTCTGGGACGATTCTTGGCCCAAGATGGCGACGTAATATACAGAGCGTCAGACACCTGGGCCAACTCAGTCTAGCGATAGGAACGTCTCATGTATGTTGACGTTCCGTGTATTACAGCGCAGTCCGCCTCAAGCTACAAGGTATCCCAGGGGCTTGTGAAAATGACAGTCGAAACCAGAATAACTACTGGGTGTTTAAGTAGATTCATAAGATTTCACAACACCGTTCCTTCTACTCGAATAAAGATGCGATGAAAACTTGACGTAAATTTTAAATTACACATCTAAACTATGATTTTACATTGGCGCCCGTTACGCAGTGTGCGTCGAGTAGAGATAGCTATATCACAGCTACAAAAGGCGTTTTGCGATTTCCATTTGAATAGTTGCAATTGAAGCTATACGGCCCGATTCTAACCGAGAATACGGCCCCAGCGATGGGTTAGCCGCAAGGGGCTTGCTGATCTCGCATTGAACCATTGGCTTCCAGGATCGCCTGATTTCACGGTATGTAATTATTTTGTGTAGGGTGTCTCTGACGGATACATCTACATGCCTCGCTGCCGACAGCTTTGAGTGACCGGCGACGCCGCGTAGTAGCCATCAGTGAATCCATTAACGCCGGACATTTTCGCGATAGTGTGAGGTGCGTCCGAGTACCGTCTATGTGTTTATCATACGTCCGCTGAACGATACGTTGGATATTTGTGAAAGATAAATAATACCTTCGATATTAAACGCAATTGTGAATAGTGTCTCACCATTGTAAGTGCATGCATGTAGAACATACGCACTTGTAAAATCAGACGATTCTGTGTGTAAGTTGAACTGTGTCTCAAGTTTCTGTGTTCATTCACGTACAAGACATAGCTTTCTACATTAGAACGACTCCTCTTTAAACACTCATACGTTATACGCAGGCTTCCACTGAAACGAACTTTAAGCTTAGTATTAAGAGAGATTAATATGTCACCGTACAGGACTCCACATCAAAGAAACTGCGCGTTGTAACGCTAGATCTCAAACCATTTCGAGTTAGTAAGCATTGCTAACATTGTAATAGCCAGGTCACAAATAAAACAAATGTGGGTGAGCTTAAATTACATTACAGGAAATTTTTGAAACTTTGCCGAGAGCCCCGACATAGCTGTGTTCGTAGAAATAATTTGCATAGCTGCAATACTCCGCTATTTACGCTGGTAAGTAGTTGTCACATGTCCTTCAGCTTAGCGAGATTCCTGGAAAGCATTTGGCATTCTGCAGTCGGCGTCCTTCAGCGGAAGGGAAACTTTTTCCTGGACACCCCACCACTCTCCGCGCATACCTAATGGGAACGAGAGGTTGTCTGGATTCAGATGTGTCGAGAGCGGCTACAGCGCAGGGATAGTAAACACTACCAAGATAATAGTGGAAAATGACGTAGAAATAATGTCCACTTCGACGGTAAATGAAAATGGAAGTTCCGTCAAGAGCAGCTGTCTTCTAACATTAGGCACTTTCAAGTTTTTCCCTGTTGGCGGGAAACTGGCTTTCGCTAGCCGCTGTAGCAGTGCATAGTGAAATACTGCACTGTTCTTTCATACTTTTTAGGTGAAAAAGATTGTTTGTTAGGGTCGAAAGTAACAAACGGACCTCATAAATGCAATATTTTCAAAATGGTTCAGATGACTCTGAGCGGTATGGGACTTAACGTCTGAGGTTATCAGTCCCCTAGAACTTAGAACTACTTAAACCTGAGCGGTATGGGACTTAACGTCTGAGGTTATCAGTCCCCTAGAACTTAGAACTACTTAAACCTAACTAACCTAAGGGCATCACAAACATCCATCCTCGAGGCAGGATTCGAACCTGCCACTGTAGCTGTCGCGCGGTCGTGTGGTGGAAACTAACGATACGTTAAAGAATTTGTGAACTTCAGGCGCAAGAATACTCAGCACTGCGGCGGCTTATACAGAAATACGAACTCTCGAACCGTTAAAGTAGAAAGAGGCAGCAGCAGAAAAAGAACTGAAGTAACGGGAATGCCCAAACAGTAGTACTGTTAATTCAGCAGAGGATTTTGCTCCTTCTCGTCCAGCGAAGAGAGACGAAACTGCACTTCAGATAATCCAGGATAATGCAACGTTTGGAGAAAGTCGTCAGTCGAAGGAGACCCACCCTGGAACTGATTGGGGAGTGCTAGAACTTGGAGACGAGAAGCATCTGCCTGATGGGAATATTGTGCACCTTAAACAATACCATATTCCGCGACATTCGTGAATCTTTCAAACAGTTATTACGTTGGGAAATAATCAAACATCACACAGGCGGTCATGTTCGTACGAGGTACCCAGCAAACCAAAGTTTCAAGTTTGGGAACAGGAAGAAGTCACTTGGGGTCAAGTCTGGTGAATAGGGTAGAAGAGGAACAAATTCAATGTCCAAGTCATGCATTTTCGCCGTTGTTATCGCTGATGTGTGGGATGGTGCAGTATTCTGGTGAAAGAGCACTTTCCAATCGTGGTCTTTTTTCAGCAAATGCAAGTGTAAAACAAACCAACCATGAAGCATAATAGGGTCCAGTTATCATTCTGCCTTTTCCCAAGTAACCTATGAGGATTATTCCTTGGGACTCCCAAAAAACAGTTGTCATCACTTTACCAGCTGAAAAAATGGTATTCGTCATCTTCGGAGCACTTTCAGCGGTCCTTGGTCGTTGTTGTGACTGTCGTTTTGACTCTGGTGTATAACGATGCATCCCGTTTCATCAACGTTCACAAACCGACGCAAAAAGTCTTGCGGATTGCGATTAAACATCGCCATACATTGTGTTAAAACGTGCCACATGCGCTTTTGGTCGAGTGTGAGTAACCTCGGCACCCAACTCACACACAGCTTCTTCATAGTCAATTCTCCTTGCACGATATTATGTACTTGGTCAGTTGAGATGCAGTCCCAGCAATCTCGCGAATTTTGTATTCGGCGATCTTGCGTTACCATGTCATGGATTTTTTTTCAATGGTTTCTTTTGTGGTGATCTCTATTGGATGGCCGAACACGCTTCGTCTTCGTAGCGTGTCCGACCATTAATCCAAAAGTAAACGGTCTTCAGTGATGATGCAGACTTGAAGTTGATCTGTTTCTGTTTTGGTTTATGCGGCAGTCGAACCGTTCAAAGAAAATTTTTAATAACAGTATGAAACTCGGGTTTCACCATTTTCAGCCGTAGTCCACACGCTGACCAATTGTGACGGCTGTCAACAATGAACTGTATGCTGTTCGTTCTGGAAATTCTGTATACGATCGTTGGAATGATGAAACTTAGCAAGTATGAAGCTGCAACAAAAATGTTGCATTCTGTCATGAAAATTTACAAGACTTTTCAAATCATGGTCGTATTTCATACACCTTCAGGAAAACAACCCATTTCACCTCATCCGTGCCTGGGACGGATGATGTATGCTGGGTTGCCTCTCTTAAGGAGCGTGAAATATTTTTATTTTTCCCGACCCTGTAGATGTGGCGTCTGTCCGCCTGTCAGTGGGACTAGGCCGCAGAGCCAGAAACTCGCCCCGCTTCCCCCTTTCCAGCTGATCCGCGAGCAGCCGCCCAGATGAACCTGTCCCGTGAAGCGGCGGCCGCGCGTGCGGAGTTGCGCGCTCTTGCTGGGCGTAACGGGGCCGGCAAAGCCAGGCAGACCTTCACACAGTTGCCGCGTGACCGGTCGCCGCTGCATTCCGACTGCCGCCGCTCCCTTCGAAACCGCAGTGTCTTCCACACTTGCACTCTTTGGCGCAGCATGCGCTAGTCGGTAAATCATGTTGTTGTTGTTGTGGCCTTCATTCCGAAGACTGGTTCGATGCGGCTCTTCACGCTACTGTACCTGTGCAAGCCTCTTCATCTCTGCACAACAACTGCAGCGAACACCCATTTGAACCTTCTTACACTGTACTCATCCACGACTCTCCGCAATTTTTACCCCCTCCTGTAGCAGCTTGACTATATCTTGATGCCTCAGGACGTGTCCCAACAACCGACCTCTCTTTTAGTCAAGTTGTCTCATAAATTTTTCTCCCCAATGTTTTTCTGTACCTCCTCATTAGCTATTTAATCTACCTTAAGAATTTTTGTATGGCACCACATTTCCAAGCATTATGAAATCTTCTTGTCTGGACTGCTTTCAGACCTTGTTTTTAAATACACCACTGGCCATTAAAATTGCTTCACCAAGAAGAAATGCAGATGATAAATGGGTACTCATTGGACAAATATATTATACTAGAACTGACATGTGTTACATTTTCACGCAATTTGGGTGCATAGATCCTTAGAAATCAGTACCCAGAACAACCACCTCTGGCCGTAATAACGGCCTTGATACGCCTGGGCATTGAGTCAAATAGAGCTTGGATGTGTACAGGTACAGCTGCCCATGCAGCTTCAACACGATGCCACAGTTCATCAAGAGTAGTGACTAGCGTATTGTGACGAGCCAGTTGCTCGGCCACCATTGACCAGACGTCTTCAAATGGTGGGAGATCTGGAGAATGTGCTGGCCAGAGCAGCAGTCGAACGTTTTCTGTATCCAGAAAAGCCCGTACAGGACCGGCAACATGCGGTCGTGCATTATGTTGCTGAAATGCAGGGTTTCGCAGGGATCGAATGAAGGGTAGAGCCACGGGTCGTAACACATCTGAAATGTAACGTCCACTGTTCAAAGTGCCGTCAATGCGAACAACAGGTGACCGAGACGTGTAACCAATGGCACCCCATACCATCACGCCGGGTGATACGCCAGTATGGCGATGACGAATACACGCTTCCAATGTGCGTTCATCGAGATGTCGCCAAACACGGATGCGACCATCATGATGCTGTAAACAGAACCTGGATTCATCCGAAAAAATGACGCTTTGCCATTCGTGTACCCAGGTTCGTCGTCGAGTACACTATCGCAGGCGCTCCTGTCTGTGATCCAGTGTCAAGGGTAACCGCAGAGATGGTCTCCGAGCTGATAGTCCATCCTGCTGCCAACGTCGTCAAACTGTTCGTACAGATGGTTGTTGTCTTGCAAACGTCCCCATCTGTTGACTCAGGGATCGAGACGCAGCTGCACGATCCGTTACAGCCATGCGGATAAGATGCCTGTCATCTCAACTGCTAGTGATACGAGACCGTTGGCATCCACTCATTCCATATTCTGCTAACAGTCATTGGATCTCGACCAACGCGAGCAGCAATGTCGCGATACGATAAACCGCAGTCGCAATAGGCTACAATCCGATCTTTATCAAAGTCGGAAATATTCAAATGGCTCTGAGCACTATGGGACTTAACATCTACGGACATCAGTCCCCTAGAACTTAGAACGACTTAAACCTAACTAACCTAAGGACATCACACAACACCCAGTCATCACGAGGCAGAGAAAATCCCTGACCCCGCCGGGAATCGAACCCGGGAACCCGGGCGTGGGAAGCGAGAACGCTACCGCACGACCACGAGCTGCGGACAAAGTCGGAAATATGATGGTACGCATTCCTCCTCCTTACACGAGGCATCACAACAACGTTTCACCAGGCAACGCCCGTCAACTGCTGTTGGTGTATGAGAAATCGGTTGGAAACTTGCCTCATGTCAGCACGTTGTAGGCGTCGCCACCGGTGCCAACCTTGTGCGAATGCTCTGAAAAGCTAATCATTTGCATATCAGAGCATCTTCTTCCTGTCGGTCAAATTTCGCATCTGTAGCACGTCATCTTCGTGGTGTAGCGATTTTAATGGCCAGTAGCGTAGTCTCCCTTGGAAAGATCCGATTGGCTTCAAATAAAATGAGCCTTAGTATTCAGAGAAAGGATGGGGAGCTTATAGCGTACAGCGCTGCCGACTGTCGTCAGCACCTGCGCCACCGAACCGTCAGCGTATGAGTCAACATCTAAGGCCACACACATATCCACATTCTGCAAACGACTGTGCGGTACTTGCCAGGGATACCTCTCATTGTACCACGTCTTAACATTTCTTCCTTTTCCGTTCCGTATGGACCAGAAAGAGAATGACTGCCTAAATCTCTACAGGGTATTGTAAGTATCCTAATCTTTTCACCGCATATTTCTCGTTGCATACGATAGCAAAAACAGTAGTTCACCAATTCTGGTATAAATAAAAATGGTAAAAACGCAGGAAATAAGTCTAATATTATAGTTTTGAACTCTGTGAAAAATGACTTGGCAGCTCCAGTTTCAAGTTGACAACATGCCTCGAACGCAGTGTTCAGTGCAGAAATATTTCTGCTATGGGGTATCACCGGAAATGATAGCTGACCCATAAGGCACAAGGACGTACTTTTCGATATTATATCGGACTGCCGCCTGTCACCATTGAAACCAAACGCGCAGCATAAGAGAAAAGTACAGACACAGCCTTCGGAGACGGCAAAAACAAACATACAGATAATCATGTTTATAGATCCTATCCCCAAAGAAGGCGAATGAATAACTAAGTAATATTTGCAGATTTAGAGAAAGCTTTCGACAAAGTTGAGTGGAGTACACTCTTCTCAATTCGGAAGGTATTAGGAATAAAACACAGACAGCAACTTCTACAGAAACCTGACTGGAGTTATATGCGTCGAAGGATAGAAACAGAAGTACACTACTGGCCATTAAAATTGCTACACCGTGAAGATGACGTGCTACAGACGTGAAATTTAACCAAAAGGAAGAAGATGCTGTGATATGCAAATGATTAGCTTTTCAGAGCATTCATACAAGGTTGGCGCCGGTTCTACACCTACAACGTGCTGACATGAGGAAAGTTTCCAACCGATTTCTCATACACAAACAGCAGTTGACCGGCGTTGCCTGGTGAAACGTTGTTGTGATGCCTCGTGTAAGGAGGTACAATGCGTACCATCATGTTTTTGACTTTGATAAAGGTCGGATTGTAGCCTATCGCGATTGCGGTGTATCGTATCGCGACATTGCTGCTCGTGTTGGTCGAGATCCAATGACTGTTAGCAGAATATGGAATCGGTGGGTTCAGGAGGTTCAGGAGGGTAATACGGAACGCCGTGCTTGGCGTGTTTGGCTACATCGCTGTGAACATACATTGGAAGCATGTATTCGTTATCTACATCTACATCTACATCAATACTCCGCGAGCCACCTTACGGTGTGTGGCGGAGGGTACTTATTGTACCACTATCTGATCCCCCCTTCCCTGTTCCATTCACGAATTGTGCGTGGGAAGAACGACTGCTTGTAAGTCTCCGTATTTGCTCTAATTTCTCGGATCTTTTCGTTGTGATCATTACGCGAGATATATGTGGGCGGTAGTAATATGTTGCCCATCTCTTCCCGGAATGTGCTCTCTCGTAATTTCGATAATAAACCTCTCCGTATTGCGTAACGCCTTTCTTGAAGTGTCCGCCACTGGAGCTTGTTCAGCATCTCCGTAACGCTCTCGCGCTGACTAAATGTCCCCATGACGAATCGCGCTGCTTTTCGCTGGATCATGTCTATCTCTTCTATTAATCCAACCTGGTAAGGGTCCCATACTGATGAGCAATACTCAAGAATCGGACGAACAAGCGTTTTGTAAGCTACTTCTTTGGTCGATGAGTCACATTTTCTTAGAATTCTTCCTATGAATCTCAACCTGGCGCCTGCTTTTCCCACTATTTGTTTTATGTGATCATTCCACTTCAGATCGCTCCGGATAGTAACTCCTAAGTATTTTACGGTCGTTACCGCTTCCAATGATTTACCACCTATGGCATAATCGTACTGGAATGGATTTCTGCCCCTATGTATGCGCATTATATTACATTTATCTACGTTTAGGGAAAGCTGCCAGCTGTCGCACCATGCATTAATCCTCTGCAGGTCCTCCTGGAGTACGTACGAGTCTTCTGATGTTGCTACTTTCTTGTAGACAACCGTGTCATCTGCAAATAGCCTCACGGAGCTACCGATGTTGTCAACTAAGTCATTTATGTATATTGTAAACAATAAAGGTCCTATCACGCTTCCCTGCGGTACTCCCGAAATTACCTCTACATCTGCAGATTTTGAACCGTTAAGAATGACATGTTGTGTTCTTTCTTCTAGGAAATCCTGAATCCAATCACAAACCTGGTCCGATATTCCGTAAGCTCGTATTTTTTTCACTAAACGTAAGTGCGGAACCGTATCAAATGCCTTCCTGAAGTCCAGGAATACGGCATCAATCTGCTCGCCAGTGTCTACGGCACTGTGAATTTCTTGGGCAAATAGGGCGAGCTGAGTTTCACATGATCTCTGTTTGCGGAATCCATGTTGGTTATGATGAAGGAGATTTGTATTATCTAAGAACGTCATAATACGAGAACACAAAACATGTTCCATTATTCTACAACAGATTGACGTAAGCGAAATAGGCCTATAATTATTCGCATCTGATTTATGACCCTTCTTGAAAATGGGAACGACCTGCGCTTTCTTCCAGTCGCTAGGTACTTTACGTTCTTCCAGCGATCTATGATAAATTGCTGATAGAAAGGGGGCAAGTTCTTTAGCATAATCACTGTAGAATCTTAAGGGTATCTCGTCTGGTCCGGATGCTTTTCCGCTACTAAATGATAGCAGTTGTTTTTCAATTCCGATATCGTTTATTTCAATATTTTCCATTTTGGCGTCCGTGCGACGGCTGAAGTCAGGGACCGTGTTACGATTTTCCGCAGTGAAACAGTTTCGGAACACTGAATTCAGTATTTCTGCCTTTCTTCGGTCGTCCTCTGTTTCGGTGCCATCGTGGTCAACGAGTGGCTGAATAGGGGATTTAGATCCGCTTACCGATTTTACATATGACCAAAACTTTTTAGGGTTCTTGTTTAGATTGTTTGCCAATGTTTTATGTTCGAATTCGTTGAATGCTTCTCTCATTGCTCTCTTTACGCTCTTTTTCGCTTCGTTCAGCTTTTCCTTATCAGCTATGATTCGACTACTCTTAAACCTATGATGAAGCTTTCTTTGTTTCCGTAGTACCTTTCGTACATGATTGTTATACCACGGTGGATCTTTCCCCTCGCTTTGGACGTTAGTCGGTACGAACTTATCTAAGGCGTACTGGACGATGTTTCTGAATTTTTTCCATTTTTGTTCCACATCCTCTTCCTCAGAAATGAACGTTTGATGGTGGTCACTCAGATATTCTGCGATTTGTGCCCTATCACTCTTGTTAAGCAAATATATTTTCCTTCCTTTCTTGGCATTTCTTATTACACTTGTAGTCATTGATGCAACCACTGACTTATGATCACTGATACCCTCTTCTACATTCACGGAGTCGAAAAGTTCCGGTCTATTTGTTGCTATGAGGTCTAAAACGTTAGCTTCACGAGTTGGTTCTCTAACTATCTGCTCGAAGTAATTCTCGGACAAGGCAGTCAGGATAATGTCACAAGAGTCTCTGTCCCTGGCTCCAGTTCTGATTGTGTGACTATCCCATTCTATACCTGGTAGATTGAAGTCTCCGCCTATTACAATAGTATGATCACGAAACTTCTTCACGACGTTCTGCAGGTTCTCTCTGAGGCGCTCAACTACTACGGTTGCTGATGCAGGTGGTCTATAGAAGCATCCGACTATCATATCTGACCCACCTTTGATACTTAACTTAACCCAGATTATTTCACATTCGCATTCGCTAATAACTTCACTGGATATTATTGAATTCTTTACTGCTATAAATACTCCTCCACCATTGGCGTTTATCCTATCCTTGCGGTATATATTCCATTCTGTGTCTAGGATTTCGTTACTGTTCACTTCCGGTTTTAACCAACTTTCCGTTCCTAATACTATATGCGCACTATTTCCTTCAATAAGAGATACTAATTCAGGAACCTTGCCCTAGATACTCCTGCAGTTTACCAATATTACGTTGACTTTTCCTGTTTTTGGTCTCTGAGGACGGACGTTCTTTATCAACGATGATAATGTCCTCTCTGGTAAGCCGTCAGGTATTTTATCGTTTCGCCCAAGGGGGGGGTCCCTCTAACCTAAAAAACCCCCGTGTGCACGCCACACGTACTCTGCTACCCTAGTAGCTGCTTCCGGTGTGTATTCCACGCCTGACCTGTCTAGGGGGGCCCTACAGTTCTCCACCCAATAACGGAGGTCGATGAATTTGCAACCATTTAGTCGCAGAGTCGTCTGAGCCTCTGGTTTAGACCCTCCACACGGCTCCAAACCAGAGGACCGCGATCGACTCTGGGCACTATGCTGCAGATATTAAGCTCAGCTTGCACTCCGCGTGCGATGCTGGTTGTCTTCACCAAATCAGCCAGCCGCCGGAAGGAACCAAGGATGGCCTCAGAACCCAAGCGGCAGGCGTCATTCGTTCCGACATGTGCTACTATCTGCAGCCGGTCACACCCAGTGCGTTCAATAGCTGCCGGAAGGGCCTCCTCCACATTACGGACGAGACCCCCCGGCAAGCACACCGAGTGCACACTGGCATTCTTCCCCGACCTACCCGCTATTTTCCTAAGGGGCTCCATAACCCGCCTAACGTTGGACATACTGGTGTATCATCTGGCGTGATAGTACGGAGTGCCATTGGTTACACGTCTCGGTCACCTCTTGTTCGCATTGACGGCACTTGGAACATTGGACGTTACATTTCAGATGTGTTACGACCCGTGGCTCTACCCTTCATTCGATCCCTGCGAAACCCTACATTTCAGCAGGATAGTGGACGACCGCATGTTGCAGGTCTTGTACGGGCCTTTCTGGATACAGAAAATGTTCGACTGCTGCCCTCGCCAGCACATTCTCCAGATCTCTCACCAATTGAAAACGTCTGGTCAATGGTGGCCGAGCAACTGGCTCGTCACAATACGCCAGTCACTACTCTTGATGAACTGTGGTGTCGTGTTGAAGCTGCATGGCAGCTGTACCTGTACACGCCATCCAAGCTCTGTTTGACTCAATGCCCAGGCGTATCAAGGCCGTTATTACGGTCAGAGGTGGTTGTTCTGGGTACTGATTTCTCAGGATCAATGCACCCAAATTGCGTGAAAATGTAATCACATGTCAGTTCTAGTATAATTTATTTGTCCAATGAATACTCGTTTATCAACTGCATTTCTTCTTGGTGTAGCAATTTTAATGGCCAGTAGTGTATTATTGAGAGGGGGAGCGATATTCAATATGTACATTGAACAAGCAGTAAAAGAAACTAAGTACAAATTTGTTGAAGGAATGACAGTTCAGGAGAATAAATATAAACTTTGATGTTTACTAATGACATCGTGATTTACTTAAAGAGCAAATGACTTGGAAGAGCAGCTGAACGGAACGGATAGTTTCTTGCAGCGTGGTTTTAAGACGAACATAAATAGAAGTAATAGAAGGGCAATGGAGTGTAGGTCGAATTAAATCAGACGATGCTGAGGAAAGTGGATTAGGAAATGAGACACCAAAAGTAGTACATGACTTTTGGTATCTGGACAGCAAAAAAACTGATGATGGCCGATGTAGGTGGGTTATGAAAAGTAAACTGGCTCAATGAACAAAAGTATTTCTGGAAAGGAGGAATTTGTTAACATGAGAAATAAATTTAAATGTTTCGAAGTGTTTTCTGAAGGTGTCTGTCTGGGGTGTAGCCCAGCACAAAAAAGAATCTGGACGATAAACAGTTCAGACAGGAATAGAAGCTTGTAAAATATGGTGCTGTAGAAGAATTCTGAACTCTAGTAGGGTAGACCGTATAACTGTTGAAGAGGTACTGAATCGAACTGGGTAATGGTAAGACACATCAATGTACTCATTTTGGTAATCGGGTGGCTGGGGGAGAGGGAGCAGTTGTAGTGGGAGACCAAGGTCTGAATACAAAAAGCAGATTCATATGGACGACATTTGAACTCAAATGCCCAGGGGTCGATCCCCCCCTCAGTCCTAAAGTCTTTTTCTGTCAATTGTCGCTTCTGCTTTTGCATACATGCTATGGAAACCACCGTGAAGTCCATGGCATAGCGTAGTTAGCATGCCAACTTAGGGTTTTTCCCGCTCGAGTCGCGTAAGGAGATCGGGAAAAATGAGTGCTTAAATGCTTCTGTGAGCGCTGTAATTAATCTTGCGACGGAATCTTTTCACGAAGTTTCAGTAACCAACTTTCTCCTGCGAATGCGAAGATATTTGTGGACGCAACCCTACACACGGAGAAACGATTACCATAATAAAATAAGGAAAATCAGAGCTCGACTGAAAGATATAGGTGTTAGTTTTTTCCGCGCGCTGTACCAATAATAGAGAATTACTGTGAAGGTAATTCGGTGAACCCTCTGCCAGGCACTTAAAATTTGTTTGCAGAGTATCCACGTAGCTGTAGATGTGGAATCCATTCTTCGCGATCGCTACGAAAGCGGTAATGAGCGGCTGTGGTACATTCCTGAATACCTCGCTTGATTCTGACTCTTGAAACTCTGTAAGTAGGCGTCGCAGACTAATTGATGATTACTTTCAAGAGTCTGTTAATTTTGGTGTTTCAGCATTTCCGAGGAGCTCTCCGTGAGTCAAAAGTAACGTAAATTGGTTTGAAGGGAGACAGTTTCAAACTTTAAAAGAAAAAAATGTATGATTTTAAAGGAAAATATGAAAATCACAGTCTTTTGGGACTATAGGTCTTGTGCCTAACTTTAAACTTATAATTAGATTTGGGACCTCAAGCAGGATTTTATGAAATAAAAATATCTTAATGTTCTTATTTTTTCTAGTTTCTTCGTGGTGAGTAGGGATATGTCAGACTATATTTTCGATCTAGAAGAATAAGAAACAAAAGTTAACTGGTTCGGAAAAGTTATATTCAATGAAAAACTAAAATTCCTGCATTAGTAGTGTTTTTTATTGTTTTCGAAATAAAAATCGTTATATCTCTGATTACTCTATTGTAACATCAAATTGATGACATTGGTATGTTTGTTAAAAAATCGAGTCACTGACATCATGTTTGAAAGTGACATCTTTGAATCTACAAGCCGTACCCCAGAAGAAACGAAGAGCTTTCTAACAATATTTCCTTAACAGAGTTTTCAAAAACATGGGCGTAACGTTTTCCTTGTAAGCAACAGATTTTACATGCATAAAATCTAAATTACTGCTTACTCTTTCAACATATTTTAACCACAGCATAATCTCCTGGTTGAGAACTGGGCCAGGTGATTCTTCTTTTCCGTCAAATTCTTGTTCTTCTGAAGACACACTGACGAATTCCGAAAACTCGACTCAGGTTAAAAGCATACTTTAAAACTGAACTGTGTACTTAAATTAAAAGAATAGAATTTAGATTAGTGGTTACAAGTTCGAAGTAAGCACATTCACCTCGACATCCGACATTTATCATAAAGTGAACAGAACAACAACCTTGAAATTCGTTATTTCCCATTTAGACTGATTCACTACGAATATAGAGAAAAAAATATCCGAGCGACATTCTAATTTGTTTTCCGATTCAATAGCATACAACTGTTTTTGGAAGTTTAGTTTCTGTTCATTCCATTGTTTCCATTCATCTCATTTTACGGTACCTGTGACCACTCGTGGCGCTCTTCTATCCTTCTATCTTTGCGTTCAATATCAGCTGCTAGTCCTTTTTGGTACAGGTTGCACATACTTGAGCAATATTGTCCCAAATGCGATTTTTAAGCAGTTTCGTTTGTACACCTCATTTTTCCAGTGATATGGCAACGAACCGAAGTTTGCCATTTGTCTTACGTACCACTGTGTGGTGACTCCAGTTCATATCCTTACAAATTATTAGACCCAAGCCTAACCCGTGGTCTAGGGGTAACGTCTTTGATTCATACTCAAAAACGTCTTCGGTCCCGGGTTCGATCCCCGCCTCTGCCTAAATTTTGATAAATAATCAGCATTGGCGGCCGAAGACTTCCGGCCTAAGAAGTCAGCCTCATTCTGCCAACGGCCTTGTCAAAGAGGGTGGAGGAGCGGATAGAGGTTCAGGGCACTCTCTTGTCCTAGGGGTGGGAAATTGCCCCTAAAGGCGGAAGAATCAGCAATGATCAACGACATGAGGATGCAGAAGGCAATGGAAACCACTGCATTAAAGACACGTAACGTGTATCCACAGGACATGTGGCCCGTATTTGAAGAAGTGTCATGATGATCTCTCCATTGGCAAAAGATTCCGGAATAGTCCCCCATTCGGATCTCCGGGAGGGGACTGCCAAGGGGGAGGTTACCATGAGAAAAAATTGAATAATCAACGAAAGGGTAACGTTCTACGAGTCGGGGCGTGGAATGTCAGAAGCTTGAACGTGGTAGGGAAACTAGAAAATCTGAAAAGGGAAATGCAAAGGCTCAATCTAGATATAGTAGGGGTCAGTGAAGTGAAGTGGAAGGAAGACAAGGATTTCTGGTCAGATGAGTATCGGGTAATATCAACAGCAGCAGGTGTAGGATTCGTTAAGAATAGGAAGGTAGGGCAGAGTGTGTGTTACTGTGAACAGTTCAATGACCGGGTTGTTCTAATCAGATTCGACAGCAGACCAACACCGACAACGATAGTTCAGGTATACATGCCGACGTCGCAAGCAGAAGATGAACAGATAGAGAAAGTGTATGAGGATATTGAAAGGGTAATGCAGTATGTAACGGGGGACGAAAATCTAACAGTCATGGGCGACTGGAATGCAGTTGTGGGGGAAGGAGTAGAAGAAAAGGTTACAGGAGAATATGGGTTTGGGACAAGGAATGACAGAGGAGAAAGACTAATTGAGTTCAGTAACAAGTTTCAGCTAGTAATAGCGAATACCCTGTTCAAGAATCACAAGAGGAGGAGGTATACTTGGAAAAGGCCGGGATGTACGGGAAGATTTCAATTAGATTACATCATGGTCAGACAGAGATTCCGAAATCAGAAACTGGATTGTAAGGCGTACCCAGGAGCAGATGTAGACTCAGATCACAATATAGTAGTGATGAAGAGTAGGCTGAAGTTCAAGACATTAGTCAGGAAGAATCAATACGCAAAGAAGTGGGATACAGAAGTACTAAGGAATGACGAGATACGTTTGAAGTTCTCTAACGCTATAGATACAGCAATAAGGAATAGCGCAGTAGGCAGTACAGTTGAAAAGGAATAAACATCTCTAAAAAGGGCCATCACAGAAGTTGGGAAGGAAGACATAGGTTCAAAGAAGGTAGCTGCGAAGAAACCATGGGTAACAGAAGAAATACTTCAGTTGATTGATGAAAGGAGGAAGTACAAACATGTTCCGGGAAAATCAGGAATACAGAAATATAGCCGGCCGCGGTGGCCGTGCGGTTCTGGGCACTTCAGTCCGGAACCGCGTGACTGCTACAGTCACAGGTTCGAATCCTGCCTCGGGCATGGATGTGTGTGATGTCCTTAGGTTAGTTAGGTTTAAGTAGTTCTAAGTTCTAGGGGACTGATGACCTCAGATGTTGAGTCCCATAGTGCTCAGAGCCATTTGAACCATTTGAACAGAAATACAGGTCGCTGAGGAATGAAATGAATAGGAAGTGCAGGGAAGCTAAGACGAAATGGCTGCAGGAAAAATGTGAAGACATCGAAAAAGATATGGTTGTCGGAAGGACAGACTCAGCATACAGGAAAGTCAAAACAACCTTTGGTGACATTAAAAGCAACGGTGGTAACATTAAGAGTGCAACGGGAATTCCACTGTTAAATGCAGAGGAGAGAGCAGATAGGTGGAAAGAATACATTAAAAGCCACTATGAGGGTGAAGATTTGTCTGATGTGATAGAAGGAGAAACAGGAGTCGATTTAAAAGAGATAGGGGATCCAGTATTAGAATCGGAATTTAAAAGAGCTTTGGATGCCTTACGGTCAAATAAGGCAGAAGGGATAGATAACATTCCATCAGAATTCCTAAAATCATTGGGGGAAGTGGCAACAAAACGACTATTCACGTTGGTGTGTAGAATATATGAGTCTGGCGACATACCATCTGACTTTCGGAAAAGCATCATCCACACAATTCCGAAGACGGCAAGAGCTGACAAGTGCGAGAATTATCGCACAATCAGCTTAACAGCTCACGCATCGAAGCTGCTTACAAGAATAATATGCAGAAGAATGTAAAAGAAAATTGAGAATGCGCTAGGTGACGATCAGTTTGCCTTTAGGAAAAGCAAAGGGACGAGAGAGGCAATTCTGACGTTACGGCTAATAATGGAAGCAGGGCTACAGAAAAATCAAGACACTTTCATAGGATTTGTCGACCTGGAAAAAGCGTTCGACAATATAAAATGGTGCAAGCTGTTCGAGATTCTGAAAAAAGTAGGGGCAAGCTATAGGGAGAGACGGGTCATATACAATATGTACAACAACCAAGAGGGAATAATAAGAGTGGACGATCAAGAACGAAGTGCTCGTATTAAGAAGGGTGTAAGACAAGGCTGTAGCCTTTCGCCCCTACTCTTCAGTCTGTACATCGAGGAAGCAATGATGGAAATAAAAGAAAGGTTCAGGAGTGGAATTAAAATACAAGGTGAAAGGATATCAATGATACGATTCGCTGATGACATTGCTATCCTGAGTGAAAGTGAAGAAGAAATAAATGATCTGCTGAACGGAATGAACAGTCTAATGAGTACACAGTATGGTTTGAGAGTAAATCGGAGAAAGACGAAGGTAATGAGAAGTAGTAGAAATGAGAACAGCGAGAAACTTAACATCAGGATTGATGGTCACGAAGTCAATGAAGTTAAGGAATTCTGCTACCTAGGCAGTAAAATAACCAATGACGGACGGAGCAAGGAGGACATCAAAAGCAGACTCGCTATGGCAAAAAAGGCATTTCTGGCCAAGAGAAGTCTACTAATATCAAATACCGGCCTTAATTTGAGGAAGAAATTTCTGAGGATGTACGTCTGGAGTACAGTATTGTATGGTAGTGAAACATGGACTGTGGGAAAACCGGAACAGAAGAGAATCGAAGCATTTGAGATGTGGTGCTATAGACGAATGTTGAAAATTAGGTGGACTGATAAGGTAAGGAATGAGGAGGTTCTACGCAGAATCGGAGAGGAAAGGAATATGTGGAAAACACTGATAAGGAGAAGGGACAGGATGATAGGTCATCTGCTAAGACATGAGGGAATGACTTCCATGGTACTAGAGGGAGCTGTAGAGGGCAAAAACTGTAGAGGAAGACAGAGATTGGAATACGTCAAGCAAATAATTGAGGACGTAGGTTGCAAGTGCTACTCTGAGATGAAGAGGTTAGCACAGGAAAGGAATTTGTGGCGGGCCGCATCAAACGAGTCAGTAGACTGATGACAAAAAAAAAGACCCAAGTATTTGTTTGAGCTGACTGATTTCAACTGTGGCTCATTGATGTTATAGTCATGTGGTGACACCATTTCATATCCTTACAAATTATTAGACCCAAGTATTTGTTTGAGATGACTGATTTTAACTGTGGCTCATTGATGTTATAGTCACAGGTTACTACATTTCCGCGTTTTGTGACGTGCACAGCTATACATTTATAATCATTTAAAGCGTTGCCAGTCGTTACACCACTTCGAAATCTTACCACGATCTCACTATCGCTTCTTTCAGCACTCGCAATGACATGTTGATGTGCAAACTACCAACCTGAACCGTTGTTCGGATTCAGAGTTCATCTGTTGGCCCTCCTATAAGTGGCTGAGCTGTCCTGTTCAGACGCCGGAGCAAGACAGGGGCATTTCATGATTCTTGAAGGGCAAAGTGTTTTCCGAAATCATGACACACATTCAGAGCGACTATGTCTGATAGAACAATGTGATGTCCAAATTAACCTTCAGCTGAGCTCTTCCTATCGCCACCAATTCGCCCATACGTTGACACGTGCCTAACATGTTACGCTGATGAACAGATGATGACTGGTTGGGAAAGATCTGTCTTCCATTTGCAGATTCATCACCGTCGTCGTCACGAGCGCTTGCAGTGTTTTTTCCCTTCCTAGAGACGGCGACAATGAGAGTTCGCGCGAGCGCACTTTTGTTGGCAGGCGTCCTCATCAGCCTCCGGAAATGAAGCAGGACTGTCGGCGGCGGTAGTGGGAGGCGGAGGTGTGGGGCGGCAGTGGTCGCCGGCTCCCAGTAGCCGCCTTCCGGAGCCCGGAAATAGCCCTCCGTCCCGCTCGCTGCACGTGGCGGTCCGCCTCCGCGTCGGGCGGGTTGCCTGCCCGCAAGGGAACGCCTCTCACGAGCCCCGCAGGGCTTGGTATTTCGCCCGCTCTTTCGCAATACGCCACTGTATCATTCTTAAAGGGTACAACACTCTTCAAAGCCGTGTTACTACACGTCAGATATCCCCATACTTATTGATATACCCATATTTAGATGTTTTGTAGATCAGTGTTGAATATTTAGGCTTCCTTTTTTTTACTTTATATTATTATTATTATTATTGGTGTTTTGCCCTTAAAGAGCGCATTTGGACTAAACTACATGGCCAGTTCCTTTTGCTGCCTTCCTTGCTGCCCAAACTTCCCTCATTCGCTCGCTGTGTTTCTGTTTCCGGTCCTCTGTCCATGCTTCTTGTCGTCTTTGTGTCTTCGGCTTCATCTTGATTACCTTTTTGGTTGCCCATATTTCTTTCATCTTCTGGCTGTGATCTTGCTTGCGTTCTTCGGTCCATTTTATGCCTGTTCGTTTGTCGCATTGTATCTCATGTAGTTTACTTTTCTTAATGATGTTTCTGAACTTTATTCTGTCGTTTATTGTGTCTGCTGTTATGTTGAGCTGGTTCAGGTCGTTTTCTACCTCTGCCACCCATTTGTTGTTTCTAGTGGTTACCCAGTCAAAGATCTGTTTGGTCAGCCTGTGTGATGGCATTCTGTATAGATGTCCATAGAATTGTAGTCTGCGTTTTCTAATCTTTTCTGTGATTGTCTCCGTATGTATGTACAGTTCCTCTGTAGGTTTCTTGATCCATATTCCATTCTTGTTAGTTGCGCCAAATATTTTCCTAAGTATTTTCCGTTCTACTTTTTCTAATTGTCTGATACGTGTATGCCCTAGGATTAGTGTGGTCTCTGCCGCATATAGTGCTTCGGGGAGCACCACCGTTATATATATATATAAACTTCATGTTAACTATAGATAACAGTTGGAAACTTATTGCTACCATTATTGCTCATGCACTTTCGGATACTGCACAATGACTCGGATGACACGCAGCGGTGGCAATGACGAAGAAATTTCCAGGGATGGTAAGATCTTATAACTTACAACAATGTCGCAAAAACTATAAATCGTGGCTGAAATTGGAATATCCAGTAATAAAGTGACGTGTCAACTCAAAACAGTTCTTTTGCAGACATGAAAACCAACAAATCGAATAATTTTGTGAGCGTCCGAAAGAACAGACACCATATACAGGGTGAAAACTATTTAAACCGACAAACTCTGGGATGTTGTAGGGGACATCAAAACAAATATTTTTCCCTAATGTCATTTTTTCCTATGAGGATTATTTAAACCGGTGGAAACCGTATTACGCTGTTCAGTTGTTAAAGGTCGTATTACGATCTTCAGTTGTTAGAGGGCGTATTACGCTCTTCAGTTGTAGGAAACTGCTGTCCACCAGTGTAGTAGTGCATTGACTCTGTTTACTAGTGGAGCGATACACCTGGAGTGAGTAGACTGATATGCCTGGTGCGTACTACGTAGCGCACCACAACGGACCAGCTGCACAGCGGGCTTGTCAACAATAATATCCTAATCGCCTTATCCCGCATCATACGACCTTTGCTGCTGTGTACCAACATCTACGTGAGACCGGGTCATTTAGCAGATTACCTGGACAGATACGCCGTCGCACGGTAAGAATGCTGCAATTTGAGGAAACTGCCTTGCAACATGTGGAGCGGGAGCCTTCAATCAGCATTCGTAAAATGTCACGTAATATGGGGACGAATCAGACGAATGTGAGAACAGTCCTTCGAGAGCACTTGTTTGGTCCATTTCACTTACAGCGTGCCCACAACCTGGAACCAGTTGATTATCCATCCAGAGCACAGTTTTCGTAGTGGTACCTGGAACAGTGTGAAATGCATCCTACATTTCCATCCTCTGTGTTGTTTACCGATGAAGCAACGTTCGGGCGTGATGGAGTCTTCAACATGCACAGTTCGCATGTTTGGAGTGGGGATAACCCAGATGCTACAGTTACTAGCGCTCATCAAGTGCGGCTCTTCATTAATGTGTGGGTCGGTGTTGCTGGGGACTGTTTAATTGGGGCGTATCTGCTACCTAGGCCATTAAATGGCAGGCACTATTACAATTTTCTCGCCATAGCATTGCCAGAATTTCTGGAAGACGTCGGGCTCCCTACAAGACAACGCATGTGGTTCAAAAATAACGGGGCGCGGACAGCCGTCGTGTTCGTCGATTCCTGGACCGACGGTTCCCAGAAACGTGGATTGGCAGAGGTGGTCCTGTACCATGGCCTGCTCGATCCCCGGATATCTCTCTCCTGAACTTTTTTGTGTGGGGAGAGATGAGCAACCTTGTTTCTGCAACTCCTGTTGCATCAGAAGAGGATCTGGATGCCCGGATAGTAGCAGCAGCAGGAACAATTCAGGATACTCCTGGGGTTTTTGCCCGTGTCAGACAGAACATGATCCGACGGTGTAACATTTGTTTACGTGTCAATGGAGATATTTTTGAATATCTACTGTAATTGAAACTGGGTTGTGTTAATCTGTTGTCTCTTGGTCATAAAAAATGGAAAAGTGTTTGTTGGTTTAATTGATTTGCCGCCAGAGAAATCTTCCTCTACTGGTTTAAATACTCCTCATAGGAAAAAATGACATTAGGAAAGAATATTTGTTTTGATGTCCCCTACAACCTCCCAGAATGTGTCGGTTTAAATACTTTTCACCCTGTATATAATTAAGACGAGGACGGCCGATGATCCGTTCAGTGCAGATGCACATCAAGCTCGAACTCGTACGGGAATCGCGAAATGCCGCGACTAATGAGGATAATGCCCAAGGGCCACCACGTCAGTGACGTAGTGGGGTGTGGATAAGTTGGGAATCTGAGTCTGGCGGGGGGGCGTGCAGTTGCGATGACGACTGTGTTCAAATGGCGTAGTGGTCAGCGCATCAGCGTAGTAAGTAGGAGCCCTGTGTTCGAATCGTGCTCCAGCACTAATTTTCGGCTTTTCCCACTGATTTAAATCAGTGCCCACTGGAAGTTAATATTTTTTAATTCCTTTGTGTCTTGAATAAAATTAAACTTGCCCTGACATACAACACGACTCGATTAGGATAATTGATAGTTTCAGTCTGGAAAAATCGAGAAATCTCAGGCAAATCTTTGGATGAAACGAAGTCGCCACCCTGTTAAACCCCAATTTTAATTAAATACTGGGATGATAGCCTCAAGACGATCGGTGTGGATTTCTGTCACACATCGGAATCCATTTGAGCTAATACATTGTTGTCTACTGACTTAGAAGGCAATGTAACGTGACACTTCGTACGTTTTTTATCTCTGTCCGAAGTTTGTCATCAGTCTATCCAACATGTTACGGGACACAGCACAAATCTCTTGCCCTGTGGTATCCTGTAATTGAAGCACACTACGTGGCTTGCTGACGTACACTTTCTTGCAGTTTTTTGTCACTTTAGTGTAACTGTCTTTGAATAAAAGTGTAATTTCTCTCCGTCTCATTGCGTGTTTCTTTCAGTTACCTTTTAAACTGTACTGTAGCAGTTCTTTCTATGTATGGACCAAGTTTAATCGAGTTTGCTTGTGACATACCTTGCGAAAGTTACTTTCGTCCTTAGGTTTTGCACACAAATGTAGTTGCTGTTATGAGATCACTTGCTTCCATGTGCAAACTGTACACCGTTGGCACAGGGCCAAATATGGTAAGGCTACATCTGTGGTAAAATGATGACAACGCAGGTTACGAACAGTTTACAATAATTTACTTATAGAAAATATACAAATACTTAACTGTAGTACGAAGAAGGCATGCGACAGTAGTTCTACGTTCACTTGCCGTGATCGCTCTCTCGTTCTGGTACAGTCCTGTAGTGAGGGGGCGTAGTCCTGAGACACTGGAACCATATTTGGGAGGACGGGAGTTCAAATACCTGTCCGGCCATCTACATTAAGGTGTCCCATGATTTGCTTTAGCTGTCTAGGTCAAATGCTAGGATTGTTCCTTCGAAAAGACACCGCCGATTTCCTTCCCCAATACGAGCTTGTATTCAGTATATAATGATCTCTTTGTCGACGGCACGTTAACCTCCAATCTTTCTTTCTTTCTTCATTATATCATACCACAGCATGTGTCATTGTTCATCACTAGATGAATGCGTCAGGTTGAAAGTTCCTGTCACATTAAAACTGTGTGGCGGCTCCGGGACTCGAACCCATAATCTTGTTTTCAAAGTGAATCTTTCTCATTGTATTAGTGTGTGCTCCGTTCTGAAAGTCCCTAGTATTTTAAAACTGAGTTTGGGACCGGTAGTCGATAGATCAGGCAGTATCAGCATTGAAATTTCCTGGAAGATTAAAACTGCATGCCGGACAGAGACAAGAACTCGAACTATCAGCACTGTCTGCAGTAGGCAGGATTCCGGCAGGATTCCGGGTTCGAGTCCAAGGAAGTTTCATTACAGTGCACACTCCGCTGCACGAAGAGAGATTCGTTCATGACTACATCAGGTAGTCTGAACTTATACCACTTTTACAGGGCGAGTCAATGTTGTCTGATGGTTTTTGAATTTATTGTAGCCAGTCACATTTTCAGATATAGCAACTTATTTTATTTTAAAAGATGCAAAATGAATGATAGTTTAAGTCTTATATATCAATTTTGACAGAAATTATTTGTGGAAGATAATATCTTTTAGGTACTGGCGCTCTTTTGTGGCACACTCGTCGACCCTCTGTGCGAAGTTTGTCATTCCTCCAATATGTTACGGATATAGTGATGTTCTTGAGGAAGTTCGACAAGGGAAAGTCACATGGAGTAAGGTCTGGAGAGTTGGGCAGCCAGTCAACATATGCTCTGTTGGTTGTCACTTTCCCCAGAACCAAGTTCCTTACTTCAGACATATATTTGAATCATGAGCTGTCGCACCAAATGGTTCAAATGGCTCTAAGCACTATGGGACTTAACATCTGAGGTCATCAATCCCCTAGACTTAGAGCTACTCAAACCTAACTAACCTAAGGACATCACACACATCCATGCCCTAGGTAAGATTCGAACCTGCGACCGCAGCAGCAGCGCGGTTCCGGACTGAAGCGCCTAGAACCGCTCGGTCGCAGCTGCCGGCTGCCGTCGCACCATCTTCCTGAAATCAAACATTTCAACTATTTGTGCCACGGCGACGAAGTTCTGGGATGAGAACTTCACGAAACATGGTCCAATAGCGCTCAGAGATCACGATGACAGCTCTCCCGTTTTATTCGAAGAAATAAGGCCCTGTAACACCAATTTTCCCAAATATAACCCAAAGTGTAACTCTGTCGCACTGCTGTGGGCGCTGTTGCAGTTGCCGAGCGTTTTTTGCGGATCAGTAACGACAATTTTGTTTATTACCAGGTGGCGTGGCCGCCCTTGCATTGCCTCCCACTTTTACTTGAATGCAGAATTTGTCTGACAAAAGTTCTTAACCCATAGGGAATGGCACTGCAG
The DNA here is from genome assembly GCF_021461385.2 of Schistocerca piceifrons. Taxonomy (NCBI): domain Eukaryota; kingdom Metazoa; phylum Arthropoda; class Insecta; order Orthoptera; family Acrididae; genus Schistocerca; species Schistocerca piceifrons. Next base: position 422,506,447 of record NC_060145.1, read on the forward strand.
GTTGGAACTGCACCATTACGTGGAACATTGAATTGGAGACAGAACAGTCTATATATTCTAATTTTTTATCCGTGCGCGTCCTAATGGATTCAACAGTCAATAACACCGGCACTGATTAGTAATATGATGATAAAGTTTTTGAGTTGAAATGTAGACTGAGGAACGTTACCTGAATGATCAAGGTAGGCAAAGAAATTAATGATTGGAAAACGTATAGAGGTAAGGAAGTGATCTCTAATGACCTGGTAATCGATGATTTCGAATTCTGGCCTTGTCAGTGCTACGCCACGTCGCCGACGTAATCAGGGCTAATGGAAGATCTAAGCGCTACTGACTTGACTTACTGCCTGTTGTTCCTGTTGGATCATAGGACAGCAGTAAAGACCTTCCATCTGGTTCTGTTGACAGCCAAACATTCACTCCACTATTTTCCAGCTTTCAGAGCTGCTTCTTCCACCGTACTGTTCCATGTCTTTTTCGGGCCGCCACGTCTACGTGTTCCTTGTGGGTTCCAATCCAGTGCTGCCTTTTCAACAACTCCTCGTTGTTTGCGTATTGTGTGACCAATCCACATCCATTTTCTTTCCTTTATTTGTTCACGAATTGGTCGCTTGTTTCTCATCTCCCACAGTTCGTCGTTTGATATAACATCTGGCCACCTCACGTTTATAATTTGCCGAAGACACCGGTTTATGATGACTTGCAGCTGGTTTACAGTCATGTTTGTTACTTTCCATGTTTCGCATCTATACAGGAGGACTGACTTTTTGTACAAAGGCTCCATTTGCCTTCCGTATCCGACTCTTTACGTCCTCCCCGGCCCCTCCATCTCTACAGACTGTACTTCCTAGATATACAAAGGAGTCTACTTGTTCCAATTCCTTTCCACACACTGTTAGCTTCGCTTGGTTTTCAGATTGGATTCTCATTTTCTTAGTTTCCTGAACATTTAAGTCTCGCAGTTTCTGCTTCCTCTTTCAGTGTTTCCAACTTTTCTTCCATGTCACGCAATCTTCGCGAGAACAGACAGATATCGTCAGCAAAGTAAAGGTCTTCAAACCTGTCTTGCATTCCCCACTGAATACCTTTTCTCCTACCATCAACTACTCTTTTCATTACACTGTCCAGTACCAACAAGAACAAGGTAGGTGACAAAATACATCCCTGCCTCACCCGAGTATTTGTTTGGATAGATTCAGTAAGTTTCCCATTGTGTAGCACTCTACATTCATATCCATCATACATGGCTTTAATAATATTTACTATCTTTGATGGTATTCCGTATTCTTCCAAGGTATGCCACATATTGAGAGAGTCAAATGCCTTTTCAAAATCAATAAAAGTAAGGTAGAGTGTGTCTTGCAATCCTGCACTCTGCACAAGTATTATACGCAGTGTGTTGTTGAGATCGACACAACTTCTGTCATCTATAATCCAAGCTTGCTCTTTTTATCCGTGGTCGTCCTAGAAGATTCATCAGTCAATAACACCGACACTGATAAGTAATATGATGATACGCTGTTTGAATTGAAATGTAAACTGAGGAACGTTACCTGAATGATAATGGTAATATCAAGGTAGGCAAAGAAATAAATGATTGGAAAACGTATAGAGATAAGGAAGTGATCTCTAATGACCTGGTAATCGATGATTTCGAATTCTGGCCTTGTCAGTGCTACGCCACGTCGCCGACGTAATCAGGGCTGATGGAGGATCTAATCGCTACTGCGCGGGTGTTTATAATTCAACAGCTCATTAGTGTGCGAAGCACGCCTTCTACATCTCTACATCTGCTGAATGATGTAATGCAACCAGGTGGCATAGCTGCCTTGGCACTGCCTGGCGAGCCACGTGTGTGTGCTGTACGGGCACACAGAGTTAATGACGGCGATCTACCACATTCATTAACATGCGTTATGATTTTGGTACGTTTTTCACATCACCAAATTCGAATGTCCAATTTGAGCAATTTCCGTTCTACATGCACAGAAAGGAAGCAATGAAATTGTTAAATCGCGCAGAGCTTACTGTACGAAAATACACATTGTAATTGTAGCTTATTGTCATCTGCCTTTCATTAAGGGTCACTTGCCAGAGTAAGCGCCAAAAAGAAATAAATGGTCTTTGCCTTGTGGGGTAATCGACCACTAATAGTGGAAAGTGTGGAAGTATTCTGTGTCTTGTACCAGAAAGAAATGTTTTAAGACAATTCACATGGAATAGTTGAATAAGTAACTATTTTTACACACACATGAACAATACTAGTATTTTTAATGTAGCGTCCATGCGCCTTTTGTCGACAATGATACATGCAACGTATTGTGTTTAAAAAAATGCAAGTATAAGTACAAGTGACCATATACCTTTAATTTAAGTAACTTAAAATCTTTTGTCGCAATATTTCTGTGCGTGCCAAATAAAGTCTTAAATGTGCGAATTTGTGTTTCGGTTGCTTCTATAAACTATAGCATCCGGATTTCTGCTCTAGCATTGCAGACGACAGCGAGTGAGATGATTCTGTAATATGTTCTGTAACAAACGGAATACACATTTGAAGAAAGTTTGCTATGAAAATGGGCTTGTTAATGAAATTACTAGGGCGAAAATATTTTTAATAGCTTTTGCAATGACGTATACTATTTAATGGTATCCTGAACGATGAAATCGTAAAAAGAAGTACGAAGCCAAGATTTGAATATTACTGCCAGCGTATTAGCCTTGAACCTTAACCAATACCGCTACGCTCGCTCGGTCGAAAGATGACGAATATAATGGTATAAGACATCGACATCGATTTTCTTCGTGGACTAGGAGTCGTTGCATCAAAATCCGTCAGCCAGTTAGTCAGAACATGCCCTCAACAACATACCTAAGACTCATGAAAATGCATGTTTAACGCATCTGATGATACGCTTGTGAGAGTGCGCGGATTCTGGTAGGGACGGCGGTTGTAGCTGAAACAATCAGTTTTTCAGTTTAACCAGGTGGTTGAAACCGCTTAAAATAACTGGTTTCTGAAGTAAACGATTTTCGGTTTTTTATTCTTATTATTTTTTTTAATAAACGTAAGAATCGAACAACGACTGAGAAATTTTAAGTCCTTCAGTTTAAAGATACATAGAATCCAAATATTAAATTAAATGAGCAAATAAAAGAAACCTTATTCCGTCCAACGTTACTTGCTTTTCTCGAGAAGTGATAAGTGGTTGAATACTATAATAATCACTGGAATTCTCCTATAAATTCCAATTTTTTGAAACTCTGTTTAAAAATGATGATGTAATGATGATCGTAGCGCTATTTGGGCATTACGAATGGCCAGCGCTGAAAGGTGAATACTCAGTTTGGAGAACTATTTTCCACGTTAGTTTTTCCATTTAAAAATTTACAAGAAGGTAAAGGCATACTAGATAGACGCAGGCAACACATCAGCTACTTTCCGTTTTTGTTGTAAACTACGAATGAATTCTTATTTCTTAAGTTTTCTCCTTATTTGATGTCGCACGTTTGTTGAGGCTCTTGCCGTCCTTAATCTCTTAAAGCAAATGAGGTATTGTACTTCGTTGATACCGCACTTAGTAAAATACTTCCAGTTTAGGGATAGTTCCACTCTATAATACAGCTAAGTCGACGAGAACAGCGTGAAACTATCATAAAATCCAGTGGGGTAAGTCTCGCTCACTGCGTGTACACGCGTACCATGTAATGGGCCATGCCATGTAGTAACAGTGAAAAGTCCCCTCAGAAAAATTTAAAAATGACAGTGCTGGAAAACCTCTTACGTTATTTGATTTTCAAACAGCTGAGCAAAACTGAACGTACTCAGACATTTCTAACTTTACTTATTCTGATCAACACCAAACTGACACACAATATTTTTAGCGCAATACAATCTCACTTTCAATAATCCCTACAAAAGAATGGCCCTGACTAACAATAATCACTTACTTCACAAAAATCTTCGTTACTCGAACTACAGCAATACAGCGAACGCCAATACTGCCAGCACTGCCAGCTAAATTAAGATTCTAACTACTGAAGGCACTAACTACTGATAGGCATACTTAGCAAATGAAAGATTTTGATAGACAACAAACAATGTATTTACCTTAATAGTGTTCGAAAGTCATAATATATGTATCAGTTCATGACATCCCGTCTTACAAATTTACTCTTTCGGATGGACACACGTCCAGATCGTCTGCTCTCAAAACTCCGCCATCTCTCTCCCCACATCCACCACTGCTAGCGCCTCACCTCCAACTACGCAACTCTACGCGCTGTTAACAGCCAACTGCTCAACACTACAATAGCGAATATTCCAACAATGCAAACCAGCCACAGACGGCACACAGCACAGTCAGTGATTTTCACACAGAGCGTTACGTGACGTTACCAACATAAAGACCTAAACAGCCCACTTACAACAGGTACAGTATTGTCTCGGCAGTGCTGTACCAATTCTTTTGTCACGTGTTTGTTGCTCGTTTCTCTCGGAATTGTTATTAAAAATAGCAATGATCGCTTTTCCCATTTTCTGTAGTAACTGAATATTTTAAAACAGCGAAAATTTTACAAATAAACATTACTTGTTTTTTTAAAAAAAAAGATTTATTTAAAAACCAAAAATTATACCGCTCATGCTATGGCTAATTCATATTTCGGTTTTCTTACTCACCATCAGTTATTAGTAAAAAATAGAAATCACCTGTTATAACTGAGGCTAGAAAAATACTGGAAAGTTATTGAGAACTGAAATACGGATATTAGGCTTTTAACTGTCGGTTTTTCCCATTCCTAGGTTCTGGCCCCGCTAAGCTACAAAAACTTCCGAGGTCGGCCGAAATGAACGTGTCACAGTGATCGTAATTTTGTCGAAGATGTAAAGAACAACTTGCGCCAAGACAGCAAACAACCTTTTGTTTCACAGACCCTGGCCGTTCCTCACTTAGAACAGTAAAAGACGGTTAAGAAGCTGCCAGTGGTAGCGGCAGAGAACTCTATAATGTTGGCGTAGGGGCTGTCCAGCTGTTTTGTACCTGGAGTGAAGCAGCCAGCGCGGCGATGCAACGAATGGACAGGTGCCCAGACCCAGGAGGAGGACAGCCTGTGACGCTTACCTCACAGCACGTAACACGGCAGGTCTTGTGAGTGCAGCAGTCGTCTCCACCGGGGAGCGCGTACATTATTTCAGACGAGTTCACGAATTCTTGACTGTGTGTTTAAGGGGACCACACCGTCGTTCAGGTCTAAAAAATCTTATTTCGATAGATTAAGATTTTATTTAAGTACTCTAAAAAGGATTCTGCTGGAAAAAAATTTTTTCGAGCATTTAAGGGGCTCCGGAACGCCCTATACTTGCAATGTTAAAATAACGCTTATAAATTACATCTTTCCTCACAAAGTATTTGAGGTAGGAAGTTGAACTTTTTACAGATTATTTATTGGAATATGGGTTACAACTTAACACAGGGATTTTACAAAATTTTAGTTCAGTTATTAAAGATGATTTTTTCAATTGTAATGAAAATTCACAACATTTTTTTGCAATTTTTTATTTATATATTCAAAAATATACAGTTTTTTGGAAAAAGGCTGTGTTAAATTATGCAGAAGGTACTGTGTAACATTTACTGAAAGTTTGAAACAAATATGTTTGGAAGATCCTTAGAAAACATGTAATTAGTATGAGAAAATAAAAGTTTTGGGAATCGAGCGACAAAGATTGGATTAACTTTTTAGTGCATTCCAGGTCCATAGGATGGATTATCTTCATCCTCTGCAAACTCCTCCTCCAGCTTCCTCTTGTTCCTCCTCCTGTTTACTCTTGCTTGTATTTCTAGACTCTTTACAGCCCTGTCTGCAGCCCGAAGGCGTTCCTTGTCTAAAGCAAGCATCGCTCGTTGTTGTGTTCGTAGATTTTGCTACCATTTTCTTCAGTTGCAGTTACTGCAACACTGTTCCAAAAGGTGGTCATGTGTGAACACTTACCACATTTCAGTTGTATTTCACTAGCAAGTCCTACGTGCTTTATTATGGAGAGTTCCAGACCAACTTCACTACAATGAATACATTTTTACACAGTTTGAAAAAATTCCTTTGAGAACCGACATATCAAATATTTCATTCACATCCGATTCGCCCATAAAACATTCATAGTTTTCACTCATTGAACCAAGCTTCTTCTGTGAAGTATTTTCTTTCCCACTTTGACTGCTATGGGCAGGTGTACTTGAGAGGTTAGGTTCACTCACTTGGTTATCGTCTTTATTGTTTACAGTAATAACACATACCTTTGGCTTTCCAACATTTCTCCTTTTCTTAAAAGCCTTCAGAGGATTTCTAATAACTTTACCTCATTATTATGCGTCAACAAAACAGAGACTCAAGAAACAGAATTAATTACGAATATTTTCGAGATAACGACAGAGTAAATAAACATGAAACAATCGACAATCACACCAGCGATATATATTGAACCATCACAGGTTTGCCACAACACATACTTTATCTCACATCACTAAAATGTACGTGATGAACACGGACGTTAATAATAACACCATTTGACAGCAGTTTAACAGCGCCACAGTGGATCAACCCCCATGTAGATTTCAAAAAAAAATTTAAAAATAGTTGTAGTCTTCGAAATTGAATAAATTATATATCTATTAAAAGGTAATAGTCTGCAGATTCAGAAAACGCAAAAAAGTAAAAATTGAACTTTTCATGATTTTGAGCCTTTCCGGAGCCCCTTAAAGAGCATTATACTACCACGTGTGTTTATGTGCCACGCCCACTTTTCTGTCACCCACTTTTCTGCATATGTTTTAGATCTTAATATCCCCTACATTGCACGTTAGGTTTTTTTTTTTTTAAACTCCCGAGTGTGTTGGCTATCCTTGGAATGCAACGGTCGGTATTCTTGTTGTTTCTGCTGTTTGTAAACAACACGCGGTTAGTTTCATTAAAGTGTGATTGCCAGTAGTTGTCATAGAAAACTAGCAGGTATACTATGGGCAGGCAATTAGAAGAAATAAAAAAAATCTGGGGGCAATGAAGAGAGATGTTTGGACCATACTGTGCCATAAGTCCTCTACTGATGATAAGTCATGTCATGGATTGTGTCCATCAGGAGAAAATTCGTGATGCAAATACAATAGGGCTCAGGCAACTGAAGAATCTTATTGTCACCAGCATTCTCTTCCTGCTGCTGTTATTACAGCAATTAACCATATTTTCAGAGACTTGGCTCATCCTGACCTAAGGAGATGTCTGCATGGGCAGACGCAGATCCCAAATTAATGTTTCAACAGCGTAATTTGGAACCGCGTTCCTAAAACAAAGAAAGCAAGACAGACATCCAGGAAGGTGAAAAAGAAGCTGGAAGACCTGCTAGAGGCCAAAGAAGGGCCATTATATGCATCAGGACAGTTCTTATTGACTGTAAGTAACAATTTCAAAAGTTTTTTCTTTAAAGTCAGTTTCCCGCAAACTAAAATTTTCAGTATATATGCCCCATTACTTCAGAAACTATCATAGATAAATGAATGAAGTTTTCAGAGACTCTGCATAACATACGAAGCCACCTCTGGTACTACATTCAATAATATTCCCCCATTAGGAAGTTCGCAAAAAATATTTTCTGCAGAAAAAACTTAATATTTTTGTTAATAAATTTAAAAAAATATTTCTTAAAGAGTATAAAATGGATAAAGTAGATTTTAGTACAGTTGGCTCTATTATCATTATGTAACATACAGTAAAAATGTCAAGGTCCTTCATCAAATAGTTTTTTCAGAAATGGGTCAAATACTTGTCTAAATTAGCATGGGTTAGACAGGCAGAGTGTGGTCCCCTTAAATCCGTACAAGTTCTCGGTAGCCACGTCAAAATTACGACCTTTAGTCGGAGCCGAGTGTTCCCGAAGTGTGGCGGACAAGCCTTCTAGTGTGACGTCACAAGTTCGTTTCAGGGCCCTTGTATCTCTTCGGCCCCGACTGGTGTGACGTGACGTGACGTGACGGCGGTTTTCTCCGGCGGCGGGCTGGCACTTTCCCAGGCGTGTCTGCGCTGCCGGCCGCCACAGCCAGGTCCTGCTTTCTCCGGTCGCGACCGGCTCTGCGCCTGAGGCAGCCACAGCGACACGTGCCCTTAGCGCTAGGATTTCACCCGGAACAAGTCCCGCCCATTCACCCCCCTCCATGCCTATCCGCAGTGTAAGGCCCTCCCCTAAACAGCCGCCAGTTCCGCGAACTGGAAGCTACAGCGAAGTTGCTATCGTCTCAGTCCAACACACGTTAGACTGCGATGAAATTCAGTAATGATAAGAAATTGAAGTTTTTCTGGATAGTAATATAATATGAATGTGTATTAATAAAGAAATAAAAATATTTATAGAGAATTGAAAGCATCGCCAGCAAGGGAAAACAAAAAAATAACGTGATGTTATATAAGGGCAATAATGACAAATTTTCATTAACTAACTCACTTATTATAATACGTTCATTTGAGGGATACAACAGAGCAAACATACGATGCGAAAACAATGGTCTTCAATCTGTTATGTTGGTAGTAAAACCACGGAAGCAGTCGAATAACTCTACTGTCTAAAATCAACATTATACAGATATAAGTCAAAGTCGTTTTGTTTATGTAGGCCCTCATAGTAGCTCACGAACATTAAAGAATATAAGAATACCGTAAAGTAGATATGCTTAATGAAAGCAGTAAGATATTTGCTTAAATGTCATATTTCGTTAGTATTTGTATGGGTAATGGGTGAATTTTAACTTGTAAATTCTTTCAATGCCATCCCTGCGCATTGTAAACAAGGTTATAAAGAATTATGGCTGTTTCTGTGTGATTAGTGTCCTATATGCAGTTGAAAACGTTTCAGGAAAATAATCTATCGTTATTCTCTGCCCTGTCTGTTTTTAACCAATAGATTTATTAATTTCGTAAATGTCATTCAAACCATTTTTACAAATAATAATGATGATGATATGTTTGTTTGTCACGGAGTAGCTATGGAGGAAATACATGCTGCAGTGTTTCACATATGTAAAACGTCCTTCATGCGGTGCAAAGTAATTTTGATGCCCTTTGGAAGTATAGTGAACATTGGTGCTTGTTTCACATATATTGTCTGAGTTCTGAAACTGAAGTGTCAAGTATACTGTGGTTCCACTTTCTCCAAGCAATTTATTCTTTTAGGGTAGGGTTTTCCAGTTTTAGTTTTGGGTGCTTTTTTTCGCATAGAAGCATGTTTGTTCATAGGCTGTTCATGTGAATACTGAGTTCTCGTATTTAAAGAATTCATTGCTAACTTGTTTTCTCTTATGTTTGCTGTGGAAGTAGCTGGCACAGCTGAGACCATGCCTTCTAACTATCTGGCAAAATTTAACACCTAAGAAGATATTAATTTAACATTCACTCCAAAAAGTCTGAACATTATGTCTGTTTGCATAATCTATTGTAAATCTATTTCACACGCAATACACGATGAAACACTTTTAACAAGCAAAACACTTCACACGCGAAATATGTTAAATAAATCGGCTAAAAGAACAATGCTCTACCGCAACGTGCAGCCGAACGCGGAAACCACATGGGTCAACTGAAACGATGCCCAGTCCACGAACAAAGACTGGGAAAACCGGGGGTGAACCGGTGGCCGGTGGGGGTGAGTGCCGGGGGTGAACCGGTGGCCGGTGGGGGTGAGTGGGCGGGACTTGTTCCGGGTGAAATCCTAGCGCTAACGATTCCTCACAGCGACGGCCGGCACGCCAGCAGGTGCGCGCCGCCACGCGCTACCCCCAGCCACGCCCCTGCTGGCTGCAGTCTGCTGTCTGACCGGCGCCTCTGCGGCCGCGGCGCTCTGTCACCATCTGCCGTATTCCCTGCCCAGGCGTCAGCTTCCTAAAGCATTAACACGCCTACAACAAATGGCGCCGAGGACGCAAATAGCGAGCGCGAAAGCCTGCATTGTACGATGAAATTCTACTTTGAAGAGTTCCGAGCAGTGCTAAGTACAAAACATTTCTAGCATTTTAACGGAGCCGCCAGTGGCTCAGTCGCTGGTTCGATTCTCGTTAGTAACTACTTTTTTGTACTATTTGAGTTCTGCACCTGTTATCAAATGAACACGTTAAGCTGGCCGGAGTGGCCGTGCGGTTCTAGGCGCTACAGTCTGGAGCCGAGCGACCGCTACAGTCGCAGGTTCGAATCCTGCCTCGGGCATGGATGTTTGTGATATCCTTAGGTTAGTTAGGTTTAATTAGTTCTAGGCGACTGATGACCTCAGAAGTTAAGTCGCATAGTGCTCAGGGCCATTTGAACCATTTGAACACGTTAATTAAAAATCTCGAGTCATAACTTTGAATGAAAACAGGATTTCTGTTTTCGATTACTGATCACATGAAGCTTATACATAGCATTCACAGTAAATTAAAATTTGATACAAAAAGCCGAAAAATTAAGTAAAAAAACAAAATAAGATTTCTCTTTAAGAGATTAAACTGTATCGATCGTTTGCCCTATAACGTAAAATATCTGACAAGTTTTAAATATAATCGACAATCATTCCTTCTGGATCCGCCCGGATAGCCGCACGTGTTAGCAAGCCTCTTATGGGATTTGGGGAGGTGCGCCTGATGGAATCTGCCCGGAGGATAAACAACGAGTGTCGGTGTGTCGGCCGGCTTTGATGTTGTTTTTAGGCAGATTCGCACATCCCATTATGTGAATATCGGGCTGGTACCCACGCTCTGCCTTAGTTACATAACCCGCAAGCATATCGATACACGTTCTCACACTTTCACGTCGGATAGTAAGTACTTGGCACACAGAGATGGACTACAAAAATTCCGTCGCTGGGCCAACTGTGGAGAGGAGAGGAGAGGTAGAGGGATAACGACAGGAAGGGGATGCGTGCACCCTTTATCTCTAACAGCGCCAAATTCGCAATAACATGCCAAGCCCGTGAGGATACACCATGAAGGCCAGGAAAAAGAAGAAGAAGAAGAATTATATTAATGCAAATAAAAGTAAAAAATAGTTGATTTTAGCGAATACAAGGGAACCATTGCACACACAGCTACTCTGTTAAAATTTTCTAGCGCACTATGTTTAACATTGGTCGGAAATCTTTTAAAAGGTTTTGCATAAAATGCACGGACCATAAGAGACCTGTACAACACGGCCTACACCGGTATGCACCGAGCAAAGACCTGAGTCATAAAAAGCTAAAACAGAGCCAAAATAAGAGTCATGCTTGAAGGGTTCGACGAATTCGAAACGAAAATTCTATCAGTCCTAAGGCGTTCTGGTCTTTCCCTATATCAGCAAAGGGAGCAAAGCTGTCTGTGCAGACACTTAATGTCCATGACTGCAACGAAGAAAAGGATCACGGAAGAAACGTCGAAATACAAAATTCTTTCTTCCAAAATTGTTCCTCAGAGCACGATCACGCAACAGTTACTCGTTTCAACCGTTGCACGAACACCAAAATGGAAGATACTTAGATAAGTGACCGCTGTGGGATAGAAAATCAATTGAGATCGCTCGCAGAGGAAAGGCAACTGGACCACACGGGATACCTTTACAACTGTACATAGAATATACCAAATAACTCGCTCCTCTTCCAGCAACAGCCTGCCATAGACCGTAAGAGGAACGAAGCTGCCTAGTCATTCAAAAAATGCACCGGTCATTGCCATTTTCAAGAAGTGTCGTCCAGCGCAAAACAGTACACCTACATCACTGACGCCAGTTCGTCACAGAATTTTAGAACACGTTGTAAGCTCGTTTATTATGACATTTATGGGGACCGAAAATCTCCTGGGTAGGAATCAACATGGATTTCACAAACAACGAACGTGAGAAACGAGACGGAGAAGGCAATAGATACCGGCCCCCAGGTCAATCACTTGTCGCACGACTTTCGAAAGGCGTCTGATACAGTTCCGCACTATCATCTGATGAAAAAAGTAAGATCGTATGGAACAGCAAACAAGACTTGTGATAGCATTCTAGAGTTCCTAGCAACAGAACACAGCATATCATTCTGAAAAGAGAGAAGTCTTCAGACTTATCCCAAGGTAGTGTAATCGGACCATTACTTTTCACAATATATGTAATTGATCTCGTGGGTAACGTCCGAACCCCTCGATGTTGTTAGCGGATGGTGCTATTGCATACAGGCAATTTTCAACGCTAGAAAATTGTAACGAAATGCATGAAGACGTGCAAAGGATTGACCGCTTGGTGCCGGGATTGACAGTTTAGCATCAAGATACGCAAATGCAAGGTGGTGCTCATGAAAATGAATAAAGATCAGTTACTAAATGATTACGGGATAGCAGGACAACTACTAGAAGCAGTCACACCCATTAAATAACTGGGAGCATTTTCTTCGGTTAAATTTCACGTCTGTAGCACGTCATCTTCGTGGTGTAGCAATTTTAATGACCAGTAGTGTAGTTTGTCCAGTGCATATGAAACGTTGATGGAGTTAAGATATAGAGATAAATTTTCAGACAAAGCGCTCGTTTTGTCTTTAAGATTAGCTTGATAGTCAAGCGATGGCTAGAGATCGGAAGTAAAGTTTTAGGAGAAAATGAAGAACAGTACGGAATGCAGTTTGAACATTACAGCCTACCATCATCTGACATCTTGCTAATCAAGACTTCGTCTATACACAGTGGTACTGATGGTAATGTGATGGCGAATGATTCCACACAAATAAACAATTATGGGTCCCGCAGGCAATTAGCAATATAACCAGTGATTTCACAGTCTGCTGTATAATGTCTTGTATTGGTTTCACATGAGATTCACACTCCATCGGATGCGCTGACAGACTGATATGACTGTGTCCTCTGGCGGTAACATCTAAAAATTCAGTGTGGTATGTAAAGACCGACACATGCAGCAAACCCGTTACATGCAGCAAGTCCTCATGGAAGACATGTGAGTACTACTACTGCTACTACCACCTACTGTTACCACCACCACCACCCACCCCCCCAGTCTAGAGGACCGTTGTGAGCACCATTTGGTGGTGCCAGTCCCGCTGGCAACACAGTATAGCATGGGACGCCACTGTCCTAACACCCCACTGGCCTGACTTGTTATCTTCTTCCACTGACAGTCACATTCCCAACGGGACAGAGTTATCTTTGTATACAGCAGTGGTTAAGCATAAATGTTTGTTCGGTGTAAAACCTTTCCACCCGATTGGTGAAAACTCGAACGCTCATTCAGGGAGACGACATACACCATCTCTCCTAGTAATAATCCACGTTATATAGTGCGCCGAATTCTTGAAAGTGGTTTCTCCGCCGGTTCAGTGATAACGATGATTTTTTTCATTACTGAATTCGCCTTACATTGTTAGGAACCAGTATTTTTTTGTATAATGCGTGAAAGGGGTCACAGGTCTTTGTCCTTATTGACCAAACATAATTCACTCTGCCGACCGGGGTGGCCGAGCGGTTCTAGGCGCTACAGTCTGGAACCGCGCGACCGCTACGGTCGCAGGTTCGAATCCTGCCTCGGGCATGGGTGTGTGTGATGTCCTTAGGTTAGTTAGGTTTAAGTAGTTCAAAGTTCTAGGGGACTGATGACCTCAGAAGTTAAGTCCCATAGTGCTCAGAGCCATTTGAACCATAATTCACTCTCATTCTTGCACAGATACTTGTAAGACGCTGTTGTCTAGGATCAGAGAATTTACAGTCCATGTAACATATTTATAAGAATTTGCTTACTGTTGTACAATGAAGACATTCGTAGTTGCCACAGTTTGGTCAAAGAAAAACTGTGGCGAAATACACTCTACTACAAAAAAAGGGACACACCACTAAGGAATTATCCGAATGGGACGAAAATCGGTTGATGTGATGCACATATACAGAAACAAATAATTACAATTTCAGAAAAACTGGATGATTTATTTCAAGAAAAAGAGCTACACAAATTGAGCAAGTCGATGACATCGCTGGTCCATCTCTGACCCTTATACAAGCAGTTATTCGACGTGTCATTGATTGATAGAAGTGCTGGATGTCCTCCCGAGGGATATCTAGTTAAATTCTGTCCAATAGGTGCGTTAGATTGTCAAAATCTCAAGGTGGTTGGTCGGCCCTGCCCATAATACTCCAAATATTCTCGGTTGGGAAGAGATCCGCAACAGTACTGGTCAAGGTAGGCTTTGGCAATCACGAAGACAAGTAGAAACTCTTGCGTTTGTGGCGGGGCATTGTTTTGCTGAAATGTGAGCCTAGGATGGCTTGCCGTGAAGGGCAACAAAATGAGACGTAGAATATCGTCGACGTACCGTTGTGCTGTAAGCATGCCGCGGATGACGACCAAAGGGGTCCTGCGATGAAAAGAAATAGCACCACAGACCGTCACTCCTCGCTGTCGAGCAGTATGGCGGACGACAATCAGATTGGTATCTCACCGCTGCCTGAGGCATCCTCAAACACGTCTTCGGCCTGGAATCTCATTGACTGGAGTAAAATAGCCTTCATTGATGGGTTCCGCTTCGACCTGAGCCCCGATGTCCAGCGGAGACGTGTCTGGTGACTGTCCAGACAACGGTGGGATACCAACCTGACCGTCGCCCGCGATGCAGCCCGACAACCAGAAATTGTGATTTCGGTCGCCATTTATTTTCACAGCAGGACCCCTTTGGTTGTCATCCGTGTCAACCTTACAACACAACGGTACGTCGACCTTATTCTACCCCTCATTTTGTTGCCCTTCATGGCAAACCATCGTAGGATTACATTTCAGCAAGATAACGCCATGCCTCACACGATGAAAGTTTCTATTGCTTGCCTTCGTGCTTGCCAAAGCCTACATTGGCCAGTACTGTTGCGGATCTCTTGCCAATTGAGAGTCTTTGGAGCATTATGGGCAGGACCCTCCAAACTCCCGGGATTTTGACGATTTAAAGCGCAAGCTTGGCAGAATTTGGCACGATGTTCCTCAGGAGGACATCAACCAATCCTTGTCAGTCACTGCCAAGCAGAATAAGTGCGATAGGTGGATCGGCGTGTCGTTGACTTGCTCAATTTGTGAAACTCTTTCTCTTGAATGTATCCTCCAATTTTTCTGAAACTGTAATCATGTGTTAATCTGTATATGTGCGTTACATCACCCGATTGCCGTCCCATTCGGGTAATTCCTACGTGGTCCGGCTTTTTTTCTTAGCGACAGTGCTTTTTAGAAAAATTACTGCTATGGTCACTGCCGATATGCCTAGCCCAGTTTCTAACGATATCCTCAGTGTTTAGATTATGATGTCACGAAATGCCGAAAATACTTTACAGTCCAGTTTTATTTTGGGTACACTGTACTGAATGATAACACGTCCAAAGGGAACAGATATTGAAAAACTGATGGAAGGAATGTAAAGGTGGCCACGAGGACAGTTTGGGAACGATGAGAGGGGAAGTGGCTCGTTCTTATTCAGAGGACTTATACCGCCATTGGACTGAAATAACTTTGGGGTACTACTGAACCCTTCCATCTGGATGGCCGTGTGGGGGATTCGAATCCCTCTCCTCCGAACGCGAGACCAGTATGCTAACCAATGCGCACTCACTTGTTCACAGTCTGACATCACCTGGAATCAGACGACTCATGTTCCGATAGTCTTCTGTTGGGTATAAATAAACCACCTCACCGTGCCCTCCAGCTACCATTTGATCGTAATTTCCACAGCAGACATTGTAACTAATCTATTTTGCGTTTTCTTTCTCAGACCTACCGTGTTTCCTGCATCTTCCTCAAGAGCCAAGAGAACTACTGTTGCATACGGCGTGCCATAGAGCTTGCCTCACTAGGCTGTCCCTTCACCTGATAAGTCTTTCCCGTGGATTTCTTTCCGTGTCTACTCGTTTTTCTATTCCTCCATTTTGTACCTTCTGTGTCTACATATATAATTCGAAAGCTCCCATAAGGTGACCTCCCCCCCCCCCCCCCCCATGAACCATGGACCTTGCCGTTGGTGGGGAGGCTTGCGTGCCTCAGCGATACAGATGGCCGTACCGTAGGTGCAACCACAACGGAGGGGTATCTGTTGAGAGGCCAGACAAACGTGTGGTTCCTGAAGAGGGGCAGCAGCCTTTTCAGTAGTTGCAAGGGCAACAGTCTGGATGATTGACTGATCTGGCCTTGTAACACTAACCAAAACGGCCTTGCTGTCGTGGTACTGCGAACGGCTGAAAGCAAGCGGAAACTACAGCTGTAATTTTTCCCGAGGGCATGCAGCTTTACTGTATGGTTAAATGATGATGGCGTCCTCTTGGGTAAAAGATTCCGGAGGTAGAACGGTCCCCCATTCGGATCTCCGGGCGGGGACTACTCAAGAGGACGTCGTTATCAGGAGAAAGAAAACTGGCATTATACGGATCGGAGCGTGGAATGTCAGATCCCTTAATCGGGCAGGTAGATTAGAAAATTTAAAAAAGGGAAATGGATAGGTTAAAGTTAGATATAGTGGGAATTAGTGAAGTTCGGTGGCAGGAGGAACAATACTTTTGGTCAGGTGAATACAGGGTTATAAATACAAAATCAAATAGCGGTAATGCAGGAGTAGGTTTAATAATGAATAAAAAATAGGAGTGCGGGTAAGCTACTACAAACAGCATGTTGTTGTTGTTGTTGTTGTTGTGGTCTTCAGTCGTGAGACTGGTTTGATGCAGCTCTCCATGCTCCTCTACCCTGTGCAAGCCTCTTCATCTCCCACTACCTACTGCAACCTACATCGTTCTGAATCTGCTTAGTGTATTCATCTCTTGGTCTCTTTCTACGATTTTTACCCTCCACGCTGCCCTCCAATGCTAAATTTGTGATCCCTTGATGACTCGAAACATGTCCTACCAACCGGTCCCTTCTTCTAGTCAAGTTGTGCCACAAACTTCTCTCCTCCCCAATCCTATTCAATACCTCCTCATTAGTTACGTGATCTACCCACCTTATCTTCAGCATTCTTCTGTAGCACCACATTTCGAACGTTTCTATTCTCTTCTTGTCCAAACTGGTTATCGTCCATGTTTCACTCCCATACATGCTACACTCCATACAAATACTTTCAGAAACGACTTCCTGACACTTAAATCTATACTCGATGTTAACAATTTTCTCTTCTTCAGAAACGATTTCCTTGCCATTGCCAGTCTACATTTTATATCCTCTCTACTTCGACCATCATCAGTTATTTTACTCCCTAAATAGCAAAACTCCTTTACTACTTTAAGTGTCTCATTTCCTAATCTAATCCCCTCAGCATCACCCGATTTAATTTGACCACATTCCATTATCCTCGTTTTGCTTTTGTTGATGTTCATCTTATATCCTCCTTTCAAGACACTGCCCATTCCGTTCAACTGCTCTTCCAAGTCCTTTGCCGTCTCTGACAGAATTACAATGTCATCGGCAAACCTCAAAGTTTTTACTTCTTCTCCATGAATTTTAATACCTACTCTGAATTTTTCTTTTGTTTCCTTCACTACTTGCTCAATATACAGATTGAATAACATCGGGGAGAGACTACAACCCTGTCTCACTCCCTTCCCAACCACTGCTTACCTTTCATGCCCCTCGACTCTTATAACTGCCATCTGGTTTCTGTACAAATTGTAAATAGCCTTTCGCTCCCTGTATTTTACCCCTGCCACCTTCAGGATTTGAAAGAGAGTATTCCAGTTAACGTTGTCAAAGGTTTCTCTAAGTCTACAAATGCTAGGAACGTAGGTTTGCCTTTCCTTGATCAATTTTCTAAGATAAGTCGTAGGGTCAGTATTGCCTCACTTGTTCCAACATTTCTACGGAATCCAAACTTATACTCCCCGAGGTACGCTTCTACCAGTTTCTCCATTCGTCTGTAAAGAATTCGCATTAGTATTTTGCAGCTGTGACTTATTAAACTACTAGTTCTGTAATTTTCACATCTGTCAACACGTACTTTCTTTGGGATTGGAATTATTGTATTCTTCTTGAAGTCTGTGGGTATTTCGCCCGTCTTATACATCTTGCTCACCAGATGGTAGAGTTCTGTCATGACTGGCTCTCCCAAGGCCATCAGTAGTTCTAATGGAATGTTGTCTACTCCCGGGGCCTTGTTTCGATTCAGGTGTTTCAGTGCTCTGTCAAACTCTTCACGCAGTATCTTATCTCCCATTTCATCTTCATCTACATCCTCTTCCATTTCCATAATATTGTCCTCAAGTACATCACACTTGTACTAACCCTCTATATACTCCTTCCACCTTTCTGCCTTCCTTCCTTTGCTTAGAACTGGGCTGCCATCTGAGCTCTTGGTATTCATACAAGTGGTTCTCTTCTCTCCAAAGGTCTCTTTAATTTTCTTGTAGGCAGTATCCATCTTACCCCTAGTGAGACAAGCCTCTACATCCTTACATTTGTCCTCTAGCCATGCCTGCTTAGCCATTTTGCACTTCCTGTCGATCTCATTTTTGAGACGTTTGTATTCCTCTTTGCCTGCTTCATTTACTGCATTTTTATATGTTCTCCTTTCATGAATTAAATTCAATATTTCTTCTGTTACCCAAGGATTTCTATTAGCCCTCGTCTTTTTACCTACTTGATCCTCTGCTGCCTTCACTACTTCATCCCTCAGAGCTACCCATTCTTCTTCTACTGTATTTCTTTCCCCCATTCCTGTCAATTGTTCCCTTATGCTCTCCCTGAAGTTCTCTACAACCTCTGATTCTTTCAGTTTATCCAAGTCCCATCTCCTTAAATTCCCGCCCTTTTGCAGTTTCTTCAGTTTCAATCAGCAGTTCATAACCAATAGATTGTGGTCAGAATCCACATCTGCCCCTGGAAATGTCTTACAATTTAAAACCTGGTTCCTAAATCTCTGTCTTACCATTATGTAATCTATCTGATACCAGGTATACAACTTTCTTTCATGATTCTTGAACCAAGTGTTAGTTATGATTAAGTTATGCTCTGTGCAAAATTCTACAAAGCGGCTTCCTCTTCCATTTCTTCCCCCCAATCCATATTCACCTACTATGTTTCCTTCTCTCCCTTTTCCTACTGACGAATTCCAGTCACCCATGACAATTAAATTTTCGTCTCCCTTCACTACCTGCATAATTTCTTTTATCTCGTCATACATTTCATCAATTTCATCATCATCTGCAGAGCTAGTTGGCATATAAACTTGTACTACTGTAGTAGGCATGGGCTTTGTGTCTATCTTGGCCACAATAATGCGTTCACTATGCTGTTTGTAGTAGCTAACCCTCTCTCCTATATTTTTTATTCATTATTAAATCTACTCCTGCATTACCCTTATTTGATTTTGTATTTATAACCCTGTAATCACCTGACACTGACCAAAAGTCTTGTTCCTCCTGCCACCGAACTTCACTAATTCCCACTATATCTAACTTTAACCTATCCATTTACCTTTTTAAATTTTCTAACCTACCTGCCCGATTAAGGGATCTGACATTCCACGCTCCAATCCGTAGAACGCCAGTTTTCTTTCTCCTGGTAACGACGTCTTCTTGAGTAGTCCCCGCCCGGAGATCCGAATGGGGGACTATTTTACCTCCGGAATATTTTACCCAAGAGGACGCCATCATCATTTAATCATATAGTAAAGCTGCATGTCCTCGGGAAAAATTACGGCTGTAGTTTCCCCTTGCTTTCAGCCGTTCGCAGTACCAGCACAGCAAGGCCGTATTGGTTAATGTTACAAGGCCAGATCAGTCAATCATCCAGACTGTTGCCCCTGCAACTACTGACAAGGCTGCTGCCCCTCTTCAGGAACCACATGTTTATCTGGCCTCTCAACAGATACCCCTCCGTTGTGGTTGCACCTACGGTACGGCCATCTGTATCGCTGAGGCACGCAAGCCTCCCCACTAACGGCAAGGTCCATGGTTCCTGAAGAGGGGCAGCAGCCTTTTCAGTAGTTGCAAGGGCAACAGTCTGGAAGATTGACTGATCTGGCCTTGTAACACTAACCAAAACGGATTTGCTGTGCTGGTATTGCGAACGGCTGAAGGCAAGGGGAAGCTACGGCCGTAATTTTTCCCGAGGGCATGCAGCTTTACTGTATGGTTAAATGATGATGGCGTCCTCTTGGGTAAACTCTTCCGGAGGTAAAATAGTCCCCCAATCGGATCTCCGGGCGGGGACTACTCAAGAGGATGTCGTTATCAGGAGAAAGAAAACTGGCGTTCTACGGATCGGAGCGTGGAATATGAGATCCCTTAATCGGGCAGGTAGGTTAGAAAATGTAAAAAGGGAAATGGATAGGTTAACGTTAGGTGTAGTGGGAATTAGTGAAGTTTTGTGGCAGAAGGAACAAGACTCCTGGTCAGGTGATTACAGGGTTATAATCACAAAATCAAATACGGGTAATGCAGGAGTAGGTTTAATAATGAATAGGAAAATAGGAATGAGGGTAAGCTACTGCAAACAACATAGTGAACGTATTATAGTGGCCAAGATAGACACGAAGTCCATGCCTGCTACGGTAGTACAAGTTTATATGCCAACTAGCTCTGCAGATGACGAAGAAATTGATGAAATGTATGATGAGATAAAAGAAATTATTCAGGTAGTGAAGGGAGACGAAAATTTAATTGTCATGGGTGACTGGAATTCGACAGTAGGGAAAGGGAGAGAAGGAAACATAGTAGGTGAATATGGATTAGGGCTAAGAAATGAAAGAGGAAGCCATCTGGTAGAATTTTGCACAGAGCATAACGTAAGCATAGCTAACACTTGGTTCAATAATCATAAAAGAAGGTTGTATACATGGAAGAATCCTGGAGATACTAAAAGGTATGAGATAAATTATATAATGGTAAGACAGTGATTTAGGAACCAGGTTTTAAATTGTAAGACATTTCCAGGGGCAGATGTGGACCCTGACCACAATCTATTGGTTATGAACTGTAGATTAAAACTGAAGAAATTGCAAAAAAAGTGGGAATTTAAGGAGATGGGACCTGGATAAACTGACTAAATCATAGGTTGTACAGAGGATCAAGTAGGTAAAAAGACGAGGGCTAGTAGAAGTCCTTGGGTAACAGAAGAAATATTGAATTTAATTCATGAAAGGAGAAAATATAAAAATGCAGTAAATGAAGCAGGCAAACAGGAATACAAACGTCTCAAAAATGAGATCGACAGGAAGTGCAAAATGGCTAAGCAGGCATGGCTAGAGGACAAATGTAAGGATGTAGAGGCTTATCTCACTAGGGGTAAGATAGATACTGCCTACAGAAAAATTAAAGAGACCTTTGGAGGAAAGAGAGCCAATTGTATGAATATCAAGAGTTCAAATGGAAACCCAGTTCTAAGCAAAGAAGGGAAAGCAGAAAGGTGGAAGGAGTATATAGATTGTCTATACAAGGGCGATGTACTTGAGGACAATATTATGGAAATGGAAGAGGATATAGATGAAGATGAAATGGGAGATACGATATTGCGTGAAGAGTTTGACAGGGCACTGAAACACCTGAGTCGAAACAAGGCCCCGGGAGTAGACAACATTCCATTAGAACTACTGACGGCCTTGGGAGAGCCAGTCCTGACAAACCTCCACCATCTGGTGAGCAAGATGTACGAGACAGGCAAAATACCCTCAGACTTCAAGAAGAACATAATAATTCCAATCCCAAAGAAAGCAGGTGTTGACAGATGTGAAAATTATCGAACTATCTGTTTAATAAGCCACAGCTGCAAAATACTAACGCGAATTCTTTACAGACGAATGGAAAAACTGGTAGAAGCCGACCTCGGGGAGGATCAGATTGGATTCCGTAGAAATGTTGGAACACGTGAGGCAATACTGACCTTACGACTTATCTTAGAAGAAAGATTAAGGAAAGGCAAACCTACGTTTCTAGCGTTTGTAGACTTGGAGAAAGCTTTTGACAATGTTGACTGGAATACTATCTTTCAAATTCTAAAGGTGGCATGGGTAAAATACAGGGAGCGAAAGGCTATTTACAATTTGTACAGAAACCAGATGGCAGTTACAAGAGTCGAGGGGCATGAAAGGGAATCAGTGGTTGGGAAGGGAGTGAGACCGGGTTGTAGCCTCTCCCCGATGCTATTCAATCTGGATATTGAGCAAAGAGTAAAGGAAACAAAAGAAAAATTCGGAGTAGGCATTAAAATCCATGGAGAAGAAATAAAAACTTTGAGGTTCACCGATGACATAGTAATTCTGTCAGAGACGGCAAAGGATTTGGAAGAGCAGTTGAACGGAATGAACAGTGTCTTGAAAGGAGGGTATAAGATGAACATCAACAAAAGTAAAACGAGGATAATGGAATGTAGTCGAATTAAGTCTGGTGATGCTGAGGGAATTAGATTAGGAAATGAGACACTTAAAGTAGTAAAGAAGTTTTGCTATTTGGGGAGCAAAATAACCGATGATGGTCGAAGTAGAGAGGATATAAAATGTAGACTGGCAATGGCAAGGAAAGCGTTTCTGAAGAAGAGAAATTTGTTAACATCGAGTATAGATTTCAGTGTCAGGAAGTCGTTTCTGAAAGTATTTGTATGTAGTGTAGCCATGTAGGGAAGTGAAACATGGACAATAAATAGTTTGGACAAGAAGAGAATAGAAACTTTCGAAATGTGGTGCTACAGAAGAATGTTGAAGATGAGGTGGGTAGACCACGTAACTAATGAGGAGGTATTGAATAGGATTGGGGAGAAGAGAAGTTTGTGGCACAACTTGACTAGAAGAAGGGATCGGTTGGTAGGATATGTCCTGAGGCATCAAGGGATCACAAATTTGGCATTGGAGGGCAGCGTGGAGGGTAAAAATCGTAGAAAGAGACCAAGAGATGAATACACTAAGCAGATTCAGAAGGATGTAGGTTGCAGTAGGTACTGGGAGAGAAGGAGCTTGCACGGGATAGATTAGCATGGATAGCTGCATCAAACCAGTCTCACGACTGAAGACCACAACAACAACAACAACAACAACAACAACAACAACCATAAGGTGCATGGCGGAGGGTACATTGTCCCATTGATAAACATTCCCTTTCCTGTTCACTAGTGGAGAGGGGAAAACGACTATCTATATCCTTCCGTACGAGCCCCAATTCCTTCCTCGATTTTAATTTTTAGCAGACTGTCCGCTCATTTCTGTTATACTTCTTTATTCTCGTCGTTTCTCTGCTTACCTTACCCTATATCCATGGTTTTCTCTTCCACAGTTTTTATAAAATTCCTGTTCTGAAACTTCCTTTCACAAGCTTAATTGCTCCTGCGATATCTACATCACGCACTAGTCTAAATAATAACTCGCATTACTACAATGCGTTCTTATAAACACGAACCACCTGGTTATCGACTTCCATGACCTTTACGATCTTTTCGTGCTAGTACGTACTGTAAGTTATTCTCGGAGAACACCTTTTTGTTCATAGCTGTTACCGGCCAATCCTTGGCCTATCGCTAGTTACAATGTAGCTGATAAATACACCAACGATACTGCTGCTAAACGATCCTCAGATACAAACATTATATCACCCGAACAAGCTGGAGTAATTACGCCAAGCCAGTATAATTTGCATAATTACAGCATGTAGGTGCAGCTTCCTGCAGAACATTGTTCCCTGTCTGTTTATTAGGTAGCAACTACAGGCAACTACAGCATCATTGCTCAGTGAGCTTGTTCCCGTACTTACACTACAGACAATTATTGCGATTTACTCGAGCAGGTGTTTTGGGTGGAAAACGACACTTCCTTCCTTTTCGCAGATTCTTGTTTGTTGTCTATCAGTAAACATGCTGCTAGTCACTTCTTCTATAAAAGTCTATTTTCGGTCAAGTTTGGTAGCCTTCTTTCATGGTCATCCTTTAAAACCTGTTTTGAAACGATTTGTATGCGTCAGAGCTTCGTATTAATTCTGCACGAATTTAGTCTCAAAATAATTCACATCACTCACAGACGATATTCCCTCTATACTGCTCGTATATTTGCATTAGATCCGCGAATTTGCGAGAAAATGTGAGAAACGTGGGACAGATCGTGAAAACTGCTTGTGTGTGTGGGATCTGCGCCTCTTTGGATAAATCAATCCTGGAAAACTAACTGTAAACTCCTCGATAAAGAGGAATGACTGGAAACATAAAGCAACAGGTCTCTGAGGAAGGTGACTGAAGTGTTCCAAAAGGATGAGGTGTCTGACTGAACGTTATACGCTCAAACAGTTCAAAACTTAGAGGCTAACCAACGAGTGATAGTTACGACACTGAAATCGAGATGATCGGGCATGTACGAGCAAGACATAATGATGGCAGATTCTGTTCTGGATTTTTTGTGATAAGAAAAGACGTGGACGACGACGCAATGGAGAATGGATTGTTGACATTAACAAAGAAGCATAACAAAGTTGGATCTGAAAGGTGTGGAGAAGACTGGAAAAGGCCTGTATCCTCCATTGGATGATAAACTAACTCTGACAATCAAACAATGGCTCTAAGGACTATGGGACTTAACATCTGATGTCATCAGTCCCCTACTTCTTAAACCTAACTAACCTAAGGACAGCACACACATCCATACCCGAGGCAGGATTCAAATCTGCGACCGCAGCAGCAGCGCGGTTGCGTACTGAAGCGCCTAGAGCCGCTCGGCCACAGCTGCCGGAACTTCTGTCGATCATGTGGTGGTGCAGGTGGTGATGGTTATAGTGGTGTTACGTCAGTCATCACGTACGTCATCTGATCAAAAGAATTCGGAAACCCCTGTGTAATGAGGAACTGATCACTAGATGTCGCGAGAGGCGGACCCGTCCTTGTAGAAGGAAGCTGAGAGCTTTACATTGTCAAATGGTTCAAATGGCTCTGAGCACTGTGGGACTTAACATCTGAGGTCATCAGTCCCGTAGAACTTAGAACTACTAAAACCTAACTAACCTAAGGACATCACACACTGAGTTGCGGTTGCGCGCGCAATCATATATATATGAGTGCGCGCGCAACTGCAACTCGGACGGGTTGGGAAATTTCCGTATTAATTTTCTGTGTGATGTGAGAGCAGCCGAAATATTGTAGGCAGATAGGCAGGGAGGTAGTTAGGTAGGTAAGTAGACAGGCAGGTAAGTAGTTAGCTATCTGCATATTTTCTCCTGATTTTTCGAATCGATCCGTTGTAAAAAGTTGCAAATTATCGCTTTAAATGAAAGTGTTTTGAGAAATTTGATCGCCTTCACTCGTAAGGATCTAGCTGCAAGAAAAAAGTTAGCCGTTATAACGACGCTAACCTGTCCGCTTAACATCCCAGAATGAGACTTCCAGAAATGCTGCGAAAGACGCAGTTAGATCATAAGTGTTCCAAAACGATGTGTCTGACTGAACGTTGTATGCTCAAACAGTTCAAAAGCTAGAGACTGCCGAACGAGTGATAGTTACTACACTGACATCGAGATGGGTCGCGCGTGTAGCAAGACATAAGGACAGATTCTGGTCTGGATTTCTCGTGATAAGAAAAGACTTGGAGGATGGCGCCACATTTTTCTGTCAGTTGTTTAGCTCGGGAGTTGTGAGTTTGAACAGCACGGTACTTTGAGGTGGAAGCAACCTAGCCCCAATACTTCCGGACGCTTGTCTAAGGACCTTTTTTCCTCCATTTCCAGTCAGGAGTCCGTCCATGCAGCTTGTTAGTTTTATTATTGTTCATTCTGTATAACAAAGTTTTTTGATTATACGCTATGCAAAAGGTTTACATTGCATACAAGCTCATATATTGTACTTACTTTATGAAAATAATTAACTTTGTACGGAACTCCGGACGCGAGTCCTACGTACAAATGGCAGGTATGTCTATTTCTGGATAGGTTACACAGCAAGAAGAGGCGATGAAGAGAGATTCGTCGTTTGTTTATTCATAAATTTCCACCTGCCGAAATCGGATGCAGCGAGGCAGAAAATGATCACGGCACCCAGTGACACTGATAGCTCGGCACCGGGCTTCTAACGGCACGTCTTCTGAGATGAATATGCATCGACCAACAGGCAGTTCGCCGTTGTAGCGGAGAAAGCGAGGTCTGCGCATTTCTTCCGCCGGGACAACGGCGCAGCTTCTCGAGCGATTTGCATGGATATGGCGGTGGAGCGTGTCTGCCAGGGACAAAATAATCGTAACAAAGGAGGCACGGGCCTTGTAACCTACGTCACCCGCTATGGCGTCCTCTGGTTTACGAGTGCAACCTGAAAAGAACTCTACCGCACAGGACAGGAGAAAGACCGGTTCTCTCCGCCACCTATTGTTCGACGTCATACTCTTTAATTCAGTGCACGAGCCTTCGATTGACTCTAGGACTTGTTCTGGTACTTGTTGTTGTTGTTGTTGTTGTTGTGGTGGTGGTGGTGGTGGTGGTGGTGGTGGTGGTCTTCAGTCCTGAGACTGGTTTGATGCAGCTCACCATGCTACTCTATCCTGTGCAAGCTTCATCATCTCCCAGTACCTACGGCAACCTACACGCATCTGCTTAGTGTATTCATCTCTTGGTCTCCCTCTACGATTTTTACCCTCCACGCTGCCCTCCAATACTGATTTGGTGATCCCTTGGTGTCTCAGAACATGTCCCACCAACCGATCCCTTCTTCTAGTCAAGTTGTGCCACAAACTTCTCTCCAATCCTAATAAATACCTCCTCATTAGTTATGTGATCTACCCATCTAATCTTCAGCATTCTTCTGTAGCACCACATTTCGAAAGCTTCTATTCTATTCTCTTCTTGTACAAACTATTTATCGTCCATGTTTCACTTCCATTCATGGTACTTGCCGCTCTTTTTATCTCCACGGTTCTACATTGCTGTTAAAATAATTACAGATTCCACAGTGTTACGAAGTCCACTTGAAGTTTTGGATCTACACCTACGTCCACATAGATATCTGCATGCCACTGTAGGTGCACAGCTCGCATGTTGATGGAAACTACCAATAACAAATTTAGCAGTACTCTTCTGAATCGCACTGGGGAGTAGGATTTCGTAGAAATGACAACAGGAGTGCCGATCTGTTATCCCCAGAATTCTTAACTCCTTTTTCTTCTTCAGAAAAGTGTCATGAGTGGTAGTTCACGTTAATTACACGGGCCACTCGCTTTAATGTATTCATTCCCTACCTACGTTATCAACGTGCAGTAACCACTGACAGCCAGCAGGTGGCAGCACTAGCGGTGGAGGGTATGTAAAGACTGTCGGGGTCACACGGAAAACAGTGCTGTCGTGGTCGTAATGCGAAACGTAGCAATTGACCTGACGTCCAATATGGCGTGATCAATGGCTTTTGGAACAAGGGTGGAAGCATTTCCGAAATGGTTAAGCTTGCCACTGACAGACAGCAGGTGGCAGCACTAGCGGTGGAGGGTATGTAAAGTGTGTCGGGGTCACACGGAAAACAGTGCTGTCGTGGTCGTAATGCGGAAACGAAGCAATTGACCTGACGTCCAATATGGCGTGATCATTGGCTTTTGGAACAAGGGTGGAAGCATTTCCGAAACGGCTAAGCTTGTAAAGTGTTCTCGTGCCGCCGTGGCATATACCGCGCATGGCAAAATAGCCCTGTCCAAAACCGGCGCTGAGGCAACTGTGGTGCGCCACGGTCCATATATGACAAGGATGAACTATGGCTGCCGAGATGGGTACGGGAGAATAAACTTGCGACTGTTGAGCGATTGACCGCCCAGGTGAACCAAGGGACTACCTGCATTCTCCTGAGCGACCGCTCAGTGGACGTTGCTGCGTATGGGCAGCGGCGGCAAATGCCTTGTTCATGCACCCATGCTGAGTGTTGTTTATCGGTGACGAAGGCTGTAATTTGCACGCCAGTATCACAACTGCACGTGCACTGAGTAGCGACAGGTTGTCACTCCAGATGTATCACATTTTATGCTCCGTCTGAAGATGGCTGTTGGCGTGTATGGCTGAAACATCTGAAGGCAAACAAGCAGGGAACATAATGTATTGGTAAATGTCATCTACCAGCAGGGCAATGCAACCTGCTACACAGCTCGCAGTGTACGTGCGTGGTTCTAAGGGCACCAGGCTGAGTTTGCCCTACTTCCCTCGCCACCAAACTTCCCGTATTTCAATCCAATCGAGAATCTGTGGGGCCACCTCGATCGGGCAGCTGGCGTTGTGGATCGTCAGCCGAGAAACCTGGCGAAGCTGGCCGCGGCACTAGGGATAGCTTCACATACCTGTCAGGACTTCCAGAACATCATTGTCTCTCTTCCTGCACGACTCGTAGGGGTCAGCGCTGCAAAAGGTTTGGTGGTCACATTAATGTGACTGGACAGTGTATATTCCAATGCAGTTGAAATTGTGAAGGGTTCCTGAAACAGTGTATTATTAAACTAGCAGCTGAGGGCAAGACAGATCAGTAGTTCATCAAAAACTTCATTTTTACATGAAAATAAACGTGTAATTTCTTCACTTACGTGGTTGCAAAATTTTGCATATTAATCATATGGCTAAATACTTTCCTCGTTGGGTGCCATCATTTATCAAAATCTAGTTTCGGCATCTCAAACATTTTATAAGATATGAGGGGTGTTCTGGATATTTCGTTCTGCCTTTATCATTTGCATTTGTGAGGAGAACTGTGTGGGAATCAATTTTCTTGAGATTGGGAACATAGGTACACCTCCCAAGTTTAAAGAATAATTAAATATGTTAGTTGCATTTCACATGTATGACTTGACATGCAGCAAACGCAGATTTAACCACCCGTATTTTCATGGGAAACTATTCGACTTTCGTGAAGTGCGTTAGTTAATGTCGAAATAACAGAATAACTATGTCCATTAACGAAATGATAGGCAGTTAATCATGAATCTACTGAATCAGAATATGAGACGGGAGAGAATCAAAGATTTTTGCCGAATAGTTCCTTTAAAATTGTTCGAGTAAGTTTGCAGAGGAGCCGGCTTGCTCACACGGCCGTTCATGTAATCTTCCGAGCCTGCCACGTGCTGCGCCGAATATTACACCGTGTGAGAGCTTCGGCATGCGAGCTAACCAGCAGTCAAGCGTGACATCGAGCCAACTTAATGGTGAACCTTACTCACTGCGAGACAAGTGCAATGGCCAGCTTCATCTTGCAAGTGAATCCCTTCGTATGAAAGCTTGTGAGTTTTTCAGTGCCTAAAAAGGCTTGAGTTTAACAGAATCGCCATCTTTGCAAAAATTAGTAACTTTTTAGTGCGATTAGGTATCAATTCGCACAAATCAGTGAGAAATTATACCGACGTATCATCACTATGTACTTACCATTTCTCTCGTAAAACTGATATCTAAATTTGCACAGCAACTAGGTTCTGACGTTTCTAAATTAATTTTTAGTCTCAAGTTCTTCATTTGCTTTAATCTGTATGTGTATCTACATCTACAGGCCGACAATTGTTGAACTATATGAAATAAAATCGTCATAACTTCTGAACGGTTTGCGTTAGGACGTTGAAACTGCACGGCATGCGGGGCATGATAGGAAATAGTATGCGCATGAATGGTTTGGTTTAGCGACGAAGCCCACTTTCATTTGGATGATTTTGTCAATAAGCAAATGTGGCACATTTGGGGGACTGAGAATCCACATTTCGCGATCGAGAAGTCTCTTCACCATCAACGGGTGACTGTGGTATGGAACGAGCAGTCACGGAATAATCGCAGCGATATTCCTTGATGGCACACTGACTGCCGAAAGGTAATAAAATGTTTTGGAAGATGATTTTATCACCATTATCCAGAGTGACCCTGATTTCGACAAGTTGTGGTTCGTGCAAGACGGAACTGGACCCCGTCGAAGCAGGAGAGTGTTTGATGTCCTGAAAGAGCACTTTGGAGACCGCATTCTGGCTCTGGGGTACCCAGAAGCCACGGGCGTGGGCCCCGATTGGCCGGCATATTCTTTCTTCGAATCTGAACACTTGCGACTCGTTTTTGTGGGGCTATATCAAAGACAAGGTGGACAGCAATAATCCCAAAACCGAGCTGAAGTCAGCCATTGAGGAGGTCATCGACAGCATCGATGTTACGACACTTCGGCGGCTCATGCAGAATTTCGCTATTTGTCTGCGCCACATCATCGCCAATCATGGCAGGCATATCGAACGTGTCATACCCTAAATAACGTAAATCCGAATATCTGTAGTTACGTTTACATGTCGAATAAAGCGTGTGCACCCCGTAGTTTGTCACTAATTTACGTTTCGTTTTACACATAGATCAATAATTGTCACCCTGCACATAGGTCTACATCTGTATTGTACCACACATGAAGGTTTCCTTCCATTGCAGTCAAGTAAGGAGTACAGAAATAATGATTGCTTGAATTCCTCTGTACACTATAATTAATCGAATATTTTTTCCATGGCCCCTACCGGAACTCTGCTAGGGAGCTGTACAATACGTCTAGCTTCATTACTTTGCTCTGGTTATTGAAATTGCTTAAGTAGACTTTTGTGCTATAATTTCCGTGTATGCCCAAGACTGCAGTTCAGGTTTTTCGAGATACTCCTGATACTCTCCAGTCCACACACCTGACCAATATTCTAAGATGGGACACGTAATTGGTTTCCAAGCAGTCTCTCTTGTAGGCTAACTGCATTTTTCCAGATACCTTGCTTACGGCTGAGGCTGTGTGATCATTACATTTCATATCCCAACAAATTGTTACACCCATTCATTTGTATTAGTTGCCCACTGAAATCTTATCAACATCTCACTGAATATCCCAACCCCGCCTTCACACAGATCTCAGGAACTATATACAGCTAGCATAGAGATAATAAATTTTATATGCTGACCTTCCTCGCGAATCAGTCTGTAAATGAAAATCATATCAAAATCACTACTATAGTTCTTGAGATAAGCCTTCGCACACTAATAGAAAAATGCAACAGGAGACTTAGGTTCAAAATATTTATAGATGACCACAGCATCTGTGAAGAGTTTGATGTTATCATTGTCTGCCAGATCACTGATACAGATCATGAAAAACAACGGTCCCAGCACACTTTCTTTGAAAAAATCTTACGTTACTTTTGTCTCTACATCTCTCCATCCACGATAACAAACTGTGTCCCATCTACCAACAAATTCTCAATTACTCGTCCGATATGTTTGATACCCCATATAATCGTATTTTTGTTGAAAACGTTGTTGTGTATCCTAGTCAAAGCTTATCAAGGGTATCAGATTTTATTAATGTAAGATGTTGGATGGATGCGAGGAAAGTACTGGAACTTTATTAAGAATAATATTAAGACACTGATCAGGCGCGGTGTAAGGTGGACATCAGGGTGCGGGCCGACGCCACGTGACTAGCAGATGCTGGCATACACCAAAATATTCGAGAACGTTCTAGAAGGTTCTGGAAGAATCTCTGTCCTTAGGAAGATCTTCCGAAGAGGTACGAGAGAAACTCTCACAAGAGTCTCTGAAAGCAAAAGATGTACACTGAAGTGACAAAGTTCTTGAGATACCTCCGTGTCGGATTTCCTTTTGCCCAGCTTAGTGCAGCAGCTCGACGTGGAATGGACTCAGCAAGTCGCTTGAAGTCCGCTGCAGAAGTACCGAGCCGTGTTACCTCTGTAGCCGCCCATAATTGCGAAATTGACGTCGGTGCAGGATTTTGTGTACGAACTGATCTCTCCATTATGTCCCATAAATGGTCGACGGGAACTGTGCAGGGCGATCTGCGTCGCCGTATCATTCGCTCGAATTGACTAGAATGTTCTGACATGACGCATTATCATCCATAAATATTGCATCGTTGTTTGGGAACATGAAGTACATGAATGGCGCAAATGCTCTTCATGTTGGCGAACATAACAATTTTCAGTGAATGATCCATGTAAATATACCCCACACCATTACAATTTGTACAGAAACCATATGGCAGTTATAAGATTCGAGGGGCATGAAAGGGAAGCAGTGGTTGAGAAGGGAGTGAGACAGGGTTGTAGCCTATCCCCGATGTTATTCAGTCTGTATATTGAGCAAGCAGTAAAGGAAACAAAAGAAAAATTCGGAGTAGGTATTAAAATTCATGGAGAAGAAATAAAAACTTTGAGGTTCGCCGATGACATTGTATTTCTGTCAGAGACAGCAAAGAACCCGGAAGTGCAGCTGAACGGAATGGACGGTGTCTTGAAAGGAGGATATAAGATGCACATCAACAAAAGCAAAACGAGAATAATGGAATGTAGTCGAATTAAATCGGGTGTTGCTGCGGAAATTAGATTAGGAAATGAGACACTTAAATTGGTAAATGAGGTTTGCTGTTTGGGGAGCAAAATAACTGATGATGGTCGAAGTAGAGAGGATATAAAATGTAGACTGGCAATGGCAAGGAAAGTGTTTCTGCAGAAGAGAAATTTGTTAACATCGAGTATATATTTAGGTATCAGGAAGTCTTTTCTTAGAGTATTTGTATGGAGTGTAGCCATCTATGGAAGTGAAACGTCGACGATAAATAGTTTAGACAAAAAGAGAATAGAAGCTTTCGAAATGTGGTGCTACAGAAGAATGCTGAAGATTAGATGGGTAGATCACATAACTAATGACGAGGTATTGAATAGAATTAGGGAGAAGAGGAGTTTGTGGCCCAACTTGACTACAAGAAAGGATCGGTTGGTAGAACATGTTCTGAGGCATCAAGGGATCACTAATTTGGTATTGGATGGTAGCGTGGAGGGTAAAAATCGCAGAGGGAGACAAAGTGATGAATACACTAAACAGGTTCGGAAGGATGTAGGTTGCAGTAGGTACTGGGAGACGAAGAAGCTTGCACAGTATAGAGTAGCATGGAGAGCTGCGTCAAACCACTCTCTGGACTGAAGACCATAACAACAACATTACGGGTACGCCGGGCGGAGTGGCCGCGCGGTTAGAGGCGCCATATCACGGACTGCGTGGCCCCTCCCGCCGGAGGTTCGAGTCCTCCCTCGGGCGTGAGTTTGAGCGTTGTCCTTAGCGTTCAGTTTAAGTAGTGTGTAAGTCTAGGGACCGATGATCTCAGCAGTTTGGTCCCTTAGGAATTCACACACACATTTTGAACATTACTGGTACACCACCACCTTGCACATTGCCTTGTTGACAGCTGGGGCCTGCGCCACTCTCGAACACTCCCATCAGCTCTTAACAACTGAAACCGGGACCCATTTGACGAGGCCACGGTTTCACAGTCGTGTAGGGTCCAACCGATATGGTCAAGAGCCCAAAGGGGCTATGCAGGCTATGTCGTATTTTAACAAAGGCACTCGCGTCAATAGTCTCCTGCCATAGCCCATTATCGCCAAATTCCGCGGTAGTGGCCGGGATGCGTTCATCCTGTGTCCCACGTTGATTTCTGCGGCTGTTTCAGACAGTGTTGCTCGTCTGTTACCACTGACAACCCCACGCAAACGTCGCTACTCTCGGTAGTTAACTGAACGTCTTCGGCCACTGCGCTGCACGTGGTGAGAGATAATACCTGATATTTGGTATTCTCAGCACACTGTTGACACTGTGGATCTCAGAATATTTAATTCCCTAACGATTTCCGAAATGGAATGCGTCTACGTCCTGACTATCATTCCGCTCTGAAAGTCTGTTAATCGCCGTCTTGCAACCATAAGTCGGAAACCTTCTCACGTGATTCACCTGAGTTCAAATAACATCTCAGCCAGTGCACTGCCCTTTTGTACCTTGTGTACGCGATGCTACCGCGATCCGTGGATATGCATGACTTTGGTCTCCACAGTATGGCTAGCGCAGAGGATCGAGGGCAGTAAACAGTCACTGCCATGAGCTGAAGAAGTCGTTACCAGGAAGCAGTCACAGTTAGTAGTCGTGGGAAGCAGTACAATAGAGAGCCTCGCAGTCACAATAGAACGATACTGCTGCCGTAAACTGCTAGAAGACTATACACATTCCAGGCGGGACAACTGAATTTCCGATAAGTGTCCAGCAACAGTTATTATCTTGAGTTTTCTTCGTGTTAAAGAAGGAGAATTAATGAAAATTAGTAGCAATGAGTAATAATTGATATCTTGTGAGTGTCAGAATATAAAGAGGAACAAGTACTGTGTCGCAATTGTCTCCTGTTGTCTTTATGGTTTTCGAGTGTGTATTTTGGGAAAACGTTGCATGCACACTTGACTCCTGTTGTGTTTGAGGTATTTGATTGTGTGTTGTACGAACACGTTGCATGCAGAGTTCTTGTCTCTGACAGAACAAGGTAGAACTCCGAAATGGGAACTGCTGGAGAAGGGGTAATACACTACTGGCCATTAAAATTGCTACACCAAAAAGATGACGTGCTACATGCGCGAAATTTAGCCGACACGAAGAAGATGCTGTCATATGCAAATGATTAGCTTTTCAGAGCATTCAAACAAGGTTGGCGCCGGTGGCGACACCTACAACGTGCTGACACGAGGAAAGTTTCCAACCGATTTCTCATTCACAAAAAGTAGTTGACCGGCGTTGCCTGGTGAAACGTTGTTGTGATGCGTCGTGTAAGGAGGAGAAATGCGTGCCATCACGTTTCCGACTTTGATAAAGGTCGGATTGCAGCCTATCGCGATTGCGGTCTGTCGCATCGCGACATTGCTGCTCGCGTTGGTCGAGATCCAATGACTGTTAGCAGAATATGGAATCGATGGGTTCTGGAGGGTAATACGGAACGCCGTGCTGGATACCAACGGCCTTGTATCACTAGCATTCGAGATGACAGGCAGCTTATCCGCATGGTTGTAACGGATCGTGCAGCCACGTCTCGATCCCTGATTCAACAATGGGGACGTTTGCAAGACAACCACCATCTGCACGAACAGTTCGACGACATTTGCAGCAGCATGGACTATCAGCTCAGAGACCATGGCTGCGGTTACCCTTGACGCTGCATCACAGACAGGGGCGCCTGCGATGGTGTACTCAACTACGAACCTGGGTGCACGAATGGCAAAACGTCATTTTTTCGGATGAATCCAGGTTCTATTTACAGCATCATGATGGTCCCATCCGTGTTTGGCGACATCGTGGTGAACGCACATTGGAAGCGTGTGTTCGTCATCGCCATACTGGCGTATCACCCGGCGTGATGGTATGGGGTGTCATTCGTTACACGTCTCGCTCACTTCTTGTTCGCACTGACGGCGCTTTGAACAGTGGACGTAACATTTCAGATCTGTTACGACCCGTGGCTCTATCCTCTATTCGATCCCTGCGAAACCCTACATTTCAGCAGGATAATGTACGAACGCATGTTGCAGGTCATGTACAGGCCTTTCTGGATACAGAAAATGTTCGACTGCTGCCCTGGCCAGAACATTCTCCAGATCTCTCACCAATTGAAAACGTCTGGTCAATGGTGGCCGAGCAACTGGCTCGTCACAATACGCCATTCACTACTCATGATGAACTGTCGTATCGTGTTGAAGCTGCATGGGCAGCTGTACCTGTACACGCCATCCAAGCTCTGTTTGACTCAATGCCCAGGCGTATGAAGGCTGTTACTACGGCCAGAGGTGGTTGTTCTGGGTACTGATTTCTCAGGATCTATGCACCCAAATTGCGTGCAAATGTAATCACATGTCAGTTGTAGATAATATATTTGTCCAATGAATACCCGTTTATCATCTGCATTTCTTCTTGGTGTAGCAATTTTAATGCCCAGTTGTGTAGATACAGCGGCTGTATGTACTCATTTGTAAAAGTATACAGTCATGAGGTTAATAATGGTTCAAATGGTTCTGAGCACTAAGGGACTAAACTTCTGAGGTCATGAGTCCCCTAGAACTTAGAACTGCTTAAACATAACTAACGTAAGGATATCAGACACATCCATGACGGAAGCAGGATTCGAACCTGCGACCGTAGCGGTCGTGCGGTTCCAGACTGTAGCGCCTAGAACAGCTCGGCCACCCCGGCTGGCCATGAGGTAAATAACAGGAAAATAAATTGGTCTTAAATGGAATCATGTTTGTGCCCTTATTGACTTGCTACAAATTAGAACTTCGCCTCTCCGTTCCAGAACCGCCAGTGCTAAACATACTAGGAGTGTTTCCCCCTCTCACTTCGGTGAAGGTAGCTTAGCAGACAGCCTGGATTGTCATCAATGTCCTGATTACGCCACACAGACCACATTTTCGTCCAAGCTGGTGATACGACCTTTACGGCGAAGCGAGTAGCTTTTCGGAAGCGAAGAAATATTGCGTCAACCGATTTCCTTGATCCATCCGTTTTAGATTGTCATATGAGAAAAACGCAAGTTCGGTTTAGCTTGACCAAGGTTATCCGAATCTGTGCTGCATGGCATTCTGTTCGAGATAGCTCACTATGTTTGAGCTCAGTATTTGTTTGGGCTAAGTGCTTAAGAAGCTTTTCATCCCCGTCTCTTGAGGGTCGGTGGTATCACAATATTGATTTGTCTAATCCTCGTAGCTGGTGCGTCAGCAACAATTTCGGCCCGTTGCTGCAATGGGATGGAGAAGTCGCTCGCTTGAGATTCTGAACGACGTGTGTAGTGCGCCCAGGTGCGCCGCTGTGCGCTATTAGCGTGGCCGTGTCCCGGAGCAGCTGCGGTGCCTCTGCCCTGCCTGCTCTGTCGCCCTCCCGCTGGGCCCTGCGTGATTACCGCCATGAATTATGGAACGCTGCACGCCACACACGTGTCATTACACGCCGGCCGCCATCTCGGCCGCGTCGCCGTGGCCGAGGTAATGACGCCCCTGGACCCGCTGCCCAAACGCCGCTCTCCTCCGTCCTGTCCTGACTGCGACGCGAGGACAGCTGTATCTCTCCAGTGAGCAAGTACCGTAGAAGGGGGTGAAGTGGCACGGAATTTCAGGTTTTACTTACCAATTTGGTTTCCAAACTATATGAAACTTTAAATATACAGGGTGGTCCATTGATCTCACGAAATAAGCGTCAAACGAAAAAACTACAAAGGACGAAACTCGTCTAGCTTGAATAGGGAAACCAGATGGCGCTATGGTTGGCGCGCTAGATGGCGCTGCCATACGTCAAACGGATATCAACTGCGTTTTTTAAAATAGGAACCCCCATATTTTTATTACATATTCGTGTAGTACGTAAAGAAACATGAATGTTTTAGTTGGACCACTTTTTTCGCTTTGTGATAGATGGCGCTGTAATAGTCTCAAACATCTGGTTCACAGTTGTAGACGAACAGTTGATAACAGTCAGGTTTTTTAAATTAAAATACAGAACGTAAGTATGTTTGAACATTTTATTTCGGTTGTTCCAATGTGATACATGTACCTATGAGAACTTACCATTTCTGAGAACGCATGCTGTTACAGCAGGATTATCTGTAAATACCACATTAGTGCAATAAATGCTCAAAATGATGTCCGTCAACCTCAATGCATTTGGCAGTACGTGTAATGACATTCCTCTCAACAGCGAGTAGTTCGCCTTCCGTAATGTTCGCGCATGCATTGACAAAGCGCTGACGCATGTTGTCAGGCGTTGTCGGTGGATCACGACAGCAAATATCCTTCAAGTTACCCCACAGAAACAAATCCTGGGACGTCAGATCCGGTGAACGTGCGGGCCACGGTATGGTGCTTCAACGACCAATCCACCTGTCATGAAATATGCTATTCAATACCGCTTCAACCGCACGCGAGCTATGTGTCGGACATCCATCATGTTGGAAGTTCAAATGTTCAAATGTGTGTGAAATCTTACGGGACTTAACTGCTAAGGTCATCAGTCCCTAAGCTTACACACTACTTAACCTAAATTATCCTAAGAACAAACACACACACACCCATGCCCGAGGGAGGACTCGAACCTCCGCCGGGACCAGCCGCACAGTCCATGACTGCAGCGCCCCTAGACCGCTCGGCTAATCCCGCGCGGCATGCTGGAAGTACATCGACGTTCTGTCATGGAGTGAAACATCTTGTAGTACCATCGGTAGAACATTACGTAGGAAATCAGCATACAATGCACCATTTAGATTGCCATCAATAAAAAGGGGGCCGGCCGGGGTGGCCGAGCGATTCTAGGCGCTTCAGTCTAGAACCGCGCTGCTGCTACGGTCGCAGGTTCGAATCCTGCCTCGGGCATGGATGTGTGTGATGTCAGGTTAGTTATGTTTAAGTAGTTCTATATTCTAGGGGACTGATGACCTCAGAAGTTAAGTCCCATAGTGCTCAGAGCCATTTTGATAAAATGGGGGCCAATTATCCTTCCTCCCATAATGCCGCACCATACATTAACCCGCCAGGGTCGCTGATGTTCCACTTTTCGCAGCCATCGTGGATTTTCCGTTGCCCAATAGTGCATATTATGCCGGTTTACGTTACCGCTGTTGGTGAATGACGTTTCGTCGCTAAATAGAACACGTGCAAAAAATCTGTCATCGTCCCGTAATTTTTCTTGTGCCTAGTGGCAGAACTGTACACGACGTTCAAAGTCGTCGCCTTGCAATTCCTGGTGCATAGGTATATGGTACGGGTGCAATCGATGTTGATGTAGCATTCTCAACACCGACGTTTTTGAGATTCCTGATTCTCGCGCAGTTTGTCTGCTACTGATGTGCGGATTAGCCGCGACAGCAGCTAAAACACCTACTTGGGCATCATCATTTGTTGCAGGTCATGGTTGACGTTTCACATGTGGCTGAACACTTCCTGTTTCCTTAAAAAACGTAATTATCCGGCGAACGGTCCGGACACTTGGATGGTGTTGTCCAGGATACCGAGCAGCATACGTAGCACAGGCCCGTTGGGCATTTTGATCACAATAGCCATACATCAGCACGATATCGCAATTGGTAAACCGTACATTTTAACACGGGTAATGTATCACGAAGCAAATACCGTCCGCACTGGCGGAATGTTACGTGATACCATGTACTTCTACGTTTGTGACTATTACAGCGCCATCTATCACAAAGCGAAAAAAGAGGTCCAAGTAAAACATCCATATTTCTTTACGTACTACACGAATATGTAATAAAAAATGGGGGTTCTCATTTTAAAAAACGCAGTTGATATCCGTTTGACCTATGGCAGCGCCATCTAGCGGGCCAACTATAGCGCCATCTGGTTTCCCCCTTCAAGCTAGACGTGTTTCGTTCTTTGTAGTTTTTTTATTTGATGCTTATTTCGTGATATATTTGGCCCGGTCACTATCAATGGACCACCCAGTATAATCTAACAACATTTTCCACTATGTTTGACTTCATATTTTTTAAATACGTTAGATAGAGGGACTGTTTAAGTGCTGATATGTGTGTCCCACTTCACCCCAGATGGGGTGAAGTGGGACACACATTTATTTGTGTTCAAAATACCCTCACGTTCACTATGGAGGTGAATGAGAACAGGGAAGTAACACAAATGAGTATGGTAAGCAGAAATTCTTTTTATTTTATGCTACCGTCTAAAAAAGTTTTGTAGGGTAAACCTTTTATTTTAAATTCAGGAACTTTTTCTGAAAATATGACTTTTAATGCACAATAACTTGATAATAATGGTCTTA
Organism: Schistocerca piceifrons; assembly: GCF_021461385.2. Taxonomy (NCBI): domain Eukaryota; kingdom Metazoa; phylum Arthropoda; class Insecta; order Orthoptera; family Acrididae; genus Schistocerca; species Schistocerca piceifrons. The sequence goes on from NC_060145.1 coordinate 422,545,989, forward strand.
CAAATCTATATGCAGCTTTGCTATATTGTTCATCGCTAATTTTCACTCATGGAACTTTTGCAATGTCAACGGCCTGTGACAGTGTTGGGAAGAGAAATCGTCCTCTTCTGACGTCATGATAGACGTCAGTTTTCCAAACAATGTCAGTGTAGAAAACATCTTGGATGTCATTCACTTGAGGGAAATGGAACATTGTCACTTTCCTTCGAAATTTTATTTCAGTTGTCTTATCCTTTGGTGTGCCAATGATTTCTCCCACGTAGAATTCTATCTCAAGGAATGTCTCTCAAATTAGCTTCGAAGTTTTTCAAAGCCAGTAATGCAGTCTTCATTAACAGCAGCTCTTGATCTTTTCACATTTTCTGAAAGACGAAAAGTGAGGTTAGGCTGTCGATGAAAACGATTCTGAATCCAATCTCTCCCAGGTCTATTGTCTTTGATTTTGTTCACATCATATCCAAGTCTATCAAGAAAAGTTTTCACTGTGTCCTTAACATAATCACTTTTAAGAGGAAACCCCCACTCTGCACAGGTTAAAATTCCTGCCACAATTAAATTTTCGTGCTCCTCACTTAAAACTTGTTGACCTCCTTGTTTCTTCCTAAATTTTTCATTTGCCCAATTTGCCAGCGTAGTTTTTGCAATACAATATTCCTCAGCTATGATGCTTAAGCTTCCGCTGCTTCTCCTGTACTGTGCAATAGCATTTTGCATCGCATTTTCGTCGTATTTAAAGAGTCCACCACTCCCTGCAGCTTTTTTATAGTTTCGCACCATGTCCCACTTCACCCCTGAAAATGGCAATTACTTAAACTAATTAGTCTCATGAGTACATTAATGACAATAACATCACTACGGTTTGTATACAACATAACCTCAATACTAGTTTCGAGACAATAGGTTAAGCAGAGCATTACATTAATATTCTTCTGAGCACTGGAAGAAGTGTGTAAGGATATTTTATAATGTATCCTTTTTGGCATGACAGAAAAAAAGAACAATCTGTGAAGCAGTTACCAGCAAAATAAGCTTCAAATACTATGTATCTGCTTTTTAAACTTTGATAAACGAAATTAAGTAAAGAGATCACTTTCAGAGAGAGCCACTCGATGTCAGCATCAACAAACGTCCCACTTCACCCCACATGTCCCACTACACCCAATTCTACGGTACTTAATAACCGACATTTTTCGGTATTTGTTTAGTCTCTGTTATAGCAGGTGTCGCGCTAAATTTTCGTGCTTAAATGAACCTTTTCCGAAAAAGGAGTAATTTTTATTCGCAAAATTAGCGTGGGTTTGAAATATCGCATTATCATAGATAATGGGAAGAGCGATCAGTGCTATTTTAATAAGAGTGCTGACAGATACGAGCGACAAACATGTGGCATACGAACTGGTACAGCATTGCTGTGGCACTAATCTACATGTTGCTGCGTGGCGCTGCCTATTGGATGATGCGCGTACTTGCACCATCTGGTCTGTACGGCGGTTGTCGTCGGACATGTATTACAGAATGGCACCATCCGCGGTCTTAAAGAATTTAACGAAGTGCAATAGCAATGAAGTATAATGCGTGTAATGACCCATTTGCTTTAAAAGATTAAGAACGGGAGGAGCCACAACGAATTTGCGACATCAAGTAAGGAGGAAACATAAGACTTAACAGTTCATCCACAGTTCACAATAAAAATAGAAATCAGCTGACCTGTAGCATGTATCAACATAACATGCCTTTACCTGACTGTAGCCCTTGAAAACGGACGAATTAGCTTGAGAAACGGTTCTTCCATCTCAGTTTTCATCTGTTACCACGAACTATTCCTAATACCGAAATAGTGATGGTTCAAAATGGTTCAAATGGCTCTGAGCACTATGGGACTTAACATCTGTGGTCACGAAATAGTGATATGATCTTCGATTACAACGTAATTTTTGAGCTGAGTTTCAAAAAATTAGAATGGAAAGGACAGTACTGCTGATTTTTGCTGTAGTCAACCACTTATCACTTTCCAAGAAAAGCAGCGAGCGGTGGATAGACTAAGTTTTGTTTTGTTTGCCTATTTAATGTAACATTTTGGTCTGTGTATTTTGAAACTGGGGGAGCGGAAATATTTCAGCTTTTGTTCGATTTCTACATGTACTACAGGAAATAGGAATAAGAAACAGAACTACAAATCGAAATAATGTTCAATACATTGTATTTATTGATATGTTAAAAAAAGAAGGCAAAGTAAAATTTTGTGCTGCAGATAAATGTCCAGAAAGTAATTGTAGATAACTTCGTAGATGAAGTTAAATACTCTTACTATTTTACAGGTTATGACTTGCATTTATTGCTGTTCTCTTTATCGTAAAAATAGGGGAAGTAGTAACTTTCTCGGCATCTTTCACACGTTATAAACGCCGCATTTTTTAGAATTTCATCGTTGATTTAAAGATTTTCTCGAAAAACAAAATTGGTTACATTTATAGAAGGTTCTGTCCGATTGGAGACTTTGAGAACAAACCATTCGTAATAAAGTCCTTTATGCTTGAATTACAGTACCTTCTTGGAACGATTTCCAAACCTAAATTTTTCTTTGCCTTTCCTTTTCATGTTATTTCATGAAAATATTAATAAATACAATGTATTGAGCATTAGTCTATCAAATTATGGGTATAGTGCCACGTGACATCCGCAGAAGACCAGCCGCAGAAATTGAGAAAAAGGAGGAGGAATGCGACCCCAAGCATCCCATGTTCGGACATGAAGCACAGGGACCTAGACTGATGTCAAAAAAGAGCTTCATGCACACGTCATTAGCAATTCAGTCAGCACCTGGAATTCGTCAACAGAGTTATGATAAGATTCAAAAACTGAAAGGGATAAGAAGAACATCAAAGAGGAACCTGACGCTGTCTTTCATCTGTCGTATGCGCCGTGGGCAGGAGTGTCAAGATGTAAGGCGAACCTCCGAAGTGAGGCTACACCGCTGAGGAGGAACTATGTGAGTGTGGCGACCTACAGGACACACAACATCTCCTAGTCTGCAGAAACTTGCCCGATCTTTGCACCCCATAAGATCTTCATGCAGCGAGTGATAAGGCCATCAGAATCGTAAAATTGTCGAGTTTGTGGTCCATTTAATAGAAGACCATGTGTGTCTTGTTGTATTATGTTATTACTTGCGATATCTAGTATTACAGTACTGTGCTTTTATTTATCATGTTGCATTTTAATGGCTCATGCCTCGCCCGAACCGTGCCAAAAATGCTTTAAAAAAATCGCTTGGTCATCTGGCATTCCCACTTCCGTCACTTTAATTTCTGGTGAATCCCTGCATATACTATAAATTTGGAGGACATTGGTGATGAAGAAAAGGCGTGGAGCCGTTGTAGGACGCAGACCAGCAGTGGTGCCAATACGGCATACAGGCTCTCACATTAAGCTTATGTAAGCCATTGGAATTGAACGGAGATTATGATGAGTAGTAGGGTTTTATAACCAAAATTGACGAACAGTATGTTGTATTTAAATCTTTAATAATACCATCCTGCATTGATCAAAAAAGTCGTATTGTTCGTGTGGAATGACTATCGTACGTTGGCTGCAAAACTCGCATGACTGTGGTGCGAAGTAAGGCTTGTCCATGATGAACGCCCTGTAAATTTTGAATATCATCTTGTCGCTAGCTAGACAGTATCCTCGATTTTGTACTAGCGTTTCGTACTCATCTTAGCAATTTGTATTCGGTGTCTGCAATGAATTCGGCTTAAAAATTTGAAGAGATAAACGCAAGGGCATTTCGCGTGTTTGCAAAATGTCCCAGTTCATGTATCTCTATTTCTTAATTAGAATAAAAGGTATAGCCTCCGCTATTTTTCAGGTTTTGCACCAAACTGTATGGTATTGGCGGCACTTTGTTTTCATAATTTATGCTGCTGCGCCATTGCGAAATGGCTTTCTTGTGCGCCAGAATGAAAGTGTGTCGAAAAACGTCCCCTTTGGAGCTGTGATATGCGGATAGTTACCGCTTTATCACACTTTCAAATATTCTTAGGGACTAAATCCTTCTTTTTTTTACTTTCTAGTACATCTTTGTAATGTCTGTTCATTCTTTTGGAAACTAAAATATTAATCGCACATAATCATTCACCATACTATAAAATCTTTATCAACACTGTAAAGTAACCGCAGTGGTTTGAAAGTAAGAATAATACGAAGGAAATAGTTCAGGCTGCTCTACTGCTCAAATTTGTACTCATATACAGCGAAATGACTTGACACGATTTTACCAGACTACCGGATTTACCCTTCACTTGCCTCGTAAATACAGGCCATATGATCGTATTAATTAGCCCTGCGATATTATACCTTCCTTAATCTGTGCATTGATTTAATAATAAACACCTAGGGCGCCTGTTATTATAAAGTACTATAACTAGACCTTTATGGCACTTACCTATGACAGCTAACTTATCTTCGTTTGACGAATTTCGATTCGTATCTGTGGCCAAACTAATTCAGGATCACTATTGTAGCTGACAAATAAATTGGTGAAAAAAATGCGTATAATGTTAAAGATTCGCTCTCAGCACAAAATGTAAACAACAACGATTGTGCCTATTTTGGTTTGATGTGGGCGTCATGCGCAGAAAGCTCTGTCTCTCTGCGCTCTAAGAATGGCGGATCCGTATGCTGTATCGTCGAAGGTAGTACCTGTGGCAGCGCTGGCCACAACCGGGTTTTCTGTAGGCTAAGGTCTCTCACCATTTCAGTCGGAACCTCAAACTTCCTGCGCTTGAACAGGTGGCAAGGGACCTCCAAACATTCGGATTCTGTGTTCTCGTGGTAGCTTCACTTCCTCGAATCCCATCTACTGTGCGATGTATCCCTTTCACTTCAAACACCTTCGGTGAGAGTAAATACATTCTTAATATATTTCCACTTTCACGAATAGTTTCTACATCTACATCCATACTCCGCAAGCTACCTGACGGTGTGTGGCGGAGGGTACCTTGAGTACCTCTATCGGTTCTCCCTTCTATTGCAGTCTCGTATTGTTCGTGGAAAGAAAGATTGTCGGTATGCCTCTGTGTGGACTCTAACCTCTCTGATTTTATCCTCATGGTCTCTTCGCGAGATATACGTAGGAGGGAGCAATATACTGCTTGATTCCTCGGTGAAGGTATGTTCTCGAAATTTCAACGAAAGCCCATACCGAGCTACTGAGAGTCTCTCCTGCAGAGTCTTCCACTGGAGTTTATCTATCATCTCCGTAACGCTTTCGTGATTACTAAATGATCCTGTAACGAGGCGTGCTGCTCTCCGTTGAATCTTCTCTATCTCTTCTATCAACCCTACCTGATACGGACACCACACCGGTGAGCAGTATTCAAGCAGTGGGCGAACAAGTGTTACTGTAATCTACTTCCTTTGTTTTCGTACTGCATTTCCTTAGGATTCTTCAGTGGACTCATACAGTAACCATTAGCGGGTTTTCGTAATTTTAGTATCTATTCGGATGCAGATACCACAGTCGTTTTTCGACTAAATACGTGTGGTTGTTTCAGTTCCACAGTAGTAGTTCTCGAGGAGTTCTGCTGCACTATTGCGTTTCGTAACGTTGTCCAGAGGTTGATGCAATGTCAGCTAATTATTTACAAATTAATAACGATTCGACACTGTTAGTACCTTACAACCAGCATAAATTAAATTTGGCGTTTGGTATACCTTCCAGTACCGAACTCTTCTCAGATCTCGATTCCCCTGTAGTCCACTCAATTAGTGGGGTACTTCCCATTTCGGAGAAACAGTTTATTAATCGTTGAAACTTTTAAATCGAGGTGGTTCTCATTCAGCTCATCAGAAAAACACCAGGAAGTCGTAATTTTAAAATATGTTTTTACTGCGCAATTACTCCCACTTCCCGAACCACGGCCTCCACTACCGGCAACTCATCAATAGCCTTGAAGAGGAAGAAGGAAGCCTGCAGTGATCATAATATTTGGACACTTGACTTGACAATTGGAGATTCTGGCAGACAACGAAAAAATTGTAACTTATAATGCTTTCTGCTCCATAGACGAATTTCTGAATAAATAATACATTTATTGTTGGGTTCTATTTATTAACTTTAATTGCGTAATTTACATACAGTAAAACTCCAGCTATCTAAATGGCCACCATGTAACTGTATTTTCACTGAAAAAATTTATAGTATTATTAAATCTATTGGATCTGAGCACTATGGGACTTCTGAGGTCATCAGTCTCCTAGACTTAGAACTACTTAAACCCAACTAACCTAAGGACAGCACACACATCCATGCCCGAGGCAGGATTCGAACCTGTGAGCGTAGCAGCAGCGCGGTTACGGACTGAAGCGCCTAGAACCGCACGACCTATTAAATCTTTTGACACCGTCCTTTCCACAGTGAGTTGTCTTTTCGCCGGCCGTTGTGACCGAGCGGTTCTAGGCGCTTCAGTCCGGAACTGCGCTGCTGCTACGGTCGCAGGTTCGAATCCTGCCTCGGGCATGGACGTGTGTGATGACCTTAGGTTAGTTAGGTTTAAGTATTTCTAAGTTCCAGGGGATTGATGACCTCAGATGTTAAGTCCCACAGTGCTCAGAGCCATTTCTCTCTCTCTCCTCTCTCTCTCTCTCTCTCTCTCTCTCTCTCTCTCTCTCTCTCTCTCTCTCCCTCCCTCTCTCTCTTTCCTTCCCTCTCCCCCCCTCTCCCCTCCCTCGCTCTCCCCCCCCTGATGCCCTCTGTTTCCTCGCCCACTTTGTCTGTAATACACGGGGAATTTACCAGAGAAGACAGCCTCTCGCTGCCAGAGTGATTGATACGTCGAGCCGTGACGGGACACGTGGGCTTCACGCGCACGCAGCCATTAGCATTTCTGAGAGGCCGCCGCTTTCATTTGTCATTGCCCTGGCCCCTCTTCTCACCGATCCACATTTTATTTTATTTATTTATTTTCTCCGGCGCCAGACCGCTCCAGCCGCATTTATAACACGTCTCGCTGCCGCCCTCACTCCTGGGCATCAGCCTACGTTTCTTTTACACTAGAGTGAGGCGTGTCTTGCCGGGTGGGACGAATACATCTCAGAAAAGAAGCCACATACAATCACCTGTGGTGTCCATCAGAGAAAGATACACTTCATGTTTATTTTTGCAAGTGAACGGGTACCAGTGAAAATACTCTGCTGGCCATTAAAATTGTTACACCAAGAAGAAATGCAGATGTTAAACGGGTATTCATTGGACAAATATATTATACTAGAAGTGACATGTGGTTACATTTTCACGCAGTTTGGGAACATAGATCCTGAGAAATCAGTACCCAGAACAACCACCTCTGGCCGTAATAACGGCCTTGATACGCCTGGGCAGTGAGTCAAACAGAGCTTGGATGGCGTGTACAGGTACAGCTGCCCATGCAGCTTCAACACGATACCACAGTTCATCAAGAGTAGTGACTGGCGTATTGTGACGAGCCAGTTGCTCGTACACCATTGACCAGACGTTTTCAGTTGGTGAGAGATCTCGAGAATGTGCTGACCAGGACAGCAGTCGAACATTTTCTGTATCCAGAAAGGCCCGTACAGGACTTGCAATATGCGGTCGTGCATTATCCTGCTCAAATGTATGGTTTCGCAGTGATCGAATGAAGGGTAGAGCCACGGGTCGTAACACACCTGAAATGTAACGTCCACTGTTCAAAGTGCCGTCAATGCGAACAAGAGGTGATCGAGACGTGTAATGGCACCCCATACCATCACGCCGGGTAATACGCCAGTATGGCGATGACGAATACACGCTTCCAATGTGCGTTCACCGCGATGTCGCCAAACACGGATGCGACCATCATGATGCTGTAAACAGAACCTGGATTAATCCGAAAAAATGACGTTTTACCATTCGTGCACTTAAGTTCGTCGTTGAGTACACCATCGCAGGCGCTCCTGTCTGTGATGCAGCGTCAAGGGTAACCGCAGCCATGGTCTCTGAACTTTTCTGATAGTCCATGCTGCTGCAAACGTCGTCGAACTGTTCGTGCAGATGGTTGTTGCCTTGCAAGCGTCCCCATCTGTTGACCCAGGGATGGAGACATGGCTTCACGATCCGTTACAGCCATGTGGATTAGATGCCTGTCATCTCGACTGCTAGTGATACGAGACCGTTGGTATCCAGCACGGCGTTCCGTATTGCCCTCCTGAACCCACCGAGTCCATATTCTGCTAACAGTCATTGGATCTCGACCAACGCGAGCAGCAATGTGGCGAAACGATAAACCGCAATCGCGATAGGCTACAATACGACCTTTATCAAATTCGGGAACGTTATGGTACGCATTTCTCCTCCTTACACGAGGCATCCCAACAACGTTTCCTCAGGCAACGCCGGTCAACTGCTGTTTGTGTATGAGAAATCGGTTGGAAACTTTCCTCATGTCAGCACGTTGTACGTGTCGCCACCGGCCCCAACCTTGTGTGAATGGTCTGTATAGCTAAATGCATATCACAGCATATTCTTCCTGTCGGTTAAATTTCGCGTCTGTAGCTCGTCATCTTCGTGGTGTAACAATTTTAATGGCCAGTAGTCTACGTGTGTAGATTCCCGAATCCACAACTCCTGTGTATACACTCCTTTTTTGATGTATTTTTGTCCAGAGGTGCGGGTCTACGAATGTTACTGACGTCGGATGCTACACTCCTGGAAATGGAAAAAAGAACACATTGACACCGGTGTGTCAGACCCACCATACTTGCTCCGGACACTGCGAGAGGGCTGTACAAGCAATGATCACACGCACGGCACAGCGGACACACCAGGAACCGCGGTGTTGGCCGTCGAATGGCGCTAGCTGCGCAGCGTTTGTGCACCGCCGCCGTCAGTGTCAGCCAGTTTGCCGTGGCATACGGAGCTCCATCGCAGTCGTTAACACTGGTAGCATGCCGCGACAGCGTGGACGTGAACCGTATGTGCAGTTGACGGACTTTGAGCGAGGGCGTATAGTGGGCATGCGGGAGGCCGGGTGGACGTACCGCCGAATTGCTCAACACGTGGGGCGTGAGGTCTCCACAGTACATCGATGTTGTCGCCAGTGGTCGGCGGAAGGTGCACGTGCCCGTCGACCTGGGACCGGACCGCAGCGACGCACGGATGCACGCCAAGACCGTAGGATCCTACGCAGTGCCGTAGGGGACCGCACCGCCACTTCCCAGCAAATTAGGGACACTGTTGCAAATTAGGGACACTGTTGCTCCTGGGGTATCGGCGAGGACCATTCGCAACCGTCTCCATGAAGCTGGGCTACGGTCCCGCACACCGTTAGGCCGTCTTCCGCTCACGCCCCAACATCGTGCAGCCCGGCTCCAGTGGTGTCGCGACAGGCGTGAATGGAGGGATGAATGGAGACGTGTCGTCTTCAGCGATGAGAGTCGCTTCTGCCTTGGTGCCAATGATGGTCGTATGCGTGTTTGGCGCCGTGCAGGTGAGCGCCACAATCAGGACTGCATACGACCGAGGCACACAGGGCCAACACCTGGCATCATGGTGCGGGGAGCGATCTCCTACACTGGCCGTACACCACTGGTGATCGTCGAGGGGACACTGAATAGTGCACGGTACATCCAAACCGTCATCGAACCCATCGTTCTATCATTCCTAGACCGGCAAGGGAACTTGCTGTTCCAACAGAACAATGCACGTCCGCATGTATCCCGTGCCACCCAACGTGCTCTAGAAGGTGTAAGTTAACTACCCTGGCCAGCAAGATCTCCGGATCTGTCCCCCATTGAGCATGTTTGGGACTGGATGAAGCGTCGTCTCACGCGGTCTGCACGTCCAGCACGAACGCTGGTCCAACTGAGGCGCCAGGTGGAAATGGCATGGCAAGCCGTTCCACAGGACTACATCCAGCATCTCTACGATCGTCTCCATGGGAGAATAGCAGCCTGCATTGCTGCGAAAGGTGGATATACACTGTACTATTGCCGACATTGTGCATGCTCTGTTGCCTGTGTCTATGTGCCTGTGGTTCTGTCAGTGTGATCATGTGATGTATCTGACCCCAGGAATGTGTCAATAAAGTTTCCCTTTTCTGGGACAATGAATTCACGGTGTTCTTATTTCAATTTCCAGGAGTGTATTTTATTGTCGCATTAGCATTGAAAGTTACATAATGTAATGTTTTCTTTTTCCTTTGAAGCTCAAATTAAAACATGTGGGTAAAAGATATTGGTTCAAATTCAAGAAGGTGGACGTCAATGTTGCTTCCATTAAAATATTTAAAAGAATTCATTTTAGCCTGAAGATGCCGAATAGAAATCTCCTCGTTGAAACGTTCCCTCAAGACATGGGTGACACTGTCTAACAATCCGAAATGTTTTCATCACTGTTTTACAATGTCTTCTCTCATTTCCTATTAGCTATTTATGATACCAATATCGCAGTGAGGTAGTGAAAGGTGGAAACACAGCTTATATAAAGAAAAATAATTTATACCTCTCAATAGCTGCATACGCCCCGTGCTACTAAAAAGTAGTAGTAGTGTGCCTACGTACATATGTGTCTTATCCGCTCTGATAGATGTTTAATAGCAGAACTCTAGTGAAAGGAGAGCATTTGTTCGATCCAAATTATATTTGGTCCAAACTGTGAAACAACTGATCTATACGTAAAAATCGAACTAAGAAGTACCTTCTGAAATACAGGGAACAGCAGACACTGTGATCAAACGCAGACTTCTCTTTTGTGGCAACGTATCGTAAATGTGGATGAGTCGAAATGGACAGACTGCAACACTACGAAGACGGCACGCAGCAAAAGAGAATTTGGCATGAAGTGTGCTACATACCTGTATAAGCGAATGATCAGCAATTGTGCGTAACTGCACAAAGAAGGTAAGCAGTAGAGCCATCTACGGTCCGCGTATAACGAAAACATCCTCAGTGCGTTTCTCATTCACAAATCGCATTTTAGTTGTTGGTTGTTTGTGAGAAGATGATCTTACGTTTCGTGTAAGAAGAAGAAGAAGAAGAAGAAGAAGAAGAAACTAAAACTGGCACGTGTCGGTGTTGGACAGTGGCAGGATCCTGATCTATCGGGTCTTTAGTTTATCATTCTGCGATATTTCTGCTCACGTTGTTCGGGACGTCCGTGGCTGTCAGTCGAATGTGGAATGGATGGGTTCAGAAGGGCCATACTCAGCGGATTCCAGAATCTCAACGACACGACAGGAGAGGCAAAAATTGTCGAGACTTTAGTAATAAAATACATAGAGAGAAGTTAAGATGGTGGCTTTGATGCTTCAGGTGTTTGTCTCCTCTCACTTGAGTACTACGCACAGAACGTTCATACAACCATGTCAAGGAAAGTACTTCTTTGGGATGTTGTTCGGTCTTGGCGAACCATAGGAGACCCATTCTCCACTTCGTCGTTTTTTGGTTGGTTGTTGATAACATCAATTCTCGTCAGTAGTGATTAGTTTTTCCAGAAAAGGATTGTCCTCTCTCTCTCTCTCTCTCTCTCTCTCTCTCTCTCTCTCTCTTTCTTTCTCTCTTTCCAGTCGTCTCATGTCAGGCGGGAACATGTCGTGTGCGGGACAAACTGTCTTGAGCACTTTATTTAGTACAGATATTGCTCCATAGCGTCACCTGCTTAATACCTTTTGCTGACAACTGACTCGTCTGTTGTTTACGGTTGTTAGTTAAAGCTGTCACGGTAGTTCTTGTGCTGACGCCGCTTATACGCCAGGAACAAAATCAGTCTCAGAACTTTTTGGACGGACGTTCTGTTCTTCGATTGTGCGTGCAGGATCTTACAGGCATATCCATAGAGTCGGGCAGTGGACTTGATCGCAGCAAGTCTAGTATCAGCATGGGCAGCGCGCTAGCGTCTGCAGAACCACGGACTGTCAGCTGGGTAATCATTGCTGCGAGTTACTTTGGCGTTACTACACAGACGCGCGCCGACAGTGCGCGCGCGACGAGAACACTGGACACATGAGTGGCGTCATGTGTCTTTTCAGATGATTGTCGTTATGACCACCTGTTTAATAGCTTGTTGTCCGTATTTGGAACGAAATACTTCACTGATTCCGCATTTCAGGGATCCGACAGTTCGTTGGTAGGTTGATGGAGATACGTGGCATTAGATGTCTACGCACAGTCATGTCATCCCCGCTTAGTAACGGCATACGCGGCGATGGCGCCAGATAGCGATCCAGATGGGTTCCGTAGGATTTACATCAGGGGAATTTGGTCGCCGATAAATCGAGAGTTCGCTATACTGCTCCTCAAACCACTGTAGCGCGGTTATGGTTTCGAGACACGGATAATTATGCTCCTAAAAGGTCACATCGCCGTCAGGGAGGACATCAAGCATGAAAGGATGCAGGTGGTTCGCAGCTGTCAGCGTATCTTTGATTACTACTACAGGTCCCATGCAAGCGCAGGAGAATGTCTGCAAGGGCATAGTACTGATCCCACGAGCCTGCGTCCATGGCGTGCTGCACGTTTCGGGCCGCCGTTCATCATGGACCTTCGTGTCAAAAATGTGATTCACCCGAAGAGGTTTCCATTGAGTGACTGTCGAATACCTATAGTCCCGTGCCCACTGCAGTCGTAATTCCCTATGTCATAGGATCAACGTGTGAACACTTGGGATTGGTTTGCTGCTGAGCTCCATGACCAACTATGTACCATGAACGGTGTGCTCTGAAACATATGTGCGTTCACCAACAAGCCTGCGAAGAGCTCGTTCTGTGAAGAGTCGCTGACGTCCAACCATTTAGCACCCAGAAGGTACCTCTTTCCGTAGATGATCACGACAGTAGCGCGTGAACATTCGATCAGCTTCGCCGTTTTCGAGATATCGTTCACACGCTCTGCACAATAATAACATGCCCATTGCCAACGCCGCTTTTGACAATGATTTTCCCCATTCGCAAACCATATCTTCCCTAGGGTGATCCTCCGTTCGTGCCTGCTCCGCCTACATACTTTTGGTAACGCGTCACGTGCCCGGGTCGCCATCAGGCACCATCCAACGTCGCAGTGGGCAATGGTCATGATGTTTGGCTCATCAGCGTAATTAAAGTGCAGCTATTGACAGAGGTCCAGTGTGGGTCGTAATCACCGTAAGGCAGCAAAACTTGGTAGATATACCGTAGCGTTAATGCGAAACCGATTTACGCTGGAAAAAATAGTTCCAGTTGTGCCTACTATGTGCGTATCTGGCACTGTGATTGCAAGAAAGAAGTATAGACATATTTTCATATGCAATTGATTAGGAACGGGACGTGGGCAGAAAAGGTTGAACAAGTGGGAAAAGCATATTGTTCAATGTAAATGCCGTGTAGCTAGGGCCTCACGTTGGGTAGACCATTCGCCTGGTGCAAGTCTTTCGAGTTGACGCCACTTCGACGACTTGCGTGTCGATGGGCATGAAATGATGATCATAAGGGCAATACTCAGTTCCCGAGCGGAGAAAATCTCCGACCCAATCGGGAATCGAACCCGGGCCGTTAGGTATGACATTCCGTCTCGCTGACCACTCAGCTACCAGGGGCGGACAGCATATTGCTGATTTTACTATTAACCGGCGCTTGCATAAATTCTTCAATATGAGCACCGCAGACGTCGACGAGATGCCGCATCCGTAAAACGACGTGGCCAATACTAACTGGCAGCAGTTCCGGTGGAATCTGAAAAATGTGTTTTTGTATAATGGCGACAAGACTTAGTAGAGACCGAGCGTGTCCCGGGTAAACACGTTCTTTTAGATATCTGCAGAGCCAAAAATCACATGAATTCGGATCAGGTGCTCTCGCAGGCCATGCATCTGGAAAATCTCTGGAGATAACATGTTCGTGGAAGATTGCATTAAGCAGATCTTTCAGTGGATGAGCTGCCCCATCTTGCGTGAAAATAGTGGTGCAGGACTTACATGTTGTACAAGGTGGTCTCAGGAACGTGCAGACGGTAGAGTACATCTGACAGGTCCTCTGAGTGTTTTCTCTTGAAAGGAGAACGGACGGGAAATAGAGGTGCTTATGAATCCACACCACATAGTCGCATACGGTGAGTGCAGTAGCTCTTCGCGCACAACACGTTGTTTATCAGTACCACAGATTCGGCAGTTGTGTATATTCACTGCACCCTGTAGTACAGAATGTGCATCATCACTTAACAGAATATTGCCCGGCCACATGTAATCAAATGCGTTCCATGCCAGAAACTGAAGAACAAATTCAAGACACTGCTGCGGATCATGAGGTTTCAGTTGCTGCAACGTCTGGTTCTTGTACGGGTACCAGTGCAAAATAGACGGCAAAACTTTCCGTACTGTTGACCATGGTGTGGACATTTCTCGTGGCACTGTACAAGCACTGTCCCCACGCGGGTCACGTGCTGCATGGTCAACTACAGCAACAGCGACCTCGTCAATAACTTCCAACAGGATAGGACGTCTTCTTCGTCCAGGTGCACACCAAGCCCACCTGTGTTTTCGAATTTCATTATCGCCATCTTTGGGCCACTTAATGATATCGGGGTTCTCCTTAGGCCTTTCAGTGGGCGATACCCTGCATTTTAACTACAGCACTTTAACTGCTGCCGTCCACGCAACTAACGGCGCACGGTCTCTCTTCTCGATAGCCATACTTTTCACCTCGTTATGTTTTGTGAAATGACAGGCTGTCATTGACACACACAGTGGTTACGGTTACTACAAGCCACACCACAAGGTGGGAAACGGGGCCAAATTTCTAGTAGTTTACTGTCGAGTTGAGATTTTCACAAATGTTTTATTCGTATCTTACAGAAACTAGCAGTACGGCAATAAACAACCTTTTAAAACACGCCGCTAACGGCAATCAAGTAATTTATAGCAATACAACAATTTTTAAAAAATTTAAAGAACATTAGTAAACAGGCTACTAAAGTAAATACAGAAATTTGTTAGTAAAGTACGGTGAGGTAGTGAAGCTACCAACACCGCCATTAAAAAAATTAAACAGGTCTCAGCAAACACACGATTAATGGCAATAAAAGGAATTTACAAACTTGGAGGAATTTAAAAAACTTTTAAACAAAAGTGTCCTGGAATATCATTAGAACATAACAGATATGACGGACCCGTGTAAGGCGGCCACAAATCACCCACTCAGGGATGCTCAGGCTATACAGAATACTGACCAATTTAAATACGCTCCCAAACACAATTGCCACTCTCAGGCTGGTCACTGCTCCGACTTTAGCCAGTGAAAACTTGTTATAAGATGGCTTAACTAGCTGACAGAATTAGAGCTAACCTCGTGCAAGGAAACATTACACCACAGTCCTGAATGAGCGACCACATGATCAACCAACAAAAAGCATGAATTTACTCATAACCCACGACAGAATAGCGAAACAATTATACTGCCAAAACCGCACCACCCATGCGACAGTAACGAGAGGAGGAGGAAAGATCCCACAAGGCAGAAGAGGCGCTGGTTACACAAAATTATTACTTAATGACTAAACTTTCCACGACTTAACTGGAAGTTATGCTCGAACAGGCAGTACAGGACCTCCGATGGCAAGGATCCACACATCTGACCGCGCACGCGTCGCCAGCGTACCCAACACGCCACGGTCACGCGACAACACGCTCTGTCACCGGAGTTAATGTCTTCTCTGCAACGTTGACGGATAGTGACCCCTCCTTCATGTTAGGTGTCTCCTTTTAAACTCCAGTGTTGAAACGGAGGATTTAAAGAAGCTTGTTAACGTCCCACCAAGGCGAAATGAACAGCAACTACTTGTGGGGCGATTCTGTATACAACCAACGCGCGGGGAGGAGCTCTTCCGTCAACTCGACCCGCCCGTTACACACAACCGACATACATCACGTGGCGACTCGGTACAACCGACCACGCCTGCTTCGCGCTGGAGAGCCACACTCTCTGCGCGCAACGCCCCTACTTCCGCGCCACCACACGACGTTACAACCGGTCAAAGATATCACTTCCTCCATAGCAGTTTCCCGGAAGCAAAAACGCAGATATCGATAGTAGAGGGAAAAGACAACCAAGCAGCCACTTAATGACAGACAACATATCAAACAAACATGTCAGGGGAAGAAAAGGAAAACCAATGCAATCTAAACACAAGGTGTAGCACGAGTCGATACACGGCTCAGTCATATCTCGTGTAAGGTGTGTGAGAAAAATAATTACACTCATTTTGTATCCACCAAAGTTTTTATTTCTTTTCAAACAACAATATTGTCTCCTTCAAAGTGGTTCCCTTGGGCAGAGGCGTCGTCGTTCCCAGTCTTGGTAGCAGCGTTGGAAGGCTTGAAATGATAGGGCCTTTAACATGTTGGTCACATTCTTTTGGAAGTTCTATAATCTCCCAAAATGGTACCCTTTTAAGACATTTTCAGTTTCGGGAAAATAACCAAGTCAAAAGGACTCAGATCAAGTGAATGGGGGGGGGGGGGGGGGGGGGGAACCTGTGGACTAACAAGGACGCTTTTTGAGTTCAAAAATTCCGTGATGCAATTGGCAGTGTAACATGGGATGTTGTCATGATGCATCACCCACTTACCTAGAAGAGGGGTCTCCATACTACGACCCGCGGGCCGAAACCGGCCCGCGAGGGCCGGCAAACCGGCCCGTGTTAGCTGGCCGGACATCCCCGGTATCCGGCCCGCCGAATATGCTATACTGCCAACAACTGAGTTTCGAGGTCTATCGCGACCAGTACACCGCGACATTGTCGGAGCTGTATCTTTACAATGCGGAAGTCATAGTTAAACTTGGGGCTATCCGCAATAAACAGGCAGACCATTCTCCGTGCGATAGTGAAAAAAAAAGAACGGTTAACAGACCGCACCACCCATGCGACAGTAACGAGAGGAGGAGGAAAGATCCCACAAGGCAGAAGAGGCGCTGGTTACACAAAATTATTACTTAATGACTAAACTTTCCACGACTTAACTGGAAGTTATGCTCGAACAGGCAGTACAGGACCTCCGATGGCAAGGATCCACACATCTGACCGCGCACGCGTCGCCAGCGTACCCAACACGCCACGGTCACGCGACAACACGCTCTGTCACCGGAGTTAATGTCTTCTCTGCAACGTTGACGGATAGTGACCCCTCCTTCATGTTAGGTGTCTCCTTTTAAACTCCAGTGTTGAAACGGAGGATTTAAAGAAGCTTGTTAACGTCCCACCAAGGCGAAATGAACAGCAACTACTTGTGGGGCGATTCTGTATACAACCAACGCGCGGGGAGGAGCTCTTCCGTCAACTCGACCCGCCCGTTACACACAACCGACATACATCACGTGGCGACTCGGTACAACCGACCACGCCTGCTTCGCGCTGGAGAGCCACACTCTCTGCGCGCAACGCCCCTACTTCCGCGCCACCACACGACGTTACAACCGGTCAAAGATATCACTTCCTCCATACCAGTTTCCCGGAAGCAAAAACGCAGATATCGATAGTAGAGGGAAAAGACAACCAAGCAGCCACTTAATGACAGACAACATATCAAACAAACATGTCAGGGGAAGAAAAGGAAAACCAATGCAATCTAAACACAAGGTGTAGCACGAGTCGATACACGGCTCAGTCATATCTCGTGTAAGGTGTGTGAGAAAAATAATTACACTCATTTTGTATCCACCAAAGTTTTTATTTCTTTTCAAACAACAATATTGTCTCCTTCAAAGTGGTTCCCTTGGGCAGAGGCGTCGTCGTTCCCAGTCTTGGTAGCAGCGTTGGAAGGCTTGAAATGATAGGGCCTTTAACATGTTGGTCACATTCTTTTGGAAGTTCTATAATCTCCCAAAATGGTACCCTTTTAAGACATTTTCAGTTTCGGGAAAATAACCAAGTCAAAAGGACTCAGATCAAGTGAATGGGGGGGGGGGGGGGGGGGAACCTGTGGACTAACAAGGACGCTTTTTGAGTTCAAAAATTCCGTGATGCAATTGGCAGTGTAACATGGGATGTTGTCATGATGCATCACCCACTTACCTAGAAGAGGGGTCTCCATACTACGACCCGCGGGCCGAAACCGGCCCGCGAGGGCCGGCAAACCGGCCCGTGTTAGCTGGCCGGACATCCCCGGTATCCGGCCCGCCGAATATGCTATACTGCCAACAACTGAGTTTCGAGGTCTATCGCGACCAGTACACCGCGACATTGTCGGAGCTGTATCTTTACAATGCGGAAGTCATAGTTAAACTTGGGGCTATCCGCAATAAACAGGCAGACCATTCTCCGTGCGATAGTGAAAAAAAAAGAACGGTTAACAGACTAGTTTGGCGAAAACATTATAAATAAAAAAATTCTTTGCATTTTATTCTACTCACGAGTCTGGTGCAAGTCTTTCAAATAGACGCCACTTTGGCGACTAGCCTTAGTAATCAATCATTATGGAAGATGCTTCTTACGGTTTCACTTTCTTTTGATTACGTTGTAAAATACACATAGCAAGTAAATCGTATAAAATATTTTTATTTAAAGGCAATTTAAAGAAAATACAATACCTGGTGTACATAATGATATTGGATATTTTAGTTGTAACTAATGTATAAAAGTAACTGTAATTAATTTATATCTTGAAAACTCACAGTGTTAGGGTATTCACGTAAAGAAATTTAACATCTTAGTGATAATTAGTGATAACTTTCCTTTCATAATTACCTCCAGTTGTGGATCAAGTTTACTGGTAGAGATAATCATCAGCGACTTCAAATGGTCATCACTTAATTTTGATCTGTAAATACTTTTTGCATGTTTCATTTTGGAGAAAGTTTTTTCACACAAATAAGTAGTGCCAAAATCGGAAAAAAAGCCACGGGCAAATTCATGTAAATTTGGAAACTGTGTGTGGATGGAAGACACTTCTAAAATTCCAGTAATGCTGACTTTGAATGATTTTCTTTAAAAAAGTCGCTACGTTGCAAATCAATAATTTCAAACTGAAGTTCTGCGGATAACGCTTCTATATCGACGTCAAAGGGATTTTGAAATATCTTGATATCGTTTGAATTAGCATCGGTATCTGAAAAACGTGATTCAAAATTATTTTTTAAAGCGACCAAAGCTTCAGTTGCGAAAGTTACAGGAAATGGAATCTCACTTTGCTGACTCAATGTTTGGCATGTATTAAAATGCGTGAAGCATACTTTGTTCAACTGAGATTGAAACAAAGCAATCTTTTGTCGAAAGGACTTAACATGCGTGTATAAATCAGGCAGAAGCTGGTTTTCACCTTGCAATTTTAAAATAAGGTCATTCATATGTTCAGTTTAGTCTGTATAAAATGCTAGCTTCCATAACCACTCACCGTTCCGTAACTCAGCCAGAGGGCGATTCCTTTCGTTCAAAAAAATTTCAATTACTGTTCGGAGTTAACGGGTCAGAACCTTGGCGCAGCTAAGCCAGTGCACTGCAGTATAATATGGCAAGTCGCCTTCCTTGCGGAACTGGCGATGACTGAGTGCATGGGATCTGATATAATTAACAACTGAAATAACTGGCTTTAAAACTTCTGACATATCTAAATGTTTTCCACAGAAAGACTGTTGGTGAATAATACAATGCACTTCTAATGGTTTTGAGCCACCGTCATTTTCTACGGGCTGAGAAAGGAGAGCAACAACACCTTTATTTTTCCCACCCATGTTTTTGCCACCATCAGTTGTGATACATTTTAATTTGTTGCACTGAAGATTGTTTTTATGAACTGCCCTTTCAACTCCTTTAAAAATATCTTCGCCAGTGGTCGTCCCGTGAATACTGTCAACATCAAGGAGCTCTCCATACACTTCACAATTTTTGTCGAACCCTCGAATAAAAAGTAGTACTTGAGCAGTATCTGATACATCTGTTGACTCATCCACGGCCAAAGAGAACCAGTCGAAGTCTTGATTTTTGTCACGCAGTTGTTCTGATATATTTTGTGCTATGTTTGCCGACAAACTTATGTTTTTAAATAAATTAACTTTTTTTTGGACATATTTCTTCTGCTGTTGCAATAATGCAGTTCTTAATTAATTCACCGTCGGTAAATGGCTTACACTGTTTCGCTACTGAATGAGTCACATGAAAACTAGCACGAGTTGCTGCATGTTGTTCAGCATTTACTTTCTTAAACAGCGACTGCTGGGTTTTTAGCTGGCGTTTCAGAGACTAATACATTTCTAATCGTTCGCATCCTGTAAAATTGGAGTAATTCTGAGAGTGCTTAGTCTCATAATAACGTTTTATATTGTATTCTTTGAAGACTGGTATTATATAATTGCAAATAACACACATTGGTTTGTTGCCTGACTCCACCACGAAATATTGACATCCCCACTGCTCTTTAAAAATTCTACATTCGCTGTCAACCTTTCGTTTCTTTTCCATATTTGTACAGAATTTCACTAAAGATTGTAACCTGAAAATAAAATTGTGCTACTTAATACTAATAAAACTAGGGAGTAGTCTGCCTAAATAAAATGCAATGAATTTATTTTTAATTACTAAAAGAAATACAATTACACTGTAGTTCCACTAAAAATACAGTGAAAAAATACTCAAGTCGTGCTACACGTATTTCGATTTTCAGATTTTCCTTGTCTCTTCGAATTCAAACTTTGAATTGTCCCACACTTCGTCGTCTCACCTACTAGTACAGCGCATAAAACACTAAAAAACTCGTGAGACACTCGCAACATAGACACACTCACGCAACAGAATTATCAAATATATGCTCTGGCTCTGCTACTCGCTACATGACTACATAACTAAAATTATTGTTGCGCCGCTTGAAATAACAATGCATTGACATACTCTACCTCTGTTACGTATTGCAGTAATAGTGTTGCTAACAATGATTTTGAGATTTCGTTAACTTTGCAGGACGCTTTCGTGAATAATGTGCAGTGACATGCATTTTTGTAGGTGAAATTCGCCAGAATAAATTACGCCAGAATTTCGGTCAGGTACGTCCACCAGTCAAAATTATGTAATTAAATAAAAATCGTAGTTCGTTTCAGTGAGCTATTCTCACAACCTTACATTTTTGCGATTTCATCTTTCCTTTAGCCTTACATTGCGGCGATCATGGAGTGCTAGGGTCCTTTAATCCCACTAGGTAGGTCTTGGCCCTTATGTCTTCGTGGATGAGTCAATGTGGCCCGCGGACTAAAAAGCTTGGAGACCCCTGATTAGAACGTCTGGTCTCACTCGAGTCACCCTTTTCCTGAGCCTTTCTAGGGCATATTTTTGAAACACTTAGTTGACTGTTTCTCCTGGAGGTACAGTCTCACAAGAACGCGCACACGATCAACGTTAGCGTCAGTTTTTGAAAATAAAAGCGTCCCCTTACGAGGTTATCGCCACCGTGTTCTCGCCCATCCAAAAATGATTTGTGCCAGTGAAAAACTTTTGTAGTTGATAAGGAATGTTCCCCATAGGTCTGTTTCAACTTTTCAGAGGTGACACTCGCGAGTATAACACAAACCTTGAGGGCATAACTTTGCTCTAAATTTCGCTGTTCCACTTTCGTGACACACAACAGAAACCCAAACAGCGCTCACGTGATGGTTGTACGGAATTGCAACTCGTACTGAGCAGCTGGAAGGGATTAAGACGCCGGTCTACACAAGCAGATCAACAAATCGTGCCAGATCGCTTACAGTGGTGTCAGTCTCATTACTTTACTCGCATTCTCACACATCTCGTACAAACAGCGTACAGCACGCGGTGGTCAGAATGGAACTAATTTGTTTTCGAGTATAAATTGGTCCCGCATTAACGCCTTAGCATACCTACCAACTTAAGCTGCATTTTATGTGTAAACGATATCGCAGTCGATGTATCGGTGTTGGGGGCTCCGATGAGTGCGAACGTCTGTCAGATTGCAGTCAACATAATA
Organism: Schistocerca piceifrons; assembly: GCF_021461385.2. Lineage (NCBI taxonomy): Eukaryota > Metazoa > Arthropoda > Insecta > Orthoptera > Acrididae > Schistocerca > Schistocerca piceifrons. The sequence continues at coordinate 422,567,917 of NC_060145.1, forward strand.
TGGACCCTCCACCTGCGGTGAAGCTGGGCTGCCATTGGGTACACCGACACGATCATCTGGTCATTGGTTACCGAGAGGTTGGCACGCCACCACTCGGCATTCAGTTCAGTTCGCTCTAAGCACTATGGGACTTAATATCTGAGGAGGTCATCAGTCCCCTAGACTTAGAACTACTTAAACCTAACTAACCTAAGGACATCACACACATCCATGCCCGAGGCATGATTCGAACCTGCGACCGTAGCAGCCGCGCAGTTCCAGACTGAAGCGCCTAGAACCGCTCGGTCACAGCGCCCGGCTACGCGGCATTCACTAAAACTGATTGACTCTGCCGTACAGTCGAAGCAACTCAGAATCACGTTCCCGCATGCCATCCATACTCATTTCGACTCTACGTCCGGCGTGGTTGGAACCATTGTTGCTACCAGAGCTGACAGCTCCCTGTATTACGTGGGTCGTTCAATAAGTAATGTAACACATAATTTTTCTTTGACAGTTTGGTTGAAAAAGTGCAGAATTTGATGTGAGACATCACGAAATATTCCCGCTTCAGCTCCTATAGTATCGGTGCTATGCTATACGTAGCCTTAACCTCGTTGTTGTGCGCTCTAAAACAGTAATCATCATCATCGTCATCGTCGAAGTGGCGTCTGTAACGGAGATGCGTTCCAAGCAGAGAGCTGTAATTGAGTTTCTTTTGACGGGAAACGAGAACATCGCAGATATTCAAAGGCGCTTGCAGATTGTCTGCGGGGATCTGTGAGTGAACAAAAGCACGGCGAGTCGTTGAGCAAGGTGTCTTTTATCATAGCAACAAGGTCGCGCAAAGCTGTCCGACTGCAGCATACCGTCAGGCCGCTCACAGCTGCAGTGTTGGAACGTGCGGACCCACTCATTCGTGGTGACCGACGGATGACAATCGAACACCTCGCTGCAGGAGTGGAGGTCTCTGTTGCTAGTGCTGACACACTGGTCCATCATTTGAGGCACTGAAAGGTGTGTGACGGTTGGGTTCCTCAAACATCCTACAGTCCACATCTCACACTTTCCGTGTTCCGCCTGTTTGTCCCAACCAAGGAAGCCCTCTGCGGGAAGCAATACGTGGATGGTGGGGAGGTTAATGAAGCAGCAAGATGTTGGCTCCGACCAATAGAACGATACCATCTGGGCATAAAGGCCCTTCCAGTATGATGGCGTAAGGCTGTTGCATTGAACGGATATTATGTTCAAAAATAGAGGTGCAGTCATGGACTGTGCGGCTGGTCCCGGCGGAGGTTCGAGTCCTCCCTCGGGCATGGCTGTGTGTGTTTGTCCTTAGGATAATTTAGGTTAAGTAGTGTGTAAGCTTATGGACTGATGACCTTAGCAGTTAAGTCCCATAAGATTTCACACACTTTTTTTTTTGGTCATCAGTCTACTGACTGGTTTGATGCGGCCCGCCACGAATTCCTTTCCTGTGCTAACTTCTTCATCTCAGACTAGCACTTGCAACCTACGTCCTCAATTATTTGCTTGACGTATTCCAATCTCTGTATTCCTCTACAGTTTTTGCCCTCTACAGCTCCCTCTAGTACCATGGAAGTCATTCCCTCACGTCTTAGCAGATGACCTATCATCCTGTCCCTTCTCCTTATCAGTGTTTTCCACATATTCCTTTCCTCTCCGATTCTGCGTAGAACCTCCTCATTCCTTACCTTATCAGTCCACCTAATTTTCAACATTCGTCTATAGCACCACATCTCAAATGCTTCGATTCTCTTCTGTTCCGGTTTTCCCACAGTCCATGTTTCACTACTATACAATGCTGTACTCCAGACGTACATCCTCAGAAATTTCTTCCTTAAATTTAGGCCGGTATTTGATATTAGTAGACTTCTCTTGGCCAGAAATGCCTTTTTTGCCATAGCGAGTCTGCTTTTGATGTCCTCCTTGCTCCGTCCGTCATTGGTTATTTTACTGCCTAGGTAGCAGAATTCCTTAACTTCATTGACTTCGTGACCATCAATCCTGATGTTAAGTTTCTCGCTGTTCTCATTTCTACTACTTCTCATTACCTTCGTCTTTCTCCGATTTACTCTCAAACCATACTGTGTACTCATTAGACTGTTCATTCGGTTCAGCAGATCATTTAATACTTCTTCACTTTCACTCAGGATAGCAATGTCATCAGCGAATCGTATCATTGATATCCTTTCACCTTGTATTTTAATTCCACTCCTGAACCTTTCTTTTATTTCCATCATTGCTTCCTCGATGTACAGATTGAAGAGTAGGGGCGAAAGGCTACAGCCTTGTCTTACACCCTTCTTAATACGAGCACTTCGTTCTTGATCGTCCACTCTTATTATTCCCTCTTGGTTATTGTACATATTGTATATGACCGGTCTCTCCCTATAGCTTACCCCTACTTTTTTCAGAATCTCGAACAGCTTGCATCATTTTATATTGTCGAACGCTTTTTCCTGGTCGACAAATCCTATGAAAGTGTCTTGATTTTTCTGTAGCCTTGCTTCCATTATTAGCCGTAACGTCAGAATTGCCTCTCTCGTCCCTTTACTTTTCCTAAAGCCAAACTGATCGTTACCTAGCGCATTCTCAATTTTCTTTTCCATTCTTCTGTATATTATTCTTGTAAGCAGCTTCGATGCATGAGCTGTTAAGCTGATTGTACGATAATTCTCGCACTTTGTCAGCTCTTGCCGTCTTCGTAATTGTGTGGATGATGCTTTTCCGAAGTCAGATGGTATGTCGCCAGACTCATATATTCTACACACCAACGTGAATAGTCGTTTTGTTGCCACTTCCCACAATGATTTTAGAAAATCTGATGGAATGTTATCTATCCCTTCTGCCTTATTTGACCGTAAGTCCTCCAAAGCTCTTTTAAATTCTGGTTCTAATACTGGATCCCCTATCTCTTCTAAATCGACTCCTGTTTCTTCTTCTATCACATCAGACAAATCTTCACCCTCATAGAGGCTTTCAGTGTATTCTTTCCACCTATCTGCTCTCTCCTCTGCATTTATGGAATTCCCGTTGCACTCTTAATGTTACCACCGTTGCTTTTAATGTCACCAAAGGTTGTTTTGACTTTCATGTATGCTGAGTCTGTCCTTCCGACAATCATATCTTTTTCGATGTCTTCACATTTTTCCTGCAGCCATTTCGTCTTAGCTTCCCTGTACTTCCTATTTATTTCATTCCTCAGCGACTTGTATTTCTGTTTTCCTGATTTTCCCGGAACATGTTTGTACTTTCTCCTTTCATCAATCAACTGAAGTATTTCTTCTGTTACCCATGGTTTCTTCGCAGCTACCTTCTTTGTACCTATGTTTTCCTTCCCAACTTCTGTGATGGCCCTTTTTAGAGATGTCCATTCCTCTTCAACTGTACTGCCTAATGCACTATTCCTTATTGCTGTATCTATAGCGTTAGAGAAATTCAAACGTACCTCGTCATTCCTTAGTACTTCCGTATCCTACTTCTTTGCGCATTGATTCTTCCTGACTAATGTCTTGAACTTCAGCCTACTCTTCATCACTACTATATTGTGATCTGAGTCTATATCTGCTCCTGGGTACGCCTCACAATCCAGTATCTGATTTCGGAATCTCTGTCTGACCATGATATAATCTAATTGAAATCTTCCCGTATCTCCCGGCCTTTTCCAAGTATACCTCCTCCTCTTGTGATTCTTGAACAGGGTATTCGCTATTACTAGCTGAAACTTGTTACAGAACTCAATTAGTCTTTCTCCTCTTTCATTTCTTGTCCCAAGCCCATATTCTCCTGTAACCTTTTCTTCTACTCCTTCCCCTACAACTGCATTCCAGTCGCCCATGACTATTAGATTTTCGTCCCCCTTTACATGCTGCATTACCCTTTCAATATCCTCATACACTTTCTCTATCTGTTCATTTTCAGCTTGCGACGTCGGCAAGTATACCTGAACTATCGTTGTCGGTGTTGGTCTGCTGTCGATTCTGATTAGAACAACCCGGTCACTGAACTGTTCACAGTAACACACCCTCTGCCCTACCTTTCTATTCATAACGAATCCTACACCTGTTATACCATTTTCTGCTGCTGTTGATATTACCCGATACTCATCTGACCAGAAACCCTTGTCTTCCTTCCACTTCACTTCACTGACCCCTACTATATCTAGATTGAGCCTTTGCATTTCCCTTTTCAGATTTTCTAGTTTCCCTACCACGTTCAAGCTTCTGACATTCCACGCCCCGACTCGTAGAACGTTATCCTTTCGTTGATTATTCAATCTTTTTCGCATGGTAACCTCCCCCTTGGCGGTCCCCTCCCGGAGATCCGAATGGGGGACTATTCTGGAATCTTTTGCCAATGGAGAGATCATCATGACACGTCTTCAATTACAAGCCACATGTCCTGTGGATACACGTTACGTGTCTTTAATGCAGTGGTTTCCATTGCCTTCTGCATCCTCATGTCGTTGATCATTGCTGATTCTTCCGCCTTCAGGGGCAATTTCCCACCCCTAGGACAAGAGAGTGCCCTGAACCTCTATCCGCTCCTCCGCCCTCTTTGACAAGGCCGTTGGCAGAATGAGGCTGACTTCTTATGCCGGAAGTCTTTGGCCGCCAATGCTGATTATTTATCAAAATTTAGGCAGTGGCGGGGATCGAACCCGGGACCGAAGACGTTTTTGATTATGAATCAAAGACTCTACCCCTAGACCACACATTTGAACAAAAATAGGGGTTTGTAGCCAAAAGAGTCGGGAATAATATGGTGTATTGGACTGCAAAATAAAACCAACCTACTTTCAGGGAAAAAATGTGTTATATTACTTATAGGACACCCTTCGTATATTTCGCAGCACATATAATCCCAAATCATCAACAAATTAAATCACGTTTTCTTTCTACTACATCAGTACTTGCTATGCTTGCTTGTGTTGCATTTTTAAGGGAGAGCAATGTACCTATATGCTTTACTTCAATTATACTCTATCATACATCTTTAGTCACAATTCTGTGACCATTTTGTACACTATAGACCATTCTTTGCTTTAAATTCTGAGAAGACTCTCCTAGCAGTGTCGAAACCAGGTCAATATTTTAAAAATAGTGACCGAGGGCTCATTTTCTTTCAATTGTTACTTCAATTAATAACCGTCGCTAAGCCTAACCTAACTTGAGAAGACACGAGGTTTCGTCACTCTGTGCTTTGTGCGTGCGCGAGGAAGACAGCCTTTGTAGAGACTGCCCACCGCCGAACCGCCGGTATTTTAGGCTATGCGCCGCTACAAAGCACGTCATCTGTCAGCCTAAAAGCCGGCGGTCAGGAGCCGCACCGCCTTCCCCCACCTCTCTCCTCCTCTTCTCCCACCCTTACTCCTACCCCCACCCCTACAACAGCCATCAGCGCTCTGGAGGGCTGTGCTGAGTGATTGCTTTCCCTGGCACTCCAGAAAGCGCGATTGTATTCCTCCCCCGCTCCCCCCCCCCCCCCCCCCCCCTGCGGTTCGCCTCGACCTGTCCTATCGATTGCCGGCACTCTGTCACACAGACACCGTCCTATACTAACACACCGTGAAGCCCTTCTGAATTAAACAGTTCGGTTCCCTATAATGCATTTGTCCGTTTTTGTTCATTGGAGCGATTGTTGTTGCGGTGGTCTTCGGTCTAAAAGCTGGTTTCATGCAGTTCTCCAAACTACTCCGTCCTCTTCAACTCTGCATAAATGCTGCAGCCTACATGCGTTTGCCCTGCTTGTCGTAGTGAAGCCTTTGTTTCACTCTACAGTTTTACGACTGACACTTCTCTCCATCAACAGACTGACGATTCTGTGATGCCTCCTGGTGCGCCCTATACGCCGATGTCTTCTTTCACTCAATTCGTGCCATAAATTCCTTCCTGCTTAATTCGACGCAGTCTTCCGTAGCACTATATTTCAAAACATTGTGTGACTATAGGACTATACAGGATGACTAGACAAAATTCCTAGCTGGTGAGAAGAATGCAGAGAAAATAAGTTAATGCAGATTAGGAAAAACAGACACACAATATTCGAACAGACTATCAGTAAAGTTCTCCTTAAGGAATGTAGTAGGGAATCCGAATTGTCGACTTCGGTTTATTAGGAATATTCTGGGACAATGTGGTTCGTGTGTAATGGAGATCGTATATAGGACGCTAGTGCGACTCGTTATTGAATACTGTTCGAGTGTTTGCGATTAGCAACAAATCGGATTAAAAGAAGACATCGAAGTAATTCAGAGGCAGGCTGCTAGATTTGTTACAGGGAGGTTCGAACAACACGCAAGTGTTACGTAGATGCTTCGGTAAAAATGGGAATTGCTGAAGGGAAGGCGGCGTTCACTAAGAGGAGCATTATTTTGAAAACTTTGAGAGCCTGCATTTGAAGTTAACTGTTCTACCACCAACGTATAGCTGTCGTAAGGACCGTGAAGATAAAGATTAGAGAGATTAGGGCTTGAAAGGAGACATATAGTTGTTGCTTTGAAAGGAGGGACTTCTTCTCCTATTTAGCGACCTACAAAGAACTTGAAAAAGTAAATCATTCTATGATGGCCAGATTTGTGAATAAGGGTATTAGAAAAATATTTCCAGAACCTTCTGCAGAAGAAAGGGTGTTTGTATTTATTTCAGATGCTGCTCCCTGTATGATCAAAGCAGGAAGAGCCCTCCGAGTGGCCGGCCGGAGTGGCCGAGCGGTTCTAGGCGCTACAGTTTGGAGCCGCGCGACCGCTACGGTCGCAGGTTCGAATCCTGCCTCGGGCATGGATGTGTGTGTGATGTCCTTAGGTTAGTTAGGTTTAAGTAGTTCTAAGTTCTAGGGGACTGATGACCTAAGATGTTAAGTCCCATAGTGCTCAGAGCCCTTTGAACCATTAAAAAAGACATTGCTGTGATTAGCAGTCATTTTCCCCATATACTTGCAAGTATTAAAAAGCTCGAAACTTAATGTTTGGCGTTGAATGGATCTGTTCAGTCAATGAATAAAATAATTCTAGCGAACTTCTCATTGCCACAGGTATTCCCAAGAAAACTTGAAGTTTGAAAACATTTTAAACAATAACCCAGGATTTGAACCCTTTTGCCAAATTGATAGTTTTATTAATGGGACGGGTGAACTTTTATCAGAAACAAAAAGTGCCAACATAGCACCCAAATTGAAATACTGCCCACTTTGCCCAGTTATCTCAGTTGATGTAGAATAGTCCTTTTCTGCTTAAAAATGTTTTGAGTGATGGAAGACACAATCTTACTACCGAACATTTGGAACCGTACTTGGTCGTTTATGTTTACAATAGTAGAAAAACGTGAAATAAATTGTAAATGATGCTTTGTCCAATAGTATTAATTAAAGTTAATGCTGTTCAGAAAAATTCTTGATTCTGTGTTGTTTTTTAAATAAAATGTTACCGTGTTTTGGAGCGGGTCCTTCTGCGTGTGATATATCTAGAAGATGGTCCTGTACATATCGACTGTTTCGCTGCGACTCGCATAGCATCCACTTGTTACCGACAACAACAGCAAAGAAGAAACAATTCTTGAAACACGGTACGCGTCCCATGTTGCAAATTTTTAGAAAATAATCCCATTAAGGCCCCTTTCCTATCCTCTACCAGAAAGTATTCAGAAAATGATATCAGCTTTCTAAATGTACCGATTTTTCGCGTGGCCGGCGCTCTTTCCTGTAACTGATAGGCACAGGTTCGACTTTGAGATATAATACGCAGTAACTACCGTGGTTTTTTTTTTATTTGATCTTGCGTATGTCAACACTTTTCGTGCATTTTTAAGCATTTTTCATGCACATTTGGATGCATATGTTAAGATTTTTATGATGTATATAACCCGTTCTCCACTAATTATTTTTCTTAACTTGAAAGAGAACAACGGTGCAACAATCCATGCTGAGTTGGTGAACGTGTGCGCCAGCAATGCACCATCATACGACGCAGTAGTTACGGGGACGCAGTGTCTTCCGGTGTGGTCAGACAAGTCTGTATGACGAAGAACGAAGTGGCAGACCATCTGTCTATGTGAAGATGTCAACTGGAGGACGAGGTACTCGGAGACGGGCGGATCACACTCGCGGCGACCGCGTAAGAAGCGAAATGAAATTATGGATCAGCCGTGGACGTGTTAAGCGACGTTTTAAATAAGTGACGGGTCGTTGCCCACTTAGTTCCGCGACTGCTCACAACCCCAGCGCAGGACACGAGTCACACATTCCTTAGGGACACGTTCATTAGGCTATCAAATACTGCGTCGTCCACGGAATTCTCCTTACATGGCGCCCGACGCATTCTTTCTGTTAACTTCGGCTTAAGAAATCATTGCGGCCGGCCGGAGTGGCCGTGCGGTTCTAGGCGCTACAGTCTGGATCCGGGCGACCGCTACGGTCGCAGGTTCGAATCGTGCTTCGGGCATGGATGTGTGTGATGTCCTTAGGTTAGTTAGGTTTAATTAGTTCTAAGTTCTAGGCGACTGATGACCTCAGAAGTTAAATCGCATAGTGCTCAGAGCCATTTGAACCAAATCATTGCGTGGCAGACATTTCCAGAAGGACTAGGAGCTAATTTTGGAGGTGGAACGTTCCTGAGCACTCAAAATGTAGTCTTCAACAACCAAGGCCTTCGGCATTTCATCTATCGCTGTGAAAAACGTATAATATTGAAGGGTGAATATTTTCGTGGTCGCAGCTTGATTTTCTCTTTTTTATCCCGCCTGCAAGGCGGCGCGTGGGTCTGCTCCTGTAAACTGAAGGGTAGGCCGAATGTAGGAAGCTAGGAGGAGCCGGTGAAGTTGAACTCTCGCTACTGCAATTAAAGTAAAAGTGGCTTTACTATATCTCAACACAATAATAAACGTGAATACATAACTTTGCACTGAGGAAGCGAAGCCGTATGTATCAAAGCTAACAGAAGTGAGACAGGCAAAATCTGTAGTGGCTCGCCCACTATGAAAATGAAACAATGTTGGTTGGTCGTCTGCTCGTCATCAAGTGGGCTGAATCTGGAGCGGCGCTCGTAGAGCTGCACAGCGCAGGCTAGCGGGCGCTGTCGTCGGTGTGGATCGTCCGCTCTCGTAGTGCCAACCTAAGAACTTGTACCTACGCCGTGGCATCGTAGCTATTGATACCACATTCTCGAAGTGATGATTAAAACTTTATGGCCATCCCCGTATATGAGACACAATGACGTCCCGTCTAAAGTAGCCATTAGGTTAATCATGGGCAGAATTGTGGAGTAATTTAATGACAGTGTGGCATCGTACAGCTATGAACTCCTGAGCTCTGACCTTTTATTTGCATGTGCCTCCACCTCGCTGTTTGAAGCGACGCCAAGCCCGAGGATGACGTCGCTCGCATCCTTGGACCATTACAGAGGGAGGTTGCACACACCTTTAAGAAAAATGTCAAACTTAAGCGTCGAAACGGGTGGCAATTACAGTGTTTCGAAAAAGTGATTCATAATTCTGTAGCGTAGTGTATTTGCACCTTTAACTGCGAAACGATACGCCTAATATTTCTGGATGTTCCTGTAATTCCGGCCTCGGTGGCCAAGCGCTTCTAGGCGCCTCAGTTCGGAACCGCGTGACTGCTACGGTCGCAGGTTCGAATCCTGTCTCGGGCATGTATGTATGTGTGTGTGTGATGTCCTTAGGGTAGTTAGGTTTAAGTGGTTCTAAGTTCTATGGGACTGATGACCTCAGATGTTAAGTCCCATAGTGCTCAGAGCCATTTTTTTAAATATCTTATGGGACTTAACTGCTAAGGTCACCAGTCCCTAAGCTTGCACACTACGTAAACTAAATTATTCTAAGGACAAACACACACACCCATGCCCGAGGGAGGACTCGAACCTCCGCCGGGACCAGCCGCACAGTCCATGACTGCAGCGCCTCAGACCGCTCGGCTTATCTCGTGCGGCTCAGAGCGATTTGAACCGTTTGTTCCTGTTCCTGTAATACGTGTTTTCTCAAGTTATCGGTGTAATTTTAACTATTCCCGCACCCTGTACATGTGAATTTTTTACTTTCGTATATTATTTCTGTGATGGTACAACACTAGTTCGGATTCAAGAAGAAGAAAAACGTCGATCTTTAACCACAGTACAAAGATTCACAGGACGTCAACAAAAACTAAAAACTACACACTCGACACATACGAAGCAGACCACTTGCACTACAATACGTCAGGCATCGAGCAGAATAAGAAGTGTTTCTCATCTGTCTCCTAGCGCTCTGGCTGTTCTGTGGAGCCCCAATTGCTCCGCCTGGCCAAGACACAAGTTGTGATCGTTGCGCCACTGCACTCGGCAAAGCATTTACAAAAAGACTTTCGTCATGCTATTGGTGTAGTGAATTCAGTTCATTAGATTAGTTGTTTCGATATGTTGGTGAGTGGTCCAGTGGGAGTGAAGTGTAGTCATCGCGACTTGGAAGGGCTAGGAGAGCAGAGCCGTGCGTCCAAGTGAGCAGGAAATGAGCGGCCCCCTGTGCAGCTGTGCGCTCGGCTCATTTGAATGGCTCGCGAATATAAGGCGCTCGCCCCACCGCCGCTGCGCCTTTCAACGTCTCTCCGGGACTTGGCTGAGCTCTCTTTTGAATGGATGCCGCAGCAGCAGGCAGCGGCAGCGGCAGTGGCAGCAGGCGTGTGATGTTTACAGGGACCACGCCCTCTGTAAATTGAGTTGTGCGGCCTGCGGCTGCCCCAGGGGTGTCGAGTGGACAGGGGTGCGCAAAGCGCGCCAGCCGCAGTAGCTGGGCCCTGCTCAGCTCTATGTGTACATCCCTGCCCACGTGCGCGGTCTCCCCTCTTACCCCCTCCCCCAACCGCTCCCACTCCGCTCCCTTCACTCCCATTAGCGTGATTGAATATTGTAGCCTGCGGCGGCGCTACCTCCGCTTCCTTCTGCCCAAATAGCAGCCAATTAGTTTATCGTTTCCATTTCCGTGCGTGGAGACTCAACAAAACATAACGAAAAGGAATGAAAGAAATATTATTACCGTCGCTGACCTCCTGACTAAAGGGCAAACCAACGCACATTTCGGGGATCTTGGAAGTAAAAATCTGTAGATAATGAAATATCCAACAGTGCATGATGCTAATTCCCTTCCACAGCGCTCCACATGTTTTGTCGCCCTCAATATACATTCCTTATTTAGGGTTGAAGTCACAGGTTACCAGACAGTCGTACACACAACACTTACATGATGTATTAACTGACATAAATTGACCTGACGGTGGGGGTTGTAAGTATGCTGTTCAGGTTTTTACGCTGGTAACGCCATGTAGCGCTCTGTATGAAAATCACTGAGTGTGTTGTCTGCAGTCTGTGGCTGGTTGGCATTGTTGGAATATTGGCTATTGGAGTGTTGGGCAGTTGGCTGTGAACAGCGCGTAGCGTTGCGCTGTTGGAGGTGAGCCGCCAGTCGCCAGCAGTGGTAGATGTGGACGTCGCTATAAGCGGACGATCTGGACTTGTGTCCGTCAGAAAAAGGAAATTTGTAAAGATCGATGTCATGATTTGATATATATATATCTTTTATTTATCTGGCAGTATTGGCGCTCGCTGTATTGCAGTAGTTCGAGTAACGAAGATTTTTGTGAGGTAAGTGATTCATGAAAGGTATAGGTTATTGTTAGTCGGGGCCATTCTTTCATAGGGGTTATTGAAAGTCAGATTGCGTTGCGCTGAAAAAAAATGTGTGTCAGTTTAGTGTTCATCAGAATAAGTAAGGAGAGAACTGTCTGAGTACGTTCAGTTTTATTCAGCTGTCTTTGTGTCAGATAACGTAGTTTACCAGCACAGTCATTGGTAATTTTTCGAAGGGGACGTTTCAAGTTTAAGCCTCTCAAACGTATGTTGGAAATAAAACAAATTGTGGCTGGTAAGCAGACTTGTTTCAATCGTACCCACACTCTGTTTTCACCAAAACAATCCCAGTTCTGTTGTATGAAAATCTGTGTGTAGTGTTGTCTTTGTTGAGTGTAAGAAATTAACTGCCGGCCGAAGTGGCCGTGCGGTTAAAGGCGCTGCAGTCTGGAACCGCAAGACCGCTACGGTCGCAGGTTCGAATCCTGCCTCGGGCATGGATGTTTGTGATGTCCTTAGGTTAGTTAGGTTTAACTAGCTCTAAGTTCTAGGGGACTAATGACCTCAGCAGTTGAGTCCCATAGTGCTCAGAGCCATTTGAACCATTTGAAATTAACTTCGGCTGGAACTTCACTCTCTGAAACCGTTTCTTCGTTCACTTAAAATAGGCTTAGAACCCAGAGATTCACTTTCACATTTTTACAATCAGGAACATACTAGACCTGAGAAAAATAAATTAAAACACCCAAAAGGGGAGAACGAATGAAGTGAAAAATTCCCGGGTAAAGATGGTATTATGTGATCTTGTTTCAGTTAATCATGGGTAGAATTGTGGAGTAATTTAATGACAGTGTGGCAGTGAGGCAAGTTTACAAAGCACTTTGGTACTGCGAGATCGCTTGCCAGTGTGACGCTGCACACACACACACACACACACACACACACACACACACACACACACACACACACCTCTGGCCTTGAAGCTGGCACTCATTCGGACGGGAAGGCTGTCTTTAGGCCATTGTATCCTTTCCTGATGCAAGCTCGCCCACAATTGTTGTAACTCGTCCTTGATATATTGGATCCTGGCTCTGGGACGAAGTTGACACCCGTGTTGGCCTTACAACGTTCTATCGGGGACAGATATGGCGACCTCGCAGGCCGCTAGAGTACCTCAACATCAAGCAGTTAGTTTCTAGAGCCACTTGCTACGTATGGACGAGCACTGTCTTAATGAAAAATGGCATCACTGTACTCTGGGATGAGAGGCAACACAGGAGTACGCAGGATATCCGTGACGGTCCGTTGTGCCGTTAGAATTCCCTTAACCAATACCAGCCGTAACCTGAAGTAATACCTGACCGTTGCCCACACCACAATAATAGTAATAACAGCAAACACGGAAGATAGCACACGAACTGCTGAAACGTAATGGGTAGTAAACAAACTAATTCTATGAGGTTCATTCAAATGAAACCTGGTCAGTGCATCTTTGTCTTACACTTAAGGTGGCACCACGTGACTGCGGGTATGGTGGCGCCGTCTACTGGCAGAGAGACTGACGCGGGCGCGCCGTTTGATGTTGCATAGCGCCAGTGTGGTTTCACACCGAAGAGAAGGTCCTCACACAAGTTATCGTCCACTACCGAACATGCAGGCGAGCAAGCAGGAACAGCGAGGAGTGATTCGATTTTTGACGGCCGAGGGAGTTGGAGACAGTGAAATGTATCGACAGATAAATGCTGTGTGCGGTGGGTACAGTCTGAGTCGTTCAAGTGTTGCGGAATGGCGCAAACGAGTCCTTGAGGGGCGCGAGTCACTGCAAGACGATGCTCGTCCTGGACAGGCTCATCGTGTCATCACACCAGAAATGGTTGCAGAAGTGAATGCTTTAGTCTTGGATAACCGCAGAATCACCGTGGGCGAGATCCATCGGTTACTGGGTATTAGCGTGGGCACCACCCACACCATAATGCATCAACACTTGAACTTTCGATGGTCCCGGCGGTTCGAGTCCTCCCTCAGGCATGGGTGTGTGTGTTTATCCTTAGGATAAAAAATGGTTCAAATGGCTCTGAGCACCATGGGACTCAACTGCTGAGGTCATTAGTCCCCTAGAACTTAGAACTAGTTAAACCTAACTAACCTAAGGACATCACACACATACATGCCCGAGGCAGGACGCGAACCTGCGACCGTAGCGGTCTCGCGGTTCCAGACTGCAGCGCCTAGAACCGAACGGCCACTTCGGCCGGCCCTTAGGATAATTTAGGTTAAGTAGTGTGTAAGCTTAGGGACTGATGACCTTAGCAGTTAAGTCCCATAAGATTTCACACACATTTTTTGAACTTTCGAAAAATCTGTGCGCAATGCGTTTCCCATCAACTGACGGCCGAACAGCGCAATACTCGAATGGCGCTGTGTTTCAATCATCTGCAACGTTATCGTGAGAAGGAATTCAGAGCAAGCAGTGGACATCTCCGCCTCCAAAGAAATCAAAGGCCGTGCACACCAGTTCTGGTAATGTCATGATGTCCTCCTTTTTTGACCAGAAGGACCAACTGCTTGTTCCTGGAACGGGGAACCACCATCAGTTCCCAGCGTTATCACGCCACTTTACAGAACCTTAGACGACCCATCAAGTCGAAACGCCTAGGCATGTTGTCATGTTGTCCAATGGCTTTATACTCCTGCATGATGATGCCCGCCCACACACGACCAATGCGGTGAAGACGACATTGCAGCATTTTCGGTGGGAAACGCTGGAACATCCACCATACAGTCCCGACCTTTCACCATATGACTTTGTACCTGTAAAGCAAGCTATTCGCGGCCATCGATTCGTTGGGTTCAGGCCTGGGTCCGACAGCAGCCTACTAGCTTCTTCACGGATGGAATCGACCGGCTAGTGTCGCAATGTGATAAATGTGCCAACAGTTTTGGCGACTATTTTTGAGTATGTGTACTGCGTATAACTACATTTTTGAGTTAATAAAATCGTTACCGTTACTTTCCACTAGGGACCGGATTTCATTTGAATGCCCCTTATATTATCTTTTGTACAAGATAGAAGCATTATTCACTTTTTTTTTGCCATCACGGAAAAGATTAATATCTCCATGATTTCATCTTAGCCCCCACCCACACCCCATCCTCCCTCCCTTCCCCACCCTCCCGCCTCTCTCTCTCTCTCTCTCTCTCTCTCTCTCTCTCTCTCTCTCTCTCTCTCTCTCTGTGTGTGTGTGTGTGTGTGTGTGTGTGTGTGTGTCTTTCTCTCTGTAAACCTGCCTTCACATGAACTGTAGCCTTGTGGAACACTTTTTGTAATGTGTTTCTCCCCAAGCGCATATCTGCAATTTCGATCCTCGGGGACTCCGTTACAAGGTGCTCAGTAGTACTCAGTCGTAGTACGTCGTATCTGGGAGATCATTGGTTTTCGAGCCTAGGTTTGATAGGATTATTTGCTTATTTCGTCTGTACCTAGAATAGCCGTGTGTTTGCGTGTCGCTAAAGAAGTACTGAAATAAATCTGCGACCCACTAGTGATACACGAGAAGATGACGACGCTGCTTCTCCGTGTTTTCACACTCGAGAACATTCCGCGGCAGGGTGGTCCTGAGTGTGAGTTCTTCACGAAGGTGGTGAGTCACCGCGGCCTAAGTAAACGCTGTCCCTCTCTCCGCGTCCCGCCCAGCGCTTGTTTTCCAGGCTGTAAACTCAGGTCCGCGCAGCTGCGGCCGTGAGGAACGAGCCAGCTGTTACGTATGGCTCCGCACATCTCGACCAACGTCAACATTTGCGCCATTAGCGTCTCTCATGTTTAGGGTTGGCAGGGAGCACTACTAAGCAGAAAATAGAGCATTGCCGCACATCATCTTCGTCGTGTTGAGCCCTATTTATGTAGTCTGGTGAATTGTACACTCATGCTCGTAAATTAAGGATAATGCTGATACATGGTGAAACAACACTGTGGTGGGTGGTTTGCGGTTTTAAATCACCTCGGGGTACGACCATGCGGTGCATTTGACGCGTGGTCGTCGCACGGTGGCGCTGGCAGCAATCCACATACACAGCGGTGTGTTGGTGCATGTTAGAGTACGGTGCAGCGAGTAAGTGTGCAGACGTTTTCAGATGTTCCAATGGTGACTATGTGTTCAAAATGGCTCAAAGAACACATACTGATGACGTTATGAGGGGTAGAATACCAGCGACAGGAGGCTGGTCAAACACAGCAGGTCGTAGCATGGGTCCTCCGTGTGCCACAAAGTGTGATCTCAAGATTATGGCAACGATTCCAGCAGACAGGAAACGTGCCCAGGCGCTACAGTACGGGACACCACAAGAAGACCGATATCTCACCATCACTGCCCGCAGACGGCTCGGGACCTTACCGCAGCCACTTTAACAGTTGGCTCCAGACACTCAGTCTACAGACACTGAACAGACGGTTTATTCGCCCGGAGACCCGCAAGGTGCGTTTCACTGAGCCCTGGTCACAGGAGAGCCCGTAAAGCCTGGTGTCAAGAACACAGTACATGGTCTTTGGAACAGTGGTCACAGGTTATGTTCACGGACGAGTCCAGGTATAGTCTGAACAGTGATTCTCGCCGGGTTTTCATCGGGCGTGAACCAGGAACCAGATACCAAACTCTTAATGTCCTTGAAAGGGGCCTGTATGGAGGTCGTAGTTTGACGGTGTGGGATGGGATTATGATTGGTGCACGTACACCCCTGCTTGTCTTTGACAGGGGAACTGTAACAGGTCAGGTGTATCGGGATGTAATTTTGCACTAGTATGTCCGCCTTTTCAATGGTGCTGTGGGTCCCACCTTCCTCTATGGATGATAACGCTCGGCCTCACCGAGCTGCCATCGTGGAGTACCTTGATACAGAAGATATCAGTTGAATGGAGTGGCCTGCCTGTTCTCCATACGTAAACCCCATCGAGCACGTCTGGGATGCTCTCGTTCGACGTATCGCTGCACGTCTTCAAGCCCCTAGGGCACTTGAGGAGCTCCGACAGGCACTGATGCAAGAATGGAGGCTATACCCAGCAGCTGCTCGACCACCTGATCCAGAGTATGACAACCCGTTGTGCGGCCTGTGTACGTGTGCATGGTGATCATATCCTATGTTGATGTCGGGGTACATACGCAGAAAACTGTGGCGTTTTGTAGCACATGTGTTTCGGGACGGTTTTCTCAACTTATCACCAGTGCCGTGGACTTAAAGATCTGTGTCGTGTGTGTTCCCTATGTGCCTTTGCTATTAACGCTAGTTGTGTGGCACCACATTCTGCAGTTATCCTTAATTTACGAGCATGAGTGTAGTTCCAACGGTCACAGGTTCATTAAACTACTACTTCATTTAGACCATAGCCGATTTCACGGCTGCTAACATATCATTCTGGTTCGTAGCGAAAAGCATCTAGCAAGCAAGACTGTTACGACCGATATACACGTCTGTGCAAAACGTAAGGAAGAAAGGAATTTACGTGTGAAGTATCAGTGCCAAGTGACGTAGCTCCGATGGAACTTGAACGATAGATAGAAAGAACTGCTACAGTTTACCCCAGAAGGTAACTGAAAAAAATACACAACGAGACGAACAGAAATTACACTTTTAGTCAAAGACCGGAATTACATGGAGCTAATCACGATTTTTGAAGGTCCTCTGGTCTTTATAAACGGCATGACATGGTTCTTACAAGGGAACCTCCCCATCGCACCCCCCTCAGATTTAGTTATAAGTTGGCACAGTGGATAGGCCTTGAAAAACTGAACACAGAGCAATCGAGAAAACAGGAAGAAGTTGTGTGGAACTATGAAAAAATAAGCAAAATATACAAACTGAGTAGTCCATGCGCAAGATAAGCAACATCAAGGATAACGTGAGCTGAGCAGCGCCGTGGTGAGAATGAGCAGCTGTGGAACGATAGGTCCTCGGTTCAAGTCTTCCCTCAAGTGAAAATTTTACTTTCTTTATTTTCGGGAAGTTACGATCTGTCCGTTCATTCATTGACGTCTCTGTTCACTGTAATAAGTTTAGTGTCTGTGTTTTGCGACCGCACCGGAAAACCATGTGATTAGTAGACGAAAGGACGTGCGCCTCCAATAGGAACCGAAAACATTTGATTGCAAGGTCATAGGTCAACCGATTCCTCCACAGGAAAGCACGTCTGATATATTTTATACGACACTGGTGACGGCATGTGCGTCACATGACAGGAATATGTTGTCGACACACAAAACTTGCACACTTGGGAAATGGGTAAAAAGATTCTTCTACCTTGCCCGATTTAGGTTTTCTTGTGGATGTGATAATCACTCCCAAAAAAGTGATGAAAACATAAGAGTTTGTCACATAAACTGCAACAAATGAATGCAACAGTTTCACAGTCGCACAGTTTTCCCTGTGCTCCGTCAAAACATATGTTTTTTTACGTTTTCAAATGTTTCCGTGTGTAGACCGTCAAATCCTGCATATGTCCAAGCAAATCTGAACATGTCCTGGAATTTTGGAAAGCGAAGTTGATTATGTGTGAGTGCCTGAACTTTGATAATTGTCTGAAAATAAAAAATTAAACTTTTCAGTCGAGGGAAGACTTGAACCAAGGACCTCTCCTTCCGTAGCTGCTCCCGCTAACCACGCTCTCCTTGTTGTTGCCTAGCTTGCACATAGACTACTCAGTTTGTATATTTTGCTTAATTTTTTCATAGTTCCACACAACTTCTTCCTGTTTTCTCGATTGATCTGTGTTTAGTTTTTCAAGGCCTATCCCTGTGCCAACTTATAACTAAATCTTAGGGGGGTGCGATAGGGAGCTTCCCTTGTCAGTAAGGTGTATGATCACCACGTAGGGCAGCACGCGCTCTCCAACATGCTCCTATGCTAGCCGCAAGGCTGGTAAGTACTTGCGTTAAGGCATTTCATCCCATCACCAGCGCGCTTGACAAGTGCTGGATCGCCCTGCACTTGTATATACTGCAATACGTCTCTCTGCGGAATCGCTCAGTTGCTCGATATGGAGCCCAGGGAGCGGGCAGACAGTCCATTCCTCGTACATCCACTCCATACAAGAGCTCCTCCGACTGCGATGTTTGATGCGGTCGTGCATTGTCATCCACAAGAATGACGTCAGGGCCAAATACACCGCTGAAGAGACGACGTGGGGAAAGGGTACAGCCTCACAATAACGTTGAACCCGAGTGTACCGTGTTCAAAGATGTGGAAGTTACGGCAAGAAATAAAGAATGAATTGATTGTTGGTGTTAATAACGATCATCCTCCTTTACCTCTTCTGCATTACTGCAGATGACGTGTCACTGAGCACATTTGTTCTGTGCATGCAGTACACGTGAGGCGCCTAGTTGTTTCCACTGCACTGTGTGGAATACGAAGGTACTATTATAGTTCACTAACCTGCTGTTTTCAAGTTGATGTCACCAGCGCAGAAAACAGCACGCAGGTGGTAGGTTCTGTATCTTGAGGCTGAAACTGACTTTTAGCGAGGTTCTGTTCTGAAATAATTTATCACTTCTTTAGGATGCCACTCGCTTACTTCAATATAGCCACACGAGAAGACTACATGATCTTAATACAACACCTTCTGATACAGCAAAGTACATGATCAAACACAATTCTTACGAAAATGTATCTTTACACTATTTGTGGCACGTGTCTGTGCCTCATGACTACCGGAGTGAATCTTTTAATACTGAATAATGGCAAACACCTCCTGCGACAGACAACATGTCTGTTCTTCTCGACTGCCTAATCCAGAGTGACGAACAGCCCGAAACACTTTGCGTGCCATACCAGTAAAGGCGTGACCCGCACGTGACACGCTTTGTCAGCAATTTCGTCAGTCTTTTGTTTTTGATCTAAATTGTTTTTAATAATTCTAAAATGACTGATTGATAGCTGTTGAGAGATATTTATATTAAAAAGTGAAGTCATTCCAATGAGTAGTTTAACAAATAATAATAATTATACTTTAACGTTTTGGCGCCCTTGCTCCGAACACAGCACCCAATCACAGAGCAGTAGCATTATGCAGGCGGTCTTTCTCACGGGAATGGTACCGAATCTAACATCTGTCACAGGTATCTCACACCTCATTTCGTCATCTATATACTTCTTGCATATCCACTGCTCTGGGGGCAGCTTCTTGGAGTCCAATACGATGGCTGACTATGCCAGAAATATTACGAAGTCGAGTACGCTTATGCGACAGTATGCTATCCCACAACACAACACTTGGGCCATCAAAACATCATGTTCGAAAATGCAGTCGTACCATCATACGGCGAGATGTGGGTACACGTAATGCATCCAGCGGTTGCGCTTTAACATGAGCTATTGTTATTTTGTATTGCCAGTTACTACAGTGGCTTCTTTGAATAATCACAAAGATAATCCAATGTGTTTTTTATTTGGTTGTGCAAAGGCTGCAGTGTCTCTAATGACCTCGTCACTGGCCGGACTTTACAGACCGACGTGCCAAACACACTTAGTTTCGCTTTCACGACGACGTCGGTTCAAACCCCCAACCAGCCATCCAGATTCAGGTCTCGCTAAACCACATTAACCCGAATGTCGGGCATGTTCTTTGGAAAGCGTACGGCGACTGCCTTCCCAACGTTTCCGCAATTCTAGTAAAACTCCGTTTCTGGTGAACTCTTCGTTGAAGGACCTGCATACGGTAATTCTCCTTTCTTTTCTTGCGTTTGTTTTCATTTTTGCACGTAATCTACCATGGGCCAGGTTCAAAATTCTTATCTTTAACTGTCCGTACGTTTTACTTCAGGAGGTGCCACAGGTTCCAACGTACATCTTGTCGCACTAGTCACGGTGAGAGAGCAATTTCTGCAGAAAATGGCTTACCCACGGCGTATCAGGTTTTCCATATTAAAACTTAACACTGAAAAGTGACCATCCCAGCACTGAACTCTTTGTTTAAGGCCCAAGCTGAAGCACCAGTCTGAAACCGTCGCCTCCTGCTGCAATTCTGAACACGTTTCATCAATTTTTTCGGTGTAGATTGTACGTGATTTTTGAACTGCACCGTAAAGAACAATTGAGCTGCTTCAAAAATACTGGTTGTGCATGAGTGATCTCGTCCCCATGGACATACTATATTGCCTGGTTTTCGACTTTCGAAAGCACAGGTAATATTCTTTGAAAAAAAATATCCTTTTCAAGTTAATGTGTAGCGACAAATTCGTGCCAGCCAGCTGCTCGAAACCAGATGTGCTGTTTATTACGAACACTGGCCTTGACAGCTGGGCTATATAACCACTCCTCCAGACCGGACTCCCACTCTCTTAGTCACTGACACTTCCGCTTGTGATTTCCCAACACCATTACCCGAGGGTCTCTTACGAGCTATGTTGGAATAGAACAGCACCACTGAGAATGGAGTCGGTGGAAGGCTGTGGATCACCCTGCCACAAGCAATATTTACGAACTAATTAAATATTACCAAATGATATGAATCTATCGAATTTTCAATAAAAACAACATATTCATTACATTGCGACTTCAGCAGATATGAACGGCTTGCATTTTCATTGATTTCAACTGCATCTATCCATTCATTTCATTGCATTTAATATCAGTTCATATTTACAGAAATATTAACGTGTTCAACTACTGTGATTACGTTATGGAACTGTTGTATGCAGTTGATTGGGTACATTTAGTTTGGTATTCATATCGAAATACTGAATGGGAAAGGCAGTGTAGCGTGTTACGATCTGCTTGCCTAAACTCAGCTGACAGTGATATATTATGTGTAATATTTCTGTCTGTTGTCACAGCTCACATGTTGGCCTCGTTACTTTCTCTCCTCAGTCGCGGATTAGCGGCATCCAGCTGACTGGTAGTGCGAGAGTATCGCCTGATGTGTATGCAACCCTGTTATATCTTACGCGTATGGAGTAGCCTAACAAACAGGCGCGGGGAAAATAAGTTACACCATATAGTACCAGCAGCTTCTGCGGATACAATTACTTTGACATTAGCATGCCGAGGAAATAACGTCTTCTTTTATTTTCAACTTGTCTTACGCTCGTCACAATGTTATTGACTAAGAGCGAACATCGTGTAAATCGAAATGATTTGGTGCTGTAGGAAATTTTTGTTTTGATTTTTCTTTTAATCGAGAGACGGCTCAGATTAGCGCATTCAGTTCTCCCTTCATTACTTTAATGTTCATTTGTATATTTTATAGTTACGAGAACTTTTCGTTACCCTTGCAGTAGCAGTCATTGCCTGTTTTGTTAATATAAGACGCCGGTGATCAGCGGCAGCTACTTCCACCAATGCTGTCAAAGGAGGCCGTTGGATCTACTATTACGGATGTTGAGCGTACGTTAGTGTATGATCTTTACAGTCTTTTTATATCCTTTTTGATGTGTGGTAACAGTTTCTAGAGCTTACTGTAACTTACAAATCTCTTTTCTTTCTTTTTCAGGTGAGTCTAGTGCATTGACTGGGAAGGCACGCTACCAATACGTAAGTTATTTGTGACATTACCTCATAATTTCCAATTTTGGTAATTTATGAGTACTTTCCTACACTTCCGAATAGGAACACATGGCGTTTCCCTATCAATATTCCACATTACGTAATTACTTGTCAGAAAAGGATTTGACCATGTAGCAGGCAAGCGTCATACGCTCTGCAACCGTATGAAGATTAAAGAAATTGCGTTTGTAGCTTTCGTTGTTTTTTCAGTTAGTTGATCATTTGTTGTTAATGTTTACAAATAGATATGCGGTATATGTTTTTTGCAACAGACAGTCGAAGGGCCATACCAAAGGCAATATGCTATTCTCAAAACTCCAGAAATTAACTTTCCGAACATACCAACCACGTCCATATTCCGTAGTGAGAAAGTGCCGTAGTATGTGACTCAGATCTATTTCTAGCATAATTCTTGAACATACTTTTCCAACGATAGTGACCTGCGTCTGATGAGATGACTTCCAGGACAACCACAACGCAATTTGAAAACACAGAAAATACAAAAGTCAGTTCGTGCTCTTAACACATACTATTCTAAGAGCTATGGACAGGTTTAGTAATGAGGATTTTGTGTTTCTAGACTTTCGAAGTACTATAGCGTCACTACCATGCCAATCACTACAAAAGGAAAATACTTTCGTGCTGGACATTTTAGCGTTTGTCTTGAAAATTTCTCGGCAGGCCGAATACAGCACGTAATTGTGGTCGGAGTTCTTTACAGAAATCGAAGTTATTCTGAGTGTAATTTTTTATTTGATCTTCAAAAAATCTCATCTTAGTTCGAAGATTGACAACCAGCTCTTAATGTAACGAGAAGCTCACTTCCGCACTCTATGAATCTGGTTACACAATCTGCATGTCACACCTGGAGTTAGTCTTGCAAGTATGGCGAGTAACTGTATATGCAAATAGAAATCGAAAAACCCCTACAAATTCAGTTACATTTAAAGAAAATGGCGTGCTTGGAGCTTTGGTAGAATACCGGGTAACACCCTACGAAAGAGATTATTTACGAAAAACTTCTTAGACATATACTCTCAAGGAGACCTATGCAGGAGCCATGTCAGTTTACGTAATAAGGTGTGTCTAGCATATAAAGAGGAGGACGAAGCACATGGCATATGGTTACGTAACTGCTCGTTGAGTATAGGATAAATGACAAAAATTTATAGTGCAGACTTTTGCGGGAAGAGGGCTAATATACGACGAAAACTTACCTAGAAAATAATAACTACTAAATTTTTGGGGAGGGTTTACGGTTATTCTTCAGGATAGCTCTCGAAAAGACTATGAAAATAGTGTTGTGATATTAACTGCTCTCACGGAGACATAGAAGTAACCATTCGCATTAGGCAGCATCCGTGAACGTATGGTACAGCAGCATAAATACTCCAGAATGAGATTTTCACTCTGCAGCGGAGTGTGCGCTGATATGAAACTTCCTGGCAGATTAAAACTGTGTGCCCGACCGAGACTCGAACTCGGGACCCGAGTTCGAGTCTCGGTCGGGCACACAGTTTTAATCTGCCAGGAAGTTTCAGCATAAATACTCTCTGCCACGCACTTTTTAGTGATTTGCGAATGACTGATGGTGACTGTGAAATTAGAGAAATGAAGTTGCTCGTTTCTCCAGTGAGTATCCGGTTTTCAAACTGGAATAGAGGGACCTAATGGTAATGTGTACGCTGAGCCACACGCCTTATTGTGGCTTGCGAAAGTTAAAGTGGCGAAAATCTACAGTTGATCATTTGGAAACGACATTAAGATACACGCAATAAAAGCATGTAGGAATACAGAAGACCAAAATTACTGCGATGGCCGCTGTAATTTCTGTCTGACACTTGACCATCAGGCTCATTGACGATAGAGGTGAATGTTCCTATTTACAAACAACTAAGACAGTCGGTCGTGAAAGACTTCATTGTATCAGGGTAAGGCACGCTTACAAGAGGCTTAGAAATGGTGTGTTGTCGTGAATGTCGTAGGGCAACATTGCCTGCCACGTAAGTTGCAGCCACATGATCGACAAAATTGCCGGCTACTCCTGCTCAGCATTGTTTATGGAGTACAGTATTGGGCCAAAAGTGTTTAGGCGGGCTGCAGTTTTGCCGCGAAATGAAACGAAAGGGAGCTACCGCAATAGAGCGCAGTTCTCAGCTTTCGCATTCCGCATGGAAAAAAGTGAGCCAGAACACGAGAATTCAGGCTTTTTGGATGCGTTCATTTTTAAGTAACTGAACTGCTTCGGAAATTTTAATTCGTTAAATGATTATGGATACATACTTTTTCCAGAATTTCGCCAGAATGTTGACATATTTTTTTATAGTAAAAGCAGTGGTCTGAGACTTGTTAAGATCAATAACAATATGAGAGAGACTGTACACCAATTACGACTTGATTGGCTGTGGTGATTCATACTTTAGCTTGGTGCCTCTTGGTACCATATGTTTGCAGTACTTTGATAGAAGGAGTCAACGAATTCATTAAGACAAGTTTGAAATAACAGTGAAATGCAAAACTGTTGAGGCTTCGTGACCGCTTGTTGACTTATTGCTTGATGGCTTCTGTCTTGGGATCTTCGGCAGACATTTGTTTAAATCTTTCTGACGTTTTGTCGACGCGAATGGCCAGATTGTCATAAAGACAGAGGTAGAATATGGCCCGGTCACGGAATATTTTCCACTGATGGTGGACAACATCGGTAAGATCTGGACCACAGCTATCTGCAGCAGTCTGATCCATCAGCAATATTGTCCGGCCATACCGCCGTTTATTGTAGCCAACTGCAGCAAATATGACACCAACACAGTCGCCACACTATACTGCGTGGTTTTCGACTTTCAATAGCACAGGTAGAGTTCTTTGAAAAAAAAAATACTTTTCAAGTTAATATGTAGTGACAAATTCGTGACAGCCAGCTACTCGAAACAAGATGTGCTGTTTATTGCGAGGCCGGCCGGAGTGACCGAGCGGTTCTAGGTGCTACAGTCTGGAACCGCGCGACCGCTACGGTCGCAGGTTCGTATCCTGCCTCGGGCATGGATGTGTGTGATGTCCTTAGGTTAGTTAGGTTTAAGTAGTTCTGAGTTCTAGGGGACTGATGACATTAGCAGTTATGTCCCATTGTGCTCAGAGCCATTTGAACCATTTTTTTGTTTATTGCGAGGACTCGCCTTGACCGCTGGGGTATATAACCACTTCTCTTTGCTTTAAAATCTGGTCCATATAAACGCATCTTTAGAAAGAGAGGCCTTTTTGTGAGGAAGAAATAGTGGTGAAACTTCGCAAACGACGTGTAGAGCGAAATAACACTTCGTGTCTTATTTGTGAAAGTGAAAGCGGTTAGAAAACAAGCGTGGACAGATGTGCTGAATCCAGGTAGAGAATGCGGTGTAAGCGGACGCAGCTAGTTCGGACACGAGAGCATAGGCGGACGCGCAGACGATAGCGGCTGTGCGGAAGAGACACGCACGGCCTTGTCTGCTCGCGGGCCAGCTAGCAGCCATGTCCTCTGCTGTCTGGGTGGCCAGCGGCGCGCATCCTCCCTGGCCCTCCGTACCAGCGGGAATTCTCGCGGGATACGAGTTCCAGGGAGACGGGGCTGCCAACGGCGAAGTGAACCGGGAGGGACCAGCTCCCTCGGGAAGATATTTATCGATTCGCCATTTCCAGTCGCTGGAGGAGCGACCCGACTTCGGTGTAGCTGCGTCCCTATAGTGGCAGTCGAGGTTACCGACAACTTGTTCCATAACATGAAGGGTTCACGGTATCCCTTTCAGAAATCGAAAATGAGACCATATCATTGCACAGCTGCTAGCAAGAGTTTCTTAGAAGTAGATACCTTAGGCGTTGCGAAGCAACTCAAATCGCTTGATACGGGCAAGTCTTCAGGTCCAGATTGTATACCGATTAGGTTCCTTTCAGATTACGCTGATACAATAGCTCCCTACTTAGCAATCATATACAACCGCTCGCTCACCGGTAGCTCTGTACCTACAGATTGGAAAATTGCGCAGGTCGCACCAGTGTTTAAGAAGGGTAGTAGGAGTAATCCATCGAACTACAGTCCTATATCATTGACGTCGGTTTGCAGTAGGGTTTTGGAGCATATGCTGTATTCAAACATTATGAATCACCTCGAAGGGAACGATCTATTGATACGTAATCAGCACGGTTTCGGAAAACATCGGTCTTTTACAACGCAGCTAGCTCTTTATTCGCACGAAGTAATGGCCGCTATCGACAGGGGATTTCAAGTTGATTTCGTATTTCAACATTTCCGGAAAGCTTTTGACACCGTTCCTCACAAGCGACTTCTAGTCAAGCTGCGGGCCTATGGGGTATCGTCTCAGTTGTGCGACTGGATTCGTGATTTCCTATCAGGAAGGTCGCAGTTCGTAGTAATAGACGGCAAATCATCGAGTAAAACTGATGTGATATCAGGTGTTCCCCAGGGAAGCGTCCTGGGACCTCTGCTGTTTCTGATCTATATAAATGATCTGGGTGACAATTTGAGCAGTTCTCTTAGGTTGTTGGTGTAATTTACCGTCTAGTAAGGTCATCCGAAGACCAGTATCAGTTGCAAAACGATTTAGAAAAGATTTCTGTATGGTGTGGCAGGTGGCAGTTGACGCTAAATAACGAAAAGTGTGAGGTGATCCACATGAGTTCCAAAAGAAATCCGTTGGAATTCGATTACTCGATAAATAGTACAATTCTCAAGGCTGCCAATTCAACTAAGTACCTGGGTGTTAAAATTACGAACAACTTCAGTTGGAAAGACCGCATAGGTAATATTGTGGGGAAGGCGAGCCAAAGGTTGCGTTTCATTGGCAGGACACTTAGAAGATGCAACAAGTCCACTAAAGAGACAGCTTACACTACACTCGTTCGTCCTCTGTTAGAATATTGCTGCGCGGTGTGGGATCCTTACCAGGTGGGATTGCGGAGGACATCGAAAGGGTACAAAAAAGGGCAGCTCGTTTTGTATTATCACGTAATAGGGGAGAGAGAGTGGCAGATATGATACGCGAGTT
Source organism: Schistocerca piceifrons (assembly GCF_021461385.2). Taxonomy (NCBI): domain Eukaryota; kingdom Metazoa; phylum Arthropoda; class Insecta; order Orthoptera; family Acrididae; genus Schistocerca; species Schistocerca piceifrons. The sequence continues at coordinate 422,595,094 of NC_060145.1, forward strand.
GGGATGGAAGTCATTAAAGCAAAGACATTTTTCGTCGCGGCGAGATGTATTTACGAAATTTCAATCACCAATTTTCTCTTCCGAATGCGAAAATATTTTGTTGAGCCCAACCTACATCGGTAGGAATGATGAACAAAATAAAATAAGAGAAATCAGAGCTCGAACAGAAAGGTTTAGGTGTTCGTTTTTCCCGCGCGCTGTTCGGGAGTGAAATGGTAGAGAGAAAGTATTATTGTGGTTCGATGAACCCTCTGCCAAGCACTTAAATGTGAATTGCAGAGTAATCATGTAGATGTAGATGTAGATGTAGATGTAGAGGTGTAGATTTACTTTTACAGATTCTCGTGATGGTTTATAATAATGGACCAGGTGCATATATTGTCAATTGGCTCTGAGCACTATGGGACTTAACATCTGAGGTCATCAGTCCCCTAGAAGTTAGAACTACTTAAACCTAACTATCCGGAGGACATCACACATATCCATACCCGAATCAGGATCCGAACCTGCGATCGTACAGGTCGCGCGGTTCCAGACTGAAGCGCCTAGAACCGCTCGGCCACACTGGCCGGCCATATATTGTCATCTTGAGCCAATTTAGATGACGGTTCCAGTATTTTAAATCTGTTTTGCAGCTGATTTGCCTGTCAATAGTTACATAAGATGCTATATGAAGCATGACACATTATATTAAATAGAGGATTGGGAAAGAAAGGATAAGGATGGGTGGGAAACTCGTTACTTTGAGCCGGACAGGGCGTTGTGGTAATGAAATGGCGAATCTTGACAATTTTACCGGATTGGGACTCGAACCCGGATGCTCTGCCTCTCTAGAACGGTTGCCTTAACCGCCTCGACCATCCGGCCAGGCTGCTCCATCTGACCACCTACGTCATACACAATGCGAATTTTCGGGTCGATTCCGCGTATCGAATAAAGACTTTTTGTAGTGTTACCGTGCACCAAGATATACCTAGTTTTTGAGTTTTTTTGAAATACTGTGTGGTATGTTATCAACAAAAGTCAACCTGCTGATGAACACACATAGATTTTCTATAGGTTATGACGCAGGCAAAGGAAAAAATCACTTCCCCTATGTACGAGGGTGAGCCAATGAAAACCTTAAATTTGTAATAACAAATCGAAATTTCGCGCCGTTATCCTGTAAGTTGGTAATCGTGCTACAAACAGCGTGCAGAATGGCCTGCAGGTGGCAGCATAGTGCATATGCACACACACCGTCGCAGTATCAGTATAAAGATGGCCGCCCCACTTGCGACTTGCACCAGGGAAGGACAGTGTTCTGTTATTCGGCTTTTGCGTAGTGAAAGTGTGAAACCTCTTAAAATTCATCGACGAATGAAGGTTCAGTACGGTGATGCATGTTTGTCACAGCAGCAAGTCTACGAATGGAGCAGGACCTTCGCAAATGTTGTGACTTCAGTAGAAGATGCTCCTCGCTCAGGTAAAGGCACAGCGAGTTGTGACTCCACAGAACATTGCAGCAGTTGTTTGGACCACTCAAAGATACAGTGGAAGGAAAGAAGTTCCGTTCTGATGAAGAGGTACGCCACGCAGTGCATGAGTGGTTGCGCGGACTACCAAAAGAATTTTATTCTAAAGGAATGTATGCACTTTGTAAGCGCTGGAGGACTTGCATTGAGCTTGGGAGAGATTTTGTTGAAAAATGATACAGCTTTGTACCACTTCTGCACAGTAAATAATATTTAAAAAAATATTTAAGGTTTTCATTTGACTCACCCTCGTGTTAAAGGACTTTATCACATCTAAGTCTAATTGCGCGAGGTACACTGACCAACGATGACGCTTACGGTTTGTTATACAGAATGAGGACAGGTTACATAGTAGTAAAGCACTGGTTCTCGTCATCAGCTGCGCTTTAAACATTAATTCTCAACTGTTCCTTCCTCATGTACTCACAGAAGGAATAGTTTCGTGGCTTACATTTTTGCCGGACCGAAAGTCTTTGGACTTCAAGCGTCAAAGAACACGTTAACCGTCGAAGTAGAAAAGCAGTAATAACACACAGACGTGTTGCAGAGTTATAATGTTATCCTAATACAAAATTCCCCAAGACCGATGTTCGCAAATGCGTGCAATGGACGCTGCGACGCCGAATAAAAATTCACGAGCGTACCTGCTTGAGGATTCCCCCAGCGCCTCGGGCTGTGACCCCCGCAGTAACCTCGGAGAGTTTAAGGGCTCGGAACATGCATTTTAATTAGCGTGCTTTCTTGGCGGCACTGGAGAATTTTATACAGAAAAGAGGGGGCGTAGAAGCAGTCATATCCCTCAGGGCGACTTCAGGATTCTGCAAGGAGACTGCAAGCAAACTTATTTCTCCAGTCGCCGTCATCTAGATACGAGGAACAAGAATGCAGAATCTTGCAGTGAACAATTTCACTAGGCACAGCTGTCTTTCTTATTTATATTAAAAAAACTAAAAACCCGCCTCGATTGCGAAAAAAGCACCTAGTGTTAACTGTTAAACCAGGTTTCGGCGTAGATAACTACACCTTCTTCAGAAAAACAGTAAAACCCACAAGTGCCTAAGAAGACATTGTGGGTTTTATTGTAGGCAGTTGTGGGTTTTATTGTTTTTCTGAAGAAGGTGTAGTTATCTACGACGAAACCTGGGTTAACAGTTAACATTAGGTGCTTTTTTCGCAATCGAGGCGGGTTTTTAATTTTTTAATATATTAACCAACGATTGCTGACGCGCTGCGATGTTGAAGGTTCTTTCTTATTTATAGTGCTGTAACGCTGTTCGTCTCACGTTGTCGTGGATTACTTAATGACGAGCTTCATTAGCGGCTATGTACGGCTAACATCTTGATGAGGCGCCTGCAAGATGACAGGGTGAACACAGCGTATTATTTTCTGACTGTTCGCTCTTGTGGAATTACTACTTACCGAGTGATTAGTTACTCTAGAAATTGTTTTTTTGTTTGTTCAGAATGCTAGTAATTGTGCGAAAAGAAAAGGTTGTAGATCTTATGTTTTGAGGCGTTCAGTAATATGTTGAGATGAATCCATCTCGATATTAGTATTATCCACCATCGGCTCGCGAGGAGAACACGGCAACTGCCATAGACCGTTTTCCCAGGAACTTCGCTTTGTGGAAGAGGAGTCAAAATAAGCGAACACGTGTCGCGATTTATTCGTAGATCCCCGATCGTTTATGAGAAAAGGACGGTACTTTATGTGCCTTTTAGCGAGGAAGTAAAACCGAAGCGGTGGCACAGTGGCTAGCGTCGCGGTTTCACAATGTTGCCCTTCGTTTTCGAAACCCGATTATTATTTCTTTTTTAATTTTGTTGTTCATTTATCTATCCACGCCCATAGAAGATTATTACACGGATTTTTTTTTTACAGTGTATGCTGAAATGACGCTGTTCTTATTGGTGTACTAATTATATGGTGAATGAATTAAAAAGAAAAAAGACAAAACATGAATGGAAAAATGATTTGAAACTGTTTTCGGAGAAATTCCTGTGGTGTACCTTCATTCGTAATCAGTTACAAGAGCCAGTTTTAGGAGAAGTGATCCGTGCAGTACTAAGGCGGTACCGTCGTGCCCTTGCTGCCAAATAACGATCCTCTCTTTCTGATGGCACTTGTGGTCGGCCCTGCCCTGGTCTTCGGGATATAGTTTCGATCTCTATAAACTGTCCCAACATTCGAGAAACAAGAGAACGATTCACATTAAGGCATCGAGCCAGATCAGTTTGCGACTGTCCAGCTTCCATTCTTCCTATGGCGCTCCGCCGCAGAGAGTCCGGAAGGCGTCTTTTCTGTGCCGTACTGCACCGTCTGTGACTGTATACACAGCGATTGTGGATGCGAGACTAACCGGCAAACACTGCATCGTTTGATAGGTGCCCTGATGTCCTCGGTGGCGTGATTGTCCGTTGACCGGCATGCTGTCTTTTGTGCAGAACATGAGCGTAGGGACACATGGTGACAGTTTATATGATTATATCGTGGATTAGACATAGGACAGACAGGTTCTAGGTACTACAGTTTGGAACCGCGTGACCGCTACGGTCGCAGGTTCGAATCCAGCCTCGGGCATGGATGTGTGTGATGTCCTTAGGTTAGTTAGGTTTAAGTAGTTCTAAGTTCTAGGGGACTGATGACCTCAGAAGGTAAGTCCCATAGTGCTCCGAGCCATTTGAACCGAGGACGGGCAAATAGCGGTTTGTTGCTTTAATTTTGGACACCTGTGTAAGTTAGACAATATTATCAGTTTCAAAGAAGTTTCTGAAATTTTGTTGTAGGTTGAAAATTGTGTTGTTCAGAGCCCCCGCCAGCCGCCATCGCTCATGACGAAAACCTTTCGCCGATGTCCTGTAGTGTCCTGTGGGAGCAAGCTTTCTGTTTAAAAAATACGTAGTCCAATCTTAAGGGTGTACAATAAAAGTCTAAAGGAAGTTTTCTAATTCGTTTGCTATTTTACCGCCGAGCGGTCTAAAGCGCTGCAGTCATGGACTGTGCGGCTGGTCCCGGCGGAGGTTCGAGTCCTCCCTCGGGCGTGGGTGTGTGTGTGTGTGTGTGTGTGTGTGTGTGTGTGTGTGTGTGTGTGTGTGTGTGTTTGTCCTTAGGATAAATTAGGTTCAGTAGTGTGTAAGCTTAGGGACTGATGACCTTAACAGTTAAGTCCCATAAGATTTCACACACATTTTACTATTTTACTGCAAAAAAAAAAACATGAATATCGGATCCAAAATTGAGGTTCACCGTAGTCTAACCCCTTAACCAACAGTTTTTGGGGGTGTAGTTCAGGCCGTAAGTGATCGTGTGATTTTTCAGTGTGTTTTTCGTGCATGGTCACACTCGCTCAGGCTGAAGTGAACATGAAATGGGACATGTATTTCAAAGTTGTCTGCTACCAATTGTATTCTGAGGGCTACAAACATGTTTGTCGTTTGACGAACGCACAGGTACCGTTTTGCACCTCGTCCGGCCCGCTAAACCGCCTGATCTTAATCGCGGAGGATCTGGAACTGCGGGCGAAACGTAGCAGTCGAAATTCCCGCTATTTGATAGTTCTTCGGAATCCATGATCAATGAGTGTTCAAAAATGGTTCAAATGGGTCTGAGCACTATGAACTTCTGAGGTCATCAGTCCCCTAGAACTTCGAACTACTTAAACCTAACTAACCTAAGGACATCACACACATCTATGCCCGTGGCAGGATTCTAACCTGCGACCGTAGCGGTCGCGCGGTTCCGGACTGTAGCGCCTAGAACCGCTCGGATACCCTGGTCGGCTCATTGAGTGTCTTCACCTGGGTATGGCACAGTTAAACAGACTTGTGGACTGCCTTTGTCGTCGAATTGAGACCGTCAGTAAGGCTAGAGGCTGCGTCGCGTGGTACTAGCGTCCTGTCTTTGGGGTTACTAAGTCGTGTGTGCTGCCTACTCCGGCATCAAGTGCAGCAGTACTGGCTCCAGGTGCAGGGGCAGACGGCCTTGTGGCTGGGTCGCTAGCAGCGGAAGGAAGTGCCTGGTCAGCATGCCGGTCGCAGGCTCGCCGGAAGGGCGGGCTCAGCGCCTCGCACAAGCGTCCCAGCGAGCCGGGCTACGCATTCCCGGCCACGTACCGCTAGCTGCATGCGTCACCATCCGTAGCGGCTAGCGGTCTGCGTCGGCGGCCAGAACGCTGTCCTCTAAAAGGCCCCCTGCACCCAGAGCGACGTCACGTGGACGGGACGCAAGGGAGACCTCAAATCGCACTCCTGTCGTACGCTGACCAAAGACTGAAGTACACTATTACCAAGTAGATTGTCATTTGCAACTATACATTGACGTTATCAGTTAGCGACATACGAAAATTCGTTCCGGACATGGAGTCGGCCAGGATTTCCCGGTAATCGCAAGCGGTCGCCTTAATCACTTCAGGTGTCAGAGCACGCCTCCAGGGCCGGTCCAAACTTCCACATGTCACGTAGTCACAACCCTTAAGGCACACACGACTCCAATTCGGAAGGACGACGGTTCAATCTCGCGTCCGGCCATCCTGATGTAAGTTTTCCGTGATTTCCCTAAATCTCTTCAGGCAAATGCCGCGGTGGTTCCTTTGAAAAGGGTACGGCCGACTTCCTTCCCTAATCCGATGACACCGATGACCTCGCAGTTTGGTCTCCTCCTCCCAACACAACCTAACCAACCACAACCCTTAAGCATAACCAATTAGTCATTGCCGGCCGAAGTGGCCGCGCGGTTCTAGGCGCTCCAGTCTGGAACCGAGCGACCGCTACGGTCGCAGGTTCGAATCCTGCCTCGGGCATGCATGTGTGTGATGTCCTTAGGTTGGTTAGGTTTAATTAGTTCTAAGTTCTAGGCGACTGATGACCTCAGAAGTTAAGTCGCATAGTGCTCAGAGCCATTTGAAGCCAATTAGTCATTCCCGCAAAGGGAGATAAGTATTATATCGTGCTCAACGTCGAGGAGTGGCTACATCACGTCGGAGATTGCTTCGGTTGGCTTATCGCCAGTTTTTATCGTCGTATTTCACTTGACAGAATACAGAGTGTTTCCATCAGAGCGGGCAAAAATTTAACAGAACATAGAGGATGCTCCACTGAACATCTACATCTACCTGATTACTCTGCTATTCACAATAAAGTGCGTTGCAGAGGGTTCAATGAACCACCTTCATGCTGTCTCTGTACCGTTCCACTCTCCAATTGCACGCGGGAAAAGCGGGCACTTAAATTTTTCCGTGAGAGCCCTGATTTCTCTTATTTTATCGTGATGATCATTTCTCCCTACGTAGGTGGGTGCAAACAGAATGTTTTCGCAATCGGACGAGAAAACTGGTGATTGAAATTTCATGAGAAGATCCCGTCGCAACGAAAAGCGCCTTTGTTTTAATGATTGCCACTCCAATTCACGTACCATGTCTTTGAAACTATCTCCCCTATTTCGCGATAATACAAAACGAGCCGCCATTCTCTGTACTTTTTCGATGTTATCCGTCAGTCCCACCTGATGCGGATCCCACACCGCACAGCAGTACTCCAGAACAGGGCGTAGTGTAAGCACTCTCTTTGGTAGACCTGTTGCACCTTCTAAGTGTTCTGCCAATGAATCACAGTCTTTGGTTTGCTCTACCCACAATATTATCTATGTGATCGTTTCAATTTAGGTTATTTGTAATTGTAATTCCTAAGTATTTAGTTGAATTTACAGCCCTCAGATTTGTGTGACTTATTGCGTAATCGAAATTTAGCTGATTTCTTTTAGTACTCATGTGAATAACTTCGCACTTTTCTATATTCAGGGTCAATTGCCACTTTTCGCACCAAACAGATATCTTATCTAAATCATTTTGCAAGTAGTTTTGATCATCTGTTGACTTTACAAGACGGTAAATGACAGCATCATCTGCAAACAATCTAAGACAGCTGCTCAATTGTCTCCTATGTCGTTAATATAAATCAGGAACAATAGACGGCCTATAACACTTTCTTGCGGAAAGCCGGATATTAGTCCTGTTTTACTCGATTACTTTCCGTCTATTACTACGAACTGTGACCTTTCTGACAGAAAATCACGAATTCAGTCGCACAACTGAGGCGATACTCCGTAGGCACGCAGTTTGATTAGAAGACGCTTGTGAGGAACGGTGTCGAAAGCCTTCTGGAAATCTAAAAATATGGAATCAATTTGACATTCCTGTCGATAGCACTTACTAGAGTATAAAGAGCTAGTCGTGTTTCACAAGAACGATATTTTCTGAATACGTGCTGACTGTATGTCAATAAATCGTTTTCTTCGAAGTACTTCAAATGTTCGAATACAGTATATGTTTTAAAACCCCACTGCAAATCGACGTTAGTGATGTAGAACAGCATGAAGTGGGGAACCTGGGGTCGAAGAGGCTAGCTTAAGGAGATAATAGGAATAAAAACACATTACTGTATGCTTTTTTATTTACATTAGTGACACCTAACTACAAATAGTATCACTGAAGTATCAATGAAGGCACCATGTGTACTGTATCTTACAAAATGTGCTGAAACTTGCGGCTGTCACCCTCAATGCAGGCATGACATTGGCGAACAAGAGTCTGACGCACCCTGACGAATATCCGTGACGTGTTTCGAATCACATCACAAGGAGCTACAATTCTGGGAACTAATTCCATCTCTATATCCACTGGGGTCCCATACACAAGTGACTTTAGATATCCCCATAGGAAATAATCAACGGGATTCGGGTCAGGTGTCCTCGCAGGCCATGAAATAGGACCTCCCCTTCCAATCTAGATACCAGGAAATACAGCACTGAGATGGTTGCGGACACCTATACTGAAATGAGGCGGTGCGCCGTCGTGTTGTATCCACATCTTCTCACGGACAGCAAGGGGAAGGTGTAAATACGATACAACAGAGCCACCTCACGGAAAAGTAAAGTGCACAAAACCTGCACCATGACATCCCGGTAATCAGGCTCGTCCTTCTTGTTTCCTAACAGGAAATAAAGAATGTACATGTAAGTAAACAGCACACCTCTATCTGTAAACTAGTACGCTCGTTAATTGTAAATAAGCTGGAAAACAGTAATGTTAGACGAAGCGGTAGACAAATTTACTTCTATATTTCCTAAAGCTGGTTTGTCCGACCCCATGTTCCCTAACTCAGATTGTTCAGTATAGCAGCATTCTCAATGTCCTGTTATATTTCTGCACGCTCTTACGGAGACACTGTGTATGCACAATTGTATTGAAATCATTCACAGTGCGCTGTGTTTTTCTCAGTCACCTCTGTACTTGTTTACTGTAAAGTCACCGTGTATTTCTGATAACGGCCGCGAGAGGCCAAGTGCAGTGATATCGTGGTAGGGTAGTACAGTGCCTGTATCTGACCAGTACACTGTCCTTCACTGACGATTACAGCTGTGGAAAAAATAACGAAATAGAAGTTTACCACAACTGTCAGCGACTACGTCTGAAGGACATTGTATGTGAAGTTACAGACACTGTATCTTCTCAGACATTGTAACCATCAAAGTATACTATCGTTTCCAGTTGCTCTAGGTTGTTTCCGAATGCCTTTTGTCCCCCATCTTCTCGCTACGTTTTACATTTTGCTCGATGAATAGAAAGTATAGAAACTACCGGCTGCCGATCGTCACAGGATGTCCGCAAGTACATATTTTCCTTAATAGATGGCACGGCGCTAGGGATACAAAACTTGCACCCCCTCCCCCTTATCTCTTCGAGAACAGTTCAAGATAAGGAAACGGGGTATTCAGCGAATGATAGTGCTCAGACGGGGACATAATTGTGTTAGCTGGTTACACCTCGTAACTGTTGGATCGGCCACTTGGATCGGCCGAGATATTGAACTAACTATGATCTTACAAATGGAACGACGTATTTTTTTCGTCGACGTTCGGAATCTTTTCAAAAGAAAGCATACAGTGATATAACGCTCGTTAATGTTGATGCTGAAGCTTTTCGCTATAGTATACGAGCAATGTAAAACATAACTCAAATAGATGAAGGCTGGAAAGGGCTGTTGTGGTGTAAATATCGCCATGTGTGATTCTCATGCCAGGCTTCGTCAATAGATGCAGTTACACGACTGATATGAGTTGTAATTCCTCTTTGAGACGCCCTGCTAAACCCGCAGGACAGGACAGGAAGAATAAATTGTGGGAAGGGGTGAAAATAAGGGGCTGTTAGTTACACTCGAACATACAACTTTATTATTTGATCAAATATTACAAGAGCCCAAAACTTTTTTTTAAACACGCAGCTTTAATCTTTGAGACTTAATTAACGGCTGGAAACCACTTTAATTTAAAAACAGCTGAAGGCCAATAACTTAAAACGCAAGCATAATCATAAATTTAAAAGGCAAGCCTTATCTTACAACAGTTCTTTAGTTAGGCTGGAGTAAACAAGTTAAATTCAATTCGGCTGAAGACCGAACACTCAAAACATTTTTTTTTATACCAAAGTCCTTACGTGAAACAGTTGTTTGATTTAGGCTGAAGGCCTAAAGAACAAACAACAAATTAAAAAAAAAAGGAAGTACACACAAGGGCGCCCAGATGTTCGAGGGTCGGCTTGTAATTCAAACACTAACTTTCACACCCAACTGACAGACCGTCAAAAGATCAATGTTCAAGATGGTTTCGGCTCCACACTTGCACCAAGGTTCCGCTCCGCATTCGCACCAAAATTCCAACGATGCTGACAGCAGAAACTGTAGAACCAAAAAGAACGGATCACAGACGACCCATAAGAGATGGAGGAGCCAAAAACCCACGTCGCTTAATCAAACGACCCACTAACTCGGAGGCAATACGCCGACAACACTTAAATAAACTTGTCACTGGAAATCACATAAACCTCACACAGAGCCACCAACATCTGCAGGAGGACAAGACGAAGCACACGGCAGTGACAGTGCAGTAACGAGGACGAATCACCAGACGGCGCGCACAGCCAACCCATAAGCAATCGCCGGCCAAATACACGATGTCTAACAAGACGACCGACCGACGCTCAACCAAAGTCGTCCCCACTCAAAACATGTGTACCGGCAATCGTCGGGCAAGTAATGTCTATCCGCATCTTCCTGACGCTCCGTGCCCCATTGGTGCTACGTCGCAGCTGAGCCAACCGACCAACTGCTACACATCAGCACGGAAACAGTGCTAAAATAACTGGGCAGTCGACATCACAAGCTATACACAATATCAAAAACCAAAAACACTCGGACGAAGAACGCGACCAATAGCAAAAGCAGTGACTGCAGTAACGAGGACGAACCACGAATTGAGACACACACATCGCCAAGCCATAAACGATGGGCGAGCTATCACGTCGTGCGGTAAGACGACCAACCGACGATCAACCGAGACCGTCCCCAGTTCAAGTCATGTGTGCTCGCGGCGATCGGGCGAGTCATGGCTATCTGAACCTCACTGCCGCTCCAACCCGACCGACTCCTGCAGCGTCCCAACTGTCCGAACTTCACTCCTGGCGCGTTGCAACTCACTTCCAGATACGAACTGCAACAACACACGACAGCCGGGAAGTACGGGAAGTAATAGCAGTCCAGCAAAGATAATACGGGGGGGGAGGGGGGCATATATCGATAAGCGCTGCCGCTGCCGTTCACGAGCAGACAAGGCAGCAACTCAATAACACTAGTAATTGAATTAATAAAACGAAGTGGCAGTACAGTAAAACAGAATGTAAATGAAAGAGATGGCCCGAACACGAGCCGCGCACGACTCACTCTTAGTCCCACTTTATATGCCAAAAAGAGATCATTTAAGAGACTTATAATTCGAACTGTACACTAATCCCAAGCATGTAAGGCACGTAAGCGTGTTTGAGTTAACAGCGTTGGTAGAAACAAGTTGTTGTTGTTGTTGTGGTCTTCAGTCCTGAGACTGGTTTGATGCAGCTCTCCATGCTACTCTATCCTGTGCAAGCTTCTTCATCTCCCAGTACCTACCGCAACCTACATGCTTCCGAATCTGCTTAGTGTATTCATCTCTTGGTCTCCCTCTACAGTTTTTACCCTCCACGCTGCCCTCCAATGCTAAATTTGTGATTCCTTGATGCCTCAAAGCATGTCCTACCAACCGATCCCTTCTTTTACTCATGTCGTGCCACAAACTTCTCTTCTCCCCAATCCTATTCAATACCTCCTCATTAGTTACGTGATCTACCCATCTAATCTTCAGCATTCTTCTGTAGCACCACATTTCGAAAGCTTCTATTCTCTTCTTGTCCAAACTAGTTATTGTCCATGTTCCACTTCCATACATGGCTACACTGCATACAAATACTTTCAGAAATGACTTCCTGACACTTAAATCTATACTCGATGTTAACAAATTTCTCTTCTTCAGAAACGCTTTCCTTGCCATTGCCAGTGTACATTTTATATCCTCTCTACTTCGACCATCATCAGTTATTTTGCTCCCCAAATAGCAAAACTCCTTTACTACTTTAAGTGTCTCATTTCCTAATCAAATTCCCTCAGCATCACCCGACTTAATTCGGCTACATTCCACTATCCTCGTTTTGCTTTTGTTGATGTTCATCTTACATCCTCCTTTCAAGACACTGTCCATTCCATTCAACTGCTCTTCCAAGTCCTTTGCTGTCTCTGACAGAATTACAATGTCATCTGCGAACCTCAAAGTTTTTATTTCTTCTCCATGGATTTTAATACCTACTCCGATAGAAACAAGTAATTAGTCTAAAGGCTTGCAAACGGTGGGCACGATATGACAGCCCCACTTGGCCAATTCCAGCTGTATTGCCTTTCAGTTTCTGCTCATTTCCGGGATATTTTCGCCAAAAATTTCAGCGCCTTCGTTAAAAAGTATTATATGAATGTTGTGAATGTATTAATCTTTTCAATAGTTTTCGAATGCAGTTTTTAAAAAAAATATGCTGATCCATCAAAATGTCCATACTTCCTTCGATATCTCGGATGACACAAGAATTAAGATTATTACACAAACGACAGAATGGGGTGCCACTCTGCCTGCTGCCACATGGGAAACACCTTGTTTGCAATATCTTGGACGGTCACGGAATACAAGGAGAGCAAGATCTAGATGATTCACCTTGTACACCGTATGATCAGAAATGTACGGACACCCCTGTGTAATGCGGAGTTGATCACTAGACGTCACGAGAGGTGTATAGAAGGAGGTGACGAGTTTGTGTTGTCAGTAGTGAAGTAGTGGCAGCGTAACGGGTGGGACAGGAGAGTTCAGTGATTTCGATCGTGGGCTAGTCGTTGGAGATCGCCTGACAAGGATAACTCCCCATTGCATCACTCCCCCCTCCAGCCGGTAGCTCGTCAAAAACTGAACACAGATCCAGTATTAAAACAGAAAGAAGGTGTACTGAACTGTGAAAGAAGCAAAATGGAAACAGTGAACGGTCTGAGATTAACAAGTGCATTGTTGAGCGCAGAGGCCACATTCAGCGTCGTGGTTAAGTGGTCACGGTGTTGGGACTGGTAAGCGGACGATCCGTGCTCAAAAATTCCCTCGCGACAATTTTTTTTTTGGTCAAAAAATTATGAACTGTTCGTCCGGTCATTGTCATGTTTGTTCTCTTTCTGTTGGCATTTATCATACTATACATCGGTTACAGAATATGCACACTGTGATCAAAAGTATCCGGACACCCCGCAAAACATACGTTTTTCGTATTAGGTACGTTGTGCTGGCACCTACTGACAGGTGCTCCATATCAGCTACCTCAGTAGTCATTATAAATCGTGAGAGAGCAGAATGGGGCGCTGCGAGGAACTCACGGCCTTCGAATATGATAAGGTGATTGGGTGTCACTTGTGTCATACGTCTGTACGCGAGATTTCGCACTCCTAAACATCCTTACGTCCACTGTTTCCGATGTGATAGCGAAGTGGAAACGTGAAGGGACACGTACATCGCAAAAGCGTACAGGCCGACCTCTCTGTTGACTGACAGAGACCGCCGACAATTGTAGAGCGTCGTAATGTGTAATAGGCAGACATCTATCCAGACCATCACACAGGAATTCCAAACTGCATCATGATCCACTACAAGTACTATGACAGTTAGGCTGGAGGTGAGAAAACTTGGATTTCATGGTCGAGCGGCTGCTCATAAGCCACACATCACGCCGGTAAATGCCAAACGACGCCTCTCTTGGTGTAAGGAGCGTAAACATTGGACGACTGAACAGTGGAAATACGTTGTGTGGAGTGACGAATCACGGGACACAATGTGGCGATCCGATGGCAGCATATGGATGTGGCGAATGCCCGGTGAACGTCATCTGCCAGCCTGTGTAGTGCCAACAGTAAAATTCGGTGGTGGTGGTGTTATTGTGTGGTCGTGTCTTTTACGGAGGGGGCTTGCACCCCTTGTTGTTTTGCGTGGCACTATCACAGTACAGGCCTACACTGATGTTTTAAGCACCTTCTTGCTTCTCACTGTTGAAGAGAAATTCGGGGATAGCGATTGCATCTTTCAGCACGATCGACTTGTTCATAATGCACGACCTGTGGCGGAGTGGTTACACGGCAATAACATCCCTATAATGGACTGGAATGCACAGAGTTCTGACCTGAGTCCTACAGAACACCTTTGGGATGTTTTGGAACGTCATCTTCGTGCCAGGCCTTACCGACCCACATCGATACCTCTCCTCAGTGCATCACTCCGTGAAGAATGGGCTGCCATTCAGCAAGAAAACGTCCAGCACCTGATTGAACGTATGCCTGATGGAGTGGAAGCTGCCATCAAGGCTAAGGGTGGGACAACACCATATTGAATTCTAGCATTACCGATGGAGGGCGCCACGAACATGTAAGTCATTCTCAGCCAGGTAACCAGTTACTTTTGATCACATGGTGTAAGTTATGTGGTAAGAATACATTAACGATGCAAGTGTATGTGATGAATAGTGAGAGCAGCCTAGATACCCCATAGACATCTAACAGAAATGAAAACAACAAATAAACGGACGTGAACTATGTTACAGCAAAGAAATTAAAAGTGGAAACTTCCAAAATGATACGAAAGTTCAAAAATGTCAAAGACATCTGTCTTGATAGGGCACAAGGAGGATTGTGTGGCTGTGAAACTGTTACGTTTATTTGTTGCAGCTTATACGACAAACTGTTATGTTTTCATCATTTCTTTGGGAGTGATCAGATTGACATTCATAAGAACACCTAACTCGAGCAAGGAGGCATGTCTCGCTCACTCACCAGGCGTACAAGTTAGGTGTCTCGATAACAGATTCCCATCATATGACACACATACTACCACCAATTCCGTGCATGACACACTAGCCGCGTTTTCCGGTAGGGGATTTGGTTGACTTGTCACCTTGTCATCAAACGTTTGAGGTCTCCCATACGAAAGCCAGTCCCTTTCGGCTTCTAATAGAGTAGTTACGCAGAATTAACTTCCATTATAGGTCCCTTCCGTACACCTCGCCGCTGCAAACGGACGTTACGTCACGCCACAGATACAAATTTGAATACAACGAACAGACACGTCAATGACCCGACGAAAAGTTCGTAACTTTGTGGGGAAGAAAAAAAAAAAAAATCCGCACGCGGAAGCTTCGAACACGCCTCGCTACGCGGAAGCTTCGAACACGCCTCGCCCGCTTTGTAGTCTAACTCCGTGACAGTTTTATAAAACAGAGCATGAACTAGGCCGTACCTACATTCATTAAATCCTGACCGTGTGTTCGATCACCATGACGAGGCCAGTTTTCGGTAAAGTAATTCATTATGTATGGTGTGCCGCTGAATTATTGCCAACGCGTGAAATCTTCAGCAATATTAACGAAATTTCTTTCCTGAGTGAGATGTTCGGAATTTCTGTTTTTAAACTGTTTCGAAGATGTGTATCATCCAAGGGAATGCACCGAATCTTCCTGAAGAATAAACAGAATAAAATAAAACAAATTAAATAAGAATTGATGTAACCCCTGAAAATATCATATAGAAACATATTTTATAGCAAATGTACGACACTTATTGTGAAACCCAGCTGTAATTTAGAATTAATATAACGCCCTTGTAACCCCCACTTCACAAGAAACATTTGTCTTGTAAACTTCTGTGGACATGAGTAGGCAAATGAAAAAACAAAATAAATAAATATAATAAAATAAAAACAATAATCGGGTTTAGAACAGAGGGCTCAAAAGTGAGAGCCCGCAACGCTAGCCACTGTGCAACCATTTCTGGTGAGATTAGCGCTCGTTAAAAAAAGACGTCTAAATTACCTCGAAAACGTTAACTGTCGTTTTCTCATAGATGGTCGAGTATCTGCGAATAAGGCGAGACACGGGTTTGCTTCTTTTGACTCTTCTTCCACTGAGAGGATTTTCTGGGAAATCGGGTTATGGCACTTGCCCTGTTCTGCTCGTCTGTGTGAAGTGATGATCAGTTGGCTATCAGTGACCTCTATGCAAACATTTTTCAGGCGCTACAAACATACACGAACGAAGGCTCCTATGAAACAACTATACTCCACTATTACTATCTAATCGGAAGTTATTTGTTTTGACGTGTCCTATCCTTCCTTGTAATTTGTAAAAGTAGCTGTATATCATCTTATGTATGTGCTACATGCGAGGCATACATACACACATCCGCTACGATGTATCGCTGTTGGTCTGCTCTTCGGCCTTCTGCAGCTCGTTAAGGTCTGCTGACGCAATGCAGCCGAGCGGTGCGGATCTTCCCAGCACACCGTTGCTCGCAGCCCTCACCCACGAGCCGGCCTGCCTGGCCTAACGGGCGAGTTTCTTCCGGCGCGCGCAGCTCGAGTAACGACTCCTGTTACGTCGCCGTCACGCCTACAGCACACTTCCGCTGTGTTCCTAGGTCACCAGAAGTCACTGTTGCGGAGCAGCCCATTGGAGTCCAAAACAGAACAGGACACTTTATTCAAGACCTCAGCAATAGCAAAGTCCTTCAAAGTAGTAGTTCGGTGTGTATCCAAGTCGGCAAGCAAAAAGTTCCTCGATCATTGTAGTCGATATCATTTGCTGTATGATGATCCCAAGTGAGGTTTCACATCCGTTGCTTGTCTCTGCGGAGCAACGGGAATGGCATCCGGTCGCGCTATGGGGTACAAACAATTGCAAAACCCAGATAAAAATGCACAGGATAAAAGGCAGGCACTCTACATTTCTACATATTTTCCATTACATATACACTGAAGCGCCAAAGAAACTGGTATAGGCGTGCGTATTCGAATTCAGAGATTTGTAAATAGGTAGAATAAGGCGCTGTGGTCGGCAACGCCAATATAACAAGTGTCTGGCGCAGTTGTCAGATCGGTTACTGCTGCTACAATCGCAGGTATCGAGAACTGAGTTTGAGCGCGAGCGATGGGACACAGCATCTCAGAGGTAGCGATGGAGTGGGTATTTTTCCGTATGACCATTACACGAGTGTACCGTGAATATCAGGAATCCGGTAAAACATCATATCTCCGACATCGCTGCGGCCGGAAACAGATCGGGAAAAGATCCTGCAAGAACGGGAGCAACGACAAGACGTGAGCAAATTTCTGCAGATTTCAATGCTGGGCCATCAACAAGTGTCAGCGAGCGAATCATTCAACGGAACATCATCGATATGGGCTTTTGGAGCCGAAGGCCCGCTCGTGTACACTTAATGAGTGCACGTCACAAAGCCTTATGCCTCGCCTTGGCTCATCAACACCGCCATTGGACTGCTGATGACTGGAAACATGTCAACTGGTCGGACGAGTCTCGTTTCAAATTGTATCGAGCGGGTGGATGTATACGGGTATGGAGACAACTTGATGAATCTATGGACCCTGCATGTCAGCAGGGGACTGTTCAAGTTGGCGAAGGGTCTATAATGGTGTGGGACGTGTGCGATATGGCACCCGCAGTACGTCTAGAGACGACTCTGAAAGGTTACACATACGTAAGCATCCTGTCTGTACACCTGCATGTCCATTGTGCATTCCGACTGACTGGGGCAATGCGACACCCCACACGTCCAGAATTGCTACAGAGCGGCTCCACGAACACTCTTCTCTGTTTAAACACGTTCGCTAGCCACCAACCTCCCCAGACATGAATATTATTGAGCATATCTGGGTTGCCTTCCAACGTGCTGTCCAGAAGAGATCTTCGCCCTCTCGTAGTCTTTCGGATATGTGGACAGCCCTGCTGCAGGATTCATGGTGTCAGTTCCCTCCAGCACTACTTCAGACATTAGTCGAGTCCATGCCACGTCGTGTTGCGGCATTCCGCGTGCTCATGGGGGTCCTATACGATATTCCGCAGGTATACCAGTTTCTTTGGCCCTTCGGTGTATTACGATAACCATTGTTACATTACATTTAGAAATTACGTGTTACTATACTACCAATAAATTCATACATGAGAAGTACAACAATAACTCGAAATTGCGGGAAGGTAGGTTTCAACTTATCGGCGCTAGCAGCAATGGGCATGTGCGAAAGAGGTGGGAGGGATGGAGGAACATAAGACGCAGTTAATGAATATAAAAGCAAAAGGGCGTTGTATTGTGCACAGAGTGCAGGACAGCTTGCTGCAAAGACAGACAGCAGCAACAGCGATGAAGTTTGCGAACGTTTTTGGTTTATGAATTGCACAGCTAGTGCTCTTGTGATTGGATTATGACGAGGTGAAAGATATTTAATCTCTGATGCAAGGTACTCTAGTGTATACGGAGGAGCAAATGAAGGATATGTAGTGTACGGAAGTCGCATAACTTTTGCGGCCGCAACCACAATAACTGGGCCTATGACGCACTGACAAATTCATACAGACGAATGTTGCAGGTGTAAGTCACACAAGTATTCATGGTTAGATCTAATCCTCTTATATTTTCACTAATCGTGCAGTGTTGGATTACAGCACAATAGTTTAGCTTCAGTAGAATGAGTGATAGCGTTAGTTACGTTGCACATCATGTAGAAATACGTTCCGAAATTTTTTCGTGGCATAGAGGCAAGCGGAACCCTTTTGGCAGTACACGGAGACAATACCCTTTCCCAGATAAAGGTACTCCTTCAAAGTTACACCGAAATTTTTCACTGTTTTCTGATGCGGTATGGGACTGCCGACGAGCAGAATAGGAGGCGTCGGTTTACTGGTCCTGAATTTATTAATTTCTGATGGGACACTAGGGTTACTTGTGACTGTTTGGAATTAGTTTAAGTCTCAGCTTTTACAGCCATGTTACCACTGAACATATATCATCGTTCATCTGGCACCTAGGTAAAGCTGGAGGTCGTCGACATAGAAACGATATTTACAGAAGAAATACAGTGGTTGGATAAATATATCGAAAAACTGCGAGAAATGCATGCTTGAACATAAACTCAGGCGCTAGCCAAGCATGCAGGTTGCGCTGTCGTATTTGACCACGAAAGGCACCCGCACAATGTCCTCAGTACGTTGCAAGTGTGATTCGTGGCCAGAATAGTGTTCTGTGCAATTGTTAGTGCATTATTTCGGAGCTAAGTGCGTTTGGAAATGAGCAAGTTGTTGGTGCTCGTATGCTGGGTGCTTTCGTAACAAAGGTAGCCGAAGTCGTTGGTGTTTCAAGAAGACACACCGCAGACAGGGAAAGCCGAGATCATCATGATGCGGACGGAAGTTTGTGTTGAGTGATTGTGATACACGGTCATTGAAGAGGATTGCGACGCAGAGTAAGAGGACGACAAGTGCAAAAATCACTGCACACCTGAATTCGCACTCGCGAACCCTGACGTCACCAAAGACAACTGTAGAAGCGGGGAATCTCAGTGCTGTCTAGAATTCCAAAACCACACATCAGTGCTGCAGATGTCCTTCTGAAGAGAATGTTGTTCCCAAGCCACAAAACCTGGGCTATGGAGCTATGGTAGAGAGTCATTTCGTCGAATACTGTTTCCAACTTCTGGTCGAGTTTACATCCCAAGAGTGAAACACGTCATGGTATGCAAGGTCGCATTATTGCCAAGGGATATGTGACCGTTTTTGCTGATCAGGTCCATCCCATGTTACAGTTTTTGCTCTCCAATGGCGACGCTCTGTTCTAACACGACATGACACCTGTTCCCATAGCTCGCATCGTCCGGGACTCTTTTTGTGAGCACGAGGACGAATTGTCGCGTCTCCCTGGCCACCACAGTCACCAAATCTCAATATTATTGAGCCTTTGTGGTCTGCTTTGGTGAGAAGCATGATCGCTATCCTCTCCATCGTTGTTGTCCGCAGCTCGTTGTCTTGCGGTAGCGTTCTCGCTTCCCGCGCACGGGGTCCCGTGTTCGATTCCCGGCGGGGTCAGGGATTTTCTCTGCCTCCTGATGACTAGGTGTTGTGTGTTCTTCATCATCATTTCATCATCATTGACTCGCAACTCGCCGAAGTGGTGTCAACTAAAAAGGACTTGCGATACGGCGGCCGAACTTCCCGCATGGGGCCTCCCGGCCAACTGTGCCATAAGATCATTTCATTTCCTTTTTTCCATCGTTGTTAATTGCCACTGGTTTGGAGGAAGAATGGAATAATGTCCCTGAATACATTCCGGGCGACTGGAAACAGTTTTGACTGCCAACGGTTTTCCCGCAGCGAATTATGCATGCAAATATACTGTGGCCGGCCGTGGTGGCCGAGCGGTTCTAGGCGTTTCAGTCTGGAACCGCGCGACCGCTACGGTCGCAGGTTCGAATCCTGCCTCGGGCATGGATGTGTGTGATGTCCTTAGATTAGTTAGGTTTAAGTAGTTCTAAGTTCTAGGGGACTGATGACCTCAGATGTTAAGTCCCATAGTGCTCAGAGCCATTTGAAACATTTGAACCAATGAAATGAAATGTGTTTTTCCATGTTTTTGTCCTCCCCATGTATGATCGAGAGTGTTTTAACACAGTAGCAACTAGAGACTGTGCAAGGAGGAATCAGCGTCCCCACAGGGGCCCCCAGACCAGCTGTCTGTGGTGGGCGTCAGATCCGCTTGGGCAGCGGAACGTGGCCCGAGATCTCATCTGGCCGCCACGCCCCACGGGGCTGGAGGAGGTTGGCCAACAGCCGCGAGAACGCTAGCTAGCGACGGCGGGCGAGGTCGCGGCTGGGCTCGCCGTGCCGTGTCGTAGCGACGTCACGGTTCGCCGGTGTACGTGTGCGCGACCGACCGCTGGACTGGCGCCGTTGCCCAATGCTGACTGGCTGAGTGACTGGCCTGAGACAGCTTCTCGGGAGCGGCCGCCACTGGCTGGTAGAGTTGCGACAGGGCACGACACGGCGCTGTATGTCATCCGGTAGCCTCGCGCTGAGCTACGGAGAACAGCTGCGGTGTTGTGATGGACGTGTCAGGTCCCGCGTTCGGCAACGGCCCTGCCGTTCTCAGCGGTCTAGCACGTGGCTTAGGTCAACAGTAGAGGTCCAGGCTGCTGGGCGAGTCCATTCCTATGTTCACAGTTGTTTGTCCACTGCTGAGCTCGCCGCTTGAACAGTCAATGGTCTGTCGGCTGGCGACGCTGGTACTTCGAGAGTTCGTGTTCCTGCCTCTGTCCTATAAAACATGACATCGCAGTCACCGCGCACCGTACATGCAGGGAAGTTGCTTCTTACTGTATACGGCAGATTGTGTGCAGTGTCATATACAGGGTGGTCCATTGATAGTGACCGGGCCAAATATTTCACGAAATAAGCGTCAAACGAAAAAACTACAAATAACGAAACTTGTCTAGCTTGAAGGCGGAAACCAGATGGCGCTATAGTTGGCCCGCTAGACGGCGCTGCCATAGGTGAAACAGATATCAACTGCATTTTTTTTTAAATAGGAAGTCCCATTTTCTAGTTCATATTCGTATGGTACGTGAAAAAATATGAATGTTTTAGTTAGACCACTTTTTCGCTTTGTGAAAGATGACGCTGTAATAGTCACAAACATATGGCTCACAATTTTAGACGAACAGTTCGTAACAGGTACGTTTTTTTAAATTAAAATACAGAACGTAGGTACGTTTGAACATATTTTCGGTTGTTCCAGTGTGATAGCTGTACCTTTGTGAACTTCTCATTTCTGAGAACACATGCTGTTACAGCAGGATTACCTGTAAATATCACATTAATGCAATAAATGCTCAAAATGATGTCCGTCAACCTCAATGCATTTGGCAATACGTGTAACGACATTCTCAACAGCGAGTAGTTCGCCTTCTGTAATGTTCGCACACGCATTGACAAAGCGCTGACACATGTTGTCAGGCGTTGTCGGTGGATCACGATAGCAAATATCCTTCAACTTTCCCCACAGAAAGAAATCCGTGGACGTCAGATCCGGTGAACGTGCGGCCGTGGTATGGTGCTTCGACGACCAATCCACCTGTCATGAAATATGCTATTCAATACCGCTACAACCGCACGCGGGCTATGTGCCGGACTTCCATCATGTTGGAAGTACATCGCCATTTTCTCTTGCAGTGAAACATCTTGTAGTAACATCGGTAGAACATTACGTAGGAAATCAGCATACATTGCACCATTTAGATTGCCATCGATAAAATGGGGGCCAATTATTCTTCCTCCCATAATGCCGCACCATACATTAACCCGCCAAGGTCGCTGATCTTCCACTTGTCGCAGCCATCGTGTATTTTCCATTGCCCAGTAGTGCATATTATGCCGGCTTTACGTTACCGTTGTTGGTGAATGACGCTTCGTCGCTAAATAGAATGCGTGCAAAAAAATCTGTCATCGTCTCGTAATTTGTCTTGTGCCCAGTGGCAGAACTGTACACGCTGTTCAAAGTCGTCGGCATGCAATTCCTGCTGCGTAGAAATATGGTACGGTTGCAGTCGATGTTGATGTAGCATTCTCAACACCGACGTTTTTGATATTCCCGATTCTCTCGCAATTTGGCTGCTGCTGATTTGCGGATTAGCCGCGACAGCAGCTAAAACACTTACTTGGGCATCATCATTTGTTGCAGATCGTATTTCACGTTTCACATATGGCTGAACACTTCCCGTTTCCTGAAATCACGTAACTATCCGGTGAACTGCCCGTAAACTTGGATGATGTCGTCCAGAATACCGAGCAGCATAAATAGCACACGCCCGTTGGGCATTTTGACCACAATAGCCATACATCAACACGATATCGATCTTTTCCGCAATTGGTAAGCGGCCCATTTTAACACGGATAAAGTATCACGAAACAAATATCGTCCGCACTGGCGGAATGTTACGTGATACCACGTACTTATACGTATGTGACTATTACAGCGCCATCTATCAAAAGCGAAAAAAGTGGTCCAACTAAAACATTCATATTTCTTTACTTACTACACGAATATGTAATAAAAAATGTGGGTTCCTATTTTAAAAAACGCAGTTGATATCCGTTTCACCTATGGCAGCGCCATCTACCGGGCCAACCATAGCGCTATCTGGGTTCCCCCTTCAAGCTAGACGAGTTTCCTTCTTTGTAGTTTTTTTCGTTTCATGCTCATTTCTTGAGATATTTGTCCCGGTCACTATCAATGGACCACACTGTACACTGAAGCGACAAAGAAACTGGTATAGGCATGCGACTTCAAATACAGAGATACGTAAACAGGCAGAATATGACGCTGCGGTCGGCAATGCATGCACAAGAAGTGTCTGGCGCAGTTGTCAGATCGGTTACTGCTGCTGCAATGGCAGGTTGTCAAGATTCACGTGAGTTTGAACGTGGTGTTGCAGTCGGTGCACGAGCGATGGGAAACAGCAACTCCGAGGTAGCGAGGAAGTGGGGATTTTCCCGTACGACCATTTCACGAGTATACCGTGAATATCAGGAATTCGGTAAAACGCACGTAAGCTTCCTGTCTGATCAATTGCATCCATTTGTATCTATTGTGCATTCCGACGGACTTGGGCAATTCCAGCAGGGCAATGCCACACCTCACTCAATTGCTACAGAGTGTCTTCAGAAACACACTTCTGAGTTCAAACACTTCCGTTCGCTAGCAAATTCGCAAGACATGAACATGAGTGACCATATCTGGGATGCCTTGAAACGTGCTGTTCAGAAGAGATCTCCACCCACTCATACTCTTACGGATTTATGGATGGTCTTGCGGCATTCAAGCTGTCAATTCCCACCAGCTCTACTTCAGACGTTAGTCGAGTCCATGCCACGTCATGTTGCGGTGCTTCTGCGTGCTCGCGGGCGTTCTACCAGATTCTTTGGATCGTCAGTGTAATTTATGTCGGAAGAAGCAGAGGAGGGAATAGTGATCGCATTACAATGTGTGCTATAGACTAGGGTTGCAGCAGCCACTGGTGTTTACCGTGGCACAGTAAAGAGAATAAAGAACGAAGGGAACATCGTATCTACAGGTGCTTCTCAAGGCTTCTCTACTCCATGAAAGAGGAAATTTCCATTTATATAATTCATACGAGCAAGTTGTTATGAGCCTAACATATAATTTCTCCGTGACGTACAAACAGTGCCCAACCTCAAAGTCAGTTGTTCCGTTCATCGAAGAAAACGCGTCTTTTGAAGGACTCATTTCATCATTACGATCGTACTGCAGAAGCTAGGCTATACGTGCTTCAGTGACTATATTTTTGTGCCTGTCTCATTTGCTGGCCAGTGTGGCCGAGCGGGTCTAGGCGCTTCAGTCTGGAACCGCGCGACCGCTACGGTCGCAGGTTCGAATCCTGCCTCGGGTATGGATGTGTGTGATGTCTTTAGGTTAGTTAGGTTTAAGTAGTTCTAAGTTCTAGGGGACTGATGACCTCAGATGTTAAGTCCCATAGTGCTCAGAGCCATTTGAACCATTTTTGAACCTTTCTCATTTATATTCTTAAATGTTCTTGTAATTCACATTTTGTAACATTTACCAGATGCAGAAGGTCGTCAGGAGTGGATACACAGTTCGATAATCCTTTTTAGTCTGATACGAAGCTCGCAACAGAAACGAGATTGTATTTTGCCATGTTTTTATTAGGTCACTTACTTGTCTATCTGGTCGATATAAATTTTGCAATTCACTTGAAACTAGCTTCCTAGTAAGCTAGAGTCTTGAAATTCTAAACATACCTCACAACTGGATGACAATCCACTATTAACTCGTTTTCTTATTGGTCTGTTCGGTAGGGGTGTGGGTGGAGGTGGAAAAGGTTGGGAACGCCTGTCATCTGCCCTGCACGCACGGTGTTTTTGCGAGTAGTAACGGAATGCGTTTCAGGGGGTATAAATGCGGACGGAAATTGTCGGGCAGAGAGACTAAGCAGATATAGACTCAGATTACAAAATAGTTGTGATGAAGAATTGGCGGAAGTCTAATAGTCAGGAAGAATCGATACGCAAAGAAGTGGGATATGGAAGTACAAGGAATGACGAGATAGGCTTGAATTTCTCTAAGGCTATAGATACAGCATTAAGGAATAGCTCGGTAGGCAGTACAGTTGAAGAGGAATGGACTTTTCTAAAAAGGGCAATCACAGAAGTCTGAAAGAGAAACATAAGTACAAAGAAGGTAACTGCGAAGAAACCATGGGTAACAGAAAAAATACTTCTGCTGATCGTTGAAAGAAGGAAGGGCAAAAATGTTCAACGAAATTCAGGAACACAGAACTACAAGTCACTGAGGAATGAAATAAATAGGAAATGCAAGGAAGCTAAAACGAAATGGCTACATGAAAAATGTGAAGAAATCGAAAAAGAAATGATTGTCGGAAGGACTGATTCAGCATAAAGGAAAGCCAGAAAAGCTTTCTTTGAAATTAAACGCAAAGTTGATATTATTAAGATTTCAACGGGACTTTCACTGTTAAATACGGAGGAGAGAGCGGGTAGGTGGAAAGACTATATTGAAGGCCTCTATGTGGGGGAAGATTTGTCTGATGTGTGATAGAAGGAGAAACAGGAGTCGATTTAGAAGAGGTAGGGGATCCAGTATTAAAATAAAATTTAAGAGAGCTTTGAGCGATGTAGGATCAAATAAGGCAGAAGGGATAGATATCATTCCACCAGAATTTCTAAAATGGTTGGGGGCATTAACAACAAACGACTGTTCACATTGGTGTGTAGACTATATGAGTCTGACTACACACAAAAATATCATCCACACAATTCCGAAGACTCCAAGAGCCGACAAGTGCGAGAATTATCGCACAATCAGCTTTAACAGCTCATGCATCCAAGTTGCTGACAAGAATAGGATACAGAAGAATGGAAAAGAAAAATGAGAATGCACTAGATGACGATCAGTTTGGCTTTAGGAAAGGTAAAGGCACCAGAAAGGCAATTCTGACATTGCGATTGATAATGGAAGCAAGGTAAAGAAAAATCTAGACATGTTCATAGGATTTGTCAACCTCGAAAAAGCGTTAGATAATGTAAAATGATGGAAGATGTTCCGAATTTTGACAAAAATATGGGTAAGCTATAAGGAGAGACGGGTAATATCCAATACGTACAGGAGCCAAGAACGAAGTGCTCGGATTAAAAAAGGTTGTAAGACAGGGAAGACGTTTTCGTCCTACTGTTCAGTCTGTACATTAAAGAATTAATGATGGAAATTAAAGGAGGGTTCAGGACGAAGTTAGATAGGCTGATACGATAAGGAACGAGGAGGTTCTGCGCAGAATCAGAGAGGAAAGGGACATGTGGAAAACACTGATAAGGAGAGGGGAAAGATGATTGGTCATCTGCTAAAACATGGGGGAATGACTTCCATGGTACTAGAGGAACCTGTAGAAGGCAAAAACTGTAGAGAATGAAAGATACTGGAATAAATCCAGCAAATAATTGAGGACATAGGTTGCAACTGCTACTCTGAGGTAAACAGGTTGGCACAGGAGAGGAATTTGTGGCGGGCCGCATCAAACCAGTCAGAAGGGTGATGACTCAAGAAAATAATGTGACATACGTGTATTGTCACAATTTTTCAGAGGAGTCCGTATGAGGCTTGGAATCTGTTGGGGCTACGAGATTATTTTATAATTTTTGTACTTAAAGATTTGTTCGTTGTATCATTTCAGATCAATGCGAAGCCTTAAGAAACAATAGAAGAAAATAGAAAACGTTTATACTCTAGACACTGTCGTTCAGGATGCTCATCTCAGTCCAACCAGAATCGTTTCGTTATATCCTTTCGTACTTTTGCTCCTCTCTACCATTCTAGTGCCCTCCAGTACGTTCTTTTCATCTTCTCTCTCTTGCACATTCTTTTTCTCCTCTCCGTTTCGGCCTTCCTGTGCCCCTTTTCTGCTGTCCTTACTCATTTTTTTTCGCCCGTCGCGAAAGTACGATCCAACGGAAACGGGTGCCGTACTCCAATAAATCCACAGTCCTTTTGCCTTAGCATTGCCAGATCAGATGTAGAGAAAGTAGGGATAGAGTCTGGTGGCTAAAAATTGGTGGAATAAGAACCTTAAAGTTGGGACATAAAAAAGAGGTAAATTTTCAGTTGTTAGGCAAGCATATAATACACGTACGTCCAGAAAGTAAGTACCGTTTGCTAATAAAAACAGAACAGGAACGGGGATATAAAAAAAAGCGTTTGTGGAAAAAGCTACAAATTTTAAACTATATTTATACTTAGCTCCCACCATTTTGTAAGAACTTGCCAGCGAGGCGCATATTACTGTGTGCCGGCCCCATAGTACATTGCCGCCTGTGTTTTCAACCATGCAGTAAAACGTTCTTTCAGCTCAGCGCCGTTGTTGGATTTTTGAACACCAAGGAATCGTTTCAGGTGCGAAAAGGGTTGCAGGTCGCTAGAGGCGTGGTCGGGGCTGTACCGAGGGCGCTCATTGTGGCTCCAGCCCAAGTCTTGTAAGAGTAGTCGTCTCTTGCTCGCGCTGTAAGGTCGAGCATTGTCACGAATCAAAACAATAGCTTTTGTGATCTTTCCGCTGCGCGTATTCTGTATTCCGCGACGCAGTTTCATAAGCGTTTCACAGTAAAGCAGTGATTGTTTCCCCTCTCGGTAAGAGATTGTGCACAAAACTTTTTGAGTTGTCAAGGTTTGCTTATCTTCAGTCTTTACTGCCGACGCTGCGTGCCTCCATTACAGTGAGTGTCGTTTCGATTGAGGGGTTAGGGACCACGGTCAGTTTCTTGCTTAGAAAATATCACCATGTACCGCCCCAAAGCCGTTTTCCGTGTTGCTCTGTAAGAATTTTTGTCGCCCAACGAACACACAGTTTTCGAAAATTTAGGTTTCCAGAAACAATTTCGTGAATAACTGATTCTAAATTTAGCGGGAAGTTCTCAGAAAGATTGGCTACTATAGACGTAAGATTTTCCTTTACGAGTTTTTCATCTGCACGAACCAGTTCTTCATTTATCACACATGGACGGCCACCTTGTTCGACGTCGTGCACTTGGTCACGACCTTTAGTGAACTGTCAGGCCGCGCCCATCTCCTTACCATTGAATGAGTGATGGCAATTCCTCCGAAAGCCTCACATATCAGTTGATAATACCGAAAGGTTTAGTGTTCTTCCCATTCAGAAATCGAAATACAGATCTAATATCACATACAACGGAATTTACAGTTACCTTCGCCGTTCTAAACAAGCGCTGTACACCATAAACAACACACAGAGAGTTCGAAATGGGGTCAGCTCCCGCAGCTTGGCTCAAAACAGCTACCGCGCATGCACTGAACTGCGATTGTAGGCGCCGCGGCGGAATGAAATAAATGTTCAAATGTTTGTGAAGTCTTATGGGACTTAACTGCTAAGGTCATCAGTCCCTAAGCTTACACACTACTTAACCTAAATTATCCTAAGGACAAACACACAGCCGGCCGAAGTGGCCGTGCGGTTAAAGGTGCTGCAGTCTGGAACCCCAAGACCGCTACGGTCGCAGGTTTGAATCCTGCCTCGGGCATGGATGTTTGTGATGTCCTTAGGTTAGTTAAGTTTAACTGGTTCTAAGTTCTAGGGGACTAATGACCTCAGCAGTTGAGTCCCATAGTGCTCAGAGCCATTTGAACCATTTTGAACAAACACACATACACCCATGCCCGAGGGAGGACTCGAACCTCCGCCGGGACCTGCCGCACAGTACATGACTGCAGCGCCCATGACCGCTCGGCTAATCCCTCGCGGCGGAATGAAATACTAATGGAAATTACTTTATGTACCTACATCGTAGATAACAAAAAAACACAGGTACTGGTGCAACTGAAATCAAAAGTACTGCTCTGAACATAAAAAGTACTAACTTCATGTTGACAGTGAATTATTGCAGACACATATCAGCACAAATAAACGAAGCACTTATTGGCGAGAGAACTAGCAGCCAGCCAATGAGCAAGCAGCTAACTGTTTTCGAAACACGAAGTTCGGCCATGCCTTGACGCGTTCCGTCACTTCATCGGCTGATCGTGACCTCCTTGCACACCGTATTCTTGCTTTCTTCTATTCTTACTTTCTTCGTTACCGCCATCGATACGTTCAGAAACTCATTCCGAAATCTTCATATATTCTATCATTATTTATTGAAAAAAGGTTACATTTAAAATGTTATACAAGCGCCCAAAATTTGTGACATTTGGCTTACGTGGGATGGGTCGTGACAGACCTAAAGATAGGAACATTTTTCGAGATTCGGGACATTTGATTACATAGTATTATAGACCCTTTCCGGTGGTTGTTGGACAATATATGCGCAATACGTAGAATTTATTTATACTAAGGATCAGCTGCGAACCACAGCTCCAAGTGTCGGTGCTCTTCAGATCTTCCTGTATTTCGCTATAATTTTCTGACCTAATGCTGTACAACAGCATCATCCGTAAACAGCTTATGGAGCTGTCTACTTTACGCACTAGGTCATATACAATAAACATGCTTTAAAAATTGACACCGTTCCTTTTTCCTCTTCACCCATGCATCCATCGGTGATTTATCAGTAGCATCAGTGGCTTCTCTTTTATTGTAGTTCGCAACAGATTCTGTTGTTCATGTCATTGCCTGTCTCCTGGAATGCAGCTGATGTGTTACTGCGGGTTGTCATTATTGTCGCCGGCCGGAGTGGCCGAGCGGTTCTAGGCGCTACAGTCTGCAACCGTGCCTCGGGCATGGATGTGCGTGATGTCCTTAGGTTAGTTAGGTTTAAGTAGTTCTAAGCTCTAGAGGGACATGACCTCAGAAGTTAAGTCCCATAGCGTTCAGAGCCATTTGAACCATTTTTATTCATTATTGTCGTTGGTGGTTGTAGTTTACGTGTTGTCAAATGTCTGTGAACATCTCAGGCTGTTTCACAGTTTGCGATGCATCGAATTTTTCCACGCCCAACGTAGTAGGCATTAGCTATGCGGAGGTGTTGGTTAAAGAAAGTGATTGATTTGGTGAGTCTAATTGAAGCCAAAAATTACGTTTGTTTTCGTAGCAACATGAAGTGTTATGTCTTTGTGTGTGCCTTTTGACCCATTAATTTTGAACTCTTATCGCGATTTGTCTTTATAGGGGTTTATCGGTGTAAGTTCCTAGGGGCTAGCTGGAGGTTATCTATTGATTACCAGCGGAGTGCGTTCCCCACTCCAATGATCGGATATCGCGATGTTGTTTAGTGCAGTTAGGTACTTGCAGCGCCTTTATAACTGGGTTTGCAGAAGTGACAAGTTTAATCCTACGTCGCGGTTCGGGCGTATCAGTGTAGAAAACTGATCCGGGGCGGCTGATACGCGTTTCCAGGTTAACCTTCGGAGCAGTGTGTCGTGTAAAGCGTCTGGCGTCCCACATATCGCCAAGGGTGCTTGGAATCTGACAGTGACCGCGAGTCAGGTTTCTCGTGACACAGCGGAAGGTCAGGATAAGAAAAGCAGTGAACATTTCTTACTGGCTTCAGCGGCGAGGCAGGCGGATTCAGAGGACAGTCATTGGGAAATGCAGTTTGCAATTTGACTGGTAAAATAACTCGCGGTGGCTGAAATAAAGAGGATAAGTATGGCAGACTAGCATTTGTGAAGAAAGAAAACATTTTTGTATCAAATATGAATTTAAATGTTAGGAAGTCCTTTCTTATGGTTCTTTGGAGTTGAAACATTCATTCTCTCAACCAGTTTGTAATTAATTTTCAAAAAGTTACAGTGTTCGTAATTTTCACTATGCTCAACACCGGATACAAGTATTTTCTTGTTATTAGATTATGGTTTTTGAATGATGTTACGTTTCTTTGAAAAATTTATACTTACCTCGTTCAGTTGGAGGTGTCCCCCATTGTTGATCAGTTCAACACATTATTCTCGTTTGCTGCAGGAAGTATTGGGGAAACATGTTGCTTTCTTATGACATTACAAATGGCTTTCGCGTAACAAATATTTCTTTAACATACATGATTTATTTTTAAAAGTTTTCATTAACAAACAATGAGATATATTTGTGTCGAACTGAGCAAGATCTCAACTGCCAACTATCCCTGCTGTCTCAGCCGCGGTCGCTTGCATGCAATGGTTGAAATGGCTCTGAGCACTATGGGACTTAACTTCTGAGGTCATCAGTCCCCTAGAACTTAGAACTACTTAAACGCAAGTAACCTAAGGACATCACACACATCCATGCCCGAGGAAGGATTCGAACCTGCGATCGTAGCGGTCGCGCGGTTCCAGTCTGTAGCGCCTAGAACCGCTCGGCCATTCCGGCCGGCTGCATGCAATGGACACAGTTTCAGATGTGACTGCAATCTGCATAATATATAAATTACTGAGTGAAAAGATTAATACAAATATTTTCTGATGTTGCATGAAGGTCAACACAGAACGAAGACATATGTTAAATAAACTATTTCCTATAGTATTTTGGCTTTGACTGTGAAACATTAAATGATGAATGTTTTTAATAATTAATATTACAGTACGCAAATTTTAATCAGAATTAAATTAATATTTCATTTCCCTATCATACTGGACGTTCCATTCAACAATCCTAATTAAGCTGTAAAAAATACTGTCTCACATCTTGTATTTGAAACTAGCAGTTAACAAATATTTTCTTCATCAAGAATTGTTTGTCATTTTATAAGGTGTGAACAAATATTCTATTAATGTGTGTATTGTCTCAGATGTCATTAAACAATAATTAGTGTAAGTTGAGCTTCAGCACATGATCGTAAATATGTAACCGCGTCTTCAGAATACAGTATATCGTGTTGTTTATTAATCAGATATAACGTAAACAGCAGGAGAATATTGCTGTGTTACGTTACAGTCTGTTAACCTTGTCTGGAGGTGAAACATGGTCGATAAACAATTCAGGGCAGAGAGTAGAAGCTTTCGAAATGTAGTATTACAGAAGAATGTTGAACATCAGATGGCTAGGTTGGATAAGTAATTAATAGGTAGTTAACGGAAGCGGGAAGAAAATACGTGTATGGTACAATTTGAGTATAGCGAGTGATAGCGTTGATACGAGATATTGTGAGGCATGAAGGAATTGGATACAGAATAAATGATATTTCCAGGTTGATGAATGAAAGGATAGAAGAGTGTGTTGGAAATATCCTCGGAGAATACCTGCGTGGTTTCCTACCAAACAAAGGATTTCTAACAAATTGTTTGTTTTTAAACAAATAATGGAGAAATTTTATGAATATGACATAAATCTCCACCTCCTGTTTGTTGTTCTAAAGCAGCTATTGATCTTGTTAATAGACCAGCACTGCATAATGCGCTTAAAGCATTGGACATCCATGACACGTTAAGAAGGTTACAGTGAAAGACAAAGGTATAAGAAAAGGTGAACGACAAAATGGCCTTAACAGCTGGAGTGAAACAGTGTTATGATGTGTCTGCAGTCCCGTTAAAGTTAGCACTGCATAGTCAGACACAAAAAAAAAAAAAATACGCAAGAGAGGAACAACAATGTTAATACATTTTATAAACTCTTAGCTGATTCCATTAGCGATGTGACCTCTTAAACAGTCATGATAATATGAGACAGCGTGTTAGAGAAAGAAAATAGGCCGGAAACAGAGCATACTACCTAGAGGTATTTTAAGAGTTAGCTAGTTAAAAGATCATCCAAGTTAAGACTATACTATTCCCTTGTACAAGCAGTTGTTACATATGTGTCAGAAATGTGGACGACGACAGAAGCAGACAAGAGTAAGCTAGGGGCATTTGAAAAAAAAAAAAATATATATATACGAGTCTGTGAGAGAGCCAGAGGGTTGGAGAGCAAGATTGAACCATAAAATGCAAGTTTTTACCAAGGAAAATCGCCAAACAGCCGCATGTTTTGAGAAGTTATTTTATTTAGATACCCAGTTTCTGCATCTCAATAATACAATCTTAAGGGCCCCTATGCACTCCGTGTCTATACATTCAGATACATCGATATTTGCATAACTGGAGCCATCTCTCTTTTTTCTTTCTCGGGCTGCAGGTGTGCTCAGTTGTTGTCAAGTATTCGAAGTAAACATTCCAAAATCGAATTCTTGGAATCCAGATATTGATGGCTCCCTGGTTAGGACTTAAGGAGAGGATGACGGACGACAGCATGCCGCAACGAATAATGAAAGGTCGATTGTACGTGTCCGCCAGAAGGAACGGCCGACCAACGTCTAGGTGGCTGCACAATGTGATGGCTGATGTACCAAGCTAGAGATTCGAGGACGGAAGACAATAGGAGAGAACAGAAGTGTATGGAGGAAGACTGTGGTATGGAGGGAAGATTGTGTGTGTGTGTGTGTGTGTGTGTGTGTGTGTGTGTGTGTGTGTGTTTGGTAGGAGGAGGAGGAGGAGGAGGAGAAGGAGGGGTGCGGGGATAAAAACTGCAGCGGTTGTTAATGTTAAAGTGTGTGAAATCTTATGGGACTTAACTGCTAAGGTCATCAGTCTTACACACTACTTAACCTAAATTATCCTAAGGATAAACGCACACACCCATCCCCGAGGGAGGACTCGAACCTCCGTCGGGGGTTGACCAAGGTTGGAATACAGTAAGCAGGTTCAAATAGATATAGACTGCAGTAGCTGTGCAGGGATGAAGAGTGTTGTAGAATGCATACTAACATGGAGAGACAGATCAAAGTAGTTTTCAGACTGAAGACTACAATAAGTTCCGTTTCTCATATATTTCGTTCCATCCAGTTTGGTTCCTTTTCAGTTCTTTCTCGGTCACTGTTGAGAGGTGTGGAACGGTGCTTCGGTTCCTATTCGGTACGTAATAGAAACAGTAGATCACTGAATACTTCCCCGACATGAATAGGTTTCATCAGGTTTCTATAAGGTGCGAACTCGCGTCCAGGGAAGAAAAGCAATCAAGGCGTTCATACACAGGGTTCAGTTTATGCTTTATACTGATGGTGAGTGGATGTCTTTAAAAATTACCGTTTATTATTATACACACATCAAAAAAAGTTTTGCATCACCTCGGTTCGGAGAGATCCTGAAATGCCAAACCTTGAGTGGTGGTGGTCCAGATTACTGTACACACTGCTACCTCTAATACCCAGAAGCACGTCCTCTTGCATTGATGTATTCGCGTATTCGTTGTGGCATTCTATCCTCAAGTTCATGAAGGCTCTGTTGGTCCAGATTGTCCCACTCCTCAACGGCGATTCGGCGGGTCATGTCATCCATGAACAGCCCTTTTCAATCAATCCCAGGCATTTTCGATAGAGTTCATATCTGGAGAACTTGCTGGCCACTCATGTCGAGCGATGACGTTATCCTGAAGGAGGTCATTCACAAGATGTGCACGATGGGGGCGCGAATTGTCGCCCATGAAGACGAATGCCTCGGCAATATGCTGCCGATATTGTTGCACTATTGGTCGGAGGACGGCATTCACGTATCGTACAGCCGTTACAGCGCCTTCCATGACCACCAGCGGCGTACGTCGGACCCACATAATGACATCCCAAACAGCAGGGAACCTCCACCTTGCTGCACTCGCTGGACAGTGTATGTAAGGCGTTCAGCCTGACCGGATTGCCTCCGACAATTGTCTGATAGGCATGCGACAATCATTGGTGAAGAGGACGTGATGCCAATCCTGAGCGGTCCATTCGGCATGTTGTTGGGCCCATCTGTACCATGCTGCATGGAGGAGTGATTGCAAAGATGGACCTCACCATGGACGTCGGGAGTGAAGTTGCGCATCATGCAGCCTACTGCGCACAGTTTGTCGTAAATGACCCCCTGTGGCTGCACGAAAAGCATTATTCAACATGGTGACGTTGCCGTCAGGGTTCCTCCGAGCCATAATCCGTAGGTAGCGGTAATCGACTGCAGTAGTAGCCCTAGGAAGGCCTGAGAGAGGCATGTCATCGACAATTGCTGTCTCTCTGTATCTCCTCCCTGTCCGAACAACATCGCTTTTGTTCACTCCGAGACGTCTGGACACTTCCCTTGTTGAGAGCCTTCGTGGCACAAAGTAACAATGCGGACGCAATCGAATCGCGGTATTGGTCGTCTAGGCATGGTCGAACGGGAGACAACACGAGCCGTGTACGTCCTTCTTGGTGGAATGACTGGAACTGATCGTCTGTAGGACCCCCTTCGTCTAATAGACGCTGCTCATACATGTTTGTTTACATCTTTGGGCGGGTTTAGTGACATCTCTGAACAGTCAAAGGGACTATGTCTGTGATACAATATCCACAGTCAACGTCTTTCTTCAGGAGTTCTGGGAACCAGGGTGATGCAGTACTGTTTATGATGTGTGTATTTTGAAAGTTGTTGTCTCAGTTCTTCTGATAAAATGAGCGGTATACCAGGTGTTGATAAAGTTAGTTTAATTTCTACAGTGCAGTCTAAACCAATGCTATTGGAGAAAACTTGTGAAAAGTGTAAGGATAGAGTGAAGACGCAGGAAACGGGGAAAGACGTTTGTGTTGAAATTTGCAAAGGTTTTGATGAATTTAACCTCACTAAAAAATAGCATTGGGTATTACTGAAAAATTCATTTTTCTGGAATGATTGACATAGTATGTTAGGACAGATGGTAAACTCACCGCGGTTTTGAGGAAATGTAAATGGAAAAGTTTTGAAAATCATTGATGTAACTAGTGACATTTATTTAGAATGCATATCAAATTATTATAATAGATTACGCCCCTAACTTTGATAAGTATTAAGGTAAATCAGATTTTATAAAACTACTAGCTCACTGAACGTACTTCAGTCGTGAACTACTCTTTCAACTACTTGTGCCTGTGTACGGAAAAGAAACTCGAAACATGATACGAACCGTCTGAGAACCGTGTATGTGTGAAAGGATTTCATTCGTTTTCGGTTGCAGCCAAGAAGGGACCGTACCGAATGGAACCCCACAAGTGTGAAACAGGTCTGACAAGGGTGAGGCCGCGTTATTCGTTGCTGGTAGTGAGCCAATCTTTGCTGTGCCGGTGTGGTGAATGGTGGCAACCTGTGACTGATACCTGCAGAACGGTGCAGGAAAGTTTATAGTGGCGCGGCCGCCGTTGGCCGCCCGGCTTACTGAATGCGAGCTCGGCGGACCCGCGGCTCTGCCCGGCGCATGGTAATGAGGTGAGCCGGCCCGGCGTGGCGGGAGGTCTCCCCTTGACATTTCAGCCGGCCAGCCAGCCAGCCAGCCGGCGGCCTGAGTAACGGGCCGCACCAGCTGGCTGCGGCTCCATTCATGACAGCAGGCGCGCCACCTCTGCTGTCGCTGATGACGCCCACCCTGACGCCAGCCTCCGACACAGCGAACTCTTGTCAGATGAGGCACAGCGCTGCAATTAGCACACTTGACTATGGGGTCGTGCGACATCATCTTACGTCCGTCCCCACTGTTAACACTCTAATTCTCGCCTCGACCTGTTTCACTTCACTGTGTTCTAATCACTTCATTCAAAGTCCACATTATCACATCAATGATTTGTAACACAACAGTTTCTCTGTGTTAACACATGAAGGGATCGGCGGACAAAAATTCTATATCTTTATGTCTTTGATTAAATTTGAAAACAAAAACATACGTTCAATAAGACGGAACAGTTTACACAAAAGACAGTGCTTTCTACCCTTATACACTACTGGCCATTAAAATTGCTACACCACGAAGATCACGTGCTAAAGATCCGAAATTTAACCGACAGGACGAAGATGCTGTGATATGCAAATGATTAGCATTTCAGAGCATTCACACAAGGTTGGCGCCGGCAGCGACACCTACAACATGCTGACATGAGGAAAGTTTCCAACCGATTTCTCATACACAAACAGCAGTTGACCGGCGTTGCCTGGTGTTGTTGTGATGCCTCGTGTAAGAAGGAGAAATGCGTACCATCACGTTTCCGACTTTGATAAACATCGGATTGTAGCCTATCGCGATTGCGGTTTATCGTATCGCGACATTGCTGTTCGCGTTGGTCGAGATCCAACGACTGTTAGCAGAATATGGAGTCGTTGGGTTCAGGAGGGTAATAGGGAACGCCGTGCTGGATCCCAACGGCCTCGTATCACTAGCAGTCGAGGTGACAGCCATCTTATCCGCATGGCTGTAACAGATCGTGCAGCCACGTCTCGATCCCTGAGTCAACAGATGGGGACGTTTGCAAGACAACAACCATCTGCACGAACAGTTCGACGACGTTTGCAGCAGCATGGACTATCAGTTCGGAGACCACGGGTGCTGTTATCCTTGACGCTGCATCACAGACAGGAGCACCTGCGATGGTGTACTCAACGACGAACCTGGGTGCACGAATGGCAAAACGTCATTTTTTCGGATGAATCCAGGTTCCGTTTACACCATCATGATGGTCGCATCTGTGTTTGGCGTCATCGCGGTGAACGCACATTGGAAGCGTGTATTCGTCATCGCCATACTGGCGTATCACCCGGCGTTATGGTAAGGGGTGCCTTTGGTTACACGTATCGGTCACCTCTTGTTCGCATTGAGGGCACTTTGAACAGTGGACGTTACATTTCAGATGTGTTACGACCCGTGGCGCTACCCTTCATTAAATCCCTGCGAAACCCTACACTTCAGCAGCATAATGCACGACCGCATATTGCAGATCCTGTACGGGCCTTTCTGGATACAGAAAATGGTCGATTGCTGTCCTGGCCAGCACATTCTCCAGATCTCTCACCAAGTGAAAACGTCTGCTCAATGGTGGCCGAGCAACTGGCTTGTTACAATACGCCAGTCACTACTCTTGATGAGCTGCAGTATCGTGTTGAAGCTGCATGGGCAGCTGTATCAGTACACGCCATCCAAGCTCTGTCTGACTCACTGCCCAGGCGTATCAAGGCCGTTATTACGGCCAGAGGTGGTTGTTCTGGGTACTGATTTCTCAGGATCTATGGACCCAAATTGCGTGAAAATGTAATCACATGTCAGTTTTAGTATAATATATTTGTCCAATGAATACCCGTTTATCATCTGCATTTCTTCTTGGTATAGCAAGTTTAATGACCAGTAGTGTACATGGCACTACTTGTTACCAGCATGTGCGGCGTTCGTAAATGGAATACGAGTGCGTAACGAGGGTATTACAACCTTTTCTACAGGATGGCAGTTATTGAACTATATGAAATAGAAGCTTCCTGGCAGATTAAAACTGTGTGCAGGACCGAGAATCGAACTTGGGACCTTTGCCTATATAAAATAGAATCGTCATAACTCCTGAACGGTTTCGTCAAGACGTTCGAACTACACGCTGAGCCACTGGGAATTGTTTAGCGAGGAAGCCCACTATCATAACCTAAATCTGAATATCAGTAGTGACGTTTACATGTTGAATAAAGTGGGTGCACTGCGTTTGTAACTACTTTATGTTTCTTTTCATATTACTCAATAATTGTCACCCTGTAAACTGAGAGTTGATACTTTCATCCGCAGATCCATTCGTAAATTCTTTCTAGCGAATATTTACATCTGCCTCAAATAATACCGGAATTACGACTATTTCGAACCGTCTGGTAACAATTTCGTACAGTAAACAGTCGCTATTCGAAGGTTAAAGAGTATAAGAACTACACAAGTGACGGAGAAAACGACAGCTGTCACAAACTGTGACGTCGTATTGTTTCTTCACTGACTTTTCCTTATATACTCGTTGGATTCGTTAACCTTCAAACATCGACCTTACCCAAACGAATAGTTCTGCAGATAAATCACCTGCATGGATGGTGCAACATATACATCTCCTTGGTTTAAAATAATTATTTCTGCCTCAGGTCAGACAGATGTTATCATTACCATCTTAAACATAATACCAAGGTGTTATTAAATGATTTGAATATGTTGACCAGTTGCTGTGTCACGTACTCAAATCCTGTAATGATAAATATGCAATAAGTCTAATGGGCTGGCATGCTTCACTTATGAATTGTTTAGGTGGCCAGTCTTGTCACAGGCTCAAGATACAATTAAAGTTGGGAAAACAATCGCGCGCTAATATCCCACGAAAAATAGTACTTTGGTAATATGAGCAGTTTCGCCCCTATTGTGTCGTTTAATATGACACCGTTACTCAGCTAAGCTACGGAAATGTTACGTGCACCGATCTGTTACTGTTGAGTTTCTGTTTCAGAAGTACAAATTGAGGTTGTCCAGTTCAGCTATAACAGTGGAAACAGGCTTTTCGTACGCGTGTCGAAAACTGCGCGGTAGCGATACGGCGTTTGCAGCGCCAGCTGATGCAGCTGTAGGCAACCCGCCGCGCAAGCCGGTCTGGCTGGCTGCGTGTGCGCAGGAGCAGGAGGCCCAAACAGCAGACCCCTGTGTAGTCTGTGTGTCGGCAATCCAAAGACCGACCATCTACAGCACAAATCCCAATGGAAAAGAAATATGATTGATAGAAAATTGTCGAAAAATTCAAACGTCCTTCTGAGGGCGTGAGAAAGACGATGAATTCATAAGATGCTTGCATCATGCGGCAAAGGAGTGAATAAACGTAAGCTTTGTAGTTCTTTTTATTATAAAGCGAAAACACAATAAATTCCCTTGGAACTAAACAAATTCGAATGTTTATCTGATACGCAGATGAAAGTTAAATATACACGAAAGACCCGATCATTCTCGTTGCTTACGGTCACCATATATGTAATTACTTGCTTGATGTATTACTGTGATCTAACAGACTTTTGATGAAAAATAAATATGACTAACCCGGTATCACGCTGATTTCCTTCACGCAAAGTATACATGATGTTTCGAAACTTCATCTTCAACCTTTGAGGGAATCTAGAATATGTCTGGAGGAATAAAATCACAATAACAACCCGTGTCCGGAAACGTCATACAACGATGCTATAGAGCGTCGACGTTGTAGAGACCGACGGCTGTATGTATATTTATGTACAGGGTGACTTCGTGAAGATGTAAAGTTTCTGCGACGAGGGAGAACGATAAAGGAATCAATTTGAGGTAAGGGATCCGAACGAGTCTAGAGTTACATGGGAAAATCGTTGTGATACCTCTGACAGTGGAATACATGAACCAGTGCACGTGTCGCTAAAATTGTAGGATAGGCAATTTTCAGAGTTGGTAGTATAGAACAAAACAAGGAAAAAATGTCCTAATGTAAATGTCTTAAGATACGCATTTTAGAACCCAAATTTGCTGGACTTCTTTTCTTGTTTTGGTCCATACTGCCGCATCCGAAAGTTGCCTACCCTACAGTCGTAGCAATCACAGTACCGGTACATATATTCCAGTGTCAGAGACATCAGAACGATTTTCACTTGCGACTCCCATGTCGTTCGTTTCCTGACCATGGTCCCTTACCTCAAATTGATACATTTAACCCTCTCAATCGTCGCAGATAGCCGAATCACCCTATATGTACATATATGTAACCAAGACGCTCTGTAACGTCGTTGTATGACGTTTCCGGACATGAGTTCCTGTCGTCATTTTATTTCTCCAGGTACCTTTCACATTTTCGCATAGTTTGCCGGTATAATTTTGAAACACTCTGTATATCTGATATTATAAAGTACGCATGCAACATGTCGTTTGTATATTTCACATGTCATTAATCATGTTTCATTGGCATTATCTTCCTTATACGTACTTGAATGAAATGCCCTATGTCAGTGAAGACATTAGAGACTATGTTATATATAGCAGCTATTGAAGTGAGAAACAGTCCCTAAGGAAAATTTATGCGGTCGCTAATAACCAGAGAGGAAATTCTAATGTTTCTTCACGTTATGTTTAACGTCGGTAATTAATGTTCTGCTTGTAAATTTTGTCTTCTGTTACACTGAGACCAGCGAAAAGCGCCAAACGACATACATGCAAAGTTTTGTAATAATGCTAAGGAAATCTTAAGACTCAACGAGCATTTCGCTCTCATTTAAGAATATGGCCGAAAGAGTCAACCTACAAGAATTGTGAAGCGAACCCTGTCGCCCAGGACCGGAAGCCACAAAAGGCGCAGATTGACGACGAGATGGAGAAACTCACAGGCGTCTACTGTGTATTGACGCCTAAGCGCCGTAGTGTGCGAGTGAGACAAACGAGAACCTACGTCAAGGGAAACCCAGCAGAAGGCTTTTGTGGCCAAGGAGACGTAGCAGTGTTGAATATGGCGGACCTAAGATCGGCCGTAAAGGGAAACATTTATGAAAACTGTTTAATTCTGTATTAATGCAGGGAATCAAACCACAGTAATTTAAATCTGCAATCCTCTATAAATTTTCATGGTGATCCCAGTAAAACTTGAATATTGATCATATCTATAGTAGTTTAGGATTTACTGTTAAAGTGAAATTACCAAGTTTTGTAACAAAGACCTGAGTGCTAAAATCTGAACGCTTTGGTCGATCTTAACGATGTAAATATCAACTCTGTAAGTTTATTTGTTGAAAAGATATAGTAAATTTAAATTTTCTGTGTTTTCAGTTAAGTATCAGATCATAGTTTCCTCCACACAAAACACATTGAACGACGACTTCATGACACCTTATTGAATCATTAGGTAATAGAATATTTGTTGTAAAGTTTAGTGCATAATAGTTACTTTTGTTCTATATTTATTTATCAGAAAGCACATTGGTGCAAGACTACTGACCGTGACATTCTAAGTTAGGAAGGAAATTGTATTGGTTGTATGTAAAAGAATTTAACATTTATTATGTAATGGATATTATTGTTACTTTATTTATAATGTGAAAGTGGTCAAGCTTTGCTTATTTGAATATGTTAAAACGTAAAATAATGTAGAATAAGCTGTAGCCAATCGTATGGACAGCTTCAGGAAAGGGAACTGCCCCAGTCAGTTGAGCGAAGATGTCAGGAAAACGCGACCGGGGACGGGCAGAGACAGTGCTGGTGCAGACGCTAATTGGACAGTTCAGTTCTGGCCGAGACACCAAAGGGTACAGTTCGGATTGAGACATGAAAGCAGACAGTCGGTCTTAACGCAGCTAGGAAGTGAAACGACTTAGAAAATTTGGATTTGTGTGGTATCGCGGGATTTATATGCACTTGAGTGTAATAGTAATTGTAAATACGACCACTTTCGCTATTAGTTTGCTATCTGAATAAAAATTATCCTAACCAAATCGCAATTGACTGGCCTACATCATTTACGGGTCATTAATTTAGTTGCCGAAATTATTATTACTGTCATTATATGCTATGTTAACTTTGTATTTCGCAAACTTGCCATCAGCCAGGCAATTTAACCAAATGGTCACAATTGTCTAATTAGGACGAGTAATGTGACACGTGCGGTTCAACACCTAGGCGAGTTTGAACTAAGACATTCCGACGAAGAGGAACTGCCCGAACATGTATGGGATGCTAGCTCACAATCTGAAGCTGGAGTGCTAAGTGCACTATCGCTACGCATTTACGCTGAAGTACAAATTCCAGACAGTTCTATCCTCTCTCCCGATCATTATTGCCAACAAACAATAACGTAGCTTCCAAAGAGTGTGTTCACTATCTGGTGTTCTCTTCCGTTCTTTTTAGTGTAAAACATTGTTCAGAGATACAACCGAATTTTAGCGAACGCTGGGGAATTTTCTGCGAATGGACACTCGCTTGAGGTCGTTTCCTTTCGATGTAAAGGAGGCTTTAGAGTCGCCAGTGTTCATAGCTTAAAAAACATTATTTTCCTTCACAGTCATTCACAATTTCAATACGGAATTACCTGTTCGGACGTGTCATCGGTCATCTTCAGACCATAAAAGAAATGTGATTTCCTCAGTGGTGTGCTTGAACCACAGCACTGGTCTCGTGATCTCAAAATGGCCGGAACCGGTAACTTCTTACTGAAACTGCGTGCGATTTTGGCGGAAAATAAGATATTTTCAAAACAAGAACAGGCTTCGTCGCTAGCCCTGTTGTGTCTCTAAATCAAATAACGGATGCGAGGGGCGGCAACTGATCCTGAAGCACAGCTGCATAATTTTTCACTGAATTAAGAGCTACAGCTCCCTGTTGAATTCTGGAAAGCACTGCTCGCCCTTTTTTTTCTCAGCCACCCTCGCTCGTTTCTTGAGTCCAACGCGTTGCCTTCATGCGGCAGAAATACGCGTTCTTTTTTTCCGACTGCGGAATATTATCGTGAGATATTCCGCTCACCGCCGGGAGGGCGAAGAATTCTGCGCGAGAAATTCGGCCGATGCCGAGGGGTTCACGCCGGCTGGCACCGTAGCGAAGTGCTCCCCCAGTCTTCCCCAGCTCTAGGATTAAAGCCTTCCCCCTCCTCCCGCTCACCTCTGACCCTCCATAGCATTTCTCAGTGGGAGCGCGGCTTTGTAGGGGGATCGAAGTGGCAGCAGTCACGGACGGCAGCTTAGCGGCACGAGTGCGACGCGAAAGCTCCTCCAACAAGTTCCTCTGGCGCCGCCAAAACTGAGAGACCTCTCGAGGGATTTACTGCGAAGGAACAGTGAAGGACCGCGCGCCACTCGAGAGAGCAGCTTGCCTTGAGCATACTTTGCCACTCCTAAACTTAAAATGTGTGTGGATGCCCCAAGACCCCCCACACTCCCCCCGGTCTGATTTATTGTCACTAATAACGTACAGCATAATGGAAAAGAAAATTTAGGGTTTGTCAGATGACGTTTAGTTTAGCTTCCGGGAAGGCAGGGGCACCAGAGAGGCGCTTCTTTAGGTTGCGTTTGATAATCGGAAAAAAAGGGCCACGTTCTTAGAAGTTCTCAATCTGATAAAAACATTCTGCAACAGTGGTCGTCAAATTTTTCACCTAAGAATCAAGACTGACATTCTAGGTCGACAACTCGAGCTGCATAGGAAGGAGGGGCCTGCTAGCGTTGCACGTACATGACACGATAACTAAAATATGTAAACGGAACAGACACGGACGGAGGATGACTTTAGC
Source organism: Schistocerca piceifrons (assembly GCF_021461385.2). Classification (NCBI taxonomy): domain Eukaryota; kingdom Metazoa; phylum Arthropoda; class Insecta; order Orthoptera; family Acrididae; genus Schistocerca; species Schistocerca piceifrons. The sequence continues at coordinate 422,638,910 of NC_060145.1, forward strand.
GAAGACAAGGGCTGCAAATGGGAAAATCTGTTGAGATAAGCGACTTCGACAAAGGGCAGATTATTATCACGCAAAGCCTGTGAACGAGTATCTTGAAAACGGCGAAGTTGATCTAATGTTCACATACTACTGCCGAGAGCATCTACGGAAAGAGGTAGAAGGACAGTGGAACTACCGTTAGGCGGTACATGGAACTACCGTTAGGCGGTACATGGTTGGACGTCCACGACTCCTCACAGAACACGGGGTTCGGAGGCTCGTCTGCACTGCAAAGTGGGGTAGGTGTTGATGTGTGGCATCTCTGCCAAGAGAACAATGCTGGTTCACGCACAAGTGTTTCGGAGCGCTGCTTTCATCGAGCGTTGTTGAACGTGGTGCTCCCCAGCCGAATATCCCTACGTGTTCACAAGTTGACCCAACGACGTCGTCAATTGTGATTGCAGTGGGGATTCGATCATCGATTAATAGAAACGTGTCGGCTCTTCGTGTGAGTCATTTTTGCTACAGTAGGTCGTAGGTCGTCTCCAGAGACGCTGTCATCAAGGTGAACGGTGGCCGAATCGTGCAGCGTGTAACGGACACAGTCTGGTAGGAGCAATACTGTTCTGTGGGAGATATTCTCCTTCCTTGCATGGGACCTGCCGTGGTAATCGAAGATACGAACCACCTGCACCCCCTCATACTTGATGTCTTCCCCGACGGCGATACCACCTTTTAGCAGCATAATTACCCGTCTCTTGGAGCCATAATCGTGCTACGTAGGTTCGAAGTGCGTAATAATGGACTCAAGTTGATGGTTAGGCTACCACATTCGACTGTTGTAAACCGTTTGGAACCATCTTGATCGCGGTCGGGCACAATCACCGCGTACGCAAATCAGCGTCCCGTTATTTATGAGAACTACATGACCTTTGCTTAGACATCTGATGTTACATACCTTCATAGAGCTATCAACAAACAGCCGGATTCTGATACACAGAGCCGGCCGGTGTGGCCGAGCAGTTCTAGGCTCAGTTTGGAACCACGCGACCGCTACGGTCGCAGGTTTGAATCCTGCCTCGGGCATGGATGTGTGTGACGTCCTTAGGTTAGTTAGGTTTAAGTAGTTCTAAGTTCTAGGGGACTGATGACCTCAGATGTTAAGTCCCATAGTGCTCAGAGCCATTTGAACCATTTGATACGCAGAATCAGTGGTGTAATTCGTTCCAAAGAAAAGCTGTTGAGAAGATGGTCATAATGTTTTGGCTCATCAATGTGTTGGGACTGCATGCATTTTTCTGAAGGCTTAAGTAGTGACCAACTTTCTATATCTAATAGGGCACAGTGGCAGTGCCATGGTAACAGGATCCTATGTTTTTTAATTTTCGGACTCTTTTTGTAGACATATTTAAGCCCTAGTATCTGAAACAAAACCAGCCGGCTGCAGTCGGACTTCTATATTAGGCCATATGTAACAGAACAGAGACAGTTTTAAATAACATAACTAAATTAACTCAAAATTATTACAGATGGATGTAATGTCGGATGATAGCTTTGTAAATAAAAGGGCTTGCAAGTCAGTTTTGTCTGTTGTATTAAGCGTGGTTTTTGGAAGTTACTGTCTTTTGCGTGAACACCGTGACTACTTTTCTCAACGAGTAGCGTGGCTTTTCCTAATGAGACGTTATCTCGGCATTAGTGATCTACAGAAGAAAATATGAAACTCAAATAATTAACAAGGACCTATATATTTAGGCCAAAAGACGTTGTTCAATCATTGATATTGTAAAAAATTATTACTCCCCTTACAAGTGAGGTAACAAGAATAATACGTATGAACGACTTGTTCTAGATCAGACCACTAAAAACAAAGTTTTTACCAAAACATAACGGAACAAGCTTCCGCTGTTGGTCTCCTTGATGGTGAGATTGCTATCCTTTGTAAAAATGAAGAAGTTTTCTGATTTTTCCATCACTTCTTGATAGACCATAATAATAAATGAAAAACACAGTATTGTGTATGTTCTATAGGGTTAATTTATTTAGTTAACCAATCTATTCCCGTGTCCAAAGAATATTCCAAAACAGAATTAGATACATTAGAATTTATTGCCTCAGCCAGTGCTTACAATCCTGTCCTGATAGACATCTTGCGCAGAAACAAAATAAAAATTATACCTTTCCGGTATACTTCCGCTGTTGCTCCTTCGACTGTTGGCAGAAAGCGGTGTAACTATGGCGTGTATCACAGTGTGTAGCAAAAATACTGAAATTCTGCAACTGTAGGATTTCCTACAATGTGATAAACACTACAGCTCGTGTTTTTCAGTAACAAAGATAAGACTCAGTTATTAGCCAACAATGGGGTGTACGAAATTACATGTTCTGATTGTGATAATTTTTGTACTGGTCAGTCAGGCAGAGGCATAAGCAACTAAACTGGCTACGCTTCAAGGCGGCTGTAGGTTGCAGACTTGTCACTGCACACTTGCTGAGCATATACTGAGTGAAGGCTGCAGCTACCAGATACACGCCCATGTTGTACATGTAGCAAACAAAGGCGAAAATCGCAGCCTGTTGGAAGCCCTGCAAATCAACAGACATCTATCCCATGTTCCCGATTTAATCGTAAATGACCAAACATAGCTTAATGCTCCCACTCTTCAAAACCGCACAAATCCTTTCAGCTTTCCATTACTTCCCACACTCTCTGTTCCTTTTTGTCCCTCCATTATCCTGTATTTTTTATTTTACTGTGGTCGCCTATGTACTCCATATATACTGCTGTTGCAACGTCAGTTCCACCTTTTACTCAGTTTCTGTATCATTTCCCACCTGTAATACCTGCTAAGCTATTCCTCTAAAGTCTTGGCAGTTACCAGTTTTATTTTTTAGGATTGTTTATTTACTGTAAATTGTTATATTGGCACTATTTTTCCAGTTTAGTGTTTAATGTTCTATCTCGTTTGCTGCCTTCATATTTACTTATTGTTCAACTTGTACCTTTTTGATTATATTCTCACGGCACTGTCAAAAATAACGTTTACTCCGTGCTTGAACCTCAGTCTAAAAAAGGCTCATCTAGACTAATAATTAAGGTCTTATGATGGCCTTATAAGCCGAAAAGCAGTTCTCCAAATAAATTACTCCTGTAGAACGTACACAGTAGTGTGCTTTTCATTCATTAAAGTGAAGGAGCGTTACAATACATACCGATTGGAATTAGCTGGTACTGATTTCATATTATGGAACCAGAGTAAACCGAAGAAGACAAAAGTAACGAGCAACAACAGAAATGAGCGAGTAAATTACCATCCAAATTAGAGACAACGAAGTTAAGGAATTGTACTATCTTGTAAGCGAAATAAAACATGACGGACGATACAAGGTGGTCAGGCTAGAATAGGCAAAGAATGTATTCCTAGTCAAAGGAAGCCTAGTATTATCAAACATTGGCATCAGTCGGGGGAAGTATAGTATGAGAAAGTATGTTTGGAACACAGCATTATATGATAGTGAAACATGAACCGTGAGAAAATCGGAAAAAAAGAGAATCAAAGCGTTTGAGATGTGGTGCGACATACAGATGTTAAAAAATTAGGTGGATTGATAAGATAAAGACTGAGGATGAGATTTTCACTCCGCAGTGGAGTGTGCGCTGATATGAAACTTCCTGACAGATTAAAACTGTGTGCCAGGCCGAGACTCGAACTCGGGACCTTTGCCTTTCGCGGGCAAGTGCTCTACCATCTGAGCTACCCAAGCAGGACTCACGCCCCGTGTTCACAGCCTTACTTCTGCCAGTACCTCGTGTACCTTCCAAACTTTACAGAAGCTCTCCTGCGAACCTTGCAGAACTAGCACTCCTGAAAGAAAGGATATTGCGGAGGCATGGCTTAGCCACAGTCTGGGGGATGTTTCCAGAAAGGCCGCGAAAGGTCCCGAGTTCGAGTCTCGGCCTGGCACACAGTTTTAATCTGTCAGGAAGTTTCAAAGACTGAGGAGGTTCTCCGGAGAATCGTCGAGGAAAGGAATATGTGGAAAACACTAACAAGATAAAGGGACAGGACAATAGGACATGTGTCAGGATATCAGGAAATAGCTTCCATGGTACTAGGGATAGCTGTAGAGTATAAAAACTGTGGGGGAAGTCAGAGACTGGAGTACACCCAACAAGTATCTAAGGACGTTGGGTGTGATTTGAACAGATTGGCACAATTGAGGAGTTCGTGGAGGGCCGCTTCGAACCAGCCAGGAGACTCTTAATGCCAGAAATTAATGGACGAATATTTCAGGAGGCTATAAAATTGTATGGTGCTTTATTAACATTAGTGTTCAATTTTTTTCTCTTTATTATTATTTTCACTTCTGCCTGACACTACATCCAGCATAAACCAAAACTTTTTTTCCTCCCCAACTAAACACCTGACCCTTCCTAGCGAATTAATGCTGTTTGCTGCATCCAGCCTCGAACCAGTATTATTGCGTTTCCTGTACAATGACGCCCGAATATGCGTCAGGCTTCTGCTTTTAACCAAGAAACTGGGTCTAATTTGCAGTGTGCAATATCTTTTCGTGTGGTGTTGTTGGTCAGTGGATAAGCGTAATTTTTCGCTTCTTTCACCTCTGAACGTGAGTTATTTAGGCGGAAAACGGCAAGCTGCGTCGTGATTCTGTATTCACATTAAAGTGTAGATCTTCCTATGACTATCTGGGTGGGTCAGCCTGAGAGTGAGAGGAAGCCAAGACTATACCACAGGCAGTGGGACCTCCCTAGAAAAGTGCTCTTCACGTGAATTTTGGGAGACAGCGCAGTTTTACTTCCATACTGTTGTTGTTGTGGTCTTCAGTCCTGAGACTGGTTTGATGCAGCTCTCCATGCTACTCTATCCTGTGCAAGCTTCTTCATCTCCCACTACCTACTGCAACCTACACCCTTCTGAATCTGCTTAGTGTATTCATCTCTTGGTCTCCCTCTACGATTTTTACCCTCCACACTGCCCTCCAATGCTAAATTTGTGATCCCTTGATGCCTCAAAACATGTCCTACCAACCGATCCCTTCTTCTACTCAAGTTGTGCCACAAACTTCTCTTCTCCCCAATCCTATTCAATACCTCCTCATTAGTTACGTGATCTATCCACCTTATCTTCAGCATTCTTCTGTAGCACCACATTTCGAAAGCTTCTATTCTCTTCTTGTCCAAACTGGTTATCGTCCATGTTTCACTTCCATACATGGCTACACTCCATACAAATACTTTCAGAAACGACTTCGTGACACTTAAATCTATACTCGATGTTAACAAATTTCTCTTCTTCAGAAACGCTTTCCTTGCCATTGCCAGTCTACATTTTATATCCTCTCTACTTCGACCATCATCAGTTATTTTACTCCCTAAATAGCAAAACTCCTTTACTACTTTAAGTGTCTCATTTCCTTATCTAATCCCCTCAGCATCACCCGATTTAATTTGACTACATTCCATTATCCTCGTTTTGCTTTTGTTGATGTTCATCTTATATCCTCCTTTCAAGACACTGACCATTCCGTTCAACTGCTCTTCTAAGTCCTTAGCTGTCTCTGACAGGCCGGCCGGTGTGGCCGTGCGGTTAAAGGCGCTTCAGTCTGGAACCGCATGACCGCTACGGTCGCAGGTTCGAATCCTGCCTCGGGCATGGATGTGTGTGATGTCCTTAGGTTAGTTAGGTTTAATTAGTTCTAAGTTCTGGGCGACTGATGACCTCAGAAGTTAAGTCGCATAGTGCTCAGAGCCATTTTTGTCTCTGACAGAATTACAATGTCATCGGCGAACCTCAAAGTTTTTATTTCTTCTCCATGGATTTTAATACCTACTCCAAATTTTTCTTTTGTTTCCTTTACTGCTTGCTCAATATACAGATTGAATAACATCGGGGAGAGGCTACAACCCTGTCTCACTCCTTTCCCAACCACTGCTTCCCTTTCAGCCCCTCGACTCTTATAACTGCCATCTGGTTTCTGTACAAATTGTAAATAGCCTTTCGCTCCCTGTATTTTACCCCTGCCACCTTCAGAATTTGAAAGAGAGTATTCCAGTTAACGTTGTCAAAAGCTTTCTCTAAGTCTACAAATACTAGAAACGTAGGTTTGCCTTTTCTTAATCTTTCTTCTAAGATAAGTCGTAAGGTTAGTATTGCCCCTCGTGGTCCAAAATTTCTACGGAATCCAAACCGATCTTCCCCGAGGTCCGCTTCTACCAGTTTTTCCATTCGTCTGTAAAGAATTCGCGTTAGTATTTTGCAGCTGTGACTTATTAAACTGATTGTTCGGTAATTTTCACATCTGTCAACACCTGCTTTCTTTGGGATTGGAATTATTATATTCTTCTTGAAGTCTGTGGGTATTTCGCCTGTTTCATATATCTTGCTCACCAGATGGTAGAGTTTTGTCATGACTGGCTCTCCCAAGGCCATCAGTAGTTCTAATGGAATGTTGTCTACTCCCGGGGTCTTGTTTCGACTCAGGTCTTTCGGTGCTCTGTCAAACTCTTCACGCAGTATCTTATCTCCCATTTCATCTTCATCTACATCCTCTTCCATTTCCATAATGTTGTCCTCAAGTACATCGCCCTTGTATAAAACCTCTATATACTCCTTCCACCTTTCTGCCTTCCCTTCTTTGCTTAGAATTGGGTTTCCATTTGAGCTCTTGATATTCATACAATTGGCTCTCTTTTCTCCAAAGGTCTCTTTAATTTTCCTGTAGGCAGTATCTATCTCACCCCTAGTGAGACAAGCCTCTACATCCTTACATTTGTCCTCTAGCCATTTTGCACTTCCTGTCTCTCATTTTTGAGACGTTTGTATTCCTTTTTGCCTGCTTCATTTACTGCATTTTTATATTTTCTCCTTTCATCAATTAAATTCAATATTTCTTCTGTTACCCAAGGATTTCTATTAGCCCTCGTCTTTTTACCTACTTGATCCTCTGCTGCCTTCACTACTTCATCCCTCAGAGCTACCCATTCTTCTTCTACTGTATTTCTTTCCCCCATTCCTGTCAATTGTTCCCTTATGCTCTCCCTGAAACTCTGTACAACCTCTGGTTCTTTCAGTTTATCCAGGTCCCATCTCCTTAAATTCCCGCCTTTTTGCAGTTTCTTCAGTTTCAATCTGCAGTTCATAACCAATAGATTGTGGTCAGAATCCACATCTGCCCCTGGAAATGTCTTACAATTTAAAACCTGGTTCCTATATCTCTGTCTTACCATTATGTAATCTATCTGATACCTTTTAGTATCTCCAGGATTCTTCCAGGTATACAACCTTCTTTCATGATTCTTGAACCAAGTGTTAGCTATGATTAAGTTATGCTCTGTGCAAAATTCTACAAGGCGGCTTCCTCTTTCATTTCTTCCCCCCAATCCATATTCACCTACTATGTTTCCTTCTCTCCCTTTTCCTACTGACGATTTCCAGTCACCCATGACTATTAAATTTTCATCGCCCTTCACTACCTGAATAATTTCTTTTATCTCGTCATACATTTCATCAATTTCTTCATTATCTGCAGAGCTATTTGGCATATAAACTTGTACTACTGTAGTAGGCATGGGCTTTGTGTCTATCTTGGCCACAATAATGCGTTCACTATGCTGTTTGTAGTAGCTAACCCGCACTCCTATTTTTTTTATTCATTATTAAACCTACTCCTGCATTACCCCTATTTGATTTTGTATTTATAACCCTGTAATCACCTGACCAAAAGTCTTGTTCCTCCTGCCACCGAACTTCACTAATTCCCACTATATCTAACTTTAACGTATCCATTTCCCTTTTTAAATTTTCTAACCTACCTGCCCGATTAAGGGATCTGACATTCCACGCTCCGATCCGTAGAAAGTTTTCTTTCTCCTGATAACGACGTCCTCTTGAGTAGTCCCCGCCCGGAGATCCGAATGGGGGACTATTTTACCTCCGGAATATTTTACCCAATAGGACGCCATCATCATTTAATCATACATTAAAGCTGCATGTCCTCGGGAAAAATTACGGCTGTAGTTTCCCCTTGCTTTCAGCCGTTCGCAGTACCAGCACAGCAAGGCCGTTTTGGTTAATGTTACAAGGCCAGATCAGTCAATCATCCATACTGTTGCCCCTGCAACTACTGAAAAGGCTGCTGCCCCTCTTCCATACTCTAGAGTCTATTTTGTACCACCCAAGATACAGTGATCGGTGCAAACTGAACTAACTGGTCTCTTGTGTTTCAGTATTGAACCGTCTCCGACAATGTAAAGTAGAAAAGATGTGCGAAGGCCTCACATGAATAAGGAAAAGGTTCAGAGTCAAATCGGTAAAATACAGAAGTATCTTAAAAAGTTAGGTTGGTGCTTACATATTGTACAGACGGATTAAGTGTGAAATGAAAAGGTGGTGGCAGAGTTGGTACAGTAGCTACAGCGTAACAATTATTGAAGTATATGAAATAAAAACGTCATAACTTCTGAACGGTTTGCGTAAGGGCGTTCAGAGTGCACGGTTGGCCGCGAGGCGTGATGGGAATTAGTATGCACACGCGTGATTTGGTTTAGCGACGAAGCCCACTTTTATTTAGATGGGTTCGTCAAAAATACAACTGGCGCATTTGGGTGACTGAGAATCCACATTTCGCAATCGAGAAGTTTCGCCCTCAGTTGGTGACTCTGTGATGTGCAGTGTCCAGTCACAGAATAATCGGTGCGATATTCCTTGATGGCACGGTGACTACCGAACGATACGTGAAGGTTTTTGAAGATTTCGTCCTCATTATCCAAAGTGACCCATATTTCTACATGATGTGGGCTATCTAAGCAGGAGAGTGTTTCATGTACTGGAGAATCACTTTGGGTACCGCATTCTGGCTGGAGGTACCCAGAGGCCACTGGCTTGGCCCTCAGTTGGCCGTCATATTTTCCGGTGGCTATATTAAAGACAAGGTGTACAACAATAACCCCAAAATCATTGTTGAGCTGAGAACAGCCATTCAAGAACTCATCAGCAGCATCGATGTTCAAAATGGCTCTGAGGCCATCAGTCGCCTAGAACTTACAACTAATTAAACCTAACTAAGCTTAGGACATCACACATATCCATGCCCGAGGCAGGATTCGAACCTGCGACCGTAGCGGTCGCTCGGCTCCAGACTGCAGCATCGATGTTCCGAGACTTCAGTGGTTCATGTAGAATTTCGCTATTCATCTGCGCCACATCATCGCCAATGATGACAGTCTTATCGAACAAGTCACTATCTAAATCCGAATATTTGTAGTGACGTTTACATGTCGAATAAAGTAGTTTGTAACTAATTTACGTTTTTTTTCATATAGTTCAATAATTGTGGTGGTGGTGGTGGTGGTGGTGGTTAGTGTTTAACGTCCCGTCGACAACGAGGTCATTAGAGACGGAGCGCAAGCTCGGGTTAGGGAAGGAAATCGGCCGTGCCCTTTCAAAGGAACCATCCCGGCATTTGCCTGAAACGATTTAGGGAAATCACGGAAAATCTAAATCAGGATGGCCGGAGACGGGATTGAACCGTCGTCCTCCCGAATGCGAGTCCAGTGTGCTAACCACTGCCAATAATTGTCTCCCTCTAAGTTGTCGGAATGAATTTTCACTTTGCAGTAGAGAGTGATTTGTTTTGAAGGTTCATGGAAGATTAGAACTGTTTTCCGGAACTGGACTCGGTCCCAGAACTTCTCTTTTCGCGGGCTCTTACGCACTGAGCTGTCGAAATACAACTCGCGAGCAGATTCGTCTCCGCAACTGCCTTTCTCCTACCTCCAGAATTTCCAGACTTACGAAAGTTTAGCTGGGCTAGCACTCATTAAAGGAAAACACATCGCACAGAAATAACTTACCCACAGGCGAAGCTGTTGTCTCCAGAGTCGTTTTGGTTCAAATGGCTCTGAGCACTATGGGACTTAACATCTATGGTCATCAGTCCCCTAGAACTTAGAGCTACTTAAATCTAACTAACCTAAGGACAGCACACAACACTCAGTCATCACGAGGCAGAGGAAATCCCTGACCCCGCCGGGAATCGAACCCGGGAACCCGGGCGTGGGAAGCGGGAACGCTACCGCACGACCACGAGCTGCGGACCCAGAGTCGTTTTCCACTGTACAGCACGTACAGGACAATTTCTGTGAACTTGGTATCCCGCCAGCATCAGAGAGAGCACTCTGGCAGCCCGCTTCCTGGATCGGTTGGCGGGCTCTTTCCCGCGCCCGGAAGGCGGTAATTAATAATTAGGAGGCGCCGCGCGGACCACCCATAGCGGGATTAAAGCGCGCGGTCGATGGCGGCCGAGCTGCACGCAGAGGCTGCAGTAGAACCTCAGTCCAGAGGTCTGGCACGAACAGCCAATGACATACGCTGCTGCACATTAAAACTGCAGCGCCAGAAACGATAGCAAGTAAGGAAATTTTACTTATTGTGCATATATTACAGTAGGAAAATCATAAGATTAAACGTATAGATGACTCGAGAGTATCAACGGTATGAAATGTAGTACATGTTGGGTGTTCGGAAATCCACGTTACATCTTCTAGGACTTTTAGAGCGGAGTTATTACGTAATACTTTGAATAGCAACCTGCCTCCGTAAATGTACCGTTTCCGTGCTACTGCCGTTTGAAAGCGTGTTTGCTTAGTAGCTTTGCTACAGGGTGGTCGTGGAGGGGGGGGGGGGTGCTTACGTCGGATCGGCCGGTGTCGTTTGACGTCTGTCCTACCTCTCTGTTAGAGAAACATGGTTCAGTACACGTTTGCAGAATACACGAACATGATACTTCTGTATGGAGGAGCTGTTCGTCGCCTTTATCGATATCGTTGTGCACAACGTCCGAGTCCATCGTATACCCTTTTCGCCACAAATACGCAACGGCTTCGACATACGGACACTTTCACGGCAGTAGGCGTGACTGAGGTGCTCCAAGGAGATGCCGAATCGGATGAGCCCGTATGCATCATCGAATAGAACCCCTCAGGGAGTACACAAGCAATGACGCCACTCAGTCCGACGTAAGTTCTCCCTAACATTACTATTCTGTTGCAATCGTACGTAACAAACATGTTTTCAAGCGGCTGTAGCATTGTACATTTGGTCATTTGCGAACATGCATTCCTGTTCAAAGTATTACGTACTCACTCCCCTCCATAAGTCCTAGAAGTTTGTAACAGGAACTTCCTAACGCCCTGTAGATCTGTCACCTCTCTGAATAGCCGCTTTAATACGGCAGCATATCCAGTAGAAATGAGCCTAGATGACAGATGCGGCTACGTGATTCCAAGCTGGTTTTGTTCTATGCTGGAGGTAGTGGCTAGTGAGTGGTGCCATGCGGTGGCCATATGGTTTCAATGGGTGACAGATCTGGAGAACGTGCTGGCTTCGTCGACAGTATCGAGGTAGGGCGGGACAGCACGGGAAACATGCTGTCTTACGTTATCTTGTTACGAGGAACTCGAAGACAGGGCACAGCCACCAATCTTAACACGTCAAAAATGTAGTACCTGCTGCCAGAATACTCGCCTACCCAGAATAGAGGTGTTCGGGCTGTATCCAGTGCCACTAAATACAGTCACGCGCAGTGCTAGGCCACTTCCACAATCTCCCAACATGCGTTCGGATACATCCATCATATTACTGTACACAGAACTAGAACGTATCTGAACACACGACGTGGTGCCATTCCTCCTTCCACGGTTGTCTTTGGGCGCACCACAGTTAGCGCATCTCTCTCTTCTGCCGTGTCAACGGAAGCTGTATCAACGACCACTGTGCTGACAATATACGGTGCTCCAAATATCGTCTGGCGGCCTATATGGATTCTTGTCTTGCTGCAAACAAGCCTATTTCTTGAATCAAGGTACGTGACATGACTGTACGATCTTGCACTACCCAGTGAACAATATGTCACTCCTCTCGGGCGCTAGTCGCATGGGGTAGATACTTGTCTTACTACAAAAAAGTCCATTTCCTGACTCAAGGTCCGCAGCATGACTGTACCAGGCTGCACAGTCCAACGAACAATATGAGACCTCTCGGGCGCTAGTCGCGTGAGTCCGTCGAAATCCTGTTTTTCTATGACATTCGATGACCAGTACTGCGTAACCGCGAACAGCTGTATCGATAGACCATGAGCGAGTCACTGTCCAGTTCTGCACAGCACAGAGGCGGATCATGCGAAAGATGAGACCAATAGCAGATCGTATACGAATAAATAGAGGTTTATTACAATCAAATTTTGATTACTTCGCAACCACGCGTGACACAATATGAGCACAACATTAATTATGAATAGTTCCGCAATATACACTAGGATCGCTAATCACTTTCTTGCGCATACATACATTCCTGGAAATGGAAAAAAGAACACATTGACACCGGTGTGTCAGACCCACCATACTTGCTCCGGACACTACGAGAGGGCTGTACAAGCAATGATCACACGCACGGCACAGCGGACACACCAGGAACCGCGGTGTTGGCCGTCGAATGGCGCTAGCTGCACAGCATTTGTGCACCGCCGCCGTCAGTGTCAGCCAGTTTGCCGTGGCATACGGAGCTCCATCGCAGTCTTTAACACTGGTAGCATGCCGCGACAGCGTGGACGTGAACCGTATGTGCAGTTGACGGACTTTGAGCGAGGGCGTATAGTGGGCATGCGGGAGGCCGGGTGGACGTACCGCCGAATTGCTCAACACGTGGGGCGTGAGGTCTCCACAGTACATCGATGTTGTCGCCAGTGGTCGGCGGAAGGTGCACGTGCCCGTCGACCTGGGACTGGACCGCAGCGACGCACGGATGCACGCCAAGACCGTAGGATCCTACGCAGTGCCGTAGGGGACCGCACCGCCACTTCCCAGCAAATTAGGGACACTGTTGCCCCTGGGGTATCGGCGAGGACCATTCGCAACCGTCTCCATGAAGCTGGGCTACGGTCCCGCACACCGTTAGGCCGTCGTCCGCTCACGCCCCAACATCGTGTAGCCCGCCTCCAGTGGTGTCGCGGCAGGCGTGAATGGAGGGACGAATGGAGACGTGTCGTCTTCAGCGATGAGAGTCGCTTCTGCCTTGGTGCCAATGATGGTCGTATGCGTGTTTGGCGCCGTGCAGGTGAGCGCCACAATCAGGACTGCATACGACTGAGGCACACAGGGCCAACACCCGGCATCATGGTGTGGGGAGCGATCTCCTACACTGGCCGTACACCACTGGTGATCGTCGAGGGGACACTGAATAGTGCACGGTACATCCAAACCGTCATCGAACCCATCGTTCTACCATTCCTAGACCGGCAAGGGAACTTGCTGTTCCAACAGGACAATGCACGTCCGCATGTATCCCGTGCCACCCAACGTGCTCTAGAAGGTGTAAGTCAACTACCCTGGCCAGCAAGATCTCCGGATCTGTCCCCCATTGAGCATGTTTGGGACTGGATGAAGCGTCGTCTCACGCGGTCTGCACGTCCAGCACGAACGCTGGTCCAACTGAGGCGTCAGGTGGAAATGGCATGGCAAGCCGTTCCACAGGACTACATCCAGCATCTCTACGATCGTCTCCATGGGAGAATAGCAGCCTGCATTGCTGCGAAAGGTGGATATACACTGTACTAGTGCCGACATTGTGCATGCTCTGTTGCCTGTGTGTATGTGCCTGTGGTTCTGTCAGTGTGATCATGTGTTGTATCTGACCCCAGGAATGTGTCAATAAAGTTTCCCCTTCCTGGGACAATGAATTCACGGTGTTCTTATTTCAATTTCCAGGAGTGTATCATCGTGGATACTATCCTTCTCTGAGGGAAGAACAATTCTGTTTCACAATTTGTGCAGTCAGTCATACGAAAGGAAATTAGGGGAAGATTTTCCTCGTTACCCCTGGCTAGGAAATCCTCTTCATCTGAAAGTGGGCGGACTACAGTGGATGGAAGCCTAGTTCAGAGTAAAGGTAAAGTGAAGTTCCGCCATTAGCGCCATCGGATGCGGTACGAAGGGACATGTGATTAGCACATCGCTCTCCCGGTCGTTGCCGCTACTAGTCAATCATGCAGCTTCTCAGTCGACTTCGTGAGGCTGGTGCACCCCGGTCCAGTCCTTACACCAAAGAGAAATGCCTGGTAGTACCGGGAATCGAACCGTGGTCCCTCTCGCACGGCAGTCATCCGCGCTGACCATTCAGTTGCAGATGCGGACCAAATTGCGAGACTTCCGGTAAAATTGCATTAAAAGGAATAGATTCCGATGATTGGAAATATCTCCGTGCGTAGTTAGCATAATTTGCTGCAACGGTCGCAGGTTTGAATCCTGCCTCGGTTATGGATGTGTGTGATATCCTTAGGTTAGTTAGGTTTAAGTAGTTCAAAATCTAGGAGACTGCTGACCTCAAATGTTAAGTCCCATTGTGCTCGGAGCCATTTGAACCATTCTACTCTCCAACAGGAAACCATTGTTTTCATTACACGTGGTGGTTGGTCGACACCAAGGACCAGTTCGTAATATGGGGAAAATCGCTATGAACCCATGACAAAAATTAATAAACAGCGCAAAATAATGCTACTAATAAATCGCTGACAGCGATTACTCAGCTGAATAGTCAAGAATTTTTCAATGGGAGCATTCATGGGAAATCACTGAAGCTAACAAACAGATATGTTGAAGGAGAGAGACGGAAACAAAGTATGATTACAAGATATTTATTTCACTGAGTGTTAATCAATCAATAACAAGCCAAAAAGATGCCTGAGCACGTTGTAAAAATAAGCGATTGGTTCCCTAACCGTAATCTGCATTTAACCTTCATAAAGCAATTTCGACATACATAAAGAGTTTGCTCCGAAGAACAATGATATTCACAGATGGCCACCGGAGTGTGTTCAAAAAACGGCCAACTTTTTTCTTTTTTTTTTAGCATGGTTGGTTGGTTTCCGTTGCTCTATGAGTACCTAGGCAGTCACACGAAGTAAAAAGACGATAAAGCTCCGAATCGACAACGAGCTATACTACTGGAGGTCTGTAGAAAGTCCTATTGAAGAAGCGAATCTTTCTGACCGCTACCGGCGCATTCAAATTATACTCATCCACGCATATCCACTTTACAGTAATTAGTCAAGAAAAGATGAGGAAATGGTAGAGATTGCCAGTATCAAGATGAAATAAAGAAGTCGTTCTAACATTTTGTTTTCCAGTTATTTTATCAGACAACAGAACAGCGTCTGTGAGAGATATTTATATGATAGCAAGAGACGATAATTGATAGAAATATGAAAGGGGTCCATAAGACATCTGCGTCACTATTACATAATGCATGTGCAGACTAGATATGGAGACTTCATTTCCATCCGAATTACACGTCCCTTTCACAGCGAATGACTACAAATCAAATACAACCACAAAATACGATGAATAAAACGCGGGAGCGACAAGAAACTGAGTGGAAAAAGGCACTCCTTATACAGGATGTAAGCTGTGTGATGAACTAGCAAGCAGTCGGCACATTGCGTACGCAGCTAGTAGTTGCATTTCCGGTGTAGCAACTGTCTGCTTCAGAAATTCTTCATTTCGTCTTTGGATGAGAGAGGAAGACCATTTCGGCGTAATAGAAGTACTTCTGGCCGGCCAGGGTGGCTGGGCGGTTCTAGGCGCTACAGTCTGGAACCGCGGACAGATGACCTCAGTAGTTAAGTCCCATAGTGCTCAGAGCCATTTGAACCATTTTGAAGTACTTTTTAGTGGTACTGCAATATCTAGGGTGAGACTTCTGGAAACGGAGTTCAGCTTGCCTAAGGCGAGAGGCATTCTGGCCGCGAAAATAAAACTCTTGCCGTTGCGCAGCGTTGTGAATGACAAAACGCTTTAAAGGGAGGTCCTTAAACTGCGTGCGCTGTTGCCAACTAGTTGCGTCCAGCTGGGCTCGTAATAAAATTTTATCCCGAGCAGAATTTTTTCCCGATTATCGGAAACCTGTCGCAGCTTTAACTTGGCGTGATTGCAGTCACAACAAACGTGCTCGCAATCTTTTCCAAGCATTTTTTTCCCCCCAAAAATTTATCCACCGCCCGATTCAGTGAGCACTTGCTCCGCCGCATTGGTCTGATCAACAGTTTGTGCAGTCAGTGTAGCGTTACCTTCGAACTTTACGTTATTTTTTCCTGGGAACTCAAAGCGAAGCGCACGCACCCACCTTCACACACACACACACACACACACACACACACACACACCACACCACACCACACCACACCACACACTGACTCTCACTCAAACACACAAAAGCGCGTACGCTCCTGCAATTTTGCCGCATTAACCATATTCACCATTCGCAGTTTTCTTAGATGTAAAAGCAGTTTTCCGTCGACATAATTCTGCGACAATTTTACTGGACATTACATTGACAGCTAGTGATATGTGGAGCAGTGTGTAAGGCACGACAATGTAATTTTCGGATCGGCGTCATTCAGACCCATGACCGGCGAACCTGATTAATTTTTCCCCAGATTTCGATAAATCATTTCGGGCGAGTATTAGGGTTCTTTTCTTAAACAAGGCTATTGCCAGTTTTGTTTCCAGTGTCTAATCCTGTGAAGTCCAGCCACAAATTGGAGAGCCAACGCGTAGAAAACGTTTCTGGAGCTATGCACATTGTTTGACAGAAATTCAAAAGGTAGTGTTCACACAACAAGGAACTTTTTGCGGTGCTATATTACTTTGCGACTGCGCTTCACTTTATACCAGTAAATCTCCAAACCGCGATTCTAATAAGAATTGAACTTTCATGTACAAGGAGCGTACAATAAGTAATGCAACACATATTTTTCTGCGCCAGTTTCGGTTGAAAAAATGCGAAAGTTTTTGTGGTATAGCGTGGCATATTCCCCTTTCAGAAACCTATAGTTTCATGAAATTCCTAGTCGGTGGCGGTGCTATACGTAGTCTCCAAAATGGCGTCTGTAACGGAGGTCTTTTCGAAACTGAGCGCCGGAAAACCAGAAATTCGCAGATCTTCATAGGCTCTTGCAGAATGTCTGCGGAGACCTGGCAGTAAACAAAAGCACGCGAGTCGATTCGTTAGGCGAGGCGTTTGTCATAATCACTCGCCAGGATAGCCAAGAGCGCTAATGCGCTGCTTCCTGGACTCGGGTAGGCGCGCCGGCCCCGGATCGGATCCGCCCGGCGGATTAACGACGCGGGCCGGAATGCCGGCCAGCCTGCATGTGGTTTTTAGGCGGTTTTCTACATCCCGCTAGGTGAATACCGGGCTGGTCCCCATGTTCCGCCTCAGTTACACGACTCGCAGACATTTGAAAACGTTCGCACTATTTCATGACTTACATTAGACGCAGACAGCTGGGGTACACTACATCCGTCCTGGGGCGTTCGGAGTGGCGGCAGGAAGGGCATCCGGCCACCCTCTGCAATGAACACTGCCAAATCCGTCATAACAAAGCCGACCCCGCGTTGGAGCGGGGCAAAGGCCCGAGAAAGGAAAGGCATTTGTCATCATTCCAAGAAGATTGCGCAGACCGGTCCGATCACCTGCGTGCGTCTGGCCGCACACAGCTGCGACTCTTGCAACGTTGTAACGTGCAGGCACCCTTAATCGAGTTCGCAGCTCGTGGTCTAGTGGCTAGCGCTCCTGCCTCTGGATCACGGGTCCCCAGTTCTATTCCCGGCAGGGTTTGAGATTTTCTCTGCCCGGGGACTGCGTGTTTGTGTTATCCTCATCATTTCATCATCATCATCACCACCACCACCACCATTCGTGTCAGTGGTTAAGCTGGATTGTGTTCGAGAATTGGGCCGTGTAAAAATTGAGACTTTGTACGGGCGCAGATGACCCCGCAGTTGAGCGCCCCACAAACCAAACACCCTTAATCCAGATGATTGGCGGATCATGATCCAGCACCCAGCTGCTCAACTGGACCTCTCTAAGGCGTATTTTATGGGTCTTTCAGCTGTCTTTCTTTCCGTCGACTAGGCTTAAGTGCAGTCGTTTTTAACGTTTGAAAAATATGTAAAAATCTGCCAACCGGTTGCATAGGTTTTCGATATACCTTGACCAGGTTTCGTCACCTCTAAGGGTGACTTCATCAGAAGTTAAGGTAATTGCGTAAAATGAATATGTCAGATCAAATATCTTATCTAATGAAAGTTTACATTAATGTAAACGAATGTAAAACAAATAGCACTTACATGAATAACATATCGTCAAAGATGTACAGTGATTTAATAGCTGAGTTGCTCAAGTCATACATTAAAATATAAGACATAATGTTCTTCAAAAAGTCAAACATTAAAACATAAGTAACACCAGTGTGGTGTGAGCAGACTGACTGTGTGCCAACTAGTCACGCTGCCAAGTAAACGTAATGTAGGGCGGGCCACTAGTAACGTGAGCAAAACAATTTTGTATATTACACATTTTCTGAAGTAAATCATACTTATAGCTAATATAGCTTTTAACAAAAATTAATTTTACAAATTATTGAGTAACATTTATAAATAAACTTGAAACGGGATAAAATAGTACAAAGTTCGCTAAGTTTTACGTAGCACAGGTAGAACCAGAGTTAAATACGACTGGAATTACATACGTAATGTAGAACATCAGTTCATTATATGACACAAACTTTGAAAAGAAAGCTTGCATAACTAGGGAACAGAGGTCATCTGGTGTGTTAGTAATGAGCGTAACTTAACAGAGGTAAAATAATGTTTCAGAAAAGGAGGAGAGAACCTGGGTTATAAGTATCATAAAACTGAGAGCACTTTTTTTTTTTTTTAGGTTGTGACATGGACGCGTATGACCCTAGTTGTCTTTGCGCCATAAAACAAAACAAACAAAACATTACACGATAGCAGTTGACGCTTTGCGAACCTTACTCGCTGAAGAAGGAACTTGTAGTGGATTAAACAGTGCAACGTTGAAAGGTTGCGTCTAAGAGGGATTTTGAAATGCAGACCTCACAAGAATTAGTATCGGCGAAGGTGGCGGAAAGACTTAACAGCCTGTGTTCGTGACTCGTGGCAATTGCCGGCACCTGACGGTGAGAAACACGGAAGGATTCTCGTATTGGTTATTACGGAGAAGGCGCCGAAGACACTCTGCGGAAGGCCTCATTTCAGTGTTATTAACTGTCTGAGAACTTTCTCTGCCGCTCACTCGGACGTGAAAGCAGCACTCGGGCAATTGCGGGTGCGGCGCGTATCAAATGAGAACCAAATGAGTTACTGATAGCCCGTTCACAAAAATTGGAGGTCCGTAAACAGTTTAGATCTCTACGTTTATGTCTTTTCTTACGTTCATCGAAGAATAGGAAAAACAACAAACCCCTGACTTTCATATCCTTCTGTTTCGCTATAATCGTACACAAGTAAAGAATACACTGCAGGATCACCTATTGCGTGGAGAGGGACGAAGAATAGAATGTATTCCTTACGTTATCACAGATAACTAAGAACATTACGACATGCTGACCACTTCAGGAGCCCTCCGGTTCCAATCTTCCGTGCCCGTCGGAGGTTCGAGTCGAGTCGTCCTTCGGGCATGGGTGTGCGTGTGTGTTGTCCTTAGCGTAAGTCAGATTAAGTTAGATTAATTCGTGTGTAAGCCAAGGACCGATGACCTCAGCAGTTTGGTCCCATAGTCCTTACCACAAATTTCTCAAATTTTTCAATCTTCTGTGGAGTTTTAGCGTTTCTCGGTATGTGCGGTATTTTCTCAAATTTAATTCCCCGTGAATACCCGAACAATTCTGGAGATACCAAATGTGTGATACGCTCCGTAAACTGGTTTTTCTATACATGGTGTAATGTTACATTGAACATAATTCCTGCCATTGCAGGTGTCATGCAATGAGGATTAAAGCTTTTACTATGCCAGAACGAGCAAAAAAACAAGCAGTGACGTATATTACCTGTGTTTTGTTATTGGGTTTAACATATCGCGAATGATGTATCGCTCTGTAATTGTTTATTGTAGTTCCATTCATTATATCCAAGGAATGTTTGTTGCTGATGTGTAATACCTTACGTTCTTCTTCGTGAGAGACAATTTCGTAAACACAGTATCAAGATCTATGGTTGTATGCAACACTTCACTCATTAACTGCACAGCATATTCCAGTCAGTCAACAAGTCCGTTGCACATACATTATTTTTAATGCTATCTATCTTTTTTGGTGTCGGGGCTCCGTGTGAGAACTGCTGGTGTCTAAACAGTATTTCCGCTAATTGCAGACAAAGCTTATAGAGACGTGTGATGGAGAAAATTCGCTGTTGCACAAATACTAATATATATATAATCTCCATTCTTTCCCATTATAATCGTATGGTTACTTACGCTATCGGAAGTGCTACCGCACATTGTGTGTGTCTCTCCGGATCCATTCATTGACGAGTTACTACGTAACGTAATAAAATCATCTGATGACGATGACTTTATAATGATACTACAGCAAGCTCCGCATTACGCGGCTGCGAAATATCCGCCTTACCTATTATAGGTGCATAGTTCAGCGAATTTACATGAAATGAAAGACGAAACTTCAAATATGCTGTTGTAATTCGAACGAATATTTTAGTATAGAATACAGATCTATCATATTGAAGGCATAGGTGAAAATATCCGTGAGCGTTTGAACAGCAATGTCTATAAACCCGGATCCGAGCAGCGAAGTGACGCAGTTATAGTGGAGAAACTGTGTTCGGTAAAGGAAGGGAGGACGCCTTATCAAGCACTCAGAGACACTGAAATGCGTCGAACGGTTATTATGGTGTGCAGGACAAAACGCGATTACTCTACTGATATTTTGACTCTCCGGAAAATGTGAACCGTCTTTAGGGAAAACGTAAATGAAAATATGAAAAAGAAGAAACTGAACGATAATTTTCTAAAAGGAACTGGAGGCATGTGATACGGAATAACGGTTAACTTTAATTTTGTAAATAAGTTGTCTGTTAAGGACGACTGTAGAGGGGTTTCGAATGTGTTATGAAGCATGTTTAATTAAGTACAGTAAATATCAATATCTGGTAAAAGATATGTATTTTGAGTTATACTTATTTTGCGTGTGTCCGGGAAATCTCGGGTCCCTACTAACGCGGATTTTGTTTGTGTGATCAGAAGCTGAAATACAAAACACGAGTACGGTACCAAAAATCCTTTTTATGATGATAACTGCGCTTCTCTAAGACAGTATTTTTAGTCTGAGTTATTAAACCTCTTTGCCACCACTGCTGGAAACACGAATTGCGCTATCTTTGTGAGGCGTAACGTGCAACTATTCTGTGGAAATAGAACAAGAAACGTACAAACCGTTTCAGAAAAATTTTCCGTCTTGTTATAATCTCATGTGCTCTACTCGTTTACACTCGCTAGATAGAGAAATGATTTATGCCGTCTCCAAGAGTAGACAGATGTAGGGCAGCTCGCTCCAGCCTTGTATTTTAGGTAAGTGCATTAATGTCCAATTTGGTCCCGGGCCCTGTGACAGCCTGAATTAATTTGGCTGTTCGCGCCGTTAGTTCGGCTTTAGTGGCTCCGACTGACGAATGGTGTCGCGCAAACTTAATGAAGACTTAATAGGGACTTGGAGCACTTGCATAATTTAACTAGCAAACTTGGTGCGTAATTATTTGCGAGGAACGCTCGAGCACGCGGTTAAAACGTCTTTTTAATGCTCTTTACGTCTGTGGGAAAGAACGAGCATTAAACTGCTCGAACGTTGCTCCCATATCGTGGTACACATGTAGTCGACTTCCGCGCCTAATCGTGATAGTGAAAGTTCGAATGAGCCCGGTATTCGTCTGCAAAGTTACGGAAAACGTTTCATCATCATCATCATCACCACCACCACCACCACCACCACCACCACCACCAGTATTTACGTCGAGGATTAATTTTGTTTACTGTTCCGTCTTTAAGAATCTTGAAACCGACGTTCTCACCTGCTCTGTAGTATTCCCTGCTACAGGTCATTCTTTCTTCATTATTAGACCATTTTTACCTGGCGTGGTTCAGTTTTCTTCCAGTAGTCTGTAGCCTTTGTCTTGTATCTTCATTTCGGGCCTTCGAGAGAATAATTAATTATAGGTTAAAAATATTTAATTTTCCTTTGGCAGATAGATACTGTCTATAGTAAAATTAAAGAGACCTTTAGAGAAAAGAGAACCACTTGCATGAATATCAAGAGCTCAGATGTAAACCCAGTTCTAACCAAAGAAGGGAAAGCAGAAAGGTAGGAGTATATAGAGGGTCTATATAAGGGTGATGTTCGTGAGGACAATATTATAGAAATGGAAGAGAATATAGATGAAGATGAATTAGGAGATATGATACTGCGTGAAGAGTGTGACAGAGCACTGAAAGACCTAAGTCAAAACAAGGCCCCGGGAGTAAACAACATTCCATTAGAACTACTGACAGCCTTGGGAGAGCCAGGCCTAACAATACTCTACCATCTAGTGAGCAAGATGTATGAGACAGGCGAAATACCCTCAGACTTCAAGAAGAATATAGTAATTCCAATCCCAACGAAAGTAGGTGTTGACAGAAGTCAAAATTACCGAACTATCAGTGTAATAAGCCACGGCTGCAAAATACTAACGCGAATTCTGTACAGACGAATGGAAAAACTAGTAGAAGCCGACCTCGGGGAAGATCAGTTTGGATTCCGTAGAAATGTTGGAACACGTGAGGCAATACTGACCCTACGACTTATCTTAGAAAAATAGATTAAGGAAAGGCAAACCTACGTTTCTAGCATTTGTAGATTTAGAGAAAGCTTTTGACAATGTTGACTGGAATACTCTCTTTCAAATTCTGAAGGTGGCAGGCTTAAAATACAGGGAGCGAAAGGCTATTTACAATTTGTACAGAAACCAGATGGCAGTTATAAGGGTCGAGGGACATGAAAGGGAAGCAGTGGTTGGGAAGAGAGTGAGACAGGGTTGTAGCGTATCACCCATGTTATTCTATCTGTATATTGAGCAAGCAGTAAAGGAAACAAATGAAAAATTCGGAGTGGGAATTAAAATCGATGGAGAAGAAATAAAACTTCGAGGTTCGCCGATGACATTTGTAATTCTGTCAGAGACAGCAAAGGACCTGGAAGAGCAGCTGAACGGAATGGACAGTGTCCTAAAAGGAGGCTATGTGATGAATATCAACAAAAGCAAAACGAGGATAATGGAATGTAGTCGAATTAGCCGGCCGTTGTGGCCGAGCGGTTCTAGGCGCAACAGTCCGGAACCGCGCGACCGCTACGGTCGCAGGTTCGAATCCTGCCTCGGGCATGGATGTGTGTGATGTCCTTAGGTTATTTAGGTTTACGTAGTTCTAGGGGACTGATGACCTCAGAAGTTAAGTCCCATAGTGCTCAGAGCCATTTGAACCATTTGTAGTCGAATTAAATCGGGTGATGCTGCGGGAATTAGGTGAGGAAATGAGACGCTTACAGGAAAATAACTGATGATTGTCGAAGTAGAGAGGATATAAAATGTAGACTGGCAATGGCAAGGAAAGCGTTTCTGAAGAAGAGAAATTTGTTAACATCGAGTGTAGATTTAAGTGTCAGGAAGTGGTTTCTGAAAGTATTTGTATGGAGCGTAGCCATGTATGGAAGTGAAACGTGGACGATAACTAGTTTGGACAAGAAGCGAATAGTAGCTTTCGAAATGTGGTGCTACAGAAGAATGCTGAAGATTACATGGGTACATCACATAACTAATGCGGAGGTATTGAATAGGATTGGAGAGAAGAGAAGTTTGTGGCACAACTTGACTAGAAGAAGGGATCGGTTGGTAGGGCATATTCTGAGGCATCAAGGGATCACCAATTTAATGTTGGAGGGCAGCGTGGAGGGTAAAAATCGTAGAGGGAGGCAAAGAGATGAATACACTAAATATATTCAGAAGGATGTAGGTTGCAGTAGGTACTGGGAGATGAAGAAGTTTGTGCAGGATAGAATAGCATGGAGAGCTGCATCAAACCAGTCTCAGGACTGAAGACCACAACAACAACAACAGGTTAAAAGTTAAAGGGCAGAGCCAAAATTTTGATTTTAGTCTATTTACAAGTAAATGCACATTATGTTGGTGTAAAATCAGTGAATCTATCAAAGTTTCTCTTAAAAATTCACTCTAAGACAGAAAAGAAGACGCACTACGGAGAAATTATCCGAATGGAGCGGAGAGCCGGCCGCGGTGGTCTAGCGGTTCTAGGCGCTCAGTCCGGAACCGCGTGACTGCTACGGTCACAGGTTCGAATCCTGCCTCGGGCATGGATGTGTGTGATGTCCTTAGGTTAGTTAGGTTTAAGTAGTTCTAAGTTCTAGGGGACTGATGACCACAGATTTTAAGTCCCACAGTGCTCAGAGCCATTTTAACCATTTTGGAGCGGAGATCGGTAGATGTGACGTACATGTAAAATTTTAATGATTTGTTCAAGAGAAAGAGCTTCAGAAATTGAACTAGTCAATGACGTGTTGATCCAACTCTGGCCCTTATGCGAGCAGTTATTGGGCTTGGCATTGATTGACAGAGTTGTGGGGTGTCCTCCTACGGGATACGTCGCGAAGTTCTGTCCACCTGGCGCGTTACATCTTCAAAAACCGAGTTAGTTGTAAGAGCCTGCCCATAATGCTCCATACGTTTCCACTTAGGGAGAAATATGGCGACCTTTGGCCGAGGTAGGGGCGTCTCCAGAGACGTCGTCGTTGGTCATCGGATTTCAGTTCGAAGTGGGACTGAAGACAGTTCTACTTCAATGAGATTCCAGGCCATGACCAGCGAAGACCAGTCTGGAGACGCCCGGGGCAGCAATGGGATACCGACGTGACTTTCACCCGCCATACGGTCCAACAACCATAAGTGCCGGTCTGGAGTGCCATATCATTTCATAGCAGGACCAGTTTTGTTGTCATCCATGGCACCCTTACAGCACAGCTGTATATCGACGACATTCACGTCCCGTTTCGTTGCCCTTCATGGCAGGCCATCCTGTGCCCACATTTCAGCTAAGATAATGCCCGCCCGCACACGACGAGAGTCTCTACTGCTTGTCTTCGTAGATGCGAAACCCTGCATTGACGAGGATGGTCGCGGGATCTCTCTCCAGCTGAGAATATTTGGAACATTCTGGTCTAGGCTCTCCAACCTGCTCGGTATTTTGACGATCTAAACAGCCAGTTGCACAGATTTTGATATGATTTCTTCAGAAGGACACCCAACAACTCTATCAGTCAATGGCAAGCCGAATAAACGATTGCATATAGGTCAGAGGTGGACCAACGCGTTATCGACTTGCTCAGTTGGTGAAGACGTTTCTCTTGAATACATCACCCAATTTTTTTTTTTTTTTGAAATTGTAATCATCTGTTCATCTGTACATGTATATCACATCCACCGGCTTCCGTTCCGTTCGGGTAACTCTTTCGTGGCGCGTCGTTTCTTTCGCTTAGAGTGTATTTACAGATTCACATTGCAACGTTTGTTACACTACGGTGATTTAATGTACATTTTATAAAGGAACTGTACGACCAGTTTAGAAGTAAGCGAGATGTGACGACAGTTCGTACCTCGCCTTCCTCACCGAGCGAGGTGGCGCAGTGTCTAGCACACTGGACTCGCATTCGGGAGGACGACGTTTCAATCCCGCGTCCGGCCATCCTGATTTAGGTTTTTCGTGATTCCTAAATCGCTCCAGGCAAATGCCGGGATGGTTCCTTTAAAAGGGCACGGCCGACTTCCTTCCCCGTCCTTCGCTAATCTGATGAGACCGATGACCTCGCTGCCTGGTCTCCTGCCCCAAACAAGCCAACCCAACCATCGCTTTCCTCTGGCTTCTGATTGTTACATAAATGTTCAAATAAAATATCAGAAACTCGGTTCAGCGATTACGAATGCGAATAGCACCTTACGGAACGTACAGGGGACCCAGCGAATGAGTCGCTGCTTGCAGAATTAAATATCTCGATAACTAAGAGCGTAGACGAGTGCAACAAAAGGTGTAATTATTATGAAAACTTTAAGAAATTGGTACATAAGTTATACGAAAGGTTCCAAATAGTTCGAAAAGTTCCTAACAGGTGGCACTGTTTGCCGTGCAGCTCGTACTGTGTCATAGTGCATAATTAAATTCGCCATCTGCAGGCAGTCTTTGCAACTACATCCCAATCTCTCTGATATGCCCATCACTCGTAGTACGGAAGTGTCTCAAAGGAACAATGAAATTTACCGTAAAATACTGCGTAGTGTATCAACGGAAGTGGATTCAGATACAACACAGATCGCCGACTCAAGCTTGGTAGAATACAGCAGTATCGCCTCACAAAGATAGTGGTTTTCAGTACCCCAAAATCGCCAGTTTTGTTTATTCCCGTCTCCATTTAGGTGGAAGTGTACTTCGTGTGTGACCCAGATATAACCAACATCAGATACTTCATTATCAGTCATTGTGAGACTCTGGTTCGCAAAGTCAGCCCTCTGTTACACAGAACGTACAGGTGTAGTACGCTGTGACCCAGTATTTTCTGCGTGCTGGCACGCTTCAAACCATTCTCTGCTGCTATTCTTCGGACGAATCTCCTAAGATGTCGCTGAATAGTTCCAGAAACCGTCGCAACGTTTTCAAGAGAAGTTACAGTTTACCTGTGGCCGTGGGGTTGTAGGCGCTACAGTGTGGAGCCGAGCGGCCGCTACAGTCGCAGGTTCCAATCCTGCCTCGGGTATGGATGTGTGTGATGTCCTTAGGTTAGTTAGGTTTAATTAGTTCTAAGTTCTAGGCGACTGATGACCTCAGAAGTTAAGTCGCATAGTGCTCAGAGCCATTTGAACCATTTTGCGGCACACTATAGCCACTGCGTCTTACAGCGCCATTTGGTAACAGCTTTTCGAACCTCTTCGAAACCTCTGCATAACTTCAGTATTATATTATTAAAACTTTCACAATAAACGTACCGTTTGTCGCACTAACGGTCTTAGTTTTCGAGATGTTTGATATCAGGGACTCCTTCGCTGGGCACACTGTGTCAAGAATGTGGCAGATTATGTTGTATTAAAATGTGGTCACGGTAGACTTCTTCTTTAGTCTGTCGAATGTGAATTACATGGTGCGACTTCAGCAGAAGTCAACGGCCTTGCCGCAGTGGTAACACCGTTTCCCGTCAGATCACCGAAGTTAAGCGCTGTCGGGCTGGGATGGGTGACCATCCGGTCTGCCGCGCGCTTTTCATTAACGGGGTGCGCTCAGCCCTTGTGAGGCAAAATGAGGAGCTACTTGATTGAGAAGTAGCGGCTCTGGTCTCGGAAACTGACATACAACCGGGAGAGCTGTGTGCTGACCACATGCCCCTCCGTATCCGCATCCAGTGACGCCTGTGCTCTGAGGATGACACGGTGGCCGGTCGGTACCTTTGGGCCTTCATGGCCTGTTCGGGAGGTGTGGCCTATATGGCTGGTGAACCACAACAGTATAATCAGTGCCCACCGCGAGACTGAGTCCCGTAAGTTGGCACTGTGAGCACGTCACGTACTAACAAACGTATATAAGCGGAGTACAGACGACTGGGGTATCATTACAGTGACGACACGACACAGAAGAAAGACTAGCCCTGGCGCAAACTTACTGTCAGAGTGTGCCGGCGTACCGCACGGGTTAAAGTGCCCTGCAAAACTGTAAACATTCATTTCCTCCAAAAAGTAAACTTATGACTGATACGATATTCTGAGCTACGACTAGGTGCCGTGATCTATAGCGCATTCCTCCCATCTCACTCACATGAACTGAGCCTGGAGAGTCGATTTGCGAGTGACGCACGCTGTCAGGTTTTATTTATTTCCGCTGACAAATGAAGCGGCGCAGCTGAGTACATGCCGATTAATTTGTCCTGGAATTAGCTGAGTTGACATCCGATGCAGTGCGCGTGACAAAACCAATTTCAGTGGCTGCAATCGCAAACAGTTGTTCGTGCGCTGTACTTTTTAATATCGCGTGTAACGCTGTTGCTGCACGCCTGTGGCGTCACTAGCAGAGCGCGGAGGCGGAGGATGGGCGATCAGATTAACGTAACATGTTATAACATTATTCAAGGAGAGATGGTGCCGTGCTGCGCATTGCGCAGCGCCATAGACGACATTCGCTAAGAAAATAGAAATGAGGGGAGATAGATGTCAGGTATGTGTGAATGAGTGGACTAGTGGGTAAACGCCACGCTCTAAATCCAAGGTCTGTGATTCTATCCTCTGTAGGTTGTAGCATTTTTACTGTCACCTAGTGCTTCTTTCACCTCTGACACTGATTTTGTCATTATCATCTTCATTTCCAGTTTTGGTTTAGGCATCCTTTTCTGTTTCAATTTTAAGCAGATTGCAACTGATCTTTCCATCTCTTCTTAGGACGCCTAACATTTCTTTTACCTTGCATATTATTGCGTTTGCGTGCTATTGTAGGTATTCGTTCTACTGTGCGGCTGATCCCAGCGGAGGTTCGAGTCCTCCCTCGGGCATGGGTGTGTGTGTTTGTCCTTAGGATAATTTAGGTTAAGTAGTGTGTAAGCTTAGGGTCTGATGATCGTAGCAGTTAAGTCCCGTAAGATTTCGCACAAATTCGAACATTTTTGTATTCGTTCTCCTGGTATCCTTTGAATATGTTCATGACATTTCTTTCTATACTCCTCTATTTTCTGAAGCATGCTTTTTCGCCGCTTCATGCTTTATTTAAGTATTTTTATCCGATCTGTGCGTTTGTAACCAGCTAGAGGTCTTAGGAGTCTCATCTCTGCTAACTTAACCCTCCTTCCTTGACTGTCAGAGTCCAAGTCTCTGACCCATACATTAGATCTGGCACTGCCATCACACTACAAAGATTTAGTACCGTCTCTTTGTAATTTTTTTATGACAGTGCGATTTATAGCACGTACAAGCTGCAGGAATTTTTGCAGTTTGTGTTCTTGTCGTTGTGAGTGATATATGGGACCTCAGATCACAGGTATTTAAAGTTGTTTACGAGTTTTAGCGGTTGATCATCAATTATTATTTTTTCTCTTAAATGCTCCTTACCATGGAATGGCATTATCTTAATTTCACTTTTCGACATTGTCGTATTATAATCATTTGCCACCTTGTTCAAGAACACTTTGCTCTCTCTATCTTCTGAGTCCGCTAAGATTATTTCGTCATTTGCAAACAGGAGTGTATTCACAACTTTATTATTAAGCTTATGATGGTGCACTATTTTGTTCTGGTATGTCTTTATGACGTCGTCTATGTGTATATTAAATAATGTGGACGATGAAGGATACGCTTGTCTCACTCCTTGACAGATGTTTCTCGCAAACGGACTTCCTTTTCTGTCTCCGCTTTTGTTGTGTCTATGCAAAATCTGAATTACACTTATTAAATTCTGGGGTACACTATTCTTTCCATAAATTTCCCATAATTTAACTCTGTTAACTTTATCAAAAGCTTTCCAATAGTGAATAAAGCTTATGTATGTGGGATGATCGTATTCAATATGTTTTTTAGTGATTTGACATACTGGAGAAACTCTGTGTAAACAAGACCTTCCCATCTGAAACCCATTCTGTTGTTCTGTAATAAATGTTTCCGAAATATCTGTAGTCTGCTTGTTATTAGTTTTGCATATATCTTGTATCCAGAGTTCAGAAGACTTAACACCTCGATGGTTGCCACATTTCCTGCGATCCCCCTTCTTAAATAATGGGATAACAACTGCTGTTTGCCTGTCCTCTGTTATATTGCTGTATTTCCAACAAGTATTTACAAAACTCAATAGTTTCGTTAGTAATGATTCCGAAGCACGTTTAAATAATTCCACACTTTACGTAATTCCACACTCAGGTTGCCTTCCCCTGGAGCGATTCTGTTTTTAGATGTTTTAACACAACCTTCAGTTCTGCCATTGATATTAGATGAACGTGCTCGTCACTAACTGCAGTTTCAAATTTTCCTCATTACCTGTCCATACATTATTGGAAATAAATCGAAGCATTCAGTTTCTGAAATGGGGTTAATTTGAACCATATCTCTTTCATCTTTATTAATTTCTTTCACCATCCTATAGGGTTTAGTTTGTTTCCCATTTGTTCACAAGCTACATGCTGCGGTAAAAAATCTATGTTTTGCCTTCCTTCATTTCTCTTCCAGTTGTACCGTAGTTCTTCTAGTGGCTGTTTCATGAGAGTCCTTGCAGAAAGAAGGATGATACGAAGAAGATTCAGGGACAGGACCGAAATCTGGAGCCGGAAGTTCGATGAACAATTCGCTGGTATTGTTTAAATATTATGTAAATTGAATGTGGAGGGGGAGAAGAAAAGGAAGCGAAGGAACTAATAATAGCAGCTACACTGGGACTTTACGTGGTATCAGTGACGACGAGTGAAAATGTGTGCCCGACCGGGATTCGAAGCCGGTGTCTCGTGCTTATTAGGCATTTGCGTTAACCACGGCGCCTTGCGCCAAGTATCCCTAGTCCCCATCCATGTCCTCCAGGCTCGCTAATTTTAGATTCCCGCTGGAGGTCGGAAGTAAATGTGCATCGCCAGTGCAGGTTGTGAATTCGTTGCCTACCGACGTGCATCACTTATATGAAAGCGTGATGTCTGTTCTGCAAGTTGTTATCTTCTTCTGCCCGGCAATATTGTTAACACTTTGCCGTCCGCACGTCTCGTACAAATTTACTCGCTTGGCGCCGGCAGCGCTAATTCGGATTACTTGGCTTGTCGTCGGCCGCTTGTCACCTTTCCATTGATGACAAGCTTCAAACACATTGACTTTTGCGAGCTTTAACTTTCCGGAAATCCTCGGTTTTGCCGTATCGTTCCACAAACGCGAATTTTCTTTTCAAGCAACTTCTCTGCAAGTTCTACACTGTTATAATAATTATTCATGCAGAGGTGATGCCACAGTCCATCAGAAGGTGTGAATAGTTCCATCGCTGTTTTTGCTAAAGGCTGTCCAGCGCCGGCATATATCTTGAATGAGGAAATGTATGCTGTAATCTAATCACACAGCACCCGAATGAGTATGCCGTATTTTGTAATTTTTGACGGATTGTATACTTTAAAATTTAATCGTCCACGCCACCGTATCATTCCTTCATCAGTTGTTTTCACTTAGATTAAACGTTTCTTTAAACTTTTTGGAAAAATAATCAATTACGAATTGCACTTTGAGAAGCCGGTCGGCGTTATCCGGTTTATTGTTGCTGTCGGAAAAATGTAAAAATGATAGTATTTGTCTGACTCGGTTGCGAGACATCGTTTTGCGAAATATCGGTGTGTCTGTCAACGGATTCGTTGAGCAATAATCATCGCTCCTTGCTTTTTTTACAGTTCCCATAAGGATAACAACCATTTTCTAAGTTCGGGTCCCGTAACGTCGACAAATTTAGTATTTTTTTAATCCAGTTTCCTTCTATTGCAATTTTGACTGTAGCACTTGTTGGTTTCGTTGCTAATATATTCAAATAGATCGCTCCCAATA
This sequence comes from Schistocerca piceifrons, assembly GCF_021461385.2. NCBI lineage: Eukaryota > Metazoa > Arthropoda > Insecta > Orthoptera > Acrididae > Schistocerca > Schistocerca piceifrons. The sequence goes on from NC_060145.1 coordinate 422,670,408, forward strand.
TATAATTGTACGATATCCTCGACGCTCTGTGTATCTTTGGGAAATATGTTTGGACCCGGGGATCCTTCAAATTTATTATTGATCCTCGGCAAATCACTCCCTTCTTCTTCTGATTCCGCCGAATCAGTTGGCAACCATAGCGTTCGCCGAATTATTCTTGGACCTATTTCACTATCCTCCTACGATTCCGCTTCACCTTCATTTTTTTTATATCCGATGTCTTCTTCCCAATCGGCCAAGTCGTACGGAACGTCAGACAAGACCGCGCATTCATCGTAAGTAATCCTATTGTCTCTCTCGTCCGCCATGATGGAAGTGCACAAGTACTTATAAAAACAAAAAAACTTGTTGTCGTGTGTAACTTACTGTTACCTAAACAAAACACCAACAAAATGCAAAAGATACTAAAGTGTTGTCGCCGGCCACTGAGCGATACTATGCACACGACATCACTGTGGTGTCGCCGGCCGTTGACCGCTATATCGCGCACGGCACCACTGTGATGTCGCCGCACGGTATAGTGTTAACAGCGGTTTTAGAAGTTGCGGTATGAAGTACGATGGTGTGCGTCGAGGCGCGGGGTTAGGTCTGGCAGAAACGGCGGCAGGGGACTGGCAGATCCTATTAGTGGCCCGCCGGGAAGACTCGCAAAGGCCAGCGCGGCGTGCCCCAGAGAGCGTAGCGAGAAGCGAGGAGAATGGCCGGCGTGCGCGCCTTCGTGGTCGTGTGAGCACGCGACAGCTATCGATCGCCGGCAGTCTGCGACGCGACAGTCGTGTGCTCTGACCTTTACCCACTCCACACGGCGACTGCCCCCTCCCCGGCCTACAAAACACTGTGCTCTACGGCCTTTGCGACGTCCCTGAACGACTTAGCGTGGACTCGTAGCTGAAATCACCACACGACACGGCTACGTGCGCGAATAGTAGGGTATTGCGGAAATACTATTACACGAGCGTATTGTAGTCATTCCGCGAGGAGGCATCGTATTTTCGAAGCGCCCTTTACGTCAGTTTTCTTCCGAACGCCAATTCCGGCGTTCGCCTGCTCTACTAATAAACGTTTAATATTGGACGTGAGTGGTGTGTCCCGCATTTTGGGGGAACCAGGACAATGGGTTAACTAATTCGAAGAAGATATATTAATCTACAAAAATAGAAATGTAAATGTTCCTTTTTTTTCATAACTTTAAATCTCCGAAAATTCTACACCTATTCCTTCGAAGTTTTGACACAACATTCGCCAAGTCTCTGGCGCCATTGTTAGATCGGCTACTGCTGCTACAATGGCAAGTTATCAATACGTGGTGTTGTAGTCGGCGCATGAGCGGTGGGACACGGCGTCTGCGAGGTAGCGATGAAGTGGGGATTTTCCCATACGGCGTTTCCACGAGTGTCCCTTGAATATTAGAAATCCGGTAAAACATCAAATCTCCGACATTGCTGCGACCGGAAAAAGATCCTGCAAGAACCAGTCCAACGACGGCTGAAGAGAATGCAGACTTCAGTGCTGGACCATCAACAAGTGTCAGCGTGTGAGCCATTCAAAGAAACATCATGGACATGGACTTTCGGAGCCAAAGGCCCACTCGTATACCCTTGATGAGTGCACGACACAAAGCTTTACGCCTCGCCTGGGCCCGTGAACGCCGACATTGGACTGATGTTGCCTGGTCGGACGAGTCTCGTTTCAAATTGTACCGAGCGAATGGACGTGTACGGGTATGAAGACAACCTCATGTATTCATGGACACTGCATGTCAGCAGGGGACAGTTCAAGCTGGCTCTGAAATGCCGTGGGGCGTGTGCAGTTGCAGTTGAAGGAAAAGGAGTGTGTGAATATATTAAATTTGTTGGAGATTGTACACTGTATTTTCATAAATAAATTGAATGAGATGACTCATTGACCTGTAGCGTAGCCCGGGCGAACGCGTTATGCAGGAAGTTTTTTTTTTGGCAGGGGGGTCAGGGGGGGGGGGGGTGCGCAGCCGCCCCCCCCCCCCCCCCCTGCAGCGCATAGAGTTAGCCAGAGCAAGTGACCGCGCCGCTAGTAGCGCGCGCAAGATGGCGGCGGCGCTTGGCAGCGAGCACGGCCCTTAATATTACTAGGGCCGTGCCGCGGAGTTTACATGGGGCTTATAACATGGAGATAACACAGGCCGGTGACAGGTACGTAAGCATCCTGTCCGATTACCTGCATCCATTCATGTCCATGGTGCTTTCCGACGGACTTCGGCGATTCCACCAGGACAATGCCACACACCAGACGTCTGGAATTCCTACAGAGTGGCTCCAGGAACACACTTCTGAGTTTAAACACTTCCGCTGACCACCAAACTCCCAAAAAATTAACATTATTGAGCATATCTGGGATGCCTTGCAACATGCTGTTCAGAAGAGATCTCCATCCTCTCGTACACTTAGCGATTTATGGACAGCCCGGCAGGATTCATGGTGTCAGTTCCCCCAGCACTATTTCAGACGTTAGTTGAGTCCATGTCACGTCGTGGTGCGGCACTTCTGCGTACTCGCGGGGTTCCTACGCGATATTAGCAGATGTATTAGTTTGTTCGACTCTTCAGCGTGTTTTGAACAAGCAAACTTTTACAACTGTATAAACAAAAATATAAATCTTTTTCACCGATTGCTTTGAAATTTTTATTCAACCTTGTATGTACGTCTACATGACTCATCTCCAATTCACACTTAAGTATCTGGCAAAAGGTTCTTTGAACACCATAAAACTGTTTTGTTTCCGTAACTCTCTCTAAGATCCCGTGGTAAAAATGAACACTTAAATCTTTCTGTACGAGCCCTAATTTTTGTTATTTTATTGTGATGATCGCTTCTCCATAAGTAAATTGGCGACAGTAAAACACTTACTCTTTCAGAGGTGAGAGTTCGGGACTGAAATTTCGTGAAAAGATACGGTCGCAACGGATGTTAATGGTTGCCATCCGAACTCGCGTATCATAAATGTGACACTGTCCTCTATTTTGCGAAAATACAAATCGAGCTGACCTTCTTTGAACATTTCTGATGGCCTCCGTCTATCTTGTGTGGTGGCAGTCCCATATAGCGAAACAGTACTCCAGCAGAAGACGGACAAGCGTTGTGTAGGCATCTCTTTAGTAGACCTGTTGCATTGTCTAATTGTTCTACCAGTTAAACGTAGTCTTTCGATTGTCTTCCCCACATCATTATCTATATGATCGTTCCAAGTCGTCTTCCCGTTATTCGTTACTGTAATTTCTGCATTCGAATACGCACGTGTTTGATATACCCATTTTTAATATATATAATATGTAAATAAATATGTGATATGTAACGGCGAAACGTTATAATCAAAAATCTCGATAAGTTCTTGCCCGGTTTACTTCAAATTTTTACACAATAGTCTGATGAACATTTGGAGGGACTATGTATAAAAGGGAAATCGTATTTATCGTTGAAAAATGGTTCAAATGGCTCTGAGCACTATGGGACTTAACTTCTGAGGTCATCAGTCCCCTAGAACTTAGAACTACTTAAACCTAGCTAACCTAACGACATCACACACGTCCATGCCGGAGGCAGGACTCGAACCTGCGACCGCAATGGTCGCGCGACTCCAGACTGTAGCGCCTAGAACCGCTCGGCCACTCTGGCCGGCCAAAGTGTATTTATGGTTTCTGGTCTTATGTTTAGAGTACTACTACAGACAACAATAAGGGACGCTCAAGCCAGAGAGCTAGGGAAAGACGAGATGAACAGTGAGGTTGGAGGACATGAACATAGAAAGCGGAAAGGATGCGATGATCAGAGAGACGTAGAAAGGGAGAGATGACAGAATGGGGAAGGAGAAGGTGATAGAGGGAGATGGACAGAAACAGGACATATTAGAAACACGTAAGTTCTCTTTTCTTTCTTTTCCCTTTAACCAGACTGAACCAATAATAATAATAATAATAATAATAATAATAATAATATCCTGATGCAAAACAACATTAGAAGATTTGGAAAGGAAGATAGAAGTTAGAATGGCGAATGACGGTTCACTTTACGTTTGTTGATCTGCAGAAAGCGTATTTTACAGTCCCACCAAGCAAGTTGTGGGTACCAGTATAAAAAATTTTGATGTATGTAATTAGCATGTCCATAAAAATGTGCAGGCGTGATGCAGTGGATGCTTCGAGCAGATGTTCGCCTGACTGACGCTGTATCTGATAACGACTTTGGACCTCCCGTAACAACAAACGTGATTCATCCGACTAGGCGACACCTATCATTGATCTACGACCCTTCTCTGTGATTCCGTCCCCATTGCAATCGTAAATGGCGATGTCGTTGGGTCAACGGGGCAACACGTTGGCGTATTCTGCTACGGAACCCGGTATGCAACAATCTTCGGTGAACAGTGTGCTCCAAAAAAACTTGTGCTTGCACCAACATTGTTCTCTGTTGTCAGATCTAGCACAAGTCGCCGCCTGTCATACTTCAAAGAGCGGGCAAGTACGATCTCCACGTTCTGTGATGAAGCATTAATGTCCAACACCTGACGCCGCTCGTGACTTAATCGCCGTTCAATCACTGTCCATAGCTACTCGCGCGCGAACTGCCGACCATCTTCGCCGTATGGGAGGTATTCGTTCCTAGGTTTTGGGCCTTAACTATCTGCACTTTGTCAAAGACGCTTGTGTCAGTTGGTTTCCCCAATTACATGTCGTGTCGTCACTGTAATGATACCCCAGTCGTCTTTACTCCGCGTATATACGTTTGTTAGTACGTGACGTGCTCACAGTGCCAACTTACGTGACTCAGTCTCGCGGTGGGCACTGTTTATAATGTTGTGGTTCACCAGCCATATAGGCCTACACCTCGTAAAAAGACCAGTCACAAAAGTTTGGAAGCATGCGTGGCTTACTAATGGTCTTTGTTCCCGCGCACCTCCCTCGGTAGACTATAAGTAATGGAAGGAGTAAAAGTAATAACTCACGGTGTAATCGAAGCTTCGAGAGGTCCATGATAACTAACGCAGAAAACGCACACAAAGAAACACACCTACGTTCTTAGCTCACTAGACTAGATTGTACCGGCACTGCAACTCTACTGGGGATATGTAACTGTTTGTATATATTGGGGGATTGGGGGGGGGGGGGAGGGGGAGTGTTTTCTGTATTAGTTGGCTCTCGGCACTCACCGTGTCAGTTGTACGATGAGTTGCTGCCTTAAGTCCTACCATTAATGGTTCATTATCTTATATCGAGGCAACGGCCTTGCCGCAGTGAATACACCCCGTCACATCACCGAAGTTAAGCGCTGCCGGACGTGGCCAGCACTTGGATAGGTGACCATCCGGGCCGCCATGAGCTATTGACATTTTTCTGGGTTCATTCAGCCTCGTGATGCCAACTGAGAAGCTACTCGACCGCATAGTAGCGGCTCCAGTCAAAGAAAACCATCATAACGACCGGGAGTGCGGTGTGCTGACCACATGCCCCTCTTATCCGCATCTCAGCTGAGGATGACACGGCGGTCGGATGGTCCCGATGGGCCACCTGTGGCCTGAAGACGGAGTGCTTTTTTTATCCTATATCGAATTTCAATCTGTCTGTACGCCCGTGCTCGTGACGGCAGTATTCGGATTTAATCCGACATTCGCAAATAATTTTAGTCAGTACTTTGCACTTCGTTTGCCACTCTCAAAGGAAATACGAGGGCTATCCACAAAGTACATTACGTTTTCGTTTGTGTCCGTTAGGGGCAGGGCTAGCGCGGCCATCTTGGTGTCATGGCATTCCGACGCTCAGTCGGCATCCTGCCGTGCTAGTGAGAGGTTCGTGCTGTACTCCGTTGAGTTACTGTGACAGTTTGAAATGTCAGCGTTAATTGAAAATGCCGCGAAGTGTGAAGTGCGTGCTGTAAAAAGGTTTCTGACTGCAAAAAAACTGTACACCGATAGAAATCTATCGGCAGCTTTGTGAAGTGTATGGGGACAACATAATCACTGAAGGTGGAGTGCGTCAATGGGTCATAAAATTTAAAAATGGCCGAACTAACGTTCACGACGAAGAGCGAAGTGGAAGATCCAGCATAGTGACTGCCGAACTTGTCGAAAAAGTCGATGCCGCGGTCCGTGAAAACCGTAATTTCACAATAACGGAACTCGCTATGAGTTTTCCACAAATTTCACGAAGTTTGTTGCACGAATTCATTACCGAAAAGCCTGGTTACCACAAGTTTTGTGCAAGATGGATACCAAAAATCTTGACAGAGATTCACAAAAATCAGCGAATGGCTGCAGCGTTAACGTTTTTGGACGCTTACGAGAAAGATGGCGACTCATTACTCGATCGCATCGTTACTGGTGATGAAACATGGGTTAAGCATGTGAACTGCGAGACAAAATTGCAGTCAATGCAGTGGGGGCACACAAATTCTCCCCAAAAACCCAAGAAATGCATGCAGACAATGTCGGCAAGGAAGGTGATGGCGACTGTCTTTTGGGACAGAAAAGGTGTGATTTTTGTGTATTTCCTGGAAAGGGGCACTACAATAAACTCTCAAAGGTATTGCCAAACTCTGCACAACCTCAGAAGAGCAATACAAAACAAGCGCAGGGGAAAGTTGGGCTCAAAGATCGTGCTGATTCACGACAACGCCCGGGCCCACGCGGCAAATGCCACTCGTGAAGTTCTTGAATCTTTTAAGTGGGAGTTGTTTCCTCATCCGCCGTACAGTCCCGACCTGGCACCGAGCGACTTCCACTTATTCCCAGAAATGAAGAAGTGGTTGGCTATGCAGCATTTTGATGACGACGCACGGCTTCAAGAAGAGGCAACCACGTGGTTGAAGGCGCAGGCGGCCGAATTTTACGACGAAGGAATTTCCAAGCTCGTCCATCGCTACGATAAGTGCCTTAATTTAAATGGCACCTATGTAGAGAAGTAGTACTGGTGGCTTTCATCTGTATATAATAAAAAAATCCAATACTTTATTTATTGTTAATTCCAAAACGTAATGTACTTTGTGGATAGCCCTCGTACAAGGTTGAACACGTGTCAGCTGCTGCCCTGTGCTGTTAGCCCAGCAGCGGTGCCGACGCCGCCTTCCTTCGTCCCTCGTGCACGAGTGGCACGTGGTAACTGCGATGGAGCCGTTCCCCAGCCCCTTCCCTGTGGCACGTGCTGTAATCCCCGCCAAAGCCACCGCCACCGCCACCGCCTGACGTCGAACGAGCAACAAGAGGGAGGGAAGCACAAGACACAAGCGCAGGACCAAGTAGAGGAAAAGAAAATAAAATCACCCGCCTGGGCTCTGCTATCGATTGCAAACTTCGGCGAGGACTTCGCGTCTCCTTCCACGTGGTAGAGAAAGAGGGGGGGGGGGGGGGGGGGAGACACGATACAGTAGAGGCGGCGAAGTTTAGTCGACGGCCGACTCCCTGTTTTCGTGGCTTAATGGCACGGAATGCCGTGCCTGCGGAAATATGAAACCGGTGACGCTCGTATCTCGCGTGCGACTGTTGCGCGAGGCAGAACTGTTCGGACGGAAGGAATGGAATGTGAGCGAGTAAACTGCTGGAGATCACGGCCGGAAACGGCCAACGCAGCAAAGTCAGGGCTCTAACGTGCTGGCCAAGCCCTACGATCTCAACTGTGCTTCAGCGTAGTGAACGGGTCAGTCTCAAGACCGGCAAGTCACGAGGTGTCATTGCAGTTCCCACGTATAGGTAACCATTTCCAGGCTCCAGTTCACCTCCGGAGAAGTTCAAGGTAGGGAGACCACTTAACCCAGCCGAGGCTGGTGACAGACAGCTTTATTGGGAACACGTATATTTTACTCTGATAACCTCGGCGTTGAGCGCCCGTAAGTCTCAAAACACACACACACACACACACACACACACACACACACACACACACCCGTGTATTTCGAACAGAAAGCGGGTCCCTAATCAAACCGTTGTTCGATCAGTGTTAGAGCATGGGATCCTTATCAAATGACATTACCCTTCCACTAAATTTTTAGGGTTCCGTGCTTATATTCGTAAAAATCTGACCCTTGTAGATCGCTTTGTTCTCCGTCTGTTCTTCTGTCTGTCCGTCGCACTGTTAAAACCTTTCTCTCAAGAACGGGTTGAGGTATCAAGTTTAAATTTGTGTCACGTACTAAGGTGGACGGTCGCTTGGCATTATAATAAATATAAGCTTTGATGTCTATAGAATCAGAAGATTCGGCCATTTATGTCAAATATTTTGATACTCTAAAACTCATTCATTAAAATTCGTTGGCCTAGAATCATGAAATTTGTCGAGAACAAGATTGCACAGTGCAAACAAAGCGGGAAAAATCAGAAAATTATTAATTTAATTAAATCAACGAAAAAAAATTATCTCGTCATTTCTTACCCGACTTTAAACTTAAAATTATCTTGCCTATATCAGTGTTGATAGCAGGCAAAAATCTGCCGAGATTCTCAACTCTCAGGATGACTGAACTGTCTTAAGTTTGTGCAGAACCGGCCAGTTTTCTTTTCTCAGAGTGACAGACATTAAATGTGTCGTGATTTTAATTACTGTCGTTGTCGGGAGTAAAAGTACGTAAAAAAATATTTTGCAACGATTCGTTCTCGAATGCGGTGTCGCGTGCGACATGCAGTGTTATTCATAAGTATTTCCTGAATGTCAGAAGACATTGCACGAGAATTACAAGTTGTATAGAAAACACACACACACACACACACACACACACACACACACACGTGGATAGAGCGTTTTTAAGTCACATTACAGGTGCCCAATATGGACCCCGTCTGTGACGTGGCAAACGTCAGTACGAGCGTGCAGTTCTTTGGCACGAACTGTGCGGGAAGGCGCAACGGCAGCCCGCTTTGCAAATCTGTTCCATTGGGTTGTCTAACTGCAGGCGCAAACTATTGCTATCGGACAGTACAGAGCATATGATTTGTCTACACTCCTGACATGCCTGCCCCTTGGCGCAACTACGCAATGGCGGGTATTACAATCGAAGCTTAGACGGATGATATATCTGCTGATATCTATCATTTTTCTGCATGTATTGCAGTTTCCGGACGGTCGTCTTATGAAGTTCTGGAGGTACTTCATGTGTCCCACCGGTATTTTGTGTGACCTATGGTAATAACGTGAGTGACCATCATGTAGTTTTATTTATTCGTATCTGTACTACTAAACAACGACAAGTCTCTCTTAAACATTGTTACCAAAAATCTCGAAAGGTATTTGACTGGTTTGCTGCAGTCTTTTACACGATACTTTCATGAACATCGAGACGAATGCATATATTTATTAAACTTTAAGACATACGAAAAAGAAACTTTACACATATATTTACGAACCTCTCAAGTTTAGATTACAGGTTTCAACATGTCCTCCATCAGCGACACTAACAATATCACATCGATACCCAAATTATTCCCATACTCGGGCAAGCATGTCCTCCTTTACTGATGTTATGGCAGTACGGACCCGGTTCTTAAACTCTTCCAGGTTCTCTGGGAGTGGTGGTAGATATACGTTGTCGTTAATGAAACCCCCCAGCGCCTTGACGACCAATCCAACGGTTCGGTAGAGTTTCATTCAGATATTCATACACATGGTGACTTGAATGAAGTAGGTGCCCCGTCTTTTTGAAAAATGGAGTTGTCTTCGTGCAGCCTCGGGAACAACCTGTTTCGTTACGTAGCGAGATACTGTTGACCGTTAACCGTGTTTCCATCAAAGAAGAATAGGCCGTAAACAGATAAGCAGGGTATCGCACAAAACACGTTGACTTTGGGCGAATCTCGTACATGTTCAACAGCTGCATGTGGATTCTGCAGGCCCCAAATTCGAACGGTGTCTTTTTTTACCTGACCACTAACATGGAAAGTCGCTTCATTACTGAAGACGATGCGTTGTGCGAAAGTGTAACCTTTGTCAATAGCAGCCAGAATCTTGTTACAAAATGCCACACGTTTGAGTTCGTCATCAGGACGCAGAGTTTGTAACAGCTGTAACATGTACGGCTTCATAACCAAGCGACGTCTCAAAACACGCCAAATTGTTGTTGTAGGCAGTTATACCTCTCGACTGGTACAAGGAGTTGATTTTGAAGGACTACGCTGGAAAGCAGTTTGAATTCGTGCAACATTTTCTTCAGGAACACGAGGGTGGCCAGGACTCTGTCCTTTACATACACATCCTGTATTTAGAAACTGTCGATACGATCTGCGAATGTTCCACCCATTCAGAGGATGAATTTGGTACCTCAACCGGAAACGTTGAGGAACAATTTGGTACCTCAACTGTAATTTCGGAATTGCACTTCGCAAAGTCGAGAGCACAAAATGATTTCTGCTGCAAAGTAGCCATTTTAAACATATGGCGGTTACCAAGCAAAACAGAAGACAACTGTAATCTACCGGCTATTAATATAAACTAGACTATGTATTCGTTCCTCCAAGAGCCGAGCCGAAGCGCAGCGATCGATAGTTTGGACAAAATAATGCTTTGTAACACGTATATTCTTTTTGAAACACCCTTTACGTATTATGAAAGGGGAAACGGTATTGATCAAAAGTAACTGGACACCCCCAAAAACATACGTTTCTATGTTAGGTGTATTGTGCTGCCAGGTACTCCGTATCAGCGGCCTCCGTAGTCATTGGACACCGTGAGGGAGCGGAATGGGGGCGCTCTGTGGAACTCACGGACTTCGAACGTGTTCAGGTGATTGGGTGTCACTTTTGTCATACGTCTGTATGTGACATTTCCACACACCTAAACATACCTAGTTCCACTGTTTTCGATGTGATAGTGAAGTGGAAACGTGAAGGGACACGTGCAGCACAAAAGCGTACAGGCCGACCTCGTCTGTTCACTGACAGAGACCGCCGTCAGTTGAAGAGGGTCGTAATGTGTAATAGGCAGATATCTATCCAGACCATCACACAGGAATTCCAAACTGCAGCGGGATCCACTGCAAGTTCTATGAGAGTTAGGTGGGAGGTGAGGAAACTTGAATTTCATGGTCGAGCGGCTGCTCATAAGCCGCATACCACGCCGGTAAATGCCAAACGAAGCCTCGCTTGGTGTAAGGAGCGTAACCATTGGACGACTGAACAGCGGAGTCACTGTGGAGTGACGAATCACGATAGACAATGTGGCGATCCGATGACAGGGAATGGGTATGGCGAATGCCCGGTGAACATTTGCCAGCATGTGTAGTGCTAACAGTAAAATTCGGAGGCGGTGGTGTTACGGTATGGTCGTGTTATTCGTAGAGGGGGCTTTCACCACTTGTTGTTTTGCGTGGCACTATCGCAGCACAACCTACATTGATGTTTCAATAACCTTCTTGCTTCGCACTGTTGTAGAGGAATTCGGGGATGGCTATTGCGTCTTTCAACACGATCGAGCATCTGTTTATAATGCACGACCTGTGTCGGAGTGGATACATGACAATAACACCCCTATGATGGACTGGCCTGCAAAAGAGTACTGACCTGAATCCTGTGGAACACCTTTGGGATGTTTTGGAAAGCTTACTTCGTGCCAGGTCTCACCGACAGACATCGATACCTCTCCTCAGTGCACCACTCCGTGAAGAATGGACTGCCATTCCCCAAGAAACCTTCCAGCACCTGACTGAACGTATGCCTGCGAGAGTGGAAGCTGTCATCAAGGCCCAGGGTGGGCCAACACCATATTGATTTCCAGCATTATCGACGGAGGGTGCCACGAACTTGTAAGTCATTTTCAGTCAGGTGTCCGGATACTTACAATCACATAGTGTAGAATGCAATCTTTTGCTTTGCAAGCGGGATAAGAAAAACAATAGCAATATATGATGAGACGTCTAAGGAGCTGAGGGCTAACAATGAAACTTGAATACAGCACAAATTACAGGAGCAGTCTGTAAAACCCCTGCAAACCGTTACTATCCTTGCCTTTACCACTCCGACATTGATACACAGCAATAACAAGAAGCAAATTCCCACTGGTTCTCTGATAACCTTTCGCGGGAAATACCTCCCAGTGGTAGGAGTTAACGGAAAAGACGGAAAAGATACAAAGAACAACTGCACAGTTCGTCACAGATATGTTTAGTTGCCGTGGGATTGCCGAAGGAACTATAAGTATGCTGTGAAGTCAGAAAAACAAAATTTCAAATGGCAATCATAAGAAAAGGAATATTGCCGTAAATGGAACAAAAATACAACATTTAGCACAACATCCACGAAACCTAGCACTAAAGATGCCTTACAAAGAATAAAGGCGGTACGTGTATGGCACCAAAATTGCTTCATGCAGTTGCAATTAGAAGCTCCAAAAGTAAATATTATCAACGTAATGTACAACATACGTTGTCAGTCCGGTTTGATACCGGTTTCCACACTTTTAGTGGCGGATTCGATTCATGCACAAAGAAAGTGAGGCTCAATTTGTGACATATCGTTGAAGACATTACGAGAGAACTCTCGCCTCTGTCATGGCACTCTTAACGAAATCTTCTGCTCGCAAAATGATACTGCATCGCTTCTACGTAGTCGTTCCCCCTTTCGCAGAGTCACGTCCCGCTCGGCCGCAGACGGCGAAATGCCGCCGGCTGACCTGAGCGGCGAAAGTGCAGACACGGCTCGTGACGTCGCAGACGAGCCTACTGCCCCGTGGGCGTGGTGCACGTGGTCTCTATGTAGTACGCGCGAGCTCGTGACGTAACGCAGTCGCACGTGAGTCATAGTTTCCGACGGAGTTCGCCGGGCCACCGCTTGGCGGCGTTCGTTCTTGGGTAGGTGCTGCCCTCTCTTGTTGGGTGGCTGGAACGTGCTGCCGCGTGGTGTTACGTTTGGGAATTACGTGCAAGTAATTGTGTGTTTTAGAATGAACATTCCGCGTTACTATTTTATTTTCCGCGAAGAATTTGTTATGCACTGTACTCAAGTCGGGCTCGTGAGCTTCAGTAAGCCATATCGTCACCTAACACCCGTCGACGTGTGTGCCTGGGAGGACAATGGTGTATTTTGCATCTGGTTATTATCGTATCTGTGTATGGCGTATTTCTGTGTGATATTTTGTCAAAAGTGTTCCCTTCTTAATTAACTGCAGTTCCCCATAGTCGGTCATTCTTGCTATTTACCTATACAGCTATATCTGCATCTACCATCCATACTCTGCTAACCATTGTGAGGAGCGTGGTGGAGAATAGTACTACATCTATCATCCCTTTGGAGTCGCTTATGGATCGAATGAAGAATTAGTGCTTCGCAAAAAGAAAAAAAATTCTAAAATTGCTACTTTTGACATAACTGAGACGGTGTGTGAAAACATGCCGTGCCTAAAAAACTAAATTTCGAGAAGCACTCAAAACTTTTATTGTTTCAATAATTTCAGGTAGATTGTTTTGATACCCAAACAGTTAGCGCGGTCGTAACTAGACGCTCCGTTTTGTGTCCACTCGTCGACACCTGACCTGCTACCTCAGGAAAATAAAGATTAATGGCTTGCGCTTGCCATATGAACCTGGAGGTACTAACCAACCCAACAACATAGAACTCCTAATAGCTATAATTATTAGTTTGTAAATGAAGTAAATACCGATCTAATGTTGACCAATACACCGTCCTCAGTCACCATTAAAAATGTCTGCACTTTACCCCTAATGCCCTGTATAAGGTGGAAACTGAATATAAAAAATGTGCTACAGAGAAAGAAAATCATGACCGACTGAGCAACAAAAATAGTCAATACAGATGCCATATTAATACTCCTCGAGGTGCAGAAACAGGAAATAAAGCTTCCAAAGGCAGATATTTTTATTGGGGAGTGGCGAAAGTGTGTCGGACAACATTACATCAGTATTTACTTCATTTAGAGATTAATATTTATAGCTGTTAGGAGTAGTATGTTGTCGGCTTGGTTAGTGCCTCTTTGTTTGCAACAATACTTCGCAACTGATCACGTTAATGGATGATTCCATTACTTTCATGCTATTTTGTAATGTTACCTGGCCTAGCTTATGTCCTACAAAATGTGATTCTCGAAATCATCTTCGAATCGGCGGGAAGGATTGGCCTTCAACAGCTACCTGATGCTAAATAGAACGCGTGCAAAAAAATCTGTCATCGTCCCGTAATTTCTCTTGTGCCCAGTGGCAGAACTGTACACGACGTTCAAAGTTGTCGCCATGCAATTCCTGGTGCATAGAAATATGGTACGGGTGCAATTGATGTTGATGTAGCATTCTCAACACCGACGTTTTTGAGATTCCCGATTCTCGCGCAATTCGTCTGCTACTGATGTGCGGATTAGCCGCGACAGCAGCTAAAACACCTACTTTGGCAGCATCATTTGTTGCAGGTCGTGGTTGACGTTTCACAGGAGGCTGAACACTTCCTGTTTCCTTAAATAACGTAACTATCCTGCGAACGGTCCGGACACATGGATGATGTCGTCCAGGATACCGAGCAGCGTACATAGCACACTCCCGTCGGGCATTTTGATCACAACAGCGATACATCAACACGATATCGACCTTTTCCTCAATTGGTAAACGGTTCATTTTAACACGGGTAATGTATCGCGAAGCAAATACCGTCAGCACTGGCGGAATGTTACGTAATACGACGTACTTCTACGTTTGTGACTATTACAGCGCCATCTATCACAAAGCGAAAAAAGTGACCCAACTAAAACATTCATATTTCTTTACTTAATACACGAATATGTAATAAAAAATGTGGGTTCCTATTTTAAAAAACGCAGTTTATATCCGTTTGACCTATAGCAGCGCCATCTAGAGGGCCAACCATAGCGCCGTCTGGTTTCCCCCTTCAAGCTAGACGAGTTTCGTTCTTTGTAGTTCTTTCGTTTGATGCTTATTTTGTGAGATATTTGGTGGCCAAGTCACCATCAATGGACCACCATATATATAATATATATATGCAATTTTCTTATGATTAGAGATTATCATTAATCATGGGAAACAAACACGAACAGAAAGCACCAGCATACTACATGCAACTTTTTCTCACAGGAGACGTTCAATATGTCCTCCCCGGGCGCTGATACTTGCATCAACCCATCGTTGTAGTGAATCTCGGATGCGCTGATGTGTTCGTGACACTAGGGTCGTCGTCAACTGCATGAAGAATTGCCGCCTCTCGTTGTGGTGTCCTCGTCCTTCTAGGCCTCACCAGGTCGTGTCAGTCTGAAATGCCCCATGTTCTCTGAATCGTCTACCTGTCAGTGCACCTTCGTCCGGGAAACTTCTCCCGGTGCGAGCGCCATTGCCGTCAGCTAAGCCACACATCAAATGGGCATCTGCCATCTGTGCCAGTGCACGAACCTAGTCAGTGACTCTACGCAGTAACCTGTGTGCTTACAACGGTCGTATTGATCGCTGGAACATTTGATGTTACCTGTAAACAAGCAATGACGTACGTCACGTAGCAACAGGGACGTGTAAAACAAAATACTGGCGGTGCACAACGTAACCAGACGTCACCAAAAGTGCATGTTATTCGTGATTCTAACGTTCTGTTCTTGAGTGTTTCCATGAGTAATGAGTTAGAGAAAATGAGATGTAACATGGAGACAAAGCGTTTCAGACCCATGTTCATGTAACATAATTTCTTTAACAGGGGTGGGTCGAAGAGAGCTCACTGCACTGAGGAAATGGGATTCACTCGTAAAAAAGCGCGAATATGTCAAGATGTTTTGATTTAAATATCTTTGAAGTTGCCAGTTACCTTCTTTCACATCCCTAACTCTGCCCAGGACATATTCGCCTTTTTTGGAAAAGGTGGGAATTTAAGGAGATGGGACCTGGATAAACTGAAAGAACCAGAGTTTCAGGGAGAGCACAAGGGAACAATTGACAGGAATGGGGGAAAGAAATACAGTAGAAGAAGAATGGGTAGCTTTGAGGGATGAAGTAGTGAAGGCAGCAGAGGATCAAGTAGGTAAAAAGACGAGGGCTAGTAGAAATCCTTGGGTAACAGAAGAAATATTGAATTTAATTGATGAAAGGATAAAATATAAAAATGCAGTAAATGAAGCAGGCAAAAAGGAATACAAACGTCTCAAAAATGAGATCGACAGGAAGTGCAAAATCGCTAAGCAGGGATGGCTAGAGGACAAATGTAAGGATGTAGAGGCTTATCTCACTAGGGGTAAGATAGATAATGCCTACAGGAAAATTAAAGAGACCTTTGGAGATAAGAGAACCACTTGCATGAACATCAAGAGCTCAGATGGAAACCCAGTTCTAAGCAAAGAAGGGAAAGCGGAAAGGTGGAAGGAGTATATAGAGGGTCTATACAAGGGCGATGTACTTGAGGACAATATTATGGAAATGGAAGAGGATGAAGATGAAATGGGAGATACGATACTGCGTGAAGAGTTTGACAGAGCACTGAAAGACCTGAGTCGAAACAAGGCCCCGGGAGTAGACAACATTCCATTAGAACTACTGATGGCCTTGGGAGAGCCAGTCATGACAAAACTCTACCATCTGGTGAGCAAGATGTATGAGACAGGCGAAATACCCACAGACTTCAAGAAGAATATAATAATTCCAATCCCAAAGAAAGCAGGTGTTGACACATGTGAAAATTACCGAACTATCAGTTTAATAAGCCACAGCTGCAAAATACTAACACGAATTCTTTACAGGCAAATGTAAAAACCGGTAGAAGCGGACCTCGGCGAAGATCAGTTTCGATTCCGTAGAAATGTTGGAACACGTGAGGCAATACTGACCCTACGACTTCTCTTAGAAGCTAGATTTTGGCAGGGGTAAAATACATGGAGCGAAATGCTATTTACAATTTGTACAGAAACCAGATGGTAGTTACAAGAGTCGAGGGGCATGAAAGGAAAGCAGTGGTTGGGAAGGGAGTGACACAGGGTCGTAGCGTCTCCCCGATGTTATTCCATCTGTATATTGAGCAAGCAGTAAAGGAAACAAAAGAAAAATTCGGAGTAGGCATTAAAATCCATGGAGAAGAAATAAAAACTTTGAGGTTCGCCGATGACATTGTAATTCTGTCAGAGACAGCAAAGGACTTGGAAGAGCAGTTGAATGGAATGGGTAGTGTGTTGAAAGGAGGTTATAAGATGAACATCAACAAAAGCAAAACGAGGATAATGGAATGTAGTCGAATTAAGTCGGGTGATGCTGAGGCAATTAGATTAGGAAATGAGACACTTAAAGTAGTAAAGGAGTTTTGCTATTTGGGGAGCAAAATAACTGATGATGGTCGAAGTAGAGAGGATATAAAATGTAGACTGGCAATGGCAAGGAAAGCGTTTCTGAAGGAGAGAAATTTGTTAACATCGAGTATAGATTTAAGTGTCAGGAAGTCGTTTCTGAAAGTATTTGTATGGAGTGTAGCCATGTATGGAAGTGTAACATGGACGAGAAATAGTGTGGACAAGAAGAGAATAGAAGCTTTCGAAATGTGGCGCTACAGAAGAATGCTGAAGATTAGATGGGTAGATCACATAACTAATGAGGAAGTATTGAATAGGATTGGGGAGAAGAGAAGTTTGTGGTACAACTTGACCAGAAGAAGGGATCGGTTTGTAGGACATGTTCTGAGGCATCAAGGGATCTTGAATTTAGTATTGGAGGGCAGCGTGGAGGGTAAAAATCGTAGAGGGAGACCAAGAGATGAATACACTAAGCAGATTCAGAAGGATGTAGGTTGCAGTGGGTACTGGGGGATGAAGAAGCTTGCACAGGATAGAGTAGCATGGAGAGCTGCATCAAATCAGTCTCAGGACTGAAGACCACAACAAAAACTTGTGTTAAAATGGAAGCTTTTTTCATTCCGGTTTCCGACTTATACTCGACCATAATTTTGACATTAGACCGCAATAGCTTGGCAACCGATGTGGATTTTTGCCGAGTCGGGCGACTACTGATCCGGTATAGAGTCTTTTGTTGTCTTTAGAACCATGCTTTCACAAAACAACAAAATGACCATTAATTACAATTATTTGTTTACCTTTTTAAAGAACTGGAACCAATTCGTACAAGTCTGAATCATAGAAGTGAAGCGCGTAAAAAGAACTCACAGGAAACGCGTTTTTGCGCGTAAAATGCGAATGAAGCTAGATTTTTGAAAACGGGTCTTCACTTTTATCGTAAGGGTGCATTTTGTATTTATTTGATTTCTTCTGCGCGCATTCAGCTCACTTAAGAAGCAATTTTACGTGGTACACAGCTCGACTATAAACAGTCTTACCTCGACAACGTATAAAGATTACTGGATAAAAAAAATTTCGGTTAGACTTCATTCATCTATCTACCTTCGTGCAAAGTTTGAACTGGTTCGTACAAGTTTACAGTATAGACGTGGAGCGGTACAAAAACCACTCAGAACTTGTGCATATACATATGGCGCCATTAGCTGAGCATTGATTTCAGCCCAATCAAAATATTTTGCAAAAGGAATTTAGCTATTCGGAGAATTTGCGTGGGAAAGGTCCAATTCGTCGTTCAAAATTTGCTTAATGTCTGTAACAGCTACAGTAAGCCAGGTGCTCGATTGGCTATGCAAACGTCCGCTGCTGCTGGTTAAACCAAAAACTTTTTCTCCATGTTCCTAGCTCATACAGGAGCCAAGCACCAAGACCCCGCGGCTATTTCAGCATATTTGTTACGGAGCTTCGGCACTGTAATGATCGATTAGTAAATATTTTATAAAGTGGCGCTATAGACAAATTCGAATAAAATATCCTATAAACATTTTTATGGGTTACAGAGCTACAGCTGTTTGAATGTATTTCAAACAGGCACTCACAGAAGGTGTTAATCAGTGACAGATGATTACGTTCAAGGTTCTATAAAGCAATTTTGAGTCCACAGTGCAGTTTGCGTTGATATAAAATTTTCCAGAAGATCTGTGTGCTAGTCCGAGACTCGAACTTGAACACAAGCCCGGAGTCGTCCTCGTGCAGCTCAGCTAACTCTCGAGAAAATCGACTTTGATGTTTAATTCACTGAAGATAATGTAACTTGTTAATGTCTGTATGTCTTTGTGGTAGAACGTCTGCCTGCCACCATGATAGCCTGGATTCGATTCCCAGCCGCTGAAAATTTTGAAACAAAGGTGCGTCTTCTGTGAGCATTTCTATGAAGCGTAAAATATATAAAGATGAAAAATAGTATCGGTAGAACTCGAGACTAGTAATCGCTGGTTCGAGTCTTGATTCTGACTGCAAATCTGTACGTCAGTCTGGTGATTCGACATGTTGTGCTGCCATTCATGAACAACATTCCAGGGGGTGTTTTCCAACAGGATAACACTCGCCCACATACCGCTGTTGGAACCCAGTATGCTCTACAGAGTGTCGGCATGTTGCACTAGCCTGCTGGATCACCAAATCCATCTCCAGTCGAGCACATATGGGCCATCATTGGACAACGCCTCCAACATCATCCACAAACAGCATTAATCGTCCCTCTATTGACCGACCAAGTGCAACAGGCATGGAACTCCGTCCCGCAGACTAGCGTCCGGCACCTGTACAGCACAATGCATGTGCGTTTGTATGCTTGCATCAAACATTCTCACGGTTGCACAGGTTATTAGTTTACCAGCATTTCAGATATGCAATGGTTTATCTCGCGCTTGCATTAACCCGTGATCTTGCAGTGCTAATCATTTACCTAAGTTACCTACACAAATGTATTCCCGAAATTTCGTTACTGTACTTTAGTTATTTTTTTATGTTGCGATTTTTTCCGTCAGTGTATTTACGACATGAGTCAAATGAGTAAATGGCCGAAGAGGGACACTTAAGTCTAAAGTAAGGGAGGGGGAAGAGGAGGGGATGCCAAATCACTGTAGATGCTGTAAATGGACAAGCGTTTTTGCATGGTCCTTCAGTGTTTCGTGAATGTGTTCTCAATTTTGCTTCGGATATTAATGATGCTAATACACATGGTAATGGATTGGTTACTGTAGCTGTATACGGGATCCAAAAGACAAAGTTTCTAAGTAGGACGACTTGCGAGTTTCATTGATTGAGACGTTATTGCGTATCGCACATTCCAAATATGTGAGGTGTACAAAAGGGACATCGGAAGATCGTATTATATGTCTACCATTCCTAGGACGAGGAATCATCGTAAAATAAACGAGTCTGAGTCTGTCTGCGTATGGGTGACAGGAGCACTGAATTGTTATGAGATTAAAGTTGTTGCTAATCTAACTTATAGAAATTAAATAAAGTTCCCTTCCTTATCTCCTTATCTATTAAAAAAAACTACACATTGATCTTGCCAAAAGCCGAGAAGCGATTCTCCCTGGTGTTGTAGCCCTCTGGGACAATCTGGGATGCTCTCTGTGTGGGGCATCTCTGGGCTCTCATTGCTATTAGTGACTTGAGGGGGGGGGGGGAGGGGGGTGCCAAATGATATGTCGCTTGTTTGGAGAAATGCTCTCTAAAGGGCCTTGTTTCTAGGACACATCCTGAGTTATCAAGGAAAAGTTTAAGCTGGTCACGAAGGGACGGCTGTCGGCTGTGGGGGGGGGGGGGGGGGGGGGTGGAGTAAAAATTATAGAGGGAAATCAACGTACGGAAGGATCAAGTGGATGTAAGTATCAGTGGTTCTGCAGGGATGAAGAGGCTCACACAAAACAGATTAGCTTATAGTGCTGCGTCCTGAGAATGAAGACCACAACAGCTACTCTGCGATGGTCTGAACTAAATCCACCGAACGTGTTTTTCTGGAGAAATTTGAGTTGAGGCAGACAAGGACTTGCTGGGTAGGACACATGCAACATGTGATGTTCACAGGAAGCTGGCAGACTTCGGCTAATCGGTAGCATACTGAAGTTTTGACAGTCTTAGATGGAACCACAGTCGTGATGATGGCAACTCCCTGAGACTGGGTGGTGGCGGCCGGACATCGGCAACTGCCCGCGGCTTTCCCTGTGGTTTGCGCTCGCGGCGTGGCGCCAGTGCATGAAGAAGTGCCTGTCAGTGCTGCCTGAGTTATACCTCGGTTGCTTCGTTTGTCCCGTCTGCGCTAGACACCCACACGGCTGGCGGACAGGAATCGCCTTGAGACTGCGAGCATAATTCACTCCCCTCCCATCGTTACTCATCTCTTTGTCTTCCGCAATAAACCAGGCAGCTGCCTGTCGCCGAGTCGTTTGATAGCATCAGCCTCCGACGGTCTGCTCTGCGACCAACTACAGGCTGCTGTAGTGGTGTGCACGTAAGAAGTCGGGCGGTGGGGCGGTGCGCAGTGACAAGGACCTGACTACCGAGTGACAGTCTAGCCAGTAGCGCCTTTCTGCAAGGTCTGACTGTAGCTTGCCCTTCGGATTACACGTAGAACGTTTAGCGTTCAGTGTTACGTATGGTGAATTTACTTAGCCGCTCTAATGGGTGTTACGTGTGGCATAAGTCAAACCCAAGTAGTGCATTAAGGATTTTACAGCATTAGTTTTCCGAGCATATAAATTCTGCTAGGGAGAGTCACAAGCAGAATCAGTGGCCCGACATGCATTCGTTGCCAGTTACCAGAGTAGGCAATGGATAGAACGTGAGGCGTGAGTCGGGCAGAGAGAAAACACTAAGAACGCCACAAAGTATTCTCCGTTTCCTGTCTCTGCTCAGATCGCATTGCGCAGCCGCCTTCTTACGTGCACAACTCTGTAATGACCTTGACCTCGACGGGATGCTATAATCTAATCTTCCTGCCGCTGCCTCCTGCTTTCTCTCTCTCTCTCTCTCTCTCTCTCTCTCTCTCTCTCTCTCACACACACACACACACACACACACACACACACACACACACACACAATATTTCAACATTAACGCCCAAAGCAAAAGGCAGTTTTATTTTCCTTTCAAAGAAATGTTAAGGGGGTAGGACGTCAGACGGTACGACTTGGAGCAGGAGAGACACCACAGGACATTTTAATTTCCATACACTTTTAAAAATAAATTCATAAAGCTTTATCAGAATGACCAGAAAGGATTCAGGATTTACCCTTATAGTGGTGGAAGTTCAAAAATATAAGAAAATAATTTTTTTTTTTTTTTTTTGACATTTGTATTTCACCTTTTTTTTCACTTACCATTGGCTGGATTGGTTGCTATAGGTACACTTTTCTTCATAAGTAAGGGAGATTCTTCGATGAATTTTGCACAGCATACAAACCATACTTACAGGTGTATGAAACTCTAGAATTTTCCAAATCTATTAAAAACTGTGGTAAAAATTGAGATAATTAACTATAAAATTTGAGTTTTTTTCTAAACATGAAGTTTAAAATATAACAGCACATTCATTTTTTCATAAATTAAATAATTTCTAGAGTTACATACACCTGTAAGTATAGTTTGTATGCTGTGCAAAATTCATCGAATAATCTGTCTTACTTATGAAGAAACGTGTACTTATAGCAACAAACGCAGCCAATAGAAGTGAAAAAATGATGAACTTTCACATGTAAAAAAAATTTATTTTGTTACGTTTTTGAACTTCCACTGCTATGATTGTGAATCCTGAATCCTTCCTGGTCATGCTGACAAAGTTTCATGAATTTATTCGTAAAAGTATAAACGGTGGAAATTAAAATGTCCTGTGGTGTCTGTCCTGCTCCAAGACGGCCCGTTTGACGTCCTACCCCCCTTAAATGTTCATACTAACGACATTACGTACACACACACACACACACACACACACACACACACACACACACAGAGAGAGAGAGAGAGAGAGAGAGAGAGAGAGCCGTAATGCGTCCTTTGCGGAACTACCAAACCAGCCCCTCCCCCTGAGAAAAACTACCTTTCTGCAATTTTTTAAACACAGATATAGAAAATTTTGTAACTTTTGAGGTAGGTTTAGTAAAAATTAAGCGTTATTGAAAAATATTGCACATTACAAATCAAATGTATCATTCCATTAAATAAATCACAGATTGTGCAAGCTTCTAATAGAACTGAAAGTAAAACAAAATCTGTTTTATTGTTTGTGGCAAGTACTGTGTTATGTACTAGTTCATGCACAATGGTAACGAGAGGTGGGCTACAGAGAGATACAGCAGCTGTCATTGTATGGAAACTGTACGTAAGGTTTACTTAACTTGTAGCTTTCTCCAAGCATTGCAAAGAAATTTTACAAATGAACAAACAGAAGTAAAGTTCAGCTATTATAAGAAGCAAACTGAAGAACGTCATGCAGTCTGAGGCTCCTACTACTAATGCACGCATGATCTGTTGAAGACGTTGACAGAAACTAGAAGCTGTTGAAGGCCGAGGCTGAGACTGGGCCGCGTAGGCGACGACAGAGGGCGCTCCGGAGTCGGAGCCGGTGAAGGCGTGGCTCAGCGAGCGCGTATCATTGGATTCACCGAGTCCCCGCGCGATCGCTATCAGCGACTATCGTAAACATACGTTTCCGTTGCCAGCTGTGAGACGCCGGTGAGGGTGGTATCAATATACACTGAAGAGCCAAACAAACTGGTACAACTGCCTAATATCGTGTAGGGCCCCCACGAGCATGCAGCCCTGCTGCAGCACGACGTGGCATGGGCTCGAATAGTGTCTGAAGTAGTGCTGGAGGGAACTGACACCATAAATCCTGCAGGGCTGCCCATAAATCCGTAAGAGTACGAGGGCGTGGAGATCTCTTTTGAACAGCACGTTGTAGGGCATCCCAATAATGTTCATGTCGGGGGAGTTTGGTGGCCAGCGGAAGTGTTTAAATCCAGAAGAGTGTTCCTGCAGCCACTCTGTAGTAATTCTGGACGTGTGGAGTATCGCATTGTCCTGTTGGAATTGCCCAAGTCCGTTGGAATGCACACTGGACATGAATGGATGTAGGTGATCAGACGGGATGCTTACGTGCGCGTCACCTGTCAGAGTCGTATCTAAAGGTAACAGAGCCTCCACCAGCTTGAACAGTCCTCTGCTGACAGGAAGGATGCATGGAGTCATGAGGTTGTCTCCATACTCGTACACGTCCTTTCGCTGGATACAAACGTTTCCATTTATAAACAGTCCAAAATCGGTGTTGACGGACCCAGGCTAGGCGTAAAGCTTTGTGTCGTGCGGTCATCAAGGGTACACGAGTGGACCTTCAGCTCCGAAAGCCCATATCGATGATGTTTCGTCGAATGGTCGAATGTTTCGCACGTTGACACTTGTTGATGGCCCAGCATTGAAATCTGCGGCAGTTTGTCCAAGGGTTGCACTTACGTCACGTTGAACGATTCTCTTCAGTTGTCGTTGGTCCCGTTCTTGCAGGGACTTTTTCCGGCCACAGCGATGTCGGAGATCTGATGTTTAACGGGATTCCTGATATTCACGGTACACTCATGAAATGGGCGAACGGGAAAATCCCAACTTCATCGCTACCTCTGAGATGCTGTGTTCCATCGCTCGTGCACCGACTATAACATCGCGTTCAAACTTACTCAGATCTTGATAACCTGCGATTGTAGCATCAGTAACCGATCTGACAACTGCGCCAGACACTTGTTGTCTTATATAGGCGTTGTCGACCGCAGCGCCGTATTCTGCCTCTTTACATATTTCTGTATTTGAATAAGTATGCCTATACCAATTTCATTGGCGCTTCAGTGTATGATACCACATACTGTACTGTAATTTTATCAGCAGGTTCAATAAAGAACAGTTTTTATTTGTTCCTATTAAGTTATTAACAGTGTATGAATCATTAACAGTAAATAAAAGGAAAAGGGCTATAATTGTTGAAAACACATTCCCTTACAACAGCTGTGTTTTTATTATAATTTTGCTCTCCATTTGGTTTCTTGAGCGCAGCAACCTCATTGACAGTGTCACTGAAGTCAAATTTAGTAACTGTATCGTATTCTATCGACAAATAGCTGAATTTGACGGTCTGGTTCCCCTACACCTTAAGTAGTCTTTTTATCATTTTTAATTTACTGAAACGGTGTTCAAATTCTCATAACTATCCTCAAAGCTATTTCGATGTTTGGATAAGCATCACATAATCGATACATCGAAAATAAAATAAAATTCGAAAGATCCAAACGGGAATCTGTGTCGGTGCTCTTAATCAGCTCTTTCTGCTGTAATTTTGAAGCAGTAGTTTCGTTAACCAGCTTTCATGTATCGATATGTCTGTTATATTTGGCACCAAAACCTGCTGCATATTTTTGAAAATGAGATTGTGAGCTCTCATTTAATGTTTTTCTGACAGTAAATTAGATTGAGATGGAATGATGTGCAAACATGAGATTTGTTTTCTATTTGACTTAATACTCTGTCAAATATTTCGAAGCAGTCTACATAAATAGTTTCACTCCAGTCCTCAGTTGACAGAAGTCGGCAAAAATAGGTAGTTTTCGCCATAGCCTCGTACAGCCCTTCACACACACACACACACACACACACACACACACACACACACACACACACTCTGCAAGCAGAGCGCAATTAGCTCTGTAACACATGTTATGGTTTCTTTCCGTTCCAGTGTCGCCCGGAACGCGGGAACGTGGAAAGAACCATAGATTAAACGCCAGCCGCGCGTGATTAGCCGAGCGGTCTCAGGCGCTGCAGTCATGGACTGTGCTGCTGGTCCCAGCGGAGGTTCGAGTCCTCCCTTGGGCATGGGTGTGTGTGTGTTTGTCCTTAGGATAATTTAGGTTAAGTAGTGTGTGAGCTTAGGGACTGATAACCTTAGCAGTTAAGTCCCATAAGATTTCACACACGTTTCAACATTAAACGCCACTGTGCAGGTTGTATTTAGTCTAATCTTGACTTCGCCGCCTCTGCAGGAGCAAAATGGTAGCGACTGAAGTTCAGTGTGTGGGTGAACATTCCGAAACTATGTCCGCCTCTGGTAGCTGAGTGGTCAGTGCGACAGAATGTCAGTCCTAAGGGCCAGGGTTCAGTTCCCGACTGGGTCGAAGATTTTCTCCTCTCAGCGACTGGGTGTCGTGTTGTCCTAATCATCATCATCATTTCGTCCCTATCGACGCGCAAGTCGGCGAAGTGGCGTCAAATCGAAAGACTTGCTCTCGGTGAACGGTCTACCCGACGGGAGACCCTAGTCACACGACTTTTTTATCCTAAACTATTAAAACCGACACAATTATATGGTTTTGTCTCTTCAACCATAAAGATATTACATGCTTAACGTGAAATATTTCAGCACATTAACTTATTTGCAGAATACTCTGACGTGGGAGGTCGACTCCTTAAAGAATCGAGGGTAGCGCAAAACGGAGTCACTGTTACGCACTGAGATGACAGAAGTCATGGGACAGTGATGAGCACATATACAGATGGCGGTAGTATCGCGCACACATGGTATAAAAGGGCAGTGCTTGGCTGATCTGTCACTTGTACTCAGGTTATTCATGTGAAAAGGTATCGAACGTATTATGGCCGCACGGTGGGAGTTAACAGACGGAATAGTAGCTGGGGCTAGGGGCATGGGACATTCGGTTTCGGAAATCCTTAGGGAATTCAATATGCCGAGATCTACATTGTCGAGAGTGTGCCAAGAATGCACAATTTCAGGCATTATCTCTCACCACGGTCAACGCAGTGGCCGACGGTCTTAACATAACGGCTGCTACGTTCACAGGTTCGAATCCTGCCTAGGGCATGGATATGTGCAGTTCTAAGTTCAATGGGGCTGATGACCTCATATGTGCTCAGAGCCGTTTCAACCTTTTCAACCTTCGCATAACGATCTACAGCAGCGGTGTTCGCATAGAGTGCGGCGAACTTTGGCTTTAATAGGCCATGGCAGCAGACAGAGTGCCTTTGCTAAAGGCACGACATAGCCTACAGCGCCTCTCCTGCGTTCGTGGCAATATTTATTGGGCGCTAGATGGCGCGATAACCGTGGCCTGGTCAGATGAGTCCTGATTTCGGTTGGTAAGAGCTGATGGTGCGGTTCGATTGTGGCGCAGAGTGCAGGAAACTATGGACCCAAATTGTTAATAAGGCGTTGTACACGCTATTGGTGGCTTCATAATGGTGTGGGCTGTGTTTGCGTCGAATGGACGTTGCTCTGGACCAACCGAACCGATCAGCGATTGGAAATGGTTATGTTCGGTCACTTGGAGACCAGAATGAGATTTTCACTCTGCAGCGGAATGTACGCTGATATGAAACTTCTTGGAAGATCAAAATTATGTGCCGGACCGAGACTCGAACTCGGGACCTTTGCCTTTCGCGGGCAAGTGCTCTACCATATGAGCTACCCAAGCACAACTCACGCTCCGTCCTCACAGCCTTACTTCTGCCAGTACCTCGTCTCTTATCTTCCAAACTTTACAGAAGCTCTCCTGCGAACCTTGCAAAACTAGCACTCCTGCAGGAAAGGATATTGCGGAGATATGGCTTAGCCACAGCCTGGGGGATGTTTCCAGAATGAGATTTTCACTCTGCAGCGGAGTGTGCGCCGATATGAAACTTCCTGTCAGATTAAAACTGTGTACCGGACCGAGGCTAGAACTCGGGACCTTTGCTTCTGTAAAGTTTGCACGGTAGGAGACGAGGTACTGGCAGAAGTAAGGCTGTGAGGACGGGGCGTGAGTCGTGCTTGGGTAGCTCAGATGCTAGAGAACTTGACCACGAAAGGCAAGGTCCTGAGTTCGAGGCTCGGTCCGGGTCACAGTTTTAATCTGCCGGGAAGTTTCACTTGGAGACCACTTGTAGCCATTCATGGACTTCATGTTACAAACAACGATGCCATGTCACAGGGCCACAACTGTTCGCGATTGGTGTGAACAACAATCTGGACAATTCGTGCGAATGATTTGGCCAGTCAGGTCTCCTGACCTGAATCCCAGAGAACATTTATGGAATATAATCGAGAGGTCAGTTCGTGCACAAAATGCTGCACCGGCAACACTTTCGCAATTATGGACGGCTCTAAAGACATCATGGCTCAGTATTTCTGCAGGGGTCTTCCAACGTCTCTGAAAGTGGTCTGGGTAAATGGAGGTCTGACACGATATTACGAGGTATCCCGTGACTTTTGCCACCTCAGTGTATACAAATTGAACGGTACCGATTTTAAGGAGGCGAGCATTCGTTGAAAATGCAACGCATTCACATTTTCTGACAGAGAAGACAAAGTACCAGCTGTCAATTGTTATCGAAACAGACATGTGTTCAGTAGGCGTTTTTCTCTTTTCAGGCATTAGCAGGCTTACGAGCGACATAAGATGCATACATTACCATGCCGTAGTTGACGAGTTATCGCCATTTCGCATCTTAACTTCAGCTGCTGCCGTATTCCACCGCCGCGGCGCAGTGCGTTTCTTGTTTCCGTAGGAGTGCTCGGGCAGTGACGGATGAGACGTACAGCCTCAGCCTGAAAGGCGACCTGCAGAATTATGCGCACGAGTTATCTTTCGCGTATTATTCGCCACCAAGCAGCGGCTACTGAGAACACACTGTATATGATATATGTCGTCGGCCACGGTCTTGTCTCAAATAATCTAAAATCACACGAATAACGGTCAAGTTTTATGAGGCCTGGAGGCGAGGCATGTAAAGTGTAGCGTGAGGCTCTCTGAATCATGGGGCTGTGTGGATGGAAATAAGAAAAATTCTACTGCTCAGCGCATGTGCGCAGCACGGACGCTACTAGCGTTCAGGACGATTCCTAGACAAGAAACGTACAAGAGGCAAGAAGCTTTTTCGAAATATATTTAATCCAGGTAGTAATCATCCAGAAGGAAACAGAAGAGATAAGACGGTATTGCTTTAGCAACCCGCTGTTGTTGTTCTTGTTGTTGTTGTTGTGATCTTCAGTCCAGAGACGGGTTTGATGCAGCTCTCCATGGTACTCTATCCTGTGCAAGCTTCTTCATCTACCAGCACCTACTGCAACCTACAGCCTTCTGAATCTGCTTAGTGCATTCATCTCTTCGTCTCCCTCTACGACTTTTACCGTCCACGCTGCCCTCCAATGCTAAATTTGTGATCCCTTGATGCCTCAGAACATGTCCTTCCAACCGGTCCCTCCTTCTTGTCACGTTGTGCCACAAACTCCCCCTCTCCCCAATTCTATTCAATACCTCCTCATTAGTTATGTGATCTACACATCTAATCTTCAGCATTTTTCTGTAGCACCTCATTTCGAAAGCCTATATTCTCTTCTTCTCCAAACTATTTATCGTCCACGTTTCACTTCCATACATGGCTACACTCCATACAAATACTTTCAGAAATGACTTCCTGACATTTAAATCTATACTCGATGTTAACAAATTTCTCTCCTTCAGAAACGCTTTCCTTGCCATTGCCAGTCTACATTTTATATCCTCTCTACTTCGACCATCATCAGTTATTTTGCTCCCCAAATAGCAAAACTCCTTTACTACTTTAAGTGTCTCATTTCCTAATCTAATTCCCTCAGCATCACCCGACTTAATTCGACTGCATTCCATTATCCTCGTTTTGCTTTTGTGGATGTTCATCTTATATCCTCGTTTCAAGACACTGTCCATTCCGTTCATCTGCTCTTCCAAGTCCTTTGCTGTCTCTGACAGAATTACAATGTCATCGGCGAACCTCAAAGTTTTTATTTCTTCTCCACGGATTTTAATACCTACTCCGAATTTTTCGTTTGTTTCCTTTACTGCTTGCTCAATATACAGATTGAATAACATCGGGGAGAAGCTACGACCCTGTGTCACTCCCTTCCCAACCACTGATTCTCTTTCATGCCCCTCGACTCTTGTAACTACCATCTGGTTTCTGTACAAATTGTAAATAGCCTTTCGCTCCCTGTATTTTACCCCTGCCAAAAATCTAGCTTCTAAGATAAGTCGTAGGGTCAGTATTGCCTCAGGTGTTCCAATATTTCTACGGAATCGAAACTGATCTTCACCGAGGTCCGCTTCTACCGGTTTTTGCATTCGCCTGTAAAGAATTCGTGTTAGTATTATGCAGCCGTGGCTTATTAAACTGATAGTTCCGTATTTTTCACATATGTCAACATCTGCTTTCTTTGGGACTGGAATTATTATATTCTTCTTGAAGTGTGAGGGTATTTCGCCCGTCTCATATATCTTGCTCACCAGATGATAGAGTTTTGTTAGGCCTGGCTCTCTCAAGGCTATCAGTAGTTCTAAACGTCGGTGCTGAGAACGCTACATCAACATCGATTGCAACCGTACCATATTTCTATGCAGCAGGAGCATTTATTGCTTTAATGTGGTATTTACAGGTAATCACGCTGTAACAGCATGCGTTCTCAGAAATGATAAGTTCACAAAGGTACGAGTATCACATTGGAACAACCGAAATGAAATGTTCAAACGTACCTACGTTCTGTATTTTAATTTAAAATACCTACCTGTTACCAACTGTTCGTTAAAAATGGTTCAAATGGCTCTGAGCACTATGGGACTTAACATCTGAGGTCATCAGTCCCCTAGAACTTCGAACTACTTAAACCTAACCAACCTAAGGACATCACACACATCCATACCCGAGGCAGGATTCGAACCTGTGACCGTAGCAGTCTCGCGGTTTCGGACTGAAGCGCCTAGAACCGTACAGCCACCGCGACCGGCAACTGTTCGTCTAAAATTGTGAGCTATATGTTTGTGACTATTACAGCGCCATCTATCACAAAGCGAAAAAATTGGTCCAACTAAAACATTCATATTTCTTTATGTACTACACGAATTTCTAATAAAAATGGGGGTCCCTATTTTAAAAAACGCAGTTGATACCCGTTTGACCTATGGCAGCGCCATGTAGCGGGCCAACCATAGCGTCATCTGGTTTCTCCCTTCAAGCTAGAGAAGTTTCGTTCTTTGTAGTTTTTTCGTTTGACGCTTATTTCGTGAGATATTTGACCCGGTCACGATCAGTGGACCACCCTGTATACACAACTGAGAAACATTTCTTGATTATGGACACGATTTTGGAACAGAATCGCGGGACTTTGGACACCCATTCGGAATGGGAGACACGAAACAATTCTTATACAAAGGTGCGCAACATTCTGTAGTGTGGACGCCTCCAGTTATTCTCTCTGCGCCGTAGAAACACTTCGTCGGTTTTTTTTTACGAGTTTTGTTTTTGTTATTGTCAACATCGCATATGAAGATGTGGCCAACGAAGAAAGTGTTGCACCAGATTCAAGATTTTCATTCGGGATCATGCTTGTGGAAAGTTAGCAATTCCCAATATAAAAATCCTTACAAAAAGAAGTCGGTTATCAAAGAACTGTCCTAAAAATATTAACTATCAGTCAGTGATGTTGCACAAAAAACATCTGTCTTCTATTTCCAAAGCGGAAAATAATTTACTGCTGAAACGATGGCCTTTTCAAACAGTTCACGTTTCCACCAACGTCTGCTCTTTCGATTTCTTTCATTATCCAACACTGTCGCTGCACAAGACGCAATCCCAACAAGGTCAGCCATATTTACCAAATATCGAGAAACGAGGTATTCAAGAGCGTGTACACGAGGCGAAGTATCAACAATGTCAATATACACTTTCTAGTTGCATGTCTATAAACAGTCCCTCTACTACGGCTATAGACAGTCGCTCTATTTTCTATACAAGTGTATACTTATCTTAAGAAGAGGCAGACTGCTAGACTCCTTACCGGCAGGTTCGAACAACACGCAAGTGTCACGGAGATGTTTCGGGAACTCAAATGGGAATCCCTGGAGGGAAGGCGACGTTCTTTTCGAAAAACACTATTGAGAAAATTCAGAGAACCGGCATTTCAAGCTGACTGCCAGGCGACTGTACTACCGCCAACATATATACCACGAAGATAAGATACGAGAAATTAGTGTTGATAAGGAGGCATATAGACGGGCGTTTTTCCTCCGCTCTATTTGCGAGTGGAACAGGAAAGCAAATAACTTCTAGTGGTAAAGTGTGCCCTCCGCCACGCGCTGTAAGGTGGCTTGCAGAGTAGCTATGTAGATGTAGAAGTACAAGATCTAGTCAGTTTCTTATATATGTTTATTTACACTGTGATACCGTCTACAGATCGCCGTGCGACGCCAAAGTCGGCAGTGCACATCGATACCATAGAAATTAGCAATCACTCGCTGCAATCCGCAACGACGAATTGTAGAGGCTCAAGAAGACACGCCCCCCCTCTCAGCACAGCAGGGCCCTCGCACAGAGGTCAATACAGATTCGAATATGGAAGTGCTCGCCCGGTTAGTGGCCACAGCTGAAGCAGTCAACATCATCGAATAGGACTAAAGTCTCTCAGATGGAAATATACCTTTGTAAATACTGAACATAGTACTCTGAGACTACCGTTTGTTAATTAGTGCATCAAGTGCTGCTTTAATAGTCAATGACAGTTATAAATTATCAACAACTACTTTGGCAAAAGACTGTATCAAGTTACGAGAAACTTTCAATGATTCACGTATCCGTTGTAGTTCTAATGAGCCATCTACCAGAGCACTCAAAGAACCCTCAGTTACGCCAAGTCGACTGTACTTTCGTCTGATTGTAACATGTACCATTACCAAAAAATGGTTCAAATGGCTCTAAGCACTACGGGACTTAACATCTGAGGTCATCAGTCCCCTAGACTTAGAACTACTTAAACCTAACTAAACTAAGGACATCACACACATCCACGCCCGAGGCAGGATTCGAACCTGTGACCGTAGCAGCAGCGTGGTTCCGGACTGAAGCGCCTATAACCGCTCGGCCACTGTGGCCGGCTACCATTACGAGTTTCGACCTTCCGCCCGTCTCCAAACGGCGAAATAGATATTTAAATCTTCAATTAGCTCATCGTTAAAAATATCGACTGCAGTTTGGACGCTGCAGCTTACTTTCTATTCTGCTTGTTGTTGCCTCAAATTTCCGCATTTATAAGCAGGGCATGTACACTTGTTTTTTGTGTGCTGTACCGAAACACCGCAGTATCCGCCATGTTGCCATGTCAGTCGACCAACTACTGGGGGCCGTGCGTTCCTGCTGCACGTAAACGACGTTAAAAGAAACTTACTCATTACTTTAGTGTATAAAACTCAATGTTTTTTTTGTTTCAATACGTCAAAATAATGTGCAGGTTGCATGTTTGCTTCAAAATAAATATAGCGTGTATGTCTACGGCACTGAGTACGTGCCACACTAATTATGTCTCAATTTTCGGATTGTCTTGATTTTCGTAAGTGCGGACAGCCGAAACATGCTGTACTGCTGCCAGTTCACTTTTTGGTCTGAATCGAAACGACAATCAACAGTGACCTGCGATCGAGAAAACTGGGAAGAACAACTAAGGACGCCGTGCAAATACGGCGCATAAAAACCATAATCAGCTCTTCTGTAAACTCGAAACTCTTGAGATATGGAAAGATATTTGTATTTGCTCGGCGTTAACGACGTAAGATGATGATGATGATGATGATGATGGTGATTGGTTTGTGGGGCGCTCAACTGCGCGGTCATTAGCACCCGTACAAAGTTCCTGTTATTTTAACAGGCCAATTTCTACACAGTCTAAACTAGCCACTGTCACAAATGATGATGATGATGATGATGATGATGATGATGATGATGATGGTGATGGTGATGATGAAATGATGAGGACAACACAAACATCCAGTCGCCGGGCAGAGAAAATCACCAACGTCGTAAGAAGAAAACCACTTACGGGGAACAGAGAACGGAAAACTTGTAGGACAGGAGAGTGTGCAAAGCGTCACCTCGCTGCTATAATAAGAAGTGTGTTCATGTTAAAACTGAAATGTTTGTTTTTTGGAATGTAATTTATTCATTCGTGTACATCCATGTTATAGCCTTCAAAAATGATACCCATCAGTTGTTATATACTTAGGACTACGCTTTTTCCAATCACCGAAACATCTCCGGACTCATAGCTTTTAGGTTTCTCAGCGATAAGTTTTTAAGCTCATATATGGTCTTTAATGTTCACGTTTGGTAACAAAAGCAGCCACACAGGACAGCCACTGAAAATATGAAGGCTGGGAATCATTACAGTATTGTGTGTGTCCAAAAAACCACGAACAAACAAAAAGTATGTATTGTGACGGTGAAGCCATTGAGTTTTTCGCCACAGATTTGAACTTTTTGTCGGAATAATCCCGCAAATGGAGTTGAAGCTTAAGTAGGAGTCCTTGCTGATCTTTTAACTGTGGGGCAACCAAACATATGCACTGTGCCGTTAAAATCGAAGAGCAGAGGGAGCATAACCTTTACATCTAACCGCACTTGCTGACCTCTTCTCGGCCGTGGCGATCCACAATCCTTCCACTGGGACGATCAAGCCCAGTTTCGACGTCATATCGGTAAACACGTATTTCGTGATCTGTATTTCGTTATTGACTTAAGCTGTCGTTATTGACTTAACCTGTCGGGCCGGCCGCTGTGGCCGAGCGGTTCTAGGCGTTTCAATCCGGAATCGCGCTGCTGCTACGGTCGCAGGTTCGAATCCTGCCTCGGGCATGGATGTCTGTGATGTCCTTAGGTTAGTTAGGTTTAAGTAGTTCTAAGTCTAGGGGACTGATGACCTCAGATGTTAAGTCCCATAGTGCTTAGAGCCACAGCCACTTAATCTGTCGATTCCTGAGCAACTTGCATTCACCGCCGCTTTTGTTCGAAATTTTGCTTTGTGCAAAATTCTACCAAACTGCTACATCTTTCATTCCTCTCTCGGAGTTTCTTTTCATCTACTATTTTTCCTTCTCTCTCTTTTCCTACTATCGAATGACAGTCCCCTATCACAATTAAATTTTCGTCTCCCCTAACTGTCAGAAAGCTTTCTCCTACCACACCATACTTCAGCATCACAACGACGAAAATACTGCACGAATCGGATTAATATAATGAGCGAAATTACTAAATTTCCGTTACTCTGTGAGCACATCGCGGCTGTTCGAGTGACCAGTGGTGACGTGGAGCCCAGTGGTTTCGCGGGCCGGAGAGAGCCGTAGGCTGGAAGCTGGAGCCGGCAGGCGTGGCCGCGCCCGCCGCCCACCGCGCCGCCCACACGGGCACCACCTGTCGCGCAGACAAAACGGCGAGCGCGGCCCACGCGTGACCCGGCAAGTTCCCGCTGCAGCAGCGCGCATGCGTTCACAACACTCGCCTTTCTCCTCAAACTGAAGCGCGCAACTGATTCCGAGTCTCAGCTGGCGCACGAAGTCGATTTCACGACTTGCACAGACGAGTACGTTGCCTCACAGAACGAGAGAAACACCGAGAAGGAAAGGTAATGAAACTCCGCCGCATGAGAATGTAAGTGACGCTGTTTTAGTGACTATTGCGGTATCGCCCAGAAATCGCGATGCCATACCAAAGATGACAACACGTATCGATACCACACGCGTTAGTTACCGATCTTTTTACAAGACTATGATTTTATATCTGGCATTTCCTGGGGAGCCAATATTTCCTTATTGTTAAGTCTTAGATTGTTTGGGCTCTCAGCTTCCTTTTTTAAAATTATTTGAAGATAAAGCTTTGTGCCTTCTGCCTTTTGAAAACTTATTGTAGTTGTGTTTTAAATCATTGGCCTTCAGCCCTTAAGGATGTTGTGTCCTTAAGCCCTTGTGTGACATATTCAGTCGATAGTTAAGCTCCGATATTTGCGCTGTAATGTTTGGGCAACTAAATAAAGTTGTGTGTGTTCGAGTGTAACTGACAGCCGCTGATTTTTGGCCCCTTTCCACAATTCCAACTACCTGTTCTGTCCTGCGGATTTAACCAGGCGTTTCATCAATATTTCTCTTAATTTATGGCCAGTCTTGACCTTGATAGCGTG
Organism: Schistocerca piceifrons; assembly: GCF_021461385.2. Classification (NCBI taxonomy): domain Eukaryota; kingdom Metazoa; phylum Arthropoda; class Insecta; order Orthoptera; family Acrididae; genus Schistocerca; species Schistocerca piceifrons. The sequence continues at coordinate 422,706,191 of NC_060145.1, forward strand.
GAATTTATGTTAATGACATAAATGCAGTGACTTTAAAATGGCATAAAAGGCCGAAATCGCATAAAAGACCGAAATCTAAGTCGTAATTAAATAAACAGCAATACAGTCAAATGGTGGTATGTTCTTTTAAATACTACTGTGTGACTGTCGCTTAACAACATCAAAAACTGTTTTCATTGAACATAGTGTGGTGGTATGCTTGGGTAGCCAGCACTTCTTCCCTTGTACAAGAACGCCGTTACCTCAAATCGCCGATGCCATCTGCAAATGTAGTAAGTATTTGTAGGTCCTCTACTGAATCAATGACAGAACGAGAACAGTTGTATTTTAACATGCAGAGTGCCTCTTGTACGGTATCTGCCATCAGCGTTTCTCTTAGCCATCACCCCGCATGCGCCGCCTTCCGATTCCCTGTGTTTGCGCAACGATCGCAATTCTGAACTTTCTGTTATCCTCTGCTCGCTCCCCCCCAACCCGACCTCTTGGGAATCTGGAGTGTGGGGTTTTAATTCCTTACAGAGTTCTCGAACTTCAAGGAGTAATTTTCCGCGATTCTCCTTAACTTTTGGTTTAGCAAATTGGAGCACCTACAGAAATTCGTCTTTGCGGCATGACATGTCTCGGAACTATCAAAAATGGTTATTCTACTGTCTTGCACCTCACTGGATAAATTTTTCTGGGCGGTCATGAATAGTTACCAGTACAGCCGCTTGTTATCGCTTCACTCATTTCGAACTGTCCTGTAATACTGGGGAACAAAAACAACGTGTTGTGCGCATCTGAATGAACGCTGCAAATGCATCTCTGCTGTGTGGTTGGTCCCCAAGTACCGTGGTCGTGTGAACGGAAATAAGAATTTGGCAGTGCGTGAGAGGTCTGCTTGTTGTTGACAGAAGGCCGTGTGGGCGGACAGAGCGCAGCGAAATGAATAGCGTCGGCTGCGGCCTCGCCAGCCTGCAACTGTTTTTAATTAGCGGCGAGACAATGGGCGAGTCGCCCTGGGGACACCTGGTGTCAAGGGCGCTCCCACCGCCGGGGGAAGGACGCGACACCCGGAGAGGAGAGGAGAGGCAAACGCCAGCACCCAGTGGCGTGCTGCCTTCCTGCCGCGCCGCCAACACTGTTACGAAACGCTGTATGAACACTGTCATGGAACTGGCCACTGTGTCATCTTTATTTAGATTAGCTCATATCATATCAATGCCACTCGGAGTCAAAGGCCTGTTCCGATTGATCGACTGCTGCCTTCAAGGCAGTACGATCGTGGAACATGTCTTGTAAATAGTCTTCACGGGTTGGCCGTCGACTCACGTCGCACCTAGCCACCAGCAGGTTCAGCCACCTGAAAATGATGGACAGTTGCTCCGAGCAAATAGTGTGGAGTTTGCACAACGTCATCCGACGGCAAAACCGTGAATACTACACCACTGGTCATTATAATTGCTACACCAAGAAGAAAAGCAAATGATAAACGGGTATTCATTGGACAAATACATTATACTAGAACTGACATGTGATTACACTTTCACGCAATTTGGGTGCATAGATCCTGAGAAATCAGTACTCAGAACAACGACCTCTGGCCGTAATAACGAACTTGATACGCCTGGGCATTGAGTCAAACAGAGCTTGGATGGCGCGTACAGGTACAACACGGTACCACAGTTCATCAAGAGTAGTGACTGGCGTATTCTGACGACCCAGTTGCTCGGCCACCATTGACCAGACATTCTCAGTTGGTCAGAGATCTAGAGATCTGGAGAATGCGCTGGCCACGGCAGCATCGAACATTTTCTGTATCCAGAAAGGCCCGTACGGAACCTGCAACATGCGGTCGTGCGTTATCCTGCTGAAATGTAGGGTTTCGCGGGGATCGAATGAAGGGTAGAGCCACGGGTCGTAGCACACCTGAAATGTAACGTCCACTGTTCAAAGTGCTGTCAGTGCGAACAAGAGGTGACCGAGACGTGTAATCAATGGCACCCTATACCATCACGCCGGGTGATACGCCAGTATGGCGATGACGAATACACGCTTCCAATATGCGTTCACCGCGATGTCGCCAAACACGGATGCGACCATCATGATGCTGTAAACAGAACCTGGATTCATCCGAAAACATGACGTTTTGCCATTCGTGCACCCAAGTTCGTCGTTGAGTACACCATCGCAGGCGCTCCTGTCTGTGATGAAGCGTCAAGGGTAACCGCAGCCATGGTCTGCGAGCTGATAGTCCATGCTGCTGCAAACGTCGTCGAACTGTTCGTGCAGATGGTTGTTGTCTTGCAAAGTCCCCATCTGTTGACTCAGGGATCGAGACGTGGCTGCACGACCTGTTACAGCCATGCGGATAAGATGCCTGTCATCTCGACTGCTAGTGATACGAGGTCGTTGGAATCCAGCACGGCGTTCTGTGTTACCCTCCCGAAACCACCGATTCCATATTCTGCTAACAGTCATTGGATCTCGACCAACGCGAGAGGCAATGTCGCGATACGATATATCGCTGTCGCGATATTCTACAATCCGACCTTTATCAAAGTCGGAAACGTGATGGTATGCATTTCTCCTCCTTACACGAGACATCGCAACAACGTTTCACCAGGCAACGCCCGTCAACTGCTGTTTGTGTATGAGAAATCGTTTGGAAACTTTCCTCATGTCAGCTCGTTGTAGGTGTCGCCATCGGCGCTAACCTTGTGTGAATGCTCTGAAAAGCTAATCACTTGCATATCACAGCATCTTCTTCCTGTCGGTTAAACTTCGCGTCTGTAGCACGTCATCTTCGTGGTGTAGCAATTTTAATGGCCAGTAGTGTATTTACAACATATTCGCTGGGAAATCTGTAAGAGTCACAGTTCCTCATTTGTCCTCAAGAGGCTGAGCGGACACAGTTCTGGACTTCCCCACCTCAGAAAAATCTGAGGAGAGATACTGGGAATCGAACTCGGGTCCATCCGCCCAAAGGCAGCGAAGCTAACCATTCTGGCACGGAGGCGGTCAGATTATACACAAATTTATCATCCGCATTGAAGTCCGGTTTCTGCGCATTATCTTCGGGTTGGTTTGATGTGGCTTGGCACGATTTCCTGTGCTGTACCAAGCTCTTCATCTCAGAGTAGTGGCGGCACCCTACGTCCTCAATTGTTTAAAGAAAAGTCAACAGATTTTACCCTGTACACCACTCTTTAGTACCACGGGAGTTATGCATAGCATATGACAGATCATCCTTTCCCTCTTCTCAGTATTTTGCTTATGTGCCTTTTATCGAATGTTCTACGGAGAACCTCTTGACTCCTTACTCTATCACTCCAAATAATTTTCAGTATCATTCCACAGCAGCGTATCTCAAGCACTTCGATTCTCTTCTTTCCCCATGTAACTACACCCCGTAATTCGCTACCATGCATCAAACGTACATTATCAGAAATATCTTCCACAAATTAAGGCCGATGTTCGATACTAGTACATTTTTCTTGGCCAAGAGTATCTGATTCTAGCTTGTTTTATATGTCTTCTTTGCTTCGTGAGTTTCGTCTTATGTTTCTAATTACACAGTGCTGTGACCGCCTTTATTTAAATTTGTCAGTTTGTTTTATTTGCGATTATTCATACAATTATTATCCAGGTGCTCGGTGTTCAGTCACCTGATGGGAAAAAGACAGTCCGGAAAAATCATATAAAACTATAAAGTATGCTTAAAGAATGCAGACTGCTTTGAGATTACATACGACAACGTTATCCTCTTTTCCATGAAGGCGAAGAAAATTGTCTCTTGTATTTCAAGTCTTAATTTTACTATTTAAACGGTATATTTAACAAAAATTACATATTGCTATCATCTACAAAAAATTTCAACAAATCATTCATATCATTAATACAAATGTTACATGTTTACATGGAAAATTGTAAGGTCAGAGAAAGAGTGGAACTTGCAAAACAGACTACGTAGGGTGTTCGTTGTAATATACGTGTCGAGGTGGAAAACTTAACACCAGATACAAAAACGAATGAGGGAAACAACAAACCAGGCACAACACCATTTAAAAACTAAAGAATTAAAATCTTCCCTTTGCGGGTCAGGGATTTTCTCTGCCTCGTGATGATGGGTGTTGTTTGATGTCCTTAGGTTAGGTAGGTTTAATTAGTTCTAAGTTCAAGGGGACTGATGACCATAGATGGTAAGTCTCATAGTGCTCAGAGCCATTTAAACCAATCTTCCCTTTGCAAAAACCGACATATTGTCTGATAGGATAACCGCAATCACTGGCTTTTCCAATGTTATATATAACCTGTCTTGATTGCAAAAAATGTTTAATCACATGAGCGGTTTCGGTTCATCTAGAACCATCTTCATCTGAAGATGGTTCTAGATGAACCGAAACCGGTTACAGGAGTAACCGAAATTGCAGATCTGAAGATGGTTCTACATGAACCGAAACCGGTCATGTGATTAAACATTTTTTGCAATCAAGACGGGTTATAAATAACATTGGAAAAATCTTCCCCGTTGTTGTTGTTGTTGTTGTTATCGTTATCTTTAGTCTGAAGACTGGTTTGATGCAACTCTACGTGCTACTCTATCCCATGCAAGTCTCTTCATCTCTACATAACTGCTGCAACCAACATCCATCTGAATCTGCTTACTGTGTTCATCCTTTGGTCTCCCTCTACAATTTTTTTATCCGCTCCCTCACACTTCCCTTCCATTAACACACTGACGATTTCAGGAAGTGACCTGACAACCGATCCCTTATTTCAGCGAAGTTATGCCGTATGCCACTTTCCCCCCCAAATTCGACTCAGTACCTCCTTAGTTAGCTGATCTACCCAAGAGTTCTTCACAGTTATCCCGTAGCATGAAGTTTCACTTGTCTTCTTGTTCCTTACAATTAAATTTAAATTCCATATTAACAAATTTCTCTTTTCCAAAAACGCTTTGGCTTGCTACTGAACGTCTGCATTTTCTATCCTCTCTACTTTGGCCCACGTGACTTACTTAGCTGCCCAAATTACAAAAGTCATCAACTACTTTTAGAGTCTCATTTCCTAATCTACTTCGCCAAGCATCATCATCTCTGTACATCAATTTTCTCAAAAGTTATAGTGTTATGCATTGTGAAACCTGGAGCTAAATGAAATATTTCAACTTCTTGAGCCGTTAAGATGTGGCAAATATTTTACTACGTATGTTAAATTGTAATGGTGACTAGATCATAGGTATAAGTTTTGTATGATAAATGTACATTGCTTCAAAATCTGTTGGGCCTTCATTGTAAATAGCAAAATTTAAGACGTTGATACAATGGAAAAATTAACAATTTGTGGCGCTATTTGAATCGTTAATGGAGCTACGTGAAGCACTGTGAACTGCCACAGAATTATACATGGAAGATCACACTTTTTAGTCGTTTCAGTAGCTATTTCACTCATTTTCAACAGAGGTATTGGTTAAAAACTGCAACCCCCATAGATACCTGGTGAAACCACACCTTGCACTTACCATATCTGATCCATTGCCCTTTCTTCACAGTTCTTGGATCGCAATATTTGGTGTTACAGAAGCGACAATATACGTTTTCTTGCTCCGACTCAGATTCAGGTGGCAATCAAGATGAATCCTTTCCTGTATATGAAGGTTTCTCTTGAACTCCAGCACGTTTCTGCAACCCTTGACCTTCTTTCTTTGGGAGTTTTCAAAATGCAATTTTCTTTTACCTCTTGTAAAACCGAGATGAGCCGGGGGAGTCAGATGACAATGAATTTTTCTCTCTCCTTGCACATGTTGTACCGGTGGTTTTCGTTGGGTCTGTTTCCTTAAATAACGTAACTATCCGGCGAACGGTCCGTACACCTGAACGATGTCATCCAGGATGCCGAGCAGCATACACAGCACACGCCCGTTGGGCATTTTGATCACAATAACCATACATGTACACGATATCGACCTTTTCCGCAATTGGTAAATGGTCCATTTTAACACGGGTAATGTATCACGAAGCAAATACCGTCCGCACTGGCGGAATGTTACGTGATACCACGTGCTTATACGTTTGTGACTATTACAGCGCCATCTATCACAAAGCGAAAAAAGTGGTCCAACTAAAACATTTATATCTCTTTACGTACTACACGAATACGTAATAAAAATGGGGGTTCCTATTTTAAAAAACGCAGTTGATATCCGTTTGACCTGTGGCATCGCCATGTAGCGGGCCAACCATAGCGCCACCTGGTTTCCCCCTTCAAGCTAGACAAGTTTCGTTCTTTGTAGTTTTTTCGTTTGACGCTTATTTCGTGAGATAATTGGCCCGGTCACGGTCAAAATCACCGGATTGTCTATATTGACTGCCCAGATACAATAATCGCTCGACTTTGTACACTGGTGTGGACAAGGCCTTAATAGTAATATGATCCACAGCCACGGACTACAACAAGCAGTAAAATGGATGAACTGAGGTTCACTATAATTTTTTGAAGTCTGCGGGTTGTTCTCTGCTTTTGTAACAGGAAAATGTTTTTAAATGTCTCGACAGCATGAAGAAGCTTTAAAGCGTCTTTCTCTTTAGATTAAATTATCCGAAAGTTCAACCTGTATTACAACCCTTACTCCCGTGTAGCCTGCGTGGCTCAGTTATCTGAGAACTCATGCTACGCTCGGCGCCATACACAGTCGGTCTGATGCACTGTACCGCCGATCCAGAACAGTGGAGGAAGCAGACGGAGAGCTCCAATCGGCCTCCGGCAGCACGCCACGTATCAGCGGCGCGGAGGCGACGCGAGTGCGGTGGCCACCTTCCGGGTGCGTCGTCCCTCAGACAGTTTACGGCGGCCGGCTTCCGCTTCCGCAGCCGTCACTCTGCGAGGCTATCCAGGGCTGGCCGGCCGCTGAAAGCAGTCGCTCTCTGGTCGCTGGCGCGCCACGCGGTCGCTGGAATAGACCGAGCGGTAGATACGGCGGCCACTTCAGTTCCCCGCATAACCGCAGCAGGAACCGTCCAGATAAGATGGAGCTGCTGTTCACATCTCATATAGTTTCTACACCGCTGCATTTACACTACAACAAGAAGAAATGCAGATGATAAACGGGTATTCATTGGACATATATATTATACTAGAACTGACACGGGATTACATTTTCACGCAATTTGGGTGCATAGATCGTGAGAAATCAGTACCCAGAACAACCACCTCTGGCCGTAATAACGGCCTTGATACGCCTGGGCATTGGGCCGAACAGAGCTTGGATGGCTTGTACAGGTACAGCTGCCCATGCAGCTTCAACACGATACCACAGTTCATCAAGAGTAGTGACTGGCGTATTGTGACGAGCCACCATTGACCAGACGTTTTCAATTGATGAGAGATCTGGAGAATGTGCTGGCCAGGTAGTAGTCGAATATTTTCTGTATCCAGTAAGGCCAGTACAGGACCTGCAACATGCAGTCGTGCATTATCCTGCTAAAATGTAAGGTTTCGCAGGGATCGAATGAACGGTAGAGCCACGGGTCGTAACACTTCTGAAATGTAACGTCCACTGTTCAAAGAGCCGTCAATGCGAACAAGAGGTGACCGAGACGTTAACCAATGGCACCCCATACCATCACGCCGAGTGATACGCCAGTATGGCGATGACGAATACACGCTTCCAATGTGCGTTCACCGCTATGTCACCAAACAAATATGCGACAATCACGATGCTGTAAACAGAACCTGGATTCATCCAAAAAAATGACGTTTTGCCATTCGTACACCCAGGTTCGTCGTTGAGTACACCATCGCAGGTGCTCCTATCTATGATACAGCGTCAAAGGTAACCGCACCCATGGTCTCCGAGCTGATAGACCATGCTGCTGGAGACGTCGTCGAACTGTTCGTGCAGATGGTTGTTGTCTTGCAAACGTCCCCATCTGTTGACTCAGAGATCGAGACGTGGCTGCACGATCTCGATCAACGCGAGCAGCAATGTCGCTATACGATAAACCGCAATCGCGATAGGCTACAATCCGTCCTTTATCAAAGTCGGAAACGTGATGGTACCCATTTCTCCTCCTTAAAAAAGGCATCACAACAACGTTTCACCAGGCAACGCCGGTCAACAGCTGTTTGTGTATGAGAAATCGGAAGGAAACTTTCCTCATGTCAGCACGTTGTAGGTGTCGCCACCGGCGCCAACCTTGTGTGAATGCTCTGAAAAGCTATTCGTTTGCATATCACAGCATCTTCTTCCTGTCGGTTAAACTTCGCGTCTGTAGCACGTCATGTTTGTGGTGCAGCAATTTTAAAGGCCAGTAGTATATAAACGTGAGCTAAAACATTTTCATCATTGGCCAACAGGAACAGGCCACAGAGGATGCTCCACTGAACAATTTGAGGTTCGGAGAAGCCTGCTTTAGGAGATAATACGAGTGAAATCACATTACTGGATACTCTTTTACAAATATCTTACAAAATGTGCCGAAACTGACGCCCATCAACCTCAGTGCAAGCATATCGTCGAACAGTCCGCCCCCGGTAGCTGAGTGCTCAGCGCGACAGACTGTCAATCTTAAGGGCCCGGGTTCGATTCCCGGCTGGGTCAGAGTTGCGCTCTGGGACTGGTTGTTGTGTTGTCCTAATCATCATCATTTCATCCCCTTCGACGCGCAAGTCGGCGAAGTGGCGTCAAATCGGAAGGCTTGCACCCGGCGAACGGTCTACCCGACGGGAGGCCCTACTGACATGACATTTACATTTATCGGCGAACAAGATTCTGATGCCTTCTGACAAATATCCCTGGTATGTTCCTAATGACATCACAGGCACCTGCAATTCTGGCATCTAGTTTCATCTCCGTATCCACTGGGCTCTCATAAACAAGTGACTGTAGGTATCCGCACAGGAAATAATCAAGGGGATTTAGGTCAGGCGGCTTCGCAGGCCATGGAATAGGACCTCCCATTCCAATCCAGCGCCAAGGAAATAGAGCACTGAAGTGCTTGCGGACATTCACACTAGAGTGAGGCGGTGCACTGTCATGTTGTATCCAGATCCTCTCACGAAGAACCAAGGTACGTTCTCCAACAACTCAGAATTCTTCACACGAACCTCAAGCACAGGTGGGCATTCAGACGGCCACGACGAAGCCAAGTCGAAAATTTATTCGTTGTAAGTGCTACTTTTAATTAAATAGTCTTGTGGCGCAACATCTCTAATACAGTCACATCTTAAATCTAGAACCCCAGCTATGAGTTTTGTTCTGGTCATTAATTTTTTTTTTCAAAACATTTTTATTTTAGGCCATTACTGCTTTGAAACGAATATAGCCATACGCGGGACTGTAGTGCTCGTGGTTGGAGACGCCGTAAATTACATTTAAATAAATTCAGTCATCATTTTAAGAAAGGGTACAGCCACAATAAGACATTCCAGTGCAGACCCAGTAAAAGTAAAAAAGCCCACACACCATGAAGGAATTATTGGTACGGATATTGGTACATGTGATGTACACTACACAGACAAACAAATGATCACAATTTCAGGAATATTTGAAAATTTGTTCAAGAGAAAGAGCTTCACAAACGGAGCAAGTCAGTTATACGGTTTGGCATTGATTTATTAAGTTGTTGGATGTCCCCTTGTGGGATATCGTGCGAAATTTCGTCCAATTGGTGCTTTATATCGCCAAAATTTCGAGCTGATTGGAGGACCCTGCTCATAATGCTCCAAATACATTGAACTGTGGAGTGATACGGCGATCTTGCTGGCCAAGGTAATGTTTGGCAAGCACGAAGCCAAGCAGTAGAAACTCACGCCGTGTGCGGGCCGCCATTATCTTGCTGAAATGTAAACACTTGCCATGAAGGGCGACAAAACCGAGCGTACAATATCTTTAACGTACCGGTGTGCAGTAAAGGGACCGCGGATGGCAACCAAATGGGTTATGCTATGAAAAGAAATGGCATCCCAGACCGTCACACCTGGTTATCGGGCTGTCTGGAGGATAACAGTCAACTCATGTCCCACTGCTGTCTAGGGCGTTTCCAGACACGTCTTCGCTGGCACTGGGACTCAGTTCGAAGAGGGTCTCATCACGGAAGACAATTCTACTTCAGTCAATGAGATTAAAGGCCGAAGACGGGTCTGGAGGCGCGCTGGACGGCAGTGGAATACCGACGTGACTGTAAACTGCCCTATGGCCCGACAGCCATGAGTGATGGTCTAGGGTGACATTTCTTTTCATAGCATAACCCATTTGGTTGTCATCCCCCTGTATCCTTACAGCACACCGGTAGGTCGAAGACATTGTACGCTCCGTTTTGTTGGCCATCATTGAAAACCATCCTCGACTTAAATTTCAGCAAGATAATGCTAGCTCGCACACGCTGGAATTTCTACTGCTCGGCTTCGTGTTTATCGAACCTTACCGGCCGGCCGGAGTTGCCGTGCGGTTCTAGGCGCTGCAGTCTGGAGCCGAGCGACCGCTACGGTCGCATGTTCGAATCCTGCCTCTGGCATGGATGTGTGTGATGTCCTTAGGTTAGTTACGTTTAATTCAACCAAAATGAGAACCTACACAAAGTTATCTCCGGCAAGTCGTACATCATTGGGAAAATTTTTTCGCATTGCTTGGTGAATATACAGAGAAGGATCAACTCCATAGCCAAGTGTTATGGTCGCAGCTAAAATTTCTGTAATTGACACTTGAAACTTAATGACTGATCCAATCCCAAGTTTAGGGATATTACTGTGAAAGTCAGGATTTTCACCCAAATCCGACATACATTTTCCCCCCTTGCGCAAAATGATGTTGTCGGCTCATTGTTAAACAGGAAAAACACATGTCATGTCAGCACTGTAGTGTTGCTCTCGCTCTAAATGCAATTACACCCTCTGCTTCCAAACACAGTTTCCAACAAAGTTCCGGCCCTGATTTCCCGCTGCGCAAACTCATATGGATTCTTTTTTCTTTTTAGTGTTAAAAGCTTGATGAACAGTGCCCCCCCCCCCCCCCCCCCACACACACACACACACACACAAAAAAGGCATGCGCACAGATTTCTGGTAGAGACAAGTTTAATTGGGATTATGTTGCGCAGAAACTTCTCGAGAATGAAAAGGGAGGATCTGAACATAAGCAACGCTGGTCCGACCCTCGCGAAATTATTACACGTGGTGCAAGAACAGCTGTCTCGTCTTAAATACCAAATGCATGTTGAAAGTCACCGGATTACGTCTAACATGCTTTTAGCATATGTTCGCAAACAATTCACAAAGTTATTGAGTGAAGCCATTGTTGCTTTTGGCTGAACTAAATACACAGAAGTCTACACAGCACACATGTCTGATTTCGGATACAGTGGTCATTTTAAAGTGATCTGTACGTCCATCTGTATCTTGAATATGTACAAGGTGTTTACATTTCGTATGTAGCTGCGCGCAAAAACATGAGCTGCTCGCTTATGCACATATTCAGAGGATAATTTGTCGGCAAACGGTGAAGTCCAGTAATGAAGGTCGTTATTCGACAAAATTTTTGGTGTTGTGGATTTCTTCCGAATCTTGATTATTTGGAAGTCGGGATGGCTCACAGCGACCACCACGGGAATCAGGTATGAAGATAAGAACTGATACAAGCAATAATGATGATTTACAATTTGTACTCAGAATCGTCTATAGTGATTACTTTTGTTACATGGTGTACTGGTAATGAGGTACCGAATCGTTGTTAGCGAGCAGACAAGTTTGGTGACAGTACGGACCATGTTCGTATTAAACTTGATGTAACAAGTATTCTTGCGTTGCGTGAAACACCCTGGATCAGATTTCCTGTAGAAAATTTAAATTGCAAAGGTTCGACTTCTCTCGGGTATACAAATGTGCGTGCAAACACGCTTCTAAACTGATCTTACAACTTCAGTTACGCACATCGTTAGTGAAAAGGCTTCAAAACAGTGCTTTTTTAATGAAATATTGGGAAAACATGAACTATAATTATTACTATCCAACTTCTATAGTATACGTACAGAGGTGCTTACATGCTAAGCTACTGCAAGCCACAAGGCTAACGGAGAAGTGGTGACAAAAAATAGGAGCCGAATTGTGCCTCTCTTATTTACAAAAGAATGTTGTAATTCGTGTTACCGATTACTGCAAGAATGTGATAGTAATATCTGAGTTTCACATCGAAATATCTTCTTATACTTTCTAACATGTAAATTTATATGTTAATATGCTTATCTTCCCTTCAGAACAGCTTTTCTTGCTATTGCCAATTTGCATTTTATATCTACCTCACTTCTGTCATCATCAGTTATTTTTCTGCCCAAACTGCAAAACTCGCCTGCTATTTTCAGCTTATTTCCTAATACTGTTTCCTCAGAATAACCTTATTTAATTCGACGACACTCCGTTATCATGATATTACTTTTACTTACGTTCATTTTAGAACATAGTCATGTCAACCAGCTCCTCTTCCTAGTCCTTGGCTGTCTCATCTACGAGCACTACGACGTCACTGGCAAGCATTAAACGTTTGAATTTTTTCTTTCTGAACTTGAATTAGATTTCAAACTTGTCTTCAGTTGCTTTTACTGCTCGCTCAGTGTACCTATTGAGAAACATAGCGAACTCGCTCGTAACCATGTCTTTCTCCCTTTTTAATAGCTGCTCCCTTTCCAAATCCTTCGACTCTTACGACTACGGTCTGATTTCTTTCTGTGTATTACATCGTAATTTTAGCCACTCACTTGGAACATGGTGCGTAACAATTTTCATTTGTTTGTAGGTGGGTCATATACGTCTCTTTCTGTTTCCATTTTGTAGCCGTTGTCGTTCCAAATTATAGGCTTGAGAAACCTGTTCTGCCGTAATTGCTTTAATTACTCCCTCGGACTGAGCACCGAGTGGATACCATTACGTCGTTCCGTACATCTGGCAAGGAAGTTGCATTTGTTGCAGGCTACGTTGTAGCTTGGTTTTAGAAAACACGCAACATCGTAAGTATGTTCAGACGTCTTTTATTGACCGGCTAAAGATTCATAGTGAGAAAAATCCTTTGAAAAGATTATGATTCGTGGAAGTCAGTGATGCGTCAAAGGCTCTCCTGTATTCGTCCATTTATTCTGCCTTTTCAGTGCATACTGTGTCACTCACTTCCTACTCTCAAGTTGGTCTTTACTTTACTCCCTCCTTCTTGCACCGTATCTTTCTTTAATTACTGTTAACCACATGCTCCTATTACTCGTTTCCGAACTGCTTTTTTTCTCCACATCCATCGTTCCTTTTTTCCTTTCATGTATTTCTCGTACCTCCTACTAACCGTTCTCTTTCTTCCTGTACGTCATCCTCTGCCTTTCTAGTTATTTCCCTTTCTTCCTTCTTTTCGTTTTTTCTTTCTTTCTCTTTTTCTTTCTAGGACCCAGTTTTCTCAACTTTCTTCAGTATTTCTCCTTCTTCTGTGATATTGGATGATTTTGACGAAGCAAGACAGAAAGCAAGTCGTCCACAGCTGTTGACACTGTAAGTCGTTCTTTAGGAGTCTTCCCCTCTTTTGGTACCTGCCTTACATTTTTGTCTAGCACTCGCATTTCTCACTTCGTTAGCGTGTACACTGTCTTACGTAATTTCAGCGTTTCCAATTCTACTTAATTGCAATATATTCCCCGCTTATCTAACATTCAATCAGTTCTCGGTTATAAATTCGCACTGTTCTACGAGTATTTGCCTGAGTCTCCCTTTCACGTTGTCGTCTTATCCATTTTTATCTCCTTTATACCTCTCTTCTGCCCTTACGTTACGCTACATTCGAAAAATCTGTCACCTTCCCTTTGCCTGTGTGTGTATCAAGCCGTGAGCCACTGTCTCCCTGGAAGAGTTGTGTTTCTTTGGGATTCTTCCAACAATTGTCCGTCTGCAGTCTGCCTTTGTTGTAACTAGCTTCATATGGCCATTCCATTTGAAACTGCTGTGGATGCATAATCGTAGGTATTTCACGGTTGTTACTCTTTCCAGTGATTTATCGCGAATCACGTAAGCGAAAAGGCTTGGATCTCTTCTCCGATTTTGCCGGCCGCTGTGGCCGAGCGGTTCTAGGCGCTTCAGTCTGGAACCGCGCGACCGCTACAGTCGCAGGTTCGAATCCTGCCCTCGGGCATGGATGTGTGTGATGTCCTTACGTTAGTTAGGTTTAAGTAGTTCTAAGTTCTAGGGGACTGATTACCTCAGATGTTAAGTCCCATAGTGCTCAGAGCCATTTGAACCAACCTTCTCCGATTTATGGGCACTACGTTCCATTTATTTGTTTTGAGCGCTTAATTTACCAGTTCCTACACGTCTCCTGCATTTCGCTGCCACTCCCTGCCGTTGCGACTTCCTTGTATACGCCTACCATGAACCACTACCCGCATCCTCCAACGTTGTGCAACAGATCACTTAGATACGTCACGCACAGTGGCAGTCCTATAACACTGCCTTGGGGACACCAGGCTTGCTTTCGCAGTTTCTCTGCGTTAAGTACTACGTGCCGGGTACTGTTTCCTAAGAAGTCGACAGTTCAGTTGTAAAGTCAGTCCGACCCACAGTAAGCTGGTATTTTCTTCAATAGCGGCCATCCTTCAACTGTACCGAATGGCTTCCACAAGTCAATAACAACGCTGTCTGAAACCTTGGCACAGCCCTCTGATGCCTTCTGGAGACCATAGGCAAACAGAGGGTTCTGATTAATCTAAGATTTTCTGACTGGAAAGCTGCGTCTTGTTACAAAAATATGTTACTGAATAAATAACACCGACGTTTCTGCCACTGTTTCAACTGAATTCCTCTGACAATGGAAGAGCCGCACGAAAATACGCTTATAATATAAACGGCTCCCAAAAACAGTGATGTGACCTATTCGCATGCAAAACCGCGCGTCTTACCGCGATACATATTTGGATGATCACCCATTCAAGATGTAACAGAGGATCTTTGGTAACGCAAAAAAATAAAATATCGATAGAATAGGAACGAAAATTGTTGATATGTATTTCTTTATGCAGTATAAACTCTACGTGAGAAGGGTCTTTGATTTTGTAAGACTGCACTTTGAAAAATCACAGTTAAACTTAAGGCGATCATCATTTCATCATCAGGCTTCACTGTGTGGTATGCAGTCAACTTTCTGCACCGAAATACATGTGTGTGTTAACAGTATGATGGCAAAAGGCAGGTTATAACACTGACATATCAATCGTCGAATGAAATTGTAAGTAGTGTCGACTGCTTGAATGTAGAAGTGATGCTGAATGCGAAAAAGTGACCTTAGTCAGATGAGTATTTCGTTCTGTTCC
Source organism: Schistocerca piceifrons (assembly GCF_021461385.2). Lineage (NCBI taxonomy): Eukaryota > Metazoa > Arthropoda > Insecta > Orthoptera > Acrididae > Schistocerca > Schistocerca piceifrons. The sequence goes on from NC_060145.1 coordinate 422,721,499, forward strand.
ACTTTGAACGCTTCATTGACATCACCACACACTTGCACTTTCAAGAGTAAATAGCTATGCAACGCTATCAGGACAGCAGGAATTTGTTGTTCAGTCAGCGTAATTATTTTAAGCAGAGGGAAATATAACAAGAAGTCGCGACATTGAAATGTGTGTGTTTTTGGTCCTATTGTATCGATATTTTTTTTCTGTGCGTTACCAAAGTGTCTCTCTCTGAGACCTTGAATAGGCGATAATTGAAATATTTCTAGTGGTAAGATGCGCAGTTTTCTATACGAATGAATCATACTGCTGTTTCTGCGATGTGCGTTTTCGATTCTAAGCGTATTTTAATGCAGTTTATGAGCGTCCGAGATGACGCACTTTCCTTGTGAGTGTACCAAATGAGTTTCTTAGTTGAGCCACAGGTGTTCCACTGAAACCGTGTCGGAAACGTCGGTGTTACTCTTCCAGTGACGACTGTTTTATATGTAACAAGATACTGCTCTTCACTCAAAAAACTTGTGTATCAGCTGACTCCGGGTACTGGAGGCGCTGCGTTCGTGCAGAGAGCGAGATACGTTTCTGGACGAGCGCTGTTTGCGTATTTCCACATCGACCGCTGGGGAGGAGATTTCTGTGATCGTGGCTGTGCTGCTTTCCACAGCGCTTGCCCCGCTGCCAGGGCTAATTCGCCCGTGGCTGTGTTTCCAGAAGTAAAAGGACGGGACAGGACCGAGGGAACAACACGGCGCGGTAGCCGGTAGGAGAAGCCGTTTCCCGGCTGCCTCTACACGCCGGATATTTACATCGCTTATGCGAGTCGCTGAGCGCTGATGAATAATGAATGACGGCGCGCCACGCAGCTTGCGAGGCACACATCCCAGCTGTCCGTCTCTCTCTCTCTCTCTCTCTCTCTCTCTCTCTCTCTCTCTCTCTCTCCCCCCCCCCCCCCCCCATCACCTTCTCTGCGCTACTCGACACTCCCTGCACCTGTTCGGTTATTCTTCACCTCGTTACCTCTGAGTTATATAGTGCTTAATAACTTAACTTCGCCATTATGGATACATTTTATTGACTCCTACAGCCCAACTGTCAATGGAAAAGACTACTTTGAAATCGTTTGCAAATAGCGACTGCAAAATGTGAGCTCCCCGCCGTTTTCGTCATTATTGTCGTTCTTGCGGTCTTCAGTCCGAAGACTGGTTTCATCTAGATCTCCACGCTGTCTACTCTGTAAAAGCCTCTTCATCTGTGGATAACTGATGCATCCTGCATCCGTTTGAACCTTCTTACAGTATTCAACTCGTGGCTCTATGCCCTTTATCGTTCCCATGCTTCTGTGACTAAACTGACGAATCCTGGATGTCTCCTATCTACTAATGTGCACGTTTACTCAAATTGTGTCGTAGATTTTTTCCTCGGTTCCGCCTGCATATCTGATTGCTAACGTGTTTGCCTGCCATGCAGCAGGTCCGGGTTCAATTCCTGGCCGGATTGGAGACTTTCTCCGCTCCTGGACTGGGTGTTGTGCTATCCTCATAATCTTTTCATTATCATTACCGACACGCAAGCCACTAACGTGGCGTCGACTGAAATAAGACTTGCAACCCGGCGACCGAATTTACCCGGATGGGGCCTCCCGGCCAACAATGCCACACGATTATTTAATTTCAATCTTCCCTCCCTCCCCCTCCACCTCCCAACTTACATTCCGTATCCCTTCATGGTTTGATGATGATGTCAAATTAAATACCTTTCAACCTCATATTATTAGGCAACCAGTTTCGGCGCTTTATTACGCCATCTTCAAGCCCCTGACCGACGTGTAGGAATAATCTACCTCGCTTGTGATCGAAGCAGCGTCCAGCAGTACTGGTATTCGTAGATATCTACTTGCTACGGTGACCACTTCAAAGATCACCCGCCGAGTTTGAACAGTACTAATGAAAGGGGTTTTAATTTGACATCATCAATCGCACAGCCGAGTCCCGCGACCATCGCTAAAAAGATGGACATACAGAGGCCTTCATGGTTTATTCACTCTACCGTATCTCTGCAGGATTCTTCTGTAACACCACATCTCATAAGTTTATGTCCTCTTCTTGTCGAAGACATTAATCGTTCACGTTTCACTTCCCGACAAGGCCACACTCCAGAAAAATGGCTTCAAAATGTTTATTCAGTTACCGGGCGCGTTAACGTGGCAGGGGGAGGCTGATTTCAGTCAGGTCACTTCTTACACTTAGTAAACAAATTGCGCTGTGCGCCAAATTTATCCTAGCGACACGCCTGTAAGCTACAAGTCAGTTCACACTCAGTTTGTGACCGTAATTTAAGTCGAAGTGGCGTGCTATGAGCATTTTTAGTTATTAGATGTGGCCCATCACGTTCTGGTCTTATTCACGCAGTTGTAAACATCCACTTCCAAAGATTCCACTGTTTTATTATTATCTCCTTTTTTTAGGCAAGAGATATTGTAATCAGCTTCAGAACATAACGTGCCATGAATTAATAAAACTTTCAACAATAATTACACATCGTATGCGGACGAACATCAATGAAATACTGACAGATAACGTAAATAAGTAATTCCGTTGGTAACGGTGCATGTTCACATTCCTTCGATGATACGCTCCTGCAATGATGTCACGTTTCATAAGTGAATTGCTTACCGTCTCCATGGAACCGCTCATAATATACAGGGTGGTCAAATCCTTTGCCGTAAATACCTCTCGATGATAGATCATGTCACGGAAAAGAACTTTGTTAGAGACTAAATATTCGTCACGCTTCCCGACGACACCAAGTGTCGTTTTATTGAATTCCTCGGTCCTGGGAAGACGAGATTTTACGAAACTAGCAACGTCTACTAACTAAGTGTGTCGCATCTGCACAAGAAAACATTATTCATGAATGTCTCTGCGCAGACAAAGATAGTTTAGAAGCGAATCAGGAACTTTGACTTTACTAGGACTATCCCATTTCATATGAAGCAGATCACTGGATTACAGGCAACACACAATGCATACGCACCCCACAGGCAGCCTACACGCCGCCGCCTCTCAGGGGCATAATAAATACAAAAGGATGCCTAGCGTCGCCTGGAAATATAACATTTGATCTCCAACGAAAATTGTTCCCCATGACGTCTTCCATCACCCATGGACGTTTGATGAAAAGACTTTGAAACACCCTGTGTGTACAGTATGTCCCAGGAGGGATGTGAGAGGAAAGATCATTCGAAGTAATGTGAAACACATCTCTCACATTGCAAAAGTGCTAACAGCTCTTAAGGTATGCAGTTTAGAGTCGACATTTACTGGAATTTTTTTCTTGTTTTAGTCCATGCTGCCACGTCTCAAAATATGGGAAGCAAAGAGCGTGCTATAGAACAGATTTGCTTCACTGTTTCGAAGATGGAGAATTTCTTATAACTCTCAACGTGTGTATTTTAGAGCCCATGTTTGTGGACTTTTCTACTTAGAATGATCGTTCTGTTTACATCCCTGAATATTGACCGTTCCTCCTGGGGCACCCTGCATACAGGGTGAACATTAATGAAACCGAAAAACTGCCGGGACGCATTCCTGACTGCAAACGAAGGAAGAAGAGCTCTATGAACGTGTGTTCGGAAACTCAAGCGATGACGAATGACAATTCCTCTGACCACGTGCCGTGCGTTCCTCGTGTGTTGCAGGCTGTGTGATTGACGCAGCGGAATGGTCCTTTATTCATGGCAGAAACAAGCCGAGATGTTGTTTGTGTAGGGCCAAGCAGATGGAAGCGGTCGAGAGGCAAGCACGGCTATACCAAAACAAGTGCCTTCACAGACACCAACCACATCACATGACATTTCAAGCCTTTTTTTGGGCATTTGCGTGATAATGGGTTCTTTCAGACAGACGAACGTGCAGGGGGGCGGCGGATTTTGCGTACACCAGATCTGGAGTACCGGGTTCTACAGGATATTGAGACGAATCCTAGTACAAGCTCCCGGCAAGTGACCCGCCAAAGTACGATTGTGTGTATCGTGCATGGCAGCAGCTACAATCCCTGTCACGTGCAGTCCCATGGAGGCCAATTTGATCATCTGTAGTGACGTGTAGAGCCCATGCGATGCAGCTTTATACTGTGTTCCGGAACGATTTGTTGTCGTTGCATGTGCGCCGTTCAACTCCAGGCAGATGTTCATAGGATTCTTTTTCCTCCATTTGGGATCAGGAATCCGTCCCTACAGTTAGTCAGTTGTATTAATGTTCAGTCTGTATACCGAGTTTCTCTCATAAGAGTCGTCGGGCGCATTTTCTCTGATATTTCGGCATATATTTGCAATTTCGCTCGTCCAATGTCTGTCTGGAGTCGCCCCGATAAAAAACTGCACATCACATCTTCCACGCAACGCCCTAAGTCGACGGAGAAGGTGGGTTTGTTTCCCTTAACAAACAAAATTATTTTTAAAGCGGAATTTTGTATGCCCATTCGATAAAGCGGCCTCAAATTAGACTAGTGTGATATTCGTTTCATCGATGTGTATTAGCAAGGGCGTTAAAATACCAATAATAACGGTCTCTGTTACGTATGCATAGAACAAATATCCCACTCGACTCGTGTGGTATCGCTCTGTTAATGGGCACATAAAATTCCGTTTTAGAAGCCGCCTTGTTCGTAACGGAAAACAAACCGACGCTTTTCGCCGATAGTGGGCGGTCGTATGGAATACGTAATTAGAAGTATTTGTTTGGGATGACACCAGCTAGGTATAGCAAAAGCGAAATTGCAAATATCTGCCAGAACACCAGAGAAAATGCGACTGAAGACTCGTAACGGGGACATACATTACATACGTTGATCAGGCAGAACATCACGACCACCTACCTACTACGACCACCTACCTAACAGCCGGTGCGCCCATCTTTGGCACGGATAACAGCGGCGACGCGTCGTGGCATGGAACCGGTGAAGCCTTGATAGGACGTTGGAGGGAGTTGGCACCACAGCTGCACGCACAAATCACCCAATTCCCGTAAATTCTGGTAGGGGGAATGAGCTGTGGCGCCACGTTCAGTCACAACCCAGATGTGTTCGATCGGATCCAGACCTGGCGAGGCGGGGGCCAGCACATCAATTGAACTCACCATTGTGTTCCTCGAACCACTTCATCTCACTCCTGGTCTTGTGACATGGCGCATTGTCTTGTTGAATAATGCCACTGCCGTCAGGAAACATGATTGTCAGGAAACAGGTGCACATGGTCTGCAACCAGTGTACGATACTCCTTGGTGGTCGTGGTTCCTTGCACGAGCTCTACTGAACCCATTCATGCCCACTTGAATGTTCCCCAGAAAATAATGGAACTGTCGCCAGTTTGTCTCCATCCCACAGTACAGGTATCAAGTGGTTGTTCCCTTGGAAGTCGGCAGATTCGCTCCCTCCCATTGACGTGATGAAGAATGTATTGGGATTCATGAGATCATTGCAGCGCTCTGCCACTGCACCAACATCCAGTGCGGATGATCACGTGTTCATTTCAGTTGGCGATGTCGTGATGTTAGCATTGGCACACGCACGGCTGCAGAGGCCCCATCATTAAAAGTGTTCAGTACGCTGTGTGCCCAGACACACTTGTATGCCCAGTATTAAAGTCTGATGTTAGTTCCACCACAATCCGCCGCCTGTCCTCTTTTATCACTATGCCCCGCCTACGACGTCTGTACTGAGCGGTGGCCACCCAACCCCACGACGTCTGGACGCGGTTTCGCCACATGTTGAGGACTCTCATCACAGCACTCCTCGAACACCAGACAAGTCGTGCAGTTTCCCAACTGCTCGTGCCGAGCCCCCGGGCCATTACAATCTGCCCTCGGTCAAACTCGCATAGATCGCGCGCCTTCCCCGTTCTACACAAGGACAGCACGCTCACTGATATTTATGCACCGCGCATGTGCTTGACGAGCAATCGTTGCGCCGCGCGGGATTAGCCGAGCCGTGTCAGCTTCAAATGCCAGTTCTCTAAATATTCTCACAACTGTTTCTCGAAAAGAACGTCGCCTTCCCTCCAGGGATTCCGATTTGAGTTCCCGAAACATCTCCATAAGACTTGTTTTCGAACCTGCCGGTAACGAGTCTAGCAGCCTGCCTCTTCTTAAGACAAGTATACACTTGTATACAAAATCGAGCGATTGTCTATAGCAGTAGTAGAGGGACTGTTTATAGACATGCAGCTAGAAAGTGTTCATAGACATTCTTGATACACACTATTGAATGCCTTGTTCCTCGATGTTTGGTAAATATGGCTGACCTTGCTGGGATTGCGCCTTGTGCAGCGACAATGATGCATAGCGAAAGGAATCGAAAGAGCACAGTTGGTGGAAACGTGAACTGTTTGAGGAGGTCATCGTTTCAGCAGTAAATTATTTTCCACTTTGGAAGTAGAAGACAAATGTTTTTTGTGCAACATCACTGATAGTTAATAGTTTTTGGGCGGCTCTTTGATAACCAACTTCTTTTTGTAAGGATTGCTAGCTTTCCACAAACATGATGCCCGGTGAAAATCTTGAATTTGATGTAATACTTTTTTAGTTGGCCACATCTTCACATGTGATGTTAACAATAACAAAAATAGTAAAGCCGGCCGCAGTGGCCGAGCGGTTGTAGGTGGTTCTTTCCGGAACCGCGCTGCTGTTACGGTCGCAGGTTCGAATCCTGCCTCGGGCATGGATGTGTATGATGTTCTTAGGCTATTTAGGTTTAAATAGTTCTAAGTCTAGGGGACTGATGACGCCGCGCGGGATTAGCCGAGCGGTCTAGGGCGCTGCAGTCGTGGACTGTGCGGCTGGTCCCGGCGGAGGTTCGAGTCCTCCCTCGGGCATGGGTGTGTGTGTTTGTCCTTAGGATAATTTAGGTTAAGTAGTGCGTAAGCTAAGGGACTGATGACCTTAGCAGTTAAGTCCCATAAGATTGCACACACATTTTTGCGCAATCGTTGCTCGCCGGGTGATGCTGCTATCGCCTGGGCGAGTTTATGTCTATAGTAGGTCCTTGATAATAGTCTTACGGCTGATCAACGAATATTCGTTGTCCGTGGAGGAATGGATGTGACACGAAGGATCATTCGAAGGAAAGATAGGAAACATGGGGTGTCAAAAGCATACATCAACAGCTACGAGCAGTTCTTCATCTTCGATACTGTGAAACAAATGTCTTCTAGTGCAAGCTCTTTCCTTTCCATGTTTTGAGACGTCATAGTATGGGGCAAAACAAGAGAAAAGGTCTAGTAAACATGGGTTTTAAAGTGCATGCATACCTTCAGAGTTTTGAGCACCTGTTCATCTTCGCTATTGTGAAACACATCTCATTCCACGGAACTAGTGCTCATTGCTCTTCATGTATGCATTTTAGAGCCCGTGTTTGCTAAATTTTTTTGTCGATTGATCGTTCCTGTCATATCCTTGAATGCTGACCGTTCCTTCTGGAACACCATATGTACGGTATCCATTTTACTCAAACGACGGAGGAATTTAGTGGAATCATAACTTCTTTTAATTTTTGATTTCCATTAATTTTTAATGTAGTTTTATTGCTATTCTTGTTCATTTGTTTTTTACTTTGGACCTACTGATTGCACTATAGAGTACTGCAATCGAAACACACATCTTTGCCGACGTCATCAACGCAGGTGGTGATCACGATGTTACTACTGTGTTTTTTCCCCACAAAGAGTCACATTTGCTGCGCAGGAACGTGGAGCTGTTGCTCCTCTGTTGTTGACGGCCCTAGAGCTGCAGGCCAATACCTCCGGCGGTGTTCGACCGGGCGCGGTCCACTTGAACGGCGGCCAGCCGCGTCGAACGGCACAGGACCGAGGCTGTGAGCCCGCTATTTCGGACACCAGCCAGACCACCGCAGCTACTTGGCGCTCCGTTCCGGCTGCCTGCCCTCACAATAATGCCAAGAGTAGCCTGCGTCCGTCTGCTGCCATTATCGCACGCTCGGGCACCATGCCAGACGGGAACATAGTGAGAGATCCATCGTGGCTCGCTTCAATACGGGCCTCGGCACCGTACCAGAAATAAGCCTCTCCATTCGTTTATACAGAGGGACGGGTTCGCCTAGACAGTCATGAAAGGCTGTTGCGTTTTGAAACACTCCACTTACGTTACCGCAAGATTATCAACGCCTCGGATGTGAATCGCAAAAAAATGGTTCAAATGGCTCTGAGCACTATGGGACTGAACTTCTGAGGTCATCAGTCCCCTAGAACTTAGAACTACTTAAACCGTAGCGGTCGCGCGGTTCCAAACTGTAGCGCATAGAACCGCTCGGCCACCTCGGCCGGCCTCTGAATCGCAGAGATGTATGAACCGCCCACTTTCGTCTGAGACCTGTCTATAATACAGACAGCGCAAAAACTATGACACAACACACATACAGCAATGCACGGACAGTGACGGTAATGCTGTAACAGTTTCGAGTTAAAGTAGAGGTGATATTTACATAGATAGAGATATTTACGTCCTCCTCATCTTGCGAGGAAAGCACGTCAGATTCGAACCGCTAGAAAAGAATAGAAAGTACTGTAATCGTAACTTGATTGAAGAACTCAAGGCAAAATCAGAAGGTAGTAGATGATAAACTGACAATTTCGGTTGGTTTAAAGCTCTTACATGGGTATGGTGCAGTGAAGTAGCTCATAATCTACTAAGGGAGCGCCGGCCGGTGTGACTGAGCCGTTCTAGGCGCTACAGTCTGGAACCGCTCGACCGCTAAGGTCGCAGGTTCGAATCCTGTCTTGGGCATGGATGTGTGTGAAGTCCTTAGGTTAGTTAGTTTTAAGTAGTTCTAAGTTCGAGGGGACTGATGACCTCAGATGTTAAGTCCCATAGTGCTCAGAGCCATTTAAATACTAAGGGAGCAACCCGCTCACGGAAAACAATAAGAGACATCAAAATTCGTATAAGCGCAATAACGAAAAAACTGAGAGAAGAGTTTAGAAACAAATGGAAAATTTAGTGGCAGTGAACTAATAACGTGGGAAACGCAAAACTGTATTTACTTACAATCCGCCAACGTTTGACGTTTAAGCTATACTGCCACCAAACTTTGCAGTCGTGTTAACAGGCCGTGGTAAACCGAAATACTGTTGTAAACGATTCGAAATAATTGGTGACGCAGTGTGCATATGTAATAGAGAAGACCGAACTATTGTCCATCTGATTTTAGACTGCTGTAATTCAACAAGAGAGAGAAACACTCTCAGGAAGCAAATAAGTGGAAAGAGGTCGATGGCCCGTCAATAAATCAGGCTTAGTTACTAAATTAATAACAGCTTCTTACAGCGTTATGTAATTCAGTAAGATTTTCAGTTGTATGAGAATGCTTTGGTGTTAACTGTAACTTCACACTTATCCTGAAATGTGAAATCCTGGGAGTCTTTTAAGTGTTTGTTATTATACCACAAGATAAGGATCTGTACATGTAGATGAAAACGTGATATTCCAGTACATTGTTAAGTCTTGATACATTCTAATTTTGTGTATAGAAAGAAGTGTACCTGTTGTCTTTGTATGAGTAATTGTAGATATCTTTTTTTTTTATTTTTCACGTAAAGCAGGTTTATTTCATAGGTAACATTTCTAATTAACCATGAGCCATGTACTCGCAACGTTACAAGGCATGGAAACATATAAATAACAAAATAATACCGAAATGTGTTTATTCTACCATCCATCCCGGGTTCCCGGGTTCGATTCCCGGCGGGGTCAGGGATTTTCTCTGCCTCGTGATGGCTGGGTGTTGCGTGATGTCCTTAGGTTAGTTAGGTTTAAGTAGTTCTAAGTTCTAGGGGACTGATGACCATAGATGTTAAGTCCCATAGTGCTCAGAGCCATTTAGCCTACCATCCATCAAGGTCACTTACCTGTAAAACTCTCAGTTTGTGTACAGACGACATTCGAACGTTAACGAATCGAATTTACAGAAGCAAAAGGCGCAGATGAGATAATACCGTGCAACTGACAGCTATGATCAGCATATTTACAAGAGCCATAAATGAGGTATTATATGAGAAAAAGTTAAACATTTGCATGAAACAATACATGCCAACACGTATAGTATTTACAGTGTCATGTTCCCCAAAAAGGAGGTTGCCGTATATATATATATATATATATATAATCAGGAGGGCAACGTGAGGACCGAAGATCGGCCACCTTATTTTAGGTGGACCAGCTCTGGAGTATTCCAGTGTGAAAATCCACAGTGTAGCATCCAGATCTCTGGCTCGAGGTATGTTTCATTCATTTCATTCAAACTGCACGTTTAGTCTGCGACTACGAATAGGGAAAGAGGAAAGAACGCCAGACGACACTCCAGTTTCTATTCTGACAAATACTCGTGACAATGTAAGTACCTCACGTGTTCATAAGTACTGTTTAAAGCAAATGTTTAGCTATTTGCTGGATGATACCTCATTAATGAATCTTCTGAACCTTCTGATCAGTTGTTGTACGATTCTGTTTCCTTAACGAGTTGTGCTTTTGCAGTCTCTAGATAATTAACAGGTAAATAAATGAACTTGATGGGTAATAGAACAGCCATATCGCCGTACCGTTGAACTGTTTTTGTTCGTTTTTGTGCATTGGAACTGGTTTAGTTTCGTTGTTAGTGTAACGTCTTTCTGTTTCGCAGTTGCTTCGTGTGATGTACTCGCCAAGTATTTGAGATAGCTCTTTCGGGTCAACTGAACGTACCGATACCGGATATCGACTCCATCCCGCGACTGAATGATGTTGTGACATGTGACGTTATAGATGTGCAAACAGGAAGAGAACAGAACATTGACAATCCTTTTTTGTACATCTACGTTAATATAATAATATTATGATAACAGACCGACCTGTACCCTAGCCCGAGATCTAAGTTAGTTGGGAATGTGAAAATTTGGTAGTGAGGCCAACGAATGTGAATACAAAATCCTAGTTGTAGCGACAAACTGTTTTTATGGCAGTCCGAGGTTAAGGTTGGGTTGGGAGGTGACACCTAAGAGTAAGGAAAGTGGTATCGAAGGCTTCACTTAATCCCCCTTCTTTTTTTTCTTTCTATATGCTGGCGTTCGATTGCGGAGTAGTTTTCTCAATGTACTCTCTCGATGCTGTCATGCTGTATTGCAGTGAGTAATGGCCTGCTGGCGTCTGTAATCTTAGATGTGTGTTCTTAGGTGCTGTTACGAAATTGAATAATTAGTCTGAGGTGGGCACGCCCTTCCAGAGGACGCGGTATTGTTGTCAGCGTGCAGTCGCGGCGTTGTCCCAGTTATGAGTGAGTAACGCGCCGCAGCGTGGCGGTACACACGCGTGCGGACACACCAGACCCGTTTATCACAAAGTGTGATCGCCGCGTCCAGCCGACTGGGCGTGGCTGGCCGCCTACCGCGCCGCACTAATTCGCTGCCGTGGCTAGAACAAAGCACACATATCGCCAATACTGTCTCTGCCCGATCGACCCAGGTGGCACAATAGCAATACAACGGTCCCGTATTCCAGTTAACACCAGGTGCTACTCTGTGATCAGGCCCGCTACGTTATTGGATGTCAGTATAAGAGCGGCATGTGATCAGCATACAGCTTTCTCCGACTGTTAATGCCACCTTATAAAGATAAGCTCTTACTTCCCCTTCAAATCGCTTGTCCGTGAAGCCAAATGCACCCCGTTCCCGTCTTCCTACCAAGGACACAATCCATTGTTCCACCGGAAATTGAACAGTCGACTATCTTCCAACTTTGGTAAGTTTACGCTAATAAATCGGCGCGTTCTCGAGTAACGTGCACTAGTAGCCAGCGAGAACTGTGCCTCCTTTGCCTGCCCACCATCCGTTATTTTTGCTTTCAGGGTAGTTGAATTCCTTCGTTTATTACATGGGCCCCACTTTCGATTCCAAGTTTGTCGCTAATCTCATATCTGCTGGTGCTTTATATTTTAGCCCTAGTTTGGTTTGCTCTCAATCGATAGTCCCTTCTTCTTCTTCTTGCGTTACGGCGTCTGTAAGACCATGGGTAACCCCTTCTTGGACTGCATTTTCCTTTTCTTCTCCCATAACCTCTTCATTCTCTCTCTTCTTCTTTCCCGCTCTTCTTCCGAGATCTTCAGTGTCCTTTTCTCCTGTCGGCTCCACTGGTGACCCCCTGATCTTTTCCTGTATTCTTCTCTGCCGTTGCTCTCCGGCACATTGGTCGATGTATATTTGTTCCTCCAATTTTCCTTTCCTTCGACCTTGATCCCCAATTCCAACCAGTCCTTCCGAAGTTCAACAACCCACTTGGTTCCTGTCTTTCCCTTGTCCTCCCTGTTGCTTCCCACACTCTCTTCGTCATTCTGTCCATACTCATCCTAACTACATGTCCAGCAAACTTTGCCCTTTTGAGTCTGATTTCCTCAGATATTGTTCTCATGTTCTGATACCACTCTTCCCTAGGTCTTTGTATCCACCTCTCTCCACCTCTTTTGGGACCTAGTATTTTTCTCAATATTTTTCTCTCTTCTTTCTCTAGTTGTTCTGCCTCAGTCTCAGTCCCTTCTCAGTAGACATCACTGTATCGTGCATGTCCTGTAAATCTTCCTCACTTTCACACAAAGGATAGCATCATCATCAGCGAATTTTACCATTGATATCGTTTCACCCTTAATTTTAATACCTCTTCAGAATCTTTTCCACAATGGGACAGATTCTGGAATAGACGTAAAAAAATCTTTTTAGGTTTTCAGTTACTTAAACCAGAGACAGTTCCTAATTGTTGGTGCATTATGGTTCTACAGAACTTAGTGTTGTGGATTGGCAGGAGAGCCAACCCAGGAATACTAGAGGAAGCCGAAAGGCACGCGTTTTAGCTCACGCAGGCTGGCGTGAGGTCTGGAACAGAACAGGGAAATTAGACTTTAGAAAAACGGACGTAGCTGGTGGAATACTTAACTTTAATCCATAAATGGTGAACGTCGGTCTGACGGTACATGATTAACAAGATCAATGGCAACTGATAATGGCGCCTTGCTAGGTCGTAGCAAATGACGTAGCTGAAGGCTATGCTAACTATCTTCTCGGCAAATGAGGACGCATTTTGTCAGTGAACCATCGCTAGCAAAGTCGGTTGTACAACTGGGGCGAGTTCTAGGAAGTCTCTCTAGACCTGCCGTGTGGCGGCGCTCGGTCTGCAATCACTGATAGTGGCGACACGCGGGTCCGGCGTATACTAACGGACCGCGGCCGATTTAAAGGCTACCACCTAGCAAGTGTGGTGTCTGGTGGTGACACCATACTTAGAACACGTGAACCACGTTATCCAACGGACAAATTAACCTAAAAAGGGGATGTGGGACGTACAATAGGACATTCTTATTGTGTTAGGAGCTACAATACCCATCCTCCGCAGCCTTTGCCGGCTGCATGTCGATGATGAAAATCTGTTCCATCACCAGTTTATAACTGGTGAACTCTTCGGTGACGCACTGCGGCACTATTATGCGCTTGGGACTTGGGCTTCACCGACGTGCGGTTAAAGGCCCCGTGCCCTACTGCCAATAGAAACTATTTGAAAGACACAACCTAGAAACGCCTTTGGCATCTTTATAGCCTTTTATTTTTCTCACTGATCATATTTCGGCCCTGAGAATATATATTTACAAGTCGTCATGATAAATTTTGGCGACGTCATTTCGCAGAAACATGCGTTCAGCGACCTCATACACTGAATACAAACTGTGTGAAAAAAGGAGAGCAGCCGCCAACATAATACTGAGCTAAACATGAACACCAGCTAGAAAGTCGTCAAGCCGTGTGAAGAGCGTATAAATTCAAATGTCACTGCTGTACGTGTGTTGCACTGATGCATGTGGGACGTGTGGTTATTATTATTCTGTTAAATGCACGCATTTACGAGTTGGCGGTCACCAAGGTCAGGCTGAATGCCTTAGACACACTGTCCAGCGAGTGCAGCAAGGTGGAGGTTCCCTTATGATTTGGGGTGGCATTATCTGGGGCCGACGTACGCCGCTGGTGGTCATGGAAGGCGACGTAACGGCTGTACGATACGTGAATGCCATCCTCTGACCGATAGTGTAACCATATCGGCAGTCTATTGGCTAGGCATTCGTCTTCATGGACGATAATTCGCGCCCTCATCGAGCACATCTTGTGAATGACTTCCTTCAGGACAACGACATCGCTCGACTAGAGACGCCAGCTTGTTGAGCAGTAGAGGCTATTAGTTTACTTATAACAATACACATTATTCGGCGTTGGAGATCAAACGGATTAATATAGAGAGTATGAAGTACGAAGAAAAATTTCTTCACATCACCAGATGAAAGCTCAAAAAATAGCAAGAGTCCTTCAGACAGTGAAAGTAAAATTATGATCTACTACATTTTCAAAGGAACAATTCCAAATATTTAACGAAAATTGGGGAAAAAATATAATACAGAATAAAAATATCGGCCCCGGATATTGCCATTTCGATATCCATATATCGATATTTTCTGGAAAGAATAGTTTACCAGAAGCCCTACTTCCAGCGCGATAATTTTGCGTGACACAAGGCCAGAATCGGGCTGCAATGACTTGAGGACCATCGTAGGGAACTCACGTTGATGTCTTAGCCAGCAAATGCCCCTGATCTGTACCCATTGGAACACATATCAAGAGCCAGCTGCGTGCCCACAAACCAGCGTCCCGTAATTTCCGGTAATTTAGTGACCTCTGAGCAGGCATCTGGTGCCACATACTTCTGGTAACCCATCAAGGTGTTGCAGAATCCATGTCAAGCAGAATCCCTGCTGTACTGTTTTTGAAATTGTCCAAAACGCTAGTAAACAGGTGGTCGTAATATTTTGGCTCATCGGTGTGTGTATACATAGATGTAAATTCCCTTTTGGTTGATTGAAACTTTAATACGTGTGCAGATAGGGATCACATACTTACACTTTCTTCTGTTGTTGGCTTTTGTAAGGCTTCTGTCACCCCACGCCTGTCACAAATATTGTTTGTGTATAGCTCCTCTGCGATCTGTTATCTCTGAAAACAAGACATGTATATTTACCCCCACCCTCAAGTAACTTTTTTTTAGCCGATGTGCGGCTATTAGCATATTCGGACCAGTTTGAAATCAGTGAATGAGTAGCGTGTATTTTATTTTCGTACACGCTGCGTGAGCAGCGAATCAGTTTCGCATCGTAGCCAGGTCGGCCGTTTTAATTTTCAGGGTCTGCGTGAAGCCGCCCTGTTATTACGCGGGGTGGGGCAACCGCGAAGCGAAAGGCTGTTATTTCCGCTGTGGCTGTGCGCTTTCTGGGCGCTGTTATCAGGGATCGTACTACCCAGCGGGCAGCGTATTGTGGCGGGCATTGCCTTGTAAGGTTTGCGCGCCCGCTCCCCGTCACAGGTTCCCGCGTGGGAGGAAAGTGCTCGCGTGCCGTTTTCTCTCGCTGTCCGCCACGCGCCACACGCGATGTCTGAGTCCTTAACTCTCTTTGTAGAATCAAGCACCCGACAGCACGGGAAAGTTTAGTAGCTGGACGATGCCTATGCACCCTCTGACGTCCGCGTCTGCCTTATGCATCTGCCACCCTGTACTGCCACAGATGTCACAGTATGTGACTGTCCCACGATGCGTCAGCTACCTGCGGCAGAAGTACTATTAACGGTCGTCGGAGACGAAAAACTGGCGGAAATGGTTTCAAAATTTCTTACGTCTATGATGTACTTGCCACTGTACAATGACTAAACCGTGAAGGATAACGCTTGGAGAGAGAAACAATAGAATTCGTGGATGCAGAAAGTCTACGAAAAGTACTATGTACGTATCTTCTTTTTATTCTGTTCTTTATCAGTTTAGTTTCAGGGAAATAATGCGTTTACAATAAACAAAAATAAGTTTATTTGTAGCATTGTTCCACTTGTTATTCATGTATATTACTGTTAATAATAATAATAATAATAATAATAATATAATAGTAATAATAATAACAATCATGATTATGATGACGGAGAGTACATAAGGTGAATGTCAGAACCTGATGTACATTGCACCAGTTTAATATATAAGAATTTGCGTACGTATTTTCAAAGGGTTGAGTAACACTAGGAAGCCCGAAGCCTACTGAATCCTGTTGGCTTGATTTCGTTCCTGGGTGTTATCCCAGCTGGCCATTTACAGATTGTTTTCTCTATAAATGCCAATTGTTGTCTAATGAAGCATTCGTCTATGGTATAAAAGGAGTTGTGCAGGAGATTACTGGTTATTGATTACTGATAACAAAGGTAGCAAGTGAATACATGTTCTGTAAGACTGTAATTAAAATTCCCAGCTGCTGAAAGAAACGCCTGCAGAATGTGCGGGTGTGAAACCTACGCTTAGTTCCGTTTTTGTTACACAGTCACTGTTCTGTATAACGTACTCAGTTCCATCGGTCAGAACTTCTCGGAGTCAGTCATTAAAGGGTATCCCAGGACGAGTAGTCAATATTCAGGGATATGACAGGAACTATCATTTGAAGCAATAAAATCTAGTAAACATGGGCTGTTACTGAACAAGGTATGTACTTTAGAGCGCAAGTTTTACGAGACAATTTGTTCTTGTTTTGGTCCATACAACTTCCTCCCAAAATACGGAAAGCAAAAAGAGCTCGCAACAGAAGGGGTTTGTTGCACATTATCGAAGATGATGTAGTGCTCATAGCTCTTAAGATATGCATTTGAGAGCCCAAATTCGCTAGACTTTTTTGCTTCGAGTGATTTTCCTGTCATATCCCTGAATATTCACTAGTCCTTTTCGGACACCGTGATTTCATATAAGAAGTATACCATAACAAGTATGCGTTGCCAGTGCTGTGACGGTAACTGGGGAAATGCCAGCACCACGTAGGCAGCCATACAGAAAGTGTGGCACGCCGAGGCGCTGCTCTACAGATCTGGACACATGGTACAGTGTTGATGGAAGCCTGTGAGAGTGGACACCGCTGTATCGGTGGCACTGTGGAACTTTCCGTGGTATGCGCGGCAGCTGCAGCTACTGCAGCAGAGGTGTAAAACACTGCGGCCTTGTTTACCACCGATCGCTATCAGCAGACCCGCAGGAAAAAAGCTATCGCTGGAATGTCCCTCTACTTCGATCAGAGACTCAGCTGACCAGACCAGTTTCTGTTGAGCAATAGGGGCTATTAGTTCACGTGTAACAATACATAAGAGATTACTCGGCGTTGAAGATCAAACGGTCTAATATAGAGCGTGTATAAAAGTAAGAAGAAATTTTTTTAAGAATATTTAGAGGATATGAAAAGAAAACCTTTTTTATGTGACAAAGAGATACACCGTTTTCGCGTTAGCGGTTCATCAACGTTTTGATGCTAGTGATCTACAGATTGCCGCGTGCTGAATCTTGTTTTATAGATGTTGCTGGAAATGTCGTCCTTTTAAATTAATGCACAACTGGTTTCTGAGTGCTAATGATCGTTCTAACAGCCTCAAAACAACCAGGTATTTGGCGATCAATGGCTGCTTTACCGGAGTATATGTCGGTCTCTGGTACACCATCCGACACCCATCGCTTGTTCCTCTGCTTTTTACGTAATTATTAATCTATCTGAGCATTGCTTTTAATTTGCTTAGCACATGCGTGTTCAGTATTTGCATATATATATAAAAATTACGCCTTTCAGATAATGTAAATGATGTTAATTAAAGAGAAAAACAGACACAGAAAAATTTCATCTCAGTTCCCCACTTAAATTTGCTTCCGCTCTCTCGGCAAAATACGATCGATCCTTACAGACTGGCCTTCTTAGGTACTGATAGAATGTGGTCAGTGCCAGGACATCAATAAATCTTAGTCGCGAATTCTCTGGCTCGATTTTGCTTGATAGCAACTTTTTTTTCCTTTTCTTTAAATGCTGTACACATAATTAAATTGAAATGTTAATTAACAAACAATGGTTACATATGCGCGAAATGCCTTATTATTAAACGAAAAAATGAAATACATCAATAATGTTATTTTTATTTTAAAAACTATAATTCAGCATTACTACAGAACTAGGAAAGGCAAAGGTCCCGAGTTCGAGTCTCGGTCCGGCACACAGTTTTAATCTACCACGAAGTTTCATATCAGCGCACACGCGACTACAGACTGAAAATCTCATTCTGGAAACATCCCCCCAGGCTGTGGCTAAGCCATGTCTCCACAATATCCTTTCTTTCATGAGTGCTAGTTCTGCAAGCAGGAGAGCTTCTGTAAAGTTTGGAAAGTAGGAGACGAGGTACTGGTAGAAGTAAAGCTGTGAGGACGGTGCGTGAGTCGTGCTTGGGTAACTCAGTTGGTAGAGCACTTGCCCGCGAAAGGTAAAGATCCCGAGATCGAGTTCGGTCCGGCACACAGTTTTAATCTGCCAAAAAGTTTAACATTTTCATTTTATAACAAATACACAATTTAAAGGAGAGTAAAAAAATTAGTGGTTTGTTCATCTGCCTAGTGAGCAGCAGACACAGCTTCGAATCTTAGACTTGGTACGATTCTCATTCCTCGCTTCAGTCTGCATGTATACATTACATATGTTTCAAATGTGAAAAGATCTCTGGACTCATATAGTTCCATTTGATTAAAGCACGTATGCCTGTGTTTTAGGCAGGATCCTCCATTTCGTTGGATACTGAGATGCTATTCCATTACAGTTTGGAGAACATCTGAAATGCTGTTCGAGTTTAGGGGGAATACTAAGTGGGCTGAGGCGTGGGTGGGAATTTGGACTGAGGGGGGAGGCTTGCTAGGGTAGTCCGTGCAACTGTGCAAGGCCACTGTGCCAGGGTGGCGTTAGCGCGTCTGCCTGGTAAGCAGGTGACCCAGGTTCGTATCTCAGTTTTGGTATAAATTGTCGTATGTCGCTTCGGTCTGCATATACAGGGTGAGTCACCTAACATTACCGCTGAATATATTTCTTAAACCACATGAAATACTGACGAATCGATTCCACAGACCGAACGTGAGGAGAGGGGCTAGTGTAATTGGTTAATACAAACGATAAAAAAATGCACGGAAGTATGTTTTACAACACAAACCTACGTTTTTTTAAATGGAACCCCGTTAGTTTCGTTAGTACATCTGAACATATAAACAAATACGTAATCAGTGCCGTTTGTTGCATTGTAAAATGTTAATTACATCCGGAGATATTGTAACCTAAAGTTGACGCTTGAGTACCACTCCTCCGCTGTTCGATCGTGTGTATCAGAGAGTACCGATTTACGTAGGGATCCAAAGGGAACGGTGAATGACCTTAGGTACAGAAGAGACTGGAACAGCACATTACGTCCACATGCTAACACCTTTTTATTGGTCTTTTTCACTGACGCATATGTACATTACCATGAGGGGTGAGGTACACGTACACACGTGGTTTCCGTTTTAATTACGGAGTGGAATAGAGTGTGTCCCGACATGTCAGGCCAATAGATGTTCAATGTGGTGTCCATCATTTGCTGCACACAATTGCAACCTCTGGCGTAATGAATGTCGTACACGCCGCAGTACATCTGGTGTAATGTCGCCGCAGGCTGCCACAGTACGTTGTTTCATATCCTCTGGGGTTGTAGGCACATTATGGTACACCTTCTCCTTCAGCGTACCCCACAGAAAGAAGTCCAGAGGTGTAAGATCAGGAGAATGGGCTGGCCAATTTATGCGTCCTCCACGTTCTATGAAACGCCCGTCGAACATCCTGTCAAGGGTCAGCCTAGTGTTAATTGCGGAATGTGCAGGTGCACCATCATGCTGATACCACATACGTCGACGCGTTTCCAGTGGGACACACTCTATTCCACTTCGTAATTGAAAACGGAAACCACGTGTGTACGTTTAACTCACCCCTCATGGTAATGTACATGTGCGTCAGTGAAAATGACCAATAAAAAGGTGTAAGCATGTGGACGTAATGTGCTGTTCTAGTCTCTTCTGTACCTAAGGTCCATCACCGTTCCCTTTGGATCCCTACGTAATTCGGTGCTCTCCAGTACACACGATCGAACCGCGGAGGAGTGGTACTCAAGCGTCAACTTTAGGTTACAATATCTCCGGATGTAATTAACATTTTACAATGCAACAAACGGCACTGATTCCGTATTTGTTTATATGTTCAGATGTACTAACAAAACTAACGGGGTTCCATTTAAAAAAACGTAGGTTTGTGTTAAAAAACATACTTCCGTGAATTTTTTTATGGTTTGTATTAACCAATTACACTAGCCCCTCTCCTCACGTTCGGTCTGTGGAATCGATTCGTCAGTACTTGATGTGGTTTACGAAATATATCCAGCGGTAATGTTAGGTGACTCACCCTGTATACACCATAGATGCTTGAGAATTAAAAAGGTCTCTGGAACTAATTTCATTTGCAAAAAACTTTCAGGAACCTCGCAATATCAAGACTTTTACGCTACATACTCAGTTACCAGCGACTTTATTAAAATTATCGTTATACTTTAAGGCTCTCGGATACCTTCTAATCTTTGAAGACGATTTTTTCAATTTTTCCTGAGAAGTGTGTCGTTCTGTCATACTGCTGTAAGTAACTCATGCCCGGCACTGACCTTGAAATCCTGAAAGTGTGAATGGAATGGAAGACGACCAGTCGCTGAGGTACCCATTAACAGCTACAATGTGGCTCATAGTGAACTGTACGCCACAGGCACCACAGACTTGGGGAAGAGAAGTCGCGAAGTCCCTGGTTCGACTCTCGTTAATGGACGGTAGTCTGACAGATGTGAGGTTAGGCCACTGGGTCAGTTCGGCCGGAGGCACTGAGCGGCCGAGTTGCAGACCTGGCCGTAGCGAGGCAGGCTTTGTATGAGCAACGGCGCACCGCTGCCTGCGTGGCTTTCCTTCCCTATAAGGCAATTACGATTCGTGGCCGGCGCTCGCGTCGGAAGCACAAAGGGCGGGAAAGTGACGCAAACGCACGAAAGCGTGCTGGGCGCCCCCCCGGCCGTCTGTTTACAGTCACGACACGTGGCCCGCACGTGCGCTCGCGTCTGCTCGGAATCCACCGGCGCAGGCTTCCGTGACTCGGGGCACGCAGCGCGCTGGCTTCCTCGAGGGCACCTGTCAGTCGGCGCGGTCGGGTTAGGCAGACACTGCCACCCATCTCTCGCATCGTGTTCAGTGGAGCTATGTATACTGAGGCGTCAGAAGTCATGGGATAGTGTTGTACACATTTACAGGTGGCGGTAGTATCGCGCACACAAGGTATAAAAGGGTGCTGCATTGGCGGAGCTGTCATTTGTGTTCCGATGGTCCATGTGACGTGATGATGGCCGCTCGACGGGAATTAACAGACTCTGAACGCAGAATGGTAACTGAAAGACACATGGGACATTCCTTTTGGAAATAGTTGCGCAATTCAGTATTTTGAGATCCACATTGCCAAGAATGGCTCTAAGCACTATGGGACTTAAGATATGAGATCATCAGACCCATAGACTTAGAACTACTTAAACCTAACTAACCTAAAGACGTCACACATATCCGTGCCCGAGGCAGGATTCGAACCTGCGACCGTAGCAGCAACGCGATTCCGAACTGAAGCGCCTAGAACCGCTCGGTCACAGCGGCTGGCCATTGCCAAGAGCGGTCCGAGAATACCACATTTCGGGCATTATCTCTCACCACGGACAACGCAGTGACTGAAAGCCCTCATTTAACAACCGAAAGCTGCGGCGGTCGCATAGAGTTGTCAGTGCTAACAGACAAGCTATACTGCGCGAAACACCCGTAGAAATCAATTTGCGGCAAAATTTGGTGTTAATGGGCTATCAAAGCAGAAGACCGACGCGAGCGCGTTTGCTAACAGCACACCATCGCCTGGGCTCGTGGCTATATCAGTTGGACTCTAGACTAGTGCAAAACCGCGGCCTGGTCAGATGAGTCCGGATTTCAGCTGGCAAGAGCTGATGGTACTAATCGAGTGTGGCGCAGGCGTAAACCCAAGTTTTCAACAGTGCACTGTGCAAGCTGCTGATAGCGCCTCCTTAATGGTGTGGACTGTGTTGATAGAACGAACTGGGTCCTCTGGTGTAACTGAACCGATAACTGAATGGAAATGATTATTTTTGGCTACTTGGTGATCATTTGCAGCCACTCATGGACATCATGTCCCCAAAAAACAATGGAACTTTTATGGATGACAACGCGCCATGTCACCGGGCCCCAATTATTTGCCTCTCGTTTGAGGAATATTCTAGACAACTCGAGGAATGATTTGACCACCTAGATTTCCCGACGTGAGTACCAGCGGACATCTTATGAGACTTAATTGAGAGAGCAGTTCGTGCACAAAATCTTGCACCGGCAGCCCTTTCGCAGTTGTAGAGGCAGCGTGGTTCAATATTTCTACAGGGGAGTTTGAAAGACTCCTTCAGTCTGTGCCACGTCGACTTGCTGCACTACACTATGCAAAAGGAGGTCCGTCAAGGTGTTCGGAGGCATCCCGTGAGTCTCGTCACCTCAGTGTATAGACGAGCTCGTCGTCCAGGCCTCGAAGGCCCCAGGGATGTCGACCGACCGTCATGACATCTTCTGCCTTGCAGCGTCAAGCAGACGTGCTATGGGGGCATGTGGTGAGCACACCGCTCTCCCGGCCGTTTTGCCGACTTTCCAGACCGTTGAGCCCCTCCCCATTGAAGCAGCTTCTCATCTGGTGTCACGAGGTTGAATGCACCGGATACCATTTCTCCCTCCCCCCGTCCCCCCCCCCCCCCCCAGGTAGACACTTATCGGTACTGGGCAGTCGAGGAAAGAGGAAACGTGACGTTCAAAACACTTGTAGCACATTTATGATCCACCACGTTAGTGCAGCGCCTGTATTTGACAGTGTCTGAAAAGTGTTTGATGCAATTTTCCTTCGGACATGCATACATGTCGAAGGTGAGCCGTGCGCGGCTTAAGTTTATCCCATTAATTGTTTCTCATCTTCTATTACAGTACTGCCGCCTCATTTTCTTATTCTTTCTGCCTTACTTGTCCGTGAGTGGCAGCAGCAGCGCATATCGGTAAGTGCACTGTCGTACCATCTCTGGAGCGACCGATAGTATTTCCGGGTCGTCGTGTGTCTGGTAGTCTGTTCGGGACGGACCAGCAGTGCAGTCGATTCGCAGCAGCAGTGAAGTCGATTCGCAGCAGCAGTGAAGTCGTTGACGGAGCGCCGGTGAGGCGCGGACAGTCACTGCTAGCCGACCGCTGGCGACACACATGAACTGTTGACAGAGGGAGATTATTCGGGAGGACGACGCTTCAATCCCGCGTCTGGTCATCCTGATTTAGGTTTTCCGTGATTTCCATAAATCTCTCCAGGCAAATGCCGGGATGGTTCCTTTGAAAGGGCACGGCTGACTTCCTTCCCCGTCCCTCCCTAATCCGATGAGACCGATGACATCGCAGTTTGGTCTCTTCCCAACCTAACTAAACAACAAAAGCAACAGAGGGAGATTGAAATGGGACGACCATTGGTTGGTCGTCTCATCGGCCGACTTATATTTGGTCCTTTCACCGTTTCCGGGCCTGGGCAGTTGGTCGGTTGGCGTGGAGCAGCGAGGAAATCTCCGCGGCGCATAGTTTGGCCGGGCCTGGTGGCGGCCTCTATACGGTGTCGGAGTGTGTGGTGCTGGTCCCATTGTTACGAGGTTCATGACTCACCGATGCTGGACATGAAAGTTGAGTTTTGACTTAATCTACCAGCAAGTCACGACTGTTCACATTGTGTCGTTTGGAGTTCATTATCGGCTGCTGGGATATTCCCGCGGGCAACAATGTGTGTTTTCAAGTTGGCAGATTTTAGCCACCCTCCGGTGGAGTTTAACTGTACTTGGTTATTTGAATTGAAGTGCACCTGCTGGATCTTCTGTCTTGTGGCCGTTAACGTTCCGGTTACCTGACCAGTCCATTGACGTAAATTCAGGCAGTGTATTTTCCTCATTGTGTTGTTGCTGTCCAGCACGGTGTGTAGTTTGACAGCTCAATGTATAATTGGGTTTGGGTGCCAATACCTTCTACATTGTTCCACTGAACTCCCTGTTGTGTGCTGGTCAGGTGAATCGGAGGTTATCTTGTCGGTGGGTATGTTGACTGTCTGTCGGTTGTGTTGTCGTCAGATCGACAATGGTTGGGCCGACTGCCTGTCTCACCTAAGCGAGCGTTAGTGTTTGAATTCCAGGCTGACCTTTGGAACTTCTGAGCGCCCTTGTGTGTACTGCCTTTTCCTGCTTGGTCTTGTTGTTTGTACTTGTATGGCTTCTAACCAATTTTTAGATTAAGGTTGTTTTGCCCTTAAGGCGTCAGACGGTTTGGGCCTTCAGCCTATTTCAAGAAATGTTTTACATAAAGCCTTTGGCATTTTTAAAATCAATGTTACTCAGTCATAAGTGTTGGGCCTTCTGCCGATTTTGAATTTGTTTGCGCTTAAAATGTCAGATTCTTTGGGCCTTCATCCTAATTAAGGAACTGTTTTAAGACATGGCCTTGCCTTTTAAATTTCTGAATTTGGTTGAGCTGTAAATTATTGGCTTCAAGCTGTTTTAAAATTAAAATGGTCTTGCCCTTAAGGCATCAGATTGTACGGCGCATTCAGCCGCTAATTAAGTTTCAAAACTAAAGCTGTATTTTTTAATTTTTTTTTAAATTCTTGGCACTTGTAATGTTTGATCAAATAAAAGGTTGTATGTTCGAGTGTAACAGACAGTCGCATATTTTGGCCCCTTTCCACAACTTAATTTACGTGTCGTGTCCTGCGGGTTTAGCAGGTGTCTGGGAAGGGAAGTCGAATCGAACTTTACTGACACTGTCAAATGCAGATACTGCACTAATGTATTTCATGCCAAAGCCAAGGCACCTGTGCAGGAATCACAAATTGTGCGAGCAGTATGGGAACCAGACGCTGGGACATTGGAGATTTAGATCGGTCCTAGAGGGGTGCTCAGATAGACGAAGGTGTCAAGGCGATCGCTCACGATAAAGCGGAAATCCGGGTTCGAGTCCCGATTCGCAATTTGAAAATGCATTCACGAAATTAGTTAACGGTCTCATATTTAAAATAATGCATTTAAGTACAAGTAGAGTTAGTTTTATTAAGAAGTCAATGTTTCTCTTTCACAGACAACACAACATGACTTCTTCAGTCTGCTAAAATACTTTGGAGTCGCTCAAAATGGCTGGAATCAGAAACAGACAACAGCAGACAGGAAGTGTTTCGGGCCGGCGGCCGGATAGTCTGCTGTGAGCTGATAACATACTAATTTATGCAGGTTACCAATTAATAATAGGATCGGTACTTACGCCGCCCG
This sequence comes from Schistocerca piceifrons, assembly GCF_021461385.2. Classification (NCBI taxonomy): domain Eukaryota; kingdom Metazoa; phylum Arthropoda; class Insecta; order Orthoptera; family Acrididae; genus Schistocerca; species Schistocerca piceifrons. The sequence continues at coordinate 422,746,847 of NC_060145.1, forward strand.
AAATGACGCCCCACTATATCAGTACTGAATCCTGAGCAAAAATATTTGACGACCATTGCACTATTACAATCCTTTCTGGAGGACAAATCGCACTAGTATTATCCATTTTCTTTCCTATTCCATTCGCGTACTGAACGATGGAAAAATTTCTACCTGCGTGGGTCTGTACCTGCCCTCTCTTATCTTATTCTCACTATCCTTACGCGAGAAGTACGCTGGTAGTAGCATAGTCAACTTTCTGAAAATGCAGGCTCCCTCAAGTTACGAGACAGGGTTTCGCAAAAAATACGTCGACTCTCTTGCAAGGATTCCAAATTAAGAGACACATGCATTTCTGCTTCACTTTTTTTTTTGGGCTTTACTGTCCGTTTAGGGTCATAGCAGCTCGTCTCGGCCGGCCGATGTGGCCGAGTGGTTCTAGGCGCTTCAGTGTGGAACCACTCGACCGCTACGGCCGCAGGTTCGAATCCAGCTTCGGGCATGGATGTGTGTGACGTCCTTAGGTTGGTTAGGTTTAAGTCCTAGGGGACTGATGACCTCAGATGTTAAGTCCCGTAGTGCTCAGAGCCATTTGAACCAGCTCGTCTCGGAATTCGTTTCAGGTCTGCTGTCGTGCCTACTTGGTAAGGACTCCTGCCATTGAAAATATATTCTAGTTTTGGTCGCACTGCCACCTTCTACGCGACTGCCTTTACAGGGACCTTGCATTTTCCTAGAACCTTTCTAACAAATCTAAACCTTCCATTCGATTTCCCTAATACAGGTATTGATTTCACGTGATCATCCCTTGTGATGTCGCATATTGCTTTTACTCCTGAGTACTTAAACGCTGTGACTTGCTCAAGATGTTCGCCGCTGATCTTGTAATCAGATACTCGCTTTCTTTCTCTTTCTTACCTGCATTATCTTGCATATGCTAACATTTAAAGGGGGGGGGGGGGTTATATAACACCAAGTGGAATGTGATTCCAAGTGTTTCTGCGATTCCTTACGCTCGTCCAATGGCATTTACTTCCTGTACACAACACTGTCACGAACAGTATTACAGAGTTGCTGATCCAAGTACACAAACAAAATAATTCATTTATTTAGTTGATAGAGTTCTCATTCCTCTCACTACTTGAATTAAATCGAACTATCTACTGCAAGAGAATCATGTCAAGAATCTTTATCTTCCTTATAACTACACGGTCCATTCACATTAGTATGTTCCACGTCAACGTACAATAACCACTCACAGAGGGGAGGTGACAGCACTGGCAGTGGAGGGTATATAGAGAGTATCGGGATGCCGCGTAAACGGAACACTCGTTGTCGTAATGCGGAAACACAGAAATTTATCTGACGTCCAAAAAGATATGATCATTGGCTTTCCGGTCAAAAGTGGAAGCATTTCCGAAACTGTTGAGTCTGTAAACGGTTCGTGTGCAGCAGTGGTTAAAGCATACCGTGCGTGGAAAAATGGCGCTATTCAAAAGTGGTGCACCACGACCTATAGGTAACAGTGGAGAAGTGTAAGGGCGAATAGACGTGACTATTGAGCAGCTGACCGGCCAGATGAACGAAGGGGCTACCTACAGTGAGTCCTCCTCAACAGCCCTTCAGCGAACGCTGCTGCGTGTAAGCTTCCTCGGCAGGTGCTCAGTTCATGCACCCATGCTGACTGCAGTTCAGCGGTGAGGAAGCCTGGAATTTGCACACTTGAACCGCAACTGTACGTCCAGTGAGTGGCGAGAGAAGGCCGTTTCAGATGAATCACGTTTTATGCTCCATCTGAGAGATGGGCGATGGCGTGTTTACGACGTGAAAGTCTGAAAGAAAAGCGCTGCCAGAATCGTCGGAAGGGTCCAGGTCGGAGAAGGGAGCGTTTTGGTGGGAGAAATTTTTTCTTGCCGTGCGTGCGTAATTTCTTCATTCTGGAAGGCGCAGTGGCTCAACACAAGTATGTACCTATCTTCGGGGACCATATTCAGGCTTCTGACAGTTTGTCACATTAATGTATCTGGACAGTGTAAGGCACCTCGGAATTTTGTGCAATATACTTCTGGCACGAAATGTCACAATTCCAGAGACTGTACTAGTCTCATACAGATACGATTTTATGTATATAGACTAAGCGGGGAGTGAAAATTTATACGAAGGCCGGAAATAGAACCCGGGTCTCGTGCTTATTAAGCAGGTGCCTTAGCCACTAAGCCATGTTGGCACAGCGGTTCACACAACTGCACGAGTTGCCGTGATACACCTCCCGCCTCGACCCAAATTCTCACTCCCCCGTACACACGATCAGAATTGTCGAGACCCTCCATATCCCGGTATAGCAGCTCAGCATATATGGGGGTTCCACCCTGAAACCCAGGTGCAGGTCCTTATACAAACGACGGTTCAATACCGCGCCCGGCCATCCTGATTTAGGTTTTCCGTGATTTCCCTAAATCGCTCCAAGCAAATGTCGGGATGGTTCCTTTGAAAGGGCACGGCCGACTTCCTTCCCTGTCCTTCCCTAATCCGATGAGACCGATGACCTAGGTCTGGTCTCCTTCCCCAAAGAACCCAACCCAACCCCTTATACAAACGAAATGACACAATTTCAGAGACTTCACTGGTGTCATATAGACATGATTCACGTTCTAAGCTGAGGTGGTATTCCAGAACATAGAGAGACTCGGCAATTCTGATAGTGTGTAAGGGGGGCTTTAAAGTAGACTGGGGCGGCAGTGCGAATTTAGATCGAGGCGGGAGGCGTGCCGGGGTAATCCGTGCAGTTGTGTGAACTGCAGTGCCCAGGAGGCTTAGCGGCTAACGCACCAGCCTAATAAGCAGGAGACACGGGTTCGATTCCCAGCCTTGGTACAAATTTTTACTCGCAGCTTCAGCCTATATACATAATTTCTGGAACGAACTTATACACTTTCTATTACTAGGAGAGACGTGCTATTACTGGAGAGCTGCATTGCGAGGGTGTGTTAACTACCTTTGTAAAAATAAATGTTTTTTGTAGAAAGTAAAATTTATTTTTCAGTGTACTTACACTAACAGCAACGTATTTTGTGCAGTGAAAATCAGACTGCTATGCACTCCAAACTTACGAATTTGGCAATGTGTGAGCGCGCATGTGCTTCGTCGGCAGGGGCCTTGTATCTAATGGCACGCGTTCACTGTCGAGCTGGAAGTGGTGTGCAATGATTGAAACTAATTTGGCGAAATGAACTGAGTTTATCACCGCGGAAATTATGCTGTTTTTGTGTGACTTATTCCCGTTGGCTTTTAACTGTATTGCTGTTGTGGTTTTGTGGAGATATTGCTAGTGAGGAGATGTATGAACTGTTAGCAGTGTACCTATTCTTGTGCAGAGGTCGTACCTTGGAATCTTCCCTAGAATATTTATGTAACAAGAGGGCTTTGATCATCGACTTTCGAGTAATGAGAAGAATTAACAGTTACTGAATATTGTCTCTGTAGCGGGGTGTACGGTGATTTGAAATTAAAATTGTGTGCCGGACCGGGATTCGAAGTGGGCCCGTGACCTTTTGCGGGAAAGTGCTCTATCGACTCAGCTATGCTAGCACGACTCACGACCCGCCCTCACAACTTCGCTTCCGCCTGTACCTCATCTCCTACCTTCCGAACTTTACACCTTTCTGCCAGGAGTGCCATCTATTCCGTTAGGTATCCTGGAGAACTATAAAGTTTCGAAGGAAGGAAAATTAGGTTTAACGTTCCGTCGACATCGAGGTCATTAGAGACGGAATAGAAGCTCGGATTGTGTCAAGGATGGGGAAGGAAATCGGCCGTGCCTTTTCAAAGCAACCTTCCCGGCATTTGCATGAAGCGATTTGTGGAAATCAGGCAAAACCTAACTCTGCATGGCTGGACGCGGGTTTGAACCGTCGTCCTCCCAAATGCGAGTCCAGTGCGCTAACCACTACGCTACCTCGCTCGATATGAAGTTTGGAAGGTAGGAGATGAGGTACTAGCAGAAGTTAAGCTTTGAGGGCGGGTCGTGAATCGTGCTTGGATAATTCAATCAGTGAGCTCCTTCCTGGGAAAGGCCAAAGTCTGAGGTCCGATTCCCGGTTTGACATACATTTTTAATGTGCCAGGAAATTTCAAAAGTAATCCTGTCTGTCTCGAATTAAAGTAAGGTTGGCGACCCGTATTTGGAAATGTTTGATAGTGTAGCAGTGCAGAGAATTAATGCGGGTGTCCCCAGTAAGTCACTTCCCACGAGTGCTCGAGTCTGCATCTACATCTACATACATACTCCGCAATCCACCATACGGTGCGTGGCGGAGGGTACCTCGTACCACAACTAGCATCTTCTCTCCCTGTTCCACTCCCAAACAGAACGAGGGAAAAATGACTGTCTATATGCCTCTGTACGAGCCCTAATCTCTCTTATCTTTGTGGTCTTTCCGTGAAATATAAGTTGGCGGCAGTAAAATTGTACTGCAGTCAGCCTCAAATGCTGGTTCTCCAAATTTCCTCAGTAGCGATTCACGAAAAGAACGCCTCCTTTCCTCCAGACTCCCACCCGCGTTCCTGAAGCATTTCCGTAACACTCGCGTGATGGTCAAACCTACCAGTAACAAATCTAACAGCCCGCCTCTGAATTGCTTCTATGTCCGACCTAATAGAGATCCCAAACGCTCGAGAAGTACTCAAGAATAGGTCATATTAGTGTTTTATAAGCGGTCTCCTTTACAGATGAACCACATTTTCCCAAAATTCTACAAATGAACTGAAGCCGACTATCCGCCTTCCCCACAACTGCCATTACATGCTTGTCCCACTTCATATCGCTCTGCAATGTTACGCCCAAATATTTAATCGACGTGACTGTGTCAAGCGCTACACTACTAATGCAGTATTCAGACATTACGGGATTCTTTTTCCTATTCATGTGCATTACTTTACATTTATCTATATTTAGAGTTAGCTGCCATTCTTTACACCAATCATAAATCATGTCCAAGTCGTCTTGCATCCTCCTACAGTCACTCAACGACGACATCTTCCCGTACACCACAGCATCGTCAGCAAACAGCCACACATTGCTATCCACCCTATCCAAAAGATCATTTATGTAGATAGAAAACAACAGCGGACCTACCACACTTCCCTGGAGCACTCCAGATGATACCCTCACCTCCGATGAACACTCACCATCGAGGAGAACGTACTGGGTTCTATTACTTAAGAGGTCTTCGAGCCACTCACATATTTGGGAACCAATCCCATATGCTCGTACCTTAGTTAGGAGTCTGCAGTGGGGCACCGAGTCACACGCTTTCCGGAAGTCAAGGAATATAGCATCTACATCTACATGATTACTCTGCAATTCACATTTAAGTGCTTGGCAGCGGGTTCATCGAACCGCAATCATAATATATCTCTACCATTCCACTCCCGAACAGCGCGCGGGAAAAACGAACACCTAAACCTTTCTGTTCGAGCTCTGATTTCTCTTATTTTATGTTGATATTAATTCCTACCTATGTAGGTCGGGCTCAACAAAATATTTTCGCATTCGGAAGAGAAAGTTGGTGACTGAAATTTCGTAAATAGATCTCGCCGCGACGAAAAACGTCTTTGCTTTAATGACTTCCATACCAACTCGCGTATCATATCTGCCACACTCTCCCCCCTATTACGTGATAATACAAAACGAGCTGCCCTTTTTTGCGCCCTTTCGATGTCCTCCGTCAATCCCACCTGGTAAGGATCCCACACCGCGCAGCAATGTTCTAACAGAGGACGAACGAGTGTAGAGTAAGCTGTCTCTTTAGTGGACTTGTTGCATCTTCTAAGTGTCCTGCCAATGAAACGCAACCTTTGGCTCGCCTTCCCCACAATATTATCTGTGTGGTCTTTCCAACTGAAGTTGTCCGTAATTTGAACACCCATGTACTTAGTTGAATTGACAGCCTTGAGAATTGTACTATTTATCGAGTAATCGAATTCCATCGGATTTCTTTTGGAACTCATGTGGATCACCTCACACTTTTCGTTATTTAGCGTCAACTGGCACCTGCCACACCATACAGCAATCTTTTCTAAATCGCTTTGCAACTGATAATGGTCTTCGGATGACCTTACTTAGACGGTAAATTACAGCATCATCTGCGAACGACCTAAGAGAACTGCTCAGATTGTCACCCAGGTCATTTATATAGATCAGGAACAGCAGAGGTCCCAGGACGCTTACCTGGGGAACACCTGATATCACTTCAGTTTTACTCGATGATTTGCCGTCTATTACTACGAACTACGACCTTCCTGATAGGAAATCACGAATCCAGTCGCACAACTGAGACGATAGCCCATAGGCCCGCAGCTTGATTAGAAGTCGCTTGTGTGGAACGGTGTCAAAAGCTTTCCGGAAATCTAGAAATACGAAATCAACTTGAGATCCCCTGTCGATAGCGGCCATTACTTCGTGCGAATAAAGAGCTAGCTGCGTTGCACAAGAACGATGTTTTCTGAAACCATGCTGATTACGTATCAATAGATCGTTCCCTTCGTGGTGATTCATAATGTTTGAATACAGCATATGCTCCAAAACCCTATTGCAAACCGACGTCAATGATATAGGTCTGTAGTTCGATGGATTACTCCTACTACCCTTCTTAAACACTGGTGCGACCTGCGCAATTTTCCAATCTGTAGGTACAGATCTATCGGTGAGCGAGCGGTTGTATATGATTGCTAAGTATCCTTCTGATACACTTGAGAAAAGAAATTCGCTCGTGTAAGACAGACTTGAGACAGCGCGCTACCTCCGGCGCGCGGATGGCTCTCTCGCTGTGGAGGGCGGCCACCTGCTGTGGGAATTAACGCAGGCCGCAAGCTGGAGTGCCGCCGACCGCAGGCGCGCTCTGCCGAGACCAAAAAGCGCAGCAGAGCAGGGCGGCGGCGGTCGCAGCAGTAGCAGGAGGCGGCACTCTACGTGGCCGGGCCCCCGCCGCTCGCCGTGACGGAACGCCCAGTTTTTCACAAGCCGCCGCGCCAAGGACGGGCCCCGCCGCCCGTCCTCCGGGATTGCGGCACCCACCTGCGCAGATTCTGCGGGATGCGCAGCAGATCTGCCCAATCACCTACAGTTACTGGACGGCGCGGCGAAAAGGGCGGCGTTCGAGCAAGGGAATCGTCTCATCTGTGGTGACCGTTAACGTATTAATTTTGCACGTGACTTCATACACTTTATAGACTCGGGACACTACAGCCGCTGGACTTCAATGCTTGTCCTCCTAACATTGGAAGGAGTGGTGTCGCCTCGGCTTGAGAATGCTGGCATCTGTAGACACATTACGTGTACGGGACCTGGACTCAGCAGTGTGTGGGCCTGGTGTAACACCTGCAGCGCCTCTCGGTGTTGAAAAAACAAAAAAATAGCTCACAAATTAGCTCCCATGTCCTTAAAATATCAATTCACAAAATGACCCAGTCCCTCCACAAGTAGGAATTATAAAAAATAAATGAAAAACAAATAGAGGGAAATATCTAGTATAGAAATCAAAACAAAAAAAAAGAAAATTTAATTATAAATTTTAGGAAACATGGGAAGGGGGAAAAACAGTAGAAAACATTAAAATACTAGTTATTCCAATACGTAAGAAAATCAATATTATAGTCGTAGAACGTAGATCTGGGACACCAAAGATAGTGTTTATTAAAGTATAAATAGCCATACGTTGCAATTACGATACTCCAGTCTCTAATCTGTTCTAGTTCGGAAGTTATTTAGGACGTTCAGCTTTAGAGAACAACTATTGGGACTTTATTAAACGGGGATCAAGAATAGATCGTGACGAGGTTGTTTTTGAGGATTGTCAGTTCAAGACTTTAATTTGGACTGAGAGGCACCCACATGCCTTGCTCATACTGTGGCATCAAGCAGTCAGGCCTGCAAGATGTGTGGTCTGCCAAGCGAGTGGATTCATTCTTATTTATCGAGTAACATGAACTCTAGTACTCACACTTAAGTTACAAGTTATCCTCCCATATGACTAATACGCAACGGAAACACGCTTCTATCAGTAACTTACAGAACTCTGACTGGACACCACGCACTGGCAATACCACATTTTCTTTTTGTCTTTTATTTAACGGCTTTTATCGACACGTGACCACCGCACTGAATATGAATGGCGCACACATTATAAATTCGGGACATTATTACAACATACAATTCGAAGGAAAGGTCACCAATATTTTTCTTTTCACTATCTTATTTATTCCGATAAATTCTCTAACCTAAACACACAAATTCTGTAACCTACAACAATAACACGTGAGAAATTCCGCCCAGTGGGCATGGCTTTACAATGGTGAATCTCTATATTATGGTCTCGTAATTATTTTTAACGCTACAGTGCACTTTCTGGATAGGATGGTGGATCTTTTATTATACCTCACACTTCGACTCTCACAATCATCATCACGAAACTTTCCTCCAGACCGAGCGGTACCGAAGGAACAAGCATAACCCACTAATCTTTGGAAACTACCTCGCTACTCTCCCATGCAAACCACACATACCCAAATTACATGACATACACCACACTACAACATGAAATACTACACAGAGAATAGTCACAACATTATCACTTTCAGCTTTTCCACTTCAATTAGTATTTATCCCAGTTTCACACGACACTGCCCCACTTCGTAATTCTACTTTCCTACTATGAACTCTGGAGATATTTGCACGTCTTCCTGTGCAGTGCAAGCCAAGTGGCGTTGCTGGATAGACGGCCGACTCACCTTGCTTCTCTCTCAGAGTTTGAGTCAAGCGTCACACGGAATCTTATCACGCAAAGTAATATTAAGAACATCACACACGCGAGTCCACAACTGATACCATGGATGAGTACTTCTCTTTATCCTTTGTCTCATACACAGATTGAGACTCACACAGTACTCACCACGTGGAAGTACTCGTCTCTAATTTCAAGTCCTGCAGACGCTATTTCTTAAATATTTCAACTTATTGTACACACGCTAGTAATTCAGGTTAACTTAAGCACACGGAAGTATTTCAACTTAATGCTACACGTGGTTTCATTGTGACCGTTGGTCACTTCCGAAGATTCCTACAATCCCTTTAATATTACCTGCCTGACATTTAATTCTCCCCACAAAAGTTCCTGAAATAGAGAAATTATTATTTCAAACTACTCTTAAATATTCCACATGCATACCATGTCCCCACTCTTTCATCATTACGAAGCACAACTAAAACAGGTCTTAACAGCACAAGATCCAGCGGCAGAGTGCTGAAACATGGCCATTCTCGAGGTCCTCTCCCATCTCTGTCGAGGTGGGGGAAGCACCTTGCTATCGTATTGGTCAGCCGCATTTCAGGCGCTCAAAGCTCTGGTAAATTTCATCTCTTTGGTCCCACTAAAGGTGGCCAAAGGATCGTCTCAAAGATGATCATATATTCACATTCACTATCTGCGGTTAGCAGACGACCATACATTCATTCATTTCACAGATCTCACCAAACTGTATGTAGGGATTTACTTTGTGGGACTGCACAACTGATCAATTACATAAATAAATTGTCATTCTTTCCCACACTGGTATCCGGCTTCGCTGTATTAATTGAAATTGAGTTATTTTACAAAAAAAAGTGTTGTTCTGACAAAAATAATGAAGTATGTTGTACCTATTTTCGATGTCGGGCGGTACTGTACCCTTTCAGGACATTTATCAGATTAGATAAACGGGAAGGTGAATAGTAATCTCGTTGGCTTTAATGTCAATTCGTGTGAATATTTAAACGCTTTACTGAATTGAGAATTTTAACCGGATTCGGACTTTGAATTGTGATAGTTGGAAACTTTAACTTCACGCGACTAGTGATCATAGTTAATGACAGTTTGCGGATATTAAACAGAAATAACTTATTTACCGAAAGTGACAGGATATTATCTAACATCTCTGATGCTAGCGGGAATCCTACTTAGACATCTAATTAAAGAACTTCTTTGAATGAGATCGTATGAGTGAACCTATTTATTAATAATTCTTGTCAATAAACTGACGTAGCTGATTTGAAACATAATACAAGTCTTGAACATTAATTTAACTTAGATTAATAAACGTTAAGGTTACGTGATCTATGCCAAGAACAAACTAGCGTTTCGTAACTAAAACAATTGAACGAAAGGTCAGTTATTTTCGTCTGTAAACATTGGTAGTAAAGCTACTAAAGATTTTTTCTCTCAGACTTGGGAAAACTATACGTGTAGTGACTGACGTTTAACATTGGGTTTTAAAAGTAATCAAACTGATACTTAGCCGGGACAATATTAAATAAAAGTAAAACCCTTCAATGACAGTCAATGTGTAAAAAATAAAATCAAACTTTCACCTATTAGACGAAAGAGCGAGAAAGAGGGCTGCTACACTGGCCGACGACCACTGGAAAATGCTTCCTGGACGCAAGCGCAAACTTATCACAGTCAGCGACAAGTCGATTGTTCTTAACGAACAGAAATATTCAAACGTAAAGGTGTCTTCTGTAGTACCTCAAGGATCTGTTATATGACCACTACGAGGGACAGTAACAAAATTTCAATTGTAACCTTGAAAAAATAGTGTTATATTTGTACTTTTAGCATTGCAGCCCAGTCAGCAATCGTGATAATGTAATATATAAGAAACTATCAGCCGCGATTGCGGTAATGAAACCAACCTTTCCCTAGATTTCAGCCCAAATAATTGAGCCTTCTTCAGAAGATATGCCTGAATCTATAATATGTCTAAGAGGGCATGGTGTAGTCTTATTTCTAGATCTTGCACTCTTAGACAAATTATAGATTCAGCCATATCTTCTGAAGAAGGCTCAATTATTTGGTATTTACTATCAAAGACAGTCTTGATCACAATTTATTTATCACGATGACCGGTTTCGATCACTACTGTGGTCATCTTCAGACGAATGAGTAAGGATCTCCTTCTGCTGGAGAATCACTAGTGGTCGAAACCAGTCACCATAATAAATAAATTGTGATCAAGACTGTTTTTGATAGTAAATATTTGCAACACTTTGATCACTGTTAACTCTCACAATGTATTCAAAAGTAATCAATTATTCGGGCTGAAACCAAGGTAAAGGTAGGTTTCATCACAGCAATCGAGGCTGATAAAGTTGTGTAATTAATTTTCTCTCTGTCTGCAGGCACAATTCTGCAGCGCTGGTACACATTGAAACCCCCCTGCCACAGTACCGCAACAAAAGTCTAGAGGAGCCGAAACAAATTGGTGCTACCCAGTAACAGAGTGGGTGGAGTAACTTGCCGGCAAATGCAGACGCCTAAAAGCTGCATATGGACAAGTGACACAGCAACAGTATCGCCGCTGCTGCCGGAATTAATTACCACGTCGGGTCTTATAGCGTCGTCCTGCTGCACTGCGGCGCGAGGTTTTTAGTGTGTACCAGAGCCATAGACATGTCTGCTGACAAACAAAAATAGTTCATTTGGCTCTGAGCACTATGGGACTTAACTTCTCAGGTCATCAGTCCCCTAGAGCTTAGAACTACTTAAACCTAACTACCCTAAGGACATCACACACATCCATGATCGAGGCAGGATTCGAACCTGCGACCGTAGCGATCGCGCAGTTCCAGACTGAAGCGCCTAGAACCGCTCGTCCACAGTGGCCGGCCTGCTGACAAACAGAAAATTAGTTACGTAACTTCATTTTATTGTGCTGTATTACAGTAACCTTAATTTAATTTCACCGAGAGAGGTGGCACAGTGGTCAGCACACTGCACTAACATTCGGGAGGCCGGCCTTCTAACCTGCATCCGTCCATCCAGATTCATGTTTTCCGTGATTTCCCTAAATCGCTTCAGCGAAATGCCGGGATGGTTACTTTGGAAGGTGGACAGCCGACTTCGTTCCCCATCCTTCCCTAATGCGATGGGATTGATGACGTCGCTGTTTGGTCCACTCTACCAGATCAGCCAACTAACCAATTTAATCTCATATTCCTTGCTACAAATGTGTATCGCATTTCAACATGATCGTCTCTATAGTACGCGTTGTGGAATATGCATATTACTTTCGTGTCAAAGTTTATTCCGTAGCAGGTGGTCGGCACAAGTCGCACACGCCTGCCATCAGTTGTCACTACTGGAAGACAAACAACAAAAATCATATGCTGTCCCACATCCTCTAACCCCCGCAATAGCCATGTTACTTATCCTTCGGCCCATGCGATAAGCGGCCAACTTTACTTAGCTCAAAGCCGAATTCACGAACGTCAACTACAATCAAGCAGTGTAACGTGAAGGAAGTGGATTTGTTGCAGATTCGGCACTTTGAAGAAATTTAAAAAGCTCTATGAGGAACAATTTGAGGCATGTTGAGTCTTTTCGTAGAGCACGTAGTTAGAAGATTTTGTCTGATGTAAATAAGCTTCATGTTCTTCAATCAGGTCGATTTTTCTTCCTTTTTCAACACAATGTGTTTCTGGGTGCTCTCCTCACTTTCTGGCAGACAGATTTATCACCAGCGCTGTGCATCTCCTCGAGTTTTCAAATTTGAAGGAATCTTAGAGATTTGTTTGCATTAGTAGAATGACGGACTCTCATTCGAATGCACTGAGTATTTCAGAGTAGCTGCGAATTCCTCTGTCCTCTATGGACAAAATATTGTTGTTAAGCGTTCAATACTGGCATGTCAGCATCGAAATAATTTTTTATTTATGAAGCTATCGAATGTGGAGCGATGAGTTTACGTCATTTGGGCAGATTGTTGAAGAGACAGCAAACAACCAAAAAATAGGAAGCTGATTCACAGGAGGCAACGATAAAGTCCTAAATTTTAAGGTTTTTGAAAAAGCTTCCTGCACAATATATTTTATTCTTTACACCAGCGCTTCTAGCAATCCGGCCAGTGTGGCCGAGCGGTTCTAGGCGCTTCAGTCCGGAACCGCGCAACTGCTACGGTCGCAGGTTCGAGTCATGCCTCGGGCATGGATGTGTGTGATGTCCTTAGGTTAGTAAGGTTTAAGTAGTTCTAAGTTCTAGGGGACTGATGACTTCAGATGTTAGTCCCATAGTGCTCAGAGAAATTTGAACCATTTTTTTGCTTTTAGCAAAAGGGTTCAGAGCACCAATCGAACTACTTTTGAGATAAACAGACGTTTCATATCTTCAGACATACTGTTCACAGTGATTAAGTGGTGGATGATTGATTTTGTTGTTTTATGTTTTATGATACATTGACAGAAGTGTTTTACAATGTATGTGTTACATTATGAGAGTCTTCCGTGACTGTCATAAAAAAATACAAAAGAAACAATTGTTTAATTTTATTGAATGATTTACATAAAGCTGTTACATAAAATTAATGAAAAACGTCGAGTAATTGCGTGTTTTATTTCATTTCGCAGGTGAGTAGCAGCAGCCGCATCCCCTGTGTCTCTGCCACGTGAGTAGCCAGTCTGAGTTTATGGGCTGCGCCTTAACAGGCAGGATATTTTCATGCCACGTGCCGCCACCGACAACTCTAATCTGGGAAGAGTTCACGTGTCACGCAAAGTGCAGAGCCTCTGGTTGACATTTGTCTCCCCGCAGACAGCGATAGGGTGGCAGCTGTCGCGTTGTTTTCGACGTAAGGGACGCTGTGGTGTGATACTGGTCTTCCATGTTGCTATTATGAGTCGTAGTAGTCGACGACCCCAGCTGCTTATCATACGACCTGTCGCAATATTTATAACCAATCCAGTTCTTGCGCTGTGGCATTCTGAAGCACTTAATTATTTATTTATCCCGTAAGATAAAAGTTAGAACAAAGATATGGCAAACTTAAGACAGAATAAAAGGAAAAAAAATAACAGGGAACTAAACATTTGAATGGCTCAGTGAAACAAGGGACGATTCCTGCTGGTTTTTAGAAAGCAAAAACGTTCCCCACCACGTCTTTTTCCCGACGAATTTACTCTATCAAATGTTTTCGGTGTACTTATCTCGTTAACTCTGGATGAAAATGCGACCTTCGGCAAACATACATCATTGTCATCGTCAGGTAAACTGAATGTTTTTGTGTTTCTGTTTTCTTTTACAGGTGTCATTTTCTGATGACAACAAACGTGAATATTGTCGAGCTCGGTCATATTCATCGCGATTTAATGCGAGAAGTGCACCGAAAATATTAAATGAGTCACGTAACTTGTACATCATTTAACAAAGCTTTGACCTCCAGTACTATAGATAGTGTGGAGTTGAATTAGAAAATATTCGTGACGTATTGTCACCAATCAGATTTCTCACAAATGAATCGCTAAAGATCGTCATGTGAAAGTGTGTGGACTGAAAAGTATTTCAGACGACTACAACTATCAGTTTTACTGTACAAAGAACACACACTGAAGTATGAATAATGATAATCAGAAGTAATGAATGTCTGTTAGACATAAGATTCTACTCTCATGTCTCAGTCAGTGTCCTCAATGTTAATAGTGTTACAACTTCCTCTCCTAGCCACAAGAGTGGACCACAAGTAAGCCGCTCAACTAATTCCATTTTCGCGTAACAAGGAGCAAGCGTTATCTGCAGAGGCAGAGCTTTAGTCTAAAACGACAAGAAAGACATCCTTTGTAATTTTGTGTGTTACAAAGAAGATCCTGAAATACCTACTCAAGTACAATATAGCTCACCTATGTCAGTTCTCCAGCTTTTGCTAATAAATCGCTCGATCCTTCCAGAATGAAAATTTCATCATGCAGCGGAGTGTGCGTTGATATGAAACTTCCTGGCAGATCAGAACCCTGTGCCGGACCGAGACTCGAATTCGGGACCTTTGCCTTTCACGGGCAAGGAAAGGTAGGAGACGAGGTACTGGTGGAAGTAAATCTATGAAGACTCGTGCTTAGGTAGCCCAGTTGATAAAACACTTGCCCGCGAAAGACAAAGGACCCGAGTTTGAGTCTTGGTTCGGCACACAGTTTTGATCTGTAGGAAGTTTCTTGCTTGATCCTTACTGAGACAATTAAAAATGTGTTTTCCAGTGTGTACTTTCATGCTATACCCTGTCGATCTTGTAGTCCGATTTACGCCTATGACTTTTGACGAGGCCATATTAGTATGCATTTTGAACGTCTTATGAAAGTCATCTTGTGAACTTCTGACAGTGTCAGTCACAGCCTCGACTTAAATGTGGTAAGTTACAATGTGGCAAGACATGTATTTTACTTTGCGTTCGTGTCGTAAAAAAAGCAAAGCCGTATGGTATGGTTGGCTGGGAGACACCGAAGGGCAGGTTTAGCTGCGTAATTGGAAACGTTTATCCTATCCTTCGCGCACACCGGCACCTTTTCTTCGATAGGTATGAGATTTGTGTGAAAAGTCAATCTGAAACGTGTAGCTGACAGTAGAGTGTGTGTGTGTGAAAAGTCAATCTGAAACGTGTAGCTGACAGTAGAGTGTGTGTGTGTGTGTGTGTGTGTGTGTGTGTGTGTGTGTGTGTGTGTGTGTGTGGTAATGGTTATGTTGTACTCCATAAGACAGTGCGGAGAGATTTGGAATTTAATCAGTCTCCTCCTCTTCGCCCGAAAAGCAAATTGGAAATTGCACAATTGTGCAGTGAACGCACCCTGCCTAGCTGGCAGGTGTGACATTAGGGAGGGGGTCTGAGAAGAAGGAGCATTCAGTCTGTTATTTTATGGCCATGAGAGCAGCATCTCTTGTGTACGGTAGTAACTTAAGAGCTCAGTGCAAGTGGAATTTTTACGTCGATCTGACAGGAATATGTATTTGAAAATATTCAACACTTAGTATTTTAAAAACTGTAACAGAACTTCATAAAGTGTTGAAAAATAGTTTTCTTTGTTTCTTTTGACAATATTCGGCAAACGTAGCTGTTCATCATAGAACATTGTTAAACGTCACTGAGGTGCTTCACAGTAATCACTTTTTCTAAGAGGCGGAAATACGATGACGGTTTGATGAGTATGGTAAATTTCGATGAAAGAATGGAACATTTTCGTTACGCTAGAGAAGTTCAGCAGCGTACAGCGAACAGTTCATTGCCGTCAGCCGTCCGAATTCGTCGTGTGTCCACTGGAATTGAAAATGGAGGAAAACGAGATTTGTGCTGTTATTAATCATTGACATTTGAATGGTTGAACTGCAGCGCAATAGAACCGAATTGGATGTCCAGGTGGACTCTGCAGCATCATTGGAGACCATTCACTTGTGGATTAATGAACTTAAACGTGGACGGACAACCTACGAAGACGAAGCGCGCTCCGGTCGTCAAATTGAGACCACCATAAAGGAAACCACCGACAAAGCCCATGATACGGTAATGCAAGACCGCCGAATAAAAATTTGTGATATCGCTGAGCTTTTAGGCATCGCAACTAAGCGAGTGAATAACACCCAGCATGGACAATTTGGCTATGAAGAAGCTGTGTGCTAGGTGGATTCCTGCGATTGGTGACAGTCTGTCAACAGCGCATCCGGTCCATCGTCTCATCACTGTCTGGCGATATTTATGCGCATTTTGCGAAACTTTATGCACCGATTTGTTGCTGTTGATGAAACCTGGATCCATCATTACACATCGGACTTCAAACAGCTGTGAAAAGAGTGATCAAAGGCTGGTGAAAGTGCACCAAGGAGGGCAAAGACCGTTTTGTCAGCTGGTAAGGTGATGGCCATTGTTCTTTCGGATTCCCAAGGAATAATCCTCATAGATTACTTGGAAGAAGGCAGAGCCATAACTAGATGCGATTAAGCTTCACAGTTGGATCGTCTGAGACTTGGCGTTCCCTGAAAAAGGACCAAGACTGGCACGCAAAAGTGCTCTTTTACCAGGATAATGCACCGTTCCACACATCAGCGATAACAATGGCGATAGTGTATAATTTGGGCTTTGAATTGGTCCCAAATGATGTCAGATGAGAAAGTGATATTTTATCCGTAATTTATGCTGTTGAACTCGGTGACTTTTCCTTTATAGGGTGTAGAACAATTTACACTACCAGATACAATAAAATATTATTTATTCGCCACAGCCCGTTTCGGGCTTGTGCCCATCCTGAGGTGTTTATACATTCGTGTACATGTTTATATTGCTGGAGATCAGTGTATAAATACAAAAAAAAAAAAAAATATTTGCTGGCGACTAAACAGATACAAGTGAGACAATTGTAAGTGACGAAGCAGCATTTGTCGAAAATATCTCTGTACTTACCAAAAAAATGAAGCATTATTATTATATGTACGCCGTGGTTACAGTTTTTCCACTTAGTTGCACTTTTGGTAACTCACCAGTGCGTAATTATAATAATGATGCTTCATCTTTTTGTAACTACAGAGATATTTTCGACAAATTCTGCTTTGTCACTTACAGTTGTCCCACTTGTATCTGTTTAGTCACCAGCAAATAATTTTTTTGTATTTACACAGTGATCTCCAGCAATATAAACATGTACATGAATGTATAAACACCTGAGGATGGGCACAAGCTGGAAACCAGTCGTGTGGGGAATAAATAATCTTTTATTGTGTCTGGTAGCGGAAATTTTTCTGCACCTAGAAAGTGATAGTTGCAGTCAACGAGTATTTTGCAGAGTTTGACAGAACCTAGTTTTCCGATGTGATGAAAAAGGCTGAACATGTAGTCTGATTTAAATTAGTCGGCATCCGACGTTTAAAGTCAAATGGTGTGACGCTGATATGATAAATTCCGTCCGGAGCACTCCGTTCTCCGCGGCTTCAGAAAAGCCCCATCTCCTACAAAAATCACATAAAGCATCTGAAGTTCACGTAAGGTATAGATGGCTGTGGCAACTCTAAAAGTGTCCAAAATTGGCACTAGATTGTAACGACTTACTTACGTACTTCTAGAAAGAAGCGATATGTATGAGTTCGGAAAAGTTTCGTACCTTAGAGCCGGCAGGTAGAATGCTTTCGCAGTAGGAGAGCCAGTGCCAGTACAGCTGCCACTGGCGCATGGCTTTCAATAAACGCCAACTAACTGAAATAGGACTGTAGTTGCGGCTAGTTCGAACACGTGACCTGTCAGGTGTATTGCAGCCAGCACTGCAACAACACAAGATGCCTTTTGCTGCCGCAACAAGCCGGACACCTCCTCTGCGTGGGGATACACCATTGTTCGCTCAAGCATTACAGTCGAGTGCTTTAAAACAAACGACAAGACAGCGGAGAAAGATATAAGTGTGATATCCTTTAATCTGATCACAGATGGAGCCCTGCTTGAACTGAGACATTCAGTCGGAGACGAAAAGCCCAGATGGCAGCTTTTGTCGCGTCTTCCACGGCGCACGAGGCGGGACGAAAGACAAATACTACGTTGAAGTGAAGCTCTGTTCCTGGGCATTAGTCTTGCTTCTTGTGGCGCCAAAACGGAGTCGGTTGAGTGAGTGCTCCACCCACCTGTGTGGCCAGCAGGAAGTGCTTTATCTGGTGCCCTTCAAATTGTAAGGTTCTGGATCCATCACGTCGCATCTCTACTTTCGTTTGTCGTGGCTGTCCTACGTGTTGCTCGCCGATTTTAAGAAACCAGTTTTTAGTAGTGACCACGGTTCCTAGTATCCAGCAGAGGATGAACCTTCAGGTGCTATTGCTGTAGTCTTCTTGTTCCTTACTGCGACTTCATCGTTGGGGAATAAGGAAAGTCGTCACAATTATCAAAAGTAAAATTTTCTATTGACCTGATGATATCTCCTAAACGTATTAATACCTTGTATCTTTATAATATTCAATGCTTTTAGTCGCATATGTAATACGTAAGTAATTCAAAGTTTTTTTTCAGATAGACTGAAATATCCTATCGTTACACATCCCTCAAATGAAGGTACATCGCCAGACGTCGCTCTTCAAAATTTTTCAGACGATAATGCTATCACAATGGCCGTTTCGCAGCATTCAATCATCGCCACCCTTTCTGTTCTTGCTCTGTGTTCATTATCTACCTTTTTATGTCAACAGAGAAGGTAGCAAAATGTATTTTTCTTACAGTTATTATCAGGTTTTGCGCAAAAGTGATAATGTTCAACTTTGAACAAGGAAAATTCTGTTCGTATAATTTTTCACTATCAAAAATATCCCATCTTCTATACATAGATGTAGTGCACCTATCAAAATGAAACAAGCGGAAGGGTATATAGACGTGTAAAAAAATGAGATTGACAGCACATACAACATGGAGAAGCGGGAAAGGCTACACGAGAAAAGCGTAACCAAAGGGAAATATAGATGTAGTCTGTTGCGAAGTTGAAGACATCTTTTGGTAGGAAAGAGAAGTCGCTATAGGAACATCAAGAGCAGACACGGTAAAGCAGTACTAAGCAAAGAAGGGAAAGGTAAAAGGTGGAAGGGTAACAAAAGGGAACCGATTGAAGCCACTGTTATAGGAAGAAAAGAGGAAATAAGCGAAGATGTGTTGGGAGATAAGATACTGCGAGGAGAATTTCATTGAGCTCTGAAAGATCTAAGTCGAGACAAGGCACCTAGAGCAGACGACATTCCCTCAGAATTATTGAACTCCTTGGAGAGCCAGCCATGACAGTACTATTCCACCTAGTGTGCAAGATATATGAGACAGACGAAATACCATTAGACGTCAAGAATAATTCAGTTCTAATGAATCAGATGCTGACAGGGTCGAATGTAACCGAACCATCTGTTTAATAAGCTATGGTTGCAAAATACTGACACGTTTATTTACAGGAGAATGGAAAAACTGCTACCGGGAACGGTCTGTTTGCGTTCTGGAGAAATGTAAGAACGCGCGAGGCAATATTGACCGTACAACTTGCATTAGAAGATAGATTGGAGGAAGGGAAAAGCTTTGTGTATTTAGACGAAGCTTTTGACGGTGTTGAGTAGAATACACTCTTTGAAAAACGCAGTGAGCCAAAAGTTATCTACAACTTTTAGAGAGACCCGACTGCAGCTACGGAAGTCCAAGCACATGAAAGGGAAGCAATAGCTGAGAATGGAGTGAGACGATCTTGTTCCCAATGTTATTCAACCAGTACATAGAACTAGCAGTAAAGAAAAGGAAAGAGAAGTTTTGAAAAGTAGTTACAAGTTCATGGAGGTCAGTTAAACGAAATGTTAGGTTAAAATATGAACAACAAAATTAATACAAGGGTAGTGGAGTGTAGTCGAACCTCAACGAAGGGGTGTCGATGGGGTTGCCTAACTCTCAGGCAATACAGCACCTGCCTGGCTGATGTGGTGCCGAAATTTCTGAAGGGACATTTCTAAACAAAGGTGCGTGGGTGGCGCCGAGGTTTTGCCGTACTGCTGAGGTCTTTGCCGTTTTACTCACGCACATATTAATGCAATCCCGCGCGATCACGCCACAGTAGGGCGGAAAACACGAGGGCTGAAAAAGCACAAGTAATATTTGTTGCTTCGGATCACGTTCAAATTTTGTTGAATGGTTTTCATCGTTCCCCAGTGGTTCCAACCTGTACACCAGAACAAAAATTCCGGTCGCGTTGCACTCCAAACGGGTGCGACCACGTTCAGTGGGTATGCAGCCCCACAACGTCCATATAGAAGGATTCAAACGTCCGAAGATGTCAGCGGTGTCAAAGGTTGTCAAGAACATTATCTTGTTCTTCACCGCACTGCAAACTGTCGTGTCCGACTGAAGAATGTGTGGAACGCCCCAGGGAAAGCTGTGGCTTCATAGACGTTCTTTATGCCACCTCCTGAGGAGTTTCTGTGTCGATTCCGAGCGGCGGTTATGGAGAAATTTACCAACAAAATGACATCATTAACCCACCTTAATCGGCCGGGGTGGCCGAGAGGTTCTAGGCGCTACAGTTTGGAACCGCGCGACCGCTACGGTCGCAGGTGCGAATCCTGCCTCGGGCATGGATGTGTGTGATGTCCTTAGGTTAGTTAGGTTTAAGTAGTTTTAACTTCTAGGGGACTGATGACCTCAGAAGTCTAGTCCCATAGTGCTCAGAGTCATTTGAACCATAACCCACCTTAACAGTACACATGAAATTCTGAGTTGTGGCATTTCCTCGCATGTGTCGACACCATGTTGTTTGAAGTGTCCCCGAGCCCGACGGTAACGTCACAGGGCACATTACAGAGGAAGTTTGTAGGCACCTTTGAGCCAAATGTCAAACTTAAACATCGCAATGGGAGACAGTTATGGCCTTTCGAAGAAGTGATCATTTAATTCTGTTGCGCTGTGTATTTGGAATTAGTATTACATTGAATTGAAACTTGAAGATGTACAGTTCAGACAAGAAGAGAATAGAAGCTTTTAAAGTGTGATGGTACAGAAAAAAAACAGAAGACGACGACGACGATGACATTCCGTATTATTGTATTTTCGTTACAGTGAACTACAGTCAATTCCACAAGAAAGTGTACGCCGTTATCTGTGTGAGATAAAAGACACTATCATAAATATACGTTTACACAAAAATACATGTTATTACTAATTGCACAATTACGTAATAGTTAATCCTATCGCCACCATTATCGTTCATACCTTGGCACCGTAGCCCTCTCTGTGGGAAATCATCGTTTCCAACCTCTAAATATCGTTTGCACCACTTCGCAACGAATATCTTGACTTTCTAAAAATTTTAGCAGCAGCTCCATTTGAAAGCTATGGTGTCTTTGGATGATTAACAAGGAACACTGCCTCGTGACGCTTCAGATATTTTGCGTTCATTATAGTCTGCAACCGACAAAACAAACACTCAACTCTCTCACTGTTTATCTATACACTGTGCAAAAGCGCGTTGACTACAGATATGAGACCACTGCCAGAATGCCACCGTGGACGTTTCATTTAAAATTATGGCATACACTTTCTTGCAGAATTGACTGTGTGTGCTGGATTTACCTTGTAGCTGATTCTCGAAAGAATCGCACCCGTTTTACAACTTTCAAAGAAAGTACTTCATTTTTAGACTACTGGCCATTAACATTGCTACACCAAGAAGAAATGGAGATGATAAATGGGTATTCATTAGATAAATATATTATACTAGAACGAACATATGATTACATTTTCACGCAATTTGGGTGCATAGATCCTGAGAAATCAGTACCCAGAACAACCACCTCTGGCCGTAATAACGGCCTTGATATGCCTGGGCATTGAGTCAAACAGAGCTTGGATGGCGAGTACAGGTACAGCTGCCCATGCAGCTTCAACACGATAACACAGTTCATCAAGAGTAGTGACTGGCGTAATCTGACGAGCCAGTTGCTCGGCCACATTGACCAGACGTTTTCAGTTGGTGAGAGATCAGGAGAATGTGCTGGCCAGGGCAGCAATCGAACATTTTCTGTATCCAGAAAGGCCCGTACAGGACCTGCAACATGCGGTCGTGCAACATGCGGTCCTTCATTATCCTGATGAAATTGTAGGGTTTCGCAGGGATCGAATGAAGGGTAGAGCCATGGGTCGTAACACATCTGAAATGTAACGTCCACTGTTCAAAGTGCCGTCAATGTGAACAAGAGGTGACGGAGACGTGTAACCAATGGAACCCCATACCATCACGCCGGGTGATACGCCAGTATGGCGATGACGAATACACGCTTCCAATGTACGTTCACCGCGATGTCGCCAAACACGGATGCGACCATCATGATGCTGTAAACAGAACCTGGATTCATCCGAAAACATGAAGTTTTGCCATTCGTGCACCCTGGTTCGTCGTTGAGTACACCATCGCAGGCGCTCCTGTCTGTGATGCAGCGTCAAGGGTAACCTCACCCACGGTCTCCGAGCTGATAGTCCATGCTGCTGCAAATGTCGTCGAATTGTTCGTGCAGATGGTTGTTGTCTTACAAACGTCCCCATTTGTTGACTCAGGGATCGAGACGTGGCTGCACGATCCGTTACAGCCACGCGGATAGGATGCCTGTCATCTCGACTGCTAGTGATACGAGGCCGTTGGGATCCAGCACGGCGTTCCGTATTACCCTCCTGAGCCCACTGATTCCATATTCTGCTAACAGTCGTTGGATCTCGACTAACGCGAGCAGCAATGTAGCGAACGGTAAACCGCAATCGCGATAGCCTACAATCCGACCTTTATCAAAGTCGGGAACGCGATGGTACGCATTTCTCCTCCTTACACGAGGCATCACAACAACGTTTCACAGGCAACGCCGGTGAACTGCTGTTTGTGTATCAGAAATCGGTTGGAAACTTTCCTCATGTCAGCATGTTGTAGGTGTCGCCACCGGCGCCAACCTTGTGTGAATGCTCTGAGAACCTAGTCATTTGCATATCACAGCATCTTCTTCCTGTCAGTTAAATTTCGCGTCTGTAGCACTTCTTCGTGGTGTAGGAATTTTAATGGCCAGTAGTGTAGTATTTGCTAATGTGACCAGGATGAGGGCACTAAGTTTTCGCGTTAACAGCCGTTACAAGTACTGCTGAAGGGAGTGCCATTCACCGTGAAACTGTCTCAGACTTATTTGGGATTCAGCATACGTCGCATTACGGATCCCCCGCGCCGCTTTGTTCACCTCGTGTTGTGTACCCCGCCGGCAAGGAGCCTGTGTCTGCCTGTGGAAGCATCCGGGTCGGTAACTCCGGTATCAGACTGCAAGAGCAACTGGGGAAAAGTGCAAGCCTGATGTATGCAAACTGCCTGCTGGAGAAAGCAGAGCTGCACGCCGGCAACACGCCTCTCTCGGCGCATTTCCTCCGCCCCGGGCTCCGCCACTGCACAGAGTTTCCCTTTCAGCGGGCTTAACGACCTGCGACTACCGCATCATTGTGTACCGCTCACGACAGCTCTTACGTCCATTTTAAACTGTCGTATCCTATCAGCATTAATCCGGGAAGCGTAGTAAAAGCCGCACTAATAGCAACAGGCAGACCTGTGCAATGGCACTCCACTTGGCGGTAGCCGGTTTGGACCTTGATGGTGGCAGAAATTTTCACCTGCAGTATTGGGCTGGCAAAATGAGAGGTCGTGGCAAGAAGGTCCTCATCTCAGTGTCTCTTGTGACAATTATATCATCAGGTTACCTTCCATTCAGAAGGCTGTTGCACGCAGCAACTGTTACATTGACTTGTAAATAATAGATTTCAGCTATCAGTCGTCCTTTTTAAATTTTATTGGCAGAGCTATATTTCAGCTAGAAACTAGCCATTCTCAATGCACTATCATTTTTGATCAATGCATGTAATGCCTGTTGGTCGGGCTTCATCCACAGTTCATTGAATAGTACATCGAGAATGGGTAGTTTGTAGCTGAAATCTATTATTTACAACTGAATTATATATTATTGAGTTTTAGCATACATACCTTTTAGCCGTAAAAATTTAAAAGAGTCGACACATGTAGGAAGACTAGCTTAGCATCCACTGCTTCGCTCACTTGGACCACACGTTCTGCACGGTTTTCTTAGTTTTTTGTTTTTTCCTTTAATTGAATTTTTATGATGTTCACATATTGCAACACCTTCTAAACTTTTCACGCTAGTTAAAACCATAGAAGCATAGTCTTTTCCGAATGTAATTCTCACCAAAAAGCGATTCTGGTAGCTGGAAACCAAGCTTTTTGTTAACATTTCCGTAGGAACTTTCATTATATCTAACTGCGAAGTGAATACCAATTTTCATAGATTTGCCTTTAAATTTTTTTTAAATATAATAAATATTTTCAAAAAAATTTTCATCCCCTGTGTGACCCACTTAGGAAATGAATTTCTAAAAACAATGAAACTTGCTTTTTTTTTTTGTTTGTAACAGAGAAACCAAATACAAATTTTCATAGAGTTGGCTTTGAAAAGCTTTCATAATGGAATAATTTCATAAGAATTTTCATCCCGCATTTCACACTCTTAGGTTGTTGAATTTCCAAAAACACTAAAACACACACATTTTTTATTTCCAACGGAGAGGTGAAATACCAATTTTCATAGATGTAACTTTAAAACATTTTTAGTAGTTCTGTAATAATCATTTATTTAAAAAAAATATTTCACCCACTATTTTACCACCCTAGTGGTTGAATTTACGAAACATGCCGAAACATGTATTTTTTTTATTTCTTACTGAAAAACCAAATACCACTTTTCGTAGTTCTAGCTTCGGAATTGTCGTACCAGCGACATATTTTGAAAAAGCGTTTCGTCCTCTACTTTACCCTCTTAGGAATGGAATTTTGGACGATACCTTCTTTAACGACATCCTACCCAGATTTCAAATTTCTGTCCTTATTACACAGAGCTGAGCGATGACGTGTCAGTGAATCTGCCGGTATTTCACCGTCTTAAGGGCTGAATTTCCAAAAACAGTGGAACACGTATTTTTTTCCAGCCGAATTGTCAAACACCAGTTTTCATAAATTTTACCTAAAAAATGCTTTCGAGATCAAATATTTTTGCAAAATATTTCACCCTTCATTTAAGTCTCTTAAGGGTTAAATTTCCAAAAACAGTGCAATGAGTATTTTTTTATTTCGAACTAAGAAGCCAAATAAAAATTTTGCATAGATCTATATTAAAAAATACGTGCGTAATAAAATATTTTTTCAGCCTCTGTTTCACCCTCATGGTGCCAGAATTTCGGAAAACAGTGGAACACGTATTTTTTTTTTTTTTTTAGTTTCTAACCGAGAAACAAAATTCAAATTTTCACTGATTAAGTTTTAAAAAGCCCGCATAATGAAACATTTCATAAAACAATTCACTCCAGTTTCACCTTCTTAGGGCAGGAATATCGAAAAATCCCTTCTTGAACGACGCCTATACTATAAGATCAAAATCCTCTGCAAATTTCAAGTTTCTGTCCGTAGTGGTGGCTGAGCAATGATGGGTCAGTCTGTCGGGACATCACCTTTTTTATATAGACATAACATTTGGCCTTCATGATACATACAGTTTAGGGCATACATTTTTCTCCGGACACAAAATGTTATTTGTATTCTTCTTCCGTCTTCTACCTTCTCCTACTTACCTTTAATCTCGTCTAGTACGGGGTCAGCTGTACTCAAGACTTGGCAGATTTGTTTAATATGTCTTTCCTGTTTTACGCCCTTCTGCCGCCACTGTCGTGTTATCTAAAGAACGTAACTCGTCTGCGCACCTGTCTGTGATTCGTGTAAACTGTTTTCTGCGTGCGATCGTACACGCTCCAGTCACATACCGTGACTACCGCCTAAGTTCGACGTCAACGTGCAATAACCACTCATAGACGACAGGTAGCAGGAGGGTATACATATTTAAAAAAATTGTCGGGAGGACGCGGGAAACTAAAGTACTGATCGAATATATAAAGAAACCTATCGTTATGAGACAACGTCCGCACACCTAACGTACAAATAATGAGGTACGACCTCAACTGGCCAAAGCCACTAAGAAAACTATCGTAGTTTACACTTGCTCAGTAGCCTAGGTACTTTAAAGCTCTAGTCTTGAGGCAGCGTATCTCACATCGCGCAGATTACTCACACTATACAGTATTTATCCGGTATTTGAGAACGACAGCACCCAGCGACTTCCAAAAACCTTCACACGTAATTTCAAGCACTTTCGAAACTTTACTCGCTGACCGCCCCCACCCCAAACGCACACACAAAATAATGGGACAAAAAAATTTACACTTTATCACATTTTCGCTGCTCTTACAGTAAACCTCCAGCAACAAACAGGACATTTTAATTTACCGCTTGTTTTCTACTAAGTATGTTCGCAACACATTCTGCGGGCAGGTCCACATATAACACTGGATGTGCCTGTAAAACTATATCACTCTAACACAAGGTGCAATAGATATGACTTCATGAACAGTGATGTGCATGAAAAAATAATTTTGCTTAAAACGGAACGCAAATCACACAGATGATTTAGAAGCGTCGCTATGGTGGTTTAAGTGAGGAAAAAATGTATTTTTATACGTAGGAGTTCGCCAAAGATACGGGGCAGGGTGGGGGTTGTGTGTTGAAGAGATGTTACTGATGAGTAAAAGAAAGATGTAGCTATTGCAATCGGTAAAACGTGCAAAACACGGTTTAAGATGTGGGTCAAGTTAATGTAAAAGAAAACAAACCATTTTCCAGTTGTGTTCGAAGTGCCTGAACTTACCATTGCAGTCCGCCTGATACCTGTGTACCAGTGACTCACTCGCTTCCTGATGCCAGGCATAGCGCGGTCCTCTATCACACCAACTGAAGTCCACAGGGATGGCTCAAATTCTTCTCTTCAAATTACCACAACAAACATATCGATTGGTTTACGTCAGGCTACGAAAGCAAATAAGTTGGCACGTCTTCAGACTCGGGGGTTATGCAGAGGCGTCACATGTCGTTCTGCCCCCTATCGTGGGTAATGTTGAGTGGTCGCATGAGATTCCCAAGTACTCCCCATACCGTTCCCTCTTCTACACGAGCTTCTAAAAGCTTCACTATCTCGACAAAGGACGGAATACCGTTACTCAAAGACAAAGCCTTCCTAATTTTTGCGTAACGAAACCGTTCATCCACATAGAGCAGCTATTAGAAAGCTGTATGGCTCAGTAAGTCCCCACTCGTTTGTACCGTCTTCCTGTACAGTTCGATTCGGGGAGACACCAGCGTTACCCGCATCCCGGCGCTGTTGTTGCTGATCGGAAGTCGGCCCACGCACCGCTAAAGGCCTTACGCGGCGGAGAGACGGGCCGAATGATGAATGGCTGATGCGAGATCCCATGTTGCGTAACTTCCGTCCAAAGAAGCGGCTGCGCGAACAGCGCTCACTGCCTCGCATACCTAAGGCTGAATGCTGCTCTGTCTGCGCGGCTTCCAGAAGGCGGCTTACTCTGGCGCGAAATTCTGAAAACACTCTCTCTCTCTCTCTCTCTCTCTCTCCCTCTCTCTCTCTCTCTCTCTCTCTCTCTCTCCCCTCTCCAACCACGTTCATAGTAACGCACCTACTGTCTTCCTCGCACGAATACGTTCCTCTGTGTGACAGGCAAATGAAAGTATCACGTCAAGTCCGAACTCTTGTCCAGAAATGTACCGTCTCATGTTACTAGAACACACACATAAATGAAAGACCATCATTTCCATCGTGATGGAGAGCTCTACTATTGTCAAAGTTGTTCTCAAAATTGTTTATTGTCAGGTACAATCAGATACAATTTCAAAATCAAATTACCCGATCACCATCATCGACCATCTTCTCATCTACAAGATAGACAATAAACCGAAATTAAGCTGAAATTAACTCTCTCACTACCATCAGGACGTATTTATCCCACGACAGGTTATCGGTGAACCAACTGTAATTTTCTGCATGTTATTCCCAAGTATAAATGTCCCACTGGCAGAGGGAAGCCTATTAATGGTTATCAGAAGTCTTATAATTACTGACTGCACCTGTACGTTGTGCTGTCTTCAGGTTCATTGTCATCCCCGTCTCCGTATTGCTGCCACACCGCGCGTTGGTTCGCACCTGCAGGTACGCAACCCAATTAGCACATTCGCAAAGCGGACTGCCTTCGCGTCTTCCCGGACACATCGTGTCAACGACTTGCGTCCACGAGTTGACGCTTGCCTCATCACAAACGACGCCCACATTGGGCACCTGTAGAGTTAAAAATCTCGGTGTGATGTTCTGTCCACTGATGTGGGCCTGTTTTCAGTATGCCTTCTAGTTTTGGCACAGTCGTCTTCTGCAACCTTGGCGATATTAACGAATAATCCTGTAACTCCCCAACCCGCCTGGAAAACGAAACGGCGGGAAATATTTTTTTTCATATTGTTACTTTTGGCTAAGACATGAACTAAAATAACCATATATTAATGTTTTTTGGTGCCAAAGGGTTAAGAAATACATTAAAGTTATGAC
Source organism: Schistocerca piceifrons (assembly GCF_021461385.2). Lineage (NCBI taxonomy): Eukaryota > Metazoa > Arthropoda > Insecta > Orthoptera > Acrididae > Schistocerca > Schistocerca piceifrons. Next base: position 422,775,679 of record NC_060145.1, read on the forward strand.
ATGTGATCCCGTACCATGAAACTACGCATTACTTCACTTACAGGCACGTTAAGAAAACCGCATTTTCAATGAAGGTGAGTCGAGAGCGACTTAGGTACATAGGCTATCCTAATGGTGAGCATATAACTAATTTTTCATGTGTGGTCTGCACATCCATTTGACATGTTTAAAAAAAGTGTAAAATATATTCATGACTATTTTTTGTCAATATAATCTATAAAATCGCCTTCAAGACTCTAAAACTAGTTACATAATCTATCTTCTCGTTACAGATGCACAACGTATTTTATTCCTGCAAGCCAATAAGTTTTTGAAAATTTAAATTTTAAAACAATTTAAAACACTGAATAATTCGTTATTTTAAACGCTTTACATGCGCGTTTGTACCGTAAATAGTTATGTGCCCACCGGGGAATCAGCCGTTATATCCATATCGCTTGACATTATTCTCCACAAAAAATCACGCTGTGAGCGAACAACTGCGACCTGTTTTAGTATGGCATAATATATTTTACATTTTTTAACTTTGATATAGGCTCTACTTTTCACTTATTTTCAATCAATTTTCTATCTTACGGATATGGTGGTGGTCGTAGCCGTAAATTTCGTTTAAAGTTTTATGCGACTGTCCCGTATAATAAACTATTTTCAAAAGAATATGTAAAGCCAGGTAGACGTGTGTGTTTAGACCGTGCAGAGGCAGTGTACTGCGGGCGTCTGTCGGCTAGACGGAGTGTCCACACCAGTTTTATCCATCGTAGTTGTTGCGTATGATATGTTTGCACGGCTGAATCTATAAGAAAAGGCAAACGTTGGTACGTACGGGGTCTACCTATAATAGTGTCAACAAGAAGGAATGAGTTCTTAAAGAAGACGCTGTGACTTAGCGGAACACCACTCGACTGTTGATTTTAAGTTATTCTTCAGGTGGTGGGAGGACTGATCATGAAGCAAGACACTACGTGCAGAAAATTATCGCAGTTTCTTTTTGGTTGTAGTCGCATTGTGCTTCCTGTCAAGTGTACTCCATTTCTTCCGCAATCGGTGACGTAACAAACACAGTGTAATGTTGATGCATTAAGTAATTCTGAAAGAGGTGCTGATATTCAAGACAATAAAAGCGGCTTAAAAGCCGTGAGGTATCTGGGGAAGTTAACCTTGCATTACTGAGCAACTGTTTCACTAGGTATCCAGTCTAACTTACCAAATTCCCAACCACACTAACATTAATTATAATCTTTTAATAGTCATCTTACGACAACCGGTGATTATATATATATAAAGAGAATTTAAATAAAAAGAAATAAATCAGTTTATATTTGGACATTTATTTTAACATTGATCATTGTTCCGTTAAAATTTCAGCATATTAATCTTAATTCATAACTAAACTGGTGCCTTATTTAGGATTGTGAAAATGTAAGTTTGTAATCTTACGGAACACATCAAATATGGAGCCAAGATTGGGAGACTGCATACAACACACGAAGAACGTTGAAACATATGCAAGAGGAAATTATCCACAACCAACCGATTCAATTTTCACCCAAAGAAGTTACGTCCGTAGCGCAATCCTGTCCGTCATGAAATGACCACACACTGGTATATTAAATTCATACTAACTCTCTGTGAAATCTTCCCGAAAAGAATAGCTGAGGGCTACTTTGATGATTACACCATATGCTTCACGTGGTCAACTTGGTTTACACAAAGAGTGTAACTCCAGGGTAATTTTTATAATTAAAATAAATTACATCGAAACGCAATTTACAAAAGAAAAACCTCGAACTGGTTACTATCGTCTTATTATTAACCTGATGGGTCAAACAATTGTATAAGCACGTGGTACTGGTCTCACAAAGTACACCCCATGTGGGTTGAACATAATGAAAATTTGCTATATTGAAAAATATTGTCAAGACGAGACGTTATAATCTTACGCACATTCGCATTGAAGATTGATGATCTTTGTTAGAGTTACGGATCCTCAACAGGTGGTTCCACTTTGCTCACATAGTAGTGACTAAGCAACTACTGGAAGATATTCTGAACTTCACATTCCAATTACACTGCGTTGCAATTTAAGATAACACAAGATATTTTAGATCTAAACCTGACATAAAGTTGATTAAATTTTCAGTTAGGCTGAACTTAAGAAATCCATTGTCCTACGGACTTAGCAGAGAGACGCTTAGCCAGAGATCTTACCACTTCAGACGCTCGCCGCGGACAGACTGCCGTGGGCCCCTACCGAGGGTGCTTCACAGATATAAAACGGAAGTGACCAGAGAGGCAGCTTCCTATACCAACATGACAAGGGACGCACAGGACCATACCAAGAATAGAAACCTCTTTGCTTTTAGAAAGCGTAGCTACCTGTTCGACGTTGGTCCTACTGTTCTCTAGCAGACAGACTTGTCTGCTACCATCAAGCATGCAACTAGAAATACATTTGCTCATTCATCCTTTCACACAGAAGGGAAGGGGGATGACAGTATCTTATCATATACATTATATAAAAGAAAGTGAATGTAGGTTCCGTATGTGACTGTATGACATGAATTACATATAAACTGTGTTTTAAAGTGTAGTAGTGTGACAGATCGTTCTTGTTTATGTGTAAACGTGACACGTTCCACAGTGTTACACGAGACACCGGTGCGGATATGGAGGGGCATGTGGTCAGCACACCGCTCCCCTGGCCCTTTGTTAGTTTACGATATCGAAGCCGCTACTTCTGAATCAAGTAGCTCCTCAGTTGGCTTCGCTTGGCAACAGAGCTTGGCAGACGGAATTGTCGCCCATCCCGACAGAGCTTAACTTCGGAGATCTGACGGAAACCGATTACCCCTACGGCAAGGTTGTTGACCAAATAAAAATAACTGCAGAACAAAAGTACGTCAAACAACACTCCAATACTTCGTCGAACGTATATAAGCCATTCTTCTGTTACTCGTAAACAGCTTTCACATTTAGAGACTCTTGTCTTCGATTATGATGAAGAACTTTCTGTGGAGCACAGAATAACAACAATAATTACATATATTTTTTATGTTTGTGCATGTAAACTGTACTTGCATCAAAGGTAATTGCTTTGGTTGCACAAAAGGCCGAAGTTACGCGATCAACTAATTTTTGTTGTTTTAAAATGCAATTTAATTTCTGTAAGGATATGAAATACGCAATGGACTAACACTGAATGATGTGCGGTTCTGATTGTGTGCAAAACAAACAAACAACCAAACAAACTAAAAAAGAAATCGTTGGCTCCCGGTTTCTCTCTCTTTCTCTCTCTCTCTCTCTCTCTCTCTCTCTCTCTCTCTCTCTCTCTCCCTCCCTCCCTCCCTCCCTCCCTCCCTCCCTCCCTCCCTCCCTCCCTCCCTCCCTCCCTCCCTCCCATGTTCCAATCAGTGCTGCCAACACTACCGGTAATCCTACCAGTTACTACGTCATTTACGTAGTGTACCAAAATTGCTGAACCGTAGTTTTCGCAGAGCGCAACTGTACTCAAAGCAAATACACAGTTTCTAACTTTAATATATGACTCATAATTTTAAACATTGAACGTAAGACAATATCTCTTAATGAGTAGATTATGACAGCATTTAAAAATTTTAAATTCGGCCAATAATTATAGGAAATACTAAAAATCAGAAGTTTGTTGCCCCTGCGACTCTGACCGTGTTACATGGGTCAGTGTTGGAGCTACTGGAACGAGGAAAAGTCTCCGATCCAACGGGGATTGAGTCTGGGATCATGTACTGCTCTACCCGCTAATCCACCACGCATAGGGCCCAAAGTACGTAGAGGCAGCTCTCAGTGAATGGGGTGGAAGGAGTGTCGCGGTCGACACCCGTGACGCGCTTTAACTCGACGCGTCGGCAGCTAGCGAGTGGCCAGCTGCGAGTCAACACGGCGTGCGTGTTGTGCGTGCGATAAGCGCGCGCCGCGCTCCGGCACGCCCGGCCAGCCAGCACCTGGTCTCGCTTACCGCTCAACCTCCGTGTCAGCGGCTCCGCCAGGTAGACCGGTACTTCTCAACCGGGCCGCTGCCGCGACCTTTGGGAGCCGTTTCAGCTCTCGAGGGGGCAGGCGATAGGAGACACGGGAGGTGACCGTTCGGTCTGCCTCTGCTTTGAAGAGATCTCTTTTAATTACTTACACCAGACAAATGGTACGTCAGTTACTAGAATATACTATAAGAGACAAAAAAACGACGCACCACGAAGGACGTATCCGAATGGGACGGGAATCGTAGATGTAATTACATGTACAGACAAACAGATGATTACAATTACAGAAAAAATTGGATGATTTATTCGAGAGAGCGAGCTCGACAAATTGAGAAAGTCAGTAACGCGTTGGTACAACTCTGGTCCTTATACTAGCAGTTATTCGGCTTGGCATTAATTGAAAGAGTTGTTAGCTGTCCTCCTGAGGGATATCGTCCATGAAATACAGTTCTAGCCATATGCGAGACAAATTTCTCTTGGATGTACTCCGTGGCCCCTCGGCCCACAAAAATCGCGTTGTCCAAGTTGGGTACACACTCAAGCATATCTGCCATCTTCGTCTGGCTTCAAATCTTTAACCGTTGAATAGTGTGTATCAGCTATCTTACACGTGACATTGCTACTGCCTTCTAGATACGAACAGGTGCGAAATCTAAAGCGATATGCGGTATTCTGGCGTTTGCGAATTATTTATTGACTCACCTTCGTAACAAGAAAAAAAAATGGCAACCGATTTATCGGACAGTGAACTGCTGAACGAATTGTCGAGTGTCATTTTGTTTACGACAGCAAAACAAACAGAAGAGTAAATGTAGCCTCGATAACCGTTGGTAAAGTAAATAGAGGTATCAAAAGGAACACTCCAGCCTGTCTGAAACGGACAGCTTAAAATCAGTGAGGACTACCAGTTTTGACTTACAGCAATGAGACTAACGAAACCATTTGCAAAAGCTGAAGGTTGAGAGTGAAAAAAGCGCACCAGGAAACAGACTGAAGCGTAAGACTAATTATGACAACAATGAAACTGAAATGAAGGCTGGCGAGACGTCTAGCCAGCAGAAAGTGATCCACGTGGACCAAGGGAATTCTTGGTCTCGATTTTTCCTTATTTCTTGGAATCCAACAGACATAATGAAAGTTTGGCAGCTGCCGTAAGAAAATGCTCAGGAGCAACATGGATACCTACTTATAGCTGAAGCTCTTCGTGAAGGTGACGAACAACAACGTGTGGAGTTCTGTAATTTCGTTCATGACAAGATGGAGGATGACAGTTTTCCTCCACGCTCAGTGTTTAGTGACGAGGCAACATACCATTTAAACGGAAAGGTGAACCGTCATAATTTGAGAATATGGCGTATGGAACAACCACATGAAGTTGTACAAAATAAGAGGGACTCTCTAAAATTAAATGTGTTTTTTGTTCAATTTCATTTTTCTTTGCCGAGAACACTTTTACAGGAAGCAGATATCTCCATACGCTTGAAAACTTTCTTTTCCTGCAGTTGGAGACTGATTCGAACGACTTCATTTACCAACAGGAAGGAGGATCGCCACACTGGCATCTAGAAGCGCGGGAACTTTTAAATGAAAGGATTCCTGAACGATGGATCGCTCGTGCTGGACCAAATGATTCAGCCTTACATTACTGGCCTCCAAGGTCACAGGACGTGACTGTATGTGATTATTTCTTGTGGAGGTTCGTGAAAGACACTGTTTATGTGCATCCGTTACCAGCAACAATGAATGAACTGTGACATCGCATACCAGTAGCTCTGGAAGTTGTAACTCGCTGCAGTGTGGGTACAATTTGAATACCGCATTGACGTATGCCGTGCATCTCAAAGGGGGCGTATTGAACACCTATGAAAAGATATGAAAGTAAAAAAAAAGCTTTTCGAGTTCTCCGTTCATCAAAAAACAATATTCATTGTGTATGTTTATTAGTTTCAGAAATATAGACTTGCCAGTTCGGATGATTCTCTTTGACACACCCTGTACTTCTGACGTCTGCCAGCAACCTTGGATGTATGGCGGGGAGCACTTTTCTCCCACAAATTGTACATAGGAAAACGACTGTTGATAGTCCGCAGCTCGTGGTCGTGCGGTAGCGTTCTCGTTTCCCACGCCCAGGTTCCCGGGTTCGATTCCCGGCGAGGTCAGGGATTTTCTCTGCCTCGTGATGACTGGATGTTGTGTGCTATCCTTAGGTCAGTTAGGTTTAAGTAGTTCTAAGTTCTAGGGGACTGATGACCATAGATGTTAAGTCTCATAGTGCTCAGAGCCATTTGAACCATTTGACTGTTGATAAACCTCCGTATAAGCTCTAATTTTCTCGTCATGGACTTTTCGTCAGACGTATGAGGAGGGACGTAGTGTGTTGTCAGAGACTTGTCAGGACGTATGTTCACGAAATTTCCACACTGAACCCCAGTGATGTACAATGGCTCTCTTGGAGCGTCCGCCTCTGGAGTTTGTTGAGCATCTTTGCAACGCTATCGCCCTAATTAAATGTTCCAGCGGCGATACGTTTCGCTATTTATTAGACCTTACCTATCTTTTTCTATTAACCCTACTTGGTAAGAGTTGCAGACTGATGCACAATTCTCAGGAATCTATCAAACAATTCGTATATAATTCAGTACCTTCGCCCTTTTCACTCAGTACAGCAGCGTCCTCACCCTGACGTCAATATAGTGCCAAGCTAGCAAGAGCTCTGCACCAGTTCGAGCCTCAGCTGCAGCAGTCAACTTCGTAGTATAGGACCAAAGCGATAGTTAAAGTTTCTGATGGACTTGTTCATTTAAATGTGGAACATTGTTCTGCAAGATAAGTTTGTCAATCTGTGCGTCAAGTGATGCGTTAACCTTCAGTAACACTTGTAACTTCTCAAGGAATGCAATGGCAAAGATCTGTGTCAAAGTTAAGTAAATCTTCTGTTCATTTATGTAATAAAGTTAACAAACTTTTAGTGTGTTCTAGTCTGAAGAGTCTTCTCCCAGAGCAATCAAAGAACCCACAATTGTGCCTGGATGAAAATGGTTTCGCCTGGTCACAACAGGAACAGCCACTTGTTTATTCACAATACGTTATATTTATTTACTTACAGAATCAAGTGCCAGTCACTGCACTAATTTTCAGGCCTCTCTGCGTTTCACTACTGTCTTCTGGTGTTGCAACTTCCCTGTAGACAACAGCATCCTCTGCGAATAACTTCACGGAGCCTCCGACGTTATCTGTTGTTGTTGTGGTCTTCAGTCCTGAGACTGGTTTGATGCAGCTCTCCATGCTACTCTATCCTGTGCAAACTTCTTCATCTCCCAGTACCTACCGCAACCTACATCCTTCTGAATCTGCTTAGTGTATTCATCTCTTGGTCTCTCTCTGCGATTTTTACCCTCCACGCTGCCCTCCAATACTAAATTGGTGATACCTTGATGCCTCAGAACATGTCCTACCAACCTATCCCTTCTGCTAGTCAAGTTGTGCCACAAACTCCTCATCTCCCCAATCCTATTCAATACTTCCTCATTAGTTACGTGATCTACCCATGTAATCTTCAGCATTCTTCTGTAGCACCACATTTCGAAAACTTCTATTCTCTTCTTGTCCAAACTATTTATTGTCCATGTTTCACTTCCCTACATGGCTACACTCCATACAAATACTTTCAGAAACGACTTCCTGACACTGAAATCTATACTCGATGTTAACAAATTTCTCTTCTTCAGAAACGCTTTCCTTGCCATTGCCAGTCTACATTTTATATCCTCTCTACTTCGACCATCATCAGTTATTTTGCTCCCCAAATAGCAAAACTCCTTTACTACTTTAAGTGTCTCATTTCCTAATCTAATTCCCTCAGCATCACCCGACGTAATTCGACTACATTCCATTATCCTCGTTTTGCTTTTGTTGATGTTCATCTTATATCCTCCTTTCAAGACACTATCCATTCCGTTCAACTGCTCTTCCAAGTCCTTTGCTGTCTCTAACAGAATTACAATGTCATCGGCGAACCTCAAAGTTTTTGTTTCTTCTCCATGGATTTTAATACCTACTCCAAATTTTTCTTTTGTTTCCTTCACTGCTTGCTCAATATATAGATTGAATAACATCGGGGAGAGACTACAATCCTCTCTCACTCCCTTCCCAACCACTGCTTCCCTTTCATGTCCCTCGACTCTTATAACTGCCATCTGGTTTCTGTACAAATTGTAAATAGCCTTTCGCTCCCTGTATTTTACCCCTGCCACCTTCAGAATTTGAAAGAGAGTATTCCAATCAACATTGTCAAAAGCTTTCTCTAAATCTACAAATGCTAGAAACGTAGGTTTGCCTTAATCTTTCTTCTAAGATAAGTCGTAGGGTCAGTATTGCTTCACGTGTTTACCGATATTTCTACGGAATCCAAACTGATCTTCCCCGAGGTCGGCTTCTACTAGTTTTTCCATTCGTCTGTGCCGGCCAAAGTGGCCGTGCGGTTAAAGGCGCTGCACTCTGGAACCGCAAGACCGCTACGGTCGCAGGTTCGAATCCTGCCTCGGGCATGGATGTTTGTGATGTCCTTAGGTTAGTTAGGTTTAACTAGTTCTAAGTTCTAGGGGACTAATGACCTCAGCAGTTGAGTCCCATAGTGCTCAAAGCCATTTGAACCATCTTTCGTCTGTAAAGAATTCGCGTTAGTATTTTGCAGCCGTGACTTATTAAATTAATAGTTCGGTAATTTTCACATCTGTCAACACCTGCTTTCTTTGGGATTGGAATTATTATACTCTTCTTGAAGTCTGAGGGTATTTCGCCTGTCTCATACAGCTTGCTCACCAGATGGTAGAGTTTTGTCAGGACTGGCTCTCCCAAGGCGGTCAGTAGTTCTAATGGAATGTTGTCTACTCCCGGGGCTTTGTTTCGACTCAGGTCTTTCAGTGCTCTGTCAAACTCTTCACGCAGTATCGTATCTCCCATTTCATCTTCTACATCCTCTTCTATTTCCAAAATATTGTCCTCAAGTACATTGCCCTTGTATAAACCCTCTATATACTCCTTCCACCTTTCTGCTTTCCCTTCTTTGCTTAGAACTGGGTTTCCATCTGAGCTCTTGATATTCATACAAGTGGTTCTCTTTTCTCCAAAGGTCTCTCTAATTTTCCTGTAGGCAATCTTACCCCTAGTGAGATAAGCCTCTACATCCTTACATTTGTCCTCTAGCCATCCCTGTATAGCCATTTTGCACTTCCTGTCGACCTCATTTTTGAGACGTTTGTATTCCTTTTTGTCTGCTTCATTTACTGCGTTTTTATATTTTCTCCTTTCATCAATTAAATTCAGTATTTCTTCTGTTAACCAAGGATTTCTACTAGCCCTCGTCTTTTTACCTACTTGATCCTCTGCTGCCTTCACTACTTCATCCCTCAGAGCTATCCATTCTTCTTCTACTGTATTTCTTTCCCCCATTCCTGTCAATTGTTCCCTTATGTTCTCCCTGAAACTCTGTACAACCACTGGTTCTTTCAGTTTATCCAGGTCCCATCTCGTTAAATTCCCACCTTTTTGCAGTTTCTTCAGTTTTAATCTACAGTTCATAACCAATAGGTTGTGGTCAGTGTCCACATCTGCCCCTGGGAATGTCTTACAATTTAAAACCTGGTTCCTAAATCTCTGTCTTACCATTATATAATCTATCTGATACCTTCTAGAATCTCCAGGATTCTTCCATGTATACAACCTTCTTTTATGATTCTTGAGCCAAGTGTTAGCTATGATTAAGTTATGCTCTGTGCAAAATTCTACCAGGCGGCTTCCTCTTCCGTTTCTTATCCCCAATCCATATTCACCTACTACATTTCCTTCTCTCCCTTTTCCTACTGACGAATTCCAGTCACCCATGACTATTAAATTTTCATCTCCCTTCACTATCTGAATAATTTCTTTTATTTCATCATACATTTCTTCAATTTCTTCGTCATCTGCAGAGCTAGTAGGCATATAAACTTGTACTACCGTGGTAGGCGTATCTATCTTGGCCACAATAATGCGTTCACTATGCTGTTTGTAGTTGCTTACCCACATTCCTGTTTTCCTATTCATTATTAAACCTACTCCTGCATTACCCTTATTTGATTTTGTGTTTATAACCCTATAGTCACCTGACCAGAAGTCTTGTTCCTCCTGCCGCCGAACTTCACTAATTCCCACTATATCTAACTTTAACCTATCCATTTCCCTTTTTAAATTTTCTAACCTACCTGCTCGATTAAGGGATCTGACATTCCACGCTCCGATCCGTAGAACGCCAGTTTTCTTTCTCCTGATAACGACATCCTCCTGAGTAGTCCCCGCCCGGAGTTCCGAATGGGGGACTATTTTACCTCCGGAATATTCCACCCAAGAGGACGCCATCATTTATCCATATAGTAAAACCGCATACCCTCGAGAAAAATTACGGCCGTAGTTTCCCCTTGCTTTCAGCCGTTCGCAGTACCAGCACAGCAAGGCCGTTTTGGTTAGTGTTACAAGGCCAGATCAGTCAATCATCCAGACTGTTGCCCCTGCAACTACTGAAAAGGCTGCTGCCCCTCTTCAGGAACCACACGTTTGTCTGGCCTCTCAACAGATACCCCTCCGTTGTGGTTGCATCTGCGGTACGGCTATCTGTATCGCTGAGGCACGCAAGCCTCCCCACCAACGGCAAGGTCCATGGTTCTATAGACCATTAATATAAATTGTAAACAGAAACGACGCTTTAGCTCCCCAGGAAATAATAAATGTGAAAGTGTGGACGAGTCTGTATTCACGTGAATATCAAATGGGCGATGATGTTGATGCATACATACGTCTGTAGCCGCACCAAGCGAAGTGTGAGCCTGGAAGAACGGCGATGCATTACAGAACCACGCGTCGACGCGCTTCCAGTACCCTCCGTTGAGCTCAACAATTAGAATTATCTTTACGATACATAAAAGGACGCAGTCCGAGAATATCAATTCGTTGCCACTTTATTATATACAGAGCGATCCATCTGCCCTGTTCAATGTCGTTATATCCAAATTGTAGCTTTCAGTATAGTTCGGTCAAAGACCGCTCAGGAATAATGTAGCGAGGTCTGCAGTATTTTCAGAATAATAAAGAGTAGGAACCTCCGCAGGGGCGATTTTGTTTTTAACAAAAATATGCCATGATATGTAATAAAGAAGTGAGAGATGTGTAGTACGCTGTTAAATTCCATTAGTAACAAGGGTGGCGTCAATTAGTAACACATTCATTTTTTTCATTAAATTTAAACTACCGTGCTATTTGGTAATGTGAAAATGCCCCCAGCGTGTTGCCATAAGTAGAAACAAGTCATGTACAGTCTTTTAATTGACTTGTTCCACACCCCTGCTTCGATATAAATCATATAAATGACGTATGGATCACGGCATTAACCAATTAAAGTCGAACGCTATTGCACTGTCGGTTTCGCGCGTCCACAGCAGTAAGACAAAAAAATTCTCAGAGAGTAGGCCCACCACTTAAACAGCTTATGGCGTACATACTTGTCAGCAGTAGCTTCGCGTCTCGCTTAATTGGAGCGCAGTTTACTTTTTTGCAGCTTCAGAGACCAGTCTGTTCGGCAGTTGGGCAACGCTCTGGACTCGTATTTCAAAAGAATTAGGCTCGCAATCAGTACAGCCGTTTTGCCAAATGCCCTCATGTTTTCTACAGTAGCTGAGCCTGCAACTGCCCGCTTTTTGTGTTGCGGAGTGGTCAGTTTATTTCCAGCAAATTCCGAATTGGAGAATGTGGTCCTCTCTGAGGATATCTCTATCCACTGCGGAGATACAGCGAAAAGGCCTTGTTACGCTGGAATTAAACATCTCTTATTGTGCAACAAAGCGTTTAAGTTAGTTGTATCCCAGTGATGTGGAATGCGACTGTTCAAAGATTATAAACATAATTCGTTTTCAACACGTGCAATTGGATGTAGGTCACTATGGAAGAGCTTACAAATTACTCTGTTTGGATCTGACAACTACGCACCTCACGAATGATGCAAAGTGAATTCATAACAGCGGAAGTAACAACAAACAGCCATTTCGAAGAATGAAATGTATGCAAACCTTTCCTGCAAGAAATTAAATGTATTTCGTCCATAAATTTTACCATTTTCTCATTGTTATTGCATAAACTGTCAGAGAATTTGTAAGTAGGCTGTTTAGGTTTTTATATTGGTAACGCCACGTAGCGCTCTGTATGAAAATCACTGGCTGTGCTGTGTAGAGTCTGTGGCTGGGTGGCATTGTTGTAATATTCGCTATTGTAGTGTTGGGCAGTTGGCTGTTACAGTGTTGCCAATTTAGCGACTTTGTCGCTAGAAATGGCGACTTTTGCCTTCGTCTTAGCGACAAAAAATACTTTTTAGCGACAAAAATTATTTAGCAACTTATCTGGCGACTTTTGGAGTACTGACGACTCAAAACTATTTTGGGCCAGTATTTTCATTAACAAAACTAAGATTTTAACTATAGAAATTGTCTGAGTCAAGTTTGTCTGAAGAAAATAAAGTTTATTTGAAGAAGAGATGCATTCAGTTTAGCCTGAAACTCATCAAAGAAATTCAACAAAGACTGCCAAGTAAAGTTACGACCCTGAAAAAAATGTCAATGCTGAGTGTTGAAGAAACACTAAAAGTGAATAAAAATAATGCTGTAGCGGATGTAGCCAAAGAACTGGGTTTTAGTAGCGATTTCATATACTGTATGTTGCAAGAATGGCATAATATCAACTTCATTAGGTGGAATAACACTACTAACACTGTTTTATTTTGGAATGAGGTTTTGCAGTATGAAAATACCGCAGGGGAGAATCCTTTTTCTTTGATTTCACAGCTAGCAATGACTGTTCTATGCCCACTGCATTAAAATGCAGAAATGGAAAGAATATTCAGTTCTATGAACATAAAAACTAAACAACGTAACAGATTATCGTTAAAGACAATTAATGCTTTGATCATATTGAGAGACCAGCTGAAGAAACAAAATAAAGATTGTGCATCTTTTGACATACCGTCAGACGTATTGGAGCTTGTTGGAACGAACAAAAGTTACCCTTTTGCGACAAAGCCAGTCGAACTGCATCATCTGTAGAGCGAAGTTCAACCCTCTACATCAACTACAGTTCTGTCAGAGCATGAAACAGAAGAGTTATTCGATCTTCTGAGTGACGACGATGAATAGCTGACATACCGGTATGTATATATTTTGTAACTTAATTTGTTTTCTTGCTTTCTTTTGTTACAAATATAGTTGTATATTTCTAGTATATTTGACTACTGTGATTGAAACAACAATTTATGTGTTGCGTCAATTATGATAACTAGTTTAATTAAACGTTAGCGTATTTTATATACCCTCCTGGAAATTGAAATAAGAACACCGTGAATTCATTGTCCCAGGAAGGGGAAACTTTATTGACACATTCCTGGGGTCAGATACATCACATGATCACACTGACAGAACCACAGGCACATAGACACAGGCAACAGAGCATGCACAATGTCGGCACTAGTACAGTGTATATCCACCTTTCGCAGCAATGCAGGCTGCTATTCTCCCATGGAGACGATCGTAGAGATGCTGGATGTAGTCCTGCGGAACGGCTTGCCATGCCATTTCCACCTGGCGCCTCAGTTGGACCAGCGTTCGTGCTGGACGTGCAGACCGCGTGAGACGACGCTTCATCCCGTCCCAAACATGCTCAATGGGGGACAGATCCGGAGATCTTGCTGGCCAGGGTAGTTGACTTACACCTTCTAGAGCACGTTGGGTGGCACGGGATACATGCGGACGTGCATTGTCCTGTTGGAACAGCAAGTTCCCTTGCCAGTCTAGGAATGGTAGAACGATGGGTTCGATGACGGTTTGGATGTACCGTGCACTATTCAGTGTCCCCTCGACGATCACCAGTGGTGTACGGCCAGTGTAGGAGATCGCTAACCAAACCATGATGCCGGGTGTTGGCCCTGTGTGCCTCGGTCGTATGCAGTCCTGATTGTGGCGCTCACCTGCACGGCGCCAAACACGCATACGACCATCATTGGCACCAAGGCAGAAGCGACTCTCATCGCTGAAGACGACACGTCTCCATTCGTCCCTCCATTCACGCCTGTCGCGACACCACTGGAGGCGGGCTGCACGATGTTGGGGCGTGAGCGGAAGACGGCCTAACGGTGTGCGGGACCGTAGCCCAGCTTCATGGAGACGGTTGCGAATGGTCCTCGCCGATACCCCAGGAGCAACAGTGTCCCTAATTTGCTGGGAAGTGGCGGTGCGGTCCCCTACGGCACTGCGTAGGATCCTACGGTCTTGGCGTGCATCCGTGCGTCGCTGCGGTCCGGTCCCAGGTCGACGGGCACGTGCATCTTCCGCCGACCACTGGCGACAACATCAATGTACTGTGGAGACCTCACGCCCCACGTGTTGAGCAATTCGGCGGTACGTCCACCCGGCCTCCCGCATGCCCACTATACGCCCTCGCTCAAAGTCCGTCAACTGCACATATGGTTCACGTCCACGCTGTCGCGGCATGCTACCAGTGTTAAAGACTGCGATGGAGCTCCGTATGCCACGGCAAACTGGCTGACACTGACGGCGGCGGTGCACAAATGCTGCGCAGCTAGCGCCATTCGACGGCCAACACCGCGGTTCCTGGTGTGTCCGCTGTGCCGTGCGTGTGATCATTGCTTGTACAGCCCTCTCGCAGTGTCCGGAGCAAGTATGGTGGGTCTGACACACCGGTGTCAATGTGTTCTTGTTTCCATTTCCAGGAGTGTATATGTTGTTGCAAGCGATGCGTCATTTAATTAAGACAATATAGCAATTACGTATGAGAGTTTTTATTAATATTTTATTCCCTCCCCCCCCCCCCCCCCCCAACTAGCTTATTGCACCATTCACAGCACGAAATTTTCAGTACACCCCTAGTAAAATCAGTTTTAGCGACTTTCTAGCGACTTTTGATATTGAATCTAGCGACTCGGGTTTTTTAGAGTTGGCAACACTGGGCTGTTAACAGCGCGTAGCGTTGCGCAGTTGGAGGTGAGCCGCCAGCAGTTGTGGATGTGGGGAAGTGAGATGGCGGATTTTTGAGAGCGGATGATCTGGACGTGTGTCCATCAGAAACAGTACATTTGTGAGAATGGATGTCATGAACTGCTATATATATTATGACTTTTGAACACTATTAAGGTAAATACATTGATTGTTCTCTATCAAAATCTTTCATTTGCTAACTATGCCTATCAGTAGTTAGTGCCTTCAGTAGTTTGAATCTTTTATGTAGCTGGCAGTATTGGCGCTCGCTATATTGCAGTAGTTCGAGTAACGAAGTTTTTTGTGAGGTAAGTGATTTGTGAAAGGTATAGGTTAATGTTAGTCAGGGCCATTCTTTTGTAGGGATTATTGAAAGTCAGATTGCGTTGCGCTAAAAATATTGTGTGTCAGTTTAGTGTTGATCAGAATAGGTAAAGAGCGAAATGTCTGAGTACGTTCAGTTTTGCTCAGCTGTTTGAAAATCAAATAATGTAAGGAGTTTATCAGCACAGTAATTCAATAATTTTTCTAAGGGGACGTTTCAAATTTCTTGAGCTTCAAGGCATGTAAACGTTTGTCATTGAACATTTTCCATTCTGTGCACAGACAGAGTAACAGGATGGGTGCGCTACAAACCTGTCTCACTGGCTTCTGAACTGTTGCTTCCATTTAGTGTCCTTAGAGTCTGATAAATGCAGTCTGGTTTTGGTGCAAGTTGAGGATAACCCTTCGCTCCCTGTATTTTATCTACGATAAATTACACAGAATCTATACCACTCAGCATTGTCAAACGTTTTCTGTAAATCTAAAAATTCCAAATATCAAGTTACTTTCTTCTTAAACCCCCAGCCTGAAATAAGTCGTAGAGCCAGTATTGTCTCCCGTTTTCCTACAGTTCTCTGGTACCCAAACTGATTTTCCCGCACAGGTTGACAATTTTTTTTATCTGAAGGGTAAGAAAAGAAAAAATCTTACTGATTTACTTTTTGTGACAGAACTAGTTTCTTTACTAGGGCTTTACGGTACAATTCTTTTGCTTCATGTCATATTATACGCACGCGATATAGACCTTGCCAAACTGACACTGCCTGCACTGGACTGGTGTTCAGAATAAGCGAGGGTCCGATGCTCACCCAGTTACCCACATTTTGCTTTTCTTCAGTTTCCGTAATGGCCACGGTAGTAGGTTAGTATATGAGGGCAGGTAAAAATCGGGCGACGCATCGCTTCAGATGATGCTTCCCGAGATGTTTACTTGCACTCGTACGGTACTGCTATCCTTCACAAGGGCCGATGATACATCCTTCATCGTACTGCACTTGTGCTTAGCCTCTAATGACCCTCTTGTAGACGGGGCGCAACGCTTTACGCGTCGTTCCCTCACCTTCCTTGATGTCGACTAATTGTTACAATTTTGAAGCTATATGTTGCCTTGTATTTTGTACTTTTTTTACATTTGATTTAAATGGCCACATCGCCCAGATATAGACCATTTGTCTGAGAACTCCCCGTCAGTGTTATAGTTGTATTGTGTTCAAATAAATCTGGTACGTACTGATAGAGAGCGTGTACCCAGAGAATGTATGAGTCAACACAAGGTGGAGGATCTCGAGGGATTCGTGTGTCCTATCCAAGCATCTGAAAGCGATCTGTCTTCGAATTCGGTTGTTGTTGTTGTGGTTTTCAGTCCAGAGACTGGTTTGATGTAGCTGTCCATGCTACTCTATCCTGTGCAAGGTTCTTCTTTTCATAGTACCTACTGCAACCTACACATCGGTAGCGTGTAGAATTAACAGCAACAAATACGGCCTGTGAACTCGCTTCTGACCTGCTGTGGGAGAGTGCTGTTTCGTTTGCCGCGGCAGTGGGAGGGGAAGGGTGGCGGACCTATCATCCCGACCAACTTGTATCCCCAAATCAATTTGATAGCATGCCGAGCAAACCTGGACGGTTCTGGAGGGACTGGAACGAGAAAAAAAAAATAGCGGCTCCTACACTGGACTGAAGCCGTGACCTCCAGGGCCGGAGTCAAACTTCCTTCCACTAGACCATGAGAACCATCCAATAAATACAGCTGAATAAAAAAAAGAAAGAGAAGATAAATAGGTTGTATTACATTAATATTGAGATACTGACGTTCCAGTATCTTTCGCCAACATGAAGAAAAGATCTACAACTGTTGCATTAACGTCTAACAATTATTTATCCCTGACGTTTATCCTTATCTTAACGACTCATAGGAAATGATTAACGGTGTTAGCAATTACCATCACTTGCAAACCCCGACCCCAGAGTCCTTAAGGAATCTCACTCACACGTACAAAACAAATACAGCGTCTGGTTACAACTGAGTTAATGTTGTAAGTATTTGATGTTAAGCATGTATAACCTCTATATATAAAGGTAAAATAATTTTTAATAAATTCTTTCAGTAGTCTAGATCACATATGAATACCATTAAATGATGACTGTTTTCAGCAAATTATGCAGGCATCTTCAAATCTGCAATAACAGAAAATCGCACTAAGGTAAAGTACCTTAAGGGATTACACAAGCAAAACGTTAATTACATAACGGTTATAAAAACATGCGTAGCGTCTGCTCGTATAATTAGGCTATGACACAACGTCTGCATCACTGTGGAACTATACCATACTTGCCATAGTACTTCTTTTATATTAAATTGCACTCGATGTAAGAAAAGTTTGTTTCTTACGCATGTCTGCCGAACTACATGTCTTACAATGATACAACTTTACAGATACGGCTTATCATGAACATTCTTCTTAATCCGAGGCAAGACGGCCGACAACTGTTGCAGCTGACCATTGATATTCTAGACACTGGCACTGGGACGGTGTTAATGCCCGGGCTGATCCCATACAACTTCTGTCAGGGACAGATAATCGGAATGCAGTGACCACGGGAGAACCTCAACATCACGCAGACAGTTCATAAAGACATGGGACATATCTGGACGGGCATTGTCCTGTTGAAAAATGGCACCACTGTACTGTTGGACGAGAGGTAACAGATGAGGACGCAGGGTGCCCGTGACGTAACTTCGTGTCGTCGGAGTTCCCTCACGCACTACCAGCCTTGACCTGACACAATACCCATGGCTCTCCACAGTTTGACGCCGGGAGTAACAGCGCTCTGCCTCTCCAAAACAGTGGGAAAACGGGACCTCCTTCCAGGTCTCGCCGCCGCACTAGCCGACGGTTGTCATCCAGGGTTCGGGAGACCCGGGATTGATTGCAGAACACAGTGCGATGTCCTTCATGTGCAGTGCATGTCGTCCCGGAACCACACCAGATCCAGCCGTTTGTGCTGTCGTGTTAATCGTAGCCTACACATTGTACAGTAATTCGCTAGTCCTGCTGCTGCTGCTAGTCTTCGACAAATTGTGCGGGATGGCAAAGAACGTAGCAGGGAAGCCGTTACTTGTACTCGGGTTGCGGGAGCAGATGTGAAGGAGCCACGATGCGCTTGGTACGGCGATCGTCACATTTGGTCTAACGGAACCGTGACGACGTGTATGGCTGCTCTCTCGTTTCCACGCAGTCCAACATCGGACCCACAAATCTGAATATTGCCCGTTTCGACCAGCGGCCCAAATGGACAACCAAAATGAGGTTCTGTTCAACATCCGTCAGATGCTGATAACGCTGTCTCATACGATACGTGACATCTTCGTGCCCTTCACAGTGATCACTCAAAATCTGATGCTGTTTCCACCTCTTATATGCCGTACCAGACATAGTGGCTACACTAAACACGAACAACGTTAAACCTCTATCCACGGGCGATTTTCCGATGTTCCGCAGCAACAGAAAAAGATTTGCCGGGAAGATAGCAGTTTATGCTGTTCCACAGCAACAGAAAAGTATTCGACAAGAATACTGCGACTTCTGACGTGCAAACAGAGCAGAAATTACTTCCGACGCGATAACTGCTGGTCGCGCGATCTCGTTCGCAAACAGCAGTGCTCAGAGCCCAAACACGTCCGTGTCGCGCGCGAGCAGAGGGTTAGTGCACGCTGGTGTCCGCCCTACCTGTCACAGAGAATTAATTAGAACTGTATACTGATATATGAAGACAAGTCGTACTTTTACTTTGTTACCAAAAATGCCGAAAAGACTGCTTGTGTAGCAGTCTTAAGTTATTCGACACTTTCTTTGAGTTGTCAAGGCTGTACGCCTGGTTGGTTGGAAGGAGTTGAAGTTTGTGATGTCTGAAGATAGGTGTAATCCCGAAACGCGTAACATGTTCGTAACATGTTCTAATAAAAGAGTCAACTGAACATATCAAGACTTTATTGCGATTGTACAGCATTGGTTACCAATTATTAACACAAAAGTGATCGCAGGCCTCAGACGGGATTTTATTTCCTGTATATCGAAAAGTTCTTGACCAATTTAGATCAGATTTTACACCGCAGTGAACGTTCAGGTGGATATAAGCTATACAATGGGAAAGGTAGTTACCAAAAATCCCGAAAATTTCTTGACCGATTTATTTAAAAGTTTTACATGATACTCTGAAACACTTTCAGATAAACGTAAGCTGCGTAGTTCTTTTAATATATATAGCACAGGGAAGTGTATACACTGAAGCGCCAAAGAAACCGGTATAGACATGCGTATTCAGATAAAGAGATACGTAAACAGGCAGAATACGGCACTGCCGTGGGCAACGCCTATATACTGGGTGACACACAATAATAGGAATGTTTGAAATGAGTTGTGACAGCTATGGGCAGGTGGAAGCAATGCGGGTTCGTGACAGCGAGTAACCAGGCCGCCATTTCAGCAAATATGGATCAGTGGAACGGACAACAGCGTGCGTTAGCCTTTAAAGTGTTTTATAAAAACAACGATTGTTTGCTAGCGGCGCAGAGGGAGTTTCGACGTTATTATAATTTAGTACGTCATGATGCCGTTCCGTCGAAACACGCGATGTCTTTTGGATGCTTCACTTTTTGTGTCAGGCACTGTGTGTGATGCAGCATTCAGTATCCATTTAGTATCTTGTGCGCAAAGTCGAGGGACATCGTAAAATACGAACCAGTGAGCAAAGAATCGAATACTGAATGTTGCTAACGGCCGTGTCACGAAGCAGGCGGACACACTGTGTTCTCATGCAGGCGCACACCTTCAGTGCCGGCTCTTTCGCAAGTTGACTTCACTGTACGCTCCTGGCAAGACGATTATGCCTCACCCAGTACAGGAGGAAGAATCTTTATTGCAGAGATTCTCCATTCGAACTTCACCTGAAAGACGCCAGGAGATGTAAACAGGACAGGAAAGTCATGAACGGTTCAGAAATTGTTGGTGACACTACATTTTTCTAAGGCCCACAAGGGAAAGAAAGTCTATTCTGTGTTTCTTCACTGTCACATAACCCTAACATGATATAGTACTAAGAACATATCACTTATCGACGAAACGAACCTCACGGAACTAGCAATGCTGCAGGAAAGGATGACGCGGAGAAATGGCTAGGTCAAAGGCTTATGCCTCTTTTTCTATAGCTCAATAGGTTGTTACGGTTCGCTTAGACAACATGAAATTAAGTGATATGAAATGTTGTGTGGCGAGGGCCCCCCGTCGAGTAGACCAGTCGCAAGTTTATTTGGTTGACGCCACTTCGGCGACTTGTGTGTCGATGCGGATGAGATGATAATGACAACGCAACACCAGGCTCTGAGAGGAGGAAATCTCCGACCCAGCCTGGAATCGAACCCTGGCTCCTTGCATGGCATTCTGACGCGCTGACCAGTCAGCTATCGAGGCGGACATAGTCCACATAAAATGAATAGACACCGTTGTTCCAAGCGATAACTTTCAGAACAAAATTTAGTTCGTTCTGCGTAATTAACTTGGCTGAAAAACCACTTTTAAGGGGTGTGCTAAAAGTGCCTCCGAAAAACTGTTCCTACCTGCACAAAACACGTTACTGGAATCGTAAATAAACATCGAGTGCGTAATGTCAACGTTCTGCCGCAGCGCTGAGTCCGACACTACGCAACTGAATTAAAAGTTGAAATTCCGAAGAATCCAGATTTCTAGAGTGCTAAAACCGATCACCCAATCACGATTAAACACTGACTGTCTAACGACTTCTAGGGCCAACAAAAATTTGATTTATTGTATTTCCTATTATTATTTTTGACTCAGTTTAAAAATTTGAGGTACTCTTGTAATTTGCTCATTAAGAGGTACAGTGTTACGTTTTTCACGATAAATCAAGTACACTACTGGCCATTAAAATTGCTACGCCAAGAAGAAATGCAGATGATAAACTGGTATTCATTGGACAAATATATTATACTAGAACTGACATGTGATTACATTTTCACGCAATTTTGGTGCATAGATCCTGAGAAATCAGTACCCAGAACAACCACCTCTGGCCGTAATAACGGCCTTGATACGATGGGCATTGACCAGACGTTTTCAATTGGTGAGAGATCTGGAGAATGTGCTGGCCAGGGCAGCAGTCGAACATTTTCTGTATCCAGAAAGGCCCGTCCTGGACCTCCGACACGCGGTCGTGCATTATCCTGCTGAAATGTAGGGTTTCGCAGATATCGAATGAAGGGTAGAGTCTCGGGTCGTAACACATCTGAAATGTTACGTCCACTGTTCAAAGTGCCGTCTATGCGAACAAGAGGTGACCGAGGCGTGTAACCAATGGCATCCCATACCATCACGCCGGGTGATACGCCAGCATGGCGATGACGAATACACGCTTCCAATGTGCGTTCACCGCGATGTCGACAAACACGGATGCGACCATCGTGATGCTGTAAACATAACCTGGATTTATCCGAAAAAATGACGTTTTGCCAGTCGTGCACCCAGGTTCGTCGTTGAGTACACCATCGCAGGCGCTCCTGTCTGTGATGCAGCGTCAAGGGTAGCCGCAGCCATGGTCTCTGAGCTGATAGGCCATGCTGCTGCAAACGTCGTCGAACTGTTCGTGTAGATGGTTGTTGTTTTGTAAACGTCCCCATTTGTTGACACAGGGATCGAGACGTGGCTGCACGACCCGTTACAGCCGTGCGGATAAGATGCCTGTCATCTCGACAGCTAGTGATACAAGGACGGTGGGATCTAGCACGGCGTTCCATATTACCTTCCTGAACCCACCGATTTCATATTCTGCTAACAGTGATTCGATCTCGACCAACGCGAGCAGGAATGTCGCGATACGATAAACCGCAATCGCGATAGGCTACAGTCCGACCTTTATCAAAGTCGGAAACGTGATGGTACGCATTTCTGCTCCATACACGAGGCATCACAACAACGTTTCACCAGGCAACGCCGGTCAACTGCTGTTTGTGTATGAGAAATCGGTTGGAAACTTTCCTCATTTCAGCATGTTGTAGGTGTCGCCACCGGCGCCAACCTTGTGTGAATGATCTGAAAAGCTAATCATTTGCATATCACAGCATCTTCTTTCTGTCGGTTAAATTTCGCATCTGTAGCACGTCATCTTCATGGTGTAGCAATTTTAATGGCCAGTAGTGTATTAAAGCTAGAAATCGATTATAGGACTTGAGACAACGTAATTCACTGAGCGTTAATTACCAGACTAGATTCATCCATTATTTGAGAATCAGAGCACGTAGCGACTTTAACATACCGAGGTGGTTATAAAAGTTCAGATGCTCACAGAGGTTAAATTATTCTATTGCAGTGAAACTTGGTAGATCTGCCAAAGCCTTAATGCGGAACCTGTTTACGCTGGAAAAAAGTAGTTCCAACTGTACGACGGTATGGCATCCACACTATCGTTTGACAAACCATCACTTGTGTGGCTATCGAGAAGACAGACCGTGCGTTGTTAGTGAAACTGTTTTACGTAAACGGCAGCAATTACAGGGCTGCATTGAGAGAGACTCACAGACTCAAAGATCTGAGGATCAAACCGATGTTGTTAAATGGTTGAAAAAAGATGACGATGAAATTCGGAAACGTGAGTGTGCTTGATGCGGCACCCGTAAGAAGAATCCTGTCCCTGTTCAGTTTCTGGCACGGATTGAAGTTGGGGACATGTGGCCAGGCAATATTCGATTTTACACTACAAGGTGGAGTGAATACACAGACTTGGAAAATTTTGGGATCGTATGTTGTGTCGGGGTACGCGTGTTGCGCACAGAAAGCCATTGCACTCGCCGCATGTGAGGGTGTGGTGCGGATTCATGAGCGCCTTTATCCTCGGTCCGTCGTTCTTTAAAGAGAATACACGTGGGGAGCCTGTCAGATGTGTTGTGAAGTCTGCACGCTATCAAGACCTCCTAGTACAGCATGTGATTCCTGCTTTGGAAGAGCGCAGCTATGAGGAACCCACTGTTTTCATGGAAGATGGGGCAACAACTCATGTCGTTCGCCCAGTGAAAGAACTGCTTAATGCACCCTTCCTGCCCGAGGTTTTCCAGATGCGTGGATTGCAAGATCACCTGCTATGAAGCCATATAACTTTTGGATTTGGGGAGATCTAAAAGAACGCATTCGGTCTCAAGCCTGATCTGAAGACCAGTATACAGGAACACGTTGTTTAGATTACACCCGAATTGCTGCGAGTGACTGTTGATCACGTCGTTTTGCGGATGCGGCGCCGGCGTCTCCAGTGCTCATATTGTACAAATTGTGTAAATGTCGGTTAACATTACACCTTTAGCAATTGTTTGACCGTTTCTAGCCACGTCCTGTACCTAATTCATTACATATGTAAACATTTCTGTTCGTTTTCTTGCATTCACAGCGCCAGACTTGCACCTGGTGGGCAAAATTGGAACAATTTTTTTTTTCCAGCGTAAATCGGTTCACATTAACTTATAAAAATATCTACAAAGTTTCGCTGGCATACGAAAATTACAGCCCACCTTTGATCTGTGAGTTGCTGCACTTTAATTGTAACCACCGGGTTCTTTGCACATAATTTCAAACCTTTTTGAAACTTTTTCTCACTGACGCCCCCCCACAAAATAATGAAACGAAACAGTTCTTAGCTTACTAGATTATCGCTGTACATGCACCGTGACGTCTTAATTTGTTACTTCTTTACCACTAATTTTATTCGGGCTTATTTTGCAGACAATTTCCACATATGCCACTGAATATAACTGCAAAATTAAATTGTTGTATGATAGTTCACGAGATACGACATCATGAACATTGAGATGGCTGAAAAACCAGCTTTCTCTGAAAACGGATCGGGAATTGCGCAGATTTCAGTTATCCAGTGGATTATCCGAAACTATACGGTGCAGTCACATGAAAAGGAGACAGATGGGAAAAAAGTGTGTGTACTGTTTCTTATATGATAAGTAATCGCCATATCTTGTAATACATTTATCTCATTGTGATACAAGACAGTCTATGCCTTGCGTCTACCTACGGAACCATGATTGTACTCACCCGTGCTCTTCATCCGAAACAAATTGACGGTCATGAATATTTTTCTTCAGAGCTCCAAAAATTTGGAAATCGCTTGAGGAGAGCTCCATACTTTATAGAAAATATGTAATGGTTTGCTCATTGTACTCGATAGAGCCTGCCTACATGCGGGCGGGTCTGGGTGTGATCATGGCTCCATAGAAAACCGCAAGGCACTGACCGTCTTATGTCACTATGGGATAAATGTATTAATAGTATGGCTATAGCTTTTGAAATAA